>NC_059173.1:47949758-49424373 GCF_019923935.1 Bubalus bubalis
TGCCATAAAAGTGGTATCATCTGCATATCTGAGGTTATTGATATTTCTCCCAGCAATCTTGATTTCAGCTTGTGCTTTCCAGCCCAGTGTTTCTCATGATGTACTCTGCATATAAGTTAAATAAGCAGGGTGACAATTTTCCTTTTTGGAACCAGTCTGTTGTTCCATGTCCAGTTCTAACTGTTATTTCCTGACCTGCATATAGGTTTCTCAAGAGGCAGGTCAGGTGGTCTGGTATTCCCATCTCTTTCAGAATTTTCCAGTTTATTGTGATCCACATAGTCAAAGGCTTTGACATAGTCAATAAAGCAGAAATAGAGTCAGAGTAGGTATTATTAATTGGCCAGGTCAGGGGGTTCCATCTAATAATATCAATAGTGACCTGAATATAACTATAATTTTTTTAAAGTAAATTTTCTCTGGGCCAACCAGTTAAATCCTGGGAGTAGAGAAATTCACTAAGGTAACCCAGAACTAGACACAGGTAATTGGCCACAAACCCAAGAATTAGATTGATTTCTAAAACTAGCATAGGATCAGGCCTGTGATACGAAAGCATTTGATTTATATGCAAGGGTCTAAGAAGTCAAGAAAACATAAATGGTCATACAAATCAGGTAGGTCCAGCATCTTGGGCCAGCTGTCTACCTCTGATGTCATCTTCTTGTCCTGGTGTAGTGTAGTTTCTTCTCTGTTTGAGTATGATTTTATGGTGAAATCAGGTTAGCTCTCCTCTCTATAGACCACTCCAGTATAGGGGCCTTTGGAAGTAGGAATAAATGTAAGAGTCAATTTCTCTTCAGTTTGTATATGAGTTAGTTAAAAGTAGCTGATAAAAAAGGTCCTTCCATCCAGGCTGGAGACAGTCCCTTAAATCATGCATTTTTTCAGACCTGGTTTCAGGTCATGAGACATTTGATCTTCTTCCAAAGACAGAGTACTGAATTAAGCTTCAGAAACAAACTTAGGGTGTTCTTTAAGAATTCAATTAAATTTTACATCAATATCACATAAGAGCAAAGAACTATCCAGGAAATGAGCCTTACTAGATGCAGATGTCCATTAACAACCTGGGATTTAACATTTATTGAAACATCCTTTTCTCCCTAAAATTACCCTCATTTTTATCAAACATAACCAAATTAAGGCTAGTTTGTTTGCAAAATAGGGCTGCTCTCAGTAATTTTGGCCTGATGATTTATATAACCATTACTGGTCATAGACTTTTTGCTCTGCTGAAACATTTATAGAGTCTCAGACTAAACTTTTAAAATAAAACAGGGCTAGGAAACATACAACAAAGGCTTATTATAGATTTTATCTAACAAATCTAGGTGAATTCTTCCCTTTTCAAGGTCTCAAAAATTCATTGAGATTTTTGTACCTGTTAGATAACCTTCCTAACTCATCTGATAAACTTACTGGAAACCTAAGAATTTCCAATCTCTGGAGGACCCAGAGAGAAAATATAAATTTTTTGTTTATAACATATAATTTTACCAGATTACTGTCATAATTCATTTGAAAGAAAGGTTTTCCCTACTCCCAGAAGACACAAGATTCAAACCCGTAATTTTTTAGATAGAAACCATAAAAGTTAGAAGCATATTTGCTGGTTCATTCAGTACTTTTGTTAACATTTGTGAAGTCATCAGGTTTTACATTAGAATACCAGGATATATCAGGGGTTTGGTTTCCCTTATAGCTCAGTTGGTAAAGAATCTGCCTACAATGCAGGAGACCTGGGTGTGATTCTCAGGTTGGGAAGATCCCCTGGAGAAGGAAATGGTAACCCACTCCAGTATTCTCGCTTTGAGAATCCCATGGATAGAGGAGTCTGACAGGTTATAGTCCATGGGGTCGCAAGAGTCAGACAGGACTTAGTGATTAAACCACCACCACCAGGACATATCAGAATGTTAAGAACTCCATATAATTTCTAGGATATCTATATTAGTAATATTTACCATACATTATAACATGAAAGGATTTATTACTCATTTGATAATATTTTTCATGTAATTCAACCAACCAAATAAACATTAGTTTAATCTCTCTCTGTGAGATGTTTCAGGGGCCCTCTGAAGCACCCCAAATTTAGCTATAGGTCAAAGGAACTTCAAAAGGATTTGATTTAGGCAGTTTTGTCAAAAAAATTAATTAAAAGGGTTTAGAATATTTGGCGGAGAAGGCAATGGCAACCTACTCCAGTACTTTTGCCTGGAGAATCCCATGGACAGAGGAGCCTGGTAGGCTATAGTCCATGGGGTTGCTAAGAGTCGGACACGACCGAGCGACTTCACTTTCACTTTTCAGTTTCATGCATTGGCGAAGGCAATGGCAACCCACTCCAGTGTTCTTGCCTGGAAAATCCCAGGGATGGAGGAGCCTAGTGGGCTGCCACATAGAGTCGGACACGACTGATGCGACTTAGCAGCAGCAGTAGCAGCAGAACATTTGGTCAGATTTAGTCAATGCTGATGGGTGTATCATTTAGCTTGCTGGTATGTCACAATGGATGTATATACCGAGGCTCAAGGTCTAGTGAAAATCTTGGACCTAGTTGGCTCTAACCACTTTTCCTATGGCTATGTCATTCCCAACAAAATCCACTTATTAAACTAACTATAATCCAATTTTAGAAAATCCTGATCATGCATAACTCTTTTTAGTATTTTTTATACCTTCTTTTACTGAAAACACACTTTCTATTTTCCTTAAGCAACCAAGAACTGGCTTTTATATTAGCATTTTATAGATTGGTAAGCATAAATACCAGTAATAATTTCTAAAAGTTTTGCTTTCTTAGAACATTTTAGGATGGCACCAAATATTATTCATTTATAGTCCCAAGTCTCTTCAGTTTTTCTGTAAAAGGAAATTAGTGTTTAGTAGTCAATGTTTCAAAATCATATTTTATTTGGAAATGATCTAGCTATTCAATAGACTTCCAACACTTAGTTTAGCACAACCCTTAGAAATTCAAGTTACCCCAATCTGGAGAGACTATTTTAGACAGACATTCCTAATGCATAATTATTCTTAATAGAGTTTATCTAAAAGCTTATATCTCTCATTTACATTTTTAATAAGTTTCTTCACTCAAGGTAATTTCCTTGTTGACAAACTTGTAACAGATATAATAATATTTAACATATTAAACCTAGGTACAATGAAAATATTCTATTTAATGTTAATTACTCTAAGACATGTCTATATTAGTTAGATCAACAAACAAACATTAGTATCAGGTACTGATATTAATACTGAATATTTAATACTTAATACTGAATATTTCTCAGTTCACATGAACCTGGAATTCATTGTTTAATTTAGAATTATTTGATTTGTAAGTGCTTACTTTTCCTCAAGCTAATTAAATAGAGCTCATTTACAAATTAATCTCAAAAATATTATCCAGAGACAAAGACATACTGAGACATATTCAGACAGACACAAAGCAAGATATAACTTCATTTTCTGAGCTTAGCCATGAATTAGATATTACAATATAAAATTTACTAGTTTATAAGAAACACTTGGAATAAATACATTTTTTAAAGACTTTTTTCCCATTTTTCCTCAGTCCTCAGGAGTTAGAGATGGTCTAGATAAGTGTTCCTGAGAGCCGTGGTCTCAAGGCACAGGAAAAGAAAATCAAGCTCTAACAAAATGGCAGCATGTCAAAACCAAATGGTGCCCAGACAAAGCAAAATGGCCATCACAAATCACAACACAGAACACAGACTATAAAACACACACATAGACCTGGCAGTCCTCATCAAACACTCCCTTAAATACAAGATTACAGTCTTTCAGAAAACCTCCTATAGAGATACATAACTTCAGATCCAAGCACTAACAGAGTAAATGAAAATATATCAGGTTTTCAAAGATTTCAAAGGGAGGAAAGGAAGCCAAGTTGAAAGAAGAGAGGGTAGGAGGCAGGAGAGGGGGAAAAATGGGTGGCCTTACACACGTCTCCTGCCACCTGCAGATACCCAGGTATTACGGGACTTTACCCTGGCCCTCCAGAGAAGGGAGGACTGGAACTCAGTCCCACCAGAAACCAGACCAGACCAGATCAGAACCAAAATTTGAATTCACTGCCAAGAGGAGGTGATCAGTCTCCAATCCTCAGCTCAGGCTGAGGCCCTTTGACCAGATTCCTGTGTCCAGGACCAGGGGACTAGAAAAAAGGGGTAGTATGGGAAGGGTTAAGGAGAGGAAAGAGAGAAGGATGGGGAGAGAGGTCAATAAAGTCCCTTGTTCCTAACCTGGCTGGGGCACTCTGGCCAGTTTTCCATGTCAGAAGGAGACCAGGGATAAAAGGTCCCATTTGCAGCCACTGGGTCTGGTCCATTGGTGGTTAAGCTGGTCCCCGAGTACCCCGAGTGGTCAGGATGTCAGTCACAGTGAAGAAGAGTATGTCAGAGTCTCCATTTGTTGCAAGAAGAGGGACACTTTCCAGGGCCCGAAACTAGGCTCTTGTTTAACACTCAGAAATGAATTGTCTGAGAAAATACACGTGCTGACAAAACTAGAGATTTTATTTGGAAAGGGTGCTCGGGTGGAGAGAAGTAGGGTAAGTGAACCCAGGAGAACTGCTCTGACTTGTGGCTTGCAATCTCAAGTTTTATGGTGATGGGATTAGTTTCCAAGTTGTCTTTGGCCAAACATTCTTACTCAGAGTCCTTCCTAGTGGTGCATGCATCACTCAGCCAAGATGGATGCTAGAGAGAGGGATTCTGGTAGGTAGACAGACACATAATGTCTCCTTTTGACCTTTCCCAAACTCTTATGGTTGGTGGTGGCTTAATAGTTCCATTTTCCTTACCAGGACCTCCTGTCATAAAACAACTCATGCAAATGGTTACTAGGGAGCCCGGCCAGGGTGGGCAGTTTCAGTCTTGTGCTTCCCCTAATAATTTCATTTAGGATTGACTGGTTTGATCTCCTTGCAGTCCAAGGGACTCTCAAGGGTCTTCTCCAACAAAAAGCATCAATTCTTCAGTACTCAGTTTTCCTTATGGTCCAACTTTCATATCCATACATGACTACTGGAAAAACCATAGCTTTGACTAGACGGATCTTTGTAGGTAAAGTAATGTCTCTGCTTTTTCATATGCTATCTAGGTTGGTCATAACTTTTCTTCCAAGGAGCAAGCGTCTTTAATTTCATAGCTGCAGTCACCATCTGCAGTGATTTTGGAACCCAAGAAAATAAAGTCTGTCACTGTTTCTGTTGTTTCTCCAACTATTTGCAATGAACTGATGGGACCAGATGCCATGATCTTAATTTTCTGAATGTTGAGTTTTAAGCCAGTTTTTTCATTCTCCTCTTTCACTTTCATCAATAGACTCTGTAGTTCTTCTTCACTTTCTGCCAAAAGGGTGGTGTTATCTGCCTGTCTGAGATTATTGATATTTCTCCTGCAATCCTGATTCAGCTTGTGCTTCATCCAGCCCAGCATTTTGCATGAGGTACTCTGCATATAAGTTAAATAAGCAGGATGACAAGATGTAGCCTTGACGGACTCCTTTCCCAATTTGGAAAAAGTCCGTTGTTCCATGTGTGGTTTTAACTGTTGCTTCTTGGCCTGCGTACAGATTTCTCAGGAGGCAGGTAAGGTGCTCTGGTATCCCCATCTATTCAAGTATTTTCCACAGTTTGTTGTGATCCACACAGTCAAAGACTTTAGTGTAGTCAATGACGCAGAAGTAGATGCTTTTCTGGAACTCTCTTGCTTTTTAGATGATTCAACGGATGTTGGCAATTTGATTTCTGCTTCCGCTGCCTTTTCTAAACCTAGCTTGAACATCTGGAAGTTCTTGGTTCATGTACTGTTGAAGCCTAGCTTGGAGAATTTTCAGCATTACTTTGCTAGCCTATGAGATGAGTGCAATTGTGCAGTAGTTTGAACATTTATTTGGCATTGCCTTTCTTTAGGGGTTGGAATGAAAACTGACCTTTTCCAGTCCTGTGGTCACTATTGAGTTTCCCAAATTTGTTGGCATATTGAGTGCAGCACATTAAGGGTATCATCTTTTAGGAATTGAAATAGCTCGCTGAAACTCCATCACCTCCACTAGCTTTGTTCTTAGTGATGCTTCCTAAGGCCCACTGGACTTCACATACCAGGATGTCTGGCTCTAGGTGAGTGATCACACCATAGTGGTTATCTGGGTCTTTAAGATCTTTCCTGGATAGTTTTTCTGTGTATTCTTGCCACCTCCTCTTAATATCTTCATACAGTTTCTGTTCTTTATTGTGCTCATCTTTGCATGAAATGTTCCCTTATTATCTCTAGTTTTCTTGAAAAAATCTCTAGTCTTTCTAATTCTATTGTTTTCCTTTATTTCTTTGCATTGATCACCTAGGAAGGCTTTCTTATCTCTCTTTGTTGTCTTTGGAACTCTGCATTCAGATGAATATATATTTCCTTTAATATTTTGCCTTTCACTTCTCTTCTTTCTTCAGCTATTTGTAAGGCCTCCTCAGACAATCATTTTGCCTTTTTGCATTCCTATTTCTTGGGGATGATTTTGTTCACCACCTCCTGTACAATGTTATAAACTTCTGTCCATAGTTCTTCGGGTCCTCTATCAGATCTAATCCCTTGAATCTGTTTGCCACTTCCACTGTATAATCATAAGGGATTTGATTTAGTTCGTGCTTGAGAGTCCCATGGACTGCAAGGAGATCCAACCAGTTCATTCTAAAGGAGATCAGTCCTGGGTGTTCTCTGGAAGGAATGATGCTAAAGCTGAAACTCCAGTACTTTGGCTACCTCATGTGAAGAGTTGACTCATTGGAAAAAACTCTGATGCTGGGAGGGATTGGGGGGAAGGAGGAAAAGGGGACGACAGAGGATGAGATGGCTGGATGGCATCACCGACTCGATGGACGTGAGTTTGAGTGAACTCCGGTAGTTGGTGATGGACAGGGAGGCCTGGCATGCTGCAATTCATGGGGTCACAAAGTGTCAGACACGACTGAGCGACTGAACTGAATGGTTGTTTCCCAACTTTCTTTAAGTCTGAATTTTGCTATAATGAGTTCATGATCCGAGCCACAGTCATCTGGTCTTATTTTGGCTGACTGTATAGAACTTCTCCAACTTCAACTGCAAAGAATATAATCTGATTTTGGTATTAACCATCTGGTGATGTCCATGTGGAGACTCTGGAATGTCATCTCTTGTGTTTTTGGAAGAGGGTTTTGCTATGACCAGTGCATACTCTTGGCAAAACTCTGTTCCCCTTCGCCCTGCTTCACTTTGTACTCCAAGGCCAAATTTGCCTGTTACTCAAGGTATCTATTGACTTCCTACTTTTGTATTCCAGTCCCCTATTATGAAACAGACATTTATTTTTTGGTGTTAGTTCTAGAAGGTCTTTTAGGTCTTCATAGAACCGTTCAATTTCCACTTCCGTGGCATTAGTGATTGGGGCATAGACTTGGATTACTACATTATTGAATGGTTTGCCTTGGAAATGAACAGGGATCATCCTCTTGTTTTTGAGATTGCACCCAAGTACTGCATTTCAGACTCTTTTGTTGACTAGGAGTGTATGAAATTATCCAGCCCTAACAGCTAATCACACCACATTTCAAGGTTGTACTCACTCTCTACAATGGCCTACACTGTCTGTGGAATGTTTTTCTCTGAGTAAATTCACTTCTCACTTACCACTTTGACTATCATTGAATTTTTTCTGTGATGAGACATCAAGAGCCTGCACTTCATTAGGTCCTGAAACCAGGTGTGATCTCATTTGGAAGACCATGGGTTTTGGTGAGGTTTGATCTTCTGGAGTCAGTGATGGACAGGGAAGCCTGGCATGCTGTAGCCCATGGGGTCACAAAGAGTCGGACATCACTGAGCGACTGAACGGAACTGAGTCCTCGCCCTGTGGATTCCAGTCTGAAACTAGGTTTTGGCTGAGTTTAAGTACTAGAATATGGATTCAACTCCCAATCTGAGGTAAATGGTTTCAATTTTACTGTATCATTTAGTTTTAAAATACTCATAGCTAACATTTAGAGCTACTATGTGCTGGGCTTTGAGGAAAGTACATACTAGGTTTTATATAATTTATTTTAAATATTATAATAATGTTATGAGGAAGCAATTACACTTCTTTAAATTTATTAGTTTTCTTTACTTTTGACTACTTAATTTTATTTATTTATATAGATTAGGCTCTTTTAAAATACTGGCTATATTTCCTGTGCTATAAAATATTTCCTTATAGCTTATTTATTTTATACATAGTAATTTGTACCTCTTAATCCTTGACCCTTATCTTGCCCTTCCCCACTTCCCTCTTCCCACTTGTAACCACTAGTTTGGTCTCTATATATGAGTCTGTTTCTGTTTTGTTTTATTCATTTATTTTACTTTTTAGATTTCACATATAGATGATAAATACAATATTTGTATTTATCTTTCTGACTTATTTCACTATTAAAGTTATTAATCTTATTGAGTGCACTTATTAATCAGATTGATTAATCAAGCTATCAAAATTAATGGATAGGTCTATAACCCACTTCCTCCATGCCTGTGAAACTTAATCTCTCCTTCTTAATACACTAATGACATACCTCAGAATTCCTTGTAAATTTATTAGCTTTAAAATAGCAAAGTCCCATGTGTATATACCTGTAAATCAAGCTGGGATTTATAGACTTATGGGGCAAGGCTGGCTGGAAAATGGTTTTAGTCACGTAAGCATTTTTCCTGTCTGAGTACTTAGGGAGTAAAAACGGAGACGTTAAACAGCTTAAAAAGCTCTTTGTGATCAATGTTTCCACACATATTACTCCACAAAACCAAGGGCAGTGTAATATGGAAAATAAGAGACATGTTTTGAGAGCAGTATTCCCTGAGTTTCTAATGCCTCAAAGAAAATAAAGGCTTCTGTGGTATCATTTCAATCAATGGCAAAGTTTGGTGGTAGGTAAGATCACATGGGTCTGCAGCGAATATCAGCCTTATATATTCATGTTAACACAACGGAACACTTTATTCTTTTATAGTGCTCATGAATAAAGAGAAATATAACCAACTATATGCTTAAACATGGATCAGAAGGTGTTAACTTATCTCAGCAATTTATATTCAATAATCGTTTACTTGTATATACACTAATGGTTAAATGCATGTGGGTTTATTTGCTGTTTATCAGAGAATTATGGATGGAGGTTCATGACATTGTACAGGAGGCAGGGATCAAGACCATCCTCCAAAAGAGAAATGCAAAAAGGCAAAATGTTTGTCTGAGGAGGCCTTACAAGTAGCTTTGAAAAGAAGAGAAGCAAAAGGCAAAGGAGAAAAGGAAATATATACCCATTTGAATGAAGAATCCCAAAGAATAACAAGGACATATAAGAAAGTCTTCCTTAGTGATCAATGCAAAGAAATAGATGAAAACAGATAGATGAAATAGATAGAACAGGAAAGACTAGAGATCTCTTCAAGAAAGTTAGATATACCAAAGGAACATTTCATGCAAAAATGGGCTCAATAAAGGACAGAAATGGTATGGACATAACAGAAGCAGAAGATATTAAGAAGAGGTGGCAAGAATACACAGAAGAACTATACAAAAAAAGATCTTCATGACCCAGATAATCACGAAGGTGTGATCACTCACCTAGAGTCAGATATCCTGGAAAGTGAAGTCAAGTGGGCCGTAGGAAGCATCACTCTGAACAAAGCTAGTGGAGGTGATGGAATTCCAGTTGAGCTATTTCAAATCTTAAAAGATGATGCTGTGAAAGTGCTACACTCAATATGCCAGTAAATTTGGAAAGCTCAGCAGTGGCCACAGGACTGGAAAAGGTCCGTTTTCATTCCAATCCCAAAGAAAGGCAATGCCAAAGAATGCTCAAACTACAGCAAATTGCACTCATGTCACACGCTAGCAAAGTAATGCTGAAAACCCTCCAAGCCAGGCTTCAACAGTTAACTTCCAGATATTCAAGCTGGATTTAGAAAAGGCAGAGGAACCAGAGATCAAATCGCCAACATCTGCTGGATCATCAAAAAGCGAGAGAATTCCAGAAGATCATCTACTTCTGCTTTATTGACTATGCCAAAGCCTTTGACTCTGTGGATCACAACAAAATTTTTGAAATTTCTTCAAGATATGAAAATTCTTCAAGAAATGGGAATACCAGACCACCTGACCTGCCTCCTGAGAAATCTGTATGCAGGTCAAGAAGCAACAGTTAGAACTGGACATGGAACAACAGATTGGTTCCAAATTGGGAAAGAAGTCCATCAAGGCTATATCTTGTTGCCCTGCTTATTTAACTTATATGCAGAGTACATCCTGAGAAATGCTGGACTGGATGAAGCACAAGCTGGAATCAAGATTGTGGGGAGAAGTATCAATAATCTCAAATAGGAAGATGATACCACACTTATGGCAGAAAGTGAAGAAGAACTACAGAGACTCTTGATGAAAGTGAAAGAGGAGAGTGAAAAAGTTGGCTTAAAACTCAACATTCAGAAAACTAAGATCATGGCATCTGGTCCCATCACTTCATGGCAAATAGATGGGGAAACAATGGAAACAGTGATAGACTTTATTTTTGGGGCTCCAAAATCACTGCAGATGGTGACTGCAGCCATGAAACCAAAAGACATTTGCTCCTTGGAAGAAAACCTATGACCAACCTAGACAGCATACTAAAAAGCAGAGACATTAATTTGCCAACAAGGTCCATCTAGTCAAAGCTATAGTTTTTGCAGTGGTCATGTATGGATGTGAGAGTTGGACTATAAAGAAAGCTGAGCACTGAAGAATTGATGCTTTTGAACTGTGGTGTTGGAGAAGACTCTTGAGAGTCCCTTGGACTGCAAGTAGACCCAAATAGTCCATCCTAAAGGAAATCAGTCCTGAATAGTCATTGGAAGCACTGATGCTGAAGCTGAAGCTCCAATACTTTGGCCACCTCATGCAAAGATTTGACTCATTGGAAAAGACCCTGATGCTGGGAAAGACTGAAGGCAGGAGGAGAAGGGGATGACAGAGGATGAGATGGTTGGATGGCATCACCGACTCAATGGACATGAATCTGAGTAAACTCCTGGAGTTGGTGATGGACAGGGAAGCCTGGCGTGCTGCAGTCCTTGGGGTCACAAAGAGTCAGACACGACTGAGCGACTGAACTGAACTGAACTGAACTGATCAGAGAAGTCAAATTCATCAATTTATATAGTTACCAAAAGAGCTGAATCTTGCCTCTTTTTTCACCTTTTTATCCCCAGAATTTAATACAGGTGTTTACTAAATCCACATTCAACAAATATTTATTAACTGAAATACTGCAAATTTTAAAAATTATTTATATTTGAAATTAGACAATTTAGTACAAAATCATGCTATGCATTGTTTACTTTTCAAAACTATTTCCAAAAGAGCAAGAATAAAGTTAATATCATACATATTACTTATGAAAGCAGCTCTTTTGCCCTTTTATTGTTTGCTCTTTTCTGTTCCCAATTTACCTTGAAATAATCTGATTATAGAAATGAGATCTCTAGGCAGTTTAGCCTAATTCCTTACTTATGCTGTTCTGAATGCACACTTTGCCTTGCCTAACCCATTGGCTGTTTTCCCAGATAAAAAGAAATAAGAATTAAGTAGTTAAAGAATGACTAGTTCATTACCCCCAAAAGCCCATGTAGCAATCCTGCAGACAGAACACACGAGCAAGATAACATCTGAAGACAGAGTCAGCCAGTCTGCAGGCAGTGGAGAATGATGCAGACCCCAACCTCCAGGCTTAATGATTCACTGAGATTCTTCCCCCAGCCCTTTTCCCTTTAAAAGCTGTCGTGATTGAGCAGAAACTTTGGAGTTGGTTTTAGGACATGAGTCCATCTTCTCCCCAGAGGTCCAGCATTTCTGATTACAGCGTCCTTCCTTTCTACTGACACTTGACTCTCAATTATTGGCTTTTGAGCAGTGGGCAGCCAAATGTGAGTTTGGTAACATTATATCTAGGATACAATGATCCCTCCATATAAGGGCTTTAAAAAATTATAGAAAAATACATACTAAAGGGTGAACATTTGATTATAAATATTAACTTTATTAAATATATTAGAATAAAAAAATCCTAAAGCGTCAAATTACATACTTGTAGTTTAATATTAAGTATGTTAAAAATGGTAAAATTTTAGTGATCTGAGTAAGAAGATATTGCAACTGAAACTGCTTCTTAGAATGAATGAAACACAGTGTTATTTTGTGAGAAAAATATTAGCACTAGCAAAATTTTAATAAGTAGGTAATGAATATTTATTAGAATTAATGATTAAGAAGAAAGAAAATAATAATTCACAATTTTCCATTTTAAATGTCACAATTTGTTTCTCGCGTTTTTTCCCTTCTTAAATTCTCACTATGCATCTTATTTCAACTCTGTGAACTTTAGAGACCATCACTCCTCTGTGAGAAAAACGTTGTCTAACAATTATAACTATTTATCTTCTTTTGCATAAACCTTTAAATGTTAATTTTGAATTTTAATTAAAACTCATACATGGCCTCAATGGAAGAACAAAACATCTATCTAAAATCATTTAAGTGAAAGTTGTTCTTTTATTTGTATCTTACTTGTCTCTTTGCTGCCATTCCCTATTCATTACAGAATAGCTGATACTGGCCACATTCCAATATGTGAATAGCAGGAAGAAAATTTCTTTTCCTAAATTTGTTTCTATCTTTCTTCTCTACAAATTTGTTCCCAACAAATGAAGTGCCACAGATAAATTTATAGTAGTTATGTTCTATCTGGCTAGGACATAATTTGTTGACATTTATTATTTTTCTCCTCACATGGGCAAGTATCTCTTCTAGATAGAGAGCAGTCATTGATTTTTCATGTTATCTCTACTAATGTAGATCTATTCTGGGCAATAGTTTTCTAACGGGCAGATTCTTTCAAATGTAATAAGAGAGGTCACTGTTTTTTGCCACATCCAATCACCTTTTTTACATTAGGAAACATTCATTCTTCCTTGAATCTGAAACTTGCTCTGTTCTTTTTTGTGCTACTCACATCAATCATTCAACCTAAATTCAGATGACTACTTCATGAAACGCATGTCTTTTAAACAGAATTGATCTTAACTTTTGATATTATATATGTGCCTGTAGGCTAAGTTGCTTCAGTCGTGTCTGACTCTTTGCAACACTATGGACTATAGCCCGCCAGGCTCCTCTGTCGATGGGATTCTCCAGGCAAGAATACTGGAGTGGGTTGCCGTGCCCTCCTCCAGGGGATTTTCCTGACCCAGGGATCCACCCATGTCTCTTATGTCTCTTGCATTGGGGTCTTACAGGCTTCCCAGATGGTGCTAGTGGTAAAGAACCTGCCTGCCAATGGAGGAGGACATGGCAATCCACTCCAGTATTCTTGCCTTGAGAATCACATGGATAGAGAAAACTGGCATCAATATATGTATGTATGTATGTGTAAAAAAAAAAAAATATATATATATATATCTCAAAGTTCTTTGCTCAAAGTAAAATTTAAGACGTGTTCACTCTAATTATCTACTGTGGAACAAGGAGGGCCTGGAGACAACCAAATATATTTGACATGTGTAAATTACAACTGGGAAATAGCCACACAAAGAAGTATTTCTACTCTACTTTTGCTTCATTTTGTAACTGTGTGGGGGTCTTTAGAACAATGAAAGAGTGACATAGACTTCAAATAACAAAAAAGATTTATACTGTAAGGCAAGTACAACAAGAAAATGTGCTCCCCCCTCCCAGTAGTGTTCACTCTGAGGGACCTGCAAGCATGCAAAGCCCTTCTACCACAATGCATAGGGTCTAATGGCCAGCCCAGACTTTTGGAGAGGGGAGAGATTCTGGGGAGAGATCATAAGGAAAAAAAAGGAATTCTTGATGACCTTGCGAGGTGATATTATAACCAATGGGTGACGAAAAACTTGATGAAAAATAAAATAATTATTTATAACAATTGCTGGACTCAGTTTGTATATATTTTTTGAAAGTGAATTATGAATTTTGATAATTAACTGTATCTTATATGGGAGCCCACTAATTCAGCAGTAAGAAATAGCTCCTAAACCTGGCTATCCATCAGGATTATCTAAAAAGCTTTTCAAAATATAGATTAAAATTTGGCCCCAAATTATGTTGAATCAAAACCAGATAGGGTCCAAGAATATGAATTGTTAAACTGTTCCACAGATTATTCTCATACAATAGCTTAACTGTAGTCCAAAATTTAGCCCAAAAGCTTATTAAAAAACAATGTCAATGTTGTTGACATTCTTGAAAAGTAAATACCCAAAATATATTATAAAATATCAATATAAATAAAAGAATTGTAGTAAACACAAACACAACAACTAAAACACACCAACTGATATTAACACTATAAAGGAAGGAAATAAGAAGAGGTTAAATATAGTTTCTATTTGAACTAATAAGATGCTAGTGCTTAGTCACTTAGTCGTATTCGAATCTTTCTGACCCGATGGACTATAGCCCGCCAAGCTCCTCTGCTCATGGAATTTTCCAGACGAGAATACTGGAGTGTGTGCCATTGCCAGTAGACATTCATTTTTAGTTCTTACAATAATTTGATAAATCCACATTTAAAAAAAGACATTTGATTTGCTAATGTAAACTTGCTGGTCTAGCATAAGACATGGGGCCAAACTGATTTGGGATCAGATTTTCTTTTTTTTTCCTCACAAAAATTTTTTCAGTACAAATATTCCTTGAACACACTAAGAAAAGCTGTACCTTGGTTTGATATCCAATAACTATTGTAATATATGCTGTCAGACTTCTAACCAAGTGCCTTTTCCCTACCTATTCTGCTTTCTTTTAGTTTTAGTTGAAGAGTAGAATATGTCACGCCAAAATATGCCATGTTGGTATATTGATTATTTTGAAATATAAGCACTTGAAAAACAGCAAGAGCAGGATGAAGCTTTCTCTTGTTAAAGTGATTGAACAAGGCCACCATTAGTCTTTAATGACCTGGCAGCCTGTGGGAGCAAATGGAAACCTTAGCCAGAGTAAATTCCTATAAATGCCTCAAGGTTAAGAATGGTCCTGTACACACTGTGTTTAAAATGGATCACCAACAAGGACCTATTGTGTAGCACGTGGAACTCTGCTCAATGTTACGTGGCAGCCTGACGGGAGCAGTGTTGGGAGAGAATGGATACACGTATATGCATGGCTGTGTTCCTTCTCTGTATACCCGAAACTATCACAACACTGTTCATTGGTTATACCCTAATACAAAATTAAAAAGTTCAAAAGAAAAAAAAAAGTCATACCTAAAAACAATCAATCATAGAGACAGCTAGGCATCCCCAAATAAGGCAACCACTTAAGCTATAGCCAATCAAATCATCTTTGTGCTTTTCTTCCACATCTTCTCTATAAAAGCCTTTTTTGAGCCCCTTATAGCATTCAGTTTGGTGTTCCCCTAGAGTAGCAGATGTTTACTGAAATAAGGTCTTGGAAAATTTTACTGTGCCTCAGTTTATCCTTTAACATCAACCTCCCTTAATCTGCCTAAATACAGACAGCTCTTTTAAAAGGAACTCAACTGTCAAAGACCTCCTCTCCAGCAGTTTCATCAACCAGGGAAGGATTGACTTATCACAGGAAGAGATGAGAACTGGACCCACATCCAGACAGACTGTCACAATAATGCCTTCTATTCTTTTAAGGATCCATTCATTTTTCCTAAAGATAATTTACTCTCCTCTAAGAGGACTGCATCCCCTCTCTCCTTTCACTATTAAGATGGTACTTGATCACCAAGCTACATGTAACATTTCAGAGAGTTGCTCATTTTTCCCTGAGTATATCCCATGTATTTGTGAGATATACATGCTAATCTTCTGTGTCTTTCTCTTGTTAATTTATCTTACAGAGGTCTCAGTTAAGAATTCAGAAAGATAGAGGGGAATTTACTTTTCCTTCCCTGTATACCTATATAGGATTTACAACGTGGTTTATAATGAGACTTCCCTGGTAGCTCAGAGGGTAAAGCATCTACCTGCAATGTGTGAGACCCAGGTTCAATTCCTAGGTTGAGAAGATCCCCTGGAGAAGGAAATGGCAACTCACTCCAGTACCCTTGCCTGGAGAATCCCAGGACAGAGGAGCCTGGTGGGCTACAGCCCACAGGGTCTCATAGAGTCGGACATGACTGAGCAACTTCACTTTTCACTTTTATAATGAGACTCGCTCATATCACATTACAAGAATTTCATTTTTCTGATTTTTTTTGTTGTACATTGCTCAATGGCTCTAGTACCACCCCCACTTAATATTATACACATTTGAAGGCAGTTTTTAAGTGTTAGACTATTTGGACCTCCTTTATATTGGATAAGATGTATAACATTCCATTCTCTATTGAAATACTATCAACTGTTTTCTATCAAGCTTCATCATTGTGTATCATTCACACATCTAAACAACTCATCTTTGTCTTATTTAATACAAAATATCTTATCAACAGAATCAGTAAAGGAAGTACTTTTGGTTTAAGAAAAAATTCACAATATTCATTTATATGTTTGAGCAGGATATAAATTTAAACACATTTTTCTCCAGCTATCTAATATTTTATACATTTCAAGTTTTAAAATGAACTAGTTTAATTTCCAATGTAACTTTTATGTCATGGTTTTATCTGATATATTTTGGCCACAAAGGACTTAGAAATCATTTTCAGAACATTTTTAGTGGTTCAACTGTTTCATTCCCCAAACTATTTATTTTCCTTATGTTGCATAATAATATTTTATTATGTTCTTTTGTGGCTTTTTATGACATATTCTGAAACAAAATCATTTTATTGTCATTCATTTTGCTGATATCAATATTGAACAATAAGAAGAATGTAATGACCTGTTTTAATAAGTCTATTTTAAACATTCATGTATCATAATCTCTATTATGATTTGATATTTGTAAGTGGAACTAGATGGTTTATGAAGAGTAAATAACTGAGTAGGATGATATTTGAAACCTCAGGGATAAAATAAATGAATGTGTATGAAACTAAGAAAGTGAACATGAAACACACGGGTGATCGCAGCTTATTAGTTGCTGAGAGATGACTGCAAGTCCATTAGATTCTTTAAGGCACTGGATTTCATGAGCAGTTAATGCTAATGGCTTTGTGCTATAAGAAATCTCTGGATACTTACAGTCATGGCAATAAAGTTTAGATAATAATAAGGCTACACTTGATAAATCTGACTGATGTCTGTGAAGAATATGGTGAAAGAATAATTGTAAGGTAATCATGGATAATTCTATATAAGAAGTTATAATTCCTGGTATGAACCACCAAATGTGTTTAGAGTGAATGGGCAGATGACAAATATTAATGATCATTATATAGCTTTGAAAGAGGTGGTCAGAAGGAATTGAATGACACAGGCTATGTAACATATGCATATGCAAGGCAGTCAAAATCAAGCTAAAAAATTCTTGAAATGCCAAATGTATTATTTTAAATATATGATGTATCATCAGTAAGGATTCCTACTTGTAGTAAAGTTCAAAAATTAGTAAAATAGCCCCAGAAAGTAATTTTGTCCTCCTTTTGCATCCTTCTCTTTCAAATAGAAAATGACACTAAGGGAATGTATGATAGAACTAAAATGAAGTTTTACTATCAAGTAAGTGTTAGAATATATAATTGTATATCATCCTTCCAACAGAGAAGGGAATATTATACAGCTACCTTCATGTGCAGAATATTTTGTTATTATCTCTCTTCATTGGAACCTCATCTCTTTATGAGAGGATCACAAAGGTTCTGAACCTGAGTTACATTAACAGAACATAGAGAGTATTCAAACTCATAAAACTCCTTACAGCAATGTGTGTGTTGTATGTATAAAGATAGATGACTTTATTTATTTGTTTATTTTTGAAGAAGAGGCCAGCTTTTATTACTAAAGATTCTAAATCCAGGGCCTAAAGGTGGACCTCAGAGGGTAACTGGGCTACAGAAATTCATTTCAAAGAGACTATGTGTGTGTGTATGTGTGTGTAGAGGAATTAATTTTTCTAAAGAAGAGACACATCTTTCATTAAAGCCCCAGAGTGGATTTATGACATGACCACACAAGTGGAGAAAAATTTAATTATTAAGTGAGCACTTCTAATTTTAATTGTATAGTCATGACCTCTAACTCCTAAAACATTTCATCACCCTCAATTAAAACTCTATACCTATTAAACAGTAACTTCCCATTGTCCTCTCCTTGCAGTCCATTGTAACCTCTACTACACTTTGTCTCTATAAATTTGGCTATCATAGGTACCTCATAAATGAAATCATTTAATGTTTATCTTCTATATATGACATTTCATAGAGCACATTTTTCAATACCAATCTACTATATATAGCATATGTCAAAATTTCATTTCTTTTTGTGACTGAAAAACATTTCATTTTATGTGCATACTCCATTTTATTTCTAACTTTTTGCTATTATGAATAATGCTCCTATGAACACTGGCTTACAAATGCCTATCTGAGTCCATGTTTTTAGCTATTTTGGCTATATATCTAGGAGCAGAATTGCTGCATCTTATGGTGATTCTTTTTAACTTTTTGAGAAACCATCAAACTGTTTACCACATCTGCTGCACTATTTTAATTCCTACCAGCAATGCACTAGGGTTTCAGTGACTCTACATCTTCACCAACACTGTTATCTTCCTTTTTTCCCTTATTATATGAGGCTTAGTATGAAGTAGTATCTCACTGCAGTTTTGATTTGCATTTCTCTAATGACAATATTAAGCATCTCTTCATGTACTTGGTGGCCATTTTTATATCTTTTTGGTGAAATGTCTATTAGAGTTCTTTAACCATTTTTTTCATTGTTAAGTTGTAGGAATTTATATATATATATATATATATATGTAGATATTAATCCATTATCAGTAATATGACTGAAAATATTTCCTCCTATTAAGTGAGTTGTCTTTCATTTCCTTGATCATATACTTTGATGTCAAGACATTCTTAATTTTAATGAAATCTATCTTACTTATTGTTTTTTTTAGTGACTATGCTTTTGGTGCCATGTTCATGAAATTATCAACAAATTCAGTGTCATGAGGATATTCCATAATGTTTTCTTCTAAGAGTATTAAAATTTTAACTCTTAAATTTACACCTTTTTTTGTATTTAAAGTTAATATTTACACATGATTTAAGGTGAAGATTTAATTTAATGTATGTGGATATCTAGTTATTGAAAGCAAAGTTTTGAAGTTTTCTACTATTATTGTAAAGCTCTTTCTCTCTTCCATTCTGTCAAACTTTCTATCATAAATTTTGAGGATCCATGACTAGAAGCATTAATATTCATGACTGTTATGTCTTTTTGCTGTATAGAATACTTATTAATGTATAATGTCTTTGTCTCATTACTTTCTTGAAATAAAATTTAATTTTTTTTCAGATATTAGCATGGCTAACCTGGTCACTACTTATCTTTTTCCAATCTTTCACCATTAGTCTTTTTTTTTAATGTTAGATTATTTTTTGTTCCTTGTAATATACCATTCATTTTTAAAACTCATATATTTTTCTGTTTACACATATATGCATTGTATTTAAAATCACCACAGTTTCTAATTCAGAAGACTGGAATTAAGAATAATATCATTTCTTAACATAGAAATGTTTACATGTTTAGATTTAAAATTCAAGTGATTCCAATTATAAAATACATTATTTGAAAAGTTTTATTCAAATTGAAGCCAGCTGTAGATGAATTATGAGACTCTTAGAAATAATTGTTAGAAGAGATTGAGAGTAACAATATACTAACAGGTTGAAAGCACTGAAAAATAATAGGTATTAATATATGATTTGTTTCTGTGCTTACATTTTACATCTTGAAAACGATTAAATCATCTTGAAAATGATTATTTTAACATTTCAGGACTAAATACTGTAACTACCTAGTTTCTCAAAAGTTTTGTGTTAAGATAGCATTTTGTTATATTGTCTATTAAAACTAAAAAATGGAGACAATTTTCCTTTGAGTGTGTTACTCAAACTCTATTCTATTAGTGACTTTTGGTTTGGCCTTACTTGTCATCACCGAGGATGCCTGTGAAAACTAGTTTTATTCATTTTTCTTTTCATCAGTGGCCGATTTACATCCATTATTGACTTTGAATTACTGAG
The DNA here is from genome assembly GCF_019923935.1 of Bubalus bubalis. Taxonomy (NCBI): domain Eukaryota; kingdom Metazoa; phylum Chordata; class Mammalia; order Artiodactyla; family Bovidae; genus Bubalus; species Bubalus bubalis. Next base: position 47,970,022 of record NC_059173.1, read on the forward strand.
AAACATGAAAAAATGGGAAATAAGCTAATGTGATTCAGATATTATGGTGAATATACCTCTTGTACTAGACATTTCAAACATACATACATGGGAAATACTGAACTGTTATTACACTACAACAAGGTATCATAATTTTCTCATTAACATTTTCTTCCTTTTTTATCACACTTATCACCAAATACATTATAGGAAATCTTCCTAAAGTTACATACACTGAAAAACAATCATAGGTCATTGGACTATTGCTCTTTCTGAAGGCTGCTAAAAAGGTCTTCCTTTAATGGCAAACAGCTTTTACTAACTTCCTGGGATTCCAGAAATGCTAATCAGCAGTTCTAGTCTGCAGCACATTTATTACACCCTGACATGCTGAAGACAGCCAGTTACAAATAGAACTGCCTCTTGAAAAATGCTGCTCCAGTGTTTTATAATAAAGTGCACCAATTACATGCATTCATTAGGACAAACTGCTTGTCTTTTCCCATATTAGAGCTTTTTAAAAAGCACAATGTATTTCATAGTTCACCCTGCTCTGTATTATTATTAATTGAACATAGCAGATTACAGAGCTTTAATCCAATAACTGTAAATACATAATGAATAATATTTCCTTGGAGACTGTCAGGTCTGAAAAAGCCTACTTGGTTTCATACCATAAGATAAATAAGACAGAAGTCTTATTATCTTCCAAATGTTGCCCAGATATTTGAGAGACACCATTGTAATAAATAACAACATTGCCTTACAATTTAAAGTTGTCATTTCATTAAAAAAATTTAGACACCTCTCCTAAAATAGACTCAAATTTATTAGGAATAAAGATTCATAATTTTACACATAATATTCTTAAAGTTATATTTATCTTATCTACTTTACTTCCACATATAAGCTAATATTCTTTTCAATAACGTTCTGAGGTTCTAAGTTTCCAAAATGAAAAACAGAATCAAATGTTGATTGTGGACAAGAATTGCTCTCAGGGTGCAGAGGTTATAAGATTATCATACAACACAGTGAATAGAATAGAGCAAGATTGATTGGGCTGCTTTTTCTGCTGGCAAGAACATTATTTCTCAGTTTCCTGCTTATACATAAACACATGCACTAAATGGCAATACTCAATTCCCTTCTACAATGGATACAATTTGCATGAGGACCCTGACCTGTATTATAACCATTTAGACATCTCTTTGAATGCAAAAGCACTAGAGATGAAAATATTTTTGGCCACTCACTTTTATCTATTCATAATTTATACTGTTTGTTTTCTTATTCATTACTGGAAAATGGAAACATTTAACTCCCATAACGTTTTTGGGTTGACTTCAAACTGAATGGAGAAAGAGTAGAGAAAGCATGATAGTTAATAGAAAGAGTAATCTTACATAATTTTATATATTCTACAGAACACACCATTTAGGTGTTCTGAGTGAAAGTCTGATTTTTTTAAGTACTATAATTATTTTAATTTATTTTGCAGAAAGATAACTTTCTGAGTTGCTATCATTTATTAAAGCAGTACTTTTCACAAATCCCAGTGGCACCATCCATTATTATAAAAATGTATTCACTGTCACAAGTCTGCTCTAACATTTTTATTATAAATAACAGTAAGAAATATATCTGGAATAAAAATGTAAAAATTACATAAATAATATCCCAGGTTGGTGTTAAAGACATTTTACTGTTGCCTATGTCATGGAAACCAGTATAAGAATGGATGCATTGATTAACTCATATCAGTGCCAAAATTAACAATTTTTATGGGCATACTGGCTATGTTGACTAGATAATAACAAATGCATATATAAAACAAGTAGAGATTTCACAAACTATGAAATGCAAAATATTAGTAGCTCAGTCATGTTCGACCCTTTGCTACCACATTGACTATAGCCCGCCAGGCTCCTCTGTCCATGGAATTCTTCAGGCAAGAATACAGGAGTGGGTAGCCATTCCCTTCTTCAGGGGATCTTCTGTACCCAGGAATTGAATCTACGTCTCCTGTATTGCAGGCAGATTCTTTACCATCTGAGCCACCAGGGAAGCCCCTCATGAATTATACTTACGTTTAATATTGGAAATACACCATTCTTCATTCTATCCACTTTCTCCTGAGTTTAACTTGTTTCATGTTGAAAGGTTAGGCACAAACCACTACATTAATTTCACAATCCACTGAGTCTAGATCTTCAATACAGCAAACACTGCATTAGACAATACCATCAGTAACATTTAGAAAAACCGCTTTTCCAAGGAGAAGTGTTTCTTTTGTTCTCTTATTTTCATCTACACACAAAATAGTTAAAAAAATAGTCCACTAGTATTTATTGGGTCTGATCTAAATACTATGTAAGTGATTTGCTATTGTTGTCAGTAAGATTAAAAATTTGTTTTTCTGCATCTGTTTTGCATTATGGTGTATACATTATTACAGTGTTTAGCTGTATGTATCAATGAAATATTCAAAATCATAATTTAGGCTCCAGAGTCTTTTTTTAAAAAGTGATTTGGCATTTTCTTAAGTGATTAAGCATATTTCTAAAAGCGAATTTTCAAGATCTTTTCACTCTTTAAATATATAAGATATTACATGTATTTTATATTTCTTTAGACAAGTCTACAAATGGAAAGATTGTTTCTGTTGTTGAGTCACTCACTCATGTCTGACTCTTTGCAATCCCATGGAAAGATAGAAGCAGAATTAACTGAGTAATGATTTTCTTAAAAATTGTTTTCTTGTGTGCTATCTATGCTCAGTTGGTAAGCCATGTCCGACTCTTTGACAGGCTATGGACTGCCAGGTTTCCCTGTCAATGGAATTTTCCAGGCAAGGATGACTTTCTTAATAATTGTTTTCTTACTACAGAATAAAATTTAATGTGATATCCTAAATTTAAAAGGCTAGAGATTTTATTTTTAACATCTCTGCTGAAGTTTATAGCATAAAATTATGCTGATTTTTAAAACTTTATTGATTTGGAAGATAAATATTTCCTTTTATTTATGGTGTCTAGTAGAATTAGCATATGCACCTAATTATGATGAAAAAATAATATAATAGTGACTGATGAGGCATTGCATATCTTTATATTTGAACATATTGGAGAGCAACATTGAAAGTAAAACTAAGACATAATTGCTGTCATTTTGAATAATGGTGCCCCAAACAGAGAGCCAAGCAGCATCTCAATGTCCTTTTATTTTCAGTTATCCTTAACTTTGCTGTTGAGTTCAATTTTATGTCGTTCTTCCATGGTTTCTTGACAGAATTTGTTACCACTATTAATTAAACTTGCTTTGTCATTACTCTTCAGATGTATGGTTTATTTACCATCGATGTGCAAATATCCTACAAAAGACTGTACATGAAATGCTAAAAATGTAAAGCCACTAGAGGTACTGTAGATCAGGATAATTATTTTAGTCTTTAAGAGGTTTACAATGTATTTCATGTGTTGAAGTTAAAAGGAAATCATTTTCACCCAATACCCAGACAGAAGCCAGAAGATATGTTAACTAGCCCCCATTTACCTAAAGGAAGCCTTCACTTGACCACATCTAACAGAATGGCAGCCCAACAGTAGCCGTAAACAGAATCACTCCCATGAAGTAGGGAGGGTGGAGGGGGTTCTAAGTGAAAGCAGTTCTTAAATAAGAAGAAAACACATGACAGAAAATAAAAGAGCAAAACCTTCTGATAAAGATCAGACTCTTACACATTTTGCAAGGACAGAAGCAGAACTTGAATATTTCCTATTAACATCAAAGAAGGTTTTAATACTGGGAAGTGACAGTGCAGAACAGAGAAACCAGGAAATTCATTATAGCCTGAACAGGCTATGGATAAATAACAAAAAGAAATATGGAATGGTTAGAATAGAAACAATTCACTTAGCTGTAGTGATGCTGTAATGAAGAAAAATTGGAAATTTATATCATAAGAATTGTGTATCATGAATAATTTATCTTATACAAATTTGCTTAACTTGACTGACAGTAAATTGGAAATAATCCTCATGCGTTGGTGAGGGTTCAGTAATGTGCTGCAAATCCTGTTGGCATCTTAATACTGTGAGGCCTCCTTAGTTAAAGCCTCCTTTTGCCACTGCAAACAGATGAATCTCAGAGCTGTTCTATCCTGTTTCACTGCTACAATTTCATTGCAGATTCTGAACCCAGAGAAAGCAGACTAGGTACAAGGCACTGCTGTCTGTAGAATTGTTACAGTCATATAAAAGATCTACATAGGTTAGGGGCAAATAAAAATAATACATATAAGTCATTTAAACCAATGATGCAGCTGCCTCAGTGACTGACATAAAGGGAAGTTGGTTTGAAAGAGTCTTTATTATTATAATTTTGAAAATATACCTTTCTTGAGCTTGTTTCTGTCTACATTTGGTGTGGGTTAATGCAATACTCAAAAAATACAAAGTAAGGATAACGATGACTAGAGAAATAGCTTTAATTTTGTTAAAAATGCCTTCTGTTCATATGAAGTTCTAAGTTTAGTGAAAATCCTTAGGATGGTTCACCTTGTTTATTCATAATAATATCCTTGTACATATAATGTCTTTGCTAATAATGTTCTTCACTATTACTATTTCTCAAAAATACAAATTAAAATAAAGTCAATTATGGTTTCACTCTTGTAATCACTATATGCACATTGCCCTGTGACTCCCTAGAGATTGAACTCGTATCAGTGTCTTGATGAATCATCTCAGCTATTTTAGAATCTCATCTGTAAGAATGGCCACATCCTGCTTTTGGCCACCCTTCACTGGAAAATATTTTCTAAATATCCCACTTTCTTCATTCATGCCTACATGCCTTAGCATGCATGTTGAATTTTCCTGAAAATGAGTCCCTTTTCCTCATTTTCTTAAGTGCTATCCTTCCTTCCATCAAAATTCTATATGAAACTGTCATTTATTATTGTATATATAATTATGCTGCTGCTGCTGCTAAGTCACTTCAGTCGTGTCTGACTCTGCAACCCCATAGACGGCAGCCCACCAGGCTCCCCCCATCCCTGGGATTCTCCAGGCAAGAACACTGGAGTGGGTTACCATTTCCTTCTCCAATGCATGAAAGTGAAAAGCGAAAGTGAAGCTGCTCAGTCGTGCGGACTCTTAGCGACCCCATGGACTGCAGCCCACCAGGCTCCTCCGTCCATGGGATTTTCCAGGCAACAGTACTGGAGTGGGTTGCCATTGCCTTCTCCACATATAATTATAAATAATTATAATTCATATATAACTATAATTGATAATATCAATTATCAGTAACATTTGTTTTCAACCATTAAATTATTCAAGAATGCGTTTAATTCATTTTTATGTTTTTATGCATACCAAAACATTCAGTAGCATTTGGTTCATTCTAAATTATGGATTGACTAAATTCTCATCACCTGCTCTTCTGGAAATCTTTAACATTTTAATTGTTCAGAAATGCAAGATGTGTTCATGCCAGCAATGTTAATCCTGAACCTTCAAGCAAACCAATAACCAACCAACCAACCAAACAAACAAAAAAAAACAAAGACCTCTGAATGGTCTACACATTAAGGGTACAATTTGTTTTCCTGTGTTATTTGGAACTTTTCTTTCTTACCTTTCTTAGTTTGAAAATATATGCAGCTCCAAATACTTATTTCAAAGTCTTCTGGAAATAATGATAGCTCTGCATTTGAAAACACATGAATTTGCTTATCTCATCAGCAACTCAGCAGCTATATAAAGTTGATGCTGTTAGTATCCACTATATCAAATTTGAGTTAATTCTTTTAATTGATCATTTACTCAATTGCAAGGTAACCTCAGGTCTTAAAATTTTACTCAGATTCATTAAAGTTATTTAGTTCATTAAAAAGAGGCATATTGCCCCCTCAGTTCAGTTCAGTTCAGTTCAGTCGCTCAGTCGTGTCCAACTCTTTGCGACCCCCTGAATTGCAGCACGCCGGGCCTCCCTGTCCATCACCAACTCCTGGAGTTCACTCAGACTCATGTCCATTAAGTCGATGATGCCATCCAGCCATCTCATCCTCTGTCATCCCCTTCGCCTCCTGCCCCCAAACCCTCCCAGCATCAGAGTCTTTTCCAATGAGTCAGCTCTTCGCATGAGGTGGCCAAGGTATTGGAGTTTCAGCTTTAGCATCAGTCCTTCCAATGAACACCCAGGACTGATCTCCTTTAGGATGGACTGGTTGGATCTCCTCGCAGTCCATGGGACTCTCAAGAGTCTTCTCCAACACCACAGTTCAAAAGCATCAATTCTTCAGTACTCAGCTTTCTTCACAGTCCAACTCTCACATCCATACATGACCCATGGAAAAACCATAGCCTTGACTTGACGGACCTTTGTTGGCAAAGTAATGTCTCTGCTTTTCAATATGCTATCCAGGTTGGTCATAACTTTCCATCCAAGGAGTAAGCGTCTTTTAATTTCATGGCTGCAATCACCATCTGCCGTTATTGCTCCTTAAATTCGGTCAAATCCTTTCAACATGCATACCAATCAATTTGTTAACTCAGTACATTTTCAATAGGTAATTATGAGACTACTCTCTTAACAATAGGAGAATAATAGGCCATCTAGAATATACTGTTTAAAAAATAATCAGTTCTGAAGAAAGCTATGCTTCTACTCCACAAGCATAATTTTTTCGACACTTTTTAAATTTGTTTTTTAATTGGAGTTAATTGCTTTACAATGTTGTGTTGGTGTCTGCTGTACAATACATATACGGGATCTAGAAAAAGTTACTGATGAACCTATTTTCAGGGAAGGAATGGAGATGAAGATGCAGAGAATAGACTTGTGGACATGAGCATATTTTTTTGCACAAACATGTTAAGCTTATATATACATATTATAAGATAGAGTTATAAGGTATATTTGTTTCACATATGGCACATTCAGACTTGGACATTTTTATAACCTAATACATTTATCGTCTGTTATAAAAGTGAACAATATTAAAAAATAGCAACCAAATAAAATTTCTTATTTTAAAATTACGTATACTACAGCATTTATAAATATAAAAATTAAAGCAGAATGAATACACATATTTTAAGACTACATATGCAAATAATTAACACAGAGAATTTAATTCTACATATAGAATCAAGAATGCCTTGAGCATTTAATTTATGAATTATTTATTGGTAAATTACTTACTCATGTTAAAAGCGTTAGTCACTCAGTCATGTCTGACTCTTTGTGACCCCATCGACTGTAGCCTGCCAGGCTCCACTATCCCTGGGATTTTCCAGGCAAGAATACTTGCCTGGAGTGTGTTGCCAGTTCCTTCTCCAGAGAATCTTCCCGACTCAGGGATCTTCCTGACCAAGGGATTGAACCTGGGTCTCCGGCATTACAGGCAGATGCTTTACCATCTGAGTTACCAAGGAAGGGCCTTTCTTGTTCGTGTTGAGTGTCCATCTTTATAAATAGCCTCATATTTTGTCCTAGCATTTCTCAAATTTGATAATTAATTTCTCTTTAAGACAAAAAAAAAATAATCCTTTCAACTCCAAATTCATCACAGTATACTTATATAACATGTAATATACATATATATTATATATCCAAGACACACTTTATCTATTGGTCATTTAATGGATGGTAGTGACTTTCATTTAGAGTGAAAATATAAGAGGAAGAGCAGGATAGGCCCAGGTGTAAAAATTATCAACTTTTTCTGTTTTATAAATACAGATTTTAACCTGCCTAAGGTACACATTGGAGAAGGAAATGGCAACCCACTCCAGTATTCTTGCCTGGAAAATTCCATGGATGGAGAAGCCTGGTAGGCTACAGTCCATGGGGTCGCAAGAGTCGGACACGACTGAGTGACTTCACTTTTAAGGTACACATAAATGAATAATTCTCAAAAAAAAATTTTATATATGTGTCAGCATCTTTGTTGCTCAAGAATTTGGTTTGGGGTTAGATTAGAGCACATTTAAAAACTTCAGAGAATCAACCACTAAACAGCCTGAGACTGAAGACATGGGGAAGACAAGAAATAAATGACCAAAGCGAGATTCTTGAAAAGGAAGCAAAGACAGAAATCAGAAGCTGGTTAGAAGAAATCAACCTGAGAAGCAAGAGAAGAATACTATACATTGTACTAAAGAATAGAGGAATGAATGTGTTGGTGTAAGTAAATTTCTTGGTTCAGAAGTATAGTTTGAAGTGATTACTATGTTGTTGTTTATCGTTTCTTTTTGGAATGAAAAATGAAATTATTTTCTTAGAGTTTCAGGTAAATATAGAAGATGTTTGAAATACTAACGAAAGGCAGGAAGGAAGGAGAGGAGGGAGAGAGAGTGTGGAAAGAAAGGAAATAAGGGAGGACACAGGGAGAGGAGGAGGGAGTATTCTTGCTGGGAAAATCCCATGGACAGAGGAGCCCGGCAGGCTACAGTCCACAGGGTCACAAAGAGTGGGTCAAGACTAAAATGACTGAGCATGGCATATGGCATGTTTCCATCAATGAATGTTTTATTATGTTTAATGTTTACTTCAATTGAAAGTTTCAGTTGTTAAGCATCAATGTCTCATAACTTCACTATAATTTTATTAACAAAATATCCAATAGCAGTAAACTTTAACTTTCCACCTGGTATCATTTCTCAAATTTGAGAAATTTCCAGGCATGACATTTGTCCAGAGAGTGTCCAGACATGGTAATAGTGTCCCTGAGTACAGTCATTGAGAGTACTTGGCTCCTCTGTGTGTGTGTGTTTGTTATTTAAAGTTTTCCTATCAATTATTTAATATAGGCTGCTGTCACTGTGAGGACATTAGGAGAGAAATCATTTCAAAGTTGGTATTTGGAAATTTTGTGAAATATAGTTGTCTAAGTCATTTTTACTTCGTCTAGCTCCCTTAAAACCCACAAAAAATGAGAGAAAAAAAACACCAATATTTAAAAGAAAACTGTTCCATGAAACAAAGAAACAACTAAAGAAACTAAAGCTATAGAGTATTCTTGTCAAATTTTGTGGTCGGTTCACTAAAGTAGCAAAAGATATGTCAAAAAACCCTAAAATCAAATGTAATACAGAACAAAATACACACTTTTCTAGAAATCAAGTATTAGTCTTGAAAACCCCATCTAAAATTCCATTGATTAGAATAGAATGTCTTAGAAGTCTGATTAAATCATGAAATGAGACATTTCTCTAGAAGAGAGAATGGTGCAAGGGAAAATACTATGATTAAATGAAATTTCTGTTTTCAGTTTAGCAGCCTAGCCAGATGTGTATAAAAGTGGAAGGCAAGCAGAGATACGGAGGTAACACAAAGTGTCCTGTGATTTTAATGGCTTTACTTTCTGCAGCGCCAATCTTTGAAACGCCAATCAGGAAACACTAAGAAAATTACAGATTTCATGGGAAAGAAAATAGATTTCTCTGCAATAACACTTTTCAGTAAATTGACGACTATAGTTAAAAGTAAGTAATATCCTCCAAGATACAATTATAAAAATTTAAAGATTTATAGCACAGAAGGATTATTCAAAGACATAATTCCAATTAATAACAACAAAATTAAGGACATATGGTATTACTAAACAAATCAAAATTGAAAACACACACTGAACAGCTCAATGATGAGGCAATTTCAAAAAATTTAAAAACAAGTTGATAACTTAAAACAAAAAAATGAAGAAGGAAAAAACTATGGATATTGCTATAACATTAAAAGTCAAAAACAATACAAGCAGGAACAGTTGAAATACCTATTGAAAGCCATACCAAATGTTGGGGAAAAGTCAAAAGATACAAATATAAATAAATATTAAATTGCAGAACTGGAAGACAAACAAGTTCCAATGTGCACAAAATAGGGGTCTCAAGAGAACAGAATATAATGCAAAAAATAAAAGAAAAAAAAGAAGAAAATATGAGAAACTATCTTAAAAATAATATGAACATTTCAATACAAAGGCCAGTCTTCTACCTAAGTTAATATGAGAAAAGCAATATTAAAATAAACTCATTAATTACTCAAGTTTTATATAGGAGATAAAAAAATCAGATTACCTACAAAGAGGAAGAAGTGTCATTAATCTGATCTCATATTTTTCCATTGTAGAAGTAAATAGTTTCATAATTTAGAAGAGCAACATTTATAATGTTATGAAGGAAATAAATAAGGCCCCAAGACTTACCTGAATTCAAATTTTGCTTCAATATAAAGAGCATGTAAAATTAAAAGGATTCAATAATAAAATACTTATCTAGGGTTTCTGCATGTATCCATATTTGAAATTGTCTCCAAATTGCCTTTAATTTTGAGAAATATATTTGAAAATAAAGTTTATGTTCTTAGAATATAATCAGAAATCACACATTGCTTTCTCAGTATTTAGAAATATGTATACAAGCTAAATCTCAAGAATTCTATTTCTGGGTATAAATCATAGAGAAACTCTTATGAAAGTGAATAATTATACCTGTTGAAGAATATTTATTGTATAATTTCTGAAAGAGGATAATATTCAAATGCCTAAGTAATCAGTCATGTTTAAAAGATGAAACTATCTATAATGCATGTAAATTTCCAAAGCATATGAATGGGAAAAAAGTTGTAGCATAATAAAAATATTATAAAAATGTTAGCAAAATAAAAGCCAAATTAAAAAGTGAGATAATTTTTAACAATTCAGAGAAGATATCAAATTGCATTATTTTGCATAATCATAAAATCTTGCATATTCAGTACTTTAATATTATTTAAACCTCATTTTATCATGAAAAATGCATATACCACTTCAAGTCCTTCCATATATATGTGTGTGTGTATATATATATGTATATATATACACACACACATATAAAGTAAATATACAGAACTCTCAATATCTAAGCTTAAAAATAAATGGCCCATAGTATATTACAGCTGTATTTCTCCAGATTTTTGTTACTATTAAAATAATCACTACTTTAGAAATTTATAATTTTTAATTTAGTTGTGTTGCTTCAGAATAAATCTGTCTGTAACAATTAAGATAATCTATTAGGAAAATAGTATGAAAGTGAAAGTGAAGTCGCTCAGTCGTGTTCGACTCTTTGTGACCCCATGGACTGTAGACTACCAGGCTCCTCCATCCATGGAATTTTCTAGGGAAGAGTATTGGAGTGGGTTGCCATTTCCTTCGCCAGGGGATCTTCCCAACTCAGGGATTGAACCCGGGTCTCCTGCATTGCAGGCAGATGCTTTATGGTCTGAGCCACCAGGAAATTCCTGGAAAACAGTATATATAGGAACTGAATATACAATGATATATAAAAGGAGATATTTAAAGAAATTCTATTCATTAGATATTAATGGAAAAAGGGTTTTACTCACAATTGGCATTTGATGTTAATATAACAATTTTCAAGCATAAAAATTAATGTCCCCTGAATTTTATTAATCATAGCAAATTACAAGAATTATGTAATTTCTTTTAAGTAAAAGATTAGGTCTATACTTTCTTTTATAACTGCTGTCTTTTGCACTGGTTCTTTCTTGTTAGCTGATTGGAATCAGTATCAGTACCATTGGTATTCACATATAAATACAACAAAACACTGACATGTTTAAATACTAAGTAGTTTTTAAAGACCAGTACAGTTCACTCAGTCGTGTCTAACTCTTTGCGATCCCATGGACTGCAGCACGCCAGGCTTCCCTGCCCGTCACCAACTCCGGGAGCTTGCTCAAACTCATGTCCATTGAGTCAATGATACCATCCAACCATCTCATCCACTGTCGTCCCTTCCCCTCCTGCCCTCAATCTTTCCCAGCATCAGGATCTTTTCCAATCAGTCAGTTATTCCCACCAGGTGGCCAGAGTATTGGAGTTTCAGCTTCAGCATCAGTCCTTCCAATGAATATTCAGAACTGATTTCCTTTAGGATTGACTAGTTGATATCCTTGCAGTCCAAGAACTCTCAAGAGTCTTCTCCAACACTAACGTTCAAAAGCATCAATTCTTCGGTCTTCAGGTTTCTTTATAGTTCAACTCTCACATCCACACATGACTACTGGAAAAACCATAGCTTTGGTTAGACGACCTTTGTGAGCAAAGTAATGGCTCCACTTTTTAATATGCTGTCTAGGTTGGTCATAACTTTTCTCCCAAGGAACAAACGTCTTTTGATTTCATGGCTGCAGTCACCATCTGCAGTGATTTTGGAGCCCCCCAAAATAAAATTTGTCACTGTTTCCATTGTTTCCCCATCTATTTGAAATGGAGGGATGGAACTGGATGCCATGATCATAGTTTTCTGAATATTGAGCTTTAAGCCAGCTTTTTCACCCTCCTCTTTCACTTTCATCACGAGGTTCTTTAGTTCCTTTTCACTTTCTGCCATAAGGATGGTGTCATCTGCATTTCTGAGGTTATTGATATTTCTCCCAGCAATCTTGATTCCAGCTTGTGATTCATCCAGCCCAGCATTTCTCATGAAATACTCAGTATATAAGTTAAATAAGCAGGATGACAAAATACAGCCTTGATATAGTCCTTTCCCTATTTGGAACCAGTCCATTGTTTCATGTCCAGTTCTAACTGTTGCTTCTTGACCTGCATACAGATTTCTAAGCAGGCAGATCAGGTGGTCTGGTATTCCCATCTCTTTAAGAATTTTGCAGTTTGTTGTGATCAACACAGTCAAAGGCTTTGGCATAATCAATAAAGCAGAAGTAGATTTTTTTTTTTATGGGAACTCTCTTGCTTTTTTGATGACCCAGCAGATATTGGCAACTTGATCTCTGCTTCCTCTGCTTTTCTAAATCCATCTTGAACATCTGGAAGATCATGGTTCATGCACTGTTGAAGACCTGCTTGGAGAATTTTGAGAACTACTTTGCTGTGTATGAGATGATAGCAATTGTGTGATAGTTTGAACATTCTTTGACATTGTCCTTCTTTGGGATTGGAATGAAAACTGACCTTTTCCAGGCCTGTGGCCACTGCTGAGTTTCAAATTTATGGGCATATTGAATGCAACACTTTAACAGCATCATCTTTAGGGATTTGAAATAGCTCAACTGGGATTCCATCACCTCCACTAGCTTTGTTTGTAGTTATGCTTCCTAAAGCCAACTGGACTTCACATTCCAGGATGTCTGATCTCTAGGTGAGTGATCACATCATCATGGTTATCTAGGTCATGAAGATCTTTTTTGTACAGTTCTTCTGTGTATCGCCACCTCTTCTTAATTATCTTCTGCTTCTGTTAGGTCCATACAATTTCTGTCCTTTATTGTGCCCATCTTTGCTCATTTTTGAAGATGGTTTTGAATAAAGAAGCAATACATGACAATTAAAAGCTGATTTAATGACATTTAAGGCCTGCATTATAAAAGCCATGTCATATGTTACTATGTTCTAGTGACATAAATATAATATTGCCACAATTTTGGAAACTAAAATTTATTTTATGGTTAATAGAAGGAAACTCATCATTGATGATAAAAGTTCAACAAAACAAAATTTTTTACTTGTCACTCTTCAGGAAAATTACTAATTGTTTTTACCTTACACATGGTCTGATTTGCTCAAATCTATAAACATATTCTATAACACAAATATAAATGCATATGTAAGAAATAGCAACTTAATTTTAAAAGTGTTGATTGTGAATATGTTAATAAAATGTCTTTATTAATAGATAAATACATTGCTGTGTAATAAAACATTAATGTGTACGCTATGAAGTGTGGACACCAAAGTTAATCCTAACATTAGATAATTGAAATTTGCTTCTCAAATTATTAGAACTATCCAAATTTTTTTATTTCAAAGACTCACTAAAAAAAACCTATTATTAGAAAAACCAAAGTCTTATTGCTGTTTTACTCTATTTTTCTATGACTAATGGAAAATTTTTTCATAGATAAGCAGTTGAGTTTTACATTTGTGTTCACATAATCTACTTATCATAATTTTTGTAATAAATGTTGGTTTGAAACAAATAAAACATCATTATTACTGTGAAAATCTAAACTACAATCTGTAACTAAATAAATATTGGGATATTTCTTTTACTACTGGATAAAGAGAATTCTACTTTCAGAAACTCTAAAGTACCAACTAAGAGTAACGGGGATAATGAATAATTCTGTCAGGACATGAAAATAGGCCACATCGACATATAAGCAATATATTTGAAATGTACTGTGATGGGCTGTCAAATCAGACTCTTCAGTCAGACGTACAGCCTTTTCCTTGTCTCACTTTCTCCCTATCTTATCATCTATCAAGCACAGTCCTTGGTCTCATTTTCTACCTAAAGACTTGGACAACTTTGAATTCCATTCCTCTTCTCTTCTCAGTTCATTATTTTATTTCTCAAATTTTTGGTATATGGTCACATGCAAGAGATAAACATTTACTAAATTTCCTTAGAAATAAATAATAATAAAGACAAGATAGGTTAGGAGACTTTCAGCTACAAATACCAAGAATACACTAAAAAATGGTTTTAAAATATGTAGATTGAAAAATAAATAAATAATAAAATATGTAGATTGCATTAACTCACAGAAAAAGAAGGCAGGGTAATTTGGAGGCTCTTTAGTTCAAAGATATTATCAAGGATCCAAATGTGTTTGTTATTTTTTCTACCTTTTTTGGCCTCTTGGCTGGAACTTCTCATTTATTCTAGACAGCTGCAAGAATTCAGGTGTCTTAAAACTTTTAAAGTCTTTTTTTCACAGTAAAATTTTTTTTCCCCTAGCACCTATAACCTGGAGGAAAACTATTGGTTCAGAGTAATCAGTAGTCATTTCTGGATTTTGGAAAACATCAACTAAAATGATTCTGAGGTAAAAACTAGATAAAATACACTGGCAAATAAATTGTGTTGCTGACTTTTTTCCTTTGTTTTGCTTCCCATTCCAAAGTTGAGAGAAAAATTTCTAACAGGAAGAAGCAAATTTGAAAAATAAATACCTATTAACTGTTGAAGTATATTGGACCCACCTCATTCAAAAAGACTGATTTGTTTGCAATCTGAGATTTCTTTTCTGTGCCCTTTTATTTATTTACTTTATTTTTAATTGGAGGATAATTGGTTTACAATCTTGTGTCAGTTTCTGCCATACATCAGCATGATTCAGCTATAGGTAAGCACACATATATGCCTCCTCCCTCTTGAACTTCCCTCCCACCTCCCACCCCATCCCACCCCTCTAGGTTGTCACAGAGCTCCATGTTTGAGCTCCTTATGTCATACAGCAAATTCCCATTGGCTATCTATTTTATAGGCTTCCCTGGTGGCTCAGATGGTGAAGAATCTGCCTGCAATGCAGGAGACCTGGGTTCAATCTCTGGGTTGGGAAGATCCCCTGGAGAAAGGAATGGCTACCCAGTCTAGTATTGCCTGGAGAATTCCATGGACAGAGGAGCCTGTCAGGCTACAAGTCCATGGGGTTGCAAAAAGTTGGACAAGACTGAGCGACTAAAACTTTATCTATTTTACATATAGTAATGTATGTGTTTCAGTGTTACTCTTTCAATTCATCCCACCCTCTCCTTCCCCTACTGTGTCCACAAATCTGTTCTCTATGTCTGCATCTCCATTGCAGGAGATGCAGTCTGAGATTTAAAGCTTCCAAGCTTCCTAATATCTAACCATCAACATCAATAACTAAATTGTCATTTGTTAATAACATGTTGATTACTACCAGGGTAAGCAGTCTAGAGTTGCCGGTCTTTCATTTGTCAAAACAAGGTTCCTTGATCCTTCCTTACTTTACTTTTAAATCCAATGAACACCAGCATTCATACGAAGACTTTTGGGAATACCAGTTACTAGCATTGCCCACATTTTCCCCAGATCTCTATCCATGGTTCGTATTAAACTTTCATTTCTTGATGATTGTTGATCTTCATTAATGATTAAACTGAATGATTAAACTCAATTCCATAAGCAATCTGATTGATCAATAGACAAGATTTCTGATTGGTCATTATTTTTAATGTATATTAAATACAATCAATTTTTAATCAGTGAAACTGAATGGATAGATATTTGTAAGAAAGGTTCTGTTCAGTGCTTACTGATTACCCTTTAAGGAACTAGATCAAGATTATTTTAGCTCTGTTTTTTGTATGTTTTTGCTTTAGACCCAGATTGCTTAGATTCTAGAATGCTAGAAGAAGACAAAAAACTAAATTTTGATAAAATTTAGGTAAAATTCACCCTCATATTTGTTTTTTAAAATCGGATTCATTTTGATATTTGGCAAAACTAATACAATTATGTAAAGTTTAAAAATAAAATAAAATTAAAAATAAATAAAATAAATTAAAAAAAAATTGGTGCATATAATATTCCAGGAATCATAGTTTAATGCAAAGAAAAAGAATAGAGAATGAGACTAGCAGCTGTTAAGTTTTGATTTTTATCATTGACATTAAACATGGAAATGATAGTACCCATCTTCTAGATAGGTGGAACAGAAGATAATTGTCGGGGAGTACATGACAACATTCATAGGTCCCATGCTTATGGTTAGATGTCTGATTTACTCCATGACATCTCACTAACAAGGTGTTTATTGCTTCTTTCTTACTATTAGCTCACAGTCAATGATGCATCTTTATACAGAGATTTCATACCTCATTTTCTTTTTGGCTTATGTTTTGACAACCAGTACAGTGTTAATCAAAGGGAAAAATTGTAATTCATTTTAGTTTTAGAATTAATTTTTAAACATTACATGCTTTAGTCTCATGCACTTAAGATTTACTTCCTTATTTACAGGTTTGAGTGTGGTGAAATTCCTTGATAATAAGAGCCAGGAATACAATTCACTCCAATTTCACTCCCATCCTTTCTATGAGTTACCATGAGCTTTGAGTACTCCACCAATAAATAAAATACAAGAAATTGTAAATGACTTCTATTCCAGTACTTTAGCTATTATTATATTAAAATCAATTCTGTACACAATGAGACACACTAAAAGAGTATATTATCCCCTGAAGTATATTTAGGGTATTATTTTGCATTTAATTATTTCATGTCATCCTTTGCTACTTCACTAAAGAATTCTGAACTCTTTGATGTCAGGCATCAGAGGATTTCAAAATTTTGGTATTTGCTTTAGCAGGATGCCCTCTAACACAAAATAGGCACTAATTTAATCTCATGAAATTCTCTTTTAAATAATGAAAATAATTATAAGAAGTATTTTTGATGGCAAGAGATAATAATCATGACAATTATACAGAGTGAAGTAAGCCAGAAAGAAAAACACCAATACAGTATACTAACGCATATATATGGAATTTAGAAAGATGATAACAATAACCCTGTGTACGAGACAGCAAAAGAGACACTGATGTATAGAACAGTCTTATGGACTCTGTGAGAGAGGGAGAGGGTGGGAAGATTTGGGAGAATGGCATTGAAACATGTAAAATATCATGTATGAAACGAGTTTCCAGTCCAGGTTCGATGCACGATACTGGATGCTTGGGGCTGGTGCACTGGGACGACCCAGAGGGATGGAATGGGGAGGGAGGAGGGAGGAGGGTTCAGGATGGGGAACACATGTATACCTGTGGCAGATTCATTTTGATATTTGGCAAAACTAATACAGTTATGTAAAGTTTAAAAATAAAATAAAATTAAAAAAAATAATCATGACAATTGTCATTTAATTAAAATCATGTAATTCACACACAATTTGCAATATGTTTATAAAAGACCATCCTTACAAGAGGAAGAAATATCACCCAGTTCTTTAAGTGGCTATAAGTTATTACTTCCAATATGACTCTTCAATCTATACCTATCTGTTAAAATTTTAGGATAAATGGTTAGAAGATGTTAAATATCAATATATTCTTAAAGAATATTGTATATTTTGTAAAAGTGACTGTAAAATAGATTAATCAGCTCTGGTTTGCAACTGAGACTTTGGATAATAAACCCTTGAATGATTTATAGGAATTATTCATGCAAAGTCTTCTTTTCAGCAAAGACTCAGTTGATTGGCCCAAACTAGCATTATTCTGAAAGAATTTTCAAATGAAATTAGATTGTCTATTCAGATACTGGCTGAACAGGTTTTTGTCCAAGCAGTCATTCAGCTTGGAAACTTGACAAAATTAATTGGATCAGTCTTCACATTGTATAAATTTCTCGAAACACAAAGAGCAGACATTCACTACATTAGAATTAAGCAAAAAAAAAAAAAAAGGAGCAACTCCTGACATTGAGGCAATGGCTTGGCACTCACATCTAGGCTATGTTATTTTCCCACTAGACATAAACAATCTCACAGAGTACCAGCCTCAGACAATGTTATTCTGAGACCATAATGCTGCTGCTAAGTCGCTTCAGTCGTGTCCGACTCTGTGTGACCCCATAGACGGCAGCCCACAAGGCTCCCCTGTCCCTGGGATTCTCCAGGCAAAATGAGACAAATAGAGGCTACTTCATAATTTTGTCTATGCACAGACAAAATCAATATTCTTGTAAAACCTCCAAAATATGAAGCACATCCCCCACTTTCTGGGCAAAATAAATGAATACTCCTTAATTAATTACAGTGTAATTCTTATGTTAGTCTCCACTTTCTGTAGGTAAATTTTATTGAGATAGACAATCACAGAAATGCCTCTACTTCCTGAAAGCATTCAGTCTAGAGAGGACACTTGCTTCCTGACATCCTGTCTTAAATTACCCAGCCAAAGCCCCAAATTTTATAATAGATCCTTTTCTAACACCTTCTTAAGGCGACACCCCATTGTTTACCATTGTCTGTTTTCCCCCTTGTGACAGCGAGTGAAAGGTTGAATATGTTTAACTATAGATGTGTTTCTGAAGATCTTTGGCTTAAGTATATTAAATGAAGGTGATAATATTTATGGTAATTTGACAAAGAGAAAACAGCCATGGTCATCAGATATCTAAGTTATGCTTGCTTCCCTTTTTGAATTCTCTTACGACTGAAAACAAACAGATGCACACAGGCACAAAATCCTCTTTAACATTCAAACCCAGAGAAAAACAGCAGAAAATGATATCGATTTACCATTATTATTAGAAATAATACCGTTAGCAAGGAATAATGAGAGGAATCATGAATAGAGATATGTTTTTAAATTTTAACATTAAAATTAATTAATGGTGTTTTTTAGGTTTTTTTCTTCCAAGAACTTGGTGTGTGGGTGTGATAGGCTGAACAATGGTCCCCCAATATGTCCAGTTTCTAATCCCTGAAATCTGTGAATGTGTTACATATACTTTGCAAAGGATTTTGCAGACATAATTAAGGTTATGGATCTTAAAACAAGGAGATTATCCTGGATTATCTGAGTGGTCTCAATTTAATCACATGAGCCTTTCAAAACAGAGTATTTTCTCTGGCTGGAGGCCAGGGGTATATTAGAAAGAGAAGGAGGAGTTACTGGAAGTACAGAGAGACCTAGCCCCCAGTTTCTGGACAGAGGCTATTGGAAAGCATGAGAAGGAAGGTGGCAACCTCTAGGAGCAAAGACTATACTTAAACTGACAACTGAATCGTAGTGGGGACTTCATTCTTACAACTGCAGGAGGAATTAAACTTGAATGATTTTAGAAGTGGATCCAGAGACTCATGAAAGAAATGCAACCTTGCTGACACCTTGATTTCAACTCTAACCAGAGGACACAGTAGTGTGAAGCTATATCTTGACTCTGACCTACAGAACTGTGAGATAAGAAATGGGTGTTGCATCCAACTGCTAAATTTGTAGTCATTTATTATGCAGCAATAGAAAACTAAAAATTCCTTTTGAAGCTAAGGTTAACCAAAAGAGTCTGCATTCTCTAGATCAACATCGATTTCTGCTTTATATGTCAATTTCTTTTTCTCTGGAACAGGGTTCCACAAACTCCCAGATTTAATTCTGAGCTGGAACTGATGTAACAATAGAGTACACAATGAATGCTATGTGCTTGAATCATCCAAAAACTATCCCTCTCCCCCAGTTTGTGGAAAAGCTGTCTTCCACAAAACCAGTTCCTGGTGCCAGAAAGGTTGGGGACTGCTGCTCTAGAATCTATGATTCACTTTTATAACTGAAAAAAAAAATACAGTATATTTTTATTTAAAGAAGAGGGGATAAAGGAAGGCAGATGCTACCCTGAGGAAGTATCTAGGAAATATGAAATTATAGTAAAGGAATAGAGCATGAAAGAAATTTATCCAAGTATAAATTAATCTAATGTATGAATACAGATACAAATTTTGTTACACTGAAGCAATTGGGTACAAAAGAGAAAAGTCTCTGAATTATTGGAATAAGTTGATGAACTGAAATCTAGAAAGCTTTCAGGCATTTGAACATGATGAAAGCAAGAAAGTAGGAATAAAATACTGAATCTTGGTATATGTGGTTAGAAGGTTATTAAATTGTTAAAGGAAGGAACTAATTTTGAAACTGGTAAGTCAAGATTCATGTAATTAAGTGTATTAGCAAACATGCTTACATTTATATACATGCATTTTATACAAGCATGTATATAAAATATACAAAAATCCGCATAATTTTCTATGGATTTATTTTTTATATTCATTTATTTTTATTTACTTATTTATTTGGTTGCACAAGATCTTAGTTGTGGCATGTGGGATCTAGTTCCCTGACTAGGGCTCAAGTCTAGGGCCCGTGCATTAGAAGCTTGGAATCTCAGCCACTGGACCACCAGGGAAGTCTTGGAGTTATGTTGATATTGTTAACTAGTTCACATTTTTCTAAATTACCAAGACAGAAAAATATGTTTTATATACTGGAAATATTTGAATCTATGGAGAACTAAGAAAGCATTAGGAAAAGACAACAGTTGTGTCCAATAAGCCACAGCTTCCTACTTATTAGGGAATCATACAATTACTCCATAAACAAAATGTTTCTAATTGGATTTGGCAAGATTTACCTCTGATCCTTTCCTTAAGAATGGCTTTTGGATTCAATGTGTTTTCTTGTACTTTATATACGACAAAATTTTTATAAAACTTTTTCATTACTTATATTAAAATTTGTTAGATTTCTAATAAAATCTATAGGATCATATTCCTTGATTCTATCTTCAAGTTATTTGAAAATTTCCGAAAGTGAGTTAATTTGGCTTATAGCATTTTGAAATTTAATTTATCTGCAGGTGTATGAAACACCTGACTAGAATGGTCTAATCAACAATAGATTTTATTTTTCACCTACAGTGTCTGAAAGTAGATGCTCCAAATCTAGTGTAATGACTCCACAATTTCTTAAATGTCTCTGTCACATACTGTTATTTAGTTATGGTTCCTTTAGCAGCTGCTCACATGATTCTGATATGCTCACAAACACACCTCAACATTTTCATCTTCTTTTTTTCCTGTGTGCTACGCAAGAAGATGAGGAAGTGACAAATTAGGCATATTATAAAAGCGAAACTTTCCTAACCAGCTCCAGAAACCTTGTACTTTTGTCTAGTCAGTTGGAATTTATTCACTTTGTTGTTGTTCAGTTGATCAGGCATGGCTTGACTCTTTGTGACCCCAAGAACTACAGCACGCCAGGCTTCCCTGTCCTTCATGGTCTCCTAGATTTTGCTCAAATTCATGCCCACTGAGTTGGTGATGGCGTCCAACCATCTCATATTCTGCCATCTCTGTCTCATTTTGCCTTCAATCTTTCCCAGCATCAGGCTCTTTTCTAACTAAGCAGTTCTTCATATCAGGTGGCCAATGCACTGGAGCTTCAGCATCAGTATTTCCAGTGAATATTCAGGACTGATTTCCTTTAGGATTGACTGGTTTGCTCTCCAGTCTAAGGGACTCGCAAGTATTCTTCAACATCACAGTACAAAAGCATATATTATTTGGTGCTCAGCCTTCTTTATGGTCCAACTCTCACATTGGTACATGGCTACTGGAAAAACTATAGCTTTGACTGTATGGACTTTTGCCAGCAAAGCCATGTCTCTGCTTTTTAGTATGCTGTCTAGGTTTGTCATAGCTTTTCTTCCAAAGAGCAAGAGTCTTTTAACTTCATGGATGTAGTTATCATCCAAAGTGATTTTGGAGCCCAAGAAAATAAAATCTGTCACTTTCTAATTTGTCCCCTTCTATTTGCCATGAAGTGATGGGACCTGATGCCATGATCTTAGCTTTTTGAATGTTGAGTTTTAAGCCAGCTATTTCACTCTCCTCTTTCACCTTCATCAAGAGGCTCTTTAGTTTCTCTTCACTTGGATAGCTCTTATTTCAAGAAAGTTAAGGAAATGCAACTGATAATCTGAGCATGCTTGCATGTATGTTAAGTCACTTCAGTTGTGTACAACTCTTGGTGACTGTATGAACTGTATCCCATCAGGCCCCTCTGTCCATAGGATTCTCCAGGCAAGAATACTAATATGGGTTTGCATGCCCTCCTCCAGGGGATCTTCCCGACCCCAGGATCGAACCTGCATCTCTTGTATTTCCTGCTTTGGCAGTCGGGTTCTTTACCACTAGAGCCATCTGGGAAGATAGCCTAAGGCCACGCCCCTGGGGGCAACTCTGGCTCCTTTTGAGTTGCGTGCGGTCTGGCTCTGAGCCATCAAAAGCGTTTGTTTGTTCTAGCCAATACCTGAGGAAAGACCCCTGTCCTCCTTTTCTCAAAATATTTACTAAAAGAAAAAACAAAAAAAACTTAAATCATTAAACCTTCCTCTGTCCTTTAGAGATGCATGTGTATCTCTTCCAATTCAGGAATATCTTTCTCAGTGATCCGAAAACAAGTTTTTGAAACATAATCATCAGGAAGTATAGGACCTTCAGTCTCCCAGGCTCTTCGGGAGGATAGAATTCTAATCTGATAATTGTCAACTAGCAGACACAGCTGGTGTAATGACATTTACACTAACCAGTTTGTATTTTTCTCTTCTCCAACTACCCAACTTGTTCTCCTCCCTGCTCTTTTATTCTCTTCAGTACTCTCTTGATCTCCTTTTAAAATGTCCTGTCCTCTCTACATAAATCAGAATGGAGCTCAGATTTTTCTGTAGTGTCTTAAGCATTGAATAAAATCTGTGAAAACAGATATCCAGCTTTGTTTATCACTGACAGGATGAACTTAAAAGTGCATTGAGTTTAGAGTGCTATTAGGTGCTTTTTGTAATCAAGCCATGACAATCGAACAGCTTTAAGCAGTCTTCCTATTTGTTTTCAGAAGGCATTATTTTCAAATTTAAATACAAATCATTCTCATAATTATTCTCCATAGTTCAACACATTAAAATTATTTACATAGAAGAGTAATGAAGAGTTGGAAAGGTGTGCATTACTACTTTCTTAAACTGTGTAAATAGATTACTAGAGAATTTAACAGTAGAAACTTGAGGAGTTTTTATTCAAGATGGCAGAAAGTACAAAAGGACTAATTTAGTTCATGCAATTCTTTTAAACTTATGGTGAAAGAAGGGAAGTAGGATAGCTGAAATCATGGCCTAAATTATTAGCAAAGAGGGTGACTTTACTAGAGGAAGGTTAAATACTCAAGAGATCCTGGGAGGATTGGACAGGATGGTGTGATATGGGCTGATTATAGGAACAGGAGAAACAGAATCTCCCATCTCAACTCCTGTTTTATTCAGTGCACAAAATACTGGAATTTAGTTACCTAAACCCAGGATAAAAACAAACAAACAAGCTTACAAATAAATAAGTATTTATGATAAAATAATAAAAATAAAATCATAAAAGACAGGTTATTTTTTAATAATGTAAAACAATGGGGGAACTGAGGACTCTAATATTAGCTTTGGTACTTTCTCCTGGTTGTTTTTAGTGTATTCTCAACTTAAAAGTACATTTCTTTCTCATGTATTCTAATAACGACATTTGTTTCACAATTCTGCACATGTACATAGACCTCCTACTCATATTTTAAAAGTTATTTTCTGTTCTTCTATATAGATGACAATATAAGAATTATACAATCTGTATAAAACATAAAAAACAGAGACTCTGAAAAAAATATAGAAAAATAAACCCTGGAGGAGAGATAGTCAATGATGATAAGAGAATGAAATAAAACATACAAAAATAGGAGTAAAAAATGATATCCAATAACATAATAAAAAGAATACACAGAATGCAAACAAAGTGGTTAGACAATAAAATAAGATATAAAAAGAACTTTTTAAAAATTAGTATAAGTTCATGTTGAGGTTTGACAGAAAACAGCAAAATTCTGCAAAGCAATTATCCTTCAATAAAAAATAAATTAAAAAAATAAGTATAAGTTGAGGAGTGGATATCT
Source organism: Bubalus bubalis (assembly GCF_019923935.1). Classification (NCBI taxonomy): domain Eukaryota; kingdom Metazoa; phylum Chordata; class Mammalia; order Artiodactyla; family Bovidae; genus Bubalus; species Bubalus bubalis. The sequence goes on from NC_059173.1 coordinate 47,994,329, forward strand.
GAGCTAGAAAATTTGTCAATAGAATTCTTGAATACTGAAAAGAAGAACAAAGACAAACAACCACAACAAAAATCCCAGCGTATCCAAGACCTGTGAGACAGCTATAAGAGAGGAAATATATATGTAATGGGAACAGCAAAAAAGAAAGAGGGAAGTACAAAGGAATAATAATGGCTAAGATTTCCTCAGATTAATTTCAGACACTGAACCACAGATCCAGGAAGTTCAAAGAACATGAAACAGGATAAGGGTGCCCCCAAAACTACTCCTAGGCATATCATTTTTAAACTATAGAAAATCAAAAATAAACTCCTGAAACAAACCAGGGGAAATTAAAAAACCTTATCTGGAGCAGATGAATAATAAGATTAGCATTCAGTTTCTCCTCAGAAGCCAAGCAAGAAAGAAGAGAGTGAACGAAATATTTTAAGTTTGTTGAAAGAAAAATAACAACCAACCTAGAATTCTGTATTGATGAAATTATCTTTCAAAAGTGAAGGGAAAATAAAGCTGTTAAGGAATTTGTTGATAGTAAACTTGAAAGAAACCTTTAAAAAGTTCTTTAAAGAATGGAAATAATATAGGTCAGAAACAGATCTCTATGAAAGAAGGAAGAACATTAAAGAAATATTAAGTAAAGGTAAAATAAAAATTTTCTTTTTATTATTAATCTAACAGATAGTAACTTGTTCAAAATAATAATACAGTATATTAGATTATGAATGCTAATATATCATACATATACTGTCTGGTTCCAACTATATGACATTCTGAAAAAAATAAAAACTGCAGAAATAGTAAAAAGAATAGTAATTTCCAGGAGTTATGGAATGGGGAGGGATAAGTAGGCAAAACAGGATTTTTGCATGCTCAGTCACTCAGTCATGTCTGACTCTTTGTGACCCTATGGACTGTAGCCCTCCAGGCTCCTCTACCCACGGGATTTTTCAGGCAAGAATATTGCAGTGTGTTATCATTTTCTTCTCGAGGGTATCTCTCCAACCCAGGGATAGTACCCACATCTCCTCTGTCACCTGCATTTGTATGTGGATTCTTCACCACTGAGCTACCAGGAAAGACCTAGAGGATTTTTGGGACAGTGAAGATTCTCTGTATGAAATCTGAAAAATGGATACATGTCATTAAACATTTGTTCCAACCTATAGAATGTACAACACCAAGAATAACAGCAGTGTAACCTATGGACTTAGCATGATTGTAATATGTCAATGTAGGTTTATCACTTGTGACGAATGTAGCATCTGATAGGGATGTTGTTGATGGGGGAGGCTACGCATGTATAGGAGCAGAGGGCATATGGGGAATCTCTCATGTTCCCTCAATTTTCTTGTGAATCTAAAACTGTGACCCCAAAAGTCTTACTTGAAATAAAATAAGAAAAGAAGCATAGATTGGAAAAATAAATTATCCTAAGATCAAATATATAAAACTACATTTTTCATAATATTTTGTTCACTATTTTGAGGATAGGTACCTATCACTTTTCTTTTATAAACCGTACTACGGCATTCCTTTCACAATTTCCATTTTCAGTTTCTTTAAGGTGAGGTGAGAACTTAGAGACACTTGCAAAGACATCTAAATGCAGTCTTAGTATTTTTTTTTTATTTCTGATCTTTTACAGTTGTCTCACCCACACCTTTTCAGCAGGAAATATTTTTAGTGCCTCTGCTTTGTCAAATCTTTTAAAAACACTCTTACTTTTCATAAATGCAACACTCTCTCCATTCACATTCAGTATGTTTTAAAAATAAAAGGGACAACAAATAGTCAAAAGATGCTATCTAATATTATCTAATGTTTAAACTTGTTTGTATTATTAGAGTTTTATCTATGTGCATGTTTTAGTAAAATTTAAAATGAATAGAATATTTTTTTAAAATAGAAGAAAATGCCTTATGTTGTGCCTTTATCTTATGTTACCTGGGAAACATTCACCTCTCTTCTATTTATTCACTGTGATGGTGACTTTGTTCTGGTTCTTTATTTCCTTGGTATTATTTATCTGATATTTCTTAGTACTTCATTCAATTTCTGAAGAACAGAGATTACCTACACAGCTTATATTTTAAGATAATTGTTTAACACAGTTCAGCAAGCAGTGAAGATTTTCAAGAGCCTAAACAAAAATGTATTTTATAATGAAAAATACAATCTTAGATTAAGCTCCAGTGAATTCCATTTCACTTAATTTGAAATTTAGGAGATTTAGTATGTTTCACACAGATCTATTACTTACTAGAGGAATTATATTCATTTTTAAAATGACTTTTTTGTCCACTAAGAAATTAGCCCTGTAAAATCAATGCTTAATTGTTTTGCACTGAGTTTAATCCTGATGCCTCCCACAGGAGCAGCCCCCCACATTCCCTCTCTTTCTTCCTCTTCTCGCCGCAGTGAGTTTTCACCAACACCTTAATGGCAGCAAAGCTTGTAGTCATTTCTTCACAGACTGAGACGGTGGCACTTTAGGATCAGAGCAGGTGTGAGATTTCTGAGATTTACCTCCTACTCTTCTGATATTTCTTTCTTCTGTGTCTGCGCCACAAGGCACAGCTCTTAGTGTTCTTTCTAAACTTCTCTTCGAACACTTAGTGAGGTTTGTGGGGGAGAATCTGTGAGAAAATGCAGACACTACAGTTTCTGCAGCCCCTGTGGGTCTCACATGTTCTACCAGCCTGCAATTGGTCTTCTCCAAAGTGTCGACTCGTTCAGTCGCTCAGTTGTGTCTGACTCTTCATGACCCCATAGACTGCAGCACTCTAGGCTTCCCTGTCCTTCACTATGAGAGAGTCAACTCCTACGTAGGTTGATAAGCAGTCTGAGGTCCCCGAGGAAGAGAGGGGATTCTGGGGCTCTTGAGGAGGAGATAGGAGTCTGGAGTTCTCAAGGAGGAGAAAAGGACAAATGATTGTTTTTTTTTCCTGCATTGCTTTGTCTTAGCAAAATAACAATGTAGATTGCTCAAAGACATGCTTCTCCTTAACAAGAACTTTCTGACTAATCTTGCTATCTTAAGACATATATTGTGGGTTTGGGTCTGGTGAAGTGAAAGTGAAGTCGCTCAGTCGTGTCTGACTCTTTGCGACCCCGTGGACTTGTAGCCCAGCAGGCTCCTCCATTCATGGGATTCTCCAGGCAAGAATACTGGAGTGGGTTGCCATTTTCTTCTCCAGGGGATCTTCCGGACCCAAGGATCAAACCCAGGTCTCCAACATTGCAGGCAGACGCTTTAACCTCTGAGCCACCAGGGAAGACCTTTCTACTGTTAGTTCTAATCCTGTTAATTTATGATGTATGTTGTGGGAGTGGGTCTGGTAAAGGTATATAAGTCCTTGATAAGACTAGCCACTGGGGGCACTCTCTGTCCCCCTTCTGATGTCTGTGTCAGAAGCTTTCATTGTCCCTTTTTAGACTTTAATAAAACTCTGCTACACAAAATCTCTTGAGTGATCAAAGCTGATCCCCGATCCCAAAGCTAAATCTTCTTCTTCAGAGATCAAGAAGCTGATTCCTTTCACTGTAAGCTATCAACTATCTTTGAGAGTTTTCTCAGACTCATGTCCATTGAGTTGGTGATGCCATCCAACCATTGCATCCTCTGTTTCCCCCTTCTCCTCCTGCCCTCAATCTTTCCAAGCATCAGGGTCTTTTCCAATGAGTCAGCTCTTTGCATCAGTTGACCAAGGTATTGGAGCTTCAGCATCAGTCCTTCCAATGAATATTCAGGGTTGATTTCCTTTAGGACTAGCTAGTTTGATCTCCTTGCTGTCCAAGAGACTCTCAAGAGTCTTCTCCAGCACCACAGTTGAAAAACAAATTTTCTTATTTTATCTTGTTGCATCTTTTCTAGGTAAGAATATGTTCTGTTATTCTTTCTCGTGAAGGCCCAAATTTCCTCATATTTTTAACCTCCGCTCTCTGATGGGTTTGAATAAAGCAGTGAATTTGAAGTTAGCCCCGATTGTTTCTGCTGTGAGTTTGGGAAGGGAGCTAATTCCATTTTTATATCTTAGAGCAAAACCAAAAGTGGAAAAGCATAACTTAAAACATTATTTCTAGTGATTAAACACATACACATTATTGCTAAAGATTTTAGAAGTGATGAACAATTTTTTTTTTACAGTATTAACCTACTTTGTCTATCTCTACATTTTTAACTTGAAGCTGTAAAAAGTAACATATAGTCCTGTTTGCCTCCTAAAGAACTAGGAAGCTAATATACAGAAAGTTAACTGCTACTTGTTTATGTGGGAATATTTACAAGAAGTATACATTTTAAAAATGTTTCCACATTTGCTTTTATATTTTAAGTATAAAAGCAATTGAAGCATAAGCAACCATAAGATACTTTAGGTTGAAATAAAGACTTTTTATTTTATTCTAAGTAAAATATAAATCTATTTTTATATACATATAGCAGAGGAATGGTAATGTGAATCATATGTGGAAACTTCAGAGAATATAATCCAGAGAGGTAAGAACCAAGGTTTGAAGATCATTATGAAAGAGCTTTTAGTAGTCCAACTGAGAAAAAAAAAAAATTCAAAAGTAGTTTAAATAGTGCACAAAATGAAAATGTGCAGCATTTAGGGTATATTTTGAAATTAAAATTGATAGGTTTGCTAATGGGTTGGATATAGGTTGTGAAAAAAAGTGAGGAGTCAAAGACTGATAGATTATTGGCCCGAAAGTTACATAAAGTGTCATTTACAAAAATTTATTAAAAAATGAAGATTAAGTGAAAATAGAATTTAGTCTCAAATTTAGCAGCTGTCACTTTAGGAGGAGTCTTGGTAGCCTACCTATATGCTTTTGTGTAATCTTGCATGTTAGAGAGAACTGTATTAGGTGGCAGTGTTGGGTATAGACATCTGGGCCCTTAGATGGGTTAACATTGTGACAAGAATATAGTATGATGTAGATATTCACATTCTATCCCAAAGACTCACACCTATATTTTATAGAGAGGGACTCTGGATAGAAAACAAAGAAATGCTTGCATTTGGTGAAATATCTTGTTATAAATAAAATTTGTCACAAAAGATAAAAGATGGGGAAAGATGTGTTTAGAATTTCAGTTGTATTAAGTTACACTGTGCTTTGTTTTGCTGTAGTAAGCAAACCAATTCTGTGAAATCTAGACCAGCTATAAAAGTTTTAAGAAAAAAAGTTCATGAGTGAGTTTCATATGGCTATAATTACAGCTTAAAATTATAGAGACATGATCTTAAAGACTAAGTAAAACCGAGTGCAAGGATACAAGCATTTGAAGTTTCTTTCCAACTAGGGTATCAACTGACTCCAAAAGAGATGAAATTGCAAGAGATATGCTAAGAAAATATTTCAGCAGCTACAAAGGGCTACTAGGTTAGTCCAAGTTATGTCTCATAGTTTTGTATCAGGGCCCAAAAAGTACAACAGAAGTGAAAAAAAGCTGGTCTTCCCAAGGACTGAAATTCAACTTTTCACAATATCCACGAACCAGGGCTGATAGTCCTCCAGAAACACTAAAAGAAAATAACATCATCTTAGATCTCACAGTGTTACCACAATTTTTTAATACAATTTTTGGTACATACTAAAAACAACATCGGAGAAGGCAATGGCACCCCACTCCAGTACTCTTGCCTGGAAAAATCCCATGGACAGAGGAGCCTGGTGGGCTGCAGTCCATGGGGTCACTAAGAGTCGGACACGACTGAGTGACTTCACTCTCACTTTTCACTTTCATGCATTGGAGAAGGAAATGGCAACCCACTCCAGTGTTCTTGCCTGGAGAATCCCAGGGACAGGGGAGCCTGGTGGGCTATGATCTATGGGGTTGCATGGAGTTGGACACGACTAAAGCTACTTAGCAGCAGCAGCAGCAAAAACAACATGTTCATAAGGAGGCAGGAAAATGTAATTGAAAACTAAGAGAAACAATAGAAATAGAAGACTCATAGATGTGACAGATACTGGAGTTTTCAAGGACAAATTTAAAATAAACATTCCTAATATGACTTAAATGATAAAAGATTAAAATTTTGAAAAAAAATACTAGAAATCATAGAAAAATTCAGAAGGAAAATTTAGAACCAGTATTACAGCAATAAAATCAACTCAAAAGTTGTTAGTGATAAAACTCATAGCAATCCAGGAATGGAAAAAGTCTCTTTATATTATAAAAATTATCTTTAAAAAATTTTACCTACAGCAGGCTTCATACTTACAAATTTCCTCTAACTACAAAATTCTAAAAAAGAAGCCTGCTACTAATACTTCTAATCAACATTATACAAGAATTGTTATAATGCAATAAATGTAACATAAGGAAAGAAAAAGAATTAAATAAAATGGAAAAGAAAAAATAAAAGTGTACTTGCTAATTAATATGATAGTATATATAAAATTTGAAAATATCCATTATAATTTTTATAATGTAAAATTCAGTTTGCTGCTGCTGCTAAGTCACTTCAGTCGTGTCCAACTCTGTGTGACCCCATAGACAGCAGCCCACCAGGCTTCCCCATCCCTGGGATTCTCCAGGCAAGAACACTGGAGTGGGTTGCCATTTCCTTCTCCAATGCATGAAAGTGAAAAGTGAAAGTGAAGTTGCTCAGTCGTGTCCGACTCTTAGCGACCCCATGGACTGCAGCCTACCAGGCTCCTCTGTCCATGGGGTTTTCCAGGCAAGAGTACTGGAGTGGGGTGCCATTGCCTTCTCCAAAAATTCAGTTTAGATGTTGGTTAATCAATATATAAAAATCTAAGTTCAAATTACAAAAATTGATAAATCATCCTTAACTTTGTAACTCAGAAATGAAGATAAAGAATAATATATATTAATTATATAATTGAAAAATCAAATGCTTAAGAATAAATGTAACAAGAGTTATGTTAGATATGAAAAATACTATATTGAAAAATAAACTAAGGTCTATAGAAATAGGAAGCTCAATATTGTAAAGATCTCAATTCTCCTCATATTGCTTTCTAGGCTCATTGCAATCCCAATTAAAATGCAAATAAAAATCTAGGAAAATGCTTGTATTCTGAAAATCACATCTTTACATTTCTATAAAATTGAAAATAGCCAAGAATAGCAAAATCAATTTTGAAAGAAAAAGTGGGAACATTTGTTCTACAGTTATCAAGATTTTTTAGGCTGCTGAAATCAGTTAAGAAATGTGGATTTTGATATTTGAAATAAAATGGTTGAAACAATGTTGTGTGTCAATTACACATCAATGAAATTAAATAAATAAAAAGGTGATTAGATCTATGACTTCAAGCCTCAGATGGGTCTCTAGGTTTTTGAGAATACTCTGGACATTGATGAAAGTAGCTATCACATCATTCTACAAGTACTGACATAGATGTTTGTCTTTTCAATATGATAACATTTTCTTTACCTTCCTGGATAGCATACTGTATATTTTTATTCATTTGCATTCAACTTAAAATTTGTTAAATGAACAGCCAATCAAAAATTCTACATTTGACCTCATATTTCACCTTGGATCTTGCTGATTCTTTCTCTACGTACTTGCGGAGCAATCTAAATTTAATGGCTCTCGCCTTTTAACCATTAATTAGACTCTTTTGGGAAAAATATGTTCAAGTTGTGGTATGCTGTAATGAAATATAGAAAGTGTAAAATCAGCATTTTTCTTTAGCTTAGGCATTTTTAGACAGGAAGTAAATTAACTACACACAACACTATATTAATTCAAAAAGTACAAGAGGCTGCTCTGTTTTGAAGCATTTCACCTTGATGCTTATCTATGCACATACAGCTCAGGCCAAACAGAGATCACTAATGTCAGCATCACAATCATATGCTGGTAAATGGTCAATAATCAACTGGGTGGGATGGGGAGAAACCCTGATCTGTAGCATTTACTGATTTATGTACTGTAAATACTTCCTAAATAGCTTATTTGAAGCTATAAATGTGATATCATGAAACATAGACTTGGAATAATATTGGCAAAATTACTCTTCCAAGGCAATCCTCACCCAAATTGCCTATCATTAAAACATCAGTTATAGGCAGTGTAATTGACTAAATAAAGCTCTCTTAAATTATCCTACTTTAGATTTCACATTAAATGACAGTCAGAAATTTGTTGTCCTTTAAAAAAAATTTTTGTGTGTGTGAAACTAACATTTAAAGTTCACTTCAGAAGGATTATCATACTAAATCATTTTAATTCCACCAACAATTTCAAGTATATTTGAAAAGGGACAGATGGCCTAAAGTGAAGAAAGGACCTCCATATTACATAAGGACACATGCAAAGAGATAGAAAAATGACCTTAGAAAAGCCATGCATCATTAGTTTAGTCTTTGCCTTTAACTACTCTTTTCATAGCTGTAACTTTGTTTCAGATATCATTCATGAGTGCCCTAGGTTAAGAATTGTAATAGAATTTAAATGACAAAAATTCTGTTTTAGTATGAACTGTGCCTAGATTTATATTTTAAAATATGTTTTTGGCCAAATGTGCTCAGTCACTTAGTTGTGTCTAACTCTTAGCAGCCCCATGGACTATAGCCCACTGGGCTCCTCTGTACGTGGAATTTGCCAGGCAAGATACTATAGCAGATTGCCATTTCCCACTCTAGGGGATCTTCCTGACCTAGGGGTTGAACACATGTCTCCTGTGTCTCCTGCATCAGCAGGTGGATTCTTTACTTCTAGTGCCACCTGGGAAGCCATCTTTAGAAATATTTTGACATTTTAAAGTTTTGTATTTTAACTGAGAGCGTTATCTGTGGTCAAATAAAATATAGTTTATTACTAACAAATAGGAAATTTCCAATCTTGCTCCAATTACATAGTTTAGCAAATTCTCCAATTAATATGTATTCTCCAATGGGAAGACCTGATTTATTGTTGCCTTACTGTGTGCCCTCCAGGCTTTGGTCTATGTGCAATTTATTTGCACTGGAAAAACATGCATTATGAGGATGATAATCTAAGGTTAGCTGCAAACAGTGAGTTTAATTCTTAAATATATAAAAACTCCCAAACACTAATCAGATGACATAATCCCAAGTGTTGAACACAAAATATTTCATTAGTTTGCACAAAAAGAGAGCATTTTGTAGATACTATTAAAAGAATTATTCTGATATAACTGTGTAGACATTTCTTACTTCTGGTGATCTACATATACTATTTCAATGGATCTTCAAATTACTTAACAAAAATAGTTTTGGGGATTTAGTATGTGCTACTATTGGGCTCAGTTCTATGAACAGGTCCTTACAACAAGGGTTGGTGATTTCAGGTGATCAAAATAATTTCTTTTTCAAATGAGGCATGAAACAGCATGATGTGCCAAAAAAGAATTAGCACAGAAGTACACACTTCAATCTACCAACATTTAGAAAATTCCATCTCTATCATATTCATCACATGTTCTGAGGAAAATTGCACACAGGAGAATTAAATGATTATCTAAAGACAACAGGCCAAATTAATAATTGAGGTGCATAATTTGTGTAATAAAGTAAATTTATTTAAGGGACTTGATTACTCATATTCATTATCTGCAGGGTGTGAAGTGCTCTACTTTCAATTCTGCTTTAACTAATGAGAACATCTTTTTACCATAATTGATTGTGAAACAATCCTTATAGATTTTATTATTTTTTGTGAGTAGTTACATTATTTTTTCCTAAGGCAAGCATTTTTAAACTTCCTAAATTTGAAAATGTATGATTTTATGATATTTTGAGACATTAACCTTAGAGTAGATTCATACTAATATTTCTATCTTCTCTATTATTTTCCCTGAATCTCCTCTTTCTCTGTTCATTGTCAAGTATCTGCTACTGCTGCTGCTAAGTCGCTTCAGTCATGTCCGACTCTGTGCGACCCCATAGACGGCAGCCCACCAGGTTCCCCTGTCCCTGGGATTCTCCAGGCAAGAACACTGGAGTGGGTTGCCATTTCCTTCTCCAATGCATGAAAGTGAAAAGTAAAAATGAAGTAGCTCAGTCGTGTCCGACTCTTGGGACCCCATGGACTGCAGCCTACCAGGCTCCTCCGTCCATGGGATTTTCTAGGCAAAAGTACTGGAGTGGGGTGCCATTGCCTTTTCCGATTTTCAAGTAGAGGATATGATTAAAAAAAAAAATCACACATTGTAAATTTTTATGTTTGATTTCTAAACCCTAAATTCTAAGGAGTGTTGAAGTAGTTAGTTTGAAAAGAGGGTGGGGACTTCCCTGGCAGTCTGGTTAACATTTTAGCTGCCAGTGCAGGGGGAGCGGATTTGATCCCTGGTTAGGGAGTTAAGATCCCACATGCCTCTCAGGCAAAAAAAACAGAACATAAGAAACACAACAATACTGTAAGAAATTCAATAAAGAATGTTTAAAAAATAACAAATGTAAAAAGGTAGACTTCAGATCGTAGATCATGCACAAAGCCAATAAGGGAGAATGATTAAGTTTGGGGTGGGGATTCCTTTAAGAGTTTGTGAGAGCTGGTAAAAACATTATTGGTGGTTTCCAGCCCAGAGATTTGGTAGCAGAGTAAAGCTTCATCCCCAGCTGCCCTCTCAGTTTCCAGAATCTGTGACTGCAACTATGTTATCTATCAAAAGGCATTTTGCAGATATGGTTTTTCTAGTAATCATGCACAAATGTAGGAGTTGGACCATAGAGAAGACTGAGCACCAAAGAATTAATGTTTTGGAATTGTGATACTGGAGAAAACCCTTTGAGAGTCCCTTGGACTGCAAGGAGATCAAACCAGTCAGTCATAAAGGAAATCAACTCGGAATATTCCTTAGAAGGACTGATGATAAAACTGAAGCTCCAATACTTTGGCCAACTGATGTAAGGACCTGACTCATTGGAAAAGACTCTGATGCTGGGGAAGACTGAAGGCAAAAGGAGAAGGGGGTAGTAGAGGATGAGGCGGTAAGATAGCATCACCAACTCAATGGACATAAATTTGAGCAAACTCCAGGAGATAACTGAGGACAGAGGAGCCTGTCCTACTATAGTACATGGGGTCACAAAGAGTAAGACACAACTCAGTGACTGTGCATAGTTCATGACCTTATGTGTGATTTTGATATTACACTCATTTGAGAACTAATCAGATTCTTTAACTCATTTTATTAATAGGCAAAAATTTATAAACATTATTTGTTTGTAAATTCCTAGTTCTTTATTGGTAAATCTCAAAACACTGATTGATACTCCTTGATAATAAGCAATACCAAAATAAATGTGTCTATATTGCACTTAATTTTATTGCAACTCTATTTTAGATAGGAAACCAAATACAGTATTTTTTTTTAATTTTCCTATCTCATTTCATTTTGTTTTTCCTTTTTTTTTCTTGTTTCCTATCTCATTAGGATCTAAGTAAATTACCGACTACTTCTTTTAACATATCCATATGTCGAATTAGGATACTTCACAATATCATAGTGTTAGAGCTACTTAGAAACTCATATCAAAAACAAAATACACATAGTAAATGGAATGTGTTTGAAAGTAAACACTTAAAACATCAGAGTACTTACTGGAGGAGAATTTTACCAATTTTTAAAAAATTCTTTAGTTAATCACTAAGCTAAGACTTGGAGAAGGCAATGGCAACCCACTCCAGAACTCTTGCCTGGAAAATCCCATGGACGGAGGAGCCTGGTAGGCTGCAGTCCACGGGGTCACTAGGAGTCGGAGACAACTGAGCGACTTCACTTTCACTTTTCACTTTCATGTATTGGAGAAGGAAATGGCAACCCACTCCAGTGTTCTTGCCTGGAGAATCCCAGGGATTGGGGAGCCTGGTGGGCTGCCATCTCTGGGGTCCCACAGAGTCGGACACGACTGAAGCGACTTAGCAGCAGCAGCAGCAGCAAGCTAAGACTAATGTATATAACTATATGGGAAATAAGACTGAACTTTAAAAATATATCAGCTTAACTGGATTCATTTTTCTCTTAAATACATTCTATTTCAGGTTCTGGAATTTTTTAAAACAAAAAAATAGATAAAACAAGGTCTTTGGCATTCAATTTGCTAAATCCTTAAAATTGGCAATTATATTAGAAGCATTAAAAATGTTTTATATGTACATACCAAGAGCTCTCTATTTAAATAGTTAAACTTTTGAAATTATTTTAGTTGTATAACTTTGCCCGTACTCTTCTTTTTAATTTTAATGAATTCTTAAATTGATTCAACATTTATTTAGTGAGGATTCTAATATTAAAAGAAGAATCAATTCTGCTAATGCCAAAAGAATAACAAGATTTTTAAGATTATTTATAAGGGTTATGTGTGGACGGTGCAATTTGCTTCTACTATGTTATTTAGGATAACCCTAAATATTCTTTTCATTATAATTGCATTTTAGAATTCAGGCAATATTACCAATTTAATATAGTGGTAACATTTTCAAGCAAGAACACTGGAGTGAGTTGCCGTTCCCTTCTCCAGGGGACCTTCCTAACCCAGGGATCAAACTCCAGTCTCCTCCATTGCAGGCAGATTCTTTACCATCTGAGGTACTAGGGAAGTCCTCTTAATTGGTAGGCATATAGTATTTTCAATTATCTCCACTAGAGAGAAAATGGAAAAAAGACTCAAAACATCATTTAGTGTATATTTATATTTATTACATAGTTATGTCAGCTAACTTTCAAATTATGTTAGTTATTGAAGAGATTCAGATCTTATTTTTTTCATAATAGCATAAAATATGAAGGAAATATTTTCACAGTAGGAATAAAGTTAATTTATGGAAAAAATAATAATTTTATATTGATAGAGTATTAGTGATCATCAGATCTAAATTTTCTTTTTTAATAGGAAAGGAAATTGAGAGTGAAAAGTTTATTGACTTGCTCAAGGTTTTTAACTACCTAGAAGCATTCAAAATTATGAAATTTTACTCTTGCTTTGGTTTTGTTTATTTTCTTTAGGTTATTGCAGTAAATATACTGATTTTTACATAAAATGCTATATGAATTTTATTGCACAGAGTTTTGAATACTGTAATATATGTCATAACTGAGAAGTATGTGTTTTATTACAGTTGTTAATACATTTTTCCAGTCCTTCACCTTACACTTTGACTTTTTGAAGATGTTTGATATAGATTACCAAAAAAAATACACCAAATATCTCTATCCTTTCCCCAGTCTCTCCTCCCACACTTAACACTGAAGAAGATAAATAGATGCAGAAGAAATAGAATGAGTGGGAAAGAAGAGCGAGTAGAAAGACATGCTCTGCTTCGTCACTTGGGCTGCTGAATTTTAAGGATCAAGTGTGAACTGAGGAGGTGGATGATAATTCAATTAAATTTAACATTAAAGTTTTAAATGAATTAATGTAGGATAAGGGATGTATCCAGGAGAGAAAGCAAGAAATAACCTTGGAACTGCATTAAAGACACTAGTTTTAATCGCCCTGCAGGGAAAAGAATAGAGACCTTACACTTATATGACAGTGTTTGAATTGAAATGACTGTATAAAGCCACGTTTCTCAAAAGCCAGGTGGTTAAGCGAAATGATGAAATGGAAAAAAATTTTTTTTATAATTGAGATAAAGGGTGACCAGAAGGGGATTACTCTTTTGTTGATTTCTATTAGAACTGGCTAAAATTTGAAAAAGAAAGGAAGGAAGGGAAAAATGTCTATCAATGTGAATCCATAGTGTTGCTGTCATGGAAGTTTGAGGTTCAAAAGTATACACATGTATGATACAGGAATCCTAAAGATTAGAGAATAAAATAAAGCAAATTCAAACTGGCACTACTCAAGTGCATCCAAAGATGTAAATACAAATTCTTTCTAGAGGAACTAACCCTCATGATGTTTAAACATTTAGATCAATTGACTATCAGCTTGCAATAAATAAACAGAAGAAAAATATGAAAGAAAACCTATAAGGCATGATTGGAGACATTAGGAACTATTAGAATTAAACTTTGATGTTTTCAAATATGATATTCTAAGATACAAGAACTGTAAAAAATAAACTATTTCAGGAAGAGATAAACTAAAATTAAGTTTCAGGTCACCAGAAAAAAAAAATACACTATATTCACCTTATAAACACATCTCATTTGTTTATTTTTAATGACAAGAAAACATGTTCACGTTATTAGTGGAGAAGTTAGATTTTATGTTCTCTAGTTTTATCTTCCAGTTGCAAAATTCTATTAAATGTATATGATTTTCTTGATGACAGCTATACATGTATGACAAATACATGTTCATATCCAGTCTAAAGTTACTTGAGAGCTTCCAATACTGGGAAGGACCTTGGAAGTAAATGCACATTGCCTCTTCATCCACTCTGGTAAAGAATTGATTCACCTTGCTGCCACATTCTCCCTGTCAGCTGTTCATGGAGGAATAGCAACAAAGCCAGATCTGCTATTGTCACAATTTTTTTCAGCTGCAAGAAACCACATTTCAGAAAATTAAAAAAAAAAAAGATGGAAATTTTAAAATACATTATTTCATGTATCAGAAAGTACAGAGGTATCATGACCACTAGGTACAGAGCACTTGGGTCTATGGCTCCATTTCTACATGGTTCTCTTGACTCTGCCTCCTGCATGTGACTTCAGCCGTGGGATGGCTGCTCACTGAGGCAAGAAAGGTATTTGTCCACATCCATAGGGAGAGAGGGAACGATATATGCCTAACAATGAAGTGCAGTTTTCCCTTGAATTTTAGCAGACTATTGCCGATTATCTGCTGACACCTAACCCACAAATCCAGGGATTCGATGCCAGACACTGATAAGATCACACTTACGTTCCTGAACCAAACATAGATTCCAGGAGTTCTGATCATCAGGACTGACTCGAATCAGGACTCAGAACAGCTTGGGTTGCCTTCAGTTTCGCTGAGTCATCTGGAAAACATGAATTGAGTGAATACAAGTAGAAATTTGTGGTTCACTAAGCAAAATTGACCGCAGAAGGCAATGGCACCCCACTCCAGTACTCTTGCCTGGAAAATCCCATGGACGGAGGAGCCTGGTAGGCTGCAGTCCATGGGGTCGCTAAGAGTCGGACACGACTGAGTGACTTCCCTTTCACTTTTCACTTTCATGCCTTGGAGAAGGAAATGGCAACCCACTCCAGTGTTCTTGCCTGGAGAATCCCAGGGACGGGGGAGCCTGGTGGGCTGCCGTCTATGGGGTCGCAACAGAGTCGGACACGACTGAAGCGACTTAGCAGCAGCAGCAAGCAAAATTGACAGGAGGGATTGATAACCAAGTATATGTACACCTTATGGGTCAATGTGTGGTATAGAAAAGTATTTTCTCTCTGATGAACCTAATCAAGAATCTTAAAATTAAATCTGTAGCTTTGAAAGACAGGAAATTCAACAATACAAATGTATATGCCATGTTTACACTATTTTACAAACACTAGGCTGTTTAATAGCTTCCCAAGTGGCACTAGTGGTATAGAACCTGCTTACCAATGCAGGAGACATAAGAGATGCAAGTTCGATCCCTGTGTTGGGAAGATCCCCTGGAGGAGGACATGGCAATATACTCCAGGATTCTTGCCTGGAAAATCCCTATGGACAGAGGAGCCTCGCGGGGAGGAGGTGGGGGTGGGGGGTGGGGGTTACAGTCCACAGGGTCACACAGAGTCAGACACAACTGAAGTGACTTAGCATGCACGCAGGTTGTTTAATGTAATTCAAACTGCAACTGCTGTTTTATCTTCAATGGAACAGAGATAATTCACCTTTTTCACAATTAAACCAGGGGCTGTCCTTATCTTCAGTAGTTTGAATACTTTGAAATTTGTTTTTATCATGGTATGACTTCAGCAAATATGAACATATTCTCTCCACTGGAAGATCTATAGAATGAGCATTGTATTAAGTCTGGGTTCTCTCAAGAAACAAAACTATTAGGATATATGCGTGTATATATCTTTCTCTCTCTCTATATATATCTATAAAGAAAGAGAGAAAAGAAAGGATGAAAAAAGAAAGAAAGAGAAAGAAAGAAAGTTTTACTTTAAGAAATTGGTTTATGTAATTATGGAGGCTGATAAATCCAAACTGGAGTCCAAAGGCCTGAGAACCAGGATAACTGATGATGTAAGTTCCAGTCCAAGGCCATATCCAGAAACAGAGAAGGCTAATGTTCAGCTCAGACACAACCAGGCAGAAAGTTATCCCTTCCTCTGTCTTGTGTTTTATTCAAGCCTTCAATTCAAATGTTAATCTTGGGAGTTCCCTGGTGGTCCAGCGGTTCAGAATCTGCGTTCCAATGTAAATGTTAATCATGTCTGAAAACAAACTCACTTAGAAACACTGTTTGTCTGAAAATCTGGGCCCCTCATGGCCCAGTCCAGCTGACACTTAAAATTAACCATAACAAGACTTACACAGTCAAAGGAACAATGAGATAATGTTTTCAGAAAGGTGGCTTTTGAGAAGTATCTATTATCCATTCGATTGACTGTGGAGGTTTCTGTAGGTTTTCCTTTCATGTTTCTAAAGAAATTTGTGATCATTGCTAGCACTGCATATCAGTATTTTCATATGAACTTGAAATCTGTGTTGGTGACCTTTACAATTGCCTTAATTAGCCTAGTCTTACTAAGTGAAGGCAGTTACATTGGTTTACTACATTACTTAAATACATTCATAGCTTAACATCATTTCCTTCAAAAGAAAACTGCAAATATGCCCTTAGTTTGACCCATTGTATTAATTTAAATGTCTGGAAATCAAACAAAATATTTAAATCAGGCTTTTGTATAATACTGGGGTTTAACTAAGAACACATTTAGGTAGCAATACAATGAAGCAGTGAAACTCTGAGTTTTATGTTTGCTTTCATGAATCTGAGATAAAAACTTCTGCCTGTGCATATCTCTGTATGATACACTGTATTTAAATATATACAAAATATTTATATAGTTAATTACTTGAATTTACCTAAATTATGGGTTTTATCTTTAATAGTTTACTTAATCCTCTCTCACTAGGGAGAGGGAGTAAACTATTTAGAAAAATACTTGTCTAATATTTCTACCTTCTCTAACAGTAAGTTAGGAATGACATTTTGAACAACCAATCACCTAGCCAGTGGCAGGCTTATTGTCATGCACCCCAGGAAAAATATATGTTCATGAAGGAGCCCTAAAAAAATTACCAAGGTCAGTTTTAAAGCACTTAAAGTTTCTATCCATCCTATCAGGATATTTTAAATTGAAAGTAAAAGTTGCTCAGTCATGTCTGACTCTGTGACTCCATGGACTATACAGTCCATGGAACTCTCCAGATCAGAATACTGAAATGGGTAGCCTTTCCCTTCTCCAGGGGATCTTCCCAACACAGGAATTAAAAATTTCTCTCAAATACGTTCAGGGAAACTTTTATTCATAAACCTAATGTGTATATATACTGTATACACTGCATATGTTTAATGGATATTAGAGAAAAGAATATATATATATGGATATATATAATATGTATATAATATATGCATTCTATATAGAGAGTATAGATGTAGTATAGCATAGAATTATAGAACAGTATTCCTTTGCATAACATTCATTATGTTTCCACTCCTTAGGCCAGATACACTATTCTTCAAGTTCCTAGCATAATTATGAACTCCTAAAAATCATAATATACTCAGTAAATTTTTGACAGTAAATGAACAAATGTGTGAATGAATGCAGAAATATCAGGACTTGTAATTTTTGACATTCTAACCCAAATATTTCCTGAAGTATAATCATCACATATCATGGGTTAGCTTTATTTTCTTTTTAACTTATACAAACAAGAAAAATATGATATTCACAAAAAAATAAAAATAATAAAAAATAAAATAAAACTATAAAACCCCTAAGTTTCCAAAGTTAATATTGAGTGAGTGGAAAAAAATCAAACTAAAACTTTCCCATATGTTCAGTTGTAAGGGGGGGAAAAAAAAACACCCTTAAATATGCCTTTGAAAACATAAAGAGAAGAGGAGGTCCTGAGAGCCCAAGATAGAGTGTTTCAAATGGCAGGGGGATAATATGAAAATGTGAAATGTGAAAATGAGTGAGGAACACAGTCCTTCACTCCATCAACACCCTCTGAGATGCTGTAAAAGGGACATATGGGAGCTCAGGCTTAACTAAGAAGTGGGAATTTCCTTGCCGTGATCATAATGATTTTATAACATTTCTTATACTTCTGAGGAGACAGCGTGTTTTAAGATAACAAAAAATGTCATATTTATTATAAGCTGTTTAAAATGTTTTCTTTTAAACATAACGTTATTCCCATAACATATATACATTGAATATGAACATATACTTCCTATCATAATTAGTGCAGAGTAAACAATGCCACTTATCTCATTTAATGATGCCAAAAGATGTATTTAGAAAATAAATCACAATTCTTCATTAAAAAATTTGTTATGAGTCCATTTATTTTACATTTAAAAAATGAAGATATTATCAGCATCTAGGGCCATCTTACATAAAAGACACTGTTGCATATTTAACTGTTAATGAGAAATGAACAGAATTTTAACTATATTGAATAAACTTGGAAGCACATTGCTGACACATATATCTACAGGGAATGTGGCAGTAAGAGTTGAAATATTAGTATAGTAGATGATATGAAGAGTTGATGCTAGAGAAGAAGGTGATGTGTATACACAGATTCCTACCACATCTGTTTTTAAAGGTGAATTTTGGACATGATATGAGATGTATTTGAAGTGGTTCTACACAGGAAAATATGGAATATACCATCTTAGTGATTTTACTCATGTCATTAATGTAAAAAAAAAGGAGTGGCAAGTTTAAAAATTTTATGTATATAACCAAGTGGCACAGTGGTAAAGAATTTGCCAGCTAATGCAGGGGATGCAAGAGATGTGAATTTGATCCCTGGGTCAGGAAGATACCCTGAAGTGGAAATAGCAGCCTGTTCCAGTATTCTTGCCTGGAAAATCCCATGGACAGAGGAGCCTGGTGGGCTACAGTCCATGGGGTCTCAAAGAGTTCTGAGTGCATACACAGTGTATATGCATATACATACATTGTATACATATATATAGATTTGTATTTATATTCTTTTGTCATCCCAAATGTATTTTGAAGAGATTACTAATTGGATAGTCTGAACTAGACTGAACACACCTGTACGTCTTATGGTTTCACTTTCTAACTATACAAAATGTTTTAGTTACTAAAAAGGTCACAGTTCTAAAAATCCAGGTTGTATCAAAACAAATTTTGTAAAACAAATCTATTTTCATAGTTCAGTTGGTGGATTCATTCATTTGAGATTATAGGGGACATATTCTTTTACACAGGTGAACATGGAAGTGAGGAAGAAACCTTTGAAATATTAAGTCGTTCTCTTTTATTGCATTTTTTTTTACTTGAATTCCCAAGGCTGTGTCTTCCACCCAACTGCAGACAGCTAGACCTAAGACACTGACTTCCTCAAGGGAACTGTTGTTTCTGTGGAATCAGCAAAGATGTAAGATGAAATGCTTTATATTTTATGCAGTTAGAAAAAATTCACTGTGAACTACACAGTGAATATCAAACTCTGTCTGGAAAAAAAAGATCCCCTTGTCTGGGGACATGTATCAGTTTCTGGAATCATTTTTGGCTGCCATAACTGAGTTTGGAGGGGCGCCCTTGGCCTCTAGTGGGTACAGGCTATATCTGCTGTGAATCCTAAAACACACATGATGGCTTCCACCACACAGAAAAACCCAATTCAAATGTCGATAGTGCTGGGTTGACAAACCCTGGGTTAGAGGAAATGAGGAAAGAGGAGCTTCATTAACATGGGAGGGGAGGTAAAAGCAAGAGATCACCAAGTTCTTTGCATCCTTCGCCAGAATTAGGGAGGCCTGTAGAAACTCAGTCTGTCGGCAGAGAGTATGAGCCTCCATTCCTGTGAGTGCTAAACATCATCTATGCTAACAAAATAATTTATCTTCCCTCTCTTTGCAAGATAACAAGGATTTTCCTATTGACAAGCAGCAAGTATATTACCCACTAATTGTTCAAGGAGTTCTAATGCCTACTTTTGACCCATGATTTGTTACCTTATCAAACAGACTTCCTATAGACCACCCTTGTTTCCATGACTGAGGTTATCAGGCACTTTAAAGGGAGATGCTGTAAAGGGAGAAGCCTCTATATCTGGCCCCAGGAGGATCAGAGAACATCTGAAGACTGACCCTTGAGCAGTGTGGTGATTGAACAGCCTCCACATTATCATGTACACATCTTCCTCTTAAAAAGTAAAGTTTTTGCATGAGGCTTCTCTTTTAGCTCAGCTGGTAAAGAATCTGCCTGCAATTCAGGAGATACTGGTTAAATTCCTGGGTCTGGAAGATCCTCTGGAGAAGGGATAGGCTACCCACTCCAGTATGCTCCAGCTTCCCTGGTGGCTCAGCTGGAAAAGAATCCACCCACAAAGAGGGAGACCTGGGTTCAATCCCTGGGTAGGGAAGATGCCCTGGAGAAGGGAAAGGCTACCCACTCCAATATTCTGGCCTGGAGAATTCCACAGACAAAGAGTTGGACACGACTGAACTGCTTTCACTTTTCACCCTTAAAAGATAATTTGAAAGTCTCTATCTTACCAAACAACTAAAAAGAGATTGGAAAACTGTATTGAAAGGAAATAATATTTACTTATATTGTTGTTTACCTTACATGCATATTTCCCTTGTAAGTCCATAGTAATTTTCAGGAGAAGTCATCCTGATGTAATTACTTTCATGAGATTGGCAGCAACAGCCCATCTATTATAGATTTTTATGACATGCTAATTTCCCATCTGTCTGGGGCACTTCTTTTCATGTGCCAACATTTTAGAGAAAAGTTATAAGAATTGAAAGCATGCTCCTCTTCTAATTGCAGCTTGACAATTATTAATGCAATATACTTGCTAAAGGAGAAGGCACGCCTCTTCATTTTTTAAAAAGGTCATTTTTATTAAAAAAGAATGTTCATTATAAGCTCCAAATTGAAAATAATTTTCTCATCATATAAGTAGGGTCTGTCCCTTTTTCACACTTATCCCTAATCCTAAAATGACTTCCTTTCACACATTTATTTTTCCCAATATTCTCTGTGAAATTTCTTTTACATTAAGAACCTCTGCAAGGAGTCTTCCTTGAAACATACCATGTAGAAGATTATAAAGTTAGCATTAACTCTTTCATGAAAACATTGTGGATGCTATAAGTGAATCAACCAGGGACAAGTTGAATGAATTTTTTTCTTGGTTATGAGAGAAAGCAAAAGAATATGATAGAAGGCTTAAGAAATCGTAAGTTGAAGTATACATTTAAGCTACATCAGAAAACATTATGAAAGCTTGTTTTTACATCTTACTTGGTATTGTGTGCTTCAAATAGATGTCGTTTATGCCAACATATTACTTGCTTTGTCATTCTGAGTGGCTTGAGGGGCCTGGGCTCACAAGAGCTCTGGACAGATTGGTTCACATCACAACAAATTTTTTACTCTTACTCATGAGTGGGACAGATGTTATTTGAGTGAAGAGAGGCATTATTTCATATTCCAATGTTTGTATATGTCATTTTATTAGTGATTAGTTAAAAAACCACGAGATTGATGGCATTGCAAGGGAAGAGAACATACACGGAAAACTAGTAGGGAGACCAGAGTGACATACACAAAATAATACTGTAGAAATTGTTTTGATTATAGACTATAGAATGTTGTAAACTAGTAAAGTTTTTGAAAATATTGTGTAAAATGTAGATTTTAAACAAGATTCCCAGATAAAGAAGAAAGAAAATAACTAATATTCATTAGTGCTTCGGAGGGATAGGACTTGACCTGAGAAGCATGTACTTTAAAATGACCCCACCATAGTTTCTCCCACTTAATAAAGCCCTCAACAAATAAGGACATTATTGTCTCCTTTCTCAACTGAAGCAGGGGGAAATCCTCAGTTTGACTATAATGCCACTAAAATGGGGTGAAAAAGCAATATTAGTGAGAAAGGTAAATTTAGCAGGGCTGATTAGATAAATACTCAGCTGATGTGACAATTATTGAAACCAGCATTTGCAAGTTGCGTTAGATCTGCACTTTTTTTCATTTATTTGAATGCTCTGAATACAGATTAACTCTCTTAGCCTAATATTTCTTGGTTCATTAGCATTAAAATGAGAACTGCAAGTTCCTTGGAATAATCTTTAAACTGTTTCCTCTAACTTCAGCAGAACTTCTGACAGTATCTCTAAATCTCCTTGAACCATTATTTTGTCATGTTCAACTTTTCCTAAGTTGTTTTTAATTTTGTTTTTCTTTACCAAGGGCTACAGTTTTAAAATTGACTTTTAAAAGCAATCCACAAATTTTGTCTTGGAGACAGGGGGCACAAAGCAAAGAACTTCCAAGTTTTTATTTAGGTACACTAGCAAAACTTCAGGCCATATGGTGGTTTTGAGAATAAGTCCCTAAAATATAGCAAGGGGCATAGTGAGGGTGGTCAGACAAAATGTTTTATGCATGATGTTTTCCCCACATTTTCAGTAGCAGAAAAGAAAGTGTAAACAATAAAGTTCTTGTTACCATCTCCACTGCTTTTTTCTAAAGACTCGGGGAGGAAATTTGCTAAAGGCACTGCGCGGTATAGGTTATATCAGATATAGTGCACAGAAACCAAATCGTTTCATAGAAAAGCATTTTGAAAATGGAGTGAAAAATAAAAGGAATAAAAGGAAAGAAGGAAAGAAAAGCCCTAATGAAAAGACTGAAGAAAGATCTGCAGGCAATGCAGGACAGAAAACAGTCTCAAGATTTTTAAGTTGATATGTAGCTTAAAAATGTCATATTGAGTAAATCAACTGTATTTCAATAAAAGGAAAAAAAAAGTATCATGGCCCACTCTCATTTAAATGAAATGACAGTAATAATAGGATCATATATGTAATATATATATAATACATATATAAATATGAATAAGTGTGGTAGTAAGGATATTGGGAAAAAAATCTGGCACATTTAATTCAAATATTAAAGTGCATTTCAAACAGGAAAGCAAGTCAGATTTTCTAGGTCAAAACAATCTCCAGAAAATAAAAATGAATTAAGTTTATGAATGCTTCAAGGTGAAATGGACCAATCTTAAACTCTATGATTTATAATTCTCTCTGAGAGGTTTTGAAGGCACTTCAGGAAATTACAATTTTATGCTTCTTTTTCAAATGTTCTATATAAAACAATAATTTAAAATATATCAGAAAATCAAACATTTTGACTTACCAACAAAACTGAGCAGTAGTTATATAACTGATTTGAAATTATTATATTTTACTACTCTTATTATGTGTCTAGTACTTTAACAATATTAATTATGTCACCTAAAGAATATCTATAGTTTCCTTAGGTTTTCCTATTCCTATTTGCAATAGTTTCTGGATTTTATAGCACAAGAAACAGAATTTTATATTTCTGTTTTTTTCTTTTGTTAATGATAATAATCCTGATACGTATGATTGATCCACTCCAAATTAACCACAATAAATAAAATTAAAGATTAACTTTTATACCAAATTAAGTTTTTATGTAAGTGAATACTTCAGTCTGTGTGACAATAATCATCAGTGTACACGTGTTTGTTTTGGTCACATATTCTTTTTAGAATTTTATTGCTTAGTAAGAACGCAGTAAAATGAATGATTTTGTATTGTCACTTCTGGTTTCCCATTATGACTTTCACAGGGGTGTATTCTAGCCTAGCCTAGTGCTAAGTGCTCAGAAAAGTTAGACCACAGAGGATTATACCAACTAAGAAAACACTTTTAAATAAATTTCAATTTCTACAGAAGGAAGCATTAACGAATGTGCATTTTTTACTGATATCATTTTGAGGTAGAATTAACAATTTTTTTTCTTGTAGTGAAGAAGTACTTTTTCCATGCACTGCACCATATATTCTACATTCCTGTGCATTACATTTCCATTTAGGAAAATAACTTCAAATTGATTTAAAACACAACAGCTTGAAAAAAAATAAAGAAACTATGATTTTGTCTGTCCAGAGGCAATAAAATATTGCTTAAATTTTAACTTTTTTTTTTTGGTTGATGTTACTCGGTCATTTAGTTTTCACATATGTATTTGAAATCGTGGAACAAAATCAAACGTATTTTAAATATTTCCAGATAATTATATTAATCATAGGACAACTTCTGTTTACTGAGTAACAAAATCTACTTCTTCTTAACAAATAGCAGCATGGTGCAAGGGTTTTAAGATCTGTGATTAGCAGCCCTTGTTCTGCTTCTGGATATATCAACTTTTTCTCATTGCAAGATCTTCAAACTCTTAGAAGCTGTGTAAGTTTACCATAAAATTGCATCTGCTGTACTTGTTAAGCAAAGGAGATGTTTATGAATTTTCAAATCCCTGTCATCTTTTAAAGCAAGTGGGCTTTATTTATTTTTTTTTTTTAAGTAAAATCATCCTGGTTTCTTCATTCATGGCAGATTTCATGATGGATTCAAATGCCCTAGCTGAAAGCCACAAGTTTTAATTTTGGTTTATTTTTCTTTGTAAAGCATAACCTTTGATGATTATTATAGTGGTGTTCTGCAAGTGATAAACTCTTTTTTATATTAATAATTCAGCTATATTTTATTTTATCTGTAAAGGATGGTTCATTTAGATGTAAGATTCAAAACTGAGGGTTTTTTTTTTTTTTTCAGTAGTCTGAAGCTATTACTGCTTGCGTATATAGATACACACATCTATATTTGCTAATGAGAAACAATATCTTGAAATCATACATTTGTAGGTAGTTTGTCTCTTCTTTCTGGCTCAAAAAATTTGTTTGTTGAGATTACACTTTCACGTCAATGAATCTATTTTTATATTTGTTTTTTAGTTTTTTTTTTTTAGTAATACAAAGCTTAAAATGGTACAGCATAAATTCTTCCAGGATAGATATAGCCCACACCCAGATAAATTACTTTGGGGGATAATCTAAGTGCTAGCTTAAAAAAAAAAAGCATGGTTATGAGGATGGAGATTGTTGTCCTGGACAATACGAAACTCATTTTCTAGCTTTCTAGAAAGCCCAGTGCTAGGTTCCTCAAAAGACTGGACCCTTGATGCTGGTAGCTAATTCACTATGATAGTTTAGGTGCTGATATATTTATTCAGATAAAAGATTATCTGTACATTTATTTTGTTTAAGAAAAATAGACCTGCACATTTTTTAATCTAGTGCACAGAATCACTGTAAAAGAAAAGTGGAAATATAATTTGTAATTTCCACTCACAATTCTATTTGGAGTGTTTTATTCTGATTTTTCTATCAAGTCCTTTATATATAATTTGGTTTTTCCCAAGAACTAGATGCTAGAATTTAACAAGAGAAATGTTTATTTCTATATTTTAGTCATTTTCAGTTTCTCTATAAATTCTGGACTCTATCTCAATTAATTATTTTTCTATTTATTAATCATTGTTTGTTTCTATAGTTTGAAAATAATGAGCACAACCAATAGCCTGTCTATAGGCATAGAATTCTCTTCAACTCTCATGGACATGGACCATTTTCATTTTAATGTGATCTCGACATCTCTCTCTGCACCTCCTCTCTTCTTTTCTCTTTATCGACCTTATCATTTTCCTTACTCATAGGGTTGACTGTCAAGGCTTCTCTGACTTCTTGTATATAATATCCATTTAGATTTGCCAATTTGTCAACCTTAAAAGTGGACTCAATCATTTAGAATTTCTTAGATAAAATTCCCAAAGAGCCATTCTGGTTCATCCATTTTTTTTTTTTTTTTTCATGTCAGGCCATTTTGGCCACATGGGGCTCAGCAACCTGGATTAGTCACCTGCAGCCTAGGTGACTGGAGTGGTACAGTTGTCAAATGGCAATACCCTAAAGTAAGTTCAGGGAGGACAGAAGCATCTATGAATAGAGGGTAAAAAAGGGGTTGATCTTAATTATTTTTACAGATAAAATCCTTGAAATTAGGAGCCCAAGATCCTTGTGACCCTTGTAATCTCAAGTGGGAGGTGTCAGAAAAGGATAACAGGAATGTGGGGTCAAATGTTCAAAGCAATTCTGCTTTTTAATCCTTAGATATTGTTCTTCATTGTGAAACAGACCTCATCCAGTGTTGGACTGTTCACTCACTAATTAAGAATGTGAGGTGGGATCAGGTCATTGTGAGATAAGACAGTTTTATCCAACTGATGATGTGTTTTTAACACAGTAATCCTGCACAGCGCAAGTGGAACTGCAGGTTCAAGTATGTGAATAGCACAGATGGCCAGTACTAAATATAAATAAAATTCAAAGTTAAAATAATTATATTCAAAACAAATTAATGATATAATCAAATGTCATATTTCTTAAAAAATGTATCTAGCATACGTGTATGCGTATACACATGTCTAAATGCATATGTCTACAGTAGAACATAGATGAAACAAGGGTGAGTGTGCAAAACTAATCCAGAGAGAAATATCAGTAGATCTTAAATGAGCAATATGTAAAGTTAAGACTGAAACAATTAGTTAAAATAGAATAATTTTAATAAGTTGATGGCAAAAACTCTATGTGCACACAATATGTATTAGGACTATATAGAAATTACATTTAGAATGCAACATGACATCTTTTTTTGCCATATGAGCTCTACTCAATCTAACTCATACATATTAAAGGTTTTTATTATGTGCAAGTTACTTTGCTGGCTCCTGGGGATAAAATTGTAAATGTAATAAATATTCTTCAAAAAACACATACATTTAGAAAGGAGTACAAACAAGTATATAGACAGAAATACAGAGTATTACAAGCTATTTTGACAAAAACAATAGAAATTTTTAAATAGAAGAGTCTCATTAGATGAAATAGCATACCAACAAGACATAAAATACAAGTAAAAGATCTTCAGATGAAAAGCAGGTGTAAGGAAGAGTATTCAAGGAGAAGATGTGATTTTTGTAAATCTCTCAGAACAAGAAAGATCATGAAATTATAAGCCACAAAATAATTTATCTACCACAAATAAAAATCATGAAGGCTAGAAAGTAGATGGTAGTAGAGTGATAAGATATGAAGCTAGAGAGGCAACAGATGGCTAGTTCATGTGGAGTCCACATAGTTCATGTACGGTTGTCTATATGTAAATGTATAATAATCTAAGGCCAATGGCAAGTCAAAACTTGGAAAGTAGTAGGGGGTGGAAGAGATGCATGATCATGTTTGCATGTTGAAAGCCTTTATTTCACCATGATGGATTGATAAGAAAGCATCTGGGAAAGGCAGTGACGCTAAGGGGGAGGTAATTGTAGCTTTCTACATGAGCAATGAACCAGGAGCTTCTGTGTTTTCTATGAACCATAAGCCAAAAAGCAATCTGCCATGTATATTAAGAAAAGGAAAGTAAGCAATTTAAAATCATGCTTTATAAGAGAAAAATCTTCAAAATTTATTCAAAATATGACTATTTCAGGCCACAAATATTAGTTATTAAGCTGAATGAGACTACCATGTTTTTATGTCTAAATTCAGAGCTGTTCATGTTCTTAGTATTAATAGATACATTGCGCTAGTGCTGAACACCATTTAAAATACAATTGAAAAACTTTGTTTATTCTACTGACATCTAATCTAACAAAAATTTCATCTAAACAGTATTCAGGACTCTTAAGTCTATATGGGATATGTCTGCCCTTAGCATTGCCAGAGGCAAAATGTACTTTTGTTGATAGGATGAACATTATGCTTTCCTCTTAAATTCTCTGGTGATGGCTTGATCAGTAAGTCTTCAGTTTGTTCAAAGGACTCTTATGTTTTGTTTTTTTTTTTGTGGTCTTTTTTGAATACTGGTGAGAGTCTGTATGATTTTGCTTTCTGGGAATGAAGTTGATAGAGTAGTCTTTGCAGAAATGAATTACATAGAATATAAATAGACCCATCTTTTCTCAGTGACAAAGTAAACAATTACATGGAAACAATTTATGGGGAGAATTGTATTATACAATAAAAAATGTGTGTGTTCTATGACCTTAGAAAATTAGAAACTGTTGATTCATGAAATGACATTTATCTTACTTTAAACACAGTAATTAGACTAAATAGGTCTTGGTGGCCCTTCTTTCTTTCCTGCAAATCTTTTCCCTCCTTTTGTGTCATCTTTCATTATTATTCTGGAAATATTTTTAAATCATATAAGTGTAAATTTTGCCAAAGTACCAGCATATTAAGTACTTTTATATATTAAGAATATTAAGTAGTAACTGCTTAAATGTGCAGTGATTTTCAAGTTTACTAGCCTTCTGCTGCCATAATTTAGGATCTCCCTAAGAAAGTGAGGATATAGTTTAAGGTTATGTGGTAAATCAGCAATAAAATTTCAGGTTTATATTTGCTGTATGTGAAATAGGAAAACTACGTGTTTTCCCTTTAAAAAGAATGGTCAATAAATTTAAAATGATTAAAAATATGGAAAGCATGTTTCAGATCACATTAAATGCAAGTGAAATTAATAACAAGAGGAGATCACAGGAAATACCAATTATTTAGAAATTTAGCATCACTCATGTATATATAATTGTTGGGTCACATGAGAAAATTAGAAAAAATTCAAATCTTATGATAATGAAAAAAGTCATATGAAATTCATAACATACAGCTGTAGTAGGGTTTAGAGAATATCTTATAGCTTTTATTTGCTAACACTGGAGGAGAAAAAGAATTTCTACAATATTAAAAATCAATCATCCCATATTTCACCTTAAAATACACAGAAAAGAAAAGTAAATTACAGTCCAACCACAGAAATAGAAGACTGAACACAAATAGAAAAATTACAAAATCACATGTTGATTCTTTGAGCAGATTTTTAAAAAATGGACCAATGGAAATAAAACAAAAATCCTTATAAGCACCTACTCAGACTGACCAAGAAAAAGGAAAAAGAGATCCCACAAATTAGAAAGAATAAGAGAGGAGTTATTGCTATAGAGCTTATAGATACTAAAAGGGTAAAAGATATTATTTTGTACTACTTAACACCAACTAGTTGGAAAACTGTGTTGAAATGGACACATTCCTTGGAAAATGCAAATAAGCAGAACTCACATTCCATGAAATAAGAAATTGTAATAGCCCTGTGTCTACTAAAGAAACAGAATTCATACTCAAAAGCTTTGCACAAAGAAAATTTCACGCTCAGATATTTAACTGTTGAATTTTATAAAATACTTAAGAAAAAAATGCTAATCTTATATGAACTCACCCAAGAAACAAAAGAAGAGGTGTCTCTTCCTACTTGCTTTATGAGGCTAGAAAAACCATAATCCCCCACCTTCACAAAGACAATAAAAGTAATTTATGGACCAATATTGTTCCTGAATATAGATGCAAAAATGCTTTAAAATAGTGGTAATTGA
The DNA here is from genome assembly GCF_019923935.1 of Bubalus bubalis. Classification (NCBI taxonomy): domain Eukaryota; kingdom Metazoa; phylum Chordata; class Mammalia; order Artiodactyla; family Bovidae; genus Bubalus; species Bubalus bubalis. The sequence continues at coordinate 48,023,807 of NC_059173.1, forward strand.
CTCCAACAACATATTAAAAGAATAATACATTATGACAGAGTAAATGTCATCTATATAATGCAAGGTACTTTAAACAAAACATTTCAACAGATGTTTGAAAAAATCAACTTTAATTTCTGTTAAAAATTATCAATAAACTAAGACAGAGGAGAAATTCCTCAGTTTGATAAAAGACAAGTATGATAAGTCTATAGCCAATATTATAACTAATGGTGAAATACTGAACACAGGATATCCATTCTTTTTTTTTTTTTTTTTTTTTAGTGTAATTCTTAACAATTCACATTCTAAGGAGAGTCAAAAAAAAAAAAAAAAAACTATGGGAAATAATAACTGCATTTAGTACACTTGCAGATTACAATTTTATTTTCAAAAACTCAGTTCAGTTCAGTTCAGTTGCTCAGTCGTGTCCGACTCTTTGAGACCCCATTAACTGCAGCACACCAGGCCTCCCTGTCCATCACCAACTCCCGGAGTTCACTCAAACTCATGTCCATTGAGTCAGTGATGCCATCCAGCCATCTCATCCTCTGTCGTCCCCTTCTCCTCCTGCCCCCAGTCCCTCCCAGCATCAGAGTCTTTTCCAACGAGTCAACTCTTTGCATGAGGTGGCCAAAGTACTGGAGTTTCAGCTTTAGCATCATTCCTTCCAAAGAACACCCAGGACCCATGTCCTTAAGAATGGACTGGTTAGATATCCTTGCAGTCCAAGGGACTCTCAAGAGTCTTCTCCAACGCCACAGTTCAAAAGCATCAATTCTTCGGCACTCAGCTTTCTTCACAGTCCAACTCTCACATCCATACATGACCACTGGAAAAACCATAGCTTTGACTAGACGGACCTTTGTTGGCAAAGTAATGTCTCTGCTTGCAATCAATAAGAAAATAAAGTTTAAAACAGTATATTTTTGATAGTGTTGAAATTCATATGAGTTAACCATATATTTAGCAAAAGGTGAACAAAAACTGCATGCCCAAAAAAACCCAAATTATAGATTTGAGAAAGTAAAGAAAATCTAAAGGAATGATGAGTTGTTTTATATTTGTGGTTTGGAAATCCAATATTGTTAAGAAATCAACTGTCCTCAAAATGGTAATAATCATAAACTATTTCCTAGATTTACATGGAAATACAAAAGACCTACTGTCCAGATCTTGAAAGATATAAGAGAGGAAGAAGTCAAGAATTTATACCTGATTTCAAAATGTGTATAAATTTATATTAATCAAGAGAGTGTGGTATTTGAGTGACAAAAGACATACAGATCAATGGAACAAGGCAAGAAAGCCAAAGTGAAAAATAAAACAAAAAAACATCTTTTTATTTTTTCAATTTTGCTATATGAAGTTCTTTATATTTTTACAATGTGAAATTTACCATGAGGAATATCAAATATTTCCATTGGTTTTATCTCTCCTTATTTTTTTTTATCTCTTTTCCTTTTTTCTAAGTGTTTTCAGTTTTTAATCTATAAAAATCAATTATGAGATTTTTTAATGAGTGATTATGTTGAGACCATATTCTAATTTTATTTCTCCTCTATTTCTCCTTTCACAGAACCTCCTGTTTAAATGGTGTCAGTCTAGGTATATATAACTTTGTCTTTTATAATCTTTTAGTTAATCACAAATGAGAAAACTAAAAGGGCAAAACTTTTATAAAAACATCATTAAGAAAGATCAGTTATTGTCAGAACTCATATCCAACAGCAAGCAATGACAACTCTGAGGCAATATAAAATGGTGAAGTAATTTCTCCCCAACAAACCACTTTAAAGGAAAAAAGAAGAAGAACTTTCCATTTGAAATACAGAATTATTATTTATCTCATTTTATAAAATGAACTTTAGAAAATTTAGGGGATACAACAGCTTTTATTAAAAAAAAAAGATTAACCTGCTTTTTATTGGCATTTATTTCAAATTTGGACATAGCTATTTTTATAATAAATGCAAGGTTACCAAAGAGATGGCTGAGTTTTACTTTCCTTCAGGGCAGAGCTGAATCAGGTGAGATGTCATAGAAGCATTTTACATTAAGGTTCTAGATGGTATTCATACTTGGATTCATCATCCCTTTTCTTTATTTATATAACTCCCATTTTATTCAGGTAAAATGTTCCCTGATAAAGGGGATGGGTTGCAGTCTGCTTGAACCCATGAGCCTCAAACCCAGGTGCACATAGAATGTGGAACTTCTAAGAAATTCTGATGCTCTGGAGATTTTGGACCAATTGGATAGAGATACCAACCAGGAACAATACTTGTAAAGATGTCTAAATATTTTAACTGTTTAATATTAAGGCAATAGTGGCATCTTTTAGGCTAGAGATTGAACTGTCAATACCTAGACTTGAAGGGATTTTTTTTTTTTTAATTTCTGATGAAATATAAACATGAGACCAGGAGAAAGACTTTATGTTTCTATAGCTGCCTGTCCCCAACCTTCCCACATTCTTTATTTCCTTATTTTTAGAATGCTGAAGCTTGACAATCTCATGTTGGAAAATGTGGCAGCCCTTTCCTAATCTTGAAGGGTGATAATGCCACAACGCTAAAAGCTGTAAAATTAAGGGAGTGAGGAAGCTGGAATTTTTATGATATTAAATTGCAGAATCAACCCTAAAGATTTCTTGACATTAAGCAGTGAATAGTCTCTGCAATGGCAAGCCACTCCAGTACTCTTGCCTGGAAAATCCCATGGACGGAGGAGCTTGGTAGGCTGCAGTCCAAGGGGTCGCGAAGAGTCCGAAACGACTGAGCGGCTTCCCTTTCACTTTTCACTTGCATGCTTTGGAGAAGGAAATGGCAACCCACTCCAGTGTTCTTGCCTGGAGAATCCCAGGGACGGGGGAGCCTGGTGGGCTGCCGTCTATGGGGTCGCACAGAGTCCGACACGACTGAAGCGACCTAGCAGCAGCAGCAGTCTCTGCAAATAGGTTTTATGCTACTTACCACCAAACATATCCCAACTGATTTAATTATTGAACCATACAGTAAGGTAAGGTGAAATCGTTCAGTCGTGTCCGACTCTTTGCGACCCCACAGACTGTAGCCTACCAGGCTCTTCCTTCCATGAGATTTTCCAGGCAAGAGTACTGGAGTGGGTTGCCATTTCCTTCTCCAGATGATCTTCCCCACCCAGGGGTCGAACCCAGGTTTCCCACATTGAATAACTCGACAACTAGAACTTAATTCAGGAGAGTTAAAATAAAGGAAGCTTTTTAGACTAGGTTTACACCATTACAATCTTTCATTTTCTTCCAAAGAGACATTCCCCAAAATTCTTGTCCTCTGAACTAGCTTAGGCTGCTGCTGCTGCTGCTAAGTCACTTCAGTCGTGTCCGACTCTGTGTGACCGCATAGACGGCAGCCCACCAGGCTCCCCCGTCTCTAGGATTCTCCAGGCAAGAACACTGGAGTAGGTTGCCATTTCCTTCTCCAATGCATGAAAGTAAAAAGTGAAAGTGAAGTCGCTCAGTCCTATCCGACTCTTAGCGACCCTGTGGATCACAGCCTACCAGGCTCCTCTATCCATGGGATTTTCCAGGCAAGAGTACTGGAGTGGGGTGCCATTGCCTTCTCCGAGCTTAGACTAGCATCGTGCATTTTGATAAAGTCATTGCTTTAGTCTTCATAGTGTTTTCCAATAACACAGTTGCAGTTACATTTGATCCAGCCTACCTCATATACAACTAATACCTAGTTTAACAATTTAGACACACTGAGGTCAGAACCATATTGTGGCATTTTGTGTTCAGAATTCAGGTATTCAAATGCATTTATTGCGAACCATTAATATCAGTTTGTTTAACTTAGTGTATAAATATACAAGATTTGGAACAAAACATATTCAAATTCAATCCTTCACATAAATGGTTATTTAAAGCACTCTGACAAGGGAAAGAACCTGTGGCGTTTCTAAGGACAGTGGAAAGGGTTACAGACGTGGAATAAAGAGAAAAATATGTGAAGTATATAGAACGAGGTAGTATAAGCTGTTGTTATCCAGCAATCTGTAACTCAAGACCCACAAGGGGAAGTCATTCAAAAGACTGAGAAGTATTTTGTTAAAAAAAACATTGTTTTCACATTTTTTTATATCAAGGCAAGAAGAAATCAGATAAATTCCCCCAAATAAATTGTATATAAACTAATGCAGTCAGGGGTGGAATCCTCCTTGAATTGTAATGTTACATCATACTTTAAAAATTAATGCTGAAATATTATATCATTTTCTGGTATACAGTAAAGCTAGATTAATGAATATTAAATATTAATAGGAATAAACAGAAGATAAACAATAATCAATGAAACCAAAGCAATAATCAATGAAGCAAAGCTATGAGAAAGTTGAAACCAAGACTGTTCAGTTCACTTCAGGGGCCAGAACCCAGAACTGAAAAGCCACCAGGACTCATTCTGTTTCTCTCTTCATTCTAATAGACAGTCTTTCTTCCTAAGTTAGGAGCCAGGGTCACTCCTTGTGTTACAGGAGGAAAAGGACTTTATATTCTCATATCCAATATATAAAATAAAAATCTTTATAACTCCTGGTTGTCCTAAATGAGGTCACACATTCATTACAGTGACCAGAGAGGATCAATCCCATGAGAAACACTAAATTAGAGTTGTAGTTTTGGAGTTATATCAAAAAGTGTTCTAAAATAAAGAGGGTAGATGTGACAATCTATTCCAAAAAAGAAAGTGCACGTGGAAGACACCATGTAAATTCTCTTATATCTTGTAAGGATTTCATATCTTGCTCTAATGACAGTAGATGCTGCTCAATGGTTTAACCAGGAGTTTTGTAAGCACATTTCTGTTTTAATAGATTTTTTTTCTCTGCCCTGTTAAGATTGAGTTAGGGAGACATGTACATAAAGTATGCTAAATGGAAGAATACAGTTTTTCAAATGAATTTTCTCAAAATTTAAAGGAAAATGTACTACTAGGATGGTAATAATATATCAATATGTACAAAATTAAATCTTTTATACATTAAGTAGTAAACAAACTGAACATACCTCTAATGCCAGATGAAGCACTACTGACCCACCTGACCCTGCAGTCTGTATGGACTGGACCTGATCATTGAGGCCTCTCAATGATCAAGGGTAGAGAATCCCCAGAAAGATGGTAGGCGCTGGAGCAGCGGCTGTGCCGCGCTGGAGCATCTTTGAGAAGATACCCCACATCCAAGGGCAAGGAGAAGCCCCAGGAAGATGGTAGGGGGGGCAAATTCATATTTAGAATCAAATCCCATTCCCACCAGAGATGCTCAGAGGGCTCAAACAAACCTTGTGCACACCAGGACCCAGAGACACCACAGATACTGAGACAAAACTGTGTTTGAGTGTCTCCTGTGGAGGTCAGCAGTGGACTGCCGCAGCGACAGGGCCTCTGGGTGCAGCAGACATGGGTATGGCATAAGCCCGCTTGGAGGAGGTAGCCATTAACCCTACCACGGAGCTGCTAGAACTTAACAGGTGTGGGAAGTAGACTCTTGGAGGGCACAAACAGAACCTTGTGTTCACCAGGACCCAGAAAAAGCAGCAGTGACCCACAGGAGACTGAACCAGACTTGCCCAGGAGTATCCAGGAGTCGCCAGTGGAAGCCTGGGTCAGCAGTGGCCTGCTGCAGGGTTGGGGGCACTGAGTGTAACAGTTCCTACATGGGACCTTTGGAAGGTCGCCACTATTTCATTATCTTCACCATAGTTTGACCTCCAACCCAAGGACTGCAGCCTACCAGGCTCCTCCATCCATAGGATTTTTCAGGCAAGAGTACTGGAGTGGGTTGCCATTGCCTTCTCCTAGGTCAAATAACAGGGAGGGAAAAAAGCCCCGCCCTTCAACAAAAAATTGGATTTAAGATTTACTGAGCCTGGCTAAAGTCCAACAAGCTGTGGCTGTATGGGCACAGGAGGGTCGAGAGGAGATAATCCACATTCAAGGTCAGGAGGGGCGGCAGTGTGGAGATACCCCTCGTCCAAGGTAAGGAACAGCGGCTGCGCTTTGCTGGAACAGCCGTGAAGAGATAATAAACGTCCAAGGTAAGAGAAACCCAAGTAAGACAGTAGGTGTTGCGAGAGGCATCAGAGGGCACACACACAAACCATAATCACAGAAAATTAGTCAATCTAGTCACATGGACCACAGCCTTGTAAACGCAATGTAACTAAGCCATGCCGTGTGGGGCCACCAAAGATGGGCGGGTCATGGTGGAGACATCTGACAGAATGTGGTCCACTGGAGAAGGGAATGGCAAACACTTCGTTATTCTTGCCTTGAAAACCCCATGAACAGTATGAAAAGGCAAAATGATAGGATACTGAAAGAGGAACTCCTTGGGTCAGTAGGTGCCCAATATGCTACTGGAGATCAGTGGAGAAATAACTCCAGAAAGAATGAAGAGATGGAGCCAAAGCAAAAACAATACCCAGTTGTGGATGTGACTGGTGATAGAAGCAAGGTCCGATGTTGTAAAGAGCAATATTGCATAGGAACCTGGAATGTTAGGTCCATGAATCGAGGCATATTGGAAGTGGTCAAATAGGAGGTGGCAAGAAGGAACAATGAAATTCTAGGAATCAGTGAATTAAAATGGACTGGAATGAGTAAATTTAACTCAGATGACCATTGTATCTGCTATTGCAGGTAGGAATCCCTCAGAAGAAATGGAGTAGCCATCATGGTCAACAAAAGAGTCTGAAATGCTGTAGTTGGATGCAATCTCAAAAACGACAGAATGATCTCTGTTCATTTCCAAGGCAAACCATTCAATATCACAGTAGTCCCAGTCTGTGCCCCAAGCAGTAACACTGAAGAAGCTGAAGTTGAACAGTTCTATGAAGACCTACAAGACCTTTTAGAACTAACATCCAAAAAAGATGTCCTTTTCATTATAGGGGACTGGAATGCAAAAGTAGGAAGTCAAGAAACACCTGGGGTAGCAGGCAAATTTGGCTTTGGAATATGGAATGAAGCAGGGCAAAGGCTAATAGAGTTTTGCCAAGAGAACGCACTGGTCATAGCAAAAACCCTCTTCCAGCAACACAAGAGAAGACTCTACACATGGACATCAACAGATAGGCAACACCGAAATCAGATTGATTATATTATTTGCAGCCAAAGATGGAGACGCTCTATGCAGTCAGCAAAAACAACCAGGAGCTGACTGTGGTTCAGACCATGAACTCCTTATTGCCAAATTCAGACTTAAATTGAAGGAAGTAGGGAAAACCACTAGACAATTCAGGTATGACCTAAATCAAATTCCTTATGATAATACAGTTGAAGTGAGAAATAGATTTAAGGGACTAGATCTGATAGATAGAGTGCCTGATGAACTCTGGAATGAGGTTCGTGACATTGTACAGGAGACAGGGATCAAGACCATCCCCATGGAAAAGAAATGCAAAAAAGCAAAATGGCTGTCTGGGGAGGCCTTACAAATAGCTGTGAAAAGAAGAGAAGTGAAAAGCAAAGGAGAAAAGGAAAGATATAAGCATCTGAATGCAGAGTTCCAAAGATAGCAAGAAGAGATACGAAAGCCTTCCTCAGCGACCAATGCAAAGAAATAGAGGAAAACAACAGTATGGGAAAGACTAGAGATCTCTTCAAGAAAATTAGAGATACCAAGGGAACACTTCATGCAAAGATGGTCTCGATAAAGGACAGAAATGGTATGGACCTAACAGAAGCAGAAGATATTAAGAATAGGTGGCAAGAATACACAGAAGAACTGTACAAAAAAGATCTTCACGACCAAGATAATCACGATGGTGTGATCACTCACCTATAGGCAGACATCCTGGAATGCAAAGTCAAGTGTGCCTTAGAAAACACCACTAGGAACAAAGCTAGTGGAGGTGATAGAATTCCAGTTGAGCTATTTCAAATCCTGAAAGATGATGCTGTGAAAGTGCTGCACTCAATATGCCAGCAAATTTGGAAAACTCAGCAGTGGCCACAGGACTGGAAAAGGTCAGTTTTCATTCCAATCCCAAAGAAAGGCAATGCCAAAGAATGCTCAAACTACCGCACAATTGCACTCATCTCACACGCTATAAAGTAATGCTTAAAATTCTCCAAGCCAGGCTTCAGCAATACATGAACTGTGAACTTTCAGATGTTCAAGCTGGTTTTAGAAAAGGCAGAGGAACCAGAGATCAAATTGCCAACATCTGCGGGATCATGGAAAAAGCAAGAGAGTTCCAGAAAAACATCTATTTCTGCTTTATTGACTATGCCAAAGCCTTTTACTGTGTGGATCACAATTAACTGGAAAATTCTGAAAGAGATGGGAATACCAGACCACCTGACCTGCCTCTTCAGAAACCTATACGCAGGTCAGGAAGCAACAGTTAGAACTAGACATGGAACAACAGACTGGTTCTAAATAGGAAAAGGAGTACGTCAAGGCTGTATATTGTCTTCCTGCTTATTTAACTTATATGCAGAGTACATCTTGAGAAACACTGGGCTGGAAGAAGCACAAGCTGGAATCAAGATTGCCGGGAGAAATATCAGTAACCCCAGATATGCAGATGACACCACCCTTATGGCAGAAAGTGAAGAGGAACTAAAAAGCCTCTTGATGAAGGTGAAAGAGGAGAGTGAAAAGTTGGCTTAAAGCTCAACATTCAGAAAACGAAGATCATGGCATCCGGTCCCATCACTTCATGGGAAATAGATGGGGAAACAGTGGAAATGTGGCAGACTTTATTTTTAGGGGCTCCAAAATCACTGCAGGTGGTGACTGTGGCCATGAAATTAAAAGACACTTACTCCTTGGAAGAAAAGTTATGACCAACGTAGACAGCATTATAAAAAGCAGAGACATTGCTTTGCCAACAAAGATTCATCTATTCAAGGCTATGGTTTTTCCAGTGGTCATGTATGAATGTGAGAGTTGTACTGTGAAGAAAGCTGAGCGCCAAAAATTGATACTTTTGAACTGTGGTGTTGGAGGAAACTCTTGAGAGTCCCTTGGACTGCTAGGAGATCCAACCAGTCCATTATGAAGGAGATCAGCCCTGGGTGTTCTTTGGAAGGAATGATGCTAAAGCTGAAACTCCAGTACTTTGGCCACCTCATGCAAAGAGCTGACTCTTTGGAAAAGACTCTGATGCAGGGAGGGATTGGGGGTGGGAGGAGAAGGGGATGACAGAGGATGAGATGGCTGGATTGTACCACCGACTCAATGGACATGAGTTTGGGTGAACTCCAGGAGTTGGTGATGGACAGGGAGGCCTGGCGTGCTGCAATTCATGTAGTCACAAAGAGTCAGACACAACAGAGCAAGTGAACTGAACTGAGCCTAGCCCAGCGCATCATATCAAGACCTGGCTTCCCCCTCAGTCTGTCTCTTCCATCAGGAAGCTTCCATAAGCCTCTTATCCTTATCCATCAGAGGGAGGACTGACTGAAAACCACAATCACAGAAAACTAAACAATCTGATGACATGGACCACAGCCTTGTTTAACTGAAAGAAACTAGGAGCTATGCAGTATAGGGCCACCCAAGACAGAAGGGTAATGGTGGAGAGTTCTGACAAAATGTGGTCCCCTGGAGAATGGAATGGCAAATCACTTCAGTATTCTTCCATTGAGAACCCCATGAACAGTATGAAAAGGTAAAAAGATAAGACACTAAAAGATGAACTCCCCAGGTCGGTAGGTGCCCAATATGCTATGGAGATCAGTGGAGAAATAACTCCAGAAAGACCAAAGAGATGGAGCCAAAGCAAAAGCAATACCCAGTTGTGGGTGTGACTGGTGATGGAAGCAAAGCCCAATGCTGTAAAGAGCAATATTGCATAGGAAGCTGGAATGTTAGGTCCATGAATCAAGGCAAATTGGAAGTGGTCAAACAGCAGATGGCAAGAATGAACGTAGACATTCTAGGAATCAGTGAACTAAAATGGACTGGAATGGGGGAATTTAACTCAGATGACCATTATGTATACTACTGTGGGCAAGAATCCCTTAGAAGACATGAAGTAGCAATCATAGTCAACAAAAGAATCTGAAATGCAGTACTTGGATGCAATTTCAGAAACGACATTATGATCTCTATTTGTTTCCAAGGCAAACCATTCAATATCACAGTAATTGGAGTCTATGCCCTGATCAGTAATGGTGAAGAAGCTGAAGTTGAATGGTTCTAAGAAGACCTACAACCTTCTAGAACTAACAAACACCCCAAAAAGATGTTCTTTTCATTATAGGGGACTGGAATACAAAAGTAGGAAGTCAAGAAACACTTGAAGTAACAGGTAAATTTGGCCTTGGAGTACAGAATGAAGCAGGTCAAAGGCTAATAGAGTTGTGCCAGCAGAACACACTGGTCATAACAAACACCCTCTTCCAACAACACAAGAGAAGACTCTGCACATGGACATCACCAGATGGTCAGCAGCCAATCAGATTGATTATATTTTTTGCAGCCAAAGATGGAGAAGCTCTATATAGTCTGCAAAAACAAGACTGGGTGCTGACTGTGGCTCAGGTAATGAACTCCTTGTGGTCAAACTCAGACTTAAATTGAATAAAGTAGGGAAAACCATTAGACCATTTAGGTATGACCTAAATCAAATCCCTTATGATTATACAGTGGAAGTGAGAAAGAGACTCAAGGGACTAGATGATAGACAGAGTGCCTGAAGAACTTTGGACGGAGGTTTGTGACACTGTACAGGAGATAGGAATCAAGACCATCCCCAAGAAAAAGAAATGGCTGTCTGAGGAAGCCTTACAAATATCTGTGAAAAGAAGAGAAGTGAAAAGCAAAGGAGAAAAGGAAAGATGTGCCCATTTGAATGCAGAGTTCCAAAGAATAGCAAGGAGATATAAGAAAGCCTTCCTCAATGATCAGTGCAAAGAAATAGAGGAAAACAATTGAATGGGAAAGATGAGAGATCTCTTCCATAAAACTAGAGATACCAAGGGAACATTTCATGCAAAGATAGGCACAATAAAGGACAGAAATGGTATGATCTAACAGAAGCAGAAGATATTAAGAAGAGGTGACAAGAATACACAGAAAAACTGTAAGATCTTCATTACCCAGATAATCACGATGGTGTGATCATTCACCTAGAGCCAGATATCCTGGAATGTGAAGTCAAGTGGGCCTTAGGAAGCATCACTATGAACAAAGCTAGTGGAGGTGATGGAATTCCAGTTGAGCTACTTCAAATCCTAAAAGGTGATGCTGTGAAAGCGCTACACTCAATATGTCAGCAAATTTGGAATACTCAGCAGTGGACACAGAGCAGGAAAATGTCAGTTTTCATTCCAATCTCCAAAGAAAGGCAATGCCAAAAACATATTCAAACTACTGCACAATGCACTCATCTCACATGCTAGTAAAGTAATGCTCAAAATTCCCCAAGCCAGGCTCCAACAGTAAGTGCACCTTGAACTTCCAGATGTTCAAGTTGGATTTAGAAAGGGCAGAGGAACCAGAGGTCAAATTGCCAACATCTGTTGGATCATCAAAAAAGCAGGAGAGTTCCAGAAAAACATCTATTTCTGCTTTATTGACTATGCCAAAGCCTTTGACTGTGTGGATCACCACAAATTGTGGAAAATTCTGAAAGAGATGGGAATACCAGACCACCTGACCTGCCTCTTGAGAAACCCGTACGCAGGTCAGGAAGCAACAGTTAGAACTGGACATGGAACAGACTGGTTCCAAATAAGGAAAGGAGCACAGCAAGGCTATACATTGTCACCCTGGTTATTTAACTTACATGCATAGTACATCATGAGAAACACTGGGCTGGATGAAGCATAAGCTGGAATCAAGAGTACCAGGAGAAATTGCAGTAACCTCAGAAATGCAGATAATACCAACCTTATGGCATAAGCAAAGAAGGACTAGAGAGACTCTTGATGAAAGTGAAAGAGGAGAGTAAAAAAGTTGGCTTAAAACTCAATATTCAGAAAACTAAGATTATGGCATCTGTTGTCATCATTTCACAGCAAATAGATGAGGAAGCAGTGGAAACAGTGACAGACTTATTTTGGGGGATTCCAAAATCACTGCAGATGGTGACTACAGTGATAAAATTAAAAGACGCTTATTCCTTGGAAGAAAAGTTATGACCAACCTAGACAGTATATTAAAAAGCAGAGTCATTACTATGTCAACAAAGGTGCATTTAATCAAAGCTATGGTTTTTCCAGTAGGCATGGGTGGATGTGAGATTTGCACTATAAAGAAAGCTGAGCACTGAAGAATTAATGCTTTTGAACTGTGGTGTTGGAGATGAGTCTTGAGATTCACTTGGACTGTAGGGAGATCCAACTGATCCACTCTAAAGGTAATCAGTCATGAATATTCATTGGAAGGACTGATGCTGAAGCTGAAACTCCAATACCTTGGTCACCTGATGTGAAGAGTTGATTCATTAAAAAGGCCTTAATGCTTGCAAAGACTGAAGGCAGGAGGAGAAGGGGAAGACAGAGGATGAAATTGTTTGAAGGCATCACCGACTCACTGGACATGAGTTTGAGTAAACTCTGGGAATTTTGATGGACAGGGAGGCCTGGTGTGCCATAGTCCATGGGGCTGCAGAGTCGGGCAAGACTGAGTGGCTAACTAAACTAACATGATTTTTCTCATATCTGTAAAAGAAAAGGAAGTTAACCAAAGCTTATAATTTGAGTAGCATCAAATATTTTAATAAAAAAAGTTTCAGTTAATATAGTCAGCATGTGCTCAGTTGCTCAGTCATGTCTGACTCTTTGCCATCCCATGACTTGTAGCCTTTCAGGCTCCTCTACCCATGGAATTTTCCAGGCAAGAGTACTGGAGTGGGTTACCATTTCCTACTCCAGGGCTTCTTCCCAATCCAAGGTTTGAATCCGCATTTCTTGTGTGTCCTGCCTTGGCAGGCAGATTCTTTAGCACTGAGCCACCTGGGAATCTCAGAGTCAGCATAATTTCATTTTTCTATTCAATCATGTTTTAATGGTGGTAAGTAGTTTACTAATTTACATAGCTATTACTTTTTATATTCATCTTTTAATTTACTAGTTATGTATATTTTTCATATGACATCTTCTAATCTATTATATAGTCCATGTTCCAAAATGATTCAAGGTGGGTTATGCTATACAACATTGATCTAAATAAGAATTGAACGCTTAAAAACTGCAAAAGTATATTTGCTCTAGACACTGAAACTGCATCTGTTTCTATATCTAGAGCAGAGAATAGGCAAACGTGATTAAAATGGTGTTCCCTTTCTAGAGTGTTTCATTACTGTCTCAATGTTCTCTTTGAAAAATTTCTCATTCCAGGCCCTGTTTTCCTTGTCAGGGCTAGGCTGGAGCTTTGAGTGAGTGAGCATTTCAGGCCTCTGGGCAGAGGCTGTGTCTGCAAGGTACTTGGCTAGATGATAAATCTAATCCAACATAAAAATAACAGAAAATGACTAGGATATATCAATGTCCAAATATCATGCCAGCATGCCTCCCTACATTCACACTACTTTTTAAACTCAGAAGAAGTGAAATTTCTATGATAGTAAAGGTTAAGACGGCGAAGGCAATGGCACCCCACTCCAGTACTCTTGCCTGGAAAATCCCATGGATGAAGGAGCCTGGTAGGCTGCAGTCCATGGGGTCGCTAAGAGTCGGACACGACTGAGTGACTTCACTCTGTTTTCACTTTCATGCATTGGAGAAGGAAATGGCAACCCACTCCAGTGTTCTTGCCTGGAGAATCCCAGGGACGGAGCAGCCTGGTGGGCTGCCGTCTATGGGGTCTCACAAGAGTCGGACACGACTGAAGCGACTTAGCAGCAGCAGCAGCAGCAAAGGTTAAGACAAAGGAGAGGCAGAAACAATGGTGTCCTCATGTCACAGAAGAGACTTTTAGGAAGTATTAGAGCCAAATACTCTTGTTTAAAAATATCAAAAATTAGTTACTGCCTACTTAGTACTTGAGAAAACTCAAGAGGAAGATACATTGTGGTGAGTGTAATAATAGACACAAGATTTTAAAATTGTGTATATGGCAATAGGGAACATAAGAATTGAAAATCTAATACCCAGTTTTTCACTAATCCTTCTACATAATTGTATGGTAATTTAAAGATAGCTCATGAATGAGTTAAAACATTTTATTTCCTTGTAGAATAAAATTTCTAAATCTTGTTATATCTTTTTGTAACATAACATTTTAAGTGGTCATGGATATTTCAAGGAGAGAAAATAGTTTCTGTTACTTATGAATCTCTCAGAGATGTCATAAGGGAAAGTAGTCACCATGGTAATTATTTTGGAAGTAAGAAAACACTGAGCCAATAAAGACTAAGCAATTTCCCCAAAGAAGACTAGATGAGACCAAGATTTAAGCTCCACTAAACCTGTTTCTGAATTTTGTTTCTTTGTATTCTAGGTTTTCTTAAGGTAAATAAAGCCAAGAGACAGAAATAGAGATGACATTATTATAGATCTACATATGCCAGTAGATTTGTAAATGGTAAAATTCTGTAATATTTCTCATGCTAACCTAACAGATGGTACTGCCTCCATAAAATGCTAGCACCAACACAGAAATTAATAGATTTAATTAGCATTAATTTATCTGAATTAAAGAACTAGGGTATTTTTATACCAAGATTGATTTAAATTTTATATAAAACACAGAGATGGGAAAACTTTCATGTATTTATTCTACAGTGCATGTTTATGCATATCTATCTATCTATCTATCTATATACCTATTTATAATTTTAACACAAAAAGTAGCTTCATAGCCTGGTGAATCCATGAATGTTCTGTTATAAGGAATTATTATCTTGGCAGACAAGTGTACCAGGTCTTATAATAGGAATCTCCTTCACTAGCTCTAACAAGCAAATTCCCTGTTTCCCAAGAGACTCTTGAATGTGTATCTGCCTTGAAAGGATAGCCTATCTACACTGTGTTTTTTCTCTTTTTATCTTCAGTATTTGGAATTCAGCTCAGGTCAGAGCCAAAGAAGCAATTCTACCTCACAAGGGCTGCAGCTGGTTTCCTCCAGCGCCCCTCCATTCATAGCAAGGGAAGGAGTGGCAGACTCATACAAGATCAGTTTAAAAGGAAAAGCAATTCTGCTTCCTCGTCCTCATGAAGTCTTGAGCTACACTGGCCAGGATTCAAAGAAGAAAGGCTCAAGTGAAAAAAAAACGTGGCTGTTGGTGAAAACAATACTTGGAGACGTATACCAGGTTATTTGGACTTTTGCCAATGAATACATCACTAGAAGATGAAGATGGCATGGCTTCCCTCCACCATCTGGCTTAATCGAGTTGGGAAACAATAAGCCAAAGGTTTCTTTCCCTTAGCCATGTGTTATTATTGTTTAGTTATGAGTTGGTTTTCAAATATTAAAAAGTTTCTTAAATATATGTATAAATATAACACACAAAACAAATAAGCAATTCTTATTATACTAATATTACAAACTAATGGTGAATTCTGTCAAAATTGCATTGATGTGAAATTTTGGATTATCTCAAAGTATGTTTTCCCTTTTCCCTTGTTTATAGACACAAATAGAAGAAATTTTAATCAAAATACAAATCCAGAAATTATTTTAATTTCATGGAAATGTATTATTTATTTATGTTTTACTTAGGCATTCTAAATTTAAAAGTTCCAGTGCCAAATGGAATAAAAAGAAATGTAAAATTATATATATATATGTATTTGTATACATGTACATATGTGTATGCATGTGTCATCATTTCCTAAGCACTGGTAAAAGAAATAATACATGATCCCTACTTGGAAGTGGGGATACACACTTAACTGGGAAAACTATAAAAGTTAATAGATTTTCCCAAATTTACAAAGTTAATGTCAGTAACTAACTTTAAATTACAGAAAAAAATGCATTTCCCCTTCCAGCATTCTAATTCCTCCCCCTTTCACATATTTATTTCCTCTCATAATGAATGAGTTCATCTGACCTTAGTCGTCTCCTTAAAGACCCCATCTCCAAGTACAGTCACATTCTGAGTTGCTGGGGGCTTAGAATTTCAACATACAAATTTTGGAGGGAGGCAATTCAGCACATAAGAGAAGACAGATTATCTTTGAAAATTAAAAATGATACATCTTAGTATGATTAAAATATAAATTTTAATAAATTAATATAAAATTTAAAGGAGACTAAAGATTGTTGAATGTTTATGCTAATTTTTATATACACTTAACCATAATGAAATAATAGCTAACCTTTATGCAGTTTTATTCTCTAGACATTTTTACATTTTCCATGTGTCAATGATTTCATTGTTCAAATTGTGTAAGATTGATTCTGTTATCAACCAGAATTTTTTGGCAGAGAAAATAAGCCTATAGATTTTAGTGACTTTCACAGGGAAATGTAAATACTAAGGAATTCAGCAAAGCTATATTGCCCATTCTAACTTCAAGCCCAAACATTTATTTGTATAGAATGTGACTTTTTGAAAATTTATTATAACATATCTTGGTTGTATTTGAATTAGAGTTTTAAGAAGAAAAGTATAATATAACATGTATTTTATACTGCTGTGTGTTAGTCTCTCAGTCGTGTCTGACTCTTTGTGACCCCATGGACTGTTCCCCACCAGGCAAGAGTACTGGAGTGGGTTGCCATGCCCTTCTTCAGGGGATCTTTCTGACCCAGGGACCAAACCCAAGTCTCTGACATTGCAGGCAGATTCTTTACCATTTGAACTATTTGGAAAGCCCCTTTATACTGCTAGTTTACTAAAATATTATAAGAATACTAATAAAATTAAGTATTTCACTTTGTTCCATCACAGAAATGTTTGTTTACATGAGTAATTGTACAGCATGATAGCAATGGTGAATTCACAAAGCTATATTCTGGATAAACCACTGTAATATTTTGCTCTCCTAGAATCTTCTTGGTTACACAAATATTTAGCCTAAGTAAAAAGAAAGCTATGGAATAAAAGCTATGACCAACCTAGACAGCATATTAAAAAGCAGAGACATTACTTTGCCAGCAAAGGTCCATCTAGTCAAAGCTATGGGTTTTCCAGTAGTCGTGTATGGATGGGAGACTTGGACTATAAAGAAAGCTGAGTGCAAAAGAATTGATGCTTTTGAACTGTGGTGTTGGAGAAGACTCTTGAGAATCCCTTGGACTGCAAGGAGATCCAACCAGTTCATCCTAAAGTAAATTAGTCCTGAATATTCATTGGAAGAACTGATGCTGAACCTGAAGCTCCAATACTTTGGCCACCTGATGCATAGAACTGACTCATTGGAAAAGACCCTGATGCTGGGAAAGATTGAAGGCTGGAGGAGAAGGGGACGACAGAGGATGACATAGTAGGATGGCATCACTGACTCAATGGATGAGAGTTTGAGTAAGCTCTGGGAGTTGGTGATGGACAGGAAAGCCTGGCATGCTGCAGTCCATGGGGTCACACAGAGTCAGACACGACTGAGTGACTGAACTGAAAGATAAAACTTCACACACATTTCACATGATTCTCTTCCACTTATACAAATAAACAAACAAAAATTTACAAGGTTGGGAAATTCTTTCAGTATCATATCATTTTTGTAGAGTAATAGGGTCGATCATACCACAAAAGCTACAATATTAATTCTTAGGACCATAGATGTGTGCTTTTCTTTCAGTGTTTAATTGGAATTAAAAAGCCAGACTTCAATGTCAAATTTAATTTTCTGATGTATGGGGATACACCATTGGGAAAGTGTAGCAAAGGATATTCCCTTGTTGTCCAAGATTATATTTTTAAATATAGAAACACATAAGCTGGTGTTAACTTTTTGTTTTTCCACTTTTATCTTGACAATATTTTTGAAAAAATGTCAAACACAGATAATTGCCTTGTAAAGTAGAAAACAATTTCAATCTTTCACCCTCAAGGGTACTTTATAAAAAGTAAATAATGTTGTATAATATAGGAAATTTTAAATAAATCATAATTCTTTGAATTTAGAAAGATGAAGAGCAACTGTAGTAACAAAATTAGATGTCACACTATGCTAAATATGCAAAAAAACTCTTTATGCAGATGGTGGAAATCAAATCCCTTCTCAACTTCACAAGCCATGTCTATATGATGAAAAATATCATTTTAACAAATGATCCATCTGCCATATTCAACCATCTTTAAAGCAAAAATGAAATATAAATATCTCTTGGCTAATTGTACAGAAATATTGTGCCTTTTAAAAAATTATAAATAATATGTGTAACTCCATTCAACAGTTCTTTGATAAGACAATTTTATATTCACTCTTAAGATAACTGTCATTAAGGTATTTTTTTAGTTGACATTTTTAAAGTGAAGCTATTAGTTCAAACAAACAAACAAAAAACTTAGTCCAATGGACCACATAGATATAGATATAAATATCTATTTATGTTCATATCTATGTATTGGTAGATATAGACATCAATAAATCTATTTCAAATATATATATATATGCACTATATTGATCTATGCACTATATATATTGATATATGCACTATATATTTGAACCTATATATACCCCATTTCATCTTTTCTGAAATAATTTTAGAATATAAAAATCAAATAAACCTATCTAATGTTAGCTTATAAAATATGTTGGTGTTACTTTTTTATAGTTTATACAGTGATTATAATGGTGTTTGTGGTACAAATTCTTAACTAGTGTAGGTGAAATTATTTCTCAATAAAAGTTGAGAAAATTAGACTCTAAAATGTTTTTGTTATATATAATTCCATAGACAGTATAGTCATAAGAGTTGGACATGACTGAGTGACCTTCACTTGCACTTTTCATATCAGGCTTCCCTGATAGCACAGTTGGTAAAGACTCCACCTGCAATGTGGGAAACCTGGGTTCGATCCCTGGGTGGGGAAGATCCCCTTGAGAAGGGAAAGGCCACCCACTCCAGTATTCTGGCCTAGAGAATTCCATGGACTGTATAATCCATGGGGTCCCAAAGAGCTGGACTCAACTGAGCAACTTTCACTTTCATATATATACAAGTAAATACAAAAAAATATATATAAAATATTGTCCTTTATGTTTTGCATTACAAGATCTTAAAATGTTTTTACATAGACAGATTTTATTTTTCTTGACAGAATGTTTTTTATGTCTTTTGAGCTAAAAAGTGCTCATTTGAGTCAAAGACTATATTACAATGTGATTATCACCTCTCGCTGATCAATTTTCTCTTTGCTTTATTTCTAAATCAAGGAATAGATCTTTGAGTTTTCCCTATATTTCACTGATTACATTATATGCCATTTCAACTGTTTTGACTGTTTCTAAACTTTTTGAAAATTTTATACAAACTTTTATCTCTGTTGCCATCCCAACCTGCTCTCTTTTCATTAGATAGCCTAGTTTTTTAGAAAACAAGTATTGGGTTATGCCTCTACGAAAGTATAAATATTTTCTTACTGTAGAATTGTAAGGGATTATATTGGTGTTCTTCCCAGATTCCCGCTGATCCCTTTTATGTTTTTGTGCACAACTACTCTGGCATCTGTGTGTTTGCTTCACATGCATCTTGTATAGGATTCCCTCTGGATGACTATGCCAGGTTACTTAGCTTGCTTTTCAGAGAAAAGTGCCTAGGAATTTTCATTGAGGAAGTGAAAGGGAAGAACAAGGATTTAGCCAATAACTGACTAGTTGGGGTGATCAAAACTCAATTCCCTTTTCTAGTCATGATTTACACTCAGGAGTTTCCCCAGAGTGGAAAGGGAAAGGTGGAAGCTAACATATCTAACATATCTAATGCTCAATATTATTCTTCCACCAAAATTCCTGGTAATTTCTCATTTTATAATCTGACTCTGTAGAACCAGTCTTGGAGAAGGCAATGGCACCCCACTCCCGTACTCTTGCCTGGAAAATCCCATGGATGTAGGAGCCTGGTAGGCTGCAGTGCACGGGCTCTCAAAGAGTCAGACACGACTGAGTGACTTCACTTTGACTTTTCACTTTCATGCATTGGAGAAGGAAATGTCAACCTATTCCAGTATTCTTGCCTGGAGAATCCCAGGGATGGGGGAGCCTGGTGGGCTGCCATCTACTGGGTCGCACAGAGTCGGACACTATGGAAGCGACTTAATAGCAGCAGCAGCAGCAGAACCAGTCTTATGACCCGAACTTTTCTCTGAGATGCCACAGAAATGAACATCATGTTAAACTAAATAAAATCATATATATTATTATGTAACATATATGATATATATTATGTACAGTCTCCAGCTTACAATGGTTCAATTTAACATTTTTTTGACTTCATTATGGATGGTGTGAAAGTGATAACATATTCAGTAGAAACTGAACTTCAAATTTTGAATTTGATCTTTTCTTGGGCTGCTGCTGCTGCTAAGTCGCTTTAGTCAAGTCCAACTCTGTGCGACCCCATAGACGGCAGCCCACCAGGCTTCCCCGTCCCTGGGATTCTCCAGGCAAGAACACTGGAGGGGGTTTCCATTTCTTTCTTGGGCTAGTGATCCATATGAGATGGATGCTCTTTCATGACGCTGGGCAGGGGCGGCGAGCTGCAGCACCCGATCAGCCATAGGAATCACAAGAGGGAACAACCAATACACTCATAACCATTCTGCTCCCTTACAACCATTCTGTTATTCACTTACTGCATGATATTCATTAAATCACATGAGATATAAATACTTAATTATAAAATTAAAGTGTTTGATGAGTTTGCCTAACCATAGGCTAATGTAAGTGATAAGAGCACATTCAAGGTAGATAAGGCTAGGGCTATAATGTGTTTTTGACTTATTATATTTTTAACTTATTCAGATTACCTGGGCCTACATACCTGGATTTGTACCCAAACATGTACAGTAAATTAATATTTGACTTGAGACCCAATAGTCAATGGAGATAAGACAGTCTTTTCAATAAATGGTGCTGGGATAATAAGATAATTCACATGTAAGAAAATGAACTGGACTCATAACTTATACCACTCAAAAATTAACTCAAAATGGATTAAAGATTTAAATATAATATTTGAAATTATACAATTTCTAGAAGAAAACAGCAATAAAACTCTTTGACATGAGTCTTAGTAATGATTTTTTGGATATGACACCTAAAGCACAAGCAACAAAATAAAAAATAAGCAAGCAAAATTATATTAAACCAGAAAACTTCTGTACAATAAAAGAAACCATCAGAAAGTGAAAATACAATCTATGAACCAGCAAAAATATTTATAAGCCATATATATCTGATAACAGGCTAATATTCAAAACATACTAAAAATTCATGTAACTCAATAATAAACAAACCAAATAAATCCACTTGAAAATGGGCAAAGGACATAAATAGACATTTTTCCAAAGAAAATATACCAAGGAACAACAGGCACATGACAAGATGCTCAACATCACTAGTCATTAAAGAAATTCAAATTAAAACTATAATGAGGTATCATCTCATGCCTGTCAGGATTGCTTTCATCAAAAAGACAAAAGCTAACAAATGCTGGCATGGGTGTAGAGAAAAGAGGACCACTCTGCTGGTATAAATTGGTATGGCCACTGTGGAAAACAATATTGAGGTTTCTTCCAAAATTAAAAATAGGACTACGATGTGCCTGAGCAATTCCCCTTCTGGAAATATATACAAATGACATGAAAACACCAACTTGAAAAATATCTGCACACTTGTGTTCAGAGTAGCATTATTTATAATAGTGAAGACATGGAAACAACTGTCCATAGACAGATAAATGTGTAAAGAAGATACAAGTATATGTGCATGTATAAATACACACACACACACATGCACACACATATATATGTTGTTAAAAGAGTAAATGCTATGAGTTCTTATTACAGAAAAAACTTTTTTTTCCCTTTTTTTTTTCTTTTTAAAAAGTGTATTTGTATGAGAAGATGGATGTCAGGTGGACCTGTTGTGGCAATAATTTTATGTGTAATTCAAACTACCATACTGTATGCCTTAAACTTACACAGTGATATATGTCAGCTATTTCACAATACAAGTGGGGAAAAATCCCATGCTTTTAACACCTTTTCTTTATAGTCTTGAGAAAAGAAAATTATAGAACTGGAGCATTTCACTTTTACATAGTTTTAGCTTGGGAGTCAGTAATCTTTTTCTTGATGGCCAGACACACTTTAGACTTTCCAGGCAACATATGATCTCTGCTGCAGCTATTTTGCTATTATAGTGAGAAAGAAGCCAAGGATAGCACTAAACAAATGGGTACAGCTGTGTTTCAATAACATTTACTTACAAAACAGAAAGCTGGCTAGTAGGCCATAGTGTTCTGACTTCTAAATAAGATTACAAGATTAAGTGCCTTCCACATGAGGAGTTGCATATTAAGTATTTACAAAATATAGAAATAATTGTTAGAGTTTTTAGTTCGCATTACCAATATTTTGTAGCTTCTACATAACTCCTTTACTTGAATAATGAATTGTAAAAGTGACTATTTTTGAATCATCCTCTAACATCACTTGATATTTGGGTAAAAATTCTATTCTCCTTTTGGGTACAAATCAATCAATCTAACAATAAATACATAAAACATCTATTATGCAGGTGGAGAATTATCATTCTACAGGTGTACATGCAGGTGAGAACACTTCATTAGTTTTAAGTTTGCTATGACTTAGTATATGTATTCCTGAATGTTTCACATTCCGTAAAATTGCACTCAACATACAGCAATGAATGTGGTAAAAATATAGTTTATCACCTAAACTAAGGCACTTTTAAGAATGAAGTAAGACACTATTCATAATCACTCCAAAGACAAAACCCAGAACCATCAGGGGCAACTCCGAATTTCAGATCACCCTGTTTATGGGAAAACAACTTGGAGGAAAGACACCTCAAAACACACGCAAGTCTGTATCAAAGCTGTAAGATAAACACAACTGATCCTTGTGGGAGATGATCTGGACCACTTAGGCAATTCATTCTGGCTAGAGGCTGCCCCTGCAATGCCTATTTAGGCATGACAGTAACAATCTAGAAGTCCTGACAGCAGTTTACTTAGAGTTCAGTCTACCCAGTGCCTGTGAGGACAGTGAAAAGTGGAGTCCTGCATTAGTGGAACTGCCATGCAGGGTAGCACCCCGTGGGTGTGTGCACCCCGTGGGTGCTCAAGAGTTGCTCAAGGTTGAGAGTACACCCCTCTGTGGAAGAAACCCCACAGGCATTTTTAATTTTGTTGAAATACAGCCCAATGATGCATGCCTTCAGCAAAGCACACTTACTTGCCTTTTCCTGTTGGAAATTTTAACCACATCTCTATGATTTTAACTTTTCTCCCTTAGCAAAGATTGTGAATGAAACAATGAGACTCCTACGTTTTCCTGATGTTTCCCTATTTGGCATCATGCATAGAAAATCATGTTACCAAAAAGGGCTGTTTACAACTAACTCTAGGTAAAACAACACATTGAAAAAACATTCTTTAAAGAGATAATTGTAGATTCACATGAAAGAGAGCTCCCTTGTACACTTCAGTCTGTCTTTCAAGGCTTCCCTGGTGGCTCAGACAGTAGAGCCACCTGCAATGCAGGAGACCCAGGTTTGATCCCTGTGTAGGGAAGATCTCCTGGAGGAGGAAATGGCAACCCACTCCAGGATTCTTGCCTGGAGAATGCCATGGACAGAAGAGCCTGGCAGGCTATGATACATGGGGTTGCAAAGAGACACGACTGAGCAACTAACGCTTGTACCTACAGTAATGTTTTGTAAAACCCTTGTATAATATCATAACCAGCATATTGACATCATATGATCCACCAATCTCAATCAGGCTTGCCTAGTTTTACCTTTATTTGTGTGTGTTCATTAAGTTCTACACAAATTTATCATATGTACAGTTTTCTGTGTCTACCATCACAGTCAAAATCCTGAAGAGCTCCAACACAACAAGAATCATTTTTGCTGCCCTTAAAATCACCCCACCTCCCACTTCTTTGGCTCTTCACCTCTATCATCTACCAATCGTTAGTCTGTCTTTTAATTCCAAAATTTTCTTATTCCAAAAATATTATATAAATGATATTATACAATGTGTAAACTTTTGGGATTATCTTTTTTTTTTTTGATCACCATAAATTCCTTAAGATCTATCCAAATTTTTGCATGTATCAATAGCTTGTTTATTTTGTTGTTGATTAGCATTCCACTACATGGAAATAGCATATATGTACACATAGCAAGGTGTTCTTAACCATTCACCAGTTGAAGAAATTCTAGGCTTTATTCCAGTTTTTGTCTGTTAGACACAAAACTAGGATAAATTTCTTCTGCTGGATTTTTTGAACATAAGTTCTTATTTTTCTATTGATCAATGCCCCAAATTACAATTGTTGAGTTGTATGGTAATTATACAGGGCTCTCACAGTGGCTCAGTGGGAAAGAATCCTCCTGCAATGCAGGAGACGCAGAAGGCTGGGGTTCGATACCTGGGTCAGGAACATCTTCTGGAGGAGGAAATGGCAATTCACTCCAGTATTCTTGCCTGGAGAAACCCATGGACAGAGGAGCCTGGCAGGCTGCAGGCCTTGCAAAGAGTCAGATACAACTGAAGCAATTGAGCATGCATGCGTGGTAATTATACACTTAGTTTTTACAAGAAACTGTCAAACAGTTTTCCCATGTGGTTGTACCACTTTTAGATTCCCACTACCCTGCATGAGAGTTTTAGTTCCTCTGAAAACTTTACATTATTTGGTATTTAAAATAATTTTAGCGATTTTGGTAGGTGTGTAAGGATACCACATGGTGTTTTTAATTTTCATTTCTCTAATGGCTAGTGATGCTAAACATTTCCATGTATTTATGTGCTGCTTGTACATCCTTGATTAAGTGTCTATTCATTTAATTCATCCATCTTTCAATTTTTTCTGTTGTTTTGAGAGTTCTTTATATTCTAGATATTAGTCAATTGTTGTATATGCAGCCTGGAAATATTTTTACCCAGTCCATAGCTTATTTTTTCATTCTCTTCACATGAGATTTCAAGAACAAAACTTTTTAGTTTTAATTAGGGATTGGGGCTAGTTTAAGAGTTTTTCTTTTTTCTTTTTCTTGTATATGACTTTTTTTTTTTTTTGGTTGAGAATTATAACTTTTTAGTTAGCCATTATCCCATGATTTTCTTTTTTCCCTAGAAATGTTTATAGTTATATATTTTAAGTCCATTGTCTTTTTGCATAAGATTGAAGATCTGGGTTAAGATTCATTTTGCCTATGGATGTTTAATTGATGTAGTATAATTTGTTGAAAAGACTATGCCCCCTCCCTTGAAATAGTTGAAAAAGAAAGAGAAAGTGAAGTCACTCAGTCATGTTTGACTCTTTGCGACTCCATGGACTGCAGCATGCCAGGCTTCCCTGTCCGTCATCAACTCCTGGAGCTTACTCAAACTCATGTCTTTCGAGTCGGTGATGCCATCCAATCGTCTCATCCTCTGTCTTCCCCTTCTCTTCCCACCTTCAATCTTTTCCAGCATCAGGATATATTCCAAGGAGTCAGCTCTTCACATCAGGTGACCAAAGTATTGGAGTTTCAGCTTCAAAATCAGTACTTCCAGTGAATACCCAGAACTGACCCCTTTAGGATGGACTGGTTGGATCTCCTTGCAGTCCAAGGGACTCTCAAGAGTCTTCTCCAACATCACAGTTCAAAAGCATCAATTCTCCGGTGCTCAGTTCTCTTCATGGTCCAACTCTGATGTCTATACATGACTACTGGAAAAACAATAGCTTTGATTAGACGGACCTTTGTCAGCAAAGTAATGTCTCTGCTTTTGAATATAATGTCTAGGTTGGTCATAGCTTTTCTTCCAAGGAGTAAGTGTCTTTTAATTTCATGGCTGCAGTCATGAAATTTAATCTCATCTGCAGTGATTTGGGAGCCCAAGAAAATAAAGCCTCTCACTGTTATCATTGTTTTCCCATCTATTTGCCATGAAGTGATGGGACCAGATGCCATAATCTTAGTTTTCTGAATGTTGAGTTTTAAGCCAGCATTTTCACTCTCTTCTTTCACCTTCATCAAGAGGCTCTTTAGTTCATCTTCGCTTTCTGTCATAAGGGTGGTATCATCTGCATATCTGAGGTTATTGATATTTCTCCGGGCAATCTTGATTTCAGCTTGTGCTTCATCCAGCCTGGCATTTCATATGATGTACTCTGCCTATAAGTTTTTTTTTTTAATTTTTATTTTTAAACTTTACAGAATTGTATTAGTTTTGCCAAATATCAAAATGAATCCACAGGTGACAATGTATAGCCTTGATGGAACCAGTCCGTTGTTTCATGTCTGGTTCTGACTGTTGCTTCTTGACCTCCATATAGGTTTCTCAAGAGGCAGATCAGGTGGCCTGGTATTCCCATCTCTTTAAGAAATTTCCACAGTTTGCTGTGATCCACACAATCAAAGGCTTTTGGGTAGTCAATAAAGAAGTAGATGCTTTTCTGGAACTTTCTTGCTTTTTCAATGATACAACAGATGTTGGCAATTTGATCTCTTGTTCCTCTGACTTTTATAAATCCAGCTTGAACATGGAAGTTCTCAGTTCACATACTGTTGAAGCCTAGCATGGAGAATTTTGAGTATTATTTTTGCTAGTGTCTGAGATGAGTGCAATTTTGTGGTAGTCTGAACATTCTTTGGCATTGCCTTTCTTTGGGATTGGAATGAAAACGGACCTTTTCTAGTTCTCCGGCCACCGCTGAATTTTCCAAATTTTCTGGCATATTGAGTGCAGCACTTTCACAGCATCATCTTTTAGGATTTGAAATAGCTCAACTGGAATTCCATCACCTCCACTAGATTTGTTCATAGTGATGCTTCCTAAGGCCCAGTTGACTTCACATTCCAGGATGTCTGGCTCTAGGTGAATGATCACACCATCGTCATTATCTGGGTTGTGAAGATCTTTTTTGTACAGTTCTTCTGTGTATTCTTGCCACCTCTTCTTAATATCTTCTACTTCTTTTAGGTCCATACTGTTTCTTACCCTTATTGTGCCCATCTTTGCATGAAATGTTCCCTTGGTATCTCTAATTTTCTTGAAGAGAGCTCTAGTCCTTCCCACTCTATTTTCTTCCTCTGTTTCTTTCCATTGATTACTGAGGAAGGCTTTCTTATCTCTCCTTGCTATTCTTTGGAACTCTCCATTCAGATGGGTATAATCAGGAGTTAAGTTTTAAAATGGGTAATCAGGAGTTAAGTTTTAAAATTTTAACATTTAAATAATTTCTTTTTTTTTTCAGTTTATTTTTTTTTAATTTTATTTTATTTTTAGACTTTACATAACTGTATTAGTTTTGCCAAATATCAAAATGAATCCACCACAGGTATACATGTGTTCCCCATCCCAAACCCCCCTCCCTCCTCCCTCCCCATTCCATCCCTCTGGGTCGTCCCAGTGCACCAGCCCCAAGCATCCAGTATCGTGCATCGAACCTGGACTGGCAACTCGTTTCATACATGATATTTTACATGTTTCAATGCCATTCTCCCAAATCTTCCCACCCTCTCCCTCTCTCACAGAGTCCATAATATCCAATATTATTTTATAATTTTATTTTGAATATGTATACTTCCCTAAAATTCAACCTGATCTCTAAATTATCTACAGGTATAAAATAAAGTTTATTTTTATATTAAATCTTACTTTTAAGTTTCAATCTCACAATACCTACTGGCTTACTACATATCTCTTCCTCTTCTAATTTTACTACACCTGAAATCAGAAAATGAAAACAGAAAATTTACATCAGATAGTTTAAGATTTCTCCTAGACTCACCAAGGTATTCCAGAACTACTTCAAGAATATAAATATCTTCTAATATTTTTAAAACTTAATTTTGAGCTAATGACCTGAATTTACTGAGTATGTTGTAGCCACATGTTCTGGGAAACAAACTCACTCAGAAGGACAATGCAGATGGTGGAGTGCAGTTTATTACACCGGTGGGCCCAAGGCAGAGTCTCCTCTTAGCTAAGGACCCTGACCAGTTTTTCTGAAAACCTTATATACCCTAAGTGTACGTGCCCAAACCCACCTCCCCAAATTCCCTGAAACTAATCTGAACAAAGGAAAAGAAAGATAAAATCAGTCAACCCGTGATTCATATGCCTTAAGCCTAGGTAGTTAACAGTGGACAATTATCAATAGGCCTGTGGTTATACCCCAATAAGCATAATAAAATTTATGATTCTATTCAGTTACACAAATAATTAGGGTATTCTTTTAGGCAACAGAGAGTCTAGGTATGAGCCCTGGGGCTCTTCCGTCTGGGGGGCCTGGTTTTCCAGTTGGTATGTCGTTTGCATAGATACTGGGCATATAGCTCAAAGTCCACAGTCCACCCAAGATGGAGCCCTGTATTCAAGATGGAGCCTGTTTTGTCTGTTTCCTCCTTCAAGTATACTCACAAATAGTTGAAGAGAAGCTATAAAAGATGAAATCGAACAGTGACTTTCTATTTCCGTCTAGTGTAAGTCTTTCAGATAATATAAAAAAATCTATGCAATGTACTATGTTAGAATATGGTAACTTCATATTCTGCAATTTCATATTTCTGCAATATTCATGCATATTTCAAAGTTAAGCAAAAACATGGCAGTCTTATTTAAAATTTTTGATCATTTAAACCTCTAATTTACATCAAAATCACAGTTACATGTATTATTTTCATGCTTATACTCTGTATCCGCCCACCCCCCCGCAAAAAAAGTAAAAATTGGTCTATAAGATGGTTTTGTTTATATACCTTCTAAATTTCATCACATTGTTGGATTACTTAATATTTTTCTAAAAACTACTAGCATTTAATCCTTGTAATCAAGTTGAGGAATATGTCATTACTTCTTTTTTCTTTAGAAAAGTCCTTGAAATAATTCCAGAAAAACTTCCATGCTGTTAACCAGTGTAAGAGCATTTACAAGGATAGATGTGTTTATTTTGATATCAGTACACCAGCTTTTATGATCCCATTTTCAAATTTAATATAAGTACTTAAAAACTAAATAATAGAAGACAAGACGTTCTGAAACTTTTTATGTGATATATGGATGTGCTTGAAGTATTTCAAAGTATGTTTAGAACTTAATTTTTAAAGAGGAAATATAAGCTATAGTGAGGAACTAAATGAAGGTTTTAATAAAAAGCAAAAGAAGGAAGATCAATTTGTAATTAATATATGGGTTTGTGGTATATCTAGTAGAGATTTACCTATTGAAATGTAGCAGCTTTTGCTTATATTTTCACTGCCAAGGTACTAACTCATCTTAAAAATAGGGTTTGGCCTCTGGATATTATTATTTTTTTCATAAATAAATGTCCTGAATTTTAGATGAGAATTTTGCATTATGAATGTACTGTGCAGAAGTATTGTGTCAAATGTATTGTGTCAAAGATTATAATAAATCCTTCTTCAAATTTGAATCTAATGTATCATACAACAATAAGGGATGGAATCACATACATTAAGGAAAAAGGAAATATCCATTATGTGGTACTTTAACAAATCTTTATTAACCTCTAAAGATATAGGTTTCCTATTTTCAATCATATTATGTACACAATTATTGTTCTTACTACTTTACATTAGAACATATATATATTTAAGGTGATTTTTCTTTAAAATTGTTAGAATAATACCTTTAGAATATGATAAATGTGTACTTTTTCATTGAAGTTACAGATCATATACAATATTTTTTGTCCAATGTCAAAATCTCAATAACTTAAAAACATAACATAGACTGGCAACTCGTTTCATACATGATATTTTACATGTTTCAATGCCATTCTCCCAAATCTTCCCACCCTCTCCCTCTCTCACAGAGTCCATAAGACTGTTCTATACATCAGTGTCTCTTTTGCTGTCTCGTACAATACTGGATGCTTGGGGCTGGTGCACTGGGACGACCCAGAGGGATGGAATGGGGAGGGAGGAGGGATGAGGGTTCAGGATGGGCAACACATGTATACCTGTGGCGGATTCATTTTGATATTTGGCAAAACTAATACAATTATGTAAAGTTTAAAAATAAAATAAAATAAAATAAAAAAACATAACATAGAAATGTATGAAAACTATATGTTCATTAAAATAAAATTATGAAAATATCTGTATTACACAGTTTGGAAGCTTGAAATTCAAATTCTAATTATTTATGCCAAAGTAAAATAATATACATACAGAAGTTTTTGAAATGTGTTTAAATCTATTTTATGTTTAAAATCGCATAAATTGACTCTATTTTGAATTTGTACAACATATAATTAGACAATATTTCATGTTTTAATATCCCTTCCTTTACTATATACTATTTTGTTAACTGTTCTTGGGTATTAAATGGAATCATCTACTGTAAATTCCAAATTTGCAATGCATTTGCTAAAACAGGAGAAAACACCTACATGAGAGTGTTAATAGCCTCAGTAGGGAAGCCAGAGGTCTCCAGTTGGCAGGAGGAAATAAAACTTCAAGTGGCAGATTTTTTTTTTTCTTTTCTCTTCTAATCCTGTGTTGTCATGGTGACACCTGGTTCTGCCTAACTTAACTTCATCTCAAACCTTGAGCTAACCAATGTGTTTTTCTCATGGAAATACATTCC
This sequence comes from Bubalus bubalis, assembly GCF_019923935.1. Taxonomy (NCBI): domain Eukaryota; kingdom Metazoa; phylum Chordata; class Mammalia; order Artiodactyla; family Bovidae; genus Bubalus; species Bubalus bubalis. The sequence goes on from NC_059173.1 coordinate 48,054,482, forward strand.
TCAAGCTATGTTGATGAACTATGTATTTGCTTGGAAATTTGCCTTTCTTCAAGATTCATGTCAATTGTTTTATGGTCAGGGATGACTCGACTTGTGCCAATGCTCTCTCAAAATGCATGTTGTGGGGGAGGGGCCTGGTGCAACTCTCAGTTTTGACGCATTTCCTTTCTCTAATTAGCAGCTTGCCAACAGGTATATAACTCCTCGCTAAAAACTAGCAAGGGGGCACTCTTGCCATAGGTCCCCTTCTGATGTCTATGTCAGAAGCTGTCTCTATTTCTTTTATACTTTATTTATTTATTTTTTAACTTTATTTTATTTTTAAACTTTACATAATTGTATTAGTTTTGCCAAATATCAAAATGAATCCGCACTTTACTACACAAAATACTCTGATCAATCAAGCCTTGTCACTGGTCCTGGATCAAATTCCTCTCCTCTGGAGGCCATGAATCCCGATCTTGTTCATGGCTTATAGCAGAAACCTTTCATACATAAAAAGAGATGTGGACCATAAATTAAAACTCAACTTCTATTTGTATTTTTTTTAACAAGTAATAATTCAAAAAAATCTGTGGAAATGATACAAAGTGACGAATTTAGTCTACAAATGTGATACATTTATATACAATGTGATCAAAATGTGGTTAAAAAATCTAATTTCATTGCTAATTGTTTTCTAAAATGACATAATGCTCAAAATCTATTATTTTAAAATAATTGGTGAACTTTTTTCTCTTTTGTAATCTTAAGCAAGCTACTATAGATTAAAAAATTTTAAAACAGTGAAATACAACATAAGCATTATTCAATAACCGGAAATTATGTTAATTCTTTCCTTTTGTTCAGAGTGTTTTCTGTAAAAGAAATGATCGGTTAAATTTTTACTAGCAATGATGAGAGATTTGTGATCTCCCGTTAATTTCATAAGACTTCCTAAAAATTTTCAGGAGATTGAAACAAGGTACTAAAAACAAAGTAAAACAAAACATATAAAAATAAATTTATTCTGCTAAGATAAAGCATCTTAAAATATTAAATATACCTGATAATATGTTGAAAATGTTTTAAAATTTTTTAAATGAATAGCTATAATTTATTGAATTCCTATCAGATTTCAAGAACCAATAAACTATCCTTGGATGAAATATCTTTGAGGCTCGAAAATCCAGTAATTTTGGGGGTACTTAATTTCAATTGAAAACTCTTCTCTGTTTCTTTCTCTCTGTCTGACTTTCTCTGTCTCTGTGTCTGTTTATCATTGCCTCTCTGTCTCTCCTTCTGTATATCAGTTCAGTTCAGTTCATTTCAGTCGCTCAGTCGTGTCCGACTCTTTGCAACCCCATGAATCACAGCACGCCAGGCCTCCCTGTCCATCACCAACTCCCGGAGTTCACTCAAACTCACGTCCATCGAGTCAGTGATGCCATCCAGCCATCTCATCCTGTCATCCCCTTCTCCTCCTGCCCCGAATCCCTCCCAGCATCAGAGTCTTTTTCAATGAGTCAACTCTTCACATGAGGTGGCCAACGTACTGGTGTTTCAGCTTTAGCATCATTCCCTCCAAAGAAATCCCAGGGCTGATCTCCTTCAGAATGGACTTGTTGGATCTCCTTGCAGTCCAAGGGTCTCTCAAGAGTCTTCTCCAACACCACAGTTCAAAAGCATCAATTCTTCACAGTTCAAAAGCATCAATTCTTCAGCACTCAGCTTTCTTCACAGTCCAGCTCTCACATCCATACATGACCACTGGAAAGACCATAGCCTTGACTAGACTGACCTTTGTTGGCAAAGTAATGTCTCTGCTTTTCAATATGCTATTTAGGTTGGTCATAACTTTCCTTCCAAGGAGTAAGTGTCTTTTAATTTCATGGCTGCAATCACCATCTGCAGTGATTTTGAAGCCCAAAAAAATAAAGTCTGACACTGTTTCCACTGTTTCCCCGTCTATTTCCCATGAAGTGATGGGACCAGATGCCAGATAACAAAAATGTTGTTAAAAGATAAACTGTGGCACATTAAAAAAATTGAGTCTGTTTAAGCAAAATGTGCTTGAAATAGGGTAACATCCAATCTAGCCTACATAAAGAAGCTCTGAGGAGCAGTACAAAATGAAAGACTTGTATAGACAGAAGGAAGCAAGAACAAGAAAATTATATTAGACCAAGAAAAAAAAAAAAAGAAAGAAAGAAAGGTTCCTTATTGCAAGATTTTTTTCTTTTATAGAATGACAGGTGTCTATCAGGCAAGGAACCTAACTGATATTGATCAGGTGATTCCTGATTGGGAGAGTTGAAACTATAAAGTCTTGGTTTGGTGATGTGGGGCTTAGCATAAATGACTCCATTTGAAGCCTATTGTCTTGTTTTAACAATACATGCATATATATATAACAGCTGTTTGATTTCAAACCCATGTTTTTAACTTCTGCAAGATAGTTCCTCTTCTCACATTTTATCTACGTTGTTTCAGCAGTCCTGTGGCTTTCTATGTTATATACTCATATTCATTTCAGTTTAACAAAAAGCACAAATAGATAGCCTCTTAAGAGATCTTCCTGCTTTCCAGGTCATCTTCATTCACATTATCCTCTTTATTATCATGAGTGTTATTTTTTAAAATGTAAATTTGAGCATGTTTCTGTGCTCGGTTCATCTTCTCAGTGATACTTCAACCTGTCCCCAGCTTTGTTATCCCAACCTTGCATTATATAACATAGCAATGTTTAAATGTTTGAAATACCAGTATTCTTTCTCCCTGAACCTTTTTCTTCTGTCGTCATCCTTGCCACTAAATAAACACAGGCACCTGTGCGCACATGCTTATGACTCACAGCTCTCACTCTGGCTGGCTTATCTTCCGTGTTACCTTTTGCTGTACAGTATCTTGTTATTCTTTTAAACTCCAACATGCATTTCTCCACTAGAATATCATGTTTGATATACTAAATATGGCTAAATGCCTATCTTTCCTTTCAAGATATTTCTTTTTCTTTGATTTTCCATAGTGTGAAAATAATACACTTACATGTATCTTTTTGACATTTATCCATCTGAGCTTCCCAGGTCTGTATTTTGCTGTCTGACATTATCTGTGGGAAATTCTCAGTCTTTGCTTCAGATAGTTCTTACGTTTCTCCTTTTCTTCTCCTTCTGGTCTTCCCATTACCCATATGTCACACCTTTTGCAGTCATTCCACAGTTCTTGAATATTCTGTTTGGGTTTTTTTTCAATCTTTTTTTTCTGTTGCTTTTCAGTTTTGTAAGTTTGTCTTGACATGTCCTCAAGTTCAGAGGTTCTTTCTTCAGTCACATCAGTCTACAAATAAGCCCATTAAAGCCAATCTTCACTTCTATTATAGTGTTTTTGATCTCTAGAATTTCACTTTGGTTCTTAAAATTTTCATCTCTCTGCTTATGTTATCCATCTGTTATTGCATGTTGTCTACTCTTTCCCACTAAATATCATAGTTATTTTAAATTGCCAGTCTGATCATTCCAACATGTCTGCCATATCTGACTCTGGTTTTGATATTTGCTCAGTTTCTGTGAACTGGTTTTTAATCTTTTAGTATGCCTTGTAATTTTTTGTTAAAAGCCAGACATCATACAATAGGGTAAAAGGAACCCAGTATTGATTCCATGGAGGTTTTGTACTTGTGTGTCTCTGCTCTGGTAAACTGTGATTCTCTGCATCCTCCTGTGTGTCTTCCAATTCCTCAATCCTTTCATAGATATTATAAGAGATGCTAATTTTCCATTTAGGCTTTTATTTGTTTTTAGGACAGAGAGATGTCTTTGAAATTCCTAACATTCTGCACCAGAAACTGGAAGTAAGAGCTTTTTTGTTGCTTTTTCCCCCCTAGCTCAATAAATATGCATTTATGTTATCTTGTTTCTAGAAGCTGTGGGTTGTGAGTGGGTTAGTTGCTTAGTCGTGTCTGACTCTTTGTGACCCCACAAACTGTAGCCCATCAGGCTCCTTTATCCATGGGATTCTCCAGGCAAGAATACTGGAGTGGATTGCCATTCTAGAAGCTGTAGATTAATCCAAAAATTGTCCATATCAGTTTTTAATAAAACCGTTTACTGTATTTTCCTGTTCTATAGTATATAAGTATTTTGAGGATATTTATTACAGCTTTATTCATTATTCTAACATTGGAAATTAACTCAATATTTGATGGTGGTAAATTATTTTGGAACTGAGTTAAATATAAGTGATAGTTATATTAAAAGTGATTATTTTGTTATAAGTTTACTAAGCTTAATTAGGGCCTAGATATTTGTTAATTTATTTTGTGTTTTAAATACAAATAGGTCTTCAGTCAAGATTTATATTACATAATTAAACAATCTCCCAGTCCCAATATCTTCCACTACTTAAGGTTTATTTCTTGTTCATGTTCACAGATGAGTCTAAAGGCTCTGATAAATTTGAATTTTATTGAGACTCACAGGGTGACAGAATTAAACATCTGGGATATTTCAAGTAAATAAAACTTTTGCCAAAAATTGACACACATGAGAACAATTCATCTTTCTGTGGTCAAAAATGTCACATGACCATACTGAACTATAAAAAAGGAGTATATGTCAACTTACTATACGCTGAGAAGAAAAAAATACACTTTCAGTTTTTCTAAACAATTATGTATTACACTATGTATTTTTAAACTGTCTCTACATGACAACTTGTCCCTAGGCTTTGCTCTTAAATGTGAACATTGGGACTTTTAAAATTTTTTTCAAGAATTTCTAATTACTATTTTTATTATTTAAAAATTTATTTTTTGCATTTCCCTTCTTATTGTATAATAGTAGGGAATATTAAAGATCTTAAATTACCATTTGAGTATGTACCATATTTTAACTTAACTCTGATGAAATAACAGCTGTCTCCATAAATTTGATAAAAAGTAATTTCAAATAATTGATTAAGATCTAGAGATAACATGCTATAATGAAAAAGAACATTGTAAAAGAAGTCGGCAATGGAAATGAAGCAATACATCTAATAATGAAGGGCCCTTGGGTACATTATTTAACCTTTCTGGATGTCATAGAATGATATTTATAAAAAGACAGTTGGATTAAATGCTGCCTATGGTTCCTTAGCGGAGAAATTCTGATTTATAACAGTTGGTAATGAAGGCATAGTATATACATGTAACTTACTTTTACTTGCTCTGTTTATAAACTGCTGGACACTGAATTCTCAGTATTCCTAAGCCTGTTATCTAAGTTTTAACTTTTCTTATATTAATTAGAAGAAATTAAAGTGGATTAGCATAATAATGATTTTCATAGTCAACAGTGGCCAGGAAATACAATATCTAGAAATTCTAACTCTTCACATTTTATCTTTTAAAAAATTTACTGATTAGGGGACTAACCATTGGATAGTTATTTTTAATATAATTCAACAAATAAGTTTTCAGTCATTCCCAATAATTTTAGGTAGCTTTAAGTCTTTGCTTCTACTAAGAATTAATTATACTAAATGTGTGACAGACGTTCATGAGCTACATATTTACATAAATTGATTTTTTATTAAATTTATATAAATGATAAATTAAGGAAATTTAGACTCAGCAGTAAAGAATCTGCCTGCAATGCAGGAGACACAAGAGATGCAGGTTTGATCCCTGGGTCTGGAAGATCCCCTGGAGGACGGAATGGCAACCCACTCCAGAATTCATGCCGAGAGAATCCCATGGACAAAGGAGCTTGGTGGGCTACGGTCCATAGGGTCGCAAATAGTCAGACACAACTGACGCAACTGAGCACAATACTATTTCAGCATTGAGCTGGGGAAAGTGATTGAAAAAATTGATGCTTTACCTTTTCCTAATTGATAAATTTAAGCAGAAGGAAATTGGGTTATATTATTATCACTTATAAAAGAAGTTTGAAAAGCACATATCAATATTTTAAGATATTCTTCACAATTTGCACATTAATGACATATATTTTTAAACTTTTTTGTTTTAGAATCAATTCACAAGTCAATGTTCCACGTTATCTTGCCATAAATTGTTGTGTATCTCCACATTAAATAAAGCCTTATTTTAGAAGTCTTAATATTCAGTGTAATCAATGTTTATAAGTTTATGTATTTGATAATTCTACATTTTTTCCTTGACAATTTCCTTCTCACATTTACTACATTAAGAAATTATTATTGTTTTCTTTTTTTTTTTTGTCAGAAATTGAAAGACTTGAAGTGAAGTGAAGTGAAAGCCACTCAGTCATGTCCAACTATTTGCAACCCCATGCACAGTAGCCTCCCAGGCTCCTCACTCCATGGAATTCTCCAGGCAAGAAAACTGGAGTGGGTAGCTGTTCCCTTCTCCAAGGGATCATCCCAACCCAGGGATGGAACCCAGGTTTCCTGCATTTCAGGCAGATTCTTTACCATCTGAACCACCATGAAAGCCATATTTTCAAATAAATAATTTTTTCCAAAGAAGAATAACTATATTTGGTGAAATGATTTTTTTTTCTAATGAATAACTCTGATGATTATTTTAGAAATGTAAAAGCAAGAGACCTTCAGTTTCACTTGTGAACTACTTTGCTTTATTATACTTGCAGTGGCATAGGCATAATTGAAAAATGTTATGATTTCTGTATGATAAACTTAAAATCTCATCTAATGCAAGAGAGGCCTTAAAGAGTTAGTTCAACTTCTAATATGTGCTAATAATTATACTTTATTGTATATCCCTCCCTGATATACATATATATCCCTCCCTTTTTTATTCTAGAAGTAGTTAAACCAACAACAATAAAAAATAGAATTTCTAACACTTACAAACAAACTAAGAATTTTCATTTGGTTTAGTCATATTTTATAGAAATTAAACTTGACTCTTGAAGTTTTGTGAGTAAGTTGTTGCTATCACTCTCCTGCTGGTCTGAGATATACTCCCTTTTTATTTTTTTTTACTTGGAGGATAATTACAATATTGTGCTGGTTTCTGCCATACATCAACATGAATTAGCCATAAGTATTCATATGTCTCCTCCTTCTTGAACCTCCCTTCCATCCCATCCCACCCATTTAGGTTGTCACTGGATTTGACACTGGATTTGAGTTTCCTGTGTCATATGGCAAATTCCCACTGGCTATCCATTTTACATATGATAATGTATATGTTTCAATGCTACTCTAATCATCCCACCTTCCCCTTCCTGCATTGTCCTTTTATAATATATTCCCCTAAACCTAGATGCTTATTCCCTGTTTGCATTTTAGCAGACCTATAGAAAAGTTGGAGTTCTTGAACAAAACTTTACCAAAAAAAAAACAAAATAAAAAGTAGCACCTAAGTGGAAACAAAGAAAGTAACATATATTTTCTGGTCTACTAGCTATTCCTTGTTTTGCTTTCATTAGCTAACTGTGATAGTAATAATTCCCATTGCTGTATCTGGTTTCTTAGATCAAGTTTGCCACATAAGAGTAAATCTCTTTTTTAGGTGATTGACAGGCAACTACTAGGTGATCTCCAGCTCTAGGAGCAATCATGTGCTTATGTGTCAGATAGGCCTAAGTATGAGAGGATATTAAACTATTATCAATAAGGCTAACGAGGATACCATACACAGTGCAATAATAAACATTATCAGAAGTTATTCCATTGTAGGACTAAAGGTACCTGATGATTTTAGTTCAGCATTTGTGGCTGAATTAGAGCATTTATTTCCTTTATTTTATATTTTCCATGAGTCACTGATAGCTTTTTATCCACAAAAATCAACACAATATGGTTTTCCAAAAGATAGTTTTAATGAGTCTTTTTTAGATAAATCACCCTTTAAACATTTTATTTATAGTGGTCAACATGAATCTGTTGGTATACTGTGAAAAATTAGCTCAAATTATTTTCAATGATAAAAGGCTTATGGCCCCAATTAGTCACAAAACCATTTTAGTTTATTTCCATAGTTATTGAAACTTAATGAGAACTTACAATGTTCCAGGTTTTATGCTAGGTACTTAACACACATTATTAAATTTTTTAATCCTTATTTTGTAAGGATAAGAATTATGGGTAAGTATTATGCCCAGTTTCGCCTGAAGAAGTTATTGAGTTTAAAAGAGCAAAGCAAGCTGTCTAAGTTTATGCATCTGGTAAAAAAGTAGGGTGGCTATGTCTGTGCAATTGGAATCAACAGTTTTTCAATATTTGTTCTTAGACTGAGAACACTTCTCTTTGTCTAGAGAAAATAACCTTATTAAAATTTAGCACTGTGTGCTGACCATGAAGTATGCAAAAATTTTTATATTTTTCAACTAAACTATCAGTTTTGCCAATACAAAATTGATACTTAATTTTTAATCTTTGAAAATATTTTATTATTTAAAACATTATTAAAGTCAAATAATTTGCTTGAAAAAATAAGATTCTTATGGTAATAGTCATATTCCTCTTTAATTTAATTTAAAAGGAATTAAAGGTAAATCTGATTTTGGAGGAAAAATGATTTAACAACATATATTACTGAAAATACTAGATACATAGCTAATTGTTATCTAAGATTTTTATAGTCAAAGTCTAAATGCTTTTAGCCATTTTTTAAGGAAAAAGAACATACCATATTGAAGGGATCCTTGAAACTATTTCTGATTATCAATCAAAAATTATCATATTCCTTTAGTTTAGTAAACTTAGTATATATATGAACATACAATTTGCTATTTAATTATTTTAAGGCAAGTATTTTAAGTCAGCAGTCATAAATTTTATCACTGTATTAATAAGAGCTATGTAGAAATAGGCTTCATGAAGAATGTTCAGTATACATCAGTGGTACTGACATTTCATCCTTTTATTCACTTATCAAACCTTTGATTGGCTATTTTTTCATTCACACATTCCTTCCACTAAGCTAGCAGTAACTATATTTTAGGGTTAGAGCAGTTAATGACAAAAATTCTTCAAAAAACATCTTTCTAGTTATACTTTCACAGCCATATAAAGAAATCAATTATTTGAAGATTTTAAATATCTATTGATAAACTATTAACAGTTAGGTGAGTTAGACCAGAGAGGTTTTCAAATATAGACATTGTTGATAGAAGCAGTAGAACACAATCTGGGACTCACTCAAGCTGAATTTGTATTAAATTTTATATTCATATACACATATTTATTCAGCAATAGACTTCAGCACTTCACATACTTGAAATGATTAAGAGCATAGGTCTATCCTTAAAGAACAATGTACTTGTCACACCTACCTATAGGAGTAGCTGTTGAACCTCTTGACTTCTACAATAACAGGAGGATTTCTTTGTCAAGCTGTGCATCGTTCAATTTACAAATGGCATCACACTGGTGTACTCAGTGATTGATATCTTAGTGCTTCTTAACATAGTTAAAACACAGATCCAACACCATAAGTTTGAGGGTTACCTGTAATAAATGTTAGAGGAACAATAACACATTCATTATGGTGTGCTAGTTTACACGCAGGAATCAGTAGATGACTCTTTGTTGAACTTAAGTAAATAGCCACTTGACTCTACAGAAATAGTTCTTAAACTGAAAATCTCAATGCAGTGAAATACTTTTTTTTCAAGTAATCAGAGAAGTAACTTAGAAATGGCTGTTTAAAATACAGAAAAGCATGACAATCATTTAGTATTCTAAAGTACACTTCAGATTCTAGATACAGATTTAGGGGAGGGAATAACAAATCAGATGTAACTTATTTTGCATAGAGTAGGGTAAGCAGTTAGACAGTGTATTAAAAAGCAAATACATCACTTTGCCCACAAAGATCTGTCTAGCCAAAGCTATGGTTTTTCTAGTAGTCATGTGTGGATGTGAGTGAGACCATCAAGAAGGCAGAGCACCAAAGAACTGATGCTTTCAAATTGTGGTGCTAGAGAAGATTCTTGAGAGTCCTTTGGACTGCAAGAAGATCAAACCAGTCAATCCTAAAGGAAATCCATCCTGAATATTCATTGGAAGGACTAATGCTGAAAGCTGAAGCTCCAATACTTTTGCTACCTGCTGTGAAGAGCTGACTCACTGGAAAAGACCCTGATGCTGGGAAAGATTGAGGGCAAGAGGAGAAGGGTCTGACAGAGGATCAGATGGTTGGATGATATTACTGACTCAATGGACATGAGTTTGAGCAAACTCTGGGAGATAATGAAGGACAGGGAAGCCTGGTGTGCTGAAGTTCTTGGGGATGCAAAGAGTCAGACAGGACATAGTGACTGAACAACAAGGGTAAGCAGTATGCAGACAGGGGCCAATGAATCTGGGACTGGAAATTCTCTTTCATTTGTATATGAGTATGGGTAATCCTAGATTTGTGCTCATTTCCTGCTTGATCCCATGTCCAAACCACTGTTAGTATATAATACCATAATTTGCATTTAGATATTAATGCCTACAATAAAAGCGCTAGAAGAAAAATTCAAGAGCAACCAGAATTCTAAAGTGAAGACATAATCTAAATTTTTTTATGTAAATAATTACTTTCAAGCCATCAAAGATTGGTGTTACATTAAGTAAAGTAATATAATAAAATGAGTAGTTATAAATAATGTAAATACTAACAAAAGTCCTGGTTTTGGTGTATAACAAGTTTGGCTTTGAATCATGATTCTCTCATTTCTTATATGCAAGTAACTCCATGTGACTCATGCTTATGTGGAAAATAGAAAAAACTAGTAACCATATTTAACATTAACAGTTATTCTATGTAAAGTACTTCATAGGCAACCAAAATTGTTGACACTTAAAAATATCTTTCCAAATGTGAACATGTGTGCTCAGTTGTGTCTGACTCTGTGATTCCATGGACTGTAGCCTGCCAGGCTCCTCTGTCCATGGAATTTTCCAGGCAAGAATACTGAAGTGGATTGCCATTTCCTACTCCAGGGGATCTTCCTGACCCAGGGATTGAACCAGCGTCTCTTGTGTGCCCTGCAGTGGCAGGTAGATTCTTTACCACTGTGCCACCTAGGAAGACCCACCCCTTTATTAAATATACCTCCTTTCTTTTCAACAATGAATGAAGAAGAACTGCCCAGAATTTGGTGAGGATGAAGTCAGTGAACATCAGTGACTACTTTATTACTGTTTTTTATGTTTAATCTCCATGATATTACAAGGATTGTTAACCAGGTTTCTTTCCTAAAAGACAACATAGGCATTTTTTTTTAATATTGACTTATATTGTTTTACACAATGAGTAATGATTTGTAGCTGGAAGGCTTGAGTTTAGATGTCATCTCTACAACTTTCAGTCATGAAAATGGGCAAATCATTTATTACTCTGTCTTTCAGACCCTTCATATGAAATTCTGTGGGGGTAATATACAATTTATTTAAATGAATACTCAGTGTTAAACAACATTTTGATTGAAAATTCTTTTTGCATTTGATCTGGCTTTTTAGTCTTAAAAATTATCAAGATCATTTGATGGACGCTAATATAAAATGTATTGGCTAGTTCTAGTCTTCATACTACTAATTCTATAACAATTTATTTCAGTTCAGTTCAGTTGCTCAGTCGTGTCTGACTGACTCTTTGCTACCCCATGGACTGCAGCATGCCAGGCTTCCCTGTCCAACACTAACTCCCGGAGCTTGCTCAAACTCATGTCCATTGAGTCTGTGATGCCATCCAACCATCTCATCTTCAGTCGTCAACGTATCCTCCCGCCTTCAATCTTTCCCAGCATCAGAGTCTTTTCCAATGAGTCAGTTCTTTGCATCAGGTGGCCAAAGTATTGGAGCTTCAGCTTCATCATCAGTCCTTCATTTCTAAAACATGTTTCTTGTTACAATGAAGTGTTCTTATGAAATATCTACCTTTACATCCTTACCTACAAATTAACAATGTTTCTCTCTAAAATCTATTTTGCTATTAGTAATTTGAGCTAATGTAAAGAAATTTCTAGGTATAAATAATCTATTACACTAATAATGATGGAAGTCATATTACACTGATATTTTTATTAGTAGTTATTTATACTAGTAGTTTAGACTAGTAGTTATTCTTTTGAGCCTTGACAAGTAAATGATTTATACTCAGGCCATATTTTAGTCCACAATAAATGTAAAATTTAATTCCCTCAAGATTGATCACAAAAAGTTATTGTAAACTACCACATCATATAAGATAATATATATCTTATGACATGAAGCAATCTTATTACATAAATATGTATCTTATTATGAAAAACACAGCATCTTGTTTGTTTGTGGTCTGCCACATTTTTCAAATGTTTCTGGTTACTAATAAGTTATCTACAAAATTCCATAAAGAAATAAATCTCATCATTATATAAGACAAGCAGTGATGTGTTCACCAGATTATGCATTCTGGTTCTAAATTAACAATGCCTGATGCTTTCCTTTAGAAATGTATATATATATATAAATCCACAAAATATAATAGTTGTAAGCGAGACAGAAATAGATTATTTTTAGATCTGGTAGATTATCAAAAGCCAGAACATCTTTTTTGAGTGCACTCTATTTCCATATGATAAATTTGAATTCTCTTCCTAGATTTTCAATTAAAAGACATAGGGGATATTGTTTTTTGGCATTGCAACATAAAGACACTTAAAGTGCACCAAAGATTCCCATCTTGCTGCCCTTTGTTACATAGATCTTTAGTTTCAAAAATCCTTTTCTATTTACCAGTAAAATTTGCTTTTCATTTAAGCTACTTTGAGACTATTTCTCTTTCATATAAACCAACTCAGTTCTGACAGCTTTATTTGTAAATCTGAAGTGGAAAAGTGCTTTAAATAAAAAAAAATTGTAATTCATTTGGCAGCAAAATTATGGCAAAAATCTCTGTCAAGACAAACTATCACAGGCTACTTACAAACTTCATTACTCCCTATTTATAACATCCATATATTTTACAGAGAAATAGTAGCATGGAGCTGTCCAGACTCTGGTAGAGATATTATATAACAAGCAAAGTGCAAAATTGTGACATACATGAATTTGGAAGATGTTTTTAGTGTTTTATGGGCTTCCCTGGTGGATCAGATGATGAAAAATCTGCCTGCAATGCATGAGACACAGGTTTGATTCCTGGGTTGGGAAGATTCCCTGGAGAAGGGAATGGCTCCTCACGCCAGTGTTCTTGCCTGGAGAATTCCATGGACAGAGGAACCTGGCGGGTTACACTCCACGGAGTTGCAGAGTTAGACAGGACTGAGAGAGTAACAGTTTCACTTTCATGCTTAATTCAGTAGTTTGGGGACTTACTGTATTAATAGTTCTTGACTTTTTATATTTATTGTTAATACAGTTTGATTTGATCATCTCTTTCCATTGTAATATAATTAGATATTTTAAAAAGTTTTTTTAGACAACACAAAAACAAATATCTATGACCATATGTTCTTGACTATCATTGAATAAATGATCTGGAATGCCATTTTAAACTATGACTTATTCTTAATTAATTTCAGTATGACACAAATATTAAAACTTCTACTAGAGTTTGTGCAATGTTTGAAACAGTTAAATATACTAAAAAAATATTTTCTAAGTGCCTAGTTATAAATTGTATACTTACTAAATCAATCAGGAAACAATTCATGAATATTATATGGTTCATTGCTGAATTGTATACAACAAAGTGTTAAAAATCTATTGGGCAAAGAATATGAATTATGCAATACATTTTGATATCCCTAGTAAACATATAATAAAATGTAACAGATTTACCCTTCTGGCATTGAAAGAGTTTTATGAGATATCATCCAGGTAGTATCTTGTGACACAGTCTAAATTCATGAACTATTTCCTGCATTGCATCCAAACTGATATCAGAAGAATATGACAATACAACACATGGGATATAAAATTCTTCATAAAACATTACAATGCAATAAAGACGGTTTCAGGATGTTTACTGACTCTGCTTACAGTAATTAGAATACTTAGATTTTATTTGAAGCCACAAGTTCTCTTAATGCATATATATTCAAATGTTTCTTTTTCTTCTAAAAACTGTACTTTGTTTGTATCTCAAATTACAAGTGTGCAGACAAGACTTTATAAGTAAAGCTTAAAAAAATTCACCCAAAGAAGTTGTGCATTGTAGGTGAATTATATGAATATTGAAATTCAGTAAAGATTTAAGGATATGGCTATTTTTTCTTGACTAGCACTTAAAGGATTTTTTTAAGAAGTTAAAACAAACCAAGTTATCTATATGTGATTTAATTTTAAAGCAAATACATAAATATACATTATTGGCATTGCTTGGAAAACCCAAAAGCAAAATAAAACAAAGCAAAATATAATTTAGCATCGAAAAAGATTCGCATTTTCTGATTCCACTTAAATCACCTATTTCTGAATATGAGTATTACATGTCATGAATGGGAAAACATGTAGTAAAGTTGCTAGACAAATAGAATTTTATGTTATTTATTTTATAAATAAATCTTTGGATAATAATAAATGAATAAAGAGTTGAAACTGACAAATGGAAAGTTCTAAAGCAAAGGTTGGCTACAGTGTTTTGCTCCCTGATATGAAACCGAATAACTACTACTACCATTTCACTTGCATCTTTAGGCTCCTTCATTCCTGTTTCTTGAGTAATGGTTGGCTGATGCATTACTACCCACTGGGGCAATTCCACTAATGCTGTTGCGGCAATTGCTGCTGCAATGACATCAGAAGACTTCTTCAGGCTCTTAGGTCAGGCAAAAAATTGAGACACAAGTTCAGTCTGGACCCCTGAAGAGCCACTCACCAAGGTCTTATCAGCTGTAATCTCTCTGAAAGCTTCTGGTCATCAGGTCTAGCCTAGAGCAAACAGAAAATCTCAATAGGTAGTCTGTTCAAGAGAATAGAAAAATCAGTGGAATTAGATGATTTTATGGCAATTCAATCAATGAATGAAGCAATTTTCCCATCTTTGTCTATTTTTTAAACATAGCTTCTGAAAATCATTGGAAAATTCAGGCCTTATATGCTTTGCACTTAATTTTCTATACTATACCTGTAAGTTGCTGTCTTTGAACAGCACAGGACTTCTGAATGCATGGAAAATAAATTTCAACAAATGATATTAATTCTGTAATGCACAGTCAGTGCAAATAAATATAAATTCCATTTGTTTCCAAATATCCTATACTAAAAAATTCTCACCTTGTTAGTACTTATAAAATCTGTTGCCTGGTGTTTTGATATATCCTTATATTAGCCTAAAAATGTTAGATTCTCTAATATTTATATAATATTAATCTAATAATACTATGAGAATCTAAAGTTTTTGATTCTTCTATAGTAGTTTTAAAAAGAATGAGAAAATATTTATGATTAGATTAACTTTTATTTAGAATAATTTAACTGTACTTTTTATAATCATTAAATAGTTCTATCATTTTTCCCAAAGGTGCCAGAATGATCTTTCATTAAATATTAGAATAGAATTATATTGAAAAGCAGAGACATTATTTTGCCAAAAAAGGTCAAGGCTATGGTTTTTCCAGTGGTCATGTATGGTTACGAGAGTTGGACTGTGAAGAAAGCTGAGTGCCGAAGAATTGATGCTTTTGAACTGTGGTGTTGGAGAAGACTCTTGAGAGTCCCTTGGCCTGCAAGGAGATCCAACCAGTCCATTCTAAAGGAGATCAGCCTTGGGTGTTCTTTGAAAGGAATGATGCTAAAGCTGAAACTCTAGTACTTGGGCCACCTCATGAGAAGAGTTGACTCATTGGAAAAGACTCTGATGCTGGGAGGGATTGGGGGCAGGAGGAGAAGGGGACAACAGAGGATGAGATGGCTGGATAGCATCACCGACTCGATGGACGTGAGTTTGAGTGAACTCCAGGAGATAGTGATGGACAGGGAGGCCTGGCGTGCTGCGATTCATGGGGTCGCAAAGCGTTGGACACAACTGAGCGATTTAACTGAACTGAACGAAGTCTTTGATTTAAAAATAAAGGTAAATCATTTGATGTCATTTTGTACTTTTTTTTTATTTTTTTTTTCATTTCATACATGATATTTTACATGTTTCAATGCCATTCTCCCAAATCTTCCCACTCTCTCCCTCTCCCACTGAGTCCATAAGACTGTTCTATACATCAGTGTCTCTTTTGCTGTCTCGTACACAGGGTTATTGTTACCATCTTTCTAAATTCCATATATATGCATTACTATACTGTATTGGTGTTTTTTGTACTTTTTCACTATGATAAGCTTCAGTTCCAAACTGAGTAACAAGATATTGTAAAACAATTACTTTATGCTCATTTAAATTATATGCAAATATTAGAAAAACTAAAACTCATAAAATTTCTATTTTTTTCCTTCTTTAGTAATAAAATAGTCTGTGATCATGTGTACATGTGTGCATGCTAAGTCACTTCAGTCGTGTCTGACTCTTTGCAACCCTATGGACTGCAACCTGCCAGGCTCCTCTGTCCTAGGGATTCTCCAGGCAAGAATACTGGAGTGAGTTGCCAAGCCTTCCTCCAGGGGATCTTCCCAACCCAAGGATCAAACCCAAGTCTCTTATGTCTCCTGCATTGGCAGGCAAGTTCTTTACCACTAGTGCCACCTGGGAAGCCCATCTGTGATCATACCCACACTTATTATTGGTATCAGTAAGAAATAGGAAATAGTTTTTAAATAATATAAAACAAACTGGCTTTGATGTTTCTGTTACTAAAATTTGAAAACAGCAACAAATATAAAATTATCTTTTTATGCTTATGTATTATTGATTATACATCAATATATTTAACCTGAAATATGTGTCAATATTTTAAAATATTAGTACTTAGGTAAATTTTATACGGTTCATATTTAGGACTTGAATTTTGTGATTATATATATGTAAAACATGATTTCAACAAAGCTCAGAAAATTTTGTTTAAATATAAAAGCTAAAGTTTTAGTGATTGATCTGATAATGAAGAAGGTACTTAGAATTGTTTTTAAGTATTCATTCCCAGAAACATAAACTTTTTCCAATATGACTATGTCATTTACCAAATAGAAGTAAAATATGGTCTAAAGATATGCTTTGTTTGTTTCTTCTGTGCTCTTACTAGTATTGTCTCAGCCAAACTTGTCATAGTTTTGATTTATATAGCAGACAAGATATCTGAAATAACCATACTGAAAGAAATAATTTCTTAAATACTACATCAAAAAATCCAACCAAAAGTATAGATAATTTAGATATCATTAATTTTAAAAAATTGTTTTGAGGGAGGGACAGAAAGAGAAAGAGAGACTAGCTAATGTATTAAAATTATGTAAAGTTTAAAAATAAAATAAAATTAAAAAAATAATAAAATGACATGTTTTATATGATTTCTTATTTCTTTTTATTTTAGGGCAGCAGTTCCTCTCCTGGGTCCTATGAATCTGAGTGGGAAGAAATTCATCCTTGTTCTCCTAATGTATCTCTAACTGAAATTTACCAGTTCTTTTCATTATGAAATAGACATAAAGATACTACAGCATGATGGCATTGTCTCTGACACTATTGCCAGTTTAAACCACAGATATTTTTGTATCATGCTAAAATTGTTGCAGACAATAAGATTCTGCTGATGTCTTCTGCTTCAAAATTGGTCATGATACCTGCTGCAGGATCATTTTAGTTAATATATCAGTAAAGAAGCATGTATGACAATTAAAATATGTTTATAATTAAAAAACTTTAAATATTTAACATGTTTTAAGTTCACTGTTGACCTGGTATGGGCATGGTGGGTGGGGGATGGAAGAAAAATCCTAGAGACTAAAGACAACAAGGAAACTGAAAGTGACTAAGACAAAAGGAAAAGCGTGTCCAGAGGACGGCAATGACCTGCAGCCTCTGTCAATAAGCTAGATACTGGTTTTACTGCTTATAGGTCAGAAAAAGAATCCAACATAAAGCTTTGACTACAGAAAATGTCATCCTCAATATGTGATTAGGAAGAACAAAACAAATCAAAACCAAACTTTAGAGGGAAATTACGTAAATAATTTTAATTTTCTTGTCTTTTGTTCTGTTTGATGGTCAGAAGGAAAGAAGCCTGACTTGAGAATGTATAAAAGAAAAATAATTTCATCTTCAACTTTGTTTGAAGATGGAATTTGTACATCTTGTGTTGAAGGAGTGTTGGGAAGGTGACAGAGGAGAGCATAAACTTCAAGAATAAATTTTTATTTAAGGTCTTTTAAGGTTGTTGATGCCCACAGAAAACTGGCAGCAGCAAGAATAAAGTAATATCTAAAAGAAGAAACCATCATAAAAGATGTTGAAGAATTCCAAGACCTGGTATACCAGAATGCATGAATTCATACTATAATAAAATAAAATAACAAAATTCCACATAAAGCAACACCAAAATTGTTGGAAATATGCCTTAAGTGGGTAAAGAATGGCCTTTTTAATAGATAGTCAATTGAATTTCCATAAGGAAAAAATAAACTTTGACCCATTCCTTTCATTTTGCATAAAATTAATTCCAAATTTATTGAGACCTAAATGCAAATGGTTAAAGAATAAACCTTCTAGAACTTACTATAGAAAAATATTTTCTGTATATCATATTGGGGAAGTAATTTCTTAAATGTGACACAAGAGTCTAACCATCAAAAAAAGTATAGACAATTTGGACATCATTGATCTTTTAAAATCTTCTGTTTGGTAGAAAGGAGAGGAAAAAGTGTATACATAGGAGTGTGAAAGGACTATATAAAGAATTCCAACAAATCAATAAGTAAAAAATAGATAACCCAATCATTTAAAAATTAGGCAGAACTTTGAACAATCGCTTCAGAATAGAGGATATCCAAATAGTCAATAATTACCTGGAATGTAGCCCAATTATTTAGCAACATGGAGAAATGTTAATATATGGAGAATGGAGAAATAAGAAAATGAAAATATAAAACCACACAGACAAAACTACGGATCCAACAAAAAGAGATAATTAAATCCAGGCATTGAAAATTATCAGAACACCTGGAAGTCTCATATATAACTAGAGGATTACAAATTTCTATCAACGTGGTAAAAAATCAATTTGGCAGAATCTACTAAAACTGAAATTCATATACCCAGTGGCTCACTAAATAGTATATTATTTACTATATGTCCAAGAGAGGTGGACCATAATGAAGACTGAGCGCAGAAGAATTGATACTTTCAAACTGTGGTGCTGGAGAAGACTCTTGAGAGTCTCTTGGACCACAAGGAGATCAAACCAGTCAATCCTTAGGGAAATCAACCCTAAATATTCATTGGAAGGACAGATGCTGAAGCTGAAGCTCCAATTCTTTGGCCACCTGATGGGATGAGCTGACTCACTGGAAAAGACCCTGATGCTGGGAATGATTGAGGGCAGAAGGAGAAGGGGGTGTCAGGATGAGATGGTTGCATGGCATCACTGACTCAATAGACATGAGTTTGAACAAACTCTGGGAGGTAGTGAAACACAGGGAAGCCTAGTGTGTTGCAATGCATGGGGTCAAAAAGAGTCAGACATGACTAAGTGACTGAAGAGGAACAACAGGAGAAATTAGTGTCTGTACAACATATGGGTTGATAATGTTTATACTAACTTGATTTTCTTTTTTTTTAATTTGATTTGAAATGATATGAAAGTCACTCAGTGTCTGACTCTGCAAAACTGTGGACTACACAGTCCATGGAATTCTCCAGGTCAGAATACTGGAGTGGGTAGCTGTTCCCTTCTCCAGGGGGTCTTTTCAACCCAGGGATCAATCCTGGATCTTCCACACTGCTGGTGATTCTTTAACAGTTGAACCACGAACGAAGCCCAAGAATACTGGAGTGGGTAGCCTGTCCCTTCTCCAGCAAATCTTTCTGACCCAGGAATCAAATTGGGATCTCCTGAATAGAAGGTAGATTCTTTACCAGCTGAGCTACCAGGGGAGATAAAAAGCTGTAAGTATTTCAATTATCCATCAATGATAGAAGGGATAAATAATCTGAGATATATTTCTAAAACATAATCCCATGTTCTAGTATAATAATGAATTAGTGTAGTAGATTATAACATGATGATCATAATAGACAAAATGTTAAACAAAGAAGTTTGACATCAAAAAATATATTCTATAGTTTTCCATTTGAATGAAGGTCAAAAACAGGTAATCCTAACATTCATTGACAGAAGTCAGAATGGTGATAACCTTTGACAGTATATTCAAAGCAAGGAGGAAGCTTTTAAAACTCTACTAGTGCTTCATACTTAGATCTATGTGATGGTTATACAAGTATATACATTTGTACATTAAATTGTACACTTAATAATCATGCATGTTACTCTCTATAGGTTATCTCCAATAAAAGTTAATTTAAAAAGGGAAAACAACCATTTTCAGGTATAAGTAATAGATCAGCACCCACCAGAACCAATATAAGGAGACTATAACATTGGAAATATAAACATTTTTTTTTTCATGTAAGTTAAGAAAAATATGAGTAAATGGCAAAGCAACAGGTTATGCAGTGAGATCCAGTGAGTCCACATTCAAGCCCATACCCTAGAGAACAATTGCATGTTTGTCTCTGGAGATATAAATAATAATGTAAATAGTAATAGTATGATAATAAACAAGGCTTCTCTGGGGGTCTTGAGATGGTAAAGAATTCACCTGCAATGTAGGAGACTCAGGTTTGATCCCTGGGTCTAGAAGATCCCCTGGAGAGAAGAATGGCTACCCACTCCAGTATTCTTCCCTGGAGAATTTCATGGATGGAGGAACTGGGTGGGCCACAACATGTGGGGTTGCAAAGAGTAAGGCATGACTTGGTGACTAAACAACAACAAAATAATAGGTAAACCTGAAAAAACTAAATGCCTATTATTTCAGTGCAGTCCCTCAGTCATGTCCGACTCTTTGCAACCCCCATGGACTACACCACTCCAGGCCTCCCTGTCCATCACCAACTCCTGGAGTTCACCCAACTCATGTCCATCGAGTCAGTGATGCCATCCAACCATCTCATCCTCTGTCATCCTCTTCTCCTCCTGCCCTCAATCTTCCCCAGAATCAGGGTCTTTTCAAATGAGTCATCTCTTCACATCAGGTGGCCAAAGTACCGGAGTTTCAGCTTCAACATCAGTCCTTCCAATGAACACCCAGGACTGATCTCCTTTAGAATGGACTGGTTGGATCTCCTTGCAGTCCAAGGGACTCTCAAGAGTCTTCTCCAACACCACAGTTCAAAAGCAGCAATTCTTCGGCACTCAGCTTTCTTCATAGTCCAACTCTCACATCCATACATGACCACTGGAAAAACGATGGCCTTGACTAGACGGACCTTTGTTGGCAAAGTAATGTCTCTGCTTTTGAATACGCTCTCTAGGTTGGTCATAACTTTCCTTCCAAGGAATATGCTTCTTTTAATATCATGGCCACAGTCACCATCTGCAGTGATTTTGGAACCCCCAAAATAAAGTCAGCCACTGTTAATACTGTTTTCCCATCTATTTGCCATGAAGTGATGCGACTGGATGCCATGATCTTAGTCCTCTGAATGTTGAGCTTTAAGTCAACTTTTTCACTCTCCTCTAGACGTGTATATTTATTTTGTTTATCCAGTGTATATTATGAATAATTAATATAACTAAAATACAAGTATAGATATTAATGAGGATAAATCTAATCAACATAATAATGAAAAAACAGTTTCAGATGAGCATATATCATATAGTTAAATTTATAGTAAGTTAAAAATTCAAAACTAAAAAGTATACTATTTAGGATATATATATATATATATACACACACACATAGGAAAACTGTAAAATAAATAAATTAAAACACAAAATTCTGTATTATAAGAATCTGGGAGGGGTACAATGTGCACTTCAAAATTTTGATAGCAGAAGTATTTCCTTTAAGCTTTGTTGTGAGTGCTCATATCTTCATTTTATCATTATTATTCACATTTTTCATATAGCTTAAGAATATCTCTCAAAGTTTATTAAAATTTATTTAGACTTGCATTTAATTCAGGGGAATGATAATCTTACAATTTAGAATAGTATTTACTTGATAGGAGGAACTGGGAGAAGAAGGTAATATGAATGAAATAATTGCCCATTGGAGGTTTTTAATGGTTTGATAATCTCATTCTTAACTAAGTGGACAGACAAAGGTGCTTTAAAATATATATTTTTCATATATCTTTGTATATTCATTTATATAATATTTGATTTAAGATATAGTATACTTATATATGTGATAAATATTTTTGCATACATATTTTGGAACAAAATTAAGTTTTTCTCAACACTTAAAAATCATAAAAATTAATGAATATCCATAGTTTGTGTTCTCTAGAAGAATAAGAGATCTGTGTGAAACATGTACAAATTATGGTCATTGTTGGCTGAAATGAGCCTGTGGTATCTACTTAAAGATTAGTTCATTTTCCTTTAATACCCAACTATTTTCCCATAGTTGGGTATTAAAGATAATAATAAATACACATAAATAAAGATAATAATAAATTAAAGATAATAATAAAAACAGATAAATTCACTTCTGTTTATATTGAAATTTTTAATGCTGATTAACATATTTTATTTTAAAATGTCTTAATCATCTGAATGAACAAATATATACTATAACATCAAAATGTAAAGAAATGCAGCTTTATTTTAAGATTAAGTTTAAAATAAACATTTAAGATAACATTTTATTAATTGTAGAAAAGTATTTTACTAATACTCCTCTAATCACATATGTTTCTTTAAAATAGGAGAATTAAGTAATTTTTCTGATAGGTAGTACCCCAAGAATAGAAAGCATGAATATTCCCAGCAAAAAAAAAATGCTAACAGTATTTGTAACAACTCACATATGTTTTTGAGATAAGCTACAATTGTACTAAATGTATGATACTATAATTCTCTATATTAGAATCTGTATAATTATCCATAAAATCTTACATACTTTACTATACTGTATGTGGGCTTGTAGTGTTGGTATAAAGAACCATATGAGTAATTATGTACATTGAAGGGTAAATGTCCTCCTTAATGTTTGAGAAATACAAATTTGGTCAACACATAAAGAAAAGAATCCAAGAAAGTTGAAGTGATACCATGTTTATTTTCCATCAAATGATTAATACTTATCAAATATAATTAAATAGTTGAATAATCATATTGAAATGATGAAATGTGTATTTGGAGAGGAAAATTCAGAAACAGAACAATAAAATAAGAAAGTATGTAATTAATAGATTTCTTTTAACAATAATAAATAATTGTAGCCCAGGAATATTGTAGCCACGGTGACAGAGGACACTGTAGATGGTTGCGATGGTGAGGTACAGCAGTTTTCCTGTATATATATATATATATGTATATGTGTATATATATATGGCTCTAAATAAAAAGTACAAAGTGCCGTGTGTGTAATGTTCCTGACTCCTTAAATTATCCATTGTCTCCCAGTGTATCTCAATCCTGTGTTCAATCGTGCCCCCTTTTCTCTTTAAATATCCATTTATCTTCCTTGTGATTGCTGTTTCACAATTTTGGCTCAACTTTTGAACTGGGTATACTTCCCACTAAGCTATAATTTAAGGTATTCATCCTACTCATTCATTCTACACACATTTTTAAATGAGGAAAAGGTAAATGTGCAACATTTTGAGCTAAACTAATGAATAAAACTACCCGGGCAAAACTATGGCAAGCAATGTGTGGTCTGCTGAATAACTGAAGGATGGCAGAGTGACTTAGATGCAGTCATCAGGGTGGAGAAGAGCATGGATGCAGAAGGAGAAGCAGATAGGGGCAAACTTGCAGGACCTTCCTAGCCACTTTAATGTTATTGTTCTTCAATAAAGAGACATGGTATCATTTTGAAGTGAATTTTATCAGAAGAGAATGCAGAGCTAGTGTATTATATTTTGATAAAATCATATTTGCTGCAGTATGGTTATGACTTGGAAGAAAGCTAGAGGAGATGAAAGAAATTAAGTTAGGAGTCTGTTTCAGTGTCAAAAGCATAAGGTTAATTAGAAAAAGATAGTGCAATGAAGATTCAGGGTAAAGGGCAAATTAAGTGACAGAGTTAAAATCAACAGGGCTGGTGCTCAACATAAAATGATGGGAGTGTGAGACATTAAAGCTTAGTCTTAGATAGCTGACTGCTACAATAGAATAGAAGGTGAAGTTGTTTAATGAGAGGTAGAATAATGGAAGATAGCTGAGTTTGAAAAAAGATCGTGAGGGCTTAGTTTTGAAGATACTGAATTTGAGGTGCCTTTGGACTAGCAACATGGGAGTTCATACAGAGTTTGGATTCTTCAGTATGAAAATAAGATAGTAGCTGAAAGATGCTCATTTTAGTTAGAATGGAGATTTTAGCTGATTTTAACAAGTTGTTTCAGATAAGTGTTGGCACAAAACCCAGATTATATTGTTCTGAGGAGTGAAAGAAAAAGAATGAGAAAATGGAAAAATATATATATATATAAGCAAATCTTTAGTGGGGGTATATTACTGAAATTACTGTTTAGATGCAGATTAAATCACTATAACATGGAGATGGCGTTTCAACACCTTAAAACAGAGATGAGTATTGATTAGAGAGTGTTTCTCTTTTTGTTGTTTAAACTTTTTATTTTGTTTTGGGGTATAGCCAATTAATAATTTTGTGATAGTTTCAGGTGAACACCGTAGGGACTCAACCAAATATATACATTTATCCATTCTCCTCCAACTCCCCTCCCATACAGGTTGCCACATGATGTGGAAAGAGTGTTTCCTATGACTGAACTAGGAATTGAAATTCAAAATTCAGGGGATGTTTTAGCCACACAATGCATAGGGAGGAATTTATACTATAAGAAGAGAAATGAGGAGAGAGTGCTTTATATCTGGTTTGCATCTGGTAACACACTGAGCAAAGGTTCCTGTTAGAGTGGTGTGATGCTTGGTTCCTCGGGGATACTGACATGTTTCTGGCAAGTTGGGCTAGCATTTGAAAGCACATAAATGGACTTGATGAGCAGATGTGTTTGTGTGCTCAGTCACTCAGTCATGTCCAGCTCTTTGTGACTCCATGAAGAGTAACCAGGCTCCTCTGTTCATACGACTTCCCAGTCAAGAATACCAGAGTGGGTTGCCATTTCCTCCTCCAGTGGATCTTCCCTACCCAGGGAAGTTAAAATCCCATGTCTCTTGTGCCTCCTGCATTAGCAGGCAGATTCTTTACCACTGTGCCACCTGGAAAGCCCTTGGTAGGTAGGATACCTCATTGTTGTATACATCTTCAGCCTCCTTCTCTGTCACTGAGGCTACAATATTCCTGGGCCCTCTGGGCAGTTCTGGGATGCACACTGACAAAGTCTGGCTTGTAAGTGGAATCATTTTGTCTGTTTGGTGGTTTATGCCTTTTCCATGCAGATGCTTTATCATGGGAACTAACATGAGACACAGAAATCTTCACACTCTATGCCGCATTCGTGCACAAGCCCTCTCATGCACTCAGACCTCCTTGTCTACCATCTTCCAGTCTTTTTCTTTTCCATGTACCTGTTCAGTGGGTTAAGCCATCTGCCACCTTGATGCAATCTTCTAAGCACTTTAAAATATATTAACTATTTAAGCCCAATAAAACAGCATAATATAGGTATTTGCATTATCCTCCTACCTTTAAGGAGGTTCCCTGGTGGCTCAGATGGTCAAGAATCTGCCTACAAAGTAGGAGACTCAGGTTCCATCTCTGGGTCAGGATGATCCCCTGGAGAAGGGAACAGCTACCCATTCCAATATCCCTGCCTGGAGAATCCTATGAACAGAGTAGCCTGGCTGGGTACAGTTCATGGGGTTGCAAAGAGTTGGACACAACTGAGTGACTAAGCACACACACATCCTACTTTTAATGATGAGAAAAGTCTTTATTTGCCCAAAGTCATACTGTGAGTAAGTGGCAGAGCTGGAATTTGAATCTAGGCATTATGGCTCCTGGGTCCTCAAAGCTTGTGGTCTTTCTTTAGATTAGCTCTACCCAGTTAAGGAACCTGACAAATTTATGTATACACTCGTCAGATAACTCATTCCCACCACTGTGGAGCAAGAATTTGATGGGGTTTAGGGATAACAAAGTGTGGAGAAAAGTCCTCTACCTCAAATTTGGATCTACTGTTTCTATTTGAGTTTAACTGTTCTACAATTAGTTAACAGACCATCCTTATTAAATGTGACTCAAGATTATTAGACACATTTGACAGAACGAACCTATATGATCTCAAAAATAACATGGATAAAAGTAATATTTTTACCCTAGCTATCATGGTACAGAATTTACAGTGACAAATTGAGACATTAAATTTCTTTAGTCCAATTCTGTCACAAACTATGATGGAATTACATTTTAAAGTAAAAAGAATATCACATGTAATTATTACTCATTCTTATTCATGACCAACTTGACCCAACATGATTAATTTATAAATAGATAATGTATAATTTAAATGGATATACAGTATTTTTTAATTGTTGAGGATATTTGCCTATAAATAAAATAGAGGTTTTTATTCCAGAGTGTTTATTTCCATTTCTTCTCCAGCAAATCTATGCATTAAAAATTGTGACCTTAATATTTCTTAATCTTTGTGCAGTATTAGAGTGACTTAGAAGGCAGGCTCCAACTATCTTCCAGCTCAAAGAACATAGAAGTTCAGATTCTGATCCATATTCATAGAAATTGTTCAGACCTTGTGTATTATACTATCACAGTCTAAGAAAATGGGAACATTTGATCAAGCTACCTGTTTCTTTGACTTTTATATTCTTATTTTCCTAATGAGTATAGAAAACATGAATGGAGAAATAAACCCAAGGAAAAATTAAAAATAAGTAGAAATATTTTCTTTTTTTTTGAAATATTATTAATTTGGGATATTTTTCATTAGTCACCATCAGGAATTATGCTTAGTTTGAGTGTTTCTGAACAAATTTGGGGGTAATAAGGAATTTTGCTCCATAAAATAAAAGCTTAGAGTTAATATAAATCCTGATCCAGCTCAGATTCTCTGTGGATTATACTTTCATTGAGTGACATTTTTATCTAATTTAACAAACAGTGGCATGACTGGTACTAATGGGGGCTGGAATTAGAAAAAGATACAGCCTTGGTCCTCTGCAAGGACAGATAATACAAAGTACAAAGTGATAGTCTCAGAATGGGATTTTGATGTGCCATTGGCACTTAAAAAAGGAGAAAAGTTCATTGAATGGGAAAGATCGCAGTAAGTTTCATGGAGAACATAACATTTTATTTAACCTGTACTTTGTAAAAGCTTCAAAATGCATGCTGAGGCCTTCAAGTTAAGAAAATAGGCCAAAGGGTCACAGGTGTGTGACGGTGGGGAAAACACTGAGAACAGAGATGTTGATTAAAGGAAAGTATACAAAAGAGAGATGTTTTCATTTTGTATCATGTTTCTTACATCGAATTTGTTTCTAAAATATGACTCTCATCAAAGTCCCCTGATAATATAGTACTATTCAGTTATCAATTCTAAGCCCACACGTTAGACAAATATTAACAAACTTTGACTCAATCACTTTCTTCTTCTTTTTAAGTGTTTTGTACACTTGGCTTATGTGCTAACATAATCTTCTGCACCCACCTACCCCGCTGGCATTTGTGTATCAGTCCTCTAGTATATGAATTGTTCTTCAGTTCAGTTCAGTCGCTGAGTGGTGTCCGACTCTTTGTGACCCCATGAATCGCAACACGTCAGGCCTCTCTGTCCATCACCAACACCCGGAGTTCACTCAGACTCACATCCATCGAGTCAGTGATGCCATCCAGCCATCTCATCCTCTGTCGTCCCCTGTTCGTCTTGCCCTCAATCCCTTCAAGCATCAGGGTCTTTTCCAATGAGTCAATTCTTCACATGAGGTGGCCAAAGTACTGGAGTTTCAGCTTTAGCATCATTCTTTCCAAAGAAATCCCAGGGCTGATCTCCTTCAGAATGGACTGGTTGGATCTCCTTGCAGTCCAAGGGACTCTCAAGAGTCTTCTCCAACACCACAGTTCAAAAGCATCAATTTTTTGGCGCTCAGCCTTCTTCACAGTCCAACTCTCACATCCATACATGACCACTGGAAAAACCATAGCCTTGACTAGACAAACCTTTGTTGGCAAAGTAATGTCTCTATTTGAATATGCTATCTAGGTTGGTCATAACTCTCCTTCCAAGGAGTAAGCATCTTTTAATTTCATGGCTGCAGTCACCATCTGCACTGATTTTGGAGCCCAGAACAATAAAGTCTGACACTGTTTCCACTGTTTCCCCATCTATTTCCCATGACGTGATGGGACCAGATGCCATGATCTTCGTTTTCTGAATGTTGAGCTTTAAGCCAACTTTTTCACTCTCCACTTTCACTTTCATCAAGAGGCTTTTGAGTTCCTCTTCACTTTCTGCCATAAGGGTGGTGTCATCTGCATATCTGAGGTTATTGATATTTCTCCTGGCAATCTTGATTCCAGCTTGCATTTCTTCCAGTCCAGCGTTTCTCATGATGTACTCTGCATATAAATTAAATAAACAGGGTGACAATATACAGCCTTGACGTACTCCTTTTCCTATTTGGAACCAGTCTGTTGTTCCCTGTCCAGTTCTAACTGTTGCTTCCTGACCTGCATACAAATTTCTCAAGAGGCAGGTCAGGTGGTCTGGTATTTCCATCTCTTTCAGAATTTTCCACAGTTTTTTGTGATCCACACAGTCAAAGGCTTTGGCATAGTCAATAAAGCAGAAGTAGATGTTTTTCTGGAACTCTCTTGCTTTTTCCATGATCCAGGCAGTGCAAAATTGATATATCCAAAGTCAAACCTGAATCCCAATAGGCTTTTTAGATTCTCCTATAACATTTAATAACAAATCTACATGTTTATTTTCTCAAATTAATTCTTGATTAGGTTCTTTTTTTTTTTTTTTTCACATCCAGAATCAAACTGGTCAGCAAATTTTCTCAACTTTACCTTACAAATACAGTTGACCCTTGAAAAACAGATTTGAACTGTGCAAGCCTATTAAATGTGGAGTTTTAAACTGAATATATTAGAATATTTTTTGAGATTTGAAACAACTTGGAAAAAACCTGCAAACTAAGTAGCCTATAAATATTGATAAAATTAAGAAAAAGCTAGGTATGTCATGACTGAATAAAATATATGAATAAAATCTATTTTATCATTTGCTATGAAAAAACATACACAAATCTATTATAAAAAGTTAAAATTTTTCAAAACAGGCACACAAACACAGACTGTACCTAGAGTCATATATAAAGGGCTCAGGAGAGTGGACAAAATAAGCAGACTTTAGAGGGGAGATGACACAGAGAAAAAGCAAACAGCATGGGTGAGTTTGTGATTTTGGTGACTCTGCCCAGTCCACAGACTTTCCGGATTCTGGTTTACAGTATCAGGCGTAGGAGTCAAGGCAACCAAGGTTTCTAGACATGCTTGGGGTAAGATTTCCTGGAAAGGAGAGAGCCAGAGAAAGGTAACTCCAAAATGTATATGTAAACTCTACCCAGATCTCAGGATAACATATGAACCATGAATTTAAAGAGTGAAGTGAGATTATATTGAACTGACATTTGAGCTACCATCCAGAGTAGGCAAGAGACAGTCTGCAACTTGAGTCTAATAAAGTGAATTGCCTGGTTAAACAAATATTTCAATAGTCTGCAAAGGAATATAGCATACAAAAGGCATGAAAATGTTCTCAAAGGAAAAGATGACCAATAGAGTTCACCCTGTAATGGCCCCACACACATATTTTATATTTTATTGAAAATATAAAATAAGAACTTGAAGGGAACTATCTTAACTAAGGGCAATAAGGTAAAGGAATTTAGTCTTAACATAGATAAAATGACAGGAGAAGAAGAATAAATGACAGAGAAAAAGAAAATATTGAAAAGAACTAAACAGATACTATAAAAATATAAAATCAATATATTAAATTAAAAAAAAAATCCTCGAGTAGATTAAGTGACAGAAAGGAGTTGAAAGAGAAAAGGGCCAGGGGACTTGAAAATAGATCAATGAAAACTATCCAATAAGAGAAAAAATAGACAAATAATGAACAGAATTCCATGGATCTGGAGGGGAATGCAGAAAGTCTCATATGTGGGTAACTCAAATCCCAGAAAGAAAAATAAGAGAAAGTGAGGCAGAAAAATATTTGAAAAGTTGGTGGTTTAAAATTATCTTCAAACACTGGAGGATATAAATTTATAAATTCAAGAATCTCAGCAAAACTCAAATGGGTTAAATTTGAAGAAAACCACTCTTATCCACAACTTAGTTAAACTCCTAAGAACCAAAAATCAAGAGAAAATCTTACAAGCATTTTTCACTCCCTAACAGTATGTACCATAGAGGCATCACAATGTAATAATTAAGAGCCTCGTTGCTTGTTGAAGTCAGACTAAGATCAGATAAGATCAGATCAGTCGCTCAGTCATGTCCCACTCTTTGCAACCCCATGAATCCCAGCACGCCAAGCCTCCCTGTCCATCACCAACTCCCGGAGTTCACTCAGACTCACGTCCATCAAGTCAGTGATGCCATCCAGCAGTCTCATCCTCTGTGGTCCCCTTCTCCTCTTTCTCCTAATCCCTCCCAGCGTCAGAGTCTTTTCCAATGAGTCAACTCTTCGCATGAGGTGGCCAAAGTACTGAAGTTTCAGCTTTCGCATCATTCCTTCCAAAGAAATCCCAGGGCTGATCTCCTTCAGAATGGACTGGTTGGATCTCCTTGCAGTCCAAGAGACTCTCAAGAGTCTTCTCCAACACCACAGTTCAAAAGCATCAATTCTTCGGTGCTCAGCCTTCTTCACAGTCCAACTCTCACATCCATACATGACCACAGGAGAAACAATAGCCTTGACTAGAGGGACCTTTGTTGGCAAAGTAATGTCTCTGCTTTTGAATGTGCTATCTAGGTTGGTCATAACTTTTCTTCCAAGGAGTAAGCGTCTTTTAATTTCATGGCTGCAGTCACCATCTGCAGTGATTTTGGAGCCACCAAAAATAAAGTCTGACACTGTTTCCACTGTTTCCCATCTATTTCCCATGACGTGATGGGACCAGATGCCATGATCTTCGCTTTCTGAATGTTGAGCTTTAAGCCAACTTTTTCACTCTCCACTTTCACTTTCATCAAGAGGCTTTGAGTTCCTCTTCACTTTCTGCCATAAGGGTGGTGTCATCTGCATATGTGAGGTTATTGATGTTTCTCTCGGCAATCTTGATTCCAGCTTGCATTTCTTCCAGTCCAGCGTTTCTCATAATGTACCCTGCATATAAGTTAAATAAACAGGATGACAATATACAGCCTTGACGTACTCCTTTTCCTATTTGGAACCAGTCTGTTGTTCCCTGTCCAGTTCTAACTGTTGCTTCCTGACCTGCATACAAATTTCTCAAGAGGCAGATCAGGTGGTCTGGTATTCCCATCTCTTTCAGAATTTTCCACAGTTTATTGTGATCCATACAGTCAAAGGCTTTGGCATAGTTGATAAAGCAGAAATAGATGCTTTTCTGGAACTCTCTTGCTTTTTCCATGATCCAGCGGATGTTGGCAATTTGATCTCTGGTTCCTCAGACTGCTGCTGCTGCTGCTAAGTCGCTTCAGTCGTGTCTGACTCTGTGCGACCCCATAGACGGCAGCCCACCAGGCTCCCCCATCCCTGGGATTCTCCAGGCAAGAACACTGGAGTGGGTTGCCATTTCCTTCTCCAATGCATGAAAGTGCAAAGTGAAAGTGAAGTCGCTCAGTCGTGTCCGACTCTTAGCAACCCCATGGACTGCAGCCCACCAGGCTCCTCCGTCCATGGGACTTTCCAGACTACACATGTTTAAATATCGTCTCTACCATTTGAGGAGGCTAGCTCTTGGCCAAAAATGCATTTGTGACTTTTCAGGCCGGACTATGAACAAGTACAATGCATTCACCTAACAGGACACATGGGCGAAAGCTGCCCTTCCCACACTACCCCTGATGCATAACATTACAGTTTCTGGATGGGCTGCAGGCAAGGATTCAGGCCTCTCTGGCCACCGTATTCATGCAGTTTGCATTACTGCCTCAAGGATTTACATTCCTAGATTATTATCTAAGGTTGTCAGCCAAGATCTTCTTTAGGCATCTCAGCTCAAGCCTCCTTATGGGCCAAGGGGTTGGGGTGGTATTTTGAAGACATGTTTTCCCCACTTTCAGTACCTAGAAGTATTCTATTCCTAGCTGTCTCCTTTTTTCTTTTCCCTGAATGCTGGGTCCATAAAACTTCAAAAGCCTTTTGTTCTGGACTCCTTTGGAGGTGAGAGATGGCTTTCAGGTCTGTGGGGAGTCACCTGCCTTTTTTTTTAATCTTTTTTTTTTAATTGAAATATACAATTTCAATTTTTGTAAAAATTGATTTACAAAAGGTGTCTGGTGGCACAGTCAGTGAAGAATCTGCCTGCATTGCAGGAGATCCAGGTTCAGTCCTTGGGTTGGGAAGACCCCCTGGAGAAGGGCATGGCAACCCATTCCAGTATGGTTTAAATATATATATTGTTCTCAGATTTTTTTTCATTACAAGTTATTATAGGATATTGAATACAGTTTCCTGCAGTATATGTAAGTCCTTGTTTAGGTATTTTATATATAGTCTTGACTAGTACATATTCTATATAAGAAAATGGAAATGGGGAAGTCAATGCTTTCCCTAGTTGAGTCTCTTGCTTACATTATGTGCATATGTGCTAAGTCTTGTTTGACTCTTTGTGACGCTATGGACTGTAGCCCTCCAGGCTCCTCTGTTCATGGGATTCTTCAGGCAAGAATATTGGAATGGGTTGCCATGCTCTCTTCCAGGGGATCTTGCCCACCCAGGGATGGAACCTGCATCTCCTATGGCTCCTACATTTCAGGCAGAGTCTTTACCTCTGAGCCAATGGGGAAGCCTTGCTTACACCATAACAGTAGGTAATTAAAGTCTTGATTCTTCCCTTTTGACTTGTTGCTTTAATCCAGTACTCTGACATTTGGCAGCTTATCTCTTTCTGGCTCAAATGAGCTCTTGACAAATTGGCACAATCAGTAGGGTAGTTTATTAAGCATAATGCCATTATGAAGAACAAAAGGCCTGAAAATCTTGCAGAGCATTGCTCTGTGTCTGGGATACATTGTACATGGGTATGAGTGGATTATTTGCAAGTTTGATGGTCCCACAAGGATTTCACCAACAGGTCTTAGAAACTGCTAGGCTCGTCCATGGGGCAATTCACCTGACATGGCCAGTGGTCTTGGGGAGGGCTAACAGAACCAATGCAGCCTCCTTGGGGGATGCTAGTGCATTGTTGATATATTTTTTCCTTTTTTTTTTTTGTTTCCATGAAGGATATTTGATGCTTCTTTTGACTCTGACTCCTGGCTAAGTTCACTTAGAACTTAGCGATCTAACAGAAGAAGTATGGAAAAATTTTCCCTAGACACTATTTGTGGCTTTCAAATAATAGGACCAGAGATGGTTGAGGATTTCCTGGGAGCTAAGTAACTCTAAGCAGGTCCCTGATGCTGATAAAATAAACTCAGCAGTGCAGCAAGTTCCTAAAATTTAGGGGGGTGGGGGCGGGGAAACAAGTATACAGAGCTGTATAGGACTGATTTGTCTAGTGCCTTAGAGATCTAGTTAGATCTTCTCTGGAGGTATCTTGCCAAAGCTAAGAAGGGAGAGTGGCCATGTGTGGGACAGTTACTACAAACACCCTCCTCAGAGCACCCCAAGAACAGGCGTTGCCAAGAAATGACATGAGCTGCAGCAGCAACTCTAGCCTGCCTTGCATAGCACCCTGGAGACAGGCCACTCAACAGACAGCCCACTCTAGCTCGCTGCTCCACCCAGCTCTCCACCTTTCTCTCCCAGCCCAGAGAACCTGTAGCTAAATTCTTCTGGGCAGCCCTGTGACTGACAGGGGCTCTGTTCCCTCCATCTGTGATGAACAGAATGTTTGACACTCTTCCCCAGTCCTGGGGCACAGCCACTGGTGGTGTTCACTCTAGGTGGATGCGGTTGTGTAGGTAATGACTCAAAGTGCTTTTCCATGAGTTACCACAGTCACCAACAGGGCCTTAAATCGCTCTCCGACCAGGCCTTCTCCCTTCGTGGGCTTCCCCTCCAGACTAATCACTAGGGTTTAGCCCCTCAGCAGCTCGAAAATTTCTCAAAACTTTTTTGTTTTTACTTGTTGACCTACTTTATTACTAGGGAAAGCCATCTTTTTCTTCCTTCATTTCCCTTAAACACTCTTCTTTTCTTCTACCCCTTTACAAATCCCAATCCAGTGTGACTGTCCCTTCTCCTTAATATCTATTAAATTCAGAACTAAAATCATTAGCCATGATAAATTTTTGTTGCACTTTCTTCAAAAACAAGGAAAAATTAATTTGAAAACATCCCCAGGAGGTTAGGGAAAAATATGGGAATGTTGTTCTTTTCATATTAAAAATATATAAAAGGTGAGATTTCACATTTTAAAAAAGTTGAATTCTTTATTATGCCATGCAAACATGGTTTAATTCACATTAATTTCTTGCATTGTATATCAGTTCAGTTCAGTTCAGTCTCCCAGTCGTGTCCGACTCTTTGCAACCCCATGAACTGCAGCACACCAGGCCTCCCTGTCCATCACCAACTCCTGGAGTTCACTCAGACTCACGTCCATCGAGTCAGTGATGCCATCCAGCCATCTCATCCTCTGTAGTCCACTTCTCCTCTTGCCCCCAATCCCTCCAGGCATCAGAAGCTTTTCCAATGAGTCAGCTCTTTGCATGAGGTGGCCAAAGTACTGGAGTTTCAGCTTTAGCATCATTCCTTCCAAAGAAATCCCAGGGCTGATCTCCTTCAGAATGGACTGGTTGGATCTCCTTGCAGTCCAAGGGACTCTCAAAAGTCTTCTCCAACACCACACTTCAAAAGCACCAATTCTTAGGCGCTCAGCTTTCTTCACAGTCCAACTCTCACATCCATACATGACCACTGGAAAAACCATAGCCTTGACTAGATGGATCTTTGTTGGCAGAGTAATGTGTCTGCTTTTGCATATGCGTCTAGGTTGGTCATAACTTTCCTTCCAAGGAGTAAGCGTCTTTTGCCTTCATGGCTGTAGTCACCATCTGCAGTGATTTTGGAGCCCAAAAAGATAAAGTCTGACACTGTTTCCCCATCTATTTCCCATGAACTGTTGGGACAAGATACCATGATCTTAGTTTTCTGAATGTTGAGCTAAAGCTTAAAGGCCAAGTTGTTCACTCTCCTCTTTCACTTTCATCAAGAGGCTTCTTAGTACCTCTTCACTTTCTGCCATAAGGGTGGTGTCATCTGCATATGTGAGGTTATTGAGATTTCTCCAGGCAATCTTGATTCTGACTTGTGCTTCTTCCAGTCCAGCGTTTCTCATGATGTACTCTGCATATAAGTTAAATAAGCAGGGTGACAATATACAGCCTTGACGTACTCCTTTTCCTATTTGGAACCAGTCTGTTGTTCCATGTCCAGTTCTAACTGTTGCTTCCTGACCTGCATACAGATTTCTCAAGAGGCAGATCAGGTGGTCTGGTATTCCCATCTCTTTCAGAATTTTCCACAGCTTATTGTGATCCACACAGTCAAAGGCTTTGGCATAGTCAATAAAGCAGAAATAGATGTTTTTCTGGAACTCTCTTGCTTTTTCCATGATCCCGCAGATGTTGGCAATTTGATCTCTGGTTCCTCTGCCTTTTCTAAAAGCAGCTTGAACATCGGGAAGTTCACGGTTCACGTATTACTGAAGCCTGGCTTGGAGAATTTTGAGCATTACTTTAGTAGCGTGTGAGATGAGTGTAATTGTGTGGTAGTTTGAGCATCCTTTGGCATTGCCTTTCTTTGGGATTGGAATGAAAACTGACCTTTTCCATTCCTGTGGCCACTGCTGAGTTTTCCAAATTTGCTGGCATATTGAGTGCAGCCCTTTCACAGCATCATCTTTCAGGATTTGAAATAGCTCAACTGGAATTCTATCACCTCCAATAGCTTTGTTCATAGTGATGCTTTCTAAGGCCCACTTGACTTCACATTGTATATAATATGAAGCGATTATATTGAATAAAACATTTTTCATGACAACACGAGTCAAATTGTGTTTTACAAAATTCAAGGATCTAGAGTTGACTCATTGAAAAAGACTCTGATGCTGGGAGGGATTGGGGGCAGGAGGTAGAGGGGACGACAGAGGATGAGATGGCTGGATGGCACCACCGACTCGATGGATGTGAGATTGAGTGAACTCCGGGAGATGGTGATGGACAGGGAGGCCTGGCGCGCTGCGATTCATAGGGTTGCATAGAGTCAAACACAACTGAGTGACTAAACTGAACTGAACTGAACTGAATCTGCCAGTACCCAGTAAACATTTCTGCTGGCAACTTATTTCCAGGCAGATGAGTCCTGGAAATACAAAATACAAATATGAAATACAAATACAAAAATGGGCCTTCTTTTTAGTTAATCATATAGAACCTACAAACACACAGAAAGTAAAATAATTTCCACTGAAATATATAGGAGTTTTAATCTGAATTGTCATGGAAAACTGAAAAGGGGAAATATCTATTTGATTTACTACTAAGAACATTTCAATAAACCTCAGACCTGTCTATATG
Source organism: Bubalus bubalis (assembly GCF_019923935.1). Lineage (NCBI taxonomy): Eukaryota > Metazoa > Chordata > Mammalia > Artiodactyla > Bovidae > Bubalus > Bubalus bubalis. The sequence continues at coordinate 48,091,217 of NC_059173.1, forward strand.
GCCTATCTTATCTGATTAAACAGTTTTAAAAGTTTGGGAATATTTCATAACATGATTTGACTATAATATTTCATGAATATACTACTACAAAATATTATGAAAAAGTAAATATTTCTGATAATCTTTGGAAATAAATATTTGTTTGGACTTACTAAGATTAAATTTCTCAAATTCCAAGTCAATGATTTATTAAGAACTAGATAGTCACTTTCTGAATATGCACCTCCAGTTAAATGCACCTACACTAAAACTATAAATTTGCATTCATGACAATATGTATTAAATCTTTATTTAAAGAATTACTCTTATTTTGTCTCTTTATATACATATATCTTTATTAAAATATCAACATGTATTCACTTGTTTAATTTTTTGTTAGCCATAGCTAACATGACTAAATGTTTGCATAATAGAACTCTGATATGTAGTCTCCTTTTTAGGGGAGAATATATATTTATATACCTATGGCTTTACTGAACTCCTTTATCTTAAAGGAAAAAATTATCATAAGGTAAGCAGTAAGGCTTTGCACACAATTTCTAAGGAGCTAAATAATAGGTTTTTAATTCCCTTGATGGAGAAGGCAATGGCATCCCACTCCAGTACTCTTGCCTGGAAAATCCCATGGATGGAGGAGCCTGGTAGGCTGCAGACCATGGGGTTGGGAAGAGTCGGACACGACTGAGTGACTTCACTTTGACTTTTCCCTTTCCTGCATTGGAGAAGGAAATGGCAACCCACTCCAGTGTTCTTGCCTGGAGAATCCCAGGGACGGGGAGCCTGGTGGGTCGCCGCCAATGAGGTGGCACAGAGTCGGACACGACTGAAGTGACTTAGCAGCAGCAGTTCCTTTGAAACTTTCCATTGGAAATTTATTTAAATAACTTAATAAATGATTTAAAAAATTTAGAAAATAATTATATAATCCTTAAACTACTTGTATTTGCTGATATTTTAATTTCAGTATATTAAAAACATTCTCCCCAGTAACAAAGTTATATCACTATCATTTCCATCATGGTAAGCAAAAATGCTTATTTAAATCTATGTTCAGAAAAAATAAGAAATAAGGTATTTTTCAACCAAGAATAGATTTCATAAAATTGTAAGAAAAAGAGTGAGAAAGGTACAGATAAAAAGCAGAACTGCTAACGGCGCTGTGCTTCAAGTAGACAGAGCAGCCGTCTTGATGGCGGCTATCCATGAATTTTAAAGGAAGTGAACAAGAAAACCAGTGAACCTTTAACTGACATTTTTTAAAGTTCACTAGACTTGGGAGAGATTCTAGAGGATTTGAAAGCGGCAAACATGACTATGTTATTTCAAAGGGGTCAAGATAGAAGCAAAAATATATATATTATGAGAGCAGCAAGTTAAGAAAAGTCTTACTAACTCAAGCTGCATACTGAGAGAATAGTAGAAAAATTATTTTAATTTAAAATAGTCAGCACAAATATACTCACTGGATAATGTGTTAAAGTAAAATAAACACCACACACCAGAAAACGTACATTGGAAGTCAAAGTTGATATTCACGTAATCCTTCAATAGCTGCAAACTCAGAAGGAAAGGAAAATATAATGTTATTGTATTTGAAATGTTTTGAGAGGATAATGAAGAGAAGATAAAGAATGCACCTTAAATTTAGGAAACATTGATTTGATATAGCATTTAACCTAGGGATAACTAAGTTGCAAAGGGTAAGATCCCCTGAAGCGGGTTTACATAAAGGAGGATACATGATAATCCATCAGAACACCCCATGTGACCTAATTTTAGCAAAATCTTCACACAGCAGGTCTAAATGACTCTCTAGGTTTATTTTCTCTATTGAATCTACCTATCCCTTCTCCTTTCCCTGCTTCCCTTCAATCCCTTTACCGGTCTTTGTTCTTTAAAGGCTATTGCTTCTTATTCATTCACAATGGCAAAGTGGTTTTGGTTATTACTAGCCCAGTTCAGTCTTAACATGAACTTCTTAAATCCAGTGGCTGTCACTACAGGCCTAACCTTCTGTTTCTTCATTCAAATTTTAGAGACATTAGTTGGTTTAGGTTGGATAAAATGCCCACCTTGAAGCAATTTCAAAAAAAAATTTTTTTTGATCATCTGGCCTCTTAGCTCTATGCTTTAATCTGAGGTTGCAGGAGCACACTTCCAACAAAGTGGTGGTATGGGTTATGAGGGCTTCCCTGGTAACTCAGCTGATAAGGAATCCACCTGCAATGCAGGAGACCCTAGTTCAAGTCCTGAGTTGGGAAGATCTCCTGGAGAAGGGATAGGCTATCCACTCCAGTATTCTTGGGCTTCCCTGGTGGCTCAGACGATAAAGAATCCACGTGCCATGTGAGAGACCTGGGTTTGATCCCTGGGTTGGGAAGATCCCCTGGAGGAGAGCATGGCAACCCACCCTAGTATTCTTTCTGGGAGAATCCCCATAGACAGAGGAGCCTGGAGGGGTACAGTCCATGCGGTCACAAAGAGTTGGACACAATTAAGTGACTAAGCACAGCACAGTACATGGGTTGCAAGGAGCCGAACATGACTTAGCGAATGGGCACAGCACAGAACAGCACATAGGTAATTTAAATTTGTGCTCAGTATAGAAGACCTGGCTTGGAGATTTTGTTCAACACATGATCATGATTATGATAAGGATATTAGTCATATACATCATATTTTATTGAGAGAATAAATGTACTTCAATGTACTGCACTATAGGTAACAAAATAGGGCTATGGATATTACTAGTTCTTAATCTGGTTTTGATTTTTATCCAATAAGCAATGAGTTGTTATTGTTCAGTCGGTATATTGTGTTCAACTCTTTTGTGGCCCCTTGGACTGTAGCCCACCAGGCTCCTCTGTTCATGGGATTTCCCAGCAAGAATACTGGAGTGGGTTGCTATTTCCTTCTTCAGGGTATCTTTCTGATCCAGGGATCGAACCTGTGCCTTCTGCATTGCAGGCAGATTCCTTGGTGCTGAGCCACCAGGGAAACCCAAGCAATTGGTAGCCAATGACAAATCTATAAAAGGTGATGACTAGTAAAATAATTAGATTGGTATTTTAGAAGTATTTCTCTGTCACTAATGTTAATATTTTCCCAGAATTAATATAATAGATGTTTTGGATAAAGGAAACAAATAATGTAGAGTAGTTATAAGTTTCACAGCATCCTAGTTGAAGTATTACTAGGGTTTTCAGTAAGAAATGACTAATTAGGCTGGCAAGGAAGTATTGGGCATAAAATACATGTAAGACCTATAGAATTAATAGTATAGAGAAAAAAGGGCAAAGATTGCACTCAAATTTCTAACTTTTGGTTAAAAGTACAAATCATGACAGTAATAAACACTGAAGATGTGAAATGCTCAGTGTGTGGCTAGCCTGAAAGGAAAGTTGGGGGACAATGTTCAGAATTTTTTTTTCAGACAATAGAAACTACTGTTTTTAAACAGAAAAATGAAATTATTGGAATCTTGTTGACTGGGTTACAAAATCAATGACATCTATGGAACTAGTCTCACAAAATTGGCAGAGCTCTTTGAATGTGTGGCAGTGAACGTTTACACAACACTGTGCCATGCATGCCTGCTGGTGGTCTCCAGGTGCTTTCACAGCCTCCTGCACCACTGAAACTGACATTTTTTTTTTAATGAATTTCCTTGCTATTCACTATGGAGTCAAATTTCAGATGAAAGCTAAGTAACCATCCAATCTATATAACACTTCATAGTTCAGTATAGAGGAGAGATATTCAGCTTCATGCCTAGTAGACAAAATCCTGCCCCGCCACCCAAGAAAGCATCTAGTGTGTTCTGCTCAAATAAGAAGTGCTTTCAGATGTTAGTTGGCTGAAGAACAACATTTTTAAAAAATGACTAGTGTCTTTTATGGAGAGTAAATGAGTGAGAAACCTCTGTGAAGGATTATGACTACATGGGGGCATATATGATTTTGGAGCCTCAAATAAAGACTGAGGGTTTTCACTCTTTAACATACAGGTATTTGCTAAACCTGTAGTAGTAGCTTTGATCACTCAGAGAGTAAATCTAGATTACAAAGAGGAAAGGTTGGAGAATATTAATGATCGATGATGTTTGAACATAGTAAAAGACATGGTACTCTATAAAGCAGAATGAAATGAAATAGTTACCAAAGCAGGAGAACTGAGAATAAGTAGTGTTCAAAAATTTAAAATAAAAATCAAGTTTCAGAGCAGAGATTAGACAACCATGCTAAAAGCTACTGAGGTGGAGTAACATGCCACCTGGGAACTGAACTTAATAGTAGGAGGTCTTTGATGACCATTAATTCAGAATTGAATTAATTCAGAATTGACATAGAAGCCAATAATTACTGAATTTTAAAGTAGTGGAAAATGATGAATTGAAAGCAGTAATCATATTTGTTTAATTTTTTTTCTTTTTTTGCTATTAGAGAAATAAGAGAAGGATAGTGGATAGGAAGACAAGGTTTTGTTGTGTTCTTATTCCTGTGACTGAGAGTAACATTAGTGCATTGATGAGCTAATTAGGAAGGAGGTTGTAGGTCTGAGGGTTGAAGTCATGGATGAGAGAAAATTTCAGAAGAACTCTAGATTGACATTTTCTGAGGAAAGATTGTAATCAACAAAAGTCACGTTATCCCTTTTTTGTTTCTACCTTCAACTTGAAATATTTCCAAAAAGAATGAAAGGAAGGAAGAGAATAATGAAAATGTGAAAAACATAGAAAATTAAAAAAATAAATCACGGCAGAGGTGCATAGACAGAAGGCAAAATGTATTCTGCACGGCTACTTTTCTTTTTGGAAAAGACAAGCACTTTTCTTCATACAAGCTAAATATTTTGTAATAATACCTTTAGATAAGGAATCCACTGATGTCTTCTCAGGCAGAAAGTTCTATATAAAGCAGGGGTAATTAGGGCCTCAGGTTATGTATGAGCATCTAATGGCCCAATTAGTCCTTCAGGGAAGCTAGTTTTATTGTTCTATTGTTTCCTCTGCAGTGTTTCCAGTTTTAATGTAGGTTCCCAATTTAGAAAACTTTCTTTGTACTTTGACTCCACTTAAAAATTAAGGCACTTTTAACTTTTGAATTACATATACATACATATATGTGGCAAGCTTGCTCTCTCTTCCTTTCCCTCTCTTCATATTCAGACAGGATAGCTCACACAACGTCAGTATAGATGCAGATGACCTCTCACAAAGACGCTCTCCTTGATTAAACTTTAGTCAGGCTCTTCTGATGCTCTTCTCCACTAGGTCTCATCCTTGCCAGGCTGTACAGGTCTGAGACAGCCCAGTTTTAGCAAGAATCTCACTAAGTTAGAGGTGAATCTCCCACACTTGATATCTGATCACTAGCCTAATCACATCTCTCATCCTCCATGACCACCCAGGTGATATTTGATCTCTCTAGCCTGCCTTCAGCAAGAATCTTGTTTGGTCAGTCTAGGAGAATCCCCTCAAACTTTGATATCTCATTTTAGTAATTTTACATTCTCTGACCACCCCCAACCCTGTTCCTTGGCTATAAATCCCTACTTCCCTTTGTCATATTCAAAATGGAGGCCAGTTCTCTACTGAATTCTCTTTTCCCTTATTGCAATAGTTTCTGAAGAAAATCTCATTTTATTTCTTTAACTTTTGTCCAGTGGTGACTTTTTTAAACATATCTTTCAGTTGGTCATAACCTAAAGTAAGGCTTATCCACATGCCATATAATGTTCATTTATGCTTTTGTATTACCAATAAAATAATTTTAAATATAATTTAACATTTTCTAACTCTCATTTAATAATTACTGTACTATTCAAATAATTTTCATACAGGTATGTTGCAAATTTGCTTCCAAAATATATATCCCTTGCTCTTTTATTTTGTAACAACACATATCATTTTAATTGATAATATTCCATGATTTGACCTTAGATAGTTCTAGCTTTGGTAAGATTTGAAAATTTAAAAAATTCCTGCTGGTATTTCATAAAATGATAGTCATTAAGGGCTACCCTTTCTTATCAGATTAAGAGAAAACTCTTTTATAATATGTGTGTTTTCTATTAATAAATGAAGTAATAATCATTTAAGAATACTTACATTATCATGATAATTACAGGGGTATTATTGCTCTTAATACATTTTATATATTATCATCTTTCTCGTTTACATTCCACAGTTCAAAATGACCTCGAATACATTCACACATAATTGAAATAGAATGCAAGGAAACCATGGGGATTTTTACCTTCTTCTTGAGTATGCTCTATTATCAAGTGTTATCCAGACGTCTATCTGACATGATAACTAAAATTTTAAATAATCTACGGTACTTATCCTTAATGTTAAAACTTTCCTTCTCCAATGTAATCTGATCGAGTTTAAAGACATAATAAATTATAATGAATCTATTACCTTGGGAAGTTACTTTGTAACAAATATGTTGCTATAGAATATAAAAAATTCACATATTCATTGGGCTATCTTACTTGTTTTATATTCTAGAAAAATACCCACAGTGATCTTTGATCTTCTATTCCCAGTGACTCTTTGTATGTTTCTTATGGCAGTATCTTATGGCAGAGTCAAAGGCAGTCTATTCTATTTAGACTAATACTGCTGCCCTCTTTAAGATCTGGTTCATTTCATCCAAATAACTACTGCAGTTAAAAAGGAATGGCCAATTAAGTAATCTCCTACTCTGCCCACTCCCTGCCAGTATCCCTCAGGTCAGCCTTTGATTGGATGAGAAATTTATGCATTTTTGCACAAGTCTAATCAGAATGCATACAGAAAAAAACTCCACTGCACAATGGAGACGACTGTGGCAGTCCCAGAGTTTATGTAAATAAGGGGGTGTTTGAGGCAGCCAATCTAGGACTCAAAAAGCTTGATTTGAGTGTGCCCAAGAATAGCTATAGAAAAGCATCCCGAGTTTGCATTTTAGCAGATAAGCTCTCCTTGTCGACTTTTGCATCAAAGTAATTTAGTTTGGCTCTTCAAAGAAATACAAAAGCATTATAGAAAGTGCTTTCTTTTTTTTTTTTTGAAAGGTACAATCAAGGACTGCCAGCTAATTAAATTAATTCACATTTTTAAAGAGTTATCATTACATACAGAAAATGAATGTAAGTGCTTTTTTTCCCAAGAATCAATTCAAACATTATTAAACATCACTGAAAAAACCACCTCTTACTTACCCTTGCCATTGACATATACTAGCCAGTCAATTGTATTAGATGTTAATATATGCAATCTCACATTTATTTATTTTGCAATATTTCTGCATAAAATATTAAGAAAAGTAAAAATAGTTGTTTTCTGCCTTCTTACTTTGCATCAATCAGAGCCAAGTAAATATGTTCACATTCTAAAGGGAGCTTTTGGAAGTTGTTAAAAAAATCTCCATAATATTCTAAGTTATTTAGTACTTTGAAAACACTCAATGTTAATTTCACTATAGCATAAAAAAGTTGTCAGTGCTCTCCAAAACCTCTTGTTACTACTTCAAAGATTGGGCATATGTGAGGGCATAGATTTCATCATAACTGAAGCTGTGTAAAAAGATCACCGTTTAGACGCTGTTTTTCCCTTTCACTTTCATGACAACAATAGTAAACAGCCTGGGGTAAATCGAAAAATGCACACATTCCTGAAAGATAATTCTATGTCCTAGTCCCTGAAACGTTAAATGTGGCCTTATTTGGAAAAATAAAATCTTTGCAAATATGATTACATTAAGGACATAGAGATGAAGAGATCACTCTAGATTATCAGCGTGGACATAAAGGCCATCTGAAGGGTCCTTATAAGAAGAGCCAGAAGAGATTAGACACAAAAACCAACCAGAAGGTGATGTGAAGATAGAAGTACTGATTGGGGTGATGAGGCCAAAAGTCAAAGGATGCCTGAACCACCAAAATCTAGAAGAGACAAGGATGGATTCTCCCCTAGAGCCTCTAGTGACAGCATGGCCTTTGACATCTTAGTTTTGGAATCCTGGCACCTAGAACTATGAAAGAATAAATATAGATGTTTGAAGACACCAAGGTTTTAGTCATTTGATACAGTAGCCCCAGAAAATTCAGTCTCATCCCCTGTGTCTGTTTTCCTCCAGTGAAAGCCTGGAAATGGTCCTTCTTGTTTACATTCTTTTGAATGTCAAGTATCCAGCTAGGTAAGGTATTTGACAAATTAAAATTATTTCAGTCTTTACTTTCTCTACCTTGAAGAAGTCTAAGATGAAAATCTGAGATGTAAGTTTTTCTGTTGGAATAGGGAGTGGAGCAGTCAAAATAAAGTTCTTGGTTTGAAGTTATTCAGATGATGATTTTAGGACAATAGTGATTCCCTAAGAGAGAATCCTTAAACTGTTAGTCTCTCAGTCATTGTCTGACTCTTTGCAACCCCATAGACTGTAGCCCACCAGGCTCCTCTTCATGGAATTTTCCAAGCAAGAACACTGGAGTGGGTTGCCATTCTTTTTTTCAGGGGATCTTCCTGATCCCAGGGATCAAACCTGGGTCTCCTGCATTGCAGGCAGATTCCTTACCGTCTAAGCCATCAGGGAAGTCCTGACAGAATTCTTAGTTGTCATATTTATCTGACTCAGAGTTTGGGGCAAATGCATCATCTAATGGTACATTTATCATTTTATTTACTATGTTTATTCTGTATATATTAATTAGTTCTATGCAGTATTTAGATATGTCCTATCTTCTGCCCAATTATTAATTTAGCTTCCCTGGTAGCTCAGATGGTAAAGAATCTGCTTCCAATGCAGGAGACCTGGGTTTAATCCCTGGGTCAGGAAGATCCTTTGAAGAAAGGAATGGCAACCCACTCCAGCTTTCTTGCCTAGGAAATCCCATGGACAGAGGAGCTTGATGGGTTATAGTCCATGACACTGCAAAAAGTCGGACACGACTGAGCAACTAACACTTCACTTATCTTCTGCCCAATTATTAAATAAAAATTTTAATTATAAATAAAATCTGTCCCTATCTCAATGTAAAATTTTGAAATTGTATATTTTAAAAAGGTATTATTATGATTCATGTTGGTACTATTACTCTATACAGCAAAGCTAGCTTTTATTAAAAATTCTGTGAGTAATATAGCTTGTCAGTTTAAGCTGGGAAAAACGAATGACCAAATAGACAAAATCAGACAAACAATAAAGCTCTCAGTTCAAAAGACACTTTCAGGTATGTGATGAAGCATTGTTTTATGTGCCACTGAAATTGTATATTATAAAGATAAAGCAAACTCTTAAAGAACCAGTGCCCAGAGCCAAGAGAGGAAAAGAGAGGCAGAAAGAAAGATCTCATACCTACAGCAAGTCAGCATGTTGATATATCTGAGGGCTCTGAAGTAGTTAGTACTTGATTCAAGGCAGAAGTGGAGTTTCTCCACTCTTTATCTTCAAGTAAAGACGAATGGGCTTTCATAATGGACCTTGCTCTGACAATGGGAATAAATGACTGTGATATTCGAACACTTTCAAGGAGACCCAGAGATTCAATATGCAAAGTCTTTCATTTTATCATTGAAAGTGCAGCCTTGGATTATTACTGACAGCCAAGATGCAGTTAAAGTAAAGGTCATGCAGACTATTGACAATAATAAATTTTAAGATTTGGTATCTTTTTGCTGAGGCCTTCTCCAAGTCATTTATCAAAAAAAAAAAAAAGATAAAGAAAAGGAAAAAAAGAAAAGAAAAGAAGTATTACTTTGCCCTGGTATAGTTTAAAACATGTATTTTCCAGATTATTTCTGAATAAACACCAAAAAAAATTATAGTTTATAAAATGTGTTAACAAAACCATTGCCTAAATTCCTAAGTAAGGTTATTAAATTTTATAAAAGCTGGTAGTACAATGTAACTGAACTTAATAAATCTATGGATTTTGATAAAGATTGACTGCGTATAGTAGTAGAAAGCTTATTTTTTAATTGTATATGCTTGAGGTTAATTGGTCCTCCATTTTTTACTATTTAATTATTTACTAAATATTTCTTCTAAGAACAACAAAATATAGAATTTAAATTCAGTTCTAAAATTATCATCGAAGTGTTCATAGTTATAGTGTATGAAGACATAGAAAATGATATATTATTTTCATCTTAATCAAAACTTGTCTTCTTAGGGTAGTGATATATTTCTATCAACAAACCTATTTCTAAAATTATACTTCAATAAACTTTAAGAATTAACTTTTATGATTATCAATTTTCTTCCTCATTTGCACTGCCCTTTACTTCAGTTGTAATTTTTCAGTTCCCTCCATTCTCCATTCTTACAATGCATATATTTTTTGATTTACTGAAATATAGGAAAAACTAGTTTGGCTTAAGATTTATTTATTTATTTGAAAGAATATCTTAGAGAATCTAAACTTTATGATTATATAGGCTTCTGTATTTGCTTTAGTTCCCCCAATGCACAATTTTTGGCAGTACCAGAGAGAAAATTGTCAGAACTATAGTTTATGCATAGGATATGATTTGTGGCCATGAAAATTATGTGACAGGACAAGCAGCTGGGGGACTTCAGCCATCTGATTATTTAATTTATCATATTTAGCACTGTCACAATCGAAGAAAATAAAGGAAAGCTTTCTAAGTAGAAGCCCACTTCTAGCAGGGACACAGATTAGTAATAATAACCTCTGCTCCCAAACTAGCAAAACCCTAGGAAAAAGAAATCAAAGCAAAAATAAACAAATGGGTCCTAGTTAAACTTAAAAATTTTGCACAGCAAAGGAAATAGGCAAATGACACATAAAACTCAATATCAAAATAACAAACAATCCAACTGAAACTGGATAGAAGACCTGGATAGACATTTTTTCAAAGATATACATATGGCCAACAGGCACATGAAACAATGCTCAGCCCTGCAGCCACTGAAGAAAATAGTATGGAGGGTCCTCAAAAAACTCAAAGTAGACATAGCACATGATCCATCAATATCACTGTTGGGTATATCCCCCTAAAAACTCCCCCACTAATTTGAAAAAAATGCATGTACCCTAATGTTCATAAGAGCATAATTTACAAGAGTTAAGATATGGAAGAAACCTAAGTGTCCATCAACAATAAAAGGATAAAGAAGAAATATATGTGTGTGCACGTGTAATGAAGTATTAGCCATTAAAAAGAATGAAATTTTGCCATTTGCAACAACATGGATGGACCTAGAGAGTATTATATTTAGTGAAATATGTTAAAGGAAGACAACTATTCTATGTTATCACTAATATGTGGAATCTAAAAAATAAATGTATATAACAAAACAGAAATGGATTTATATATAAATAACAAATTAGTGCTGCCCAGTGGAAAGAGGGTTGATGGGAGAGGTAAGCTATCAGTATGTGATTAAGAGACATGAACTACTATGCATAAAATAGATAAGAAACAAGGATATATTGTACAACATAAGAATCACTATGGAGTACAATTAAAACTAATATAATATTGTAAATCAATTATACTTCATAAAAAAAAGCAAAAAGGAAAATCAACACTTTGACTTGTATAAATATATAATAAATAAATAAAGATAAAGGCAGGCACAGAGGTAAACTTGGCCAAATTTACAGAGATATGAGGGGCAGGGCCAGAATTCATAGTCTGGAAACTTGAAATATTTGGAGCTTAGATACTTAGCTCTTCAGTTCTATGTTGCTTCATCAATTAAGGCATGATATTTTAGTTGATAAATTGACATTTCAAAATGACTGATGAGAATGTTGATGACACTGTTGAATGCATGCATACAGAATGGCATCAAAGCCAAGGCAGTGCTTGAAGCCAGATTTTAAGGTGGTTTTTTTTTTTGCCTCTGTACTTTATGTGATATTGGTTAAATTAGCTCCCGTGAAATCAGTTTCCTCATTAATACACTGAGGGTGTTTTTAGCTCCTCATAATCTTATTAGGATTGAACTATAGACAGTGTCTGACTACTAACCTATTTGTAAACACAGTAGCTATTTTTATTAAAATTTAAAATTATAGATAATGTTGAATATTTATTGAAACTATGTGAACATATTTTCTAAAATACAACTCCTAGAGCGGCAAACCTTAGCATTTTAGCATTAGAATTCATGTTTTATTTTATGATAAAACTTCTTTGCATTATTGTACCTTTTCATTTAAAGAAGTTTTGTCCCTACTGAGGGCTGAAGCCTTCTTTATATTATGTACATGACACAAGCAAGGGTCACACTTTTTAGCTATAATGTCTAGATGTATCAAGTTCTGATGAATCAATGGGAACCACTCTTTTCTGACCATAATACTTCTTGAACAATTAACTAGAAGAAAAAATAACACACATTCAAGTCTATTTTATTTTACAATGGTCTGACATCAAAATGTTCTAATTGCAGATTTCTAATGTTTAAAAAAATGTGTAAATGAGGTTATTCATTTTATACGTCCATATCAAGTGGTCAAAAAACCCTATTTGATTTATTCATTTATCACTTACTGAATACTGAGATTTGATACACTTGGTTCTTCACCATAGAGTGTTCACTCTTCATCATTATTTAAATACATGTGGTTATTAACAAGGATAATGATGAAATAATGATGTACTATTTATTATTTGCTATATGTTAAGAATGTTGATTAATTCTAACAAAATTCTTGTGAGTTAAGTACCGCTACAGCATTTCTACCAGTGGGGAAACCGAGACGTAAAGCAGTTTAATGTGTAATGTCCTATCCAAAGCTGGGATCCATATGACCATTGTTATCAATATCTGCTAATTAACTTGAAAGATACTGGCTAAGCAGAATGTTTAGCTGTTCTTTTGTCATATTATTATTATTTTACATTCTTCATCAGTAAGAGAAAATAATGATTTGGAGTTTACCTAAAAATGACAAGTTATTTATTCAGCATCACCATTCCAATCTTACACTATATTTACTAAAAGTTTGGGTGTTTTTGCCCCATATCCCTCCATGTCAAATGTAATTCACACACATGATTTAAACTAATGCTATATGTTATACCTAGGAGTTGAGGGTTCCCTTCTAATTGCATGGCTGTGTTGTGCAGCTATGATTTCACATGTTTTTATCTAATATTTGCATACTTAATAAGAGTGTTAGCACATATATACAATGGAATAATATTCAGCCATAGAATAGAATGAAATAGAGCCATTTGCAGAGATGTAGACAGATCTAGAGACTGTCTACCGAGTGGAGTAAGTGAGAAAGAGAAAAACAAATATCATATAATATCACTTAAATGTGTAATCTAGAAAAATGGTTCATATGAACATTTTTGCAAAGCAGAAATAGAGACACAGATACAGAGAACAGACTTACAGATACCAAAGTGGGGAATGGAGGATGGGATGAATTAGGAAAATAGGAATGACATATATACATTACTGTGCATAAAATAGACAAAACTAATGAGAACCTGCTATATAGCACAAAGAACTCTACTCAATGCTTTTTGGTGACTTAAATGGGAAGGAAATCTGAAAAAGAGGAATGTATGTATACATATAGCAGACTCACTTTGCTGTACAGCAGAAACTAACAAAACACTGTAAAGTAATTATATGCCAATACATTAAAAAAAAAGTTTTAAGTGCGAGGAAATAATTTTCAAGTTCCTTAGAAATGCAGAAGGCAGTTATGTTGCTTTATGCACTACTGTGGAACACATGTATACCTGTGGCGGATTCATTTTGATGTTTGGCAAAACTAATACAATTATGTAAAGTTTAAAAATAAGATAAAATTAAAAACAAATAAAAAAATAAAAATAAAAATGAAACAAATATTTGTTCATTAATTCTTCCAGCACCTGAGTCTTTTTTTTCAGTAATTCTTCTAGCACTGTTTTCCCAAACAAATCAGTAGTTTAATCACTTTGAACAAGTTATGGAAGAGTGATTTTTATTTTCAGATGTTACTAAACTTGGAAATAAATGCATTCTAAATTACTGATTGAAAGATGTGATGCAAGGCATATATCATCTAAATCTCAAAGAAATTGACCAGTGAAGGAACGGCTCTGGCAATTAGGTCTAGCCTTCACTTCCTGATTGCACACCCATACTGAGAGCACATGATACTTCATGTTGTATCATGGCACATCCGTTCTTGAGATGTTAATGCTGAGTGCCTTCACCAATAGGAATAAATCTTATTTATTAGCACTCAGTTGTAGGTTGATTAGTTTGTTTTCCTGTGTTATTTTGTTGTTTGTGGTGTTGTTGTCTAGGGTATTTTCCATACTCATGACTGTGTCTCATCTTTTGAATAATCTTTTCACTATTTGGAGAAATTCCTATATATTCAATCTGACATGCTCCTAACATAGAAAAGTCAGAGCTAAGTTCCCATTCCCCTCTACAGTGAAATCATGCATATGTGACAATTTCCAAGAGAACACCACATAAAGAATTTAATTCAGAAGTGACCAATGTGAAGAAATAGGCTTTTCTAGGACAAGTTTGCTGGTAAGATGAGGAGCAGATGATCGGCACTTAGTGGTGTCAGAGTTATCTGTAGAGAGGCAAATTCTCAGTATTAGCAAACCTAGTTCCACATCAATGGTAGCAGCAGTAGTGAGTGCAGTAAAACATTGATTTCTTCAAACTTCCAAGAAGTTCTGAACACTGCTTAATATAATTTAATAAATCAGTTTACTGATTAAACTATCCATATTTAATTTGTATATTAAAATTTTTTTTTAATTGAAGGATAATTGCTTTACAGAATTTTGTGGTTTTCTGTCATACATCAACAAGAATCAGCCATAGGTACACTCATGTCCCCTCCTCCCTCCTAAACATCCCTCCCATCTCCCTCCCTATCCCACCCTTCAGCCTGTCACAGAGCTCCTGTTTGAGTTCCCTGAGTCATACAGCAAATTCCTATTGGCTATCTATTTTACATATAGTATTGTAAATTTCCATGTTGCTGCTGCTGCTGCTGCTAAGTTGCTTCAGTCATGTCCAACTCTGTGTGACCCCATAGACAGCCAACCAGGCTCCCCCGTCCCTGGGATTCTCCAGGCAAGAACACTGGAGTGGGTTGCCATTTCCTTCTCTGATGCATGAAAGTGAAAAGTGAAAGGGAAGTCGCTCAGTCATGTCTGACCCTCAGCGACCCCATGGACTCCAGCCTTCCCGGATCCTCCATCCATAGAATTTTCCAGGCAAGAGTACTGGAGTGGGGTGCCATTGCCTTCTCTCTATACATCTCCCCTTCTCCATCCTCCCCTCCTCCCACGTCTATAGGTCTGTTCTCTATGACTGTTTCTCCACTGTGGGCCCTGAAAATAAATTCATCAGTGCCATCTTTTTAGATTCCATATATATGTGTCAATATACAATATTTATATTTCTTTTTCTAACTTAACTTCACTCTATAGGCTCTAGGTTCATCTACCTCATTAGAACTAACTCAGATGTGTTCCTTTTTATGGCTGAGTAGTATTCCATTGTATATATGCACCACAGTTTCTTCATCCATTCATCTGTTGATGGATATCTAAGTTGCTTTCATGTTCTAGCTACTGTAAATAGTGCTGCAATGAACAATGGGGTACATGTGCCTTTTTCTATTTTGGTTTCCTCAGGGTAAATGCCTAGGGGTGGGATTGATGGGTCACATGGTGGTTTTATTCCTAGCTTTGTAAGGAATCTCCAACTGTCTTCCATAGTGGCTGTATCAATTTACATTCCCATCAGCAATGCAAGTGTTCCCTTCTCTCCACACCCTCTCCAGCATTTGCTTGTAGTCTTTTTGATGATGGCCATTCTTACTCGTGTGAGGTGGTATCTCATTGTAGTTTTTCTTCGCATTTCTCTAATAATGAGTGATGTTGAGCATCTTTTCATGTGTTTTTAGGCCATCTGTATGTCTTCTTTGGAGAAATGTCTCTTCAGGTTCCTTTCTCATTTTTTGATTGGATTGTTTGCTTTTCTGGCATTGAGTTGTATGAGCTGCTTGTATATTTTGGAAATTAATGCTTTGTCAGTTGTTTCCCTTGCTATTACTTTCTGCCATTCTAAGGGTTGTCTTTTCACTCTGTTTGTAGTTTCCTTTGCTGTGCAAAAGCTTTTAAGTTTAATTAAATCCCACTTGTTTATTTTTGTTCTTATCTCCATTACTCTAGGAACTGGGTCATAGAGGATTTTGCTTTGATTTATGTCATTAAATGTTGTACCTATGTTTTCCCTCAGAAGAAATGGAGTAGCTATCATGGTCAACAAAAGAGTCCGAAATGCAGTACTTGGATGCAATCTCAAAAATGACAGAATGACCTCTGTTCGTTTCCAAGGCAAACCATTCAATATCACAGTAATCCAAGTCTATGCCCCAACCAATAATGCTGAAGAAGCTGAAGTTGAACGGTTCTATGAAGACCTACAAGACCTTTTAGAACTAATACCCCAAAAAGATGTCCCTTTCATTATAGGGGACTGGAATACAAAAGTAGGAAGTCAAGAAACACCTGGAGTAACAGGCAAATTTGGCCTTAGAATAGGGAATGAAGCAGGGCAAAGACTAATAGAGTTTTGCCAAGAAAATGCACTGGTCATAACAAACACCCTCTTCCAACAACACAAGAGAAGACTCTATACATGGACATCACCAGATGGTCAACATCAAAATCAGATTGATTATATTATTTGCAGCCAAAGATGGAGAAGGTCTATACAGTCAGCAAAAACAAGACCAGGAGCTGACTGTGGCTCAGACCATGAGCTCCTTATTGCCAAATTCAGACTTAAATTGAAGAAAGTAGGGAAAACCACTAGACCATTCAGGTATGACCTAAATCAAATCCCTTATGATTATACAGTGGAAGTGAGAAATAGATTTAAGGGCCTAGATCTGATAGATAGAGTGCCTGATGAACTATGGAATGAGATTCGTGACATTGTACGGGAGACAGGGATCAAGACCATCCCCATGGAAAAGAAATGCACAAAAGCAAAATGGCTGTCTGGGGAGGCCTTCCAAATAGCTGTGAAAAGAAGAGAAGTGAAAAGCAAAGGAGAAAAGGAAAGATATAAACATCTGAATGCAGAGTGCCAAAGAATAGCAAGAAGAGATAAGAAAGCCTTCTTCAGGGATCAATGCAAAGAAATAGAGGAAAACAACAGAATGGGAAAGACTAGAGATCTCTTCAAGAAAATCAGAGATACCAAAGGAACATTTCATGCAAAGATGGGCTCGATAAAGGACAGAAATGGTATGGACCTAACAGAAGCAGAAGATATTAAGAAGAGATGG
Source organism: Bubalus bubalis (assembly GCF_019923935.1). Taxonomy (NCBI): domain Eukaryota; kingdom Metazoa; phylum Chordata; class Mammalia; order Artiodactyla; family Bovidae; genus Bubalus; species Bubalus bubalis. Next base: position 48,108,518 of record NC_059173.1, read on the forward strand.
CAAGAATACACAGAAGAAGTGTACAAAAAAGATCTTCATGACCCAGATAATCACAATAGTGTGATCACTCACCTAGAGCCAGACATCCTGGAATGTGAAGTCAAGTGGGCCTTAGAAAGCATCACTATGAACAAAGCTAGTGGAGGTGATGGAATTCCAGTTGAGCTATTTCAAATCCTGAAAGATGATGCTGTGAAAGTGCTGCACTCAATATGCCAGCAAATTTGGAAAACTCAGCAGTGGCCACAGGAATGGAAAAGGTCAGTTTTCATTCCAATCCCAAAGAAAGGCAATGCCAAAGAATGCTCAAACTACCACACAATTGCACTCATCTCACACACTAGTAAAGTAATGCTCAAAATTCTCCAAGCCAGGCTTCAGCAATATGTGAACTGTGAACTTCCTGATGTTCAAGCTGGTTTTATAAAAGTCAGAGGAACCAGAGATCAAATTGCCAACATCCTCTGGATCATGGAAAAAGCAAGAGAGATCCAGAAAATCATCTATTTCTGCTTTAATGACTATGGCAAAGCCTTTGACTGTGTGGATCACAATAAAATGTGGAAAATTCTGAAAGAGATGGAATACCAGACCACCTGATCTGCCTCTTGAGAAATTTGTATGCAGGTCAGGAAGCAACAGTTAGAACTGGACATGGAACAACAGACTGGTTCCAAATAGGAAAAGAAGTTCGTCAAGGCTGTATATTGTCACCCTGCTTATTTAACTTATATTCAGAGTATATCATGAGAAATGCTGGACTGGAAGAAACACAAGCTGGAATCAAGATTGCCGGGAGAAATCTCAATAACCTCAGATATGCAGATGACACCACCCTTATGGCAGAAAGTGAAGAGGAACTAAAAAGCCTCTTGATGAAAGTGAAAGTGGAGAGTGAAAAAGTTGGCTTAAAGCTGAACATTCAGAAAACGAAGATCATGGCATCTGGTCCCATCACTTCATGGGAAATAGATGGGGAAACAGTGGAAACAGTGTCAGACTTTATTTTTGGGGGCTCCAAAATCAGTGCAGATGGTGACTGCAGCCATGAAATTAAAAGATGCTTACTCCTTGGAAGGAAAGTTATGACCAACCTAGATAGCATTTTCAAAAGCAGAGACATTACTTTGCCAACAAAGGTTCGCCTAGTCAAGGCTATGGTTTTTCCTGTGGTCATGTATGGATGTGAGAGTTGGACTGTGAAGAAGGCTGAGCACCGAAGAATTGATGCTTTTGAACTGTGGTGTTGGAGAAGACTCTTGTGAGTCCCTTGGACTGCAAGGAGATCCAATCAGTCCATTCTGAAGGAGATCAGCCCTGGGATTTCTTTGGAAGGAATGATGCTAAAGCTGAAACTCCAGTACTTTGGCCACCTCATTTGAAGAATTGGCTCATTGGAAAAGACTCTGATGCTGGGAGGGATTGGGGGCAAGAGGAAAAGGGGACGACAGAGGATAAGATGGCTGGATGGCATCACTGACTCGATGGTCGTTAGTCTCAGTGAACTCCGGGAGTTGGTGATGGACAGGGAGGCCTGAGGTGCTGCGATTCATGGGGTCACAAAGAGTCGGACAGGACTGAGCGACTGATCTGATCTGAAATGATCTGATGTTTTCCTCTAAGAGTTTTATAGTTTATGGTCTTACGTTTAGGTTTTTAATCCATTTTGATTTTATTTTTTTGTGTTAGGTAGTGTTCTAATTTCATTCTTTTGCATGTAGCTGTCTAGTTTCACCACTTATTGTAGAGGCTATCTTTGCCCCACAGTATATTTTTACCTCCTTTGTAAAAAATAAGATATCCAGAGGTGCATGGGTTTATCTCTGGGTTCTCTATCTTGTTCCATGGGTCTATATTTCTGTTTTTCTGCCAGTACCATACTGTCTTGATGACTGTAGCTTTGTAGTATAGCCTGAAATCAGGGAGGTTGATTCCTCCAGCTCCATTCTTTTTTCTCAAGACTGCTTTGGCTATTTGAGGTCTTTTGTGTTTCCTTATGAATTGTGAAATTTTTTGTTCTAGATCTGTGAAAAATGCCATTAGTAATTTGATAGGGATTGCATTGAATCTTCAGATTGCATTTGGTAAGATAGTCATTTTCACAATTTTGATTCTTCCTACCCAGGAACGTGGAGTATCTCTCCATCTGTTTATGTCATCTTTGATTTCTTTCCTCAGTGTCTTATAATTTTCCACATACAGGTCTTTTGTCTCCTTAGGTAGGTTTATTCCTAAATATTTTATTTTATTTTTTTGTTGCAATGGCAAATGCGATTAATTCCTTAATATCTTTGATTTTCCATTGTTAGTATATTGGAATGCAAGTGATTTCTGTGTATTGACTTTGTATCCTGCAACTTTGCTGAATTCACTGATTAACTCTAGTAATATTCTGATAGTTACTTTTGGGTTTTCTATGTATAGTATCACGTCATCTGCAAACAGTGAGAATTTTACTTCTTTTCTTATCTGGATTACTTTCATTTCTTTTTCTTCTCTCATTGCCATAGCTAGGACTTCCAAAACTATGCTGAATGACAGTGGTAAGAGCAGACACCCTTGTCTTATTCCTGACCTTAGAGGGAATGCTTTTAGTTTTTCACCAATGAAAATAATGTTTGTTGTGGGCTTTTCATGTATGGCCTTTACTATGTTGAAGTAGGTTCCATCTATGCCAATTTTTTGAAATGTTTGTATCATAAATGGATGTTGAATTTTGTAAGAGGCTTTTTCTGCATCTGAGATGATCATGATCATAAGGTTTTTATCTTTCAATTTGTTAATATGGTGTATCACATTGATTGATTTGCATATATTGAAGAATCCTTGCATCCCTGGAATAAACACAACTTGATCATGGTGTATGAGCTATTTAATGTGTTGCTGAATTCTGTTTGCCAGAATTTTGTTGAGGATTTTTGCATCTATGTTCATCAGTGATATTGGACTGTAGTTTTCTTTTTTCATGTTGTCTTTGCATGGTTTTGCTTTCAGGTTGATTGTGTCCTCATAGAATGAGTTTGGGAGTGTTCCTTCCTCTGCAATTTTTTGGAAGTTTCAGAAAAGTGGTCATTAAGTCTTCTCTAAATGTTTCATAGGACTCCCCTGTGAAGCCATCTGGCCCTGGGCTTTTGTTTTTTAGGGAGATTTTTGATCACTGTTTTAATTTCCGTGTTTGTAATTCGGTTGTTCATAATTTCTATTTCTTCCTGGTTCAGTCTTGGGAGGTTGACATTTTCTAAGATTCTGACCATTTACTTTAGGCTGTCTGTTTTATTAGCATATAGTTGCTGATAATATTCTCTTATGATCCTTTGTATTTCTGTGTTGTCTGTTGTAACCTCTCCCTTTTCATTTCTAATTTTGTTGATTTTATTTTTCTCCCTTTTTTTCTTGGTGAGTCTGGCTACAGGTTTGTCAATCTTGTTTATCTTCTCAAATAAACAGCTTTTAGTTTTATTAATCTTTGCTATTGTTTCCTTCATTTCTTTTTCACTTATTGCTGCTCTGATCTTTATGATTTCTTTCCTTTTGCTGATTTGGGGGGTTTTTGTTCTTCTTTTTCCAGCTGCTTTAGATGTAGAGTTAGCTTGTCTATTCAATACTTTTCTTGTTTCTTGAGGTATGATTGTATCACTACAAACTCCCTCTTAGAACTGCTTTTGATGAGTCCCACGGTTTTGGGTCACCGTGCTTTCATTGTCATTTGTTTCTAGGGATCTTTTGATTTCCTTTCTTATTTCTTCAGTAATATCTTTGTTATTTAGTAACACATTGTTTAATATCCATGCATTTGTGGTTTTTTGCATTTTTCCTGTAGTTGATATCTAGTCTCATAGTGTTGTGGTCAGAAAAGATACTTGACAAAATTTCAATTTTCTTAAATTTACTAAAGCTTGACTTGTGGTCCAAGATGTGGTCTATCCTAAAGAATGTTCCATGAGCACTTAGAAGAAATTGTATTCTTCTGCATGTTGATGGAAAGTCTTGAAGATATCAATTAGGTCCATTTGGTCTAATGTTTCATTTAGGGTTGGGTTTTCTTACTGAATCTCTGTTTTGGTGATCTGTCCAGTGACGTAAGTGGTGGACTATTACTGTGCTATTGTCAGTTTCCCCTCTTATGCCTCTTAATGTTTGCTTTATGTTTTGAAGTGCTTGTAGGTTAGGTGCATAGGTATTTACAACTGTTGTGTCTTCTTCTTGAATTGATCCCTTGATCATTATGTAATGTCCTTCTTGGTCTCTTATAATATTCTTTATTTCAAATTCTATTTTGCCTGAAATAAAGATTGCTACTCTGGATTTCTTCTGGTTTTCATTCGCATGGAAAATCTTTTTCCATCCTTTTACTTTCAGTCTGTATGTGTCTCTAGGTCTGAAGAGGGTCTACTGTAGCAGCATATATAGGGGTCTTGTTCTTGTATCCATTCAATCAGTCTGTATCTTTTGGTTGGTGCATTTAATTCATTTACATTTAAGGTAATTATTGATGCATATGATCCTATTGGCATTTTCTTGATTGTTTGCGTGTTTTTTTTTTTGTTTTTTTTTTTTGTTTTTTTAGGTCTTTCTTTTCTTTGGTGTTTACTGGCTATATAAGTCCCCTTAGTATTTGTTGCAAGGCTGGTGTGGTGGAGATGGATTCTATTAACTTCTATTCAACTTCTTTTTGTCTGTAAAGCTTTTGATTTCTCCATCAATTTTGAATGAGATCTTTGCGGAGGTAGTAATCTTGTTAGTAGAATTTTCTCTTTCAGTTCTTCAAATGTATCCTGCCATTCCCTTCAGGCCTGCAGAGTTTCTGCTGTAAGATCTGCTATTAATCATATAGGTTTTTCCTTGTATGTTACTTGTTGCATGTCCTTTGCTGCTTTTAATATTCTTTCTTTGTGCTTAATCTCTGTTAGGGAGAAGGCAATGGCAACCCACTCCAGTACTCTTGCCTGGAAAATCCCATGGACGGAGGAGCTTGGTAGGCTACAGTCCATGAGGTTGCGAAGAGTCGGACATGACTGAGCGACTTCACTTTCACTTTTCACTTTCATGCCTTGGAGAAGGAAATGGCAACCCAGCCCAATGATCTTGCCTGGAGAATCCCAGGGATGAGGGAGCGTGGTGGGCTGCCGTCCATGGGGTTGCACAGAGTCAGACACGACTGAAGCAATAGCAGCAGCAGCGGCAGCAGCAATCTCTGTTAGCTTGATTAATATATGTCTCGATGTGTTTCTACTTGGGTTAATCTTGTTAGGGACTCTCTGCACTTCTTGGACTTGACTATTTCCTTAACTTCCCATGTTGGGGAAGTTTTCAACTATAATTTCTTCAAAAATTTTCTCAGTGCCTTTCTTTTTTTCTTCTTCCTCTGGGACCCCTATAACTCAAATGTTGATGTGTTTAATATTGTCTCAAAGTCTCTGAGACTATCCTCAATTTTTTTCATTCTTTTTTCTTTAGTCTGCTCTTCAGAAGTTATTTCCATCATTCTATCCTCCTGCTCACTTATCTGTTCCTCTTCCTCAGTTATTTTCCCATTGTTTCCTTCCAGAGTATTTTTAATTTCAGTAATTGTGTTACTCATTACTGTTTGCTTATTCTTTATTTCTTCTATGTCCTTGGTGATTGTATTAACTGTGTTAAAAGTTTCTTGCATTTTCTCTGTTCTATTTTCAAATATTTCAAGCATCTTTACTATCATTATTCTGAATTCCCTTTCAGGGATATTGTTTATTTCCTCTTTATTTATTTGGTCTTGTGAGTTTCTACCTTGCATTTTTCATTTGTGCTGTATTTCTTTTTATTTTCATCATTTTTTTTTCTAACTTGCTCCACTTGAGGTCTACTTTTCCCAGGCTCTAGGGTTGAATTACTTCTTCCTTCTGATTTTTGCCCTTAGAGGGAAATGTTGGTTGGGTGGTTTGTGTTGATTTCCTGTTAGGGGTGACTTGTGCCTGTGTTCTCATTATAGGGAGCTTAGCCTGCCCCTCTGGAGGCCTGGGGTCTTCTGCTGTCACCTAGATGTTGCTTGTAGGAGTTGTTCCATATCTTGATGAGTTTTTGATGTATTTGTAGGGAAGCTAGTGTTCTCACCTTCTTACTTCTCCACCATCTTCTTCCATATCCCTAATTTGTAGATTTTTCAAAACATTTTTTTTTTTCTAAGAACCTTATGTAGTTTTGTTTGTATGTATGTACACTTGCTTTTAGGGGCTTTGCTAGTGGCTCCTTTGGCAAAGACTCTGCTTGCAATCCAGGAGACCCAAGTTCCACCTCTAGATTGGGAAGATCCCCTGGAGAAGGAAATGGCAACCCATTCTAGTATTTTTGCCTGGGAAATCCCATGGACAGAGTAGCCTGGTGGGCTACAGTCCATAGGGCCACAAACAGTTGAACACAGCTTAGTAACTACTCAACCACTCTGCTTTCTTATAAGTTGAGTAGAATAGGTTCTGAGTTGTATGTGGGACTGATAATATACATGAAAAGAAAACTTACAGGATATAAAATTTGGAGAATATGATTGTCTTCTGTCAAACTTTTGTAAGCATTGATTACATTCTTTCAAGCATTTTTGCTGTCTCCACATTTTGAAGACAATAAAACTGTGACCAGGAAGTGTCTCTTAACATCCAGATTCTTTCATTAATTTTGCTGTTGAATGCAGGACGATTTTCAACTTGAATGCTACTCTATTATTTTTAAACTGGCAAATTCATAGTTGTGTTTTATATAATAACCTTCCAAAAATTTGTCAAGTTTCTCAGTTATGAACACTCTTAATTCTTATATTGGGGCTCTATTTGCTTTCCTCAATTATAACTGCTCTTTCCATTTTTTTTTCTTCCTCTCATATCTTTTTTCTTCATTCTAGCAAAGAAGGCAAGTTGATTATCAACAACATTATTTTTTTTCATCATATCTTACTTTAAATATCTCCATAAGAATTTTATTCTGATAATCAAAATAGGGTATAATTTTCAATAGTTATATACCCTACAACAGATATAAGTTCTATCTTCTACTGAAATCTTTATATTAATTCATATGAGAAGCTCTTTTAGCTGAAAGTATATAACATTATGTACAAATATGACACAAAAATGCTATAGTATATTTCATCTATGACAAGAATAATAAAAACATCCAGTATATAGGTTTTAGTGCCAAAACAAAAGCACTAAGTAATTTGCTAGTTTTGTAATGACTCTGAAGATCTGCTTTCTCTAGATAAAAAACAAACAAACAAACAAACAAAAAAAACATCAGGGTCCAACAAGAGGCCCTGACCTGTATACACTCTGAAGAATCATGTGAAGCATCGTAATCACCACTTCTGCCTCAGAGAAACGGAATTAATAAGATACCTTCAGAAATACATCTGCATGAATTAGCTTGTAGTTAGAATCATGGTTTGAGGAAGAAGTCGCTTGTATTGTTTTCTTAAAATATTTTGATAGTCTTTAGGAATAGTTACCTATTTTAAAGTCTGTATGGCATTGCTTACAGGTAGGAAACACATTAGAAATTCCAGTATATGTTGACAGGTATAAGTTTACTTCATAATCTAAGCCTTTGTTAGTCACTCAGTTGTGTTCAACAACTTTAGCCTGCCAGGCTCCTCTGTCCATGAGGATTCTCTAGGCAAGAATACTGGAGTGGGCTGCCATGCCCTCCTCCAGGGTATCTTGTCAACCCAGGGATTAAACCCAGGTCTGCATTGTAGGCAGATTTTTTTTTTTTTTTTTTTTTTTTACTATCTGACCCACCAAGGAAGCTCCCAATCTAAGGCTTAGCAGAAGGTAATTACCTATCTACGTGTTTTTGATATCTTTCAATCTTTTACCCCTCAATCTCCATTTTAACTTTGTTTTTGCCTTTTTAATCAGGTGAACAAAACAGAGAAGGATTTTACACTCATTGAGCATATAATCTAGTCAATGAAAGCACTATTAGAAAAATAAATAAATAAGTCATAGTTCAGAGGTTTTAGTATTATAAAGAAAATATTGCAGGATATTAGGAAATTGAGTAGTTCAATGTGTGTGTGTGTGTGTGTGTGTGTATGTGTGTAGCATAGTGGCATCTCAGATAGATGCAATTATTAAAACTGTTATTCAGGTTTACCTATCACTGAAAAGAGAAGTGGATATCCAAATCCTATCAACTTAGGCAAATAACTGCATAAAGTTACAGATCATAGAATACATAATTCCAGTCCAATTTCCAATATATATTTATTTACTGAGTTTTTCATCTCTTGATGTGGGTCTTCTGCCATCTACATTAAATGTGTCTAATACTCTTAACAGATCAAGAGTAAATACAAAAAAGATCCTATTAGAGTTTATCATGTTTTCCTTTCCCCTCCTCAATTCGCTCTCAAGTCACAGGAAACCAGTCTCAGCTTTCAAGTCATTTCCAACAATTCTTTTCCTTCTCTTGTTCAATTTTTTTTATTATAATATCTGAAGAGATAAAGAATGAGACATAGTATTAGAGGTCAGGGCAGGGGGCATGGGAAATTGAAACACTGCCTAGAATTTAGCATGCAGTCAACAGAAGGATGGCTATTCAGTTTTCTGCTTGGTTGAGATTTTGTTTCTGATCCAGGGATTAGATAAAGAGGGAAGAAATAAAGGTCTTTCTATCTATTTTCTGGCAGGCTGGCACACTAGCAGCATCATACTGATTGTATGTTTAATCCACTCCCCTTGGCCTTGTAGTTAATGGAAATTCCTCTCATATTCTGACAATAAGTCGACAGTGAGTCCCAGTTCACAGTATTGTGAAATTTCATCTTTTAAAGTCTCTTCCTAACTACTTTAGTGAAAGGTGGAGGAGGCTTTTTCAAGGACTACTGGCCAGATGACATTTCAAACTGGAAATAGAAGTACAGTTTTTGAGTTTTCAATATATCTGTGAATTCTGTATAAGAAATAATTTGTTGTACAACAAAACAGATGTGCTACACTCGGACCTCATAGAAAAAACTGAAGAATTAATCTAAATAAATAGGACGTATATTTGCTGTTTCCATTGCATCTCTATCACTTTCTCTTTGTTTAAGCTGTGTATCATTTATAATCTCTTTCTAATGCACACTCCAAGTAAGTTATTATGTTAGTAATAGTAGTTTAGTCTCTGAGTCATGTTTGACTCTTGCGACCCCATGGACTGTAGCCTGCCAGGCTCCTCTGTCCATGGGACTTTCCAGGCAAGAATACTGGAGTGGGTTGCCATTTCCTTCTCCAGGGGATCTTTCCGACCCAGGAATTGAACCTGGGTCTCCTGCATTGCAGGCAGATTCTTTACCGACTGAGCTATGAGGAAGCCCAAGTTATATGTTAAAGACGTATCAAAGTTACTGAATAAAAGAGAAGTTACTTGATATTTTTAACAAGGTGACATTTTCCTAGGAAATTATTATGTGGAAGAAGTGAATCCTTTTCAAAATTAAAAAAATGCAAAAATCATACATAAACCAATTGTGCTGTTTCCTATGCAAACAGAGACTTTTTCTTTAAATTAAAAAAAAAAAAAAAACAAGATATTCATGGAGAATCAACTTTTTTCTGTGTTGTTGCAGGCACTATAACGGGAGTATATAAAACATAACTACTGCCTACAAGGAGCTTTCATTTTCCATTTTGTGTGTCTTTGTTATTTTCATGCATTCTTCAACTTCAACTTCAAAAGTCACATGTGACTTTTCATGACCTGTCTATTAGCTCTCAGTTTTCCAAGGCAATCCATTCAATATTAAAGTAATCCAAGACTTGCCCAACCACTAATGCTGAAGAAGCTGAAGTTCTATGGTTCTATGAAGACCTACAAGTCTTTCTACAACTAACCCCCCAAAATATGTCCCATTCATCACAGGGGACTGCAATACAAAATTAGGAAGTCAAAAGATACCGTGAGGAGCAGGCTGTTTGGCCTTGGAATACAAAATGAAGCAGGGGAAAAGCTAAAGTGTTTTGCCAAGAGAACACACTGGTCATAGCAAACACCCTCTTCCAACAACACAAGAGACAACTCTACACATGGATATGACCAGATGGTCAATACCAAAATCAGATTGATTATACTCTTTGAAAAGAGTATACTGATTATACTGTTCTCCAAAGATGGAGAAGCTCTATACAGTCAACAAAAACAAGCCTGGGAGCTGACTGTGGCTCAGATCATGAACTCCTTACTGCAAACTTCAGATTTAAACTGAAGAAAGTAGGGAAAACCACTAGGCCATTCATGTATGAACTAAATCAAATCCCTTACAATTATACAGTGGAAGTGACAAACAGATTCAAGGGATTAGATCTGATAGAGCGCCTGAAGAACTATGGACGGGGTTCATGACATTGTATGGGAGGCAGTGATCATGACTATCCACAATAAAAGAAATGCAAAAAGGAAAAATGATTGTCTGAGGAGGCCTTACAAATAGCTGTGAAAACAAGAGACGTGAAAGGCAAAGAAGAAAAGGAAAGATATAAGCATCTGAATGCAGAGTTCAAAAAATAGCAAGGGGTGATAAGAAAGCTTTCCTCAGTGACCAATGCAAAAAAATAGAGGAAAACAATAGAAAAGGAAAAACTAGAGATCTTCTCAAGAAAATTTGAGATACCAAGGGAATATTTCATGCAAAAATGTACACAATAAGGGACAGAAATGGTATGGACCTAACAGAAGCAGAAGATATTAAGAAGAGGTGGCAAGAAGGCATAGAAGAACTATACCAAAAGATCTTAATGACCCAGATAACCATGATGGTGTGATCACTCACCTAGATTCAAGTCCTAAAATATGATGCTGTTAAAGTGCAGCACTCAATATGCCAGCAAATTTGGAAACCTCAGCAGTGGCCATAGGACTGGAAAAGATTAATTTTCATTTCAATTCCAAAGAACGGCAATGCCAGAGAATGTTTGAACTACCTCACAATTGCACTCATCTCAGATGCTACCAAAGTAATGCCCAAAAATCTCCAAGAGACTCTTCAACAGTATGTAAACCAAGAACTTCCAGACATTCAAGCTGGATTTAGAAAAGGGAGAGGAAGCAGAGATCAAATTGCCAAACATCCGCTGGATCATACATAAAGCAAGAGAGTTCCAGAAAAAAACATCTACTTCTGCTTTATTGAGCATCCCAAAGCCTTTGACTGAGGATCAGAACGAACTGTGCTGCTGCTGCTGCTAAGTCGCTTCAGTCATGTCTGACTCTGTGCGACCCCATAGATGGCAGCCCTCCAGGTTCCCCATCCCTGAGATTCTCCAGGCAAGAACACTGGAGTGGGTTGCCATTTCCTTCTCCAATGCATGAAAGTGAAAATGAAGTCGCTCAGTCGTGTCTGACTCTTCGCGACCCCACGGACTGCAGCTTACCAGGCTCCTCTGCCCATGGGATTTTCCAGGCAAGAGTACTGGAGTGGGTTGCCATTGCCTTCTCTGAGAACGAACTGTGCAAAATACTTAAAGAGATGAGGCTACCAGATCACCTTACCTGCCTCCTGAGAAATTTGTATGCAGGTCAAGAAACAACAGTTAGAACTTGACATGGAATAACAGACTGGTTCCAAATTGGGAAAGGAGTACGTCAAGGCTGTATATTGTCACCCTGCTTATTTAATTTATATGCAGAGTACATCATGTGAAATACCAGGATGGATGAAACACAAGCTGGAATCAAGATTGTCAGGAGAAATATAAAAAACCTCAGATATGCAGATAACATCACCCTCTTGGCAGAAAGCAAAGAGGACCTAAAGAGCCTCTTGATGAAACTGAAAGAGGAGAGTGAAAAAGCTGGCTTAAAACTCAACATTCAAAAAACAAAGATCATGGCATCTATTCCCATTGCTTCATGGAAAATAGATGGGGAAACAATGGAAACAGTGAGAGACTTTATTTTCTGGGGGTCCAAAATCACTACAGATCATGACTGCAGCCATGAAATTAAAAACTGCTTGCTCTTGGGAGAAAAGCTATGACCAACCTAGACAGCATAGATAACAAAGATCAGTCTAGTCAGAGCTATGGTTTTTCCAGTAGTCATATATGGATGTGAGAGTTGGACTATAAAGAAAGCTGAGCACTGAAGAATTGATGCTTTTGAACTGTGGTGTTGGAGGAGACTCTTGAGAGTCCCTTGGACCACAAGGAGATCAAACCAGTTACTCCTAAAGGAAATCAGTCCTGAGTATTCATTGGAAGAACTGAAACTGAAGCTGAAACTCCGATACTTTGGTAACCTGAGGCAACAAACTGACTCATTGGGAAAGACCCTGATGTTGGGAATTTTGAAGGCAGGAGGAGAAGGGGATGACAGAGGATGAAGTGGTTGTATGGCATCACTGACTAGAGGGATGTGAGTTTAAATAAGCTCCGGGAGTTGATGATGGAGAGGGAAGTCTGGTGTCTTACGGTCAATGGGGTTGCAAAGAGTTGGACACAACTGAGCAGTTGAACTGAACTGAACTATTAGATCTTAATAGTAAGCTCTTTGAAGATGAAAAACATATTTGCACCCTTAAAGTTCTCGATGTAGCTCCTTAATATGTGCTCTTTGAATAGAATCAAGTTTATTTACACAGGTATACCTTCAAAAGAGAATGGCATTATTGAGTGTCCATGTATTTGCTCGTTAAGAGGAGTGTTTCTTCCTATGATATATATTTGATATAAATAATTGCATTTATTAAAGTGTAAATATCTGTCTCAAGTTATTTATTATTACTGGAGTTTAGATTTTTCATAAATGTGGTTAAGACATTACAGAATTTTGTTGAGTATATTAGGAAGTCAGCTCATGAATTCTAATTAATCTTAGATATATCTGAATAATTCATAAGTATAATACACACACACACACACACATCATCAGATTACCTGATGATAACAGCAATGTGCAAAACAAAGGTTAGCTTTATAGAACTTACAAATTATTGGAACTCAGTACTATATTACTATAAAAAATGAGAGAGGTGCTAATAGAAAAAATCAACAGCATTACATGACTTTTGGAACTTAATTCACATATTGTAAATTAAATCACAAAAGAAGCCAGTATTCATAATTGGGTGTATATTTTCATAATGCCTCAATTTCAAAGTGTGAGAATTGAGCCTTTTCTTCTTAGTAACTGAATTATTTTCTAAAATGAATAACTTCTGTTTTTTGTTCTGTTAATAAACTGAGGCACAGATGTTTGGTCAAACTCTACAATGTAAACAACTCAAGGAAAATTATTATATCAGGTTTGCTCCTCTAACTTGATAATTTTATTTTTCTTTATCTTGTCTAATAGTGTTCACTGTTGTATTTTATGCACTTTCAAAGTGTTTTCTATATATTTTGAAAGAAATCAAGGTGTCAGTCATTAAACACCTTGAAATTAAACATTAAGCCGTGGAAAATTTAAAATATAAAATTTAGGTAATCTTTTTAATGAAAAGATATTTTGTGAAACACATTATATGTTAAGAGTAGGATTCATAAGAGAAAAATAGAAAAACATCTACATTTTGCTTTATTGACTATGCCAAAGCCTTTGACAGTGTGGATCACAATAAACTGTGGAAAATTCTGTAAGAGATGGGAATACCAGACCACCTGACCTACCTCTAGAGAAATCTGTATACAGATCAGGAAGCAACAGTTAGAACCGGACATGGAACAACAGACTGGTTCCAAATAGAAAAAGGAGTACGTCAAGGCTGTATATTGTCACCCTGCTTATTTAAATTATATGCAGAGTACATCATGAGAAACGCTGGGCTGGATGAAGCACAAGCTAGAATTAATATTGCCAGGAGAAATATCAATAACCTCAGGTATGCAGACAACACCACTCTTATGGCAGAAAGTGAAGAAGCACTAAAGAGCCTCTTGATGAAAGTGAAAGAGAGTGAAAAAGTCGGCTTATAGCTCAACATTTAGAAAACAAAGATCATGGCATCCAGACCCATTACTTCATGGCAAATAGATGGGGAAACAATGGAAACAGCAGCTGACTATTTTTTGGGGGGCTCCAAAATCACTGCAGATGGTGACTTCAGCCATGAAATTAAAAGACACTTACTCCTGGGAAGGAAAGTTATGTCCAACCTAGACAGCATATTAAAAAGCAGACATTACTTTGCCAACAAAGGTCCGTCTAGTCAAGGCTATGGTTTTTCCAGTGGTCATGTATGGATGTGAGAGTTGGACTATAAAGAAGGCTGAATGCCCAAGAATTGATGCTTTTGAATTGTGATTTTGGAGAAGACTCTTGAGAGTCCTTGAACAGCAAAGAAATCTAACCAGTCCATCCTAGAGGAGATCAGCCTGGGTGTTCATTGGAAGGACTGACATTGAATCTGAAACTTCAACACTGTGGCCACCTGATGCGAAGAACTGACTCATTTGAAAAGACTCTGATGCTGGGAAAGATTGAAGGCAGGAGGAGAAGGGGACAACAGAGGATGAGATGGTTGTATGGCATCACTGACTCAATGGACATAAGTTTGAGTAAACTCTGTTTGTTGTTGATGGACAGTGAGGCCTGGCCTGTTGCAGTCCATGAGGTTCCAAAGGGTTGGACACGACTGAGGTACTGAACTGAACTGAACTGAACTGAAGTGATGTAAATGTTAATCCCACCTAAATCACCCTTATAAGAAACACCCAAAATAATATTTGACCATATATCTGGGCACCATGCCCCATTCAGGTTGACATATAATATTAAACATCATACCGGCCAGTCTTAGACAGAAGGAACAGTTTACTACAAGAAACTTTAAACCCTATTTCTTACATTTCTTTTTCAGCAGGACAATAAATGATCTGAAGTGAGAGACCAAAAAGGGATTGATCCACCAGAGCTAAAGTTTTAGTGACTCAGCCAGTGACAGCAAAGTCCAAATTTAATGAGTCTGACTGGTAACTGGTGCATTTGTCATTGTTGTTTTTACTATACAGCTAGGCTGATGTTATTTACCCATTACATGAGAACAGTTATCATATTGACAAGTATATACTGTGAATAAAATCATTTCACTTATTGGCTTGGATCTGCCTTCCTTTGAGTTTCAGTTATGACCCAAACTGGAAACATGGCCTAAAATCCTTCTGGGAACAGGGCCTTTTCATTTCTCAAATCCATCTCTTGCCATTTCTTCAATTGATCTCTGTTTCAGCTAATATCTAGAAGACAACAATTATTTTCTAACAAAATTTTTGAACAATTTACTCTTTTTGCCAGGATACATATAAGCATTCATTACTGGCAAGCATCTTATTTGCCCAATCCAGTCTCAAGACATTGTTCTTGAGAGGACTATACCAGTTCAAAGCCTCACTTAAGTTCTCCTCTCTCTCACAACCCCTCTTATAGCAGTGGCTTTTGTCATAATTTTAAATATATATTTTATCTGTTTAATTGTTTTATACTTTTCTGCTAGGCTGTTTTATTCATGCTTTATTTTCTGAGCTTGGTACAATTTCTTGTGAGTAATTCTGCAAACACATTTAACTAATGTATAGTGTATTTTTAAGCAACTAACATACCAGGATGTTTTATATATGAAAACTGAGTAGTTTTATATATATATATATATATGCTGAATAGTTTGCCTAATTTTTAGTGATAGAAATAATATTAAAGACCAGCTATTCCTGTTAAATTTTCTTCAGTCCACTAATCAAATGTGAATAATTTTGAATTTTGTCATCCATGCATTTAATATCCATCATAAAAATATGCCAATTTCAAACTTAATAAACAAATCTTTTATGCAATTTTATCCACCCAATTGAATATGTAAATCAGGGGACTTCCAGTTCAAATAATTTGATGAATTTGTTTGTTGAACTCCCTCTCTGTCTCAAATAAGTAGCAATAAAAAAAAAAAAAAAAGAGAAAGAGACAACAAATTAAGAAAACATTGTCAATCTAAGTAGTATAAAATAAATAATTTTGTGAAACAACATAATTAATTATGTAAGTGGTCCAGAAAGTTCAAGCCTGCAAGCACAAAACTGATTGAGAATAAGCAGGTGGATCAAAGGAAAATAAAGAGAATAAATATATTTCATGCAGAACAAGAGATTAATAACAGGCTCAATGATTAAACAAGAACCACAATAAACAAAGGCTTAATATGGCTAAAACTTTTCTGAATTAAAGAAATACATACTCAGTTTGATAGGAATAAAACTACCATATGACCCAGCAATCCCACTCTTAGGCATATATCCTGAGGAAACCAAAACTGAAAAAGACACATATATCCCATTGTTCATTGCAGCACTATTTTCAATAGCTAGGACATGGAAGCAACCTAGATGTCCATCAACAGATGAATGGATAAAGAAGCTGTGGTACATATACCTGATGGAATATTACTCAGCCATGAAAAGGAACATCTTTGAGTCAATTCTAATGAGGCAGATGAACCTAGAACCTATTATATAGAGTGAAATAAGTCAGAAAGGAAGATATATATCATATTCTAATAGATATATGTGGAATCTAGAAAAATGGTGCTGAAGAATTTACTTGCAGGACAGCAATGGAGAAACAGACATAGAGAATAGACTTATGGACATGGTGAGAGGGGAGGAAAGGGTGAGATGTATTGAAAGTGTAGCATGGAAACTTACATTACCATATGTAAAATAGAAAGCCAGAGAGAATTTGCTGTATGGCTAAGGAAACTCAAACAGGGGCTCTGTATCAACCTAGAGGGGTGGGATGGGGAGGGATTTGGGAGGGAGGTTCAAAAGGGAGGGGATATATGTGTATCTATGGCTGATTCATGTTGAGGTTTGACAGAAAACAACAAAATTCTGTAAAGCAATTATCCTTCAATAAAAAATAAATAAATTTTAAAAATACATATCAGTTTAAAAGTTTATTTTTAGTTCTAAAGAAGACAAATAAAAACACATTCATAACTAGGTACTTGATAATTAAACTATAAAACACTGAAAACACAAAGAAAACTCTTAAAAGTTACCAGACAAAAAACACTTTTTTTCTGCAAAATCACAATGATTATATAACAGCAGGATTTTTTTTTTAATTCATAACAAGAGATCAGAATGGAACATTTCATTCTACATGTTAAGGAATACATGCTACAATTCAGAATTAACTTCCCAGCTAAGCTGTTGTACAAAAGTTTGGGCAAATTTTGTATGCTTGTTTGTTTCTAGGAGCAAAGCATAAAAAAGAATCTAAAAAAAATTTTTTTTCTAATAATTCTTTTTTTCTTGTTTATTTATTTATTTTACTTTAGAATATTGTATAAGTTTTGCCATACATTGATTTGAGTCCACCATGGGTGTACATGTGTTCCCCATCCTGAACCCCCCTCCTACCTCCCTCCCCATCCCATCCCTCTGGGTCATCCCACTGCACCAGCCCCAAGCACCCTGTATCATGCATCGAACCTGGACTGGCGATTCATTTCACATATGATAATTTACATGTTTCAATGCCATTCTCCCATATCATCCCACCCTTGCTCTCTCCCACAGAGTCCAAAAGACTGTTTTATACATGTGTCTCTTTTGCTGTCTCACATACAGGGTTATCATTACCATCTTTCTAAATTCCATATATATGCGTTAGTATACTGTATTGGTGTTTTTCTTTCTGGCTTACTTTATTCTGTATAAAAATTCTTAAAAGTACTGAACGGAAATTATCAAATATAAGTTTAAAAAATAGCTGAGATTTCATTAAAAAAAAAAAAAAGGATCCCAAATAAACAAGAAGTTAAAAGGAGACAGGAGCCACAGAAATGATGGGGAGGTCTGTGCTTAGTCTGATAAAGAAGAGTCTGGCCTTTGCACAGTAGGCCTGGGACAGGAGAAAAATGTCTTGAGCTAGAACAGATCAGGAAAATGGTACTGATACTCATCACATCAAGTGTGATTCTTAAAGCTAATGAAAAGACAAATAAATAAAATATCTGGCCAGCCACAGGAAATGAACGGTCAAAGGATACTTTAAAAACAGACTTAAACAATGTTGAGAATTTCAAAGATTATTGGGATAATTATTGCAAACTTAAAAGGTTTATAAATGAACAAAATTAAAAAGGTCAAATATCAAATCAAAAAGAACAGAAACTATGCTATATTTGAAATTATCCTTCATGTTAAAAATGCTTTTAATTGGAGGATAATTGCTTCAGTGTGAATCAGTTCTAAGTATACATGTTCCCTCCCTTTTGAACCTCCCTCCCACCTTCCCCACCATATCCCAACCCTCTGGATTGTCACAGAGCACCAGGTTGAGCTCCTCATATTATACAGCAACTTCCCACTAGTTATCTATTTTATACATGGTAGTGTATATGTTTCAATGCTCCTCTCTCCAATTAAAAAGAAAAGAAAATAAAAAATTCTTTTAACAAAATTATAAGAAAAGCAATGAGATAAATATTCCATGCAAGAAACTAGAATAAAGTAGAGTAAACTTAAGGAAAGTAGAAAAGATGAAATAATAAAGGGAAGAAATGTGTAACAATTTACGATGATTCAACATAGATATTAAGAAAGATAAACACTTGCTCTAAAAGGTTTAAAGAACCTTGGGAAAGAAAACAGTATGCCAATAAATTCTGAAATGTAAGAAGAAATGAAACACTTGTCTAAACCGAAACCAGGGAATTGATAGTAAAAAAATCTACATCTAAAGATACCAAGTCAAGATAGTTTTAGAAACATGTTTTACCAAATCTTCATGAAACATAAAATCCTCATTGTATTTCAGTTTTTTAGAAGACAGAAAATTAGGAAGCATATACATAGTTCTTTTTTATGAGACAAGGATTGTACTGGCATAAAAATTAGTACCAAAAATACACATTTATGGATTCAAAACAAATAAGCAAACATATAGCAGTCTTATCTACAAAAGCATACACTAATGTCTCCTAAGCAAACTATATGTAAACAAATGTAGAGATTTTTAACAGACATAAAGTGAGTTTGTTATTCAAAAACATGCAATATATCAGATTATTTAAAAGCTATAATCAGATTAATTCAGACTAATATATAAAGACACTTATTCATGATATAAAAACCTTTGTAAACTGGGAAGAAAAGCTTAGTCAACTAAAAGAGACTGCTTTATCTTAATGGAGTGTAGAATGTACATCATTCTTAAAGTGAAACTCTAGAAATGCATTAAAGTTAGGAACAAGAAAAAGATGCCTAGTATCACCCCCATTATTGAATATATTACTGAACCTAGATAATATAAGAAAGCAATAAAAACAAATGCAATATAACAAACATAAAGTTAGTCATTTAAACATAATATGATTGTGAACATATATAATCTAATGAAATCTGGAAGCAATAAGAATTAATCAGAAATTTCAGCAAGGCTGTCAGATATAAGATCAAGATCCAGAAATCAATAGCATTTCTATATAACAGCAACAACCAATTTAAAATATAATAATAAAATCTTGTTCTGCAATAACAGCAAAAATTGTAAGTTACCTAGTAATAAATTTAATACAAGGTATTCAAGATATTTATAGAGAAAATTACAAAATGTTACTGAAGGGGAAAAAAAGATCTAAACAAACAGAGAAATATATCCCTTCCCTATTTGGAAATGCTCTGTATTTTAGAAAATTTTTTTTTATTTTATTTTTAAACTTTACAAATTGTATTAGTTTTGCCAAATATCAAAATGATGTTATTCTCTGGTTGTAGGTCAAAAAATTTGGACAAATTTCAATTAAAACTCCAATTTTTAAGTGGAAATTACAAGTAGATGTAAAAGTAAATGGCTAAGAATTGTCAAAAAATATGAAGAATAATAAAATGTAAGTAAAATTTAAATTAATTTATTTAAATTTCTTTTTGAGAGATAAAAACAGATACTAAGAATTATGAAGTCAAGAAACTTGGATGCTTTGCTACTGGTAGGGTTATATAGATAATATACTGAAAGAATGTACCCAGAGCCCAGAATAGAGGATATATATATATTGAAACAGTATGTAACAGCATACATTAAAAAAATCAGTACTTGCAAGAATTATGGTGAGACAACTGGCTATCACCCTAAAAAGTAAAATATAATTCTATACTATATTGTAACAACATACATAAAATTTAAGTTTCAGATATACTAAAAATCTAAACTGAAAACAAATTCTTTAAACTTACATCAGAAAATAGAGAAAGAATCTTTGAATTTTGTTGTTATTGTTTAATCACTAAATCCTGTCTGACTCTGTGACTCTGTGGATTGCAGCATGCCTGGCTCCTCTCTCCTCCACTATCTACCAGAGTTTGCTCAAATTCATATCCACTGAGTTAGTGATGCTATCTAACCATCTCCTGCCACCCCTTACTCCTTTTGCCTTCAATCTTTCCCAACATCAAGGTTTTTTTTTTTTTTTTCCCTAATGAGTCGGCTCTTCCTATCAGTTGGCCAAGTATTGGAGTTTCAGCTTCAGCATCAGTCTTTCCAATGAATATTCAAGGTTGATTTCCTTTAGGACTGACTGGTTTGATCTCCTTGCTATTCAACAGACTCTCAAGAATCTTCTCCAGCACCACAATTCGAAAGCATCAATTCTTCGGCACTCGGCCAACTCTCACATCCATACGTGACTACTGGAGAAACCACAATTTTGACTATACGGATCTTTGTTGGCAAAATGATGTCTCAGCTTTTTAATACACTGTGTAGATTTGTCATAGCTTTCGTTCCAAAGAGCAAGCATTAACTTCATGACTAAAGTTGCCGTCTGCAGTGATTTTGGAGCCCAAGAAAATAAAATCTGTCACTGTTTCCACTTTTTCCCTTCTATTTGCCATGAAGTGATGGGATCAGATTCCATGATCTTAGTTTTTTTGAATTCTGAGTTTCAAGTCAACTTACTTACTTTCTTCTTTCACCCTCATTAAGAGGTTCTAAGTTCCTCTTCACTTTCTTGATCTGCATACAGGTTTCTCAGGAGGTGGGTAAGGTGGTCTGATATTTCCATCTCTTTAAGAATTTTTTACAGTTTGTTCTGATTTACACAGCCAAAGGTATTAGCATAGTCAATGAAGCAGAAGTAGGTGTTTTTCCTGGAATTCTCTTGGTTTCTTCATGATCAAATGAATGTTTCCTTTTCTAAATCCGGCTTGTTCATCTGGAAGTTCCTGGTTCACATACTGCTGAAGCTTACCATGAAGGATTTTGAACATAACCTTGCTAGCATGTGAAATGAAGACAATTGCAAGATAGTCTGAACACTCATTGGCGTTGCCTTTCTTTGGGACTGGAGTGGAAACTGATCTTCAACCAGTCCTGTAGCCACTGCTGAGTTTTCCAAATTTGCTGGCATATTGAGTGTAGCACTTTCACAGCATCATCTTTTAGGATTTTAAAAAGCTTAGTTGGAATTCCATCATTTCCAGTAGCTTTATTTGCAGTAATACTTCCTAAGGTCCACTTGACTTCACACACCAGTATGTCTCATTCTAGATGAGTGACTACATCATTGTGGTTATCTGGGTCACTAAGTACTTCCTTGTATAATTCTTCTCTGTATTCTTGCCACGTCTACTTAATCTCTTCTGCTTCTGTTAGGTCCTTACTGTTTCTGTCCTCTATCATGCACATCCTTGCGTGAAATGTTCACTTGATATCTCCAATTTTCTTGAAGAGATCTCTAGTCTTACTCATTCTATGCTTTCCTCTATTTCTTTACAGTATTCATTTAAGAAGGCCTTCTTATCCCTCCTTGTTATTTTCTGGAACTCTGCATTCAGTTGGGTATATTTTCCCACTCCTCACTTGCCTTTTGCTTCTCTTCTTTCCTCAGCTATTTGTAAGGCCTCCTCAGACAACCATTTTGCCTTTCACTTGGGGATGATTTTGATCATCACTTCCTATACAATGTTACAAACCTCTGTCCATAGTTCTTCAGGCACTCTATTAGATCTAATCCCTTGAATCTATTCATTACTTTATCTATATAATCATAAGGGATTTGATTTAGGTAATACCTGAATGACCTACAGTGGTTTTCTCTACCTCCTTCAATTTAATCCTGAACTTTGCCATAAGGAGTTCATGATTTGAGACACAGTCAGCTCCAGGTCTTGCTTTTACTGGCTGTATAAAGCACCTCCATTTTTGGCTGCAATAACATAATCAATCTGATTTGGGTATTGACCATGTGATGATGTCCATGTGTAGAGTCATTTCTTGGCTTGTTGGAAATAGGTGTTTGTTATAATAGCGTGTTCTCTTGACAAAACTCTGTTACACTTTGCCCTGCTTCATTTTGTACTCCAGTCAATCTTGCCTGTTACTCGTAGTATCTTGATCTCCTACTTTTGCATTCTAATCCTCTATAATGAAAAGAACATAATTTTTTTGGTGTTTGTTAGTTCTAGAAGCTCTTGAAGGTCTTCATAGAACTATTCAGCTTCTTCAGTATTAGGGGTATAGACTTGGATTATTGTGATGCTGAATGGTTTGCCTTGGAAACAAACCCAGATCATTCTGTTGTTTTTGAGATTGCACCCAAGAACTGCCGGACTCTTTTGTTGACTATGAGGGCTATTCCACTTCTTCTACAGGACTCTTGCCCACAGTTGTATATAAAATGGTCATCTGAATTAAATTTGCCCATTCCCAACCATTCTAGGTCACTGATTCTTAAGCTGTAGATGTTCACTCTTGCCATCTCCTGCTTGACTACATCCAATTTACCTTGATTCATGGACCTAACATTCCAGGTTCCTATGAAATATTGTTCCTTACAGCATCAAGACTTTACTTTCACCACCAGACACATCCACAACTGAGCATCATTTCTGCTTTGGCCCAACCACTTCATTCTTACTGGTGTTGTTAGTAAATGTCCTCTACTCTTCCCAGGTAGCATATTGCACACCTTCCAACCTGGGGGGCTCATCCTCTGCTATCATATCTTTTTGCTTTTTCATACTGTCCATGGAGTTTTAAGGCAAGAATACTGAAGTGGGCTTCCATTTCCTTCTCCAGTGGACCATATTTTGTCCACTGACTGAACTCTCTACTATGACCAATATGTCTTGACTGGCCCTGCATGCATGGCTCATAGCTTCATGGAGTTACACAAGCCCCTTCACCATGACAAGGCTGTGATTCATGAATGGGTTTATAAACTTAGGTAAGGATTTCTTAAGCAGAATGCAACAGAACTAACCATAAAGGGAAAATTGTATAAATTTGACTACCATGAAATGAATATTTCTATTTCTTAAAAGAAACTCATAATAAAAAAATACAATGTACAGACAGATAATTATTGCAAGGCATTACAGAATCAAAAATTTGTAGTTAGATTATAAAAACAATTCTAAGATAATATAAGAATAAATAAAAACTTTAATAAAAAAGAAACTCTTGAAAAAGCCTACAAATTTTGCTTAAAATTAGTATTCTTTTTCTCCAAATGCAGAATGGCACCCTATAGTATGAATTCTTCATTATTTATTTTCCAGTATATATTTCCCCTTAGAGACCTATGACTAGTTTTCTCAAAGGTCTGTATGCTAAAGTGGGTTGTTGGATCACAGAGTATATTTTTTTTTTCTGTTTTCTTTTTGAAGACTGGCTTCATTGCCTCCTACCTCTTCCTGATTATATATATATATATATATATATATATATATATATATATAAATATAATTGACTGATTCGGTAATATAATGATAAAGGGCAACATTTAAGAGTTTAAGTCTGCATTGTGGTTATGTCCTTCAGCCTCACATTTCTTTCCCCCAGAAGAAAGCAATACAATTAGTTCCTTTTGTGTCATACAAAAATAATATTTCATTACCCAAGCAAATATAGATTCTATTTTCACTAAGATAGTAGCAGATGGTGATTGGGGCCATGAACTTAAAAGACGCTCACTCCTTGGAAGGAAAGTTATGACCAACCTAGACAGCTTATTAAAAAGTAGAGACATTTCTTTGCCAACAAAGGTCCGTCTAGTCAAGGCTATTGTTTTACCAGTGGTCATGTATGGATGTGAGAGTTGGACTGTGAAGAAAGCTGAGCACCAAAGAATTGATGCTTTTGAACTGTGGTGTTGTTGAAGACTCTTGAGAGTCCCTTGCACTGTGAGGAGATCCAACCAGTCTATCCTAAAGGAGATCAGTCCTGGGTGTTCATTGGAAGGACTGATGTTGAAGCTGAAACTCCAATACTTTGGCCACCTGATATGAAGAGTTGGCTCATTGAAAAAGACCCAGATGCTGGGAAAGATTGAGGGCAGGAGGAGAAGAGAACGACAGAGGATGAGATGTTTGGATGGCATCACCGATTCAATGGACATGGGTTTGGGTGGACTCTGGGAGTTGGTGATGGACAGGGAGGCCTGGCATGCTGTGGTTCATGGGGTTGCAAAGAGCTGGATATGACTGAGTGACTGAACTGAACTGAACTGAGCAGCACATTAAACACATTGTTCCACATTGCACTATTTCATATTTTTTTAACTTTGTGGTTTATATTGAAGAAATTTCTACTTTAGAGTATGAATACCTATGCTTCTATAGAGGTACATAGTATATCACTATTGGATTTTGCATTGTAACTTATCCCTTTATGAATGGATTAGATCAATTCTCCTTTTTTTGAACTTTCAAATTATCTTGAAAAGAATAATTTTATAAACAGTGCTATGATGAACATTGGGGTACACGTGTCTCTTTCAATTCTGGTTTCCTTGGTGTATATGGCCAGCAGTGGGATTGCTGGGTCATACAGCAGTTCTATTTCCGGTTTTTTAAGGAATCTCCACACTGTTCTCCATAGTGGCTGTACAAGTTTGCATTCCCACCAACAGTGTAAGAGGGTTCCCTTTTCTCCGAACCCTCTCCAGCATTTATTGCTTGTAGACTTTTGGATCGCAGCCATTCTGACTGGTGTGAAATGGTACCTCATAGTGGTTTTGATTTGCATTTCTCTGATAATGAGTGATGTTGAGCATCTTTTCATGTAGCAACCTAGATATTCATCAGCAGATGAATGGATAAGAAAGCTGTGGTACATATACACAATGGAGTATTACTCAGCCATTAAAAAGAATACATTTGAATCAGTTCTAATGAGGTGGATGAAACTGGAGCCTATTATACAGAGTGAAGTAAGCCAGAAAGAAAAACACCAATACAGTATACTAACGCATATATATGGAATTTAGAAAGATGGTAATGACAACCCTGTATGCGAGACAGCAAAACAGACATAGATGTATAGAACAGTCTTTTGGACTCTGTGTGTGTGTGGGGTGGGGGATGATTTGGGAGAATGGCATTAAAACATGTATAATATCATATAAGAAATGAATCGTCAGTCCAGGTTCAGTGCAGGATACAGGAAGCTTGGGGCTGGTGCACTGGGATGACCCAGAGGGATGGTTTGGTGAGGGAGGTGGGAGGGGGGTTCAGGATGGGGAACACGTGTACACCCGTGGCAGATGCATGTTGATGTATGGCAAAACCAATACAATATTGTAAAGTAAAATAAATAAATAAATAAACAAGAAAAAAAGAATAATTTTAAAGTTGAAATCATTTTACATTTATGTGAGCTTATCAATAAAATATATGCTTACAAATATATTTCTGGGTTGAAGAGTGTGTGTGCGTGCTAAGTTGCTTCAGCCATGTCCGACTCTTTGTGACTCTATGGACTGTAGCCCAACAGGCTGCTCCATCCATGGAATTCTCCAGGCAAGAATACTGGAGTGGGTTGCCGTGCCCTCCTCCAGGAATCTCCCTGACCCCGTAATCGCACCCACATCTCTTATGTCTCATGTATTGGCTAAGTGTTTATAATTTAAAAACAGATTAATATTTAATGGATGCTGCTGCTGCTGCCAAGTCGCTTCAGTTGTGTCCGACTCTGTGCGACCCCCACAGACGGCAGCCCACTAGGCTCCTCTGTCCCTGGGATTCTCCAGGCAAGAACACTGGAGTGGGTTGCCATTTCCTTGGCACAGTTGACTGTGCTTCCAATGCATGAAAGTGAAAAGTGAAAGTGAAGTCACTCAGTCATGCCCGACTCTTAGCGACCTCATGGACTGCAGCCTACCAGGCTCCTCCATAGGATTTTCCAGGCAAGAGTACTGGAGTGGGTTGCCATTGCCTTCTCCGATTTAAATGGATAACTCCCTATAATATTGTATCAAATTAAAAATGCATATTAAAAGATCAATGCTTGACTTTACTAATTCCTCATTATCTTCCCTTGACAAAGCATGAATTCAATCATTTGAATTTGGTTTGTTTCCTTAATGTGTGCATGCAAAGATTGAAACATATATATATATTTATTATTGGAAGGTTGATACACATATTCAAAATTTAGGAAGTACAGAAGGTAAATGGGGAAAATCAGATTTAGCTCACATCATGTACTCATTCATAAAGCAATTTCTCCTCTGACATTCATAGTTGTCAGCTACATATGCATCAAAGTTTGAGTACACAGAATAATTCCTCTTATTTGGACATATCTGTACTTCTTTTCTATTGCAAGAACTGAAGTGAACTCTTGCCAAGATGATATTTTTAAAAAGAGGCACTAGATTTCTGGGTAACCATTTATTTGCCTGTATTATCACAACAGTCAGCCTCAGGCGAACAACATGATATATGTGGATCTTATCAAAGTGATATACTTTTAGTCACTTTCCACCTACTCTGGAAGACTGTGAGCAAGGAGTTCTACACTACTGCTCGTCCTAATGTTGGAGCCTGTTCAGATTCAGAGAGCATGTTGCACAGCAGTCATTCTGGGATCAGCCCCTTCAGTCCACCTACCATCTCTATTCAACCAATGGGAAGGGAGAGGAGACAGGCTCACAGGATGTCTTTAGTGTCTTGTCTCCAACTTTCTGAACTTAACCTTTATTTGCTTTCTACTGTAGAAAATGTATTTACATGGTCACAACTAATTTCTAAATTTCTTATTTCAAAACACAATTTAGTTTTGAATATGTGTTTATTTATTTTATTTTATTTTTAAACTTTACATAATTGTATTAGTTTTGCAAATATCAAAATGAATCCGCCACAGGTATACATGTATTCCCCATCCTGAATCCTCCTCCCTCCTCCCTCCCCATACCATCCCTCTGGGTCGTCCCAGTGCACTAGCCCCAAGCATCCAGTATCTTGCATCGAACCTGGACTGGCAACTTGTTTCATACATGATATTTTACATGTTTCAATGCCATTCTCCCAAATCTTCCCACCCTCTCCCTCTCCCACAGAGTCCATAAGACTGTGCTATACATCAGTGTCTCTTTTGCTGTCTCGTACACAGGGTTATTATTACCATCTTTCTAAATTCCATATATATGCGTTAGTATACTGTATTGGTGTTTTTCTTTCTGGCTTACTTCACTCTGTATAATAGGCTCCAGTTTCATCCACCTCATTAGAACTGATTCAAATGTATTCTTTTAATGGCTGAGTAATACTCCATTGTGTATATGTACCATGCTTTCTTATCCATTCATCTGCTGATGGACATCTAGGTTGCTTCCATGTCCTGGCTATTATAAACAGTCCTGCGATGAACATTGGGGTACACGTGTCTCTTTCCCTTCTGGTTTCCTCAGTGTGCATGCCCAGCAGTGGGATTGCTGGATCATAAGGCAGGTCTATTTCCAGTTTTTTAAGGAATCTCCACACTGTTCTCCATAGTGGCTGTACTAGTTTGCATTCCCACCAACAGTGGAAGAGGGTTCCCTTTTCTCCACACCCTCTCCAGCATTTATTACTTGTAGACGTTTGGATCGCAGCCATTCTGACTGGTGTGAAATGGTACCTCATAGTGGTTTTGATTTGCATTTCTCTGATAATGAGTGATGTTGAGCATCTTTTCATGTGTTTGTTAGCCATCTGTATGTCTTCTTTGGAGAAATGTCTATTTAGTTCTTTGGCCCATTTTTTGATTGGGTCATTTATTTTTCTGGAGTTGAGCTGTAGGAGTTGCTTGTATATTTTTGAGATTAGTTGTTTGTCAGTTGCTTCATTTGCTATTATTTTCTCCCATTCTGAAGGCTGCCTTTTCACCTTGCTTATAGTTTCATTTGATGTGCAGAAGCTTTTAAGGTTAATTAGGTCCCATTTGTTTATTTTTGCTTTTGTTTCCAATATTCTGGGAGGTGGGTCATAGAAGATCCTGCTGTGATGTATGTCAGAGAGTGTTTTGCCTATGTTCTCCTCCGGGAGTTTTATAGTTTCTGGTCTTACGTTTAGATCTTTCATCCATTTTGAGTTTATTTTTGTGTATGGTGTTAGAAAGTGTTCTAGTTTCATTCTTTTACAAGTGGTTGACCAGATTTCCCAGCACCACTTGTTAAAGAGATTGTCTTTAATCCATTGTATATTCTTGCCTCCTTTGTCAAAGATAAGGTGTCCATAGGTGCGTGGATTTATCTCTGGGCTTTCTATTTTGTTCCATTGATCTATATTTCTGTCTTTGTGCCAGTACCATACTGTCTTGATAACTGTGGCTTTGTAGTGGAGCCTGAAGTCAGGTAGGTTGATTCCTCCAGTTCCATTCTTCTTTCTCAAGATCGCTTTGGCTATTCAAGGTTTTTTGTATTTCCATACAAATTGTGAAATTATTTGTTCTAGCTCTGTGAAGAATGCTGTTGGTAGCTTGATAGGGATTGCATTGAATCTATAGATTGCTTTGGGTAGTATACTCATTTTCACTATATTGATTCTTCCAATCCATGAACATGGTATATTTCTCCATCTATTAGTGTCCTCTTTGATTTCTTTCACCAGTGTTTTATAGTTTTCTATATATAGATCTTTAGTTTCTTTAGGTAGATATATTCCTAAGTATTTTATTCTTTCCGTTGCAATGGTGAATGGAATTGTTTCCTTAATTTCTCTTTCTGTTTTCTCATTATTAGTGTATAGGAATGCAAGGGATTTCTGTGTGTTGATTTTATATCCTGCAACTTTACTATAGTCATTGATTAGTTCTAGTAATTTTCTGCTGGAGTCTTTAGGGTTTTCTATGTAGAGGATCATGTCATCTGCAAACAGTGAGAGTTTTACTTCTTCTTTTCCAATTTGGCTTCCTTTTATTTCTTTTTCTGCTCTGATTGCTGTGGCCAAAACTTCCAAAACTATGTTAAATAGTAATGGTGAAAGTGGGCACCCTTGTCTTGTTCCTGACTTTAGAGGAAATGCTTTCAATGTTTCACCATTGAGGATAATGTTTGCTGTGGGTTTGTCATATATAGCTTTGATTATGTTGAGGTATGTTCCTTCTATTCCTGCTTTCTGGAGAGTTTTTATCATAAATGGATGTTGAATTTTGTCAAAGGCTTTCTCTGCATCTATTGAGAAAATCATATGGTTTTTATTTTTCAATTTGTTAATGTGGTGTATTACATTGATTGATTTGCGGATATTGAAGAATCGTTGCATCCCTGGGATAAAGCCCACTTGGTCATGGTGTATGATCTTTTTAATGTGTTGTTGGATTCTGATTGCTAGAATTTTGTTAAGGATTTTTGCATCTATGTTCATCAGTGATATTGGCCTGTAGTTTTCTTTTTTGTGGCATCTTTGTCAGATTTTGGTATTAGGGTGATGAGTGGCCTCATAGAATGAGTTTGGAAGTTTACCTTCCTCTGCAATTTTCTGGAAGGGTTTGAGCAGGATAGGTGTTAGCTCTTCTCTAAATTTTTGGTAGAATTCAGCTGTGAAGCTGTCTGGACCTGGGCTTTTGTTTGCTGGAAGATTATGTGCCCACATGTGAACCATATTTTTGTCTTTTATTGTTTTATTGTTGTTGTTGTTAAACTGTTTACTATGAAAAGTAAGAGCAGATTGAAGAGCAGGACTTGTCTTTGTCACGTTTTAGAGTTTCAGCTTTCACATTTATATCTATAATCCACATAGAATGTACATCTAGCTGTGGTATGAGGAGATATCTGTCTTTTATTTTCTTTATACAGAATTAATTTTCTCGGTTTAATGCTACTGTTCCTGACCAACCTATTTCCATATATATGTGGAACAATTCCTTCAGTTTTCTAATATGCTCCTTTGTTTTCTTTATCCTTGTGCTAATATACTATATAAATATCCTTTTACATATTTCTTAAAGCAATTTTCTCAATATAATTCCTCTTTTAATTTTTGTCAATTTAAAAACTTACATAAAAGATTTACAAGTTTCACATCCTCAATTTTTAGAAGCTCCTTAAGTAAATGAACTATAAAGTGTAAATAACCATGATATAGATATGTCCTTTTAATAAATGTGGGTACATTTATCCATTTATACATGGCTATTTTTAAATAAAACATTAAAAATACTTTCTTGTAACTTTTACATATGCTCTATTAGTAGTCTGACACTTTATCATTTTACAATACATATATGTAGTATCTTTATTTCTATTATTTATTCTAATAAGTATTTGCTATTGTAAAGGAAAAATAACAATAGAGTCTACTATCTATGACTGTCACCATGTTAAGTAATATGTTCACGATCTTAAATACTAATTTTAGGAAATTATGTTACCTTTGGGGGAGAGGAGAAGTATGCTAGGGAAGTTTGGAAAATAATTTCCAACCATATATAAAATGTCTCATTTTTTTAATGAATCTAAACAATTCTATCAAATCACTATATTCATTAAATTATCATCTTTATGTTACCATGTGTTTAATATATGTTTAATAATGTGTTCTTAAAAATGGAGGAGTAATATTTTAGTTTACATAAGGATTTAAAAGTATCATAATATGTACATATAAATATGTATCATTCACAATAATAATTTAAAATAAATTATTATATCCCTTCCTGAATGTTTATATATGTTTTCAATTATGTAGATTCCTCATTGAAGGATATAAATAAGGCTCCTTATGTGTTTGCAGTGTCATGAATGTGATAACTACAGTTGAATGAAATTTAACTTCAGAGATAAAAATACCACGATCCCGTTTTGACTCTTCTGTTGTTTCCATGTAACCATGCCCAATTTCTTTAACTCTAAGTGGCTAGACTCAGTAAATTAGAAATAACAATATAATAATATGTGTAATTCATTTCAATGAATTTATCTAACAATAATATGGTACAACATTTAATTTCTGTCTATTATTTAATATGATATACAAAATAAAATTAATGTCATATTGGTAGTTTGCATAGTTCAGTCCATTATACAGTTATTGAGTGTATGTTATGTCCCAGATATGGAATTTGGGATAAAAACATCAGTAACAACAAAATCACAAAAAAATGTAAGTAGATATTTTGACTTGGGGGCTTACATTCTTTAAATCCTTTGAAAAGTTTTGGTGTGAGTGTTCCACCAAGTATACCTATTCATGGTTTCTGAAAGAAGTGAAGTAAAAGTGAAAGTTGCTCAGTTGTGTCAGACTCTGTGTGACCCCTTGGACTGTAGCCTGCCAGGCTCCTCTGTCCATGGAATTCTCCAGGCAAGAATATTGGAGTGGGTAGCTGTTCTCTTCTCCAGGGGATCTTTGCAACCCACAGATGGAACCTAGGTCTCCTGCACTGCAGATTCCTTACCATCTGAGCCACCAGGGTTTCTAGGGCCTTAATATTACAATCCTTCTTAATGTTGACAAATGATTTTGTGAGTCTATTAGCATGAAAAGTTCATACTAAAATTAAAAACATCAGATTTGTATATTACTATTTTAGGGCTTCCCTGGTGGCTTAGATGGTAAAGAATTTGCCTGCAATCTGGAAGATCTGGGTTCGATCCCTGGGTTGGGAAGATCCCCTGGAGAAAGAAATGGCTACCCACGCCAGTGTTCTTGCCTGGAGAATCCCATGGACAGAGGAGCCTGACAGAATACAGTGGTCCATGGGGTCACAAAGAGTCCAATGCGACTGAATGACTTTCACTTTTCATTTTAGGAAACGATGTTATTTCTAAAATTGAAATAAAACATTCAGGTGATTAACTCACCAATTATCTGAAACTAATTTTATCTGATGGTGGAAAAAATCTAAAATATTAGTCACTTAACCTGTGGCCTACATCATTCTTTCCCCCTCTTTGGTGGAGTGCGCTTTTTCTATACAATGTCTGCACAACAGCATACAACTAGAGAACTGGATAGTAAAGATCAGATTATCTTTGCATAGTCACTAAATTTAGCTTCATGATCATTATAACTTTTCATAAGTTATAGTTCTGAATCTTTGGTTTTGATTGACAAGATATTTTATATAGTAATAACTCTAACGCCTCTTAATGAGAGCTGACTGTGCCTCAAATTCCACAAATCATTACTAACTGAAAACCAGACGCAACCACATATGTTCCATAAGAATCTCAGTATGTACATGTCCAAAGCCTAAACTCATTTTACTTTTCCTTAAAAAGTCTTTCATGTCTAGTGTTCTTTACCATCACCCTACAGGCACTTTAGTTAGAACCTTGATAGTTATGGATGCCTTCTTTCTCTTGACTCCTAAACATAACTTGAAATCCCGTGGGTACTTGATTCTAAATATCTTCTTCAAGCATTTCTATTTATTTCACCCTCACTACCTCTGGCCTACTCACAACCCCTGTCAAATTTCACCTAAAATAACATTAATTATCTTAACAGGTTCTCTGTCACCTGCCTGCACCACATCATTTAGTCTTTAGAATTGCTGTTAAAATGAGCTCAATGTGTATTTTCTCAATGTGTATTTGCATTTGCTCTTGTATGAACCTACTGTGATCTTTCAGACTTCCCAGGAGATATAAAAACGCTGCATAGTTAAATCCAGCAAAGCTGTCCAGAGCCACCTTATTGTATATACATTTTACTGTATATTCAAACTATGTCAGAGTCTGAATAAGCTACTTGTAACAGCCTGGACACACGACTATCTAATAACTCAAAGGACTGTTGTCTGTACCTGAATTGTACTAGCCTTTTCTTCCATGAACTTCTCCAAAACCTTTGCCATTGCTTATGAGAAGAGATTCTCTCCTCTCTACCTCAATGATGTTTTGCTTACATACCCCAAAAGAGAACCAACAGGATTCCATTTGATTTGTTCTTTTTGTTTGGAATTCTAGATAATGTTTCTTTGCAGGAATTCTTTCTTCTTTAGCCTCTTGCACAGTGCTTTGAGCATATTATGTAGGTTTTGCTAACTGCGCACGTTAATGAATGTGTATTGTGTTTTCCATTGTCTGCTATGATTTTAAAAATTTATGTAAATAATTTCTCTTTCTCTCCATCTATAGGTGTGGCTATATATTTACATAAGTAACGAATAGTTTATTATAGCACAACATAGACATAAAACAGGATTACTATAATGCAAATCTCATTTAGATCCATTCTAGAAAAGCCTTTGTAAAAAAAAAGACATAACACATACCCAAACAGGAGTTTCTGAATTTCTTAATATACACTGTGAGTTCTACATATGTGGCAAGTAAACCAAGTATTCAGAGCATGTGGCCTCATCTCATATCACATACACTTGTTATAATGTGTGTAAACAGAAAGAGTAACAGTGAGTGTAACACACTTATTCTTCTGTGCATTCTTTGTGAACAAATGCAAGTCTGGCTCATGTTTATACCTCAGCGATTTTTGAAAGAAGATTAATGACATGAATATTTGCAAAGAAAATGCCTATGTGACCAATTTCGGTGCAGCTCTTGAATATCAGTGTCACAGTGCTTTGCAACGGCTGCCTTTTTGCTACACAGCCCTATTCTATGGAGGTGACAAGCTGTCACATGTAAGGTTTATTTCTATTACTTCTTTTGCTGCTTTAATTCACAGTCTATTTTCAGTGTCTTTTCCTATCCTTTTCATATGTTAATTGCGATTTGAACCAATTAACATATCTAACAAATCCTAGAATTAATTTTTCAATTCAGACTGAGGCATGTATTTCTGCTGAAATATATTAGCCTTTTTTAATAGCTCAGTTTCCATCATTTACCTACAGAACAAAGTTATGCCTATAGTTACTCACTTTGTTGATGACCCTGGCTTCAATCAATGGCCAATTTTAAGAACCCAGACTAATGACTACAACTGCAAAACATTCTTGTTAAGCTCTGTCTCTTAAGGTAATCTCTAATATTTCAGGTAAAGTCAGATTTTTGTACAAACACCACTGTGAGTTCAAATAAGATAGTCTTCTGTTAGGTCACAGGGGTGGGGCTAGAGCTTTGAGGAAAAGTATGAAAAGGATTTGCGGCAGAAACATATGGTTACATTTTTTAATTTCTGAGATGTCAGGACTGGAATGAATAAATAACTACATCTATGCTTCACATAATACAAATACTATTTTATAAAATAGAGATGAACAACTGTGCATATGCCAAAAATCATTTACCATCATAGAAAGCCTTTTATGTTCATTTGGAATTATCAAAGATTTTATATTTACCTTTCAGAGATGTTTTATTTTATTCAGAATTGAGATACAGCTTAAAGACAAAATAAGTTAAAATATGAAGATTATGGAATTGAATTTCCCCTGCAGCAGACACCTTTTAGATTAACATTTGCCTACTTACTATGTACTCTACACCATCGTGATTTCATTCAGACATGAATAAAAGATAATGTTTGTTTATTGAAAATTTAATTATCTCTCAAACAATTTAAAGATTCACAAATATACAGTTTAAAATATGTGAAAGCATAACAGGCAATACTCTGTTTACTATCCAGGTCTTCATTACATCAGGTAAGATATGATCAACTGCAAGCACCAGAAAATCCAACTCACTGGCAAATGATAGAGGAGATTTAGGCACTTGCCTCATATTCACACAAAGAACAGGGTTGATGGGAGGGTATTTTCCAATTCTCAAATCACTAAAGTCTCAGGTTATTTAGACCAAGTGACCACTCAGTGTCATTGAAATGATGTCATCTCTGAACTCTTCTAGGAGCCGCTTTCATCCACAGGCTGGCTTATATGGCAGTAGTAAAGTTGATGCTGCAAGTTAAGATCTAACATTCCTTTTCTACACTGCCCAGAAGAGAAAAGTTTATTTTTTCCAACAATTACCCAATGTTCTGGGTTTGATTCCATTTAGAATAATTTAGAATCAGATTTTGAATTAACAGTTTTGCAAGAAGATACACCCATCATGAACCTTCTTGGAGATGGGAGATGAATCAAATTCACTCATACTACAAGGCTGAAAAACAGTAGTTAGTGGTAGATGAATGAAGCGAACAACAGTGTCCGCTGTCTTCCTAAGATATAGAGACATTGTATTTAAAGATAAGTCATTGTCAAAGTCTGAAGTAATGGTCACTTAATGTGTGTGCGTGCTAAGGTACTTCAGTTGTGTCTGATCTTTGCATTCTATGGATTGTAGACCACCAGCCTCCTCTGTCCATGGGATTCTCCAGGCAAGAATACTGGAGTGGGTTGCCATGCCCTCCTCCAGGGGATCTTTCTGACCCAGGGATCAAACCTGCATCTCCCGCATTGAAGGTGGTTTCTTTACCACTGAGCCATGGGGGAAATCTGGTCAATTAATACCACTGTCTAAATATTTTATCATCAATTATTTCTTAACTTTAAAAGCAATAAATGACCCTTGCAACAAAACAAACCACATGAATGCAGACAACTAATCTCCATATTTCCTCCAATGTAAACCTTTATCCTATAAAGGCAAACAATATTTCAAAAGCAGATTTCCACACCAATCAGAGGTGTGACTAAAAATTATATTCAGCTGAGTACATAATACACATCTATTTTTGTGAGAAAAAGTACCCTCTCATTTCTCTTTCTAAATTTAGTCTATTATTTTTGAATGTTTTATTGAGAAGTAAAATCTATGTAGACAAAATTGGAAAATGTAACAGTCCAGTGTAGCATTGCTGTTGTTGTTTAATCACTAACTTGTGTCCAACTCTTTTTTGACCCCGTGGACCGTAGCCCACCAGGCTCCTCTGTCCATGATATTTCCCTGCAAGAATACTGGAGTGGATAGCCATTTTCTTCTACAGGGGATTTTCCCAACCAATTCTTTACCAATTGAGCCACCAGGAAAGCCCCTAATGCTCTGTGGATTACTTAAAAACTTATTATTTCTCCAAAAAGTAAAAAATCCTCCCATACCATTATCACATGAGGTAAGAAACAAAGCCCCAGAATCACTCTACTTTCTCCCACCAAACATAAATCTGTTACTTTCACTTAAAGGAAATCACTAAGCTTAAATAAATCACATCTTTCTTTACAAGATTACATCTGAATATACATTAGAGTTTTATTTTGCCTATTTCTAACCTTATTATAAATGAAAATATACATTAAATATGATTTTGCCTGTTTATTATTTAACTCATATTTATTAGATTTGTGCATAGAAGACATACATTACTACAGTTTTTTTTTTCAGTTTCTATGCTGCACAGCATTCTATTTCAAGAATCTGCTGTATTTCTAGATACTACCAACAGTATTTGAGAAAGTATAAATTTCACCACTGACTGACTTCCCATGCTAATTTGTACCATGCATAATTTGTACTCATCTTTAGATCAGCCCTGTGATTTCTTTGGAAGGAATGATGCTAAAGCTAAAACTCCAGTACTTTGGCCACCTCATGTGAAGAGTTGACTCATTGGAAAAGACTCTGATGCTGGAAGGGATTGGGGGCAGGAGGAGAAGGGGATGACAGAGGATGAGATGGCTGGATGGCATCACTGACTCGATGGACGTGAATCTCAGTGAACTCCGGGAGTTGGTGATGGACAGGGAGGCCTGGCACACTGCGATTCATGGGGTCGCAAAGAGTCGGACACGACTGAGTGACTGATCTGATCTGATCTGATCTTGCGAGCCCAAAACACACCTGAGGAGAATATGACAAATTCAAAACACGACAAATTCAGAGCTCCGTGATTAATGATGTGGCATTGTTGTGGTTCCCTAATATTAGTGTACTTAACTAATTATGAATAAAGCTCAGATTGAATAAGGGTTGTGTATCATATGAGTCTGCAAAATCAGTCCTTTGTAATGGTGTCAAAATAAAAACAATATAGTGGTTTTATATGAAGTAACTCAGTAATCACAACAACATTAGAGTTTAGGACTACTATAATCCTGTTTCTAAATAAGGGAATGAAGAGCTTATGTAACTTAGCCAATGTATCACAGCAATTATGAAGCTGGAGAGTAAACCCAGATACCTGGCTTTGGAGTCCCTCTAGCAATGTATCATAGTACTATTTGAAAGCCTCACATTTTGTGTTGTTCAGTATAAGAGAGAATAACCTGTGGGAATATAATTTGTGGAGGAACTTGCACTATTGACCCTAGATTTCTTTTTCATTTCACATGGGTCCTGAAATGGAGTAGGTTGGGTGGGAAGAGTTGTCATGATTAGAATTATGACATAGACTGAAGTTATTTTAATTCATAGGATTAAGTGAATATACATACACCAATGCATAATTTATATTTATGCTATATCTGGAATCAAAACTCATTTTTATATACTCTAGCAGTTCACAAAATACATCACTAGGCAAATTAATATTTTTCACTATGACTCTGACTTTCCAAATCAGGAAAGGAGTACGTCAAGGCTGTTTATTGTTACCCTGCTTATTTAACTAATATGCAGAGTACATCATGAGAAATGCTGGGCTGGATGAAGCACAAGCTGGAATCAAGACTGTCAGGAGAAATATCAATAACCTCAGATATGACACCACCCTTATGGCAGAAAGTGTAGAACAAAGAGCCTCTTGATGAAAGTGAAAGAGGAGAGTGAAAAAGTTAGCTTCAGTTCAGTTCAGTCGCTCAGTCGTGTCCGACTCTTTGAGACCCCATGAATCGCAGCACGCCAGGCCTCTCTGTCCATCACCAACTCCTGGAGTTCACTCAAACTCATGTCCATTGAGTCAGTGATGCCATCCAGCCATCTCATCCTCTGTCGTCCCCTTCTCCTCCTGCCCCCAATCCCTCCCAGCATCAGAGTCTTTTCCAATGAGTCAACATTTCGCATGAGGTGGCCAAAGTACTGGAGTTTCAGCTTTAGCATCATTCCTTCCAAAGAAATCCCAGGGCTGATCTCCTTCAGAATGGACTGATTGGATCTCCTTGCAGCCCAAGGGACTCTCAAGAATCTTCTCCAACACCACAGTTCAAAAGCATCAATTCTTCAGCGCTCAGCCTTCTTCACAGTCCAATTCTCACATCCATACATGACCACAGGAAAAACCATAGACTTGACTAGACGGACTTTTGTTGGCAAAGTAATGTCTCTGCTTTTGAATATTCTATCTAGGTTGGTCATAACTTTCGTTCCAAGGAGTAAATGTCTTTTAATTTCATGGCTGCAGTCACCATCTGTAGTGATTTTGGAGCCCCCCAAAATAAAGTCTGACACTGTTTCCACTGTTTCCCCATCTATTTCCCATGAAGTGATTGGACCAGGTGCCATGATCTTCGTTTTCTTAAAACTTAACATTTAGAAAACTAAGATCGTGTCATCTGTTCCCATCATTTCATGGCAATAGATAGGGAAACAATGGAAACAGTGACAGACTTTATTTTGGGGGGCTGCAAAATTGCTACAGATTGTGACTACAGCCATGAAATTAAAATACACTTGTTCCTGGGAAGAAATGCTATGACCAACCTAGACATCATATTAAAAAGCAGAGACATTACTTTGCCAACAAAGGTCCTTCTGGTCAAAGCTATTGTTTTTCCAGTAGTCATGTACAGAGAGTTGGACTATAAAGAAAGCTGAGCACTGAAGAATTGATGCTTTTGAACTGTGGTGTTGGAGAAGATTCTTGAGAGTCCCTTGGACTGCATGACGATCCAACTAGTCCATCATAAAGGAAATTAGTCCTGAATAATCATTGGAAGGACTGATGCTGAAGCTGAAACTCCAATACATTGGACACCTGATGCAAAGAACTGACTGACTTGAAAAGACCCTGATTCTGGGAATGATTAAAGGTGGGAAGAAAAGGGGATGACAGAGGATGAGATGGTAGGATGGCATCACCAACTCAATGGACTTGAGTTTGAGTAAACTCTGGGAGTTGGTGATGGACAGGGAGGCCTGACCTGCGGCAGTCCATGGGGTCACAAAGAGTCAGACACAACTGAGTGACTGAACTGACTGACTAAAATTTGAAAAAGTGTGTGAATGAATAAAGTGACAGTCCTTCTCAGTGTGTACCTTTTTGTGAAGAATGCTGTCTGGTTAAAGTTTGAGCCAGTGTAGATAAGCTGTTTTGAATATCTGTTTACCTTATAGAATATTTTTACTGTAAGAAACATTATGATTAAAGAGATGGATAATTTCCAAACAGCGCAAAGCTAGCATATACATAGTGTAGCCTGTTTCTAATAGTTATTGGACATTTTCATAACATGGTAGGAGATCTTAAGGCATTGTTTCACTTTGTTGCTCAGTCACTCAGTCAAGTCCTACTCTTTGCAACCCCATGGACTGCAGCATAGCAGGCTTCCCTGTCCTTCATTATCTCCCAGAGTTTGCTCAAACTCATGTCCATTGAGTTGGTGATGCTATCCAACCATCTCATCCTCTGTCACCCCCTTCTCCTTCTGCCCTCAATCTTTCCCAGCATCAGGGTCTTTTCCAATGAGTTAACTGTTTGCATCAGGTGGCCAAATATTGAAGCTTCAGCTTCAGCATCAGTCCTTCCTAGTCAGGATTGATTTCTTTTAGGATTAACTAGTTTGATCTCCTTGCTGTCCAAGGGACTCTCAAGAGTCTTCTCTAGCACCACAGTTCAAAAGTATCAATTCTTCAGTGCTCAGCCTCCTGCTGCTACTGCTACTGCTGCTAAGTCACTTCAGTCGTGTCTGACTCTGTGCGACCCCATATTCGGCAGCCTACCTGGCTCCCGTCCCTGGGATTCTCCAGGCAAGAACACTGGAGTAGGTTGCCATTTCCTTCTCATGAAAGTGAAAAGTGAAAATGAAGTCGCTCAGTCGTGTCCAACTCCTAGCGACCCCATGGACCTACCAGCCTCCTCCGTCCATGGGATTTGCCAGGCAAGAGTACTGGAGTGGGGTGCCATCGCCTTCTCTACACCAATGCAAATTGCAGTGCTGAGACTTGTAGATAATTCTATTACTCTGTGGGGAGGTGTTTCTGTAGATATCCCTTTTCTTGAGTGGGAAAATAATCTTCAGGACTCTCATCTGTTGATGTCAATTTGCCCCAACTCATGAATGCTATTTGCATCTGACATCATCTTTGTGAGAAACTGATGCTAGTCAAGGATTACGTTTTAGTTGTGCTTTTTAGTAGTCATTGTATGCATATTATATTACTATTTCAGTACTGTGACGATAAGTATCAGAATG
Organism: Bubalus bubalis; assembly: GCF_019923935.1. NCBI lineage: Eukaryota > Metazoa > Chordata > Mammalia > Artiodactyla > Bovidae > Bubalus > Bubalus bubalis. Next base: position 48,148,934 of record NC_059173.1, read on the forward strand.
TTGTTTATCTTATGATTTCTCAGAAATCATTGCCTTTTACTGAACTTTAATATCAATATAGTTTTGCAAGAAGTTTTTTTCATTTTGAAATTGTTTAATATCATTCTCCCCCAAATCTACATTATCATTATCACCATGGATGTTAATAATTACTTGACAATGAGCACTTATTATATGCTAAAGGACTATATGAACTGGTATGCATATTTTTGGTATTTACGATACTACAGTTCAGTCCAATATGGTAGCCAATAACCAACATGTGGCTATTTAAGTTTAAATTTAAAATTAAAGTGAAACAGTGTCAGTCTGACTACTGACTTCTCAAGTGCTTGATACTAGTAAATAGAACAGATTTAGAACATTCCATCATCACAGAAGATTTTATTTGGCTATTTAATGAGATAGAATCAGTAAGTAACCTGAAACTTTAACCACAACTCTCTGACTCACAAACTACAATCATAAATTTCATATTATAATGTACATTTTATGAAATAGAAACCATCTCTGTTATGTTTGCAGGTTTGTTTGCTTTTAAATCAGAAAGTCTATGCCTGGTAAATCATTCATGATTAATGGTTGAAGAAATGACTGGGTGAATTCTAAAAAAATCAAGATATATTACATAAAGCTAATTATTTATCTAGAATTTCTATGAAAGAAAATTATGAAATATCTGATTGAGCATATGACTTTGTATAGATTATCATGTCCTCTATCTCTTCAATACAGATACTATATACTTCCATACCTGTTTTGTATTTCTCTCATAATTTGAGTTTTGTTATAGTACTCTATATCCCCAAATTAACTTCCTCATTGAATATGTTTTTGCTGTACATTTTGTACATTGGTTAACTCTGTGTGATTTAATCCATCAAAATAGCAATCTATTTAGACTGAACCGAACTTGCCTTTTGAGTATGACTAAAATGAAATTGAGCAAATGTTTCATTACTATTCCCATTAGATTTTACTTATGTATTTCCCATGCCCATTTATTGTTATGACATTGTTTTTATCAGTTTACAAGTATGTAGACTTCTTACTATGCTCCCCTGACCATTCACTGTATCATCCAAATTTGAATTATGCAAACTTTTCTTTCTACTGTGTTTCTGTAATATACTGAAAATGGCATAAATCTTTTATTTATATTCAATTTCTCTAGAGTCTCAGCAATTTCACAGGTACTTTTATTCATTGAATGGTGTTCAGGGAACAGTTGTGGATATTGGGAACTTCTCCTCCTTCAGTGCTTGTACGGCATTTGTTTTGATAACTAATGTGCATCTGGGATTATTTTTTCAGTTTGTGTATATTCTTCTCCTTGATAGGCAGTTCAACAGCTGTCAGAGAGCAGCTTTCTGCTCTCAGGAATGCTCTTGTGGGTTTGGAAAGATCAACTAAGAACAATAAAACATTATTTATGAATGATTTTAATTTGTGGAAATATACTCCCTCTATAGGAACAAAATGTAAATAAAATTCTATGTAATATTTCTAGCTTGTGGTCACTGAAAATTCTAACCAATGCTAGTAAGCAAAAACCTGCTAATCTCTGCATGAAAAGAATACTAAAACAAATAAACTCAGTTTATATATCTGGATTTGTGTCATGTTTAAGACATAAAACTAAAGTCAATAATACATGCTGCCTTGATTTGAGTTGGTAAGACTGGGATGGCGTCAAATGACCCAGGTGAAAGTAAGTGTCCCCACTCTCCCATGGATAAGGTTCCCCAGATTAACACCCTTCCTTATTTAAGGAATCAGACACAATTCCTGCTTATACGCCAGTAATGAGTGTCAATTCTCCACCAGTTTCTGGAATTATTCAGATAAGCTAATCATATTCTTCCATGGGAAAAAGGGACACTCCATCCCCTTGACAGTACAAATAGTGTCAGATACCTCCCACAGGCCCTGGTTTACTCTCTTCTCGAGTACCACCCCTGCCTAGTATATGATGTACCCTTCCTCTGATCTGTGAGTATATGTGACTATTCATCTACAGTCAGTCTCATCTGTCCTATGTATTGTGTCATCTAGCCATGCTCATAAGCCTAGGGTGGAAATTCCTCCTTAACAATGGATGAGTGGAAGGTAATTAAAATTATTTCATGTTTTGTTGAGTGGCATATGAAATAGTATATGCATGTCAGAAACAGAAGCACTATACCAAATATACTGAATCTCTTTTTACAACTAATTCCTTTAACATTAGATTTATCACTAGGTCACTAAAATTATAAACATCTAAGGACAATGACTTGGAGAAGGCAGTGGCACCCCACTCCAGTACTCTTGCCTGGAAAATTCCATGGATGGAGGAGCCTGGTAGGCTGCAGTCCATGGGGTCACTAAGAGTCAGACATGACTGAGCGACTTCACTTTCACTTTTCACTTTCATGCATTGGAGAAGGAAATGGCAACCCACTCCAGTGTTCTTGCCTGGAGAATACCAGGGACGGGGTAGCCTGGTGGGCTGCCGTCTATGGGGTCGCACAGAGTCAGACACGACTGAAGCGACTTCGCAGCAGCAAGGACAATAACTATAACTTGAACCAGCATAGAGTCTAATGAAGACACAAGGACAGGAACAAGAAAATTAACAAAATGATAAGTACTGTTATATAATCACATTTTAAAGCTGCTGTTCTCAGCATGCTGTGAGAAAGTAGAAAAGATACTTGACACATAATATGTATTCAGTGTGGTTTTCAGAATATGGTTTTCAAAAATAAACGAAGAAAAACCGGCACGCTAGCCCAATCAGAAGGAGTAATGAGGAAAGGCTTCTCTATGGAGCCCTTGGCAGCTAAGAGGGGATTCAAAAACACAGGCTTCAGAATAGCAATTATGAGTTGACAACATGACAGCTCAAAAGACAAGCATTATGAATGGAGATTTGGATTTTAGCACATTCATGTTTCTAAGATATGTGACCTTGATCATCTACTGAGTGAAGAACTAGGTTAAGCTGAAGATCTTGTCAATAAACATGAAAAGTAACTTGATTTAATTGATAATCGGCTAAGTATAAATTAGCACCCTATTGAGACAGCAGCCCTCATCCACCATATTTATATAATTCAAAATGTCTGAGAACGCTAACTATTGTTAGGGATATAAGGAAAGGGAAGTTATCTTATGTTACTCACTTCTCTAACCTATGGCGATCAAGAGTGTATATGAAGTAAAATAGCTTGACAAAGAAGATGTTCTATAGAGTATGAGGGGAAAAGGGTCATTTTTTTTTTCTCATGGTGAATAGCATGAATTAGAAATTCATATGTGTCTAGTAAAATACATTTAAATTACACTATCTAGGGTTAGCTAAGTTGAGACTCATTAATAAATAATGGCCTAAAATCTTTTTTTCCAAAACTTTTGAATACACTACTAATGACATAAGATCAAAGCACAATGTAAAAATGATTGGAAACAATAATTGTCTAATCTAATTTGCTCCAACATGATGCCAGCCTAAAAGTAAATTATCAAGATTATTCTACATATGGATACATCCCTGTGATCATTACTGTTGGACAAGACCTAAAGCATATATTTTGACTTGCCCAACTGGAAAATAGAAAATCATCAAAAATAGAAGTATTTTCGTAGTTATTTCCTTCTCTATTTTATAATTTCTTATTTTATATTTATGTCAATATTTTATATGCATATTATATTAATAGGGAAGAAGAGAAGAAATGCTTGGGTGTATTGATAAAATTCATTGAAATAATGAATTTTGCTATCTAAATGCAATAGGGAATCACCTGGAAGAGAAAAAAAAAAAAAGGTCAATGGATCAGTGGACGAATGGGGAGAAAAATGGGGAGAAAAAGTGAAGTGACAATGATTCAGAGCAGTCTCTGATCTAGTTCACCTGACTCGGGTGTGACAGAGGGAATAGCAGGAGCATTAAAGAATTTGGGATTTAGAACTTGTTTAAGTTCTTGCTTCTGATACATTATTTTAAAAGTGATTATTTCTTTTTGAATGTCTGCTGTAATAAACTCTATCTTCAGATTACAGGCTGATGAATGTGATAAATAGTGGCACAATGTTTGCATTATGTATGACCACTAGAAATGCAAATCTAAAAGTTACTATTATATGTTTTCCTGAAATATAGAACAAAACTCAGAATTATCTAGAGAATATTATTTCAGTCCAGTGAACTCATCTGAAAGAATGATAGAAACTTGAAAATACTGAGGCAGGAAAGGAAGGAATGAAATAGAGACAGTAGTAAAAAGAGAGATTGAAAAAGAGGAAAAAGAAATTTGTTGGAAATTTTTTGTGCCAAACAGGGCCATAATACTTACTATAGATATATGAAAATATCCCTTTTAAATGACTGACTACATGGGCAACTCATACTACATTCTCCATAAGCTTTTCCTTTACTACACGTAGTTCACATTACTGACTTTTCCAAGTGGTGGGACAGTATGATGTCAATTCAAATCTTAAACAAAACTCTTAAGAGTAGAACTCTGTCTTACTTCCCGTAATCTAACACTCTAACATTATTAAATTTTCATGGAAAAGAAGAATGTTATAGGAAATAAAGAGAAAAGAAACAGACAACACCACATGATTGGGGAGGGGGGAAGTTAAAGAAAAAATAGAATTCTCATCTTTATCTGAATCAATATTTAATCAAATATTACTCACCTAGTCAGTTTATGAAACATCAAGCCATAATTACATAACTAAAAAAAAAAAAACTATCTGGTTTCAATGTTAGGAAAAAGAATAAAACACAATAAAAAATTTGACAATAGAAAAAATAAAATTTCCATTAAGAGAAAGCGAAAGATCTGATATAACTTTGATGGTACCATTTTATTTTCTAAATGTGTCCTAATCTTGTGTAACTACTTTTATGGTTCTTCAATATATAACTGCCCAAGTTACCTCCATGAGTTTCCAGAAAAGTTACATAGTTTATATGACTATTTTTCTCAGCACCATTATAGGCCCCTGGTGGAACTACATGTATTACCTTCTCAGAGGTATTTATTTTGTCTGAAGAATACTCTTTGGCAGTGGTTAAACCTAGTTCTTATCTTCAATAATGAAAAACAAAAAAATTTCACTAGCTACATTTTCCTTTTAGTTGGGTTATTATTTTGAGATAGTTGTAGATTGACACCCAATTGTAGGAAATCACACAGAGAGATCCTGTGCACTCTTAACCAGGTTTTCTCCAATTGTAACATCTTAGGAAACTCTAGTACAATTTCACAACCAAGATAATTATATCAGTATAGTGAAGGTAAAGAATAATTCCATCACCACAAGAATCCTTTGTGGTATCCTTTTACAGACACAACCACTTCCTCTCCTGTCACTACTACCTCCCTGCTGCTACTGCTGCTAAGTAGCTTCAGTCGTGTCCGACTCTGTGCAACCCCATGCACTGCAGCCTACCAGGCTCCTCCATTCATGGGATTTTCCAGGCAAGAGTACTGGAGTGGGTTGCCGTTGCCTTTGCAACCACTATTCTGTTTCCTATTTCAAGGATTTTGTTATTTCAAGAATGATATATAAATAGAGCCAAGTGGTATGTTCTCTTTCATGATTGGCTTTCTCTCTCAGCACAATTCACTGGAGATTGAGTCAGGTGGCGTGTGTATCCTTTGTATTGCTGAATAGTAACCAATGATGGGGATGTGCCTCAGTTCTTTTTTAATCAACCATTCATCCTTTAAAGGGCATCTTTCTAAGTTTTGGCTACTTCAAATAAACTACTGTTAACATCTATGGAAGGTCTTTTGAGTGGACATAAATTTTCATTTCTGTGTGTGCAAATGCTCATGAGTAAATTTCTTGTATTATGTGGTAGTTGTACAGTAAGTTTTTTTAAGGAAATAGCAAACTGTGTTGCAAAGTGTCTGTATCATTTTATAATCCAAGAATAAATGACTCAGTTTCTTTGCCTCCTCAGCAGCATTTGACATGTTTTTCATTTCTTTCAAAATCGGTATATCCATTAGTTCCTTTGTCTTTCTGTATAAATTTTTTTTAATTTTATTTTATTTTTAAACTTTACATAATTGTATTAGTTTTGCCAAATATCAAAACGAATCCGCCACAGGTATACATGTGCTCCGCATCCCGAACCCTCCTCCCCCCTCCCTCCCCATTCCATCCCTCTGGGTCGTTCCAGTGCACCAGCCCCAAGCATCCAGTATTGTGCATCGAACTTGGACTGGCAACTCGTTTCTGTATAAATTTTAAAATAAGTTCATGCAATATATATGGTAGTTTCATTTTTAGTTTTTTAAGGAACCCCCATAGTGTTCTCCATAGTGAGTGTACCAATTTACATTTTCACCAACAGTGCAGGAGGGTTCCCTTTTCTCCACACTTTTTCAGCATTTATTGTTCATAGACTTCCATATGAGTCATTCTGACCAGCTTGAGGTGAAACCTCATTGTAGTTTCAATTTGTGTTTCTCTAATAACTAGTAACATTGAGTATCTTTTCATGTGCCTGTTGGTCAGTTGTATGTCTTCTTTAGAGAAATGTCTATTTAAGTCTTCTGTCCATTTTTTGATAGGGTTGCTTTCTTTATTTATTCTTTTGCTATTGAGTAATATGAGCTATTTGTATATTTTCAGATAGATATTTCCTCTGTACATTTAGAACCACATAAGTGTTAAAATCTTGCTCCCACAAACAAGCATAATTTAAAACATTCAGTAAGAGGAAATCTGCTGTATTTCCTGCAGTTTTTGCTTATCATGTTCTTTCCTTATGTTCCAAACTTCATTATTTTCTCATCTCTTTTTTGTTAGGAAAACTTCCTTTAGCCATTCTTTTAGGATAGGTCTATAGTGATAAATTCTTTAATTTTCTTTGATCATAGAATGTCTTGATTTCTCTTGTATTCCTGAAGGTTATTTTCACTGAATTTGGATTCTTGATCTATAGTTCTTTAAAATGTTGCACCACTTCATTTTGGTCTTTAGGGTTTCTGATGAGAAATCTACTGTCAATCCAACTGTTTTCCCCTAAAGCTATGGTCATTTTTCTTTTGCTGCTTTCAAGATTTTCCTTTGACTTTAGTTGTCAGAACTGTCATCATGATGTGTCTTGAAGGGGATTTCTTTGGGTTTATCCTGTTTGAGTTTCACTCAGTTTCTTTAATCTTTAGGTTTGGGTGTTTTGCCAAATTTTTAGTCATTATTTCTCTGAGCTCTTTTTTAGTCTTACCCTTTTCCTCTTGTCCTTCTGGAATTATTATGACACAAAGGTTAAGTCTTTTGTTACTGTCCTACAGAGTCTCTGAGGCTATCCATGTTCTTTCATTTTATTTCTCAGTCTATTTCCACCTTGTTGTTCACAATGAGTAATTTCTATTATACCACCTACCATTTTATTGATTGTTTTTCCCCCTCTATCCTTATTCTGCTCTGAGCCTGTAGATGGAGATTTGTTTTTTTCTTTGTTTAGGTGTTTTTTTTCTTTCTTTCTTATTGTACTTTCCAGTTCATAACACAGGGAGTCCAGAGTGGTGCTCTGTGATGAGATGACCTAGAGGGATGGGATGGAGGTGATGGATGGGAGGGAGGCTCAAAAAGGAGCCTCCTACACTGTGTGTGTGTGTGTGTGTGTGTGTGTGTGTGTGTTGTGTTGTGCTTAGTCACTCAATCTTGCCAAACTCTTTGTGACCCAATGGGCTATAGCCTGCCAGTCTCCTCTGTCCATGGGGATTCTCCAGGCAAGAATACCAGTAGGGGTTGCCATGCCCTCCTCCAGGGAATCTTCGCAACCCAGAGATCAAACCCAGGTCTCCAGCACTACAGGCAGATTCTTTACCAGCTGAGCTACATGGGAAGCCCATATATATATATATATATATATATATATATATATATATATATATTTATGACTGATTTGCATTGATATACAGCAGAAACCAGCACAACATTTTAATACAATTATCATCCAATGTAAAAAACTAAGTTAAAAAATAAATTTTCCATTTGTCTTTAATTGCTGAAACTTCTTTTACTTCACTTTGATTTTCTATTATTCATTACAAACATATTTTTAATTGCTCGCTGTAGCAATGGCACCCCACTCCAGTACTCTTGCCTGGAAAATTCCATGGACAGAGGAACCCGGTGGGCTGCAGTCCATGGGGTTGCTAGAGTCGGAAGGACTGAGCGACTTCACTTTCACTTTTCACTTTCATGCATTGGGGAAGGAAATGGCAATCCATTCCAGTGTTCTTGCCTGGAGAATCCCAGGGATGGGGGAGCCTGGTGGGCTGCCATCCATGGGGTCACACAGAGTTGGACATGACTGAAGTCACGTCCAAGGTAAGAGAAACCCAAGTAAGATGGTAGGTGTTGCAAGACAGCATCAGAGGGAAGACACACTGAAACCATAACCACAGAAAACTAGTCAATATAATCACACTAGGACCACAGCCTTGTCTAACTCAATGAAACTAAGCCATGCCCAGTAGGGCCAACCAAGAGGGGCGGGTCATGGTGGAGAGATCTGACAGAATGTGATCCACTGGAGAAGGGAATAAAAACCACTTCAATATTCTTGCCTTGAGAACCCATGAACACTACGAAAAGACAAAATGGTAGGATACTGAAAGAGGAACTCCCCAGGTCAGTAGGTCCCCAATATGCTACAGGAGATCAGTGGAGAAATAACTCCAGAAAGAATGAAGGGATGGAGCCAAAGCAAAAACAATACCCAGCTGTGGATATGACTGGGGATAGAAGCAAGGTCCGATACTGTAAAGAGCAATATTGCATAGAAACCAGGAATGTTATGTCCATGAATCAAGGCAAATTGGAAGTGGTCAAACAGGAGATGGCAAAACTGAAAGTCGACATTCTAGGAATCAGCGAACTAAAATGGACTGGAATGGGTGAATTTAACTCAGATGACTGTTATATCTACTACTGTGGGCAGGAATCCCTTAGAAGAAATGGAGAAGCCATCATGGTCAACAAAAGAGTCCGAAATGCAGTACTTGGATGCAATCTCAAAAATGACAGAATGATCTCTGTTCATTTCCAAGGCAAACCATTCAATATCACAGTAATCCAAGTCTATGCCCCAACAAGTAATGCTGAAGAAGCTGAAGTTGAACGGTTCTATGAAGACCTACAAGACATTTTAGAACTAACACCCAAAAAAGATGTCCTTTTCACTATCAGGACTGGAATACAAAAGTAGGAAGTCAAGAAACACCTGGAGTAACAGGCAAATTTGGCCTTGGAATATGGAAAGAAGCAGGGCAAAAGCTAACAGAGTTTTGCCAAGAGAACGCACTGGTCATAGTAAACACCCTCTTCCAACAACACAAGAGAAGACTCTACACATGGACATCACCAGATAGTCAACACCAAAACCAGACTGATTATATTCTTTGCAGTCAAAGAAGGAGAAGCTCTATACAGTCAGCAAAAACAAGACTGGGAGTTGACTGTGGCTCGGATCATGAACTCCTTACTGCCAAATTCAGACTGAAACTGAAGAAAGTAGGGAAAACCATAGACCATTCAGGTATGACCTAAATCAAATCCCTTATGATTATACAGTGGAAGTGAGAAATAGATTTAAGGGACTAGATCTGATAGATAGAGTGTCTGATCATCTATTGACTGAGGTTTGTGACATTATACAGGAGACAGGGATCAAGACCATCCCCATGGAAAAGAAATGCAAAAAAGCAAAATGGCTGTCTGGGGAGGCCTTACAAATAGCTGTGAAAAGAAGAGAAGTGAAAAGCAAAGGAGAAAAGGGAAAATATGAGCATCTGAATGCAGAGTTCCAAAGAATAGCAAGGAGAGATAAGAAAGCCTTCCTCAGTGATCAATGCAAAGAAATAGAGGAAAACAACAGAATGGAAAAGACTAGAGATCTCTTCAAGAAAATTAGAGATACCAAGGGAACATTTCATGCAAAGATGGGCTCGATAAAGGACAGAAATGGTATGGACCTAACAGAAGCAGAAGATATTCAGAAGAGGTGGCAAGAATACACAGAAGAACCATACAAAAAAGAGCTTCACAACTCAGATAATCATGATGGTGTGATCACTCACCTTGAGCCAGACATCCTGGAATGTGAAGTCAAGGGGGCCTTAGAAAGCATCACTATGAACAAAGCTAGTGGAGGCGATGGCATTCCAGTTGAACTGTTTCAAATCCTGAAAGATGTTGTTGTGAAAGTGCTGCACTCAATATGACAGAAAATTTGGAAAATTCAGCAGTGGCCACAGGACTGGAAAAGGTCAGTTTTCATTCCAATCCCAAAAAAGGCAATGCCAAAGAATGCTCAAACTACTGCACAATTGCACTCATCTCACACGCTACTAAAGTAATGCTCAAAATTCTCCAAGCCGGGCTTCAGCAATATGTGAACCGTGAACTTCCTGATGTTCAAGCTGGTTTTAGAAAAGGCAGAGGAACCAGAGATCAAATTGTCAACATCCGCTGAATCATGGAAAAAGCAAGAGAGTTCCAGAAAAACATCTATTTCTGCTTTATTGACTATGCCAAAGCCTTTGACTGTGTGGATCACAATAAACTGTGGAAAATTCTGAAAGAGATGGGAATACCAGACCACCTGAGATGCCACTTGAGAAACTTATATATAGGTCAGGAAGCAAGTAGGAACTGGACATAGAACAACATACTGCTTCCAAATAGGAAAAGAAGTAAGTCAAGGCTGTATACTGTCACCAAGCTTATTTAACTTCTATGCAGAATACATCATGAGAAAAGCTGGGCTGGAAGAAGCACAAATTGGAATCAAGATTGCCGGGAGAAATATCTATAACCTCAGATATGCAGATGACACCACCCTTATGGCAGAAAGGGAAGAGGAATTAAAAGGTCTCTTGATGAAAGTGAAAGAGGAGAGTGAAAATGTTGGCTTAATGCTCAACATTCAGAAAACAAACATCATGGCATCTGGTCCCATCACTTCTTGGGAAATAGATGGGGAAACAGTGGAAACAGTGTCAGACTTTATTTTTGGGGCCTCCAAAATCACTGGAGATGGTGACTGCAGCCATGAAATTAAAAGACGCTTACTCCTTGGAAGAAAAGTTATGACTAACCTAGATAGCATATTCAAAAGCAGAGACATTACTTTGCCAACAAAGGTCCATCTAGTCAAGGCTATGGTTTTTCCAGTGGTTATGTATGGATGTGAGAGTTGGACTGTGAAGAACGCTGACCACTGTAGAATTGTTGCTTTTGAACTGTGGTATTGGAGAAGACTCTTGAGAGTCCCTTGGACTGCAAGGAGATCCAACCAGTCCATTCTGAAGGAGATCAGCCCTGGGATTTTTTTGGAAGGAATGATGCTAAAGCTGAAACTCCAGTACTTTGGCCACCTCATGTGAAGAGTTGACTCATGGGAAAAGACTCTGATGCTAGGAGGGATTGGGGGCAGGAGGAGAAGGGGACGACAAAGGATGAGATGGCTGGATGGCATCACTGACTCAATGGACATGATTTTGAGTAAACTCCGGAAGTTGGTGATGGACAGGGAGGCCTGGCGTGCTGCGATTCATGGGGTCTCAAAGAGTCGGACAGGATTGAGTGACTGAACAGAACTGAACTGAAGTGACTTAGTAGCAGCAGCATATTTATGATAGCTACTTCCAAATATTTGTTAGATAATTCTGTAATGTCTATCCTGTTAATGTTTACATCTATTGATTGGCTTTCAGTTTGAGATTATCCCATTTCTTGTATGATTCATAACTTTTTTATTGAGACACAATTGACATATATTAGTTTCAAGTGTACTACATTGATTTGTTGCATATATTGCAAAATGTTCACCACGATAAGGTAGTTAATATCTGTCATCATACACAGTTACAGATTGTTTTCTCTTGTAATAAGAACATTTAAGATGTCCTTTCTTAGCAACTTTCAAATATGGAATACCATATTATTAACTATCCATTCTGTACATTACATCCTCATGACTCATAGCTGGAAGTTTGTATCTCTTGACTGTCTTCAGTCATTCTGTTCAACCCCCATCCCTGCCTCTGGCAACAACCAATCTGTTCTCTGCTTTTAAGTGATTTTTAAATTGAAATTTGGATGTTAAGGATATTGTTATGAGACTCTGGATATTTAATCCTTCTGTTTTAGCTGGTATCATACAAACTACTCTTGTACTAGAAGTCCAAATTCCTCACTTGACTTTCAGTAACTAAGAATTCTCATTATTGCTGCATTAGGAGTGACTGTTCTGACTCCCAGCTGGAACTTCAGTGTATTTTCCTGACTGGAAGGGGCAGGAATGGCTTGTTATTGTTCTCCATGTGGCTTCACAGTGATACCCCAGGCTATGGTGTACATTCTTATTATTCAACCATGACCTATCTAACACTCTCAGAGGAGGGCTCAGGAGGCCTTCCTGCTGCACAGCAAGATGAATGAAGTAGAGCTCTGGTTATTTTTTGAATGGATCTGATTTTGAGCCTTCATATTATTAACTTACTTTATGTTGAATTAATACTTCCAGCTCCTCATTTGCAGTTCAGGGATGATCTGAATACTTCAAACCCAATGGTTCTAGACTATATTTTATCAATGTTACTATATCATTCATTGTCAGACTTGTTTAGTCATTAAGTTGTATAGGGCTCTTTTCTGACTCCATGGACTGTAGCCTGCCAGGCTTCTCTTTCCATGGGATTTCCCAGGCAAGCAAGCATACTGGAGTGGGTTGCCATTTCCTCCTCCAGGGAATCTTCCCAGCTCAGGGGTCAAACCCATGTCTCCTGAATCTCATGCAGGAGATTCAGGCCATTTGTTACCATCTCAAGTGATTCTTTACTGTTGAGTGATCAGGGAAGCCCAGATTATAAGGTAATTGTAGCTAAAACAAAATGGAAGTGAGGTATATATCAACTAAATGCTACACCATGATTCCAGTAACACCATAATTGGGAGAGTGGGATTCTCTTAGCATAAAGGAAAATATGTAATTTGTCTTTTTACCTTTATAAGTTTTCAATTTTTTACGCTCAATATAGGGTACTTTAACAATAAGCAAGCAAAAAAAAGAGCAGCAATGTAGAGTATCAGGTATACTCAAATGGCACAAGTATATCGTCATTAAAACTGTGATTCCAAAGAACACTTACTAATACACTGCAAGGCTAAAATTTTAATGCTGGATAAACTTATGAAATAAAACCACCTGAAAAACTAAATACTGGTTTTACTTATAGTTACTAAATTTTACTAATATTTACTATTTACTAAAACACGTTACTATATGTCCTCCCTTCTTAACAAATGTCCTGATTTCCACCCCCTCCCACAATTTTCTATGCCTTACTTTCATATGGGCAATATCTTTTAATCATATATTAGGAGATGTTGAATTTTAAATATAGCTGAGTATACACAGACTATCAAGTTTATATTATCCATATTTACAATGAATTCAGATAAAGTCTGAAGTCTTTTGAAAACCATAAATGTGTCCAGCCCAGTCTTTGGACATGTTTGGGGTTCTTGTAGACCTGGCTCACCAGAGGACTGACAGTGAAGCCAGTGTGGGCTAGATTCAGTCATGTAAACGCTCTTTAAAAGATTTTGAATTTTGAACAAATGAAGTGGGGTAGAATAAAACGTTAGAATTTTTTTTTAAATTTTATTTTATTTTTAAACTTTATATAATTGTATTAGTTTTGCCAAATATCAAAATGAATCCATCACAGGTATACATGTGTTCCCCATCCTGAACCCTCCTTCCTCCTCCCTCCCAATACCATCCCTCTGAGTCGTCCCAGTGCACCAGCCCCAAGCATCCAGTATCGTGCATTGCCTAATGCTGGTAAACTAACAATTGATTATTTTTGTTCCTGGTTTTTCTTTATTTTTCTTTTACTCTAATTCTAACTGATTCTATAATCATCCTGGTAGATTTTTTAAAAATCTACATTTTTTTTTCATTCTTAATCAGATTTGGTTGCTGTTATTTACTACCAATAATAAATAAATAAATAAATAAATACAACAAAAACCCAAATGATATTGTAGAAACTTAAGTAAAATTTTAAGTTAGAAAAATACTTAAATATACTAGTATTTAGCTGTGGTTTAGGTTAGTGATATTAGGAGTAATTAAAATTTTTTTCCTATTTATTTTTCTCTAACATTAAAAAATAAGCCAACATTGAATTTTATCTTTATAGTCAGTAAAGTCTTTTTCAGAGTAAACGATGCAGAATATAGAGCAATAGGAATTTGAGAACTAAGGCAAGGTCAGAGAGAGAACTTGCTCCTAGCCATCACAGCTCCTTACACATATGTCCCATTGGGAGTAACAAAGTAGATGTGGAAACATTACATCAAGGTTTTATACCACATACTCTATGCAAAGAGTTTATCTTTGCTGAGAGAAAGATTTTTGTTAATTTCTCAATTCAAAGAGTCATTATTTTACTGAAAAGAAAAATAAGATAAGGAAAACTGCATATACACATGCTATGCAATTCCTGTTATTTCTTTTATCCCTCTTTCTTTTTCCCTCTAATAACAAAATAATTAAATTGGTTTTAATAGTAATTGTATTACTATTAAAAAGATCCCTAATCTTTGTTCCACCAGAGTTTTCCTTTGAAAATCATGATATTTCTGCCTTTGCAGTTGTGCAACTTTAACGGTGCTGATGTGATCAAGGACATGACACCATGTCTAGAGTCCAAATTTATCTGGGCCATTTTTATATGAAAAAAAAAAAAAACATGTATGAGAGTAAGACTAAAAGACATGTTGAGCCTCAAGTACCATTTTGGTATTTTGGTATTTGAATCAAGAAGAATACATCTTGGAAGTAATGTCTTCTTCTGATGTTTAACTAATTGGATAATGGATTTGAGGATGTTTCAATATGTTTTGTACATAATTATTTTTAAAGAATACATTTGAATCAGTTCTAATGAGGTGGATGAAACTGGAGCCTATTATACAGAGTGAAGTAAGCCAGAAAGAAAAACACCAATACAGTATACTAACGCATATATATGGAATTTAGAAAGATGGTAACAATAACCCTGTGTACGAGACAGCAAAAGAGACACTGATGTATAGAACAGTCTTACGGACTCTGTGGGAGAGGGAGAGGATGGGAAGATTTGGGAGAATGGCATTGAAACATGTAAAATATCATGTATGAAATGAGTTGCCAGTCCAGGTTCGATGCACGATACTGGATGCTTGGGGCTGGTGCACTGGGACGACCCAGAGGGATGGAATGGGGAGGGAGGAGGGAGGAGGGTTCAGGATGGGGAACACGTGTATACCTGTGGTGGATTCATTTTGATATTTGGCAAAACTAATACAGTTATGTAAAGTCTAAAAATAAAATAAAATTAAAAAAAAACTGTAGTAATTAAATGAGCTATTCACAAGGTAGGCCACATCTTTCGTATTATACATTAGAGTTGACTTGAATCTCAAGTATGGATTCAAATATGCAAATATCTAATTTTCTATTATACATTATCTCAGTGAACTCGGACAAAAATTTAAAAGTCACTACCATCTATAGCTGAACAATTATTATTTTTAACTCACATTTCTTCTGATGTAAATAGATCATCAAACTAAAATATCTGAGGGGCAAAAAGAGTAAAAATTTGTGTATTTGTGTTCTTTTCTATACATTTTGTACCAGAATGACCACTTTTCCATACTTTTTTTGAAATAAAGAATTAAAACTATTTTGTGAATTTAAATGAATTTTAAGCTCAAGATTTTAATGCAAAAAATAAATTAATAAACTATGTATTTTTTAAAAATTGCTTCTTTATATAATATATTTTATATGATACTATTTCAATGCTAACCATATGTTCATATGGCAGAAACTACAAAATAAATAGACAAAGAATATTATTTTCTTGACAGGTAAAGTACTATGCAGATAAATACTGCAGTAGTCTTATAGTAATTGTGTATTCTCCTAAAAGTTCAGTGATCATTTAGATAGTGATATTTTTAAATAAAGCAACTGATTAATTGCAATTGAATTATTTATTGTTACTATTATCTGTTGTCAAAACATGAGTCTGAATTTAAAGGAAACATTTGCAATATTTCATATTTAATATCAAGAATAGTAAACTCAGGTATTAATAAGCAAATAAAGTAAATTATATTAAGAAGACTATATAGTAAAAACTTTCTTTATTTTGGCTAATCACTTTAAAAAGCTATATTTATTTGAACTCTAATTAGTGAACCCACAAACAGTACTAAAATGTGCAACATCCTACTTTTTCTCTTAGAATAGTACTAAATCAGTAGGGAAAGTACTTCAAAATGCATTCTCTTCTATTAACATAATTTCAGCATCTGATTAAATCAGCTATCTTTTGTGAGACATGCTCTCTTTCACTATTATATATATATAATCATTTTAACTCTTAACTATCCTAGAGAATTATAAATAGCGCACAGTGTGTTAATTTTGCACATTATCCTTCTGTGGCTATGGAGGAAATTGGTGCAAATAAATATCATCTTTAAGAAAGAATATGATATTTTAGAGTGATGTACAGGTGAATGGGCTCAGGGCACTTCTTGAAAGTTACTTATTAGTTATAGTTCTGTTTGCTCATCTAGAAAGTGAGTATTAGGATATGGCATATCTACTTCTCAAGATTATTCAGAAGGGAAGATACTAAATAAACTTTATGAAATATAAATATGGTTTTTCCTGTGGTCATGTATGGATGTGAGAGTTGGACTGTGAAGAAAGCTGAGCGCCCAAGGATTGATGCTTTTGAACTGTGGTGTTGGAGAGACTCTTGAGAGTCCCTTGGACTGCAAGGAGATCCAACCAGTCCTGTCTGAAGGAGATCAGCCCTGGGTGTTCTTTGGAAGGAATGATGCTAAAGCTGAAACTCCAGTACTTTGGCCACCTCATGTGAAGAGTTGACTCATTGGAAAAGACTCTGATGCTGGGAGGGATTGGGGGCAGGAGGAGAAGGGGACGACAGAGGATGAGATGGCTGGATGGCATCACTGACTCGATGGATGTGAGTCTGAGTAAACTCCTGGAGTTGGTGATGAACAGGGAGGCCTGGCGTGCTGCGATTCATGGGGTCACAGAGTCGGACACGACTGAGCGACTGAACTGAACTGATAAGAGAAAAAGTGACTATATACACATCTAAAGAGAATATATATACACAGGATCTACATGTGTGTCTGTATTAATATATATTTACAGACATTACTCAAATATTAGAAGTATAGAGACATACGCTTCTGTTTTGCACACAGAGTAACTGTGGCCATGTGACAAATCTATGTCATATTTCTTTTAAACTCATACTATTTTCTGTATTATACATGTAAGCTAATTAGACACAGCAACTTAACAATCATCTATTTTAATCACAGTCTATGTCATTTTTTTTTTAATTTTTCCCAACAAAAGTTCTGAAGCTCTCATATCAACTTTGATCTAATGGAAACATAAAGGAAAGACAGTGAAGTGCTTTTGGCAAATTTTAGTTATGATGTCTATCTTCTTTGTCATTAAAATATTAATTTTTGTTTCATTTAAAAATAAATAAATACATTTTAAAAAGGGGAAATGAAAAGTGAACATGGTCATTATACAGTTAAACTCACCATGAAAGAAAACAAACAAAGAAAACATACTTTTTAGCGCAGGTTTAACATTATATTGGTTTTAAATCTATGAAGCATAATTGGTCAAAAGTACCCTGAATTTTATTTGTTGTTTTTTTTTAATGAAGGCAAAATTCCAAAGCTGCTGTTTGAGAGGGTGTCTGAGCTCAGATGGGAGAAAGCACTGGAAAATCCTGAGCTTACCCAGCACTCAAACTACAGTGGAAAGATAATTATATGTCATTTGTGTTAAATAAAGAATTATGATCTTGATAAAAGAGGTTCTGACAGTTTTTGCCCAATTGCACAATTCTGTCAAAGATTTCCCTTAAAGAATAAAGGAATATTGTCACATCTATTCGTCAGGTAAAGAAAAAAGATAACCATGGTAAACCACAGGATAAACACCAAACAGGTGAACATCCCAAAAGTGTGAGTTAGAAAGAAAAGGCCATGAGAGCACACCCTCCATAGAGAATCCCTGGCTGACAAAATGTCAAACCAATAAAAGAAATGATATCACAGTGTTTCTGAAATCAAATCACTCTTGAAATCTGTGCTTAATCCCTCATTGATAGAATGTAAACCTTGGACAATGAGAAGTCACATCACAATTAAACCTCCTTTTCAAAATAAAGTGTCTTATTTGACTATAATTTTTTCCCGAGTTAGCAATATTCCTTTTCATTATAGCACATCTTTTCACTAGGAAAAAAGTTAAAAATTTCTTCTAGGTGGCTTAATCATCTGCATCAAAATAAATATTTCTTAGTTCCTAAAACACGGCTTTCATCTCAAAGAAGATTTGTGAATACTGTAACAAAATGTTGGAATCTGAGTATGTGATAAATCTTCGAAGGCTCTGTACATTTTGTTTCTAGTAAACTTTAAAAACTTATGTTAGAGGTAACAACTGATATATCTGCATAGCTAAACCCCTGTCTTAGCACACGTAAATCATATTTTCAAGATTTGTACTTGATTTAAAAGAGTATTGCATGGACAGAGGATATACATTTGGAGATTTTATTTGTGCTGGTGTCTATATTTCTCTAGCACTGAAGATGACTTTACGTAATTGAATTTCTACACTTTATTGGTTTGAATAGACATAAAGTGTTTTACCTTTGTATAGGACAAAATCTAATTATGTAGAGTAAATTAAATGGACAGGTATTAATACCAAGGTTTTGGCTATATAATCTCTGTATTGAAGGAACTTAATTTCACTGCTAACCCATTTCTAAATTTTAAAATACTGGCCATACACACACTAAGGCATGCATGTTTTCTCTAAAAACGTTGAATAGAGGGGCAGATGTTTAGCTAAAACAGTTAAGGACAAGACAATTGTTTCAATTTTCCAAGACCTTGGCTCTGCAGATACTGCCTATGGGTTTAAAATGAGGTGTGCTTTAAAAATCTTATTAGGCAATTTATTCCCTGCCTTTCAAAAGTCACTTTGAACTTTTACATTTGAGGAAAATGGGAGGAGTTGCTTTTTTTCATTCTTACTCCATTCATGTCTAGTCTTCATTCTCCAACTGTTTTACTTTTATCCTACCATCTCTTTTTCCAGTAGCCTTGAAGCTACATTTGCTGCCCTGTGTGAAAGTCTAGGAAGATCACTCACCCTTTATGACGCTCCTACTATAGTGCTGAACTTGGGGGTGGGGTAATGTGAGAAAAGATCTGACTCCCCTGAATGTAGCTTCCCTTAATTTCGAGTCCCATCTTGAATACATGAAATGGTTTTACACATATATAAAGATATTCACACTCATTAGTAACCTCAGGAATGCATATTAAAATGATAATGAGATATAATTTCACAATTATTAGAAAGAAAAAAGATGTCAGTGTTGATGTCAACAGTGTGTTCTGGGAACTCACATTTTCTGTGTTGGAAGTGTAAATGAACACAACCACACTGGAGACAGACTAGAGAGTTGCCTTGTGGTTAAATAGGAAAAGCCTATGTTAAGTGTATCTGCTAGAGAAATTGAAATATGTGCATTCACAGTAATGCTTAAAAATATTCATAACAATTTTTAAAAAATTGTAATAATAGAGTTGTCTTAACAAAGAGAATTTAAACATGAAAAAGTGTTTAGTAGGTGTAATTTTTTGATAGGTACCAGAAAAGGCAGAAAGAAAACAGGAAGCTTTTACAAAGGTACAAACTGCAGAGAGTAGCTAACAACTTTAGGGTTAAGGTGAACAATTTAAAAAATTCAAAGTATTGAAACTCAAAAGGTAGGGAGAAAGTCCTAGAGTGCTGAAAGATAGTCAAAGCCTCTGAGCAGGGAGTGGTGGGCTGGCTCTAGAAATCTGAGTAAGAGACACCAGTTACCTGGGACTCAGGTCTCTCTCAGGGAACTCCAGGAAATTTTGTGAGTTTTGGCAAAACCACAGGGCAGATCTAGATATTGCTGTAGGAAGAAACTGCTATGGCTAAGATTTTTTGCTAGGATGGTTCTCAAGGAAGCAGACTGAAGCAACAGGAAGCAAATGGAAAGATATAAGACCATGCTCGTTCTCTAGTTTTGTAGTCTCCCTAGATCACCCCACATTAATGGAACCTAACCAGAGTCAGCTGATAATGTGGAAAAGTGACTTTCAGAAATCCAGCCCCCAGACCACATAGTGAGGTCTAGAGTTACAGGTTTGGAGTTGAGAATCAACAACCTAATAACTGCCTATACTGGAAAGAATGTAAACATCCATCACTGCATTAATGATATGCAATAATGGTAACATTATTAACATTGTATGTTAACAAGAATATACTATACTTCTGAATCCATTAACTGTTGTACAACCACTTTCTACAAAACAACATTGGAACAAAAAAAAAAAAAAGCCTTTGCTTCTCAGATGGGCTAGGAGTTGGCTGACCTAGGTTGGGTTTTACTGGGGTGGGTGGTTCTCAAGGTCCAAGTCTAGCAATTTCTGGTCTGTTTTGGAGCCCTGACTGCAGGAACAATAGCAATATTAGTGAAGACAGAAGTATAGGAGGACAAGCTGAAAAAGGACAAACTCTTTTAAGACTTGGACTCAGAACTAGCACTTTCACTTCTGCCACAACTAATTTGCTCAAGCAAATCATATAACCAAGCCCAAAGGCAAGGGGACAGGAAGCACACCCCACCAACCCCTCCATCCTGAGGCAGTACAATGCTTACAAGTGTGAGAGGAGTGTGGCCAATAGTTCAATGTACCATAGTCTTTCCTCTTGGCTACAATTATTCATAACCATCTCACATGCAAAATGCAGTCACCCGCATTTTGCTGCTGCTGCTGCTGCTAAGTCGCTTCAGTCGTGTCTGACTCTGTGCGACCCCATAGACGGCAGCCTACCAGGCTCCCCCGTCCCTGGCATTCTCCAGGTAAGAACACTGGAGTGGGTTGCCATTCCATTCTCCAATGCATGAAAGTGAAAAGTGAAAGTGAAGCTGCTCAGTCGTGTCCGACTCTTAGCGACCCCATGGACTGCAGCCTACCAGGCTCCTCCGTCCATGGGATTTTCCAGGCAAGAGTACTGGAATGGGGTGCCATTGCCTTCTCTGTCACCCTCATTTTAGGACCTTGTAAACTGCATCTAATCCTGACACCAAGATCTCATTAAACACATTAGGCCCTCGGGTCTGAGTGAAGTTGTTCTTGATATCTTCTCTGCACACCACCAACCTTCAATCATCAAACAGTGACTTTTTGTCAGGAAAACAACAATAAACACTTTGATTTTAAAAAGACAAAAGAAGCATATGACAAAGAAACATGTAAAAATCTTTAGTCCATGGAAATTCTGAATTTCCACTGGAAAATGCGACTAAATATCCTTACTTAGAAAGGAAAAATACCTTGTCCATTCCCCATTCTACAACCTGGGAGTGTCTTCCCCAACTATTTTTCTCCTCTGCTCCTGGATCTACTATATGGAAGTTAGGCTTCCTTTTTTTCTATTATCCTCCTTTTCCATTTCTAAGCAAGACTTTGAAACACGTGCTTTTTGCATACCCTGCTCCTTGCTTGTAGAAAGTTGGGGGCTAAGATGTATTCTCGTATCACTTAGTATCTCATTCCCTTTTAGTTCAGGCTGCCAATTCTTTTGCCAATTCTTTTTACATATATATATATTTTTTTTCAGACATTTGGTTCTATCAAGTTGGTGTGCCTAGAGTCATAATCAGAATTCTTAAGATGTGCTTCTCTTTCTAGAGTCAAGTAGGAATACTTGGAATATATTAGACTTCTGTAAGTCTATTCTCTTGATCTTTCTTGGAGTTTTTGTTTGTTTGTTTTTAAGTTGAAATGATAATTTATCACTATAATTCTTTCAAAAGTTCCTAACAAAAAATTGTGATGATTTGGGCCTTGACTAGTTCTACAAGTCCAATGTGCCACATATTTTAAGACTTTGTTCAGTTCAAGGACAAAACATGTCAACACACCACAGTCAAGCCTGCATTCAATGTACAAGGAAGTATGCTGATTAATGATGGGGCCTTAGTAAGGGTGTGGATGCAGGGAGTGGCAAAGCATTGGGACAGTTAAAGAAAATAGCAAATCAGCCAGGGCTGCATACATGGATATAGTTGCATTACAACATTTTAGTGGTAAATGAAAGAAGTGAATCATAGAAGTGTATACACCATAAATTTACTTTTAAATAAAATTAAAAACATGGAAAATTAAGCAATGCATATTTTGAGGAAACACACACAGATGACTGCAACTATTTAAAAAGAATATCAAGTTCCCCAACTTTAGGACAGCTTTTAACTCAAGGTGGTAAAGATGGAATAAGACAAGAGAAAAAGCAGAGGGGATTCTAGGATAACAGAATTTTATAGGGTTTTGTTTTTTTGGGGGGTGGGGAGAGTTGATTAGTATAAAGATTCTATTTATTATTATTGTTCCTTTATCTGTTTCTCTAAATTATATAAACATATTTTTGTGTATTTACTACATATATATTTTATGACACATCTTTATATTATAGAAATCTACTTAACTTTGAGAATGGGAAAACCAAGGAAGTGCATAGTGAGCTAGGTATTTAATCTTGTTGCTCTCCAGAGGAGAGAGGGGAGAATGTGAACAGAGAAGGACAGAATAGGAAAAAAAAAAAAAAAAAAAAAAAAAACAGACCAAAAATGGGGTCAAAATGTGTCAGACTCAAATTTTCCCTGTCCATTCTTTTTCTATGCCCAACAATGCAAACTGACATAATTATTGTATTATAGACAAGCATAAACATTAAAAAGATTAGAACCAGTGTAATTAAGTGATATTGACAAAAGAATAATTGATTGGCCAGGTCAGTGAAGGAAAAAAGAAAGATAATCACACTTATGAAACATCATGAAAATTAAATATACACATTCAAAAATTTCTTTCTGTCTACTCATGATATATTGCCCAAAGCTAAGTAGTGATTTAATAATACTTTGGAACAATTGAAAGAGAGATTTAAGAGACAGGCTTTCAAAAGACATTTTTTTAACATTGCCACATAACGAATAGAAAAAAATCACATTAACTGCAGGTATTATGCTAACCTGATGCTCATCATAATTCATAATAATTCAAAAATGCACTGGTGTTAAATTTTAAAGAATTAATCAAATAGGTAATTCATCAGTTTGGACGGTAAGTATTTGAAATTAAATCCCTCAGACTCTAAAACTTTATTGCAATTACTAATAGAGATTTCTGTTACATGTGTTATGGGCACCCAAAGCCAGTCCTCTGGGACAACCCAAAGGGATAGGTTGGGAGGGAACTGGGAGGGGGTTCAGGATGGGGGTACACATGTATACCTGTGGCCAATTCATTTTGACATATGGCAAAAACCATCACAATATTAAAAAATATTTATCCTTCAATTAAAATAAATAAATATAAAAATGAAACCATAAGCCTTAAAAAGTTACAAATATATGCATATTTTACATGCATTTATTTTTATACAGATATAATAGACAGTTTTATAAGAATTTAATTTATTAAATTAAATCATAATTTCATGCAACATGACAGGGAACAGTTATCTTTTGTAAAAGGCAATTGAATTCAACACTATCAAGAGGGTGACTTGCCTTGTAGAAACACCAGCAACAGATCATCAGAAGAATTGTTGTCAGTTTTTCGGAGGCATCTTTGATGAACAATGCCTTAGAACTAGTATTATGACTGTATTTCTAGAGCACAAAGGTTTAATTATTAAAACACTATACAGAATGACTATGTTAAGATAAATGTGATAATTTACTCTCTCTTTTTATTTTCAAGAATCTTGCAAAAAACAAAACAAAACAAACAACCTGCTGTCTCTGTGTTTCCCTTTCACCCTTAGTTTTTGGATTTATCTTGCAATCAACTAAAAAGCTCCTAATCAGCCTTTTAGTGGTTTATCCATTAAATTAATTTGCCTCTTTACCCACTTATCTTTGAAGTCCTGTTGAATCAAATGGCCTTATTTAAAAAAAAAAAAATCATGTGGGATTTTACTGTTCAAATCGCAAGGGTCTTTCTCATTAAGTTAACAGAAAGCTTGAAAAACAAAGTTAAATTAATATTGTCAAGAAACTCTTTGATCCTATTATTAGAAATAGAAACATATTTACAAATACTGTCTGGAATCAAATTTTCATAACTGAAGGAAACTATTTTCAGTATGGAATCATAATAAATATAGTTCATATATTAATTTATTTTCTCTTAAAAGAGTTATGTTTTGAAGGGATAAGTATGGAAGTATTATAAAAGAGAAAGCACAGGGGCCACTGAGACAAGAAAGAAAAGGGAGAGAGGTCAAAATTCACCACTGTTTCTCCTCCTCATTTGATGTT
This sequence comes from Bubalus bubalis, assembly GCF_019923935.1. Classification (NCBI taxonomy): domain Eukaryota; kingdom Metazoa; phylum Chordata; class Mammalia; order Artiodactyla; family Bovidae; genus Bubalus; species Bubalus bubalis. The sequence goes on from NC_059173.1 coordinate 48,173,479, forward strand.
GCTTTTTGCTTCTTTTTTCCTATCCTTCTGCCTCCCTTCTCTTCCATCCTAGGAAAAGCCAAGTTATTAATTGGCTTAATTTCGACATTGTTGTTTCTCAGAGAAAAGGAAGGCCTAAAGAGAGGGAGGAAGATAGGAGAATCTTTCCTATCTGGCCAGTCACTGGAGCAGTCAGAACAAATTCTTATATGGACATGGGTTGTGCAGCCCTCAACAATTACAACAGTGACATCAGAGATCACCATAATACACAGAATAATAATGAAAATGTCTGAAGTTTTGCAAGAATTATCAAAATGTGACAGAAATGAGTGAAAAAATGCTTTTGGAAAAATGGCTCCAATAGACTTGCTTGACAGGGTTGCCACAAACATTCATTTTGTAAAAAATGCAATATTTGCAAAGCACAATAAAATGCAAAAATAAGGTACGCACAAAAAATGAGGTATGCCTGTACTATGCATCGTGGAATATCCAACTAATGATGTTTAAGAGGTGTATATGCACTAAAAATAATCATTTACCTAGCTAAGCAACTGAAATTAGCAAGCCATTTGACTACTAGATATAATCATTTGGAGAGCTGTCAGAATAATTCTTTTTCATTTAAGCACTTTAAATATTTTCATGAAAGTTAATTAGGTTTCATTTCTGAATACATTTGCTAATTCATTTAACAAATATTTTTGAGTCTACTTAATGCTAAACACTGTACTATACTAGCATATATAGTAATCAGCAAGGCAGACTCAATCCCACGTTTTTAGAGTTTACAAGCTAACAGGTGAAGAATAAACATATGTCATTAGATATTGGGGTAATAACACTGAAAGAAGAGGCTCCCATGCAGAACATTATGGAGTGTCTTTTTTTAGATGGATGCTATGTGAATGCCCCTCTGAGGAGCTGGCATGCAGATGAGATCTGAGAATAAGAAGGCAGCAGAAATGCAAATATTTGAGTGAAATATTTCCAGAGAGTGAACTATGTTTATTAAAGACTTGACTCAGGAAAGAACTCACTTATTTGGGGAATTAAAAGAAGAACAATCTGTTTGGAGTAGTGTATAATGAGACTGTTTCAAAGTGAAGTGGGATAGATGCGATAAGATTATGCAGTACCTTCTTTACCATATTTAAAAGTAACACTCTAGAGGGGTGGGATGGGGAGGGAGACGGGAGGGAGGTTCAACAGGGAGGGGACAAAAATATACCTACAGCTGATTCATGGTGATGTTTGGCAGAAACCAACACAATTCTGTAAAGTAATTATCTTTCAATTAAATAATAGATAAATTAAAACAAAAGTTTTAGAGAGGCTTTCCAGGTGGTGCTAGTGGTTAAGAATCTGTCAGCCAGTGCAGGAGATGCAAGAAATGAAGTTGCTATCCCTGGGTCAGGCAGATCCACTGGAGGAGGGCAGGGCAACCCACTCCAGTATTCTTTACTAGAAAACTTGGTGGGCAGAGGAGCCCGGTGGGCTACAGTCCATGGGGCCACAAAGAATCAGACATGACTGAGGACACAAAGTTTTAGATACTATCATAAGTGCAATAAGAAGCTACTGAAACAATTTCACCAATGTAGTAGGAATGCAGACCAGCTTGAATGTTATTTCAATGGTCTGGTGAGAGTAAGATACCTTTGTTTCTAAAGTAGTGGCAGTAACAGTGAAAATAAGTGAATGATCAGAAGAAATTACAAGAGACAATTATGGAATTTAAAGACAGATCTAATTAAGATATGAAGGAAAAGGTAGGGCTGAGAATGACTATAAAACTTCCCCTTACAGTGAATGGTGATAATATTGGAGTAGGTAAGAAAAGCAGACAGAAATTAATTTGAATGGTAAGGAAATCAAGAGACTTCCCTAATGAATCTGTTTTTCCACTGTGGAGGGTACAGGTTCAATCCCTGGTCAGGGAACGAAGACTCCACATGACACCTGGTATGCAAAAAAAAATTAAAATAAAGGAAATCAAGAGTTCTGTTTTAGATGTAAGATTAATATTCTTGAAAGATAGTCCATGGGAAAAGTGAACATACAACTCTGGAACTCAAAGAAGTGGTCAGCTCTGGGACACACATTCAGTTCACTATTATAAAAAAAATTAAATAATCAACAAAGAGAATGCTTAGATAAGGGCAGAAAGCTCAGAACAGAGAATCAAGGAATGCTATGGCAGAAAGTGAAGAGGAACTAAAAAGCCTCTTGATGAAAGGGAAAGTGGAGAGTGAAAAAGTTGGCTTAAAGCTCAACATTCAGAAAATGAAGATCATGGCATCTGGTTCCATCACTTCATGGGAAATAGATGGGGAAACAGCGTCAGACTTTATTTTTGGGGGCTCCAAAATCACTGCAGATGGTGATTGCAGCCATGAAATTAAAAGATGCTTACTCCTTGGAAGAAAAGTTATGACCAACCTAGATAGCATATTAAAAAACAGAGACATTACTTGCCAACAAAGGTCCATCTAGTCAAGGCTATGGTTTTTCCTGTGGTCATGTATGGATGTAAGAGTTGGACTGTGAAGAAGGCTGAGCGCCAAAGAATTGATGCTTTTGAACTGTGGTGTTGGAGAAGACTCTCGAGAGTCCTTTGGACTGCAAGATCCAACCAGTCCCTTCTGAAGGAGATCAGCCCTAGGATTTCTTTGGAAGGAAAGCTGAAACTCCAGTACTTTGGCCACCTCATGCGAAGACTTGACTCATTGGAAAAGACTCTGATGCTGGGAGGGATTGGGGGCAGGAGGAGAAGGGGACGACAGAGGATGAGATGGCTGGATGGCATCACTGACTCAATGGACATGAGTCTGAGTGAACTCCGGGAGTTGGTGATGGACAGGGAGGCCTGGCGTGCTGCAATTCATGGGGTCGCAAAGAGTTGGACATGACTGAGCGACTGAAATGAACTGAACTGAACTACTTAGATGTGATGGAAGAAGAAGACCTAGACAAGGATTCAGAGCAAGAGTTGCTAGAATGTCAGGAAATGTTGAGTCACATATCGCAAGAGAAAAGAGTGTAGAGAAGCAGCAATATTTCAGGAAAAGTTAATAATTAACTGATGAAAATTCTTACAATTGGACAGAAGCTGTGATCAAAGGATGTAGGCAGAAGTACGGGGAACTAGGATATGTGAAAGTATTGCAGAGTTCCTAAATATTAATACAACATTAGGACTCAGGCAAGACGTAGGATTATGGTGCAGAAGAACTTGATGCAAGAATACAGGCTTCAAAGTCAAGGATTATGACTTAGAGAATACGATGAGAACCTGTTTAGAATTTGAGTGGTCACAATATAGTACCCTTTCCTCTATTTCTATTCAGCGTAAATTGACACAATAGATACAAAAGAATAAAGAAGATTTCTTTATTACTGATAGAGTCTAGATTGGCTGTTGGGCTTTCAAAAAGTTAGAAACTCAGACTAGAATTAGTTTCTTTTCCATTTAACCACAGGAGAAATCATAGGCTTTCTGTAGAGGGGATGGATCCATAAATGACTTATAGCATCGTGGAGTAGAGCAGAAAAAAATGCTTTCACTGGGCTTCAGGCTTCCAAACTTACTATGTCAAAAGTTACTCTAACTGCTGTTGTGGAATAGAGCATGCAGCAATGGATCTAGAGACTAGGAGTGTTCAGAAAAATCTCACATCATGGAAGCCAGACATAAGCCTGGGAAAAAACATCCTCCCTACACCTGGAAAGCATACTTATAGTGTGTGTGTGTGTGTGCGTGTATGTATTAGTAGCTCAGTTGTGTCTGACTCTTAGCGACCCCATGGACTGTAGTTTGCCAGGCTCCTCTGTCCATGGGATTCTTCAGGCATGAATACTAGAGTGGGTTGCCATTCCCTTCTCCAAGGGTATCTTCCCAACCCACAGATCAAACCCAGGTGTCCTGCATTGCAGGCAGTTTCTTTACCAGGGAGCCACCACGGAAGACCTTATTGGTATCACGATAGATATCAAGTCCGTGGCTGAGAAATAAAGAAAGAAGGAAGCTAAAAGTGTTGGAGTAGAGGTCAGAGAGAATCCATGATTTGGGACATCTTGAGGTTGAATATTATTCAGCAAAAGTTCACCACCAGTAGTGAGGGCCATGATGTAACCTGGAGATTAAGGAATATTTGATTTACAGGGGGCTTGGCATGACTCTAGCTATGAATAGAAACAATATTGGCCATGAACATAAATAGACTGTGACCATGGTGAGCGACTGAATGCATGCAGGTACATGCACACACACACACATGGATAAGAAGGCACTATGGCAATCAGATAACTAACAGGAGATTTTCCTTCTAACAAGAGAATAAAAGAGGAAAACTATATTCTCCATAGCATAAAATAAAACAGGATACTAGAGAACTGAGGAATTCTATTTCTAGGCATAAGATAAGACATATGTGATTTTGACTTTTAGCCTATATAGTTTTATCACAAGCTGTTTATTTAGGAAATGATTTCCATGGAAAGGTCAAGGAGGACATGGTAATTTTTTTAAATTACAAAATAAGCAGTATATTAGAGTGTTTTAGTTAAAAATGACAAAGTCCGAACTCAGCTTAGCTGTCTAATACAAGAAACTTTTTAAAGGAAACTAGTTATTGCATCTGGGAAATTCAGGTGCGGTGTGGGTCTCATAGCTGAAAGGGACACAGTGTGTCAGTTCAGATCTCTCTGTAATCTTTTCTTGTACTGTATTCTCACTCATACTTCCTTCTCATTCTGTATGCTGCTGCTACTAAGTCACTTCAGTCGTGTCTGACTCTGTGTGACCCCATAGACGGCAGCCCACCAGGCTCCCCCGTCCCTGGGATTCTTCAGGCAAGAACACTGGAGTGGGTTGCCATTTCCTTCTCCAATGCAGGAAAGTGAACCTACCAGGCTCCTCCGTCCATGGGATTTTCCAGGCAGGAGTACTGGAGTGGGGTGCCATTGCCTTCTCCTCTCACTCTGTATAGACCTGCTACAAATCTTTACGCAGTTTCTCTATGCTCTAAGTCCCAGGAAATGGCCAGAGAGAGCTAGGGGCCAGGTCACCATGGACCAGCCTTTTTGGAACTTCTGTGTGACATTGAAAATGTATCATATATATGGAATTTAGAAAGATGGTAACGATAACCCTGTATGCCAGACAGCAAAAGAGACACAGATGTGTAGAACAGTCCTTTGGACTCTGTGGGAGAGGGAGGGGAGGGATGATTTGGGAGAATGGCACTGAAACATGTATAATATCATATAAGAAACGAATAGCCAGTCCAGGTTTGATGCAGGATACAGGATGCTTGGGGCTGGTGCACTGGGATGACCCAGAGGGATGGTATGGGGAGGGAGGAGGGAGGGGGGTTCAGGATGGGGAACATGTGTACACCTGTGGCGGATTCATGTTGATGTATGTCAAAACCAATACAATATTGTAAAGTAATTAGCCTCTAATTAAAATAAATAAATTTAAAAAATTAAAACATGTATCCTTGTGGGTAAACAAATTATCAAAATACACTTCAAAATAAGGCCAGCTCTATGAGATAAAGAGTGGCAGGTCATAGAAAAGCATGCCTCTTTCTCTGGGGAAAGAAGTCCCATGTCGCAGCACACGGCTTGGCAGCAGCATTTGGGTTGCATTTGATCTTCCAATCACCCATCTGTTTGTGCACAAGTGCAGTTAGCCAGAGTCCCTGGGGCCAGGCTTACATTACCCCACCAAACAACCCAAAGAAACAGAAAACTCCCTCTCATTACACACACATAAAAATTTTTTAAAAAAGATTCTAATTGCCAGAATCAATGTGGTCATGAATGAGGATGCTTGGATTAGTCAGGCACCATTGGAAACACAGGACAAAGAAGGTGGGCATTCTGCCAAAAGCCCAGGTTGTTCTTACCACAAAAAGGAAAAAGGCCTGCTGAGTAAACCAAGACACCAAATGTTCCCTGATTCCCACCTCTAATCTATCACACAGACACACGGACACATACACGTACACACAAAAGGCATTTCTAGTTCACATACACACAAAAAAGGCATTTCTAGAATGCATACGCCATTCCGAGAAAATCCTTTCATTATATTCTAAACAAGTTCACAATTCTCTTAACTTACACACACAGGAACTCCTCCCTTGACTGAATATTATCCTCTAGCAGTTTAACCACTTCTTCTTCGCATCCCTCTTTCACATGCAGATTTCTGAAAAAAGGCTCCAAAAATTCCTGCCTCCATTTTTTCTTTCCTGTCTTCTCTAGCTCAGATCATTCTACTGAAACAGTTCTTTTTAAGGCTACATATAACTTTCTTGTTGCTAAATCAAAGAAATGCTTTATTATTTTCACCTAACGTGACATCTCAGCAGAATTTGACATCTTGAAGAAGCTTCTTCCCTTGAAAAAATGACTCTATATACTACCTTGAATTTCCTAGCATCTCTAATTCATGGTCAGTGCTCCTTGCATGTTCATCTTCCTTATTCCAGCTCTCAAATATGGAAGTACTGCAACTTTTGGCCGTTGGCCCACTTCTCTTTTCTCATTTTATATTCCCTCCATAAGTAATCCCACTCATGGTTATGTCTTAAAATATAGGTGGTACAGAGATGGCTAAAACTCTGAATGCCCAACTGAGGAACTCCTTCTGAGCTACAGATCTTATACCAAACTGCTATGTTAAAATTTCTCTTGAAGGTCTTTGGAGGACCTTTAATTAAACATGCCCTAATTAAAAACATGTTGCCTTCCTCTTTGGGCTTCCCAGATGGCACTAGGGGTAAAGGACCTGCCTGTCAATAGAGAAGACATAAGATACGTGGGTTCAATCCCTGGGTTGGGAAGATCTCCTGGAGGAGGAAATGGCAACCCACTCTGGTATTCATGCCTGGGGAATCCCATGGACAGAGAAACCCGGCAGGGTACAGTCCATAGGATTGCAAAGAATAAGACATGACTGAGTGACTCAGCATGCATGCATTCCCCTTCCTCCATCAAGCAGGCACAAAGGCACCGACACAGTCTTTTAGGGGCACCATCTCAACGTGTGACATCTACCGACACCGTGCCTGCTGTCTCCTCTCCCTTGCTCCTCATATTTAGTGTATTTCTACCTTCTGCAAATTTAACCCTTAAGTGTTTCTTGAAGATTTTTGCATCTTAATGATCATTATAAAAGCCAGCTCTACTGTTACTTCACCCCTGGAATCTACATGCACCAGTTAATAGGTTCCATACCATTTTCTCCTCTGTCTTCTAATCTCTTCTTTCCCAATATAACCAATGACATTTTGTAAAGCTGAAGTAATATTATTCACCAACCAAAATCTAACACACTGTCTAAGCAGAAAGCGCACTTTCACTTAATAACATTCAAGCAATTTATTTACCATCATAATCCCATGTTCAAATAAAACACGCTCATCCCCTTGCAAAATAGACCTCACTAGCTCTCTACCAATTACTGTATCTAATTGTAGCATTATGACTGTAGGTAGTTTAACCTCATTGCACAGACACAGATGTAGTTCCTTATAATCCAGCAACAATGGCCTGAATGGTGGACTACCTATTTTGATACCTATTGGATTCAGTATCACCGGTGGCATAATAATTTCATTAAACAAAAAAAGTCAGTTGCTGGTTCAGAACTGAAAACTATATACTCCTTATTAGTATAAACCAAAACTTACTCTTCTCAATGGAATTAATTCCTTAGTCTGATGTAGCAGATGTGGCATGTGGATCTACCTGGTCCATACCCCAAGACTGAAGCACTTGTTTTTACACATAGATGTGTAGGCAGTATTGTCTCTCAAGAGCTCTCAGATCAGTCCATGCCTGGGGTTTGTTTTGGATGAATAAAGACACTTCCACTTCACCCAAGGTCTCACATTCCCCTCCCTTAAATAGAGCACCTCATATCAAGAGACTGGTTGATGCAAAGATACAAATTATTAACCCCAGTGTCTCAATTTGGGACAATTCTTTTAAAAATATCTGTATTCACTTGCCAGAGCTGCTGTTAACAAAGTACTGCAAACTGGGTGCTTAAACAGTAGAAGTTCATGGTCTCATAGTTCTGTAAGCTAGAAGTCTGAGATCAAGGTGGCTTACTTTTGAGGGTTGTGAAACACTTGTTCCAGGCCTCTCTCCTATCTTCCAGTTATTGACTGGAAACCTTTCTTCTTAGCTTTTGCTGCATCATGCTAATCTCTGCCTTCATCCTCCCACTACATTCTATCCTCTCCCTGTGTGTGTCTGTGTCCAAATTTCCATTTTTTATAAGGACACGAGTCATATTGGATTAGGGGCCCACCTTATTCCACTCTGACCTCATCTTAACTAAGTATATCTGAAACAAACCTACTTCCAAATAAGAGCACATTCTGAGGTACTGTACCTTAGAGTGGCAGTATGGATTTGGGGAGGGACACAGCTCAATCCACATGACTATCCCAGCTTCAGAGCGCCCATAGGAACAGCTGAAATATCTGTTGCCATGGTTCACAGGTCAAATTTTATTTTTTCTAGAATCTTTTTCCTTTGATCTGCTATGGAGGCTAGTTTCCCAAGCTCTACTCAGTATCTTTCATGAACTCAAAGATAAAGCTAAATTTCTACTTTTGGAGAATCTGACTTGAAATATTTTGCACAAGTGGCCTGAACAGCAGACCATAAAATAGAATTTGGAGCTAGAACAGTTGCTGACTTACTGGCTTGAGGCACCACATAATAGGTGATGGGTAGTAGTTGAGGACGGGTAGCTTTGACATATGCTAGTATCACAATTGTGAAATTTTCAGCAGGGGTGAACTGGGTTGGCACACAAATGGGTGGACCTGTGAGTCCAACATATTAGAAATTTATAAAATATGGGGCAATAATAAGTATCACCCAACACTCAGAAAACTAAGATCATAGCATCTGGGCCATCACTCCATGGCAAATAGATGGAGAAACAGTGGAAACAGTGAAAGACTTTATTTTGGGGGGCTCCCAAATCACTGCAGATGGTGACTGCAGCCATGAAATTAAGACACTCGTTCCTTGGAAGAGAAGTTATGACCAACCTTGACAGCATATTAAAAAGCAGAGACATTACTCTGCCAACAAAGGTCCATCTAGTCAAGGCTATGGTTTTTCCAGTAGCCATGTATGGATGTGAGAGTTGGACTATAAAGAAAGCTGAGTGCCGAAGAATTGATGCTTTTGAAATGTAGTATTGGAGAAGACTCTTAAGAGTCCCTTGGACTGCAAGGAGATTCAGTCAGTCCATCCTAAAGGAAATCAGTTCTGAATATTCATTGGAAGGACTGATGCTGAAGCTGAAACTCCAGTACTTTGGCCACTTGATGCCAAGAACTGACTCATTTGAAAAGAGCCTGATGCTGGGAAAGATTGAAGGTGGGAGGAGAAGGGGATGACAAAGGATGAGATGGTTGGATGGCATCACCGACACAATTGACATGAGTTTGAGTAAACTCTGGGAGTTGGTGATGGACAGGAAGGCCTGGTGTGCTGCAGTCCATGGGGTCGCAAAGAGTTGGATATGACTAAGCGACTGAACTGAACTGAATAAATATAAAGACTGTGAAGTATAATGGTTGACTTAGAGCATTTGGTATTTTGGAAAATGACAAAAAGCACTGAGGGAGGTTAATCACTAATAAAATATTAAGTGTGAGAGCTAAAGGATCTCTTTGGAATCATACAGATAGACTTGCATCAGCTGAATCTGGAAGGCAAATAAATATGACAGCCAGGCCTAGGACTTAATTATAAGAGTAGCAGAGCTTTAGACAATGGTGAACTATAGATCTCACCAGTAATTGTCAAGGTTGGCACCCTCATTGGAAAGAAGTAACTTTGTGAGAATTGGGATAGAAACTTTTGGACTATATATTAAAAAATATTGAATCCCTAGATTCTCCTAAAGCCTGTAGACATTCAGAGTTATCCCATTCTTCCCTATTACAGCCACCTATTATCTAACTATCGTACAAAGGTCTTTGCCTTGCAAGACTACACACACTCACCTGATTAAGATACCCTCACCTCCCTCCTGGTTACCATACCAATAACAAGCTATGTGAAAAGGTAATCGCTCCAGAGAAACACTTGGATTTTAATGGCAGAAAAGAACTACATCTCAGAGTAACATATACTGATAGTTGCCAGAAAGATATGTATGTGGCAAGTCACACAGGGAGTAGATTAAGGCAGATAGAAATATAAATTTGAACAAGAGAAAAGTAAGCAATCTGGGAATATGATCTCATATTCTTTGTAATATAATTAAAAACATCAAATTTTATTAAATAAATAAAGAGATGTACCATATTCCTTATTAGGAAAAATTAATATCATAAAGATACATCCATTGATCTAAGAGCTGTTTATTAAATGCCAACTAAGTGTCAGGTACTCTTCTGAGGAACTGGGATATTTCAGTGAGCAAAACAGATCAAAATCTGTAATTCCAGCTTTCCCCCATCACTTGATAAACTTAATAAATTCTAACATAAATTATAGCAGGAATGGTCTCCTGAGAAGCTTAATAAGCTAATATAAATTTCAAATGGAAGCATCAAAGACCAAGTATAGTCAATAAATTGAAACAAAAAAGAGTAGAAGGAAACACTGAGGAAGAAGAGTGGAAGAAAGAACAAGGACACATCACATAAACAAAATCACTATAATGCTGTCAATTAAAACACTCCAGTCCTGGAATAGGGACATTTCAACAGATATAGAAACCAGACCGGCTATCCTGTAAGGTTGTATCCCATGGCCTGAGCTTTTCCTGCTAGTTTCAGGGGATATAGTTCTAGGGCCCTGATGTTTTATGGAAATTAGTCATTGAGTTCACAAAGGAATTCTCTCAACTTTACCCAGATAAAAATAATGCTATTGAAAATATTGCTTTTGTAGTGAGATCCATCATTTAGAAAAGATGAAATCAAATATGACTAGCTAAAATACATAGCTTATTTTGATAAAAAAATGAAGTTTTAAAATAATTTTGGTTATTAAATATGGAAGTTAATGTGATTTGTACAGCTCACTTAAACTTGAAATACCATAGTCTTTTTTTTTCTGAAAAATAAGATGTTTACACTAACTGATCACTAGTCTATCACAGATGACCATGATTACCACTCTTCTTCCAGTGTTATTTGTATCTCCATTTTCTAGCTTTAATTTGTCTTAGAAACATGAATTTTTTCTACATTAATAATTATCTGTGGCTTCCATGATGGCTCAGTGGTAAAGAATCTGCCTGTCAATGTGGGAGAAGAAGTTTCAGTTTCTGGGTTGGGAACATCCCCAGAGAAGGAGATGGCAATCCACTCCAGTATTCTTGCCTGGGAAATCCCATGCACAGAAGAGCTTGGTGGGCTAGAGTCCATGGGGTTGCAAAAGATTCAGACACAATATAGCAACTAAACAATAAACAACAACAACAATTATATCTCCTAGGTACATAAATTACTGTTGTTTTTTTCATCACCCCATACCCCTGAGAACTGGGTGGTAGTTTAGTTACAAAGTTGTGTCCAACTCTTGGGACTCCAAGGTCCATAGGCCACCAGGCTCCTCTGTCCATGGGATTTCCCAGGCAAGAATACTGGAATGGGTTGCCATTTCCTTCTCCAGGGGATCTTCCTGACCCAGGGAGCGAAACCGTGTCCTCTGCATTGCAAGCAGCATTTTTCACTGCAGGTGGATTTTTTTTACTGCTGTGTCACCAGGGAAACCCTCTGAGAACTGGGAGCTACTTTGCAAATATTTATCTTTTATAATTTGTCTTTCCATTCTTAGACTCCACCCATCAAAGTATCTTAGTAGGAAAACAGTGTTTTGTTTAATAATTGATCAATTATTCTATAGAAACTGCAATCCTGAATTTTTAAATATCAATCCCAGATCCTAAACTTTAAGACAGATTGACAAATATCCACTTATTATTAGTTTTAAAAACAGGAGACTTTATATACAGAGCTAGTTGGCTTCTACTTGTATAACAAAATTATCCTTAAAAAGGATAATTTTCTTTGCATCAAACATGTATACCTGTGGTGGATTCATTTTGATATTGGCAAAACTAATACAATTATGTAAAGTTTAAAAATAAAATAAAATTAAAAAAAATGAAATTAAAAACTATTGCAGGAAAAATATTGGAGTGGGTTTATTATCTTTTATTTATTTATGTTTAGTATAGGCTACAGTCCTTTAAGTTGTCCTCTTTGACCTGAAATGGCAATGTATAGCCAAATTTCCAGTTACCTTCAAAACCTAAGGCAGGATGATTATGTGATTTAGGAGCTATGATTTAGTCTCTTTGGTAATTTTATTAACAAATTTTAATTTTATTTTCCAGAGATTTTTCTGGAATCTTCCTTCTTTCTCTAGTGATAAAGAAAATGAACATATCTGTTAAACCTGGAAAATACAATAGATACCAATGCACCAAGAGCTGAATCAGGCATAGGAAATATATCTACAGAAAGCCTCCAACCAGTTAATTGCAGCTTCTGGCTTGCCTAATAGCTATATTGACAATATTTTGGTCACCCCAGTTTTTCTGACAAATTGAAATACCCTGAGAGAATCATGAAAATAGGATATTCCTTCCTCTCTTATTAATCAAATCACAAGTACTTCATAGCAAAGTTGGGGGGTTTGTCATGAAATTGTCTACTTTTATGAAGTGTCCTATTAATTTTAAAAGATATAATTATCTTAGAAAAGTAGCTAACCTCCAAATATACTTTGATATACTTCCTTAATCTGTACATAGCCCTTCTGCTGCCCTGACCTCATTAAAAATCACCAAGAATAGTAATCAGTGTTATCACGGTCCACCATGTTGTGCTCTAAAGGTAACATGTGTTGGCAGGCTTATTAATGAAATACTCTTAAGCAGAACTCAATTAAACCTTATGTGAATTAGTACTGAGCTTTGTAAAATCTATCTTTGGATAATAAGGAAGAAAATATGTTCAAAAACACAGTACAAATACACCTGATATTGACTGACAATATGTCTAGTTTCAGTCTTCTCTAAGCCATATAATAATAATTAGATTGAAAATAATTCTATGGAAAAAATGAATGTACTAAATGAAAATTACATTGCCTAATGAAATTCAGCATCAGATTTTAATTCTAAGTAGTTATTTAGCAGCATCAGCAGTTTAGCCTAACAAGAAAAAAACATAGTCTTTTAATTATGATAGCTTGGTCTGTTGAACATATGACTCATTATTTCTTTTAAATTACAATGGCTCTCAATCAATTATTTTTAGCATAATTTGAGGCTGGAAAATAATTATAGAGGCAAAATAAATAATATGCATCTTGATATTTAAGAATTATAAAAGAACACTAATCCAATGTGATTGAGAAGATGAAATTCAAATGCATATCTTTCAAACTGATGCATTTCATCAATGTCACATGGCTACTTATTAGTTTCATTTTACTGAAACACTAATAACACTGGCTCTTTGGGTATTACAAAGAAGGTAAATAAGAAACATTTCTATTATGCAATTATTATCTTTAACTAATATGGAAAATATAAATAATAATTCAAATAAATATACATTGTATTATGTACATATTTATATGTATTAAATATAAGACTGAATAGAGACATGAAATTCACAAACAGCAATTTAATGCTTACTCAGAAACATAGGTACTAATATTATTGAGAAAATTAATTTTGCCTTGCAATAAAAAAATTCATGATAAAATAGAAAGTCGTTCATTTCTGAACTATCTCCAAGAAAAATATAATAGAAAGGCAAAAATAAAATTTCTGTTTAAATATAAGCTATTTTTATACCAAATTGAGGAGATAAATAGAAGTTAATTGTCCTAGTTCCTTTGCACAGTATAGCATATGTTTGACTATCTTACTTATGTCATATGTATTATAGGTTAAGGCAAAAATCTCTATTTCTGATGTATGTAGCCATTAGTATAAAGCAGGTGACATATACCGTCAAATAAACTTTCTAATAATTCTGCCATAGTCTAGGACAAAATTTTTGTACCAAGGAAAACAAGAAATAATCACTTACTCAAAAACTAATTAAACCCCTAATGCATTTAAATTGTAATTGCTGTTCAGTTCAGTTCACTCACTCAGTTATGTCTGACTCTTTGCGACCCCATGGACTGCAGAACAACAGGCTTCCCTGTCCATCACCAACTCCCAGAGCTTGCTCAAATTCATGTCCATCAAGTCAGTGATGCCATCCAACCATCTTATCCTCTGTCGTCCCCTTCTCCTCCTGCTTTCAATCTTTCCCAGCATCAGGGTCTTCTCCAATGAGTCAGTTATTGCATCAGGTGGCCATAAGTATTGCATTTTCAGCTTCAGCATCAGTCTTTTCAATGAATATTCAGGACTGATTTCCTTTAGAATTGAATGGTTTGATCTCCTTGCAGTCCAAGGGACTTTCAAGAGTCTTCTCCAACACCACAGTTCAAAAGCATCAATTCTTCAGCACTCAGCTTTGCTTCTGGCCCAACTCTCACATCCATACATGACCACTGGAAAAACCATAGCCTTGACTAGATGGACCTTTGTTGGCAAAGTAATGCATCTGCTTTTTAATATGTTGTCTAGGTTGGTCATAACTTTCCTTCCAAGGAGTGAGCGTCTTTTAATTTCACGGCTGCAGTCACCATCTGCAGTGATTTTGGAGCCCCCCAAAAATAGTCAGCCTCTGTTTCTGATTCCATTGTTTCCCCATCTATTTCCCAAGAAGTGATGAGATCAGATGCCATGATCTTTGTTTTTTGAATGTTGAGTTTTAAGCCAACTTTTTCACTTTCCTCTTTCACTTTCATCAAGAGGCTCTTTAGTTCTTCTTCACTTTCTGCCATAAGGGTGGTATCAACTGCATATCTGAGGTTATTGATATTTCTCCTGGAAATCTTGATTCTAGCTTGTGCTTCATCCAGCCTGGCATTTTGCATGATGTACTCTGCATATGTTTAACAAGCAGGATGCCAATTCACAGCCTTGATATACTCCTTTCTCAATTTGGAACCAGTCTGTTGTTCCATGTCCAGTTCTAACTGTTACCTCTTGACCTGCATACAGATTTCTCAGGAGACAGATCAGGTGGTCTGGTATTCCCTTCTCTCTAAGAATTTTCCACAGTTTGTTGTGATCCACACATTCAAAGTCTTTGGCATAGTCAATAAAGCTGAAGTAGATGCTTTTATGGAACTCTCTTGCTTTTTTGATGATCCAGCAGATGTTGGCAATTTGGTCTCTGGTTCCTCTGCCTTTTCTAAATCCAGCTTGAACATCTGGAAGTTCACAGTTCACATCCTGTTGAAGCCTGGTGTGGAGAATATTGAGTATTACTTTGCTAGCATGTGAGATGAGTGCAATTGTGCGGTAGTTGGAACAGTTTTTGGCATTGGAATGAAAACTGACATTTTCCAGTCCTGTGGCCACTGCTGAGTTTTCCAAATTTTCTGGCATATTGAGTACAACACTTTAACAGCATCATCTTTTAGGATTTGAAATAGCTCAACTGGAATTCCATCACCTCCACTAGCTTTGTTTGTAGTGATGCTTCCTATGTCCCTAAGGATGTCTGGCTCTAGGTGAGTGGTCACATCACTGTGGCTATCTGGGTCATGAAGACCTTTTTTGTATAGTTATATATATTTTTCGTATAGTTCTTCTGTGTATTCTTGCCACCTCTTCTGTTTTGGTGAATTACTATTCACCAATGGCTAAATATACATAATTATTAAACTCTTTATAATGTTCATATGAGAGAAAGTGTTTGTCTCAGTCAGTTTGGGAAGCTATAACAAAGTCCCAAAGACTGGGTAGCTTAAACAATAAAAATTTATTTCTCAGAATTCTGAAGGTTGGGAAGCCCCAGATGAAGGCAGTGACAGATTCAGTGTTGGTGTGGACCCTCTTCCTGCTATATCTTCACATGTCAGGAAGAAAGAGAAGAACCTCTCCTATCTCTTATAAAGGCATTAATTTCATTCACTATACCTCCACTCTCAAAACCTAATTATCTCTCAAATGTCCCTCCATCTACTGCCATCATATTTGGGGTTAAGATTTCAATATATGCATTTTGAGGAGGTGAAAACATTCAAGTCCATAGCAATGTTTAATATAAAACAATAAGATATTTCAAATATTTATTTGGCTGGTTATGAACATTTTGGAGAACAAAACATAATTCATAAGCTCCCACCCACTTTAGTTTATTTCCCCTCCAATAGTCCACAGGATTGCAAAATAATCACTGTTTTATGTAATAAGTGTTTAAATGTTAGTCACTCAGTCATGTCTGACTCTGCAACCCCACAGACTGCAACCCACCAGTCTCCTCTGCCCATGGGATTCTCCAGGCAAGTATATTGGACTGCATAGCCATTCCCTTCTCTAGGAGATTTTGCTGACCTAGGGATTGAACCGTGGTCTCCTACATTGCAGCAGATCTTTAGTGTCTGAGCCACCAGGAAAACCTGTTATATAAGTGTCTGGGCAAAAACATTTGTGACTAGATGTAGAAAAGCACTTCTAGAATACATAGAACTTGGGACAAAATGGTGAATCTATTGGCTTAGGGAGCATCACAAAAAATCTTTTACATGTCAGATTGAGTGGGTTATAGTTTAAAATGTCCACTTCCATAACTCTAGGATGAACCTGTGTCAATGTGTGTAAGTATTTTGTACTTTGAAAAAAGTGTTGCTTGCATGTGAATTAAGTTTTTGAACAAAGTATAGTGCTCTTGTGAAGTTCTGAAAGCTAAAGATTATTTTACTGCAATTATTTTTATATGTACTTAGAATTACATAAGAAATGATGTTACTTCAGGAAGCAACAATGAACTAATAGTATTAAATATAACTATTACTATTATATAGTAGTAGTATATAGTATTATTATGGGCTTCCCTGGTGGCTCAGATGGTAAAGAATCTGCCTGTGATGCAAGAGACCTGGGTTCGATCCCTGGCTTGGGAAGATTCCCTGGAGGAAGAAATGGCAACCTACTCCAGTATTTTTGGCTGGAGAATCCCCATGGGCAGAGGAGCCTGGCAGGCTACAGTCCATGGGGTCGCAAAGAGTTGGACACAACTGAGCAACTAAGCACAGCACAGTATTATAATTTTTATTGCATAGTATCATTATTAGTATTATACAGTATTATTAGTATTGAAGTGAAGTGAAAGTTGCTCAGTCATGTCCAACTCTTTGTGACCTCTTGGACTATAGTCTTCCAGGCTCTTTGTCCACAGAATTCTTTAGGCAAGAATACTGGAGCGGGCTGTTCCCTTCTCCAGGCAATCATCCCAACCCAGGGATCGAACCCAGGTGCCGCATTGCAGGTGGGTATTATATAGTATTAAATATATTCTGTAAATTTTGCTTGGTTTATTGAAATTGATTGTTGTTCTCCCTCAAAAGGGCTTTTCTGGTGACTCAGCAGTAAAAAAAAAAAAAAAAAAAAATCTACCTTCAATGCGGGAAACACTGGTTTAGTCCTTGACTCTGGAAGATCCCCTGGAGGAGGAAATGGCAACCTACTCCAGTATTCTTGTCTGAGAAATGCCATGCAAAGAAGACCTTGGTGGGCTACAGATCATGGGGTTCCAGAGTCAGACATTACTTGCCCTCTAAACAACAACAAAATCTCCCTCAAAAAGTACAATTCCTGAAACATTGACAAATGATTATATTAATAATGATGCATTTTATGAATTCTCCCCAAAATTAACATATTTGTAATTTTTGAAGAATTTAGGGATCTTTTGACATATAAATATTTCTGAAATACTAATGATTGATATGAACCATTCCATGAAACGCTAACCTGCTGAAAGTGAAATATTAAGTAGAGATATCACATGGTATTGCTTTAAAAATGTGGCTCAACACACATTATTAATTATATCAATATACTTATAATCTCTCTCTATATATACAACAAATAATTTGTATATTTGTAAGCAACCTAGGAAAGATAAATACTAACTTTAAAAATAATACATAAAGATTTGTTTAATAAAATAAGCTCAGGGTAAGTATCTAACGGGATGGGTAAAAACATTATCTTTGATCTTAATGGAATAGAGAGAGTATTGGGATTGGGATAAGATGCTTATTCTTTTTTTAAATGCAGCCTGAAATTTAATTGTCTACTCTTCATGAAATAAAATCTTGTTAGAGGTGATGATTTAGAGAAGTGATGCAAATTAATTTTTAAAAAAGCATTTTGCACTTCTAGTACAAATAAATGCTCATTAATACCTAGGCATTATTTATGATCTAATGTAATTGTGTATTATTACTTATATAGGTAGAATAGATTGTAATTAGAGCATAGATAGATTTATATTCTCTCTGCAATTTATGAATGCCAAAATATTAATGATTTATTGAAATATTATTTTCAGAGGAGCTTCTCAGAGGGCCTAGAAGGCATGATTTGAGATTTCCTTTCATTTCTATGAGGTGAATAGGATCATGCCAATGATCTATTCTTGTGCATGGCTTTAGAATTTTAACATTTTACATAGATCTTCTTTTTAATACCTCTGTGGATATTAAAAAGTTTGTAAAAAAAAAAACAAACAGAAAAGTTAGAGACACACACTTGAATTCCTCCTTCTTCCAACAGCAATTGCAAGCATTCATAATTGAAAAATGGTGTTCAAGGAGTCAAATTGTTTAAAAGGATTAGTAGAACTAACCAAGGAATAGAGGACTTAATAGGGCAGAATATGCTGCTCTGACAAGTAAAGAAGGGCAAAGGAAAGAAAATAATGGTCACTCTTACTACCTTCAGAAGAAGAAATGTTTATTGCTACAGTTATGAATTTAAAAACCCAAACAAGTGAACAAACCAACAAAAGTTTAAATACACTGACTCGAATCCTAATGGACATGGCACATCCAAAGATGAAGTTTTTCATTCATATCTGAGAGAAGTCCAGAAATTGCTGAGAGAAATGCTTTGCAGAGATCACCAATGGTTATCCCTTCCACAGGCACCTCAAGGGTAGAGAAATAGCAAGTTTGTAACAGAGCACTCAAACCACAGGGTAAGAGATCAGGCAGGCTTCTTTGGGAAGTGCCTATTTGATTAGCAAGCTTGCTTCACACTGTCAGAGGTTTAGTTTGGGAGTAATAAGGAGACTGGACTACAAATGGGTAGAAAGATGATTTCAGTGAAAGAAATTTCTCCAGTTAAAACTCCAAACATACCTGTGCTTAGGACATTTTGAAGATTAAAATATAGATATATCTCATATTTATAAGAGAATTCTTTTTTAAAGAAAGAACATTTTATTCAAGACTGCAAGGAGATCCAACCAGTCCATTCTGAAGGAGATCAGCCCTGGGATTTCTTTGGAAGGAATGATGCTGAAGCTGAAACTCCAATACTTTGGCCACCTCATGCGAAGAGTTGACTCATGGAAAAGACTCTGATGCTGGGAGGGATTGGGGGCAGGAGGAGAAGGGGACGACAGAGGATGAGATGGCTGGATGGGATCACCGACTCGATGGACGTGAGTCTGGGTGAACTCCAGGAGTTGGTAATGGACAGGGAGGCCTGAGGTGCTGCGATTCATGGGGTCGCAAAGAGTCGGACACGACTGAGCAACTGAACTGAACTGAACTGAAAGGAAAAGCAGAGGAAATTACAGCAGGAGCTCCAGTTTTTGTGGTTTTAAGGTTTTCTTGATAATGGGAGTTATAGTTGCCATAACGATTTTAATAGAAGAAACAGAAGATTGACTAGTCAAGTTAGTGAAACTGCTAAAGGCAGAAGTCTTTAGAGTTGTTTTGTTTGGTCACATTTGCCTTTCTCTGTTCTAATAAATTATTTTTAAACCATAAAACATTGAATGTATAATACTCATATTTCAACATAATACATCAAAATAATTTCTCATCATGAGTGAACTATATTATATTACTTTTGCTTCAAATTCCCTAACTCCTAATTAAGTTTTCCAAAGCAATAACAATGCAAGTAGCCTGATTCTAGATGAATAATGTCAATCTCAGTAAGAATTATTAAACTCTGGTATCTGTAGAACAATCTGGCACCTGTTTTATATTGTACACACGAAGAGAACACTCAAAGGAAAATAAAGTCTAATACAGTCATTATTAAATGTTTATTAGTCACAGCTCAAAATCTCATTTATTGTATTGCAGCAAAGAAACACCTATTTCCCAGCACAAACATCTTTAAGTTTTGATAATTAAAACTTTGGATGTCAATATTTTTCCAGCTCAAGGTAGTAGGCATTATAGTGCTTATCTAGTAATGAAAGCTTATTTCTCAGCATTCAGTTTTCCTACTTAAAACCTAAGCCACATTATTTTATATCTTTCCTTTCAAATTAACTAACTGAATGCTTTTAAAATGTTGCTTTGTCATTGACATAGCAAAATATAAAGAATATTTTAACATATACATAAAGTAGAATAAAATCCATTGAAGGCTTAACATTACAATTTATGAAAGAAAGCTATTTTAACATTCAAAATAGAAATTATATGTTTGGGTGTTTTCCTTCTTAGCCACGATAAATGCTCAATAAGAATGAGAGAAAAATAACTAGGGGAAACCAAAAGCATAATGAAATTCTCAAGACTGCTCATTTGATATTCCTTCATAATTTTTTCTCAGCTTTACTGAAGCATAACTGAAAAAATAAAAATTTTAGATATTTAAAGTGTACATCATGATGATTTGATACACACATACATTGTGAAAGAACTCCTTCATCTATAAAGTTATTTAACACATTCAGTACCTTGCATATTTACCTTTTTAGTTTTTTTTTTTTTTAATGAGAATGTTTAAATTCTACTCTGCAAATTTACTTATACAATACAGTGTTGTCAACTATAGTCACCATATTATACATTAGTTCCTTAGACCTTATTTATCTTATAGCTAAAAATCTTTACACTCTTACCAACTTTATTCCCTACAACCCTCAGGCCCTGGCAATCACTTTTCTATTCTGTTTATATGAGTTTAACTGCTTCAGTTTCACATAGAAGTGATACCATGTGATATTATTTACCTTTCTCTGTCTTATTTCACTTAGTATAATATCCTTAGGGTCCAACCATGTTGTCACAGACATTGGCATTTCCTTCTTTTTGTGGCTGAATAATATTCTATGACATTATACATACCATTTCTTTATCCATTCATCCAGTGATAGACCCTTAGGTTGTTGCAAATCTTGGCTATTGTGAATAATGCTGCCATAAAAATGGAAGTGCAAGGTAACTCATTGTTATCCTTTGAACAGTTATCATTTTAACAGGTGTGAGGTGATACCTCACTGTGGTTTCGGTTTGATGGTTCCTACATTGAGCATCTTTTCAGGTACCTTTGGCCATCTGTAAAAATGTCTTTTTAAATCCTCTGCCCATTTTTAATTGAACTGTTTTCTTTTCTTTCTTTCTTTCTTTCTTTCTTTTCTACTATTGAGTTCTATGAGTTCTTTATATATCAGGTATGTGATTTGCAAATCTTTTCTCTCATTTCATAAATTACCTTATCATTTGTTGATGATTTCTTTGCCATGCAGAAACTTTTTAGTTTGATACAGTCTCACTTCTTTTCTTTTGTGGGGGTGGGGGGCATTTTTCCTTTTAGTGTCAAATTCAAAAACATTACCAAAACTGAGGACAAGGAGCTTACATATGCATAGTACAGGCATACATTCTTTTAAGCTATTTGCTTTACTGAGATTTGCAGATATTTCAGTTTCTTACAGACTGAAGGTTTGTGGTAAGACTGGTTTGAGCAAATTATTAAGACCATTTTCCGAACAGCATTTGCTCACTTTGTGTCTCTCTGTTACATTTTGGTAATTCTTGAAATATTTCAAAAATTTTCTTCTTTTCTTTATTCTATTTGTTATGGTGATATGTACTCTTTGATGTTAATATACTAGCTTTTTTTCGGTAGGGGATGACACAAACCATGAATACAACATGCCAAGCATAATCAATACTTGTTGTTTATGTTCTGACTGCTTCAGCAACTGGCAGTTTCCCTCTCTCTCTCCTATCCCTCTCCTCAGGTCTGCCTATTCCCTGAGACACAAGAACATTAAAATTGGACTGATTAATACCACTACAATAGGTTCTAAGTGTTCAATTATTTGGAAGAGTTGCAGGTCAAAAGCTAGAAATGGTTAATCAGTAAGGAAGGCACTCCCAAAGTCTACAGTCAAAAAGTTAGGCCTCTTGCACCAATTAGACAATGTAAAATTGCAAAGGAAAAGTTCTTCAAGGAAATTAAAAGTGCTGCTCCAGTGAACACATGAATAATAAGATGAAACATGCTTGTTGCTGATATGGAGAAAGTTTCAGTGGTCTGAAGAGATCAAAACAGTCACGTTACCTTAAGCCAAAGCCTAATCCAGAGCAAGGCTCTAACTCTCTTCAGTTCTATGAAGGCTAAGAGAGGTGAAGAAACCATCGAAGAAAAGTCTGAAGCTTGCAGAGGTTTTTGCATGACGTTTAAGGAAAGAAATCATCTTCACAACATGAAAGTGCAAGGTAAGCAGCCAGTGCTGATATAGAAGCAGCAGCGAGTTATCCAGAAGATCTAGCTAAGATAATAAATGAAGGTGGCTACACTAAATAACCAATTTTCAATGCAGATGAAACAGCCTTCTATTCAAAGAGGATGCTATCTAGGAGGTCTAGCTAGATAGGAGAAGTTCATGTTGGCTTCAAAGCTTCAAAGAATAAGCTGACTTTTGTTAAGGGCTAATGCAGCTGATGACTATTTTGAAGCCAATGCTTATTTGTTGTTGTTTAGTTGCTAAGTCATGTCCCACTCTTTGTGATCCTATGGAACTTCCAGGCTCCTCTGCCCATGGGATTTCCCTGGTAAGAATACTAGACTGGGTTACCATTTCCTTCTCCAAGGGATCTTCCCAACCCAGGGATCGAACCCATGTCTTCTACATTGGTAGGCAAATTCTTTACTGCTGAGCCACAAGGGAAGCCTGATGCTTATTACCATCTTGAAAATTCTAGGCCCCTTTAGAACTATACTAAATCTACTGTACCTGTGCTTCATTAGTGAAACAAGGCTCAAGTGACAGACTATCTGACAGGATACCTGTATATGATCTGGTTTATTGAATATTTTAGGTCCACTGGTCCATGGTTGTGTCCTACTTCTCAGAAAAAGAAACAAAACAGGTTTCTTTCTTTTTTTTTTTTTTTAATTTTATTTTATTTTTAAACTTTACATAACTGTATTAGATTTGCCAAATATCAAAATGAATCCGCCACAGGTATACATGTGTTCCCCATCCTGAACCCTCCTCCCTCCTCCCTCCCCATTCCATCCCTCTGGGTCGTCCCAGTGCACCAGCCCCAAGCATCCAGTATCGTGCATCGAACCTGGACTGGCAACTCATTTCATACATGATATTTACATGTTTCAATGCCATTCTCCCAAATCTTCCCACCCTCTCCCTCTCCCACAGAGTCCATAAGACTGTTCTATACATCAGTGTCTCTTTTGCTGTCTCGTACACAGGGTTATTGTTACCATCTTTCTAAATTCCATATATATGCGTTAGTATACTGTATTGGTGTTTTTCTTTCTGGCTTACTTCACTCTGTATAATAGGCTCCAGTTTCATCCACCTCATTAGAACTGATTCAAATGTATTCTTTTTAATGGCTGAATAATACTCCATTGTGTATATGTACCACAGCTTTCTTATCCATTCAAAAATATTACTTTTTATTGAAAATTATTGTTGAAAATTTTAACCACACAGTTCAGTTCAGTTAGTTCAGTTCAGTCACTCAGTCGTGTCTCTTTGCGAACCCATGAATCGCAGCATGCCAGGCCTCCCTGTCCATCACCATCTCCCGGAGTTCACTCAAACTCACGTCCATCGAGTCGGTGATGCCATCCAACCATCTCATCCTCTGTCGTCCCCTCCTCCTCCTACCCCCAATCCCTCCCAGCATCAGAGTCTTTTCCAATGAGTCAACTCTTCGCATGAGGTGGCCAAAGTACTGGAGTTTCAATTCAGCATCAGTCCTTCCAAAGAAATCCCAGGGCTGATCTCCTTCAGAATGGACTGGTTGGATCTCCTTGCAGTCCAAGGGACTCTCAAGAGTCTTCTCCAACACCACTTCAAAAGCATCAATTCTTCCGTGCTCAGCTTTCTTCACAGTCCAACTCTCACATCCATACATGACCACAGGGAAAATCATAGCCTTGACTAGATGGACCTTTGTTGGCAAAGTAATGTCTCTGCTTTTGAATGTGCTATCTAGGTTGGTCATAACTTTTCTTCCAAGGAGTAAGCATCTTTTAATTTCATGGCTGCAGTCACCATCTGCAGTGATTTTGAAGCCCCCCAAAATAAAGTCTGACACTGTTTCCACTGTTTCCCCATCTATTTCCCATGAAGTGATGGGACCAGATGCCATGATCTTCGTTTCCTGAATGTTGAGCTTTAAACCAACTTTTTCACTCTCCTCTTTCACTTTCATCAGGAGGCTTTTTAGTTCTTCTTCACTTTCTGCCGTAAGGGTGGTGTCATCTGCATATCTGATGTTATTGATATTTCTCCCGGCAATCTTGATTCCAGCTTGTGCTTCTTCCAGTCCAGCGTTTCTTATGATGTACTCTTTTAACCACACAGGTACTATAATTTTGAATATTATACCCAAATAATCTTTGACCTATAGTTCAAATGTTCAGGGAAGACAATTATAGTTATATTGTTCTATGTAATGTTAGTATACAGTTGGACATTTTAGTTTTTAGATCACTCTTTCCATAACTAGATTTTCTTTTTTAGCTCACTCTATAACTGAGCATGAGATGAATGTGACATTCTAGCTTTAGTTAGATGTTTCAAGTTCTGTTCTCCCCAAAATTGTTTGCATAAACATTCCCCTCTGATTTCCCTCCATCATTTCTTTTTATTTTTATAGTTACTATGTCTCTGTTGATGTTTTCTAAATATTAATTAATTACTAGCAAAATTTGTTTTTATATTGAGTATAATTACAATAGTCTAACATTCTTATATACTAATGCCAATCACAAGGTTATCTCAGGATTAGTATTCATAAATTTCATTTTTGGGGCTTGAGAATCATTCACATTTTCTAGATTCTTCATATATGTAATAATCTGAATTACATTTGGGGCAGGTGGATGTTATATATAGACAATCTAGACTGTGTTATATTCCTCCAGAGAATATGGGAATTTTATTACATCATTTATTTTATTCTATGAGGCAATTAATTTGATTGTCTTAGACTGTAGTCTCTATATTTAGAGCAACAAGCCAACTCTGAGTTTAATTATTTAATTCCTAGCTGTATTACTTGGAATCTAATCTGTATATGTATAATTTGGTGGTCAGTAAGAGATTTGATTAGAGCTTATTCTCAGAATATGGGATTTCACTTCTATGACTCTTACTTCTGGGCCCCCCACACTATCGAATAACTTTGGATATTAAACATACAATCGGAGTGTGGTTCTTTAGGTCACAAAGATAGCAGGTATCAGAGATCTCCCCAGTCCCATGATGATGACCACAGCTAGCAACTATGAGAATTTACTCCAAGGTATTTCCTTTGTATAAGTACCTGCTTTGGGCTGCTTTCTAATATCTTCAGGGATTTGGATTTTATTGTTTTAAATTGTTTGCTCTGAATTTATAGTTTCTATCAATAGGAAAATCTATCCAATAGGAACTTACATAGCCATGCCAGAAACAAACTCTACTGTCATCAAGCTTATTGACCATAATTCAGCCCTTACTTTAGATTTAATCATTTTCATTGTTGTTTTTGTTTGTTTGCATTTTGGCCTTGTTGGTTTTCTAGATTTTGCAAACTCATCAATAACATAATATAGATACTTTACAATATTTCCTGTATAGAGATAAATTTGTCAGTTGATTTCACAAATGCCTCGTCTATTATTATACTAAGGAAGAGAAGGCATCTTTTAAAATCCATGTTAACATGGCTATGCTTTTTCCCCCAATATAGCTAATTTACTTATAGCCCTTATTTTCTATCAGCATGTTTTTAATGCAAATACTCTACAGCAAAAAAAAAAAAAATCAATAGGAATACAGGAAACAAAGGTTAGTTCTCATTGTGTTTCATTAAAATTATAAGTATACTTGGTTGTTTGAGGAAAGAAAATTCAATTTTCAGTTTCTTTGTTGAGAAAAATTACATTTTTCAGTTACAGATATGCTCAGAGATGAAGCAAATATATTATATGGATAAAAAAGCAAAAAAACCTTGGATGAATTTCAAAAAATACTGGTTTTAATGTTTCCCTTAATACAAGGTAATATATATACATGGACTTTGAAGTTTGAATGCAATGAAAAACCTAGATTGGTTTAAAAGTTATCTGAAAGAAGCACGGATCAATGATGCATCTAATATTTTTGCTTGTCTCCATGAAGATTCATGTGTCTTTACATGGAAATATTTGCAGGCAATATAAAAGTTTTAAAACAGGAACCTCAAGGAGAGCCAAAGTTATTTGATAAAAGCACAGATCAATGATGAAGCTGAAAATTGTTCTCACTTCCCTGAGGAATTAATGAAATTTACATGAAAATATTTAAGGGCACCAAATATTTGAGGGCACCTTAAAAATAATAAAAGAAGTCATAAGAAGAGTCAGTGTCAAACTCACAACTTTGAACTCGGAGTTGCATACCCCAGTTCTTTGGTTTTTTCAACTTTATTTAGAGGAGTCAACATTTAAGGCAGTACTCATCGTGAAAAGTATGAAATCACCGAGGTTGAAATTATAAAAAGGGGGTATCTAAATTGTTTGAATTTAGTTCATAATAGAGCTCAAATGGAAGAGTGGGCGATTGGTAGAAAAGCCTTTAATGAAGAAACAAAATGCATAGGCTCTGGGCTTACAGTTATCTTACCCATTTAAAAAAATTAAATGTGCCATTTAACCTCTCTAAATCATCATTTTATTTTATAAATTAGGACTAACAATATCTGTTCTGACAAACACACAGTGTTTATGAGACTCTAATGAGGAAAGGTCATTCTAGTCAAAGCTATGGTTTTTCCAGTAGTCATGTATGGTTGTGAGAGTTGGACTATAAAGAAGGCTGAGTGCCAAAGAATTGATGCTTTTGAACTGTGGTGTTGGAGAGGACTCTTGCAAGGAGATCTAACCAGTCCATCCTACAGGAAATTAGTCCTGAATATTCATGAGAAAGACTGATGCTGAAGCTGAAACTCCAATAGTTTGGCCACCTGATGCGAAGAAATGACTCACTGGAAAAGACCCTGATGCTGGGAATGATTGCAGGTGGGAGGAGAAGGGGATAACAGAGGATGAGATGGTTGGATGGCATCACTTACTCAATGGACATGAGTTTGAGTAAGCTCTGGGAACTGGTGATAAACAGGTAAGCCTGGCATACTGCAGTCCATGGGGTCGCAAAGAGTCAGACACAACTGAGTGACTGAACTGAATTGAACTGAATGAGGAAATGTATGTAAATTACCTAAGTTATAAAGAATTAAATGAATAAAGATACAAATTTGAAATATGTTTTGAGAACAGATAGCAGTTAAAATTAAGTTTCTTTGTAGTTTCAGATAATGCAGTGTTTAGTATACATTACAGTTAATTATTCATTAGTTGAGCAAAGAAAGTTTATATTGAACTTAACTAAATTATTCACTTAACATGAATTCTTTAAAGAATCATATATATATATTCATTTTGTTTATCTACAAATATTGTATTTGTTATTGTAAGATAATTCTGTACTAAACTCAGTGAAAATGGAAATGAATTACTTAATTCCCTCAATGAGCTCACAGATTAGTGGAAATAAACATGTAAGACTTTGACCCATCCTATTAAATGTCATAAGTGTGAGCTTGAGTCTGGCGCCTTAGACCACTCGGCCATCCTGAATGTCATAAGTGCACACCATAAGTGCAATGGAAAAATAGATGAGAAAGTAATAATTTTTTGCAAAGTGTTATAAAGTGATAAATAGAAAAGACACTATTTGAACTGGTACTTAAATGAAAAGCTAAGGGGAGGAAAGGTGACAAGAGCCAGATTTTCAAATTTATAGCAAACTGTAACATGGCACCATGACAACATTTTAGAAGTATTGCATTTGTGGAGTGGCTTAATTCTCACAAAACAGGAAGTCAGATATAATTTTACCTAAAAAGTTAGTTTTAATTTTGGCCTTTTAACACTGGAGTAAACTAAGCCTTCGAGAGGTCAGGTGACTTTCTAACAGCACATGCCAGATAAATAGCAGAGCAGGGATTCAAGCTCAAACAGTCTCTGACCGTCATCCAAGTACTTAGCCTTTGATATATATTGTCACCTTTGAGCATGTCAACAGCTTCACAATTTGAAAAATGGGAGAAAGTATTCCACCCAATGAGAACAGCATGAGCAAAGGCACCAGTCAATTAGAGCACAGGGAGGGACACCTATTTCAGTAACTCTAGTGAACTGAGCACTGGGTGGAAGGGCAGTCGTGTAGTTAATACATTCCCACCATGTTTACACAACGGAAGAGCTAATTAAACTGGTATAACCACTGTATTTTGCTGTGATCAGTCAGATAGTACTCATCTCAACCTCAGTTGCTTTGAGAAACATTTTCTTATCATCAGTCTTGATCAGCACTTCAATAGATAGGTACTTTCTTAAGTTAATTATTCATTAATTAAGCAAATAAAATAAAGTTTATGTAAAACTTCAAATTATTCACTTAACATGAATTCTTTTTAAGTTTATCTGCAAATATTGTATTTATTACTGTAAGAAAACTCTGTACTAGAAATAACCTGAAAGAACTGAAATAACATTCTCTGGAAACGTATTTACTTCACCTTCCTCTCTGGTGAGAATAGGAGGAGTTAGAATTGATACTCTTGTGATTAGGATAAGTTTAGGTCAGTGTGAACCTCCTATTACAAAGGAAAAGAAAATCCCTGGCACAAAGTGCAAACAATGGCATACTTGTCATAAGTGAAGAAAAGTATAATAACATATAAAGTATACATATATACTTCTTAAACAAATTGTGCACTTAATTCTTACATTTAAATAAGAAAGCAAAAGATGATAAATCATATGTATAGTAACCAGTGTGCTTTCACAATCTATGCTTAACAGAGTTCTATATAAACAGATCAAAAAGAAGGGATTATAGACACTCAGTAGTTTCCATGGTTTTAGAGTCAAGCTAATGATTTCAGGATCAAGTGAATAGGTATGAAATTTCACAGATTCTTGAAAAATACAATGGCAATGAGATATTGATTCAATATATGCACTGGGCTGGAAACTGAATTTCAGATTCAAGATAATAAACTATTAGGTATTCCAGTAAATCTTCAAAGAATAGCTCTATTCTCTAAAGTGCAACTTCTAGGGATTATAATGATATTTTAAAAAAATATGTATTGCCTAATCATTGGAAAGCCCCGAGGAATAACTTGAATCTTATAAAACTGAAACACACTCAAAGACGACACACTGATGAATTCTTTCACTGTTTTCTGGGGAAATATTCAAGGTATTTGTAAATTAAATTTAATATGAAATGTTAATTAATTAATTCTATTCTTTTTAGAATATGAATGTGAAACTGTGTGAAGGTATAGAAACAAGAGATTGTTTTTATTGTCAAATATGTCAGTATAATGAAACTATTAAGTGCATATTTGCAATGTAAAAATGAATGCTAATACAAGATCAAAAGGATTGGGTACCTATACATAGAATTCAAGTTATTAATCCTAACAACACAAATAAGCTAAATCTTCAGAGGAAAAAAATTTAGATGTATAGGTATGATTTAAGAGCTAGAAATTTTCTATTACTTACCTGCCATAAATATAGTTCAGTTATGTACCTTTAAAGGATTTAATAAGAATGATGTGTCACTTTACATTTATTTATTACTTTAAAATTGGTTAATGAGTTTAAAACACATAACCTTTGTAGATACTCACAATAGCTGCATGCAGGCAGGCACAAATCCTTACTGCAATTACACAGAAGGAGAAATCATGACTCAGAGAGTTTGTGACATGCAAGAAGTTGAGCAGAAATGCTAGGATGGATTCTCCAATTCTTAGTCTAATTCCTCTTTCTCCAGACATTGTATTTTCTTTCAGGTACAGCTTGAGTAATCACATCATCTGTGGAAAATGAGAGAAGTCTATTGTTTTTCATGCATCCCTATCAAATATGTAGAAACATATAAAAACCAGAAAAGGATATTATGGAAGTTTAGCAAAGTTATCTTAAATAACTATTACTCCTGCCTGAGCTATTTGTTGCTTGAAGGCTCGGGCAGCCTTCCGTGGTGTTTCACTGTTCATGGTAAAGTCCTCAAGGTTAAAGTCAAAGGGAAACTATAAAGCCTCATTAATATTGGAAAGATTATGCCACATAGTTTCTAATGAGGCTCAGCAAAGCCCCCAATGTCCTCAGTGAATGAAAGAAAGAACTATTTTCCTCAAGGACCAGACTATATGCATATAACACCTCTCAGTTATGTCTGTTCTTATTCCTGTTAGAAATCACTGTGCCTTTTTTCAACTCATGGAAAATGAAATCCAACACTTGTTGCCTTCTCTTCCTTATATTTATTCAGCACTTATCTTCTAACATACTGTACATTTCATTGCTTATTATCCCTATACAAATATAAGCTTTCCAAGAGTTAAGCTTTTCATCTATTGTTTTTTTTCCTTGTTGCATAGAAGAGTGCCTGATACATAGTATTTCTAAATATTTATTTATGATGCTATTATATTACTTCTAACTATTATTTTATGGTTAATATTATAAATATTTATTCAAAAACATTTGTTCTTATTTATTAAATAAATGATTAATCATTTAATCAATTAACATTTTAAAGTCTCACCCAATAGCATGGATATTTATTTTTGTTTAATAGCTTATTAACATTAAAAATTTGTATTGATCACCTAGTATGTGCCTGCTGGGTGTAATGAGCCATGACCTGTCTTCAAGGAGCTTATAATCTTATAGGAAAATAATTAATTACTGTATTTTTAACATATCAATGCCCATATAATGAAACAGCACATTTTATTTTGTCTGGAGGCTTCCAGAAGGCTTCATAGATGAAGTAAAACTTAAGCTAAGACTTCAAGGATTGTAAATGTTAAAAGGATTGTTAATGTTAAAGGTTGAAGTTGTGGTTCACACAGGCACGACCTGTGTGAGGGTCCTAAAGCAGAAATAAGCTAGGTGTGATCAGGAATATAATAAGTTTTGTGTGATTCTAGCCTACTGACATGGAAACAAGTACAGAGAGGTATGTCTTGAACTGAGGACCAGTCTGTCCTGTAGAACCTTGAATGTCATGATAGGTATATTTGTTAAAATGGAATTGTAGTGAAATAGATATTAGCTTTATATTAAGCACAATGGAAAACAATGGGGGAATATTAAGGAAGAAATGCATTATGATCAGACTTACACTTTATAAGATTTTTCTTTGTAGTGAAATGGAAATGAAAAATGCAGTAGTACCAAAACAAGTAGATGCAAAGAAAGTTTTAGGCTATTTTAGCAGCCCCAGTATACAGAGGCCTTGGCTATATTGTTGGTTATCAGCACAGGACTGAGCACATTAATTAATTCATTCAAAAAGTTGACTTTTGAGCACTTGCTTTTTTTTCCATTCACTCTAGGCACTGAGCAGAGGTAAACAACACCCAGATGGGTCTTAGAGTTTATTAGGGAAAACACTGGCTGTTAAGAGACTATGAACAGAAGGACCTGCTTTCATGAGTTCTGTGAGCGTTGGCTTCTCAGAAGGTGACATTTTATTGGCACCTGAAAAAAATCAGGTGACTCTATCCAAGCAAATAACAGGGAACAAAAAGTACCAGGTAGTGATGTGTTCATAAAGAAAAATAAAATAACTCTGAATGTGAAACATGAAAATAAATGATTATTTTAATCTATACAAATACACATATATTTTTAACTAGAAAATCCAGAAGCAAATCAATTTAAAAACTCAGACACATTTTTTTATAAGTTACTGACATTCTTTGGTTGGTCATAGTGCCTATCTGAAATCTTTTATAACACATACACATGTTCTTATAATTTACTTGTTTGTACACTATACATACCAGATCATAAATATGTTTAGCACAGTGACAGCATAGCCTCCACCATCTACATGCTCACACTATATTCTCAGCAATTGTTACATTGAAAAATATAATTGAATATATTGGCTACTAATTCTGAATGAATTTCAACAGCTATTTGATCAGCACTTATTTAGTGTTCTGTAAGTTCTAGTCTTTCACCTTGGCAGCTCACGAAAGAAATTGCCACTCGGTTTAATTACTTTATTCCCATCATGCAGAACATTTTCTTCAGGCATATCAACCATAAAACACTTATAATCTTTCTGAGGAAAGGCATTGAACTGGTAGAGTTTGAGATGCCATAATAGCATGTTTTATCCTTATCTGGAGGTTATGTTGAATTCTGTAAAGAATCCCTATGCTTTGCAATTCTTTTGCCCAGTAGAGGGAACTGGATTGGGTGGGGGAAGAGAGGCAACACTGAACACATATGCATATTAATTGTCCTATGCTAATGTCAAAGAGGACAGTTCCACACTGAAAGGAATATTTGAGCAGAGTTTGATTTTAATTCTTTTTATAGATTCTCATTGATCTGGTTCTGAAGTAATTACTTGACAAGGTCATAGAAAATCATAAAGGAGAAGCTCAGCTAATGACAGTATAAAGACACTTCTGATAAGTGGTCAGAAATATGATCAAGGGAGATTTGGGTTGCTTTAATCATGCTGCATGGGTCTCTGAATTACATTAATGATGGTCCCGTTTGTGTGTTATTAAGCCTCATTTTATACAGGCAAGTGGGTGCCAAGAAAGCAATGGCATATAAGTCAAAATATTAAAAGCATAATTGTTAAATTTTATACTTCTATTTTATATTATATGTAATTGGCAACCAGCTTTAAAACTCTCTAAAATTTATATTCTTATTGCTTTTAGAAACTTCTTTAATAATTTGCAATTTAAGAAACAAAACATATAAGTACCTCTTATTATAAGTTGATCAATAAA
Source organism: Bubalus bubalis (assembly GCF_019923935.1). Taxonomy (NCBI): domain Eukaryota; kingdom Metazoa; phylum Chordata; class Mammalia; order Artiodactyla; family Bovidae; genus Bubalus; species Bubalus bubalis. Next base: position 48,206,731 of record NC_059173.1, read on the forward strand.
AGTAGAATAAATATAATATTATTAAACCCTGAGCACTGTTATTTATGAACATTCGTAACCAGAAAAATCTCACTATATGGTTGCATATTATCTTAGTCAGGATAATAATTCCTACTTTATCTTAAAAACAGCCACAAAATAAAAGTATTTCTTATTTATGTCTTTGTTCAATTCATTTAAGATATGTCTACAGTTCTGCTTTTCTTCAAGAAGGATCCAGAGATCCAGGCTACCTGCACCAGGATGCTCCATCATCCTTTATGTCTGTCTCAGAATTTTCCACTGGATCCTCTGTGTAGAGCTGTCCAGTGAGTAATGGCAGCTTATGATAGAAATATTTCTATTTATGATAGGAATATTTCTATTTATGATAGAAAATATGATAGAAAATTTATGTATGATACATACATAAAGCATGTATGATGGCCAAGTAAATGTGGTAAAACACTTCTATCCACAGTTGTTTCACCAAGCCTCGTCAGTTCAGTTCAGTTCAGTCACTCAGTCGTGTCTGACTCCTTGCGACCCCATGAACTGCAGCATGCCAGGCCTTCCTGTCCATCATCAACTCCCAGAGCCCACTCAAACCCATATTCATTGAGTCAGTGATGGCATCCAACCATCTCATCTTCTGTCGTCCCCTTCTCTTCCTGTCCTCAACCCTTCCCAGCGTCAGGGTCTTTTCAAATGTCAGCTGTTCGCATCAGGCGGCCAAAGTATTGGACTTTCAGCTTCAACATCCATCCTGCCAATGAACACCCAAGACTGATCTCCTTTGGGATGGACTGGTTGGATCTCCTTGCAGTCCAAGGGACTCTCAAGAGTCTTCTCCAACACCACAGTTCAAAAGCATCAATTCTTCTGTGCTCAGCTTTCTTTATGGTCCAACTCTCCCATCCATACATGACTACTGGAAAAACCATTGCCTTGACTAGACGGACCTTTGTTGACAAAGTAATGTCTCTGCTTTTAAAATGTTCTGTCTAGGTTGGTCATAACTTTCCTTCCAAAGAGTAAGCATCTTTTAATTTCATGGCTGCAATCACCATCTGTGGTGATTTTGGAGCCCCCAAAAATAAAGTCATGCAACGTTTCCACAGTTTCCCCATCTAGTTGCCATGAAGTAATGGGATTGGATGCCATGATCTTCGTTTTCTGAATGTTGAGCTTTAAGTCAACATTTTCACTCTCCTCTTTCACTTTCATCAAGAGGCTCTTTAGTTCTTCTTCACTTTCTCCCATAAGGGTGGTGTCATCTGCATATCTGAGGTTATTGATATTTCTCCCAGCAATCTTGATTCCAGCTTGTGCTTCCTCCAGCCCAGCGTTTCTCATGACGTACACTCATATAAGTTAAATAAGCAGGGTGACAATATACAGTCTTGATGTACTCTTTTCCTATTTGGAACCAGTCTGTTGTTCCATGTCCAGTTCTAACTGTTGCTTCTTGACCTGCATACAGGTTTCTCAAGAGGCAGGTCAGGTGGTCTGGTATTCCCATCTCTTTCAGAATTTTCCATAGTTTATTGTGATCCACACAGTCAAAGGCTTTGGCATAGTCAATAAAGCAGAAATAGATGTTTTTCTGGAACTCTCTTGCTTTTTCCATGATCCAGCTGATGTTGGCAATTTGATCTCTGGTTCCTCTGCCTTTTCTAAAACCAGCTTGAACATTGGGAAGTTCACGGTTCACGTATTGCTGAAGCCTGGCTTGGAGAATTTTGAGCATTACTTTACTAGCATGTGAGATGAGTGCAATTGTGCAGTAGTTTGAGCATTCTTTGGCATTGCCTTTCTTTGGGATTGGAATGAAAATTGACCTTTTCCAGTCCTGTGGCCACTGCTGAGGTTTCCAAATTTGCTGGCATAGTGTAGCAAGAAAGAAACCACAGGAGGACTGCAACTATGGTCAGTATTGTCTCTCACATACTCAAAATGAAGAAAGTAATTAGTGAGAAATTGCTCATTCTCCATTACACATAACTGTTTAGGTCACCTGGGGCTTCCCTGGCAGCTCAGATAGTAAAGAATCTGCTTACAATGTGGGAGACCAGGTTCAATTTCTGGGTTGGGAAGATGCCCTGGAGAAGAGAATGGCTACCCACTCCAGTATTCTTTCCTGGAAAATTCCATGGACAGAGACACCTGGGGGGCTACAGTCCATGGAGTCGAAAGAGTCAGACACAACTGAGCGACTAACACTTTCACTTTCTTTTAATTTCTTCACCTTTTAACCAGAAAAACTAGATTCAAGCTTATTCATTCACTCAAAGAATCTCATAAGTATGGCAAGAAAACACAATTCTAAGCAGTATGTGCTAGGTACTAAGGAGATGCAACTGAATAATGTCAGAAAGGTCTCTTGTTGCCCTCATGGCACTTATATTTTAGTGGAGTTCTTGTGCTTAGGTGCTCAGTGTGTCTGACTCTTTGTGACCCCATGGACTGTAGCCCACCAGGCTCCTCTGTCCATGGGAAATCTCCTGGCAAGTATACTGAAGTGGGCTTCCATGCCCTTCTCCAGGGGATCTTCCCAACCCAGGGATCAAACCCAGATCTCCTGCACTGCATGTGGACTCTTTATTGTCTGAGCCACCAGGGAAGCCCCCAAATTTTAGTGGAGAGAGACAGCAAATATGGAACAGATTAAAAGTTATGTAACTACAATCACTTTAGTGCTCTGAAGGTAAAGAGTAGTGTAGGGTAATATTTTCAAGATTCTTTAGGGGGTAATTTAGATGGAGGAATCTCCAACAGAATATTTTCAACAGAAACACAGAGTACAAACTGATGCTTTTGAAAGGAAACCATGGATAAGCATACCAAGCAGAGAGAACCATAAGCACAGAAACCTCTAAACAGGAAGATCTTGATGTGGGTAAGTTACTGAAAACAGGCCAATGTGGCAGAAACATCAGGAGCAAGGATAAGGGAATCGAGAGATCTGGATGAGAAATCAGGGAAAAAATAGACCACTTAAGAGTCTTGCAGACCATAGAGAAGGGATTTCAGGGTCTTTGACCATACCGTAGTTGTATAATGTTAGCTAGTCTTTGCTTTGGATATCAAAGGAAAATAAATGATCTTTCTACCTGACATAGATTTTTTTTTTATTTCTTTTGCTCTGATAATATTTTTAAAGAATATTTGTTTATCATACTATGTGTGTGTGCTCAGTCATGTCCAACTCTTTGTAACCCGATGGACTGTAGCCCTCCAGGCTCCTCTGTCCATTGGATTTTCCAGGCCATTTCCTCTTCCAGGGGATCTTCCTGACCCAGGGATTGAACCCACATCTCCTGTGTTGGCAGGCAGATTCTTTACCACTAGAAGCACCTGGGAAGCCCTTATCATAATACAGATAATTTTTATTTTTTAGTTTATTTTATTTATTTATTTTTTTTATCCTGTTTGGGACTCTCTGGGTTTCTTGGACTTGGGTGATTATTTCCTCCCCCATTTTAGGGAAGTTTTCAACTATTCTCTCTTCAAGTATTTTCTCATGGTCTTTCTTTTTGTCTTCTTCTTCTGGGACCCCTATGATTTGAATGTTGTAGTGTTTAATATTGTCCTGGAGGTCTCTGAGATTGTCCTCATTTCTTTTAATTTGTTTTTCTTTTATCCTCTCTGATTCATTTATTTCTACCATTCTATCTTCTAATTCACTAATCCTATCTTCTGCCTCTGTTATTCTACTATTTGTTGCCTCCAGAGTATTTTTAATTTCATTTATTGCATTATTCATATATATTGACTCTCTTTTATTTCTTCTAGGTCCTTGTTAAACCTTTCTTGCATCTTCTCAATCTTTGTCTCCAGGCTATTTATCTGTGATTCCATTTTGATTTCAAGATTTTGGATCAATTTCACTATCATTATTCAGAATTCTTTATCAGGTAGATTCCCTATCTCTTCCTCTTTTGTTTGGTTTGGTGGGCATTTATCCTGTCCCTTTATCTGCTGGGTAATACAGATAATTTTTAAATTGACATTAATTTTTTGGAAATGGAATGGCCTCATTAAATGTTTTTTTTAATAATACAATAAATAACACTATACAGCTATCAAGGAGGGGGCCATATTAAACTTTTAAACTATGTAATCCCACGGTGCACATGTGAAAAGCCATTTTTTTATCTCTTAGTTGAGGAGGAATATCCTATCAGCCTCTTCCCAAAATTTAGGCTACATAATTACATATAAAATAAATATGTATATACTTTTATGGTATTAGAGGCCTTTCTAAGTCTAAGATTTTAAAATTTCACAGTATATGTGGATTTTTCCCATTTTGTTAATATAACTGATATACAACAGTGCATGAAGTTTAAGGTGTACAATGCATGGATTTAAAACACTTTATATTTCAAAGTGGTTATTAACAGTGTTAGCTAACACTTGCATCATCTCACCTAATTACTATTTCATTTTGTTGTGACAACATTTAAGATGTACTTTCATAGGAACTTTGAAGTATAGAACACAATATTATGGACTATAAGAACTTGTTCATAATTCCAAGTTTATACCCTTTGATGAAGGAGAAGGCAATGGCAACCCGCTCCAGTGTTCTTGCCTGGAAAATCCCATGGACAGAGGAGCCTGGTAGGCTGCAGTCCATGGGGTCGTGAAGAGTAAAACACGACTGAGCAACTTCACTTTCACTTTTCACTTTCATGCATTGGAGAAGGAAATGGCAACCCACTCCAGTGTTCTTGCCTGGAGAATCCCAGGGATGGGGGAGCCTGGTGGGCTGCCGTCTATGGGGTCGCACAGAGTCGGACAAGACTGAAGCAACTTAGCAGCAGCAGCAGCAGTATACCTTTTGATAAAACGTCCCTGGTGGCTCAGACAGTAAAGAATCTGCATGCAATGAGGGACACCTGGGTTCGATCCCTGGGCTGGGAAGACACCCTGGAGAAGGGCATGGCAACCCACCCCAGTGTTCTTGCCTGGAGAATTCCATGGAGAAAGAAGCCTGGTGGGCTACAATCCATGGGGTTGCAAAGAGTCATACACGACTGAGAGACTTACACACACACACCCTTTAATCATCACTTGCCCTTTTCCCCAATCCCCCAGCCACTGGTACCACCATTTTCCTCTCCATTTCTGTGGGTTTGGCTTTTTTAGATTCCACACATAAATGATATCATACAGCATTTATTCTCTCTGTCTGACTTCACTTAGCCTAATGCCTCGAGGTCCATTCATGCGATTGAAATATGGCAGGATGTTAGTAATAACCTCTAACACTATGATCCCACCCCCAGATTAGCCAGTAATCCTGTAGGAAGGTACTGTATGATCAAATGTTTAATTATATAAATAGAATGTCATTGTATCACTGAGCAGTTTTCTAGTGTACCCAGACTCTTTTATGTCACATTACCTCACTGTGCTGTTGTTATGCTGTGCTTAACAGGGAACGTGGTTAGCAAAAGGAAGATAAACCTGGATGTTTAGACACAATTTAGTTTAACACATGTTTGAAGAAGTCAGATTTTACCTGCCTTCCTTGGAATTGGGATTTTTTTCCTATGTATACATGGTGCTTGCAAGAGACCTTTCTCCACACTAGACACAAACAGAGTAACTAAACAAGCCACTCAGTCCTGGAAGGTGCATGCAGGTTTATGACAGTGATCACGTTTACATTTTATGGTGCCTAGTACTGACAAATGTCATGTCCCCGTATTAAACAGATGAATCCAAAAAAAAGAAAAATGGCAGGATGCCCTTCTTTATTATGGCCATGTATGAGTTTGTGTGTTTATGTGACATTTTCGTTATCCATTCATTCATTAACGGACACTTAAGTCATTCCATACCTTGGCTACTGTGAGTAAAGCTGCATGAACATAGGAGTGTAGATATCTGATTTTTTTCTCATTTCCTTTGCATATTTATTCAGAAATGGAATTGTTGAATCATAAATTCGTTCCATTTTTTATTTTTTTGAGGAAACTCCTATGTTCCACAGTGGCTACACCAATTTACATTTTCACCAACAGTGTATGAGGCTGCCCTTTTCTCCACATCATCCCCAAGAACTATTCTCTCTTGCATTTTTGATGATAGCCAGCCTAACAGTTGTGAGCTGATATCTCATTATGGGTTTTATTTGTATTTTCCTGATGATTAGTGATGATGAGCACCTTCTCCTGTACCTGTTGGCCATTTGTATGTCTTCTTTGGAAAGATGTTTATTCAGTTCCACTGCCCACTTTTTAATCGAATTGTTTTCTTGGCTATTGAGTTATATGAGTTCTTCATATACTTCAGATATTAACCCCTTATCAGATATGTGATTTGCAGCCCTATAGTAGTAGTCATGAGGAAATTAAAACATATCCATCATGTGGTTTTAAACTTGAAAAATAATGTTTCTTATTGTATAACCAATTAAACTTAAACTTCTATTTTTCTATTCAAGGAACTTAAAATTGTAACAAAAATCTATTCTTTCAGATATAAAATAATGTATTCCTTTGAATAGCTTTCAAACTTTAAATTTTAATGAGCTTTCTATATTTTGTTCTAAGGTGTTATTTACCCTTGATTTAAATTTCAACTCACTTTATGTCTCTAATGAGATGCATATAAAAGGCAGCAACAATTCATACTGGAAATTCCCCAAATCCTTTACACTGATTCCCAAAATAAGTAGCATCAACCTCCCAGAGACATAATGCTAATTTTTATTGATGGATACTATCAGGAAATTAGAAAACAATGCATTCTAATTTTCATTTTGAAAATCATAGAAAGTAAAATAATGAGCATGCTGGTGTTATATTGTTATATTATGCAGAAAAATTCCAGGAATACATTACTGGAACATTTTGTACATACCAATCATTTTCAAGCTAAATGCAGGAAAAGAATAACACATCATTTGTAGAGAAAAATGACCTTAATATTTTATCTTCCTAAGTTTCATGTTTATTTAATATATGGGTAACAATCAGAATATGTGATAGTTTCTAAATATAGAGGTAATATTTAACATATTTTCCATTATTATTACTACAAATATTTTACTATCCTTCTTCTTTTAAATATTTGTATACATTAATAAATACTTGTACATATAGATACATTTGAAGTTTTTCTCACTTTTGCTAGGTAATTCTATTAGATTTATTCAAAACAAATTTATCATTTCAAAATTTTATTTTAAAACACTTTTTCATTGGTGATTTTATAATTTTCAATTTCCAGAAAATATTTCCACATATTTTAAAATATATTTACCTACCAACTGATTTTTATGAATAAAAAGTGGAAAGCTGTGAATGAAATAACAGATGACTTTAAATTTATTCTTAAAGTACCTCTGGTTTTGTTTCTTAGTGCATTTTTATGAAATGACTAAAAGAAGGGCATAATCTTTCTTTCAATATTTTATAAAAGATTTGAATTAATCCTGACATCTTTTTGTGCTATTTCTCTTCCAAGTGTGATTTGTTGCTGGTCTTTGTAAAGAAATATAATCACTGAAAATGATTTGATTTGAATAGTAGCCATAAATGATTTAAATGCAAGTATCCTTTCATTGAAACAACATTTAAATAAAAATTAGAGAAATATGACTTGTGGGATAATTATTGCCATATGAATGAAACTGAATAAAGAACAAGAGAAGGAATCTCTTTGTCAGCCTAACTCATAATTTTAATACTGGGCATTAGCATTCACTGGACTTGAGTTGCTAAATAATCAGAGATGAATTGAAAGGATTTACATTTTGGAAAACAATAACAGTAAAATGGCAACACACAATAAAAACATGAAATGAATAACTAAATTGCAGAAAATATTTTGGTGCCTCTTTAGGGGTTCATTCAGATGTTAGAAAATGTGAGAATGCCTCTCCATGACTACCTTCTTGTTTGTTTGAATAGAGCAGTGAACTGATTTCCCATAAATAAGAAATGAGGTATTTAGTACCTATTTAATTGGATAACTGAATTAGCAACAATATAGCAGAGCACTATAGGGATAAAAAAAAAAGGTCACTAAAAATCATTTAAAGGACATCAGGTATTTATAAGTCAAAACAGATAAAACAGAAAATAAACCTGATTTTTATAGTTTTAATTATAAGAACCTACTAATAATTGCTGACCATATGAAAGCATACAAACTGAGTTTATCACAAAAAAACTGAGAGTTTATCAGAACAATTGCATCAGTGTATCAGTCTTAGTTATCCTATGGTAATAGCACCAGTATCTTCATAATTAAAAACAGCAAGTAATTTCTCAACTAGTCTATATAGCTATCACAGATTTTTCAGATTGTAAGGTAGTTTCTGGTTAGCATAATCACTCCGAACTCAAGGCTGATGAAAGAGGCACTGTGGTTGTCAATTACTAAACTGGGGAAGCATAGCTGAAAGTTCTCACACTTGCAAATATTTGACTCACATGTTAACAAATAACTGGAACTAATTTCGTGTCCTCCTCCTATCCTATCAAACTAAAAAGTAGCCAGAATGTATAAATCTACCATGTCCTTGAGCTTAAAAGCTGAAATATTTTTGAATCAGTATTAGCTTCCATCACTACATACTCTAAACTAGGTAGTCTATAACATGAACCCACTTCTATATTATAATGTGATACAAAAGTAGAGATGTAATTCAGCATCCCAAAATTATCTATGAGGTCAAATAACAATATTGAGTGGGAATCTAGTAGTAGAATATAAAGGCAGACCAAAGAAAAGGGCTTGGATAAATGTACACAGTAGTAAATATAGGTATACATATTTGAGAACTACTTAGAATATCAGTTTTACCAGTCCTTTTTAAACAGTTTATTTCAATACACAAGAATCTACATTTTCTAAAAAAAAGTCATAAGCTTGTTCTTCCTGGTGAGTTGAACTGGGAAAGCAGCAATTGTGGCAGTCTATGACTTATATGTGGAGAAGGGAATGGCAATCTACTCCAGTATTCTTGCCTGGAGAATCCCATGGACACGGGAGCCTGGTGGACCACAGCCCATGAAGTCACAGAGAGTCAGACATGGCTGAGCAACTAATCCAACAACAACCACATGGCATATATGTCCCATTTTAGAATCTGTTACAGAATTCACTTCTGAGGAATGAGTCAAGGGGAAATTAAGCCAACCATCCTCCCATCCTCCATTGGTCAACAGTTGCCCTAGATGTGTTACCACCATACACTTTCAAGTTTGCCCTCCCGTGGGGGTCGAAACAGGTTCCCAAAACTGTCTATCAGAGAAATCCTGGTCAGAAGGTGAAACATAAAGCAATATTTTTGAAGTTATCTTTAGTCAAATTATACATGTTCCAAGCTGGCATTTTCAAAAATGATTTGTGTAGAAGGTGATCTGAAATGATCTGAGGCAGGATATGTGATGTTTACAGTTAAGGACCATTATTAGTGTTAGCTCCTGTATGCCAGATATTCAGCTCTTTCACTGATACTTCAATTTCTCAAACATGAATTTCCTCTGTGCATGAGTGCTAAGTCGCTTCAATTCTGTCCGGCTCTTTGCACCCCTATGGACTGCAGTGCACCAGGCTCCTCTGTCCATGGGGACTTTCCAAGCAAAAATACTGGAGTAGGTTGTCATGCCCTCCTCCAGGGGATCTTCCCATCTCACGGATCAAACATGTATCTCTATGTCTCCTGTATTGGCAGGCAGGTTCTTTACCACCAGCACCATCTGGGAAGCCCAATCTATGTTTAAAATGTGGCGCCATATCACATTTATTTTGAATTGTCCATTTAGATGCTGCTTCTCTTTTTTATACTGCCCTTTTCTAGACATTATTTTTTAAGGCTTTGCTTTAATTAATGCTCTTCTTCGAATTCCTGGACACCACCTCCCCTTTAGATGCTACTCTTCCAGTGCAATTGAGAAGGTTGAAGTAGAACAAGCGACTTTCCTTACCTCTGTCTTTATTCTGCACAATACTAAGAGAAAATTGCATCAAATTCATCTGAGAGATTGAGGATAATTAAAACAAACAGACAAGGAAAAACAGTAGCTATATAGGAGTAGAAATATTACATCTGTGTGCTAAGTGTAGTAAAGTAAAGGAAGTGAAGTGGCTCAGTCGTGTCCGACTCTTTATGACCGCATGTACTGTAGCCTACCAAGCTCTTCTGTCCATGGAATTTTCCAGGCAAGAGTACTGGAGTGGGTTGCCATTTTCTTCTCCAGAGGATCTTCCTAACCCAGGATTCGAACCCGGGTCTCCTGCATTGCAGGCAGAAGCTTTACCATCTGAGCTACCAGGGAAGCCTTGTGCTAAGTATACCGCTTTCCAAATCTAGGGGGGAAAAGCTCCACATACTTTAACAGGTCCAACTATCCAGGTGGCTTCATGGTAAAAAACCTGCCTTCCAAGCAGGAAACCTGGGTTTGATCCCTGGGTCAGGAAGATCCCCTACAGAAGGACATGGCAACTCACTCCAGTATTCTTGCCTAGGAAATCCTAAGGACAGAGGATCCTGGTGGGCTACAGTCCATAGGGTCTCAAAAGAGTCCAACATGACTTAGTGACTAAACAACAACATTGCCAGGTTACCAAGGGTGCTAATCAGGCTTCCTTAACCTAAGACTCTTTTTCCAAATTCTACTCATTCTAATCACTGTTTCTAAAATTTCCACCTACCCCAGGAGATACTGATATTGCCCCAAGGTCCAATATCTTAACACATACAATTTTCATATGCTCAGTGCACAAATATACTTAGCATTATTTCCCTAATTTTTACTCATTCACCTTGAATAATATCCCAAAGACCTTCACTGACAGACACTGACACATAAAATATATTTAGAAAGCATGAATCTCCAAGTTTGAGGTCCTTGAAGATTCCTTAACTAGGAGAAGCGTGCACATGCACGCACACACTCAAAAAAGGAACATTGAGGTTTTCGTAGGAACATATAATCAAAATTCATAGAAGATAAATATTTTCCTTCTGCCTCATAATTTACAGGGTTCTTCTTTTATTGATGAATCCTTTTTTCAATTATTAATTTTGCTTATTCTTTCCTTCATTGCCTGTTTTCAAATTATATACCTGTTGGTCTGCTCCAAAGGATCTAAAAGATCATCATTGTAGGTAAAATATAATAACCTCTTCTCAGCTCTACAAAAATAAATCTTATTTCCAGGAAGCATTTCAGCAAATTCTTTTTTTTTTTTAATTTAAATTTATTTATTTAATTGGAGGCTAATTTCTTTACAATATTGTATTGATTTTGCCATACATCAACATGAATCTGCACGTGTTCCCCATCCTGAACCCCCCTCCCTCCTCCCTCCCCATACCATCCCTCTGGGTCATCCCAGTGCACCAGCCCCAAGCATCCTGTATCTTGCATCAAACCTGGACTGGCGATTCATTTTTTATATGATATTATACATGTTTCAATGCCATTCTCCCAAATCATCCCACCCTCACCCTCTCCCACAGAGTCCAAAAGATTATTCTATACATCTGTGTCTCTTTAGCTGTCTCGCATACAGGGTTATTGTTACCATCTTTCTAGATTCCATATATATGTGTTAGTATACTGTATTGGTGTTTTTCTTTCTGGCTTACTTCACTCTGTATAATAGGCTCCAATTTCATCCACCTCATTAGAACTGATTCAAATGTATTCTTTTTAATGGCTGAGTAATACTCCATTGTGTATATGTACCACAGCTTTCTTATCCATTCATCTGCTGATGGACATCTAGGTTGCTTCCATGTCCTGGCTATTATAAACAGTGCTGTGATGAACATTGGGGTACACGTGTCTCTTTCAAATCTGGTTTGAAATCCCAGTGGGATTGCTGGGTCATAAGGCAGTTCTATTTCCAGTTTTTTAAGGAATCTCCACACTGTTCTCCATAGTGGCTGTACTAGTTTGCGTTCCCACCAAAAGTATGAGAGGGTTCCCTTTTCTCCACACCCTTTCCAGCATTTATTGCTTGTAGACTTTTAGATCGCAGCCATTCTGACTGGTGTGAAATGGTACCTCATAGTGGTTTTGATTTGCATGTCTCTGATAATGAGTGATGTTGAGCATCTTTTCATGTGCTTGTTAGCCATCTGTATGTCTTCTTTGGAGAAATGTCTATTTAGTTCTTTGGCCCATTTTTTGATTGGGTCATTAATTTTTCTGGAATTGAGCTGTAGGAGTTGCTTGTATATTTTTGAGATTAGTTGTTTGTCAGTTGCTTCATTTGCTATTATTTTCTCCCATTCTGAAGGCTGTCTTTTCACCTTGCTTATAGTTTCCTTTGTTGTGCAGAAGCTTTTAAGTTTAATTAGGTCCCATTTGTTTATTTTTGCTTTTATTTCCAATATTCTGGGAGGTGGGTCATAGAGGATCCTGCTGTGATGTATGTCAGAGAGTGTTTTGCCCATGTTCTCCTCTAGGAGTTTTATAGTTTCTGGTCTTATGTTCAGATCTTTAATCCATTTTGAGCTTATTTTTATGTATGGTGTTAGAAAGTGTTCTAGTTTCATTCTTTTACAAGTGGTTGACCAGTTTTCCCAGCACCACTTGTTAAGGAGATTGTCTTTAATCCATTGTATATTCTTGCCTCCTTTGTCAAAGATAAGGTGTCCATAGGTGCATGGATTTATCTCTGGGCTTTCTATTTGGTTCCATTGATCTATATTTCTGTCTTTGTGCCAGCACAATACTGTCTTGATGACTGTGGTTTTGTAGTAGAGCCTGAAATCAGGCAGGTTGACTCCTCCAGTTCCATTCTTCTTTCTCAAGATTGCTTTGGCTATTCGAGTTTATTGTATTCCCATACAAATTGTGAAATTAATTGTTCTAGCTCTGTGAAAAATACCGTTGGTAGCTTAATACGGATTGCATTGAATCTATAAATTGCTTTGGGTAGTATACTCATTTTCACTATATTGATTCTTCTGATATTCTTACTAAGGTTCGTTAGTCTGCTAAAATTAGTAAAGGAAATAAGTTTTTTTCTAGTTGGATCATAGTTCTCAGTCAAATACTTTAATAACTATTAACAAATATATTATTGTTCATTGTTAATAATATATTACTACATTTAGAATGCATAAAAACTCAACATGGGAACTAAAATGCCCTCCATTGGAATGCTTGGTCACATTTCAAACATCATCTGGTTCTGGCTCTCCTAACTCAGCACTCATCCAATTCAGTGAACTTTCTGAGTCTTCAGCTCTGGCTTCTGCCACCTCAGAGTATTTGAAATTGCTTGCTTTCCTGCCTTCAAAGTATTTGCTCTAGATATTTGTATGTCTTCTCCCTCGAAGAGTGTTCATTAGCTCAAATGTTAGTCTTCAGGGAGCCCTGCCCTTGACACTAAGCTAAAACTGTTCTTCTCTATTCCCCTTCCTAATAGCATTATTTTCTCTATTTTCTTCATGCCACTTATTACTAATATATTGTTACTACTATCATTCAACGGTTTGACTTAAAACATATATTTTCTACCACTACAGTGTAATTTCCCTTAGCACAAGGGTTTTTTCTTTCTGTCTGGCACTTGTAAGCACTGAATGAACATTTATTTAGTAATAAGTATTTTCACTACTATAATTATTGGTACACTACATAAAAATAGTAAAGTTTGGAATTTTAGTACTCAAAAAAATCTTCTACTTAACTGAAATAGTAATATATAGAGTAGATGAATTTGAACACATAATTTTAAACATGTTAGTCACTCAGTTGTGTCCAACTCTTTGTGACCCCCTGGACTGTAGCCCACCAGGCTTCTCTGCCCATGGGTTTTCCAGGCAAGAAACTGGAGTGGGTAGCCATTCCCTTCTCCAGGAGATCTTCCCAGGGATTGAACACATGTCTCCTACATTGCAGGTGGATTCTTTTCCATTTGATCCACCAGAGAAACATAGTGAGATAATTAATTCTTAGGTAGGTTGATAAGAAGTCTGGGATCCCTGAGGAAGAGAAAGGCGTCTGGGTTTCTCAAGGAAGAGAAAAGGACACTTTTTTCTTTAAGCCCAGAGCGAATGATTACACAACAAAACAACTCATCTTGCTCGAGGATGTTTTTCCTTAAACTCTGTACCAATGATTATATAACAACAATGTATCCTGCTTGAGCACATGTTTCTGCTTCTTGAGAATCTTCTGATTAATCCTGTCATCTTAAAATGTAAATTGTGGGAGTGGATCTGGTAAGACCCTTACAACCTTGAAACATTGTTTTGATTTACTGTTATGACCAACCTAGACAGCATATTAAAAAGCAGATACATTATTTTGTCAACAAAGGTCCCTCTAGTCAAGGCTCTGGTTTTTCCAGTAGTCATGTATGGTTGTGAGAGTTGGACTATAAAGAAAGCTGAGCGCTTAAGAATTGATGCTTTTGAACTGTGGTATTGGAGAAGACTCTTGAGAGTTCCTTGGACTGCAAGGAGATCCAACCAGTCCATCCTAAAGGAAATCAATCCTGAATATTCATTGGAAGGACTGATGTTGAAGCTGAAACTCCAATACTTTGGCCACCTGATGCGAAGAGTTGACTCATTTGAAAAGACCCTGATGTTGAGAAAGGTTGAGGGCAGGAGGAGAAGGGGATGACAGAGGATGAGATGGCTGGATGGCATCACCGACTCGATGGACACGAGTTTGAGTAAACTCCGGGAGTTAGCATGCTGCAGTCCATGGGGTCTCAAAGAGTTGGACTCAACTGAGTGACTGAACTGAACCGAATAAACGATTTAAAAAGTATTTAGTTCCCTTGATAAGACTAGTGAGTGGGGCACTCTCTGTCCCCCTTCTGATGTCTATGTCAGAAGCTTTCTCTACCCCTTTTCATACTTTAATAAAACTCTGCTACACAAAAGCTCTTGAGTGATCAAGCCTGGTGTCTGGTCCTGAAGCTAAATCTTCAGAGATCACAAATTCAACATCACTCACAGTAAGCTATCAAGAGGATATATTTAAAAAAAAAAAAAACAATGGGAGGAGGGTTCAGGATGGGGAACACATGTATACCTGTGGCGGATTCATTTTGATATTTGGCAAAACTAATACAATTATGTAAAGTTTAAAAATAAAATAAAATTAATTAAAAAAAAGAAAAAACAAAAAAGAAAAAAATAAAAATAAAAAACAAACTAGAATTTAGTTGATCATGATACTGTAGAATTATTGGTCAAACCTTTCCCTTGAAACAAGTTACATGTAAATGCTGTGTACCACATCATTTATTCTACTGACATAATGTTCTTGGTCCTTAGCAGGGCTCAGGGAGGGGTCTCTTGAAGGATATGTTTTATTTGTGATTCTTTTTAAATATGGGTTTTTTTAGGATTTCACAAATGACCCTTTACTTTAGTAGAAAAAAACATGGATTAGGAACTTTATGAGACTTCTCTTGCTATAGATATAGATAATTCTAAATCCCTTAGGATTTTAACTACATGATAATGAGTTTCTTTGCTCTCAAAATTATCTGAGCATATGGAACCATTATTTGTCATCCAGCATGTGACATAACCAAATGTAATGTGGCAAATAACGTGTGACTCTCCCCTAGGGAAATGCACCTTTGAATCATAAAGTAGAAAAAAGCAAGCTAATTTGTGGGGCTTAAAAATTTTATGAAAATTGCAAAACTGATGCATTTGCTTTGCCTTTCCTGTTTCCCTTTTCTATTTCTTATAATGGTTTACTCTGAAATGTTCATTTTCTCTGTTCACCTTGATGATCCATATCATTTCTTTGGCACGTCACAGATTAGTTATACAGCTGATGATTTTTCCTTTTTTTTTTTTTTTTCTAACTTGAAATGATTTCATTCTGTGATTTCTAAGTGGATAAATCTCAGATACCTTGACCCTTTATTAATTCTAAATATTAAAGACACAATATTTATTTTAGTTCTGGCAGAGTATTATACTTCTGGCAAAATTTTCATATTGTGTGCATGTGTGTGGGAGGGTAAAAGTTCAAATAACTATTAAAGATGAGGGCCATTCATAACCTTTTTAAAGAAACTATGAGTGTGTGCTAAGTCACTTCAGTCATGTCTCTTTGAAACCCTATAGACTGTAGCACACTAGGCTGTCCATGGGATTCTCCAGGCAAGAATACTGGAGTGGGTTGCTGTGCACTCCTCCAGGGAATCTTTCTGACACAGTGATCCAACCCCTGTATCCTGTGTCTCCTGCATTGGCAGATGGGTTCTTTACCAATAGCGCCATCGAGGAAGCCCCAAAGAAACAATCAGTTCAGTTCAGTTCAGTCCCTCAGTCGTGTCTGACTCTTTGCGACCCCATGAATTGCAGCACGCCAGGCCTCCTTGTCCATCACTAACTCCCGGAGTTCACTCAGACTCACGTCCATCGAGTCAGAGATGCCATCCAGCCATCTCATACTCTGTTGTTCCCTTCTCTTCCTGCCCCCAATCCCTCCCAGGATCAGAGTCTTTTCCAATGAGTCAACACTTTGCATGAGGTGGCCAAAGTACTGGAGTTTCAGCTTTAGCATCATTCCTTCCAAAGAAATCCCAGGGCTGATCTCCTTCAGAATGGACTGGTTGGATCTCCTTGCAGTCCAAGGGACTCTCAAGAGTCTTCTCCAACACCACATTTCAAAAGCATCAATTCTTCGGCACTCAGCTTTCTTCACAGTCCAACTCTCACATCCATACATGACCACAGGAAAAACCATAGCCTTGACTAGACAGACCTCTGTTGGCAAAGTAATGTCTCTGCTTTTGAATATTCTATCTAGGTTGGTCATAACTTTCCTTCCAAGGAGTAAGCGTCTTTTAATTTCATGGCTGCAATCACCATCTGCAGTGATTTTGGAGCCCCAAAAAATAAAGTCTGACACTGTTTCCACTGTTTCCCCATCTATTTTCCATGAAGTGATGGGACCAGATGCCATGATCTTCGTTTTCTGAATGTTGAGCTTTAAGCCAACTTTTTCACTCTCCTCTTTCACTCTCATCAAGAGGCTTTTAAGTTCCTCTTCACTTTCTGCCATAGGGTGGTGTCATCTGCATATCTGAGGTTATTGATATTTCTCCTGGCAATCTTGATACCAGCTTGTGCTTCCTCCAGCCCAGCATTCCTCATGATGTACTCTGCATATAAGTTAAATAAACAGGGTGACAATATACAGCCTTGATGTACTCCTTTCCCTATTTGGAACCAGTCTGTGGTTCCATGTCCAGTTCTAACTGTTGCTTCCTGACCTGCATATAGGTTTCTCAAGAGGCAGGTCAGGTGGTCTGGTATTCCCATCTCTTTCAGAATTTTCCACAGTTTATTGTGATCCACATAGTCAAAGACTTTGGCATAGTCAGTAAAGCAGAAATAGATGTTTTTCTGGAACTCTCTTGCTTTTTTGATGATCCAGCAGATGTTGGCAATTTGATCTCTGGTTCCTCTGCCTTTTCTAAAACCAGCTTGAACATCAGGAAGTTCACGGTTCACGTATTGCTGAAGCCTGGCTTGGAGAATTTTGAGCATTGCTTTACTAGCGTGTGCGATGAGTGCAATTGTGTGATAGTTTGAGCATTCTTTGGCATTGCCTTTCTTTGGGATTGGAATGAAAACTGACACTTTCCAGTCCTGTGGCCACTGCTGAGTTTTCCAATTTGCTGGCATATTGTGTGGAGTGCTCTCACAACATCATCTTTCAGGATTTGAAATAGCTCAACTGGAATTCCATCACCTCCATTAGCTTTGTTCGTAGTGATGCTTTCGAAGGCCCACTTGACTTCACATTCCAGGATGTCTGGGTCTAGGTCAGTGATCACACCATCGTGATTATCTTGGTCATAAAGATATTTTTTTGTACAGTTCTTCTGTGTGTTCTTGCCATCTCTTCTTAATACCTTCTGCTTCTGTTAGGTCCATACCATTTCTGTCCTTTATTGAGCCCATCTTTGCATGAAGTGTTCCCTCGGTATCTCTAATTTTCTTGGAGAGATCTCTAGTCTTTCCCATTCTGTTGTTTTCCTCTATTTCTTTGCATTGATCGCTAAGGAAGGCTTTCTTATCTCTCCTTGCTATTCTTTGGAGCTCTGCATTCAGATGCTTATATATTTCTTTTTCTCCTTTGCTTTTCGCTTCTCTTCTTTTCACAGCTATTTGTAGGGCCTCCCCAGAGGTACAGTTTACACACAATAAAATCCATCTATTTAAGTGAAATTCAGCATTTTTAGTAAATTTACAGAGTTGCAACCTTCAGCACTATCTAATTTTAGGACTTTGTGGTCAATCCTGTCTTAGTGCATTTGGGCTGCTATGATAATAATATACTGGGTGGCTTAATAACAACAAACATTTATTTCTCAGAATTCTGGAGGCTAGGAAATCTAAGATCAATGTACAGACATATTTCGTGTTTGCTAGGAATTTATTTCTTAAATGGTCACCTTTTCACTGTCATCTCACAGGGTGGAAGGGGCTAAGGAGCCCTGTGGGGTCTCTTTTATGAGAATAAGAATCTCATTCATGAGGGCTCTACCCTCATGATCTAAGCATATCTTAGAGGCCCCACCTCCTAATACCACTTCCTTTGCATTAGAAATTCAATGTATGAATTTAGGGGAACACAAAAACAGGAATTCCTATGTCTGTCACAACACTAGGCTATTTATTTGCTTTCTGCCTCTATAGTACTGCCTTTTTTCCATGAATGCTTTTATTCAACTTTAATCCTGGCTTCCTAGGTGTCACCTCTGCATCTGCAGAGCATAGTTGCCAGTTGAGATTGCCCTTAAACACTTTGAGTCAATAATGTTTCCACCCATCACTAATGGGCCTATGTTAAGACTCATTTAATGTTAAGATTCATTTAATGTTAAGGTTCATTTAATCCATAATCCCTCTCAGGAACTCCAAAAGGAACATCTGATACTTAAGCATTTTTATTTTGTCACTTTGGTAGTAAGCATAAATAAGTTATGCAAAATAATGTTATTTTCTACAATGCCAAAGCAAGATATTTTGAGTAAATTTCTCAGAGGAAGGCCTTGGCATGAAATGAGAAGTTCCAGATCTGTCTATATATTGTTTCACTAACTGTAAAATAAAAGAGTTTGAATGGAGACTTCAGGAGAGAAACACCACCGGTGTAGGGTGGGAAAAACCAAATGGCAGCATCACAGGTCTATTTCATTGTCAGTAGAAAGCGAATGAAAGAAATAGTGGATGAAATATCCAGCGGTAGAAAGACATGGTATCCAAGTTGTTTCTGACTTCTTCATTTTATGATATAAGGATAGTTCAAAGACAGGAGACAAAGGTAAAGAAAGACAGTGGGGCCAACTTCTCTAAAGAAGCAACAAATAAGCTCACTGCTGTATCCAGGTTCATGTGAAAAAATAACAAGTCTCAGGAAACAAATTCCATAGAGAAAATCAGACCACGTTGCAAAAGCTGTGGTACAGTGCTCTTGATTAAATGTGAAATGAGGGGTTGAACTTCAGTTCAGTACAGTTCAATCACTAGTCATGTCTGACTCTTTGCGACCCCATGAATCGCAGCACGCCAGGCCTCCCTGTCCATCACCAACTCCCAGAGTTCACTCAAACTCATGTCCATCGAGTCGGTGATGCCATCCACCCATCTCATCCTCTGTCGTCCCCTTCTCCTCCTGCCCCCAATCCCTCCCAGCATCAGAGTCTTTTCCAATGAGTCAACTCTTCGCATGAGGTGGCCAAAGTATTGGAGTTTCAGCTTCAGCATCAGTCCTTCCAATGAACACCCAGGACTGAGCTCCTTTAGAATGGACTGGTTGGATCACCTTGCAGTCCAAGGGACTCTCAAGAGTCTTCTCCAACACCACAGTTCTAAAGCATCAATTCTTCGGCAGTCAGCCTTCTTCACAGTCCAACTCTCACATCCATACATGACCACAGAAAAAACCATAGCCTTGACTACACAGACCTTTGTTGGCAAAGTAATGTCTCTGCTTTTGAATATGCTATCTAGGTTGGTCATAACTTTCCTTCCAAAGAGTAAGCGTCTTTTAATTTCATGGCTGCAATCACCATCTGCAGTGATTTTGGAGCTCAAACAAATAAAGTCTGACACTGTTTCCCCATCTATTTTCCATGAAGTGATGGGACCAGATGCCATGATCTTAATTTCCTGAATTTTAAGCTTAAAGCCAACTTTTTTACTCTCCTCTTTCACTTTCATCAAGAGGCTTTTTAGTTACTCTTCACTTTCTGCCATAAGGGTGGTATCATCTGCATATCTGAGGTTATTGATATTTCTCCCCCAATCTTGATTCCAGCTTGTGCTTCTTCCAGCCCAGCGTTTCTCATAATGTACTCTGCATATAAGGTAAATAAGCAGGGTGACGATATGCAGCTTTGATGTACTCCTTTTCCTATTTGGAAGCAGTCTGTTGCTCCATGTCCAGTTCTAACTGTTGCTTCATGATCTGCATACAAATTTCTCAAGAGGTAGATCAGGTGGTCTGGTATTCCCGTCTCTTTCCCCACATCCAAGGAGCTATGGCTGCACCAGCAAAGGAGGGCCGAGAGGAGCTACTCTACGTTCAAGGTCAGGAGGGGCAGCTGTGAGGAGATACCCCTCGTCCAAGGTAAGAAGCAGCGGCTGTGCTTTGCTGGAGCAGCTGTGAAGAGATATCCCACGTCCAAGGTAAGAGAAACCCAAGTAAGACAGTAGGTGTTGTGAGAGGGCATCAGAGGGCAGACACATTGAAACCATAATCACAGAAAACTAGCCAATCTGATCACACGGACCACAGCCTTGGCTAACTCAATGAAACTAAGCCATGCCGTGTGGGGCCACCCAAGACAGACAGGTCATGGTGTAGAGGTCTGATAGAATGTGGTCCACTGGAGAAGGGAATGGCAAACCACTTCAGTTTTTTTGCCTTGAGAACCCCATGAACAGTATGAAAAGGGATTGAAGAAATGTAGGGAAAACCTTGAGAATTCTCAAGAGGCTCTCAAAGGAGGGGGAAAAAATCAGGCTCCTTAATGTTCCCAATTAAACGTTTTCTGAATCCACAAGCCTTGTGTTGATAAAATATTTATCCACATGCAAAAACACAAATCAGGACATTTTCTTATTTTCCTGCTACTAACCTCAATTTTCAATGCTGTGTTCAGTTCAGTTCAGTTCAGTTCATTCACTCAGACATGTCCGACTCTTTGCAACCCGATGAACCACAGCATGCCAGGCCTGCCCATTCATCATGAATCTTGGAGTTAACCCAAACTCATGTCCATTGAGTCGGTGATACCATCCAACCATCTCATCCTCTGTCGTCCCCTTCTCCTTCTGCCCTAAATCTTTCCCAGCATCAGGGTCTTTTCTAATGAGTCAGCTCTTTGCATCAGGTGGTCAAAGTATTGGAGTGTCAGCTTCAACATCAGTCCTTCCAATGAATACCCAGGATTGATCTCCTTTAGGATGGGCAGGTTGGATCTCCTTGCAGTCCAAGGGACTCTCAGGAGTCTTCTCCAACACCACAGTTCAAAATCATCAATTCCTCTGTGCTCACCTTTCTTTATAGTCTGACTCTCACATCCATACATGACTACTCGAAAAACCATAGCCCTGAATAGATGGGCCTTTGTTGGCAATGTAATGTCTCTGCTTTTTAATATGCTGTCTAGGTTGGTCATAACTTTCCTTCCAAGAAGTAAGCATCTTTTAATTTCATGGCTGCGGTCACCATCTGCAATGATTTTGGAGCCCCAAAATATAAAGTCTGATTCTGTTTCCACTGTTTCCCCATCTATTTGTCATGAAGTGATGGGACCAGATGCCATGATCTTAGTTTTCTGAATGTTGAGCTTAAAGCCAACCTTTTCATTCTCCTCTTTTACTTTCATAAAGAGGCTTTTTCATTCTTCACTTTCTGCCATAAGGGTGGTGTCATTATATATCATTATTTGAAAGCCAATATATTTCAGAAAAATGATAGTCGGTCACATTTCCCACAATGAATTATAAGATTATCTGTCATTATCGTAGATGGCTTGTGGTAAAGGAAGAAAAGGAAGGAGAAGAAGAAGAGGAAGGGGAAGAAGACGGTAAGGAGGAAAAGGAGGAGGGAATGAAGGAGACAACCATTTCTGTTCTAAAATATATATCTTAGACCAAATGCAATGGTGATGTTGATATTCACTCATCCATCCAATAGATCTGTGCCAGTTGCAATGTGACAGCACTGTTTTAGACCCCGGAGAGTATGTAACAGTGAAAAGAAATTATTTTTATATCTGAACAAATGTGTCTCTCCCCCATCAAAAAGTGGCCTCTACATTCACTACCCATGACTGTGTTGGCCTTATGACTTATTGAGCCAAGTAGAATAAAATCAAGGTGGTACTAGGTGGTTCCAGACTGTGGAAGCTTATGATTTTTTTCCCCTTGAAATCACCTGCTATTTAAACAAAAACAAAGCAATCTTCTGTTGGAAAAAGATGCCAGATGGTTACAGAGAGGCTTTGGAAAATAAGAGACAAGAGGGGAGATGGGAAGCCAAACCAGGTCCATGTCATTCTACTCTCCTCAGTCAAGGCACTGTCATGTGAGTGAAACCATCTTGGTCCCCTGAAGCCCACTCAAATTGCCTAAGTAAATACAAAGTATTCCAGACAGGGTAGGATAAATTCAGAATAAATTTTCCCACTTCTTCCAAAAGTTAAGTACAATATCTAAACAAATTTGTCCACATTAGGTTAAATTAAAATGAAATAAATGGACTGAGAATTGTTCTATTGTATAAACACAATAGGAAAACCACCAAAAGATGATAAATAGCATGTAAAAGGCAGATGAAAAATTCAGGTTAGAGGAGAACATTTTCTAAAGGAAATGAAAAGTGTATCTTCTACAAGAATTTCTTAAAAATATTAAGGCTGAAAAAGATTAATTGAAAGAATAATTTTAAGTTACAGAAGGAATAGTAAAAGGACCGTTTGGAGCAATGAGTCTATTTATTACAAAACTAGAGACAAAAGAATGAGAAGACTTATGGTTTAAAGAACTCTATATAAAAATACTAACCTAATAAAGACAAGCAATGAAAATTCAGAGGTAGGAGAAGGAAAGTGCATATCATCTCTTATTTCTATTTGTCTAACACGTGACTTACAAAATAACAACTACAACTATTTGACGATTTTTAATACATTTTCTTATCATACTTAAAATGATCTTTTAGTCACTAATATATCATGTTGAAGGCATAGTCATTGAAAATATAGGAATTTTTTCTATTCCACAGGAATGTTTCTCCTTCTGTTAAGTTAAAACAAAATAAAATTGTTTATCTTTAAATAACTTTTTTTTATAAAGCTACGTGGAATATTTTTGTAAAATATATGTGTGTATATATTTACTTATCAATGCATAGATATCTGCAAGCCTATTAACTAAATCTTAACACTCTTAATGAGTGGTGGGCTATGTTCTTTGTTTTTATTGCTTGAATTTCCTACTAATAGGCATAAAACAGTATAGCAAACATACCTATGATATTAATTCATAAAATGACAGTATTAACTGAATAAATATATATGTATAGTATGTAATGAATAACTCCTTCATATACTGTATATCTCTTAATCCTGAAATATGGTCAAGATTTTTTTTTAATGTTTATTTTACATTAAGTATTTATACTGTGGAAAATCATTCATGATGTACCTGTTGCTGGAAGAGGTAATTTTTTTAAAAGAGGAAACCAAAGCAGAGTTTTGTGATTTTCCAAGAGTCTCAGAAAAATACAAGAAACATGTAAGAATAACTCATGCTGCTGCTGCTGCTAAGTCGAATAACTCATATTTTAATTTTAAAAAATGATGTTTAATTTCTTTGGAGCTGATATAGAAAAAATCTAAAAATTTCGATTGCTGAGGTTCTTGTCTGGAGCTCTCCTTATCTGGTCCTTAAACTCTGTCATTTCTTACAATATCTTGCCAGTCCTCTCCCTTGTTTGACATAAGCTAAAAATAATGGTTTCTATTATTTACTTAAAACAGAACTTAAATTATTGTGTTGAGGCTTTCATATAACATTGCAAATAATACCAGCTTCTATAACTAGATGCTGCACTTGGTAGGAGGATTCCCTTCTACACCAGTCTTAATGTTAAGAAGATAGTCAAGTCATTTTATTAAATGGTATTATGCTTATTTAAACAGATTATTGAAGAACATACAGAAAAATAGGAAACATTTTTTTAGCAAATGTAATAACAGAACAATAGTGTTACTAAAACAGTTAAATTGAAAGAAACCATTTAACAGTCTATATTTCCCACAAAAATGAATTTCTGCCTCACATATCATCTATAATTTTTACAATATACTCTAATCCAATTTTGTTTCCAATTTTAAGCAGGTGGTATCACTTACTTTTATAGAAGGGCATAAAGTTTTCTCTTACTCTTCTCTAGATTAAGTAATTCAAAGGTAGATTTCTTCTAGTTATTTCTAGTATGTGTTAGTTGCTCAGTCATGTCTGACTCTTTGTGACTCCTTGGACTGTAGCCCAGCAGGCTCCTCTGTCCATGGAATTCTCTAGGCAAGAAAATTGGAATGGGTTGCCATTCCCTTCTCCAGGAGATCTTCCCCACTCAGGGTTCAAACCTGGGTTTCCTTCATTACAGGCAGATTCCTTACCATCTGAACCACCAGGGAAGCCTGGTTATTTTATATATCATCTTAAACTAAGATACTTATGATTTTTTATATTTCTTGATCCATTCTCCATTGTAATTACATGTCTGCTTATTTTGTTTAGGCTTTTTAAAAAGCCAGTATTACTAACTGCATTTTTAAAAAATACACACACAAAACCATGGAAATTAAAAAATTATAAGAGAAAGCTTTGTTTAGAATTTTGATTTATTTTGCTTTTTGATATACTGAAGGATGCACTGATTTGTTTCATCCTTACCCAAGGTAAAAAGTGTTGTAAAATATATATATATATTTTAAGAAAAATAGTGAGAATTCATAGATATTACTAAGAACTTCGTGCCTTATGAATAAATAAAGATTTTTTCAAATTTATATTTCATTTGAAAATTAAGTAGCAGAAGGAACTTTGATGTAAATTTGAGAGATACTAAAAATAACTCATAAAAAATAAAAGTGATTCATAAATCTAAAAATTCTCATACATTAAAAAAATCTGTTGATTTCAACACAATTATAACCCATAATAGGAGAAGGCAATGGCACCCCACTCCAGTACTCTTGCCTGAAAACTACCATGGACAGAGGAGCCTGGTAGGCTGCAGTCCATGGGGTTGTGAAGAGTCGGACACGGGACACGACTGAGCGACTTCACTTTCACTTTTCACTTTTCATGCACTGGAGAAGGAAATGGCAACCCACTCCAGTGTTCTTGCCTGGAGAATCCCAGGGACGGGGGAGCCTGGTGGGCTGCCGTCTGTAGGGTCGCACAGAGTTGGACACGACTGAAGCGACTTAGCAGCAGCAGCAGCATAACCCATAATAAAGATATATTATATTAAAGATTATGTCATCTCTAAATGTTTGCATATACTATCAATTCTCTCTAGAAAGTCCTCCCTAAACACCACAATATAACTATATCTTTCCCTGTTTATATCCTTTTTATTTTTGTTTTCAGATTAAATTATCATTTTTTTGAAATTTAGATTTTCTTTTTTTAAGTTGCTCAGTCATGTCTGACTCTTTGCGACCCCATTCTCTGGGCCAGAATACTGGAGTGGGTAGCCTTTCCCTTCTCCAGGGGATCTTCCCAGCCCAGGGATCGAACTCAGGTCTCCCACATTGCAGGATGATTTGTTTTCAATAAATTCTCATATTTGTTATAGATTAGCTTTGTGATGTTTGCCTACCCAATAGAAAATCCACTCCAAGAAGGAAGGATAAGCCTATTTTGTTCACTATTAGACCACCAGTCTCTAGCCCGAGAATTGTATATTTTAAGTCATCAGAGGACAGTTTCTCTAATACATTGAATTAAATCATTTTAACATAAATAAGAGCAAAAATTAAATTATTTTTGGTAATATGAAGCTGAGGATTATGTTTTTTCTACTTCTACTTTCCTTTGAGAAGATTATTAAATTCTCACTGAATCATATGTACCACAGCCAAAATAAATATATATTTTGAAACATCATTTGTACAATAAATGGGGTCGCAATAAGTGGGGTCGCACAGAGTTGGACACGACTGAAGCGACTTAGCAGCAGCAGCAGCATACATAGAAGAATGAATGAATGAGTGAGATTAATATGGGAATAGTAGAAGAATTACCTATCATATTTAAAAGAAAAAAAGGCAGTTCCTTCCATACTTACCTGTCACCTGATATATCAACATAAGGAAATGTGGTAGTTGATACACAAAACCAGCCCAATCAATGAACCAAAAGAGCTAAGATTCACGTCCCCCTATAGTCTCTCCCTTTAAATCAGGGCTGACTCTATGTTAGGGGTTGAATTA
This sequence comes from Bubalus bubalis, assembly GCF_019923935.1. NCBI lineage: Eukaryota > Metazoa > Chordata > Mammalia > Artiodactyla > Bovidae > Bubalus > Bubalus bubalis. Next base: position 48,233,209 of record NC_059173.1, read on the forward strand.
TGACCCCCTCTCCAATTCAAAAGTTAATATTTTAACACCCAGTATCTCAGAATGTGTCTTTATATGAAGATAAGATATTCACAGAGATACTTGACTTAAAATGTGGTCATTAGGGTGAGTTCTAATCCCCTAAGACTAGTGTCCTTTTAAAACAGGGAAATTTGAAGGAAGACAAAAGCTGGGAGAATGTCACGTGAAGTTGAAAAGAGAGATATACAAGCCAAGGGACTCCAAATATTGCCAAAAACCACCAGAAGCACAGAACAGATTCTTCCCACAGCCATCAAAGGGAGGCAACCCACCCCAGCTTAATCAACCCACTGAGTCATGAGATCTTATTAAAAAATTGTTTTAGTTCATTAAGTTTTTGAAGGGTTTAGCTATGTAGAAATAGATAAGTGGGATACTACAGTTCTTCAGTTATTGTAAGTGTTGGTGATTTTCATCAGACCAGCAGCATGGACATCACCAGGAAATTTTTTATAATGTAAGTTTTCAGTTCTGAGTCAAAAACTCCAGGGGTAAGATTCTACATTTGGTATTTAAACAATACAAGGTGATTCTGATGCATACACCAATTTGAAAAGCATTTTAAATGCTTTCTCATTAAATCCTCTACACTTTAAGCTTCATGGAGACAAAATGCAGGCAAAAAGATAGATTTCAACAAGCCTACAAATATTTGTCTCAGCTACCAGTATCTGATCTGCCTCTTGAGAAACCTATATGCAGGTCAGGAAGCAACAGTTAGAACTGGACATGGAACAACAGACTGGTTCCAAATAGGAAAAGGAGTACATCAAGGCTGTATATTGTCACCCTGCTTATTTAACTTATATGCAGATTACATCATGAGAAACGCTGGGCTGGAAGAAGCACAAGTTGGAATCAAGATTGCCAGGAGAAATATCAATAACCTCAGATATGCAGATGACACCACCCTTATGGCAGAAACTGAAGAGGAACTCAAAAGCCTCTTGATGAAAGTGGAAGTGGAGAGTGAAAAACTTGGGTTAAAGCTCAAATTTCAGAAAACGAAGATCATGGCATCTGGTCCCATCACTTCATGGGAAATAGATGGGGAAACAGTGGAAACAGTGTCAGGCTTTATTTGTTTGGGCTCCAAAATCACTGCAGATGGTGACTGCAGTCATGAAATCAAAAGATGCCTACTCCTTGGAAGGAAAGTTATGACCAACCTAGATAGCATATTCAAAAGCAGAGACATTACTTTGCCAACAAAGGTCCATCTAGTCAAGGCTATGGTTTTTCCAGTGGTCATGTATGGATGTGAGAGTTGGACTGTGAAAAAAAGCTGAGTGCCGAAGAATTGATGCTTTTGAATTGTGGTGTTGGAGAAGACTCGTGAGAGTCCCTTGTACTGCAAGAAGATACAACCCGTCCATCCTAAAGGAGATCAGTCCTAGGTGTTCATTGGAAGGAATGATGCTAAAGCTAAAACTACAGTACTTTGGCCATCTCATAGGAAGAGTTGACTCATTGGAAAAAACTCTGATGCTGGGAGGGATTCGGGGCAGGAGGAGAAGGGGACGACAGAGGATGAGATAGCTGGATGGCATCAACAAGTCAATGGACATGAGATTGAGTAAACTTCAGGAGTTGGTGATGGACAGGAAGGTCTGGTGTGCTGCAATTCATGGGGTCACTAGGAGTTGGACATGACTGAGCCACTCAACTGTAATGAACTGAACCAGTATCTGCCTTTCAGCTTCCCCTCCTGCAAAATCTTGCCATTAGCCAAATGCTCCAGGCTTGGGCTTCCTTCAGCCCATTTCCTACATGTTCTGCTCTCCACAGGTCCATTCAAAAGCTATGGCATCCCCTGAATTGTTTCTCATTTTTCTTTTCAGTTGTTCCTGTTAACCTATAAAGGTTACATATATATCTCAGCTAAATTTCACCTCCTCCCCAGCCCCTTTGCTGAGTTTCTTTACTAAACCAACCTTACTGTTAGTAGGACTTCAGTGTAATTTGTACCTGTTTTGTAAATCACATAACACAGTTAAAACTATACATATTCTTGTGTAATCATTTAGCATTATGTCTCACCCCACAACAGAGTATAAGTTAAATATATTTATTAGTGTAATAGTGAGCAAAATGAAAATAAGGAAACTGAGTTTTCAATAGAATAGCAACAATATTTGTGTAAACTCTTGCTAGCACTCTTTGTACAGGCATATATATTTAGCCAAGTATCTCATTTAATACAGTTTTGGAGTGATAAAGTTAATCTGAAAGTTTTAAAGTAAAATTTATTTTTGTTTTTATTTTATACTTTCCACATTTTTTCTAAAAGCAATGAAAACTGTCCAAACACGGAATGTTTTTTGAACCTTAAAGGTGAAATTTTTCTAATTACCTTGTAACAATATTTTGTAAGAAGAGTGCTTTAAATTTTTTTTTCCAATAAGCTTCTCCTATGTTTTCCTCTAAAAGTCTTATAGTATCTAGTCTTACATTTAGGTCATTAATCCATTTTGAGGCTATTTTTGTGTATGATGTAAGAGAATGTTCTAGACAAGTTCTTTACATGTGGCTGTCTAGATTTCCCAGAACCACATATTGAAGAGTCTATCTTTTCTCCATCATATATTCTTGTTTTCTTTGTCAAAGATTAATTAACCCCAAGTGTGTGGGTTTTTTTGTTTTTTTTTTTTTTTGGTGAGGTGGGGTGGGGGAGACTTTCTATTTTGTTCCATTAATCTATAATTCTGTCTTTGTGCCAATACCAAATGGTTTTGATTATGTAGCTTTAGAGTATAGTCTGAAGTTAGGGAGCCTGATTTCTCTACTCTGTTTTTCTTTCTCCAGATTTGGCTACTTGGGGTCTTTTCTGTATCCATACAAATTTTAAGATTTTTGTTGTAGATCTGAAAAAAAATGCCATTGACAATTTGACAGGCATTGCATTCAATCTGTAGCTTGCCATAAATCATAGCAGTATCTTTCTGAATACAATTTCTGGAGTAATAAAAATAAAAACAAACAAATGTGATCTAACTAAAATTAAAATCTTTTGAACAGCAAAGGAAACTGTAAACTAAGACAGTTTAGAACCCTCAGAATGGAAGAAAATATTTGTGAGTGATGCAACTGACAAGGAATTAATCTTTAAAACACAGTTCGTACAGCTCAATATCAAAAACAAACAATACAGTCAAAAAATGGGCAGAAGATCTAAATATACATTTCTTCAAAGATGTGCAGATTGCTAAAAAGCACTTGAAAATATGCTCAATATAACTAATTATTAGACAAATGCAAATCAAAACTACTGAAAAAATGTTTTCACCTTATACCAGTCAAAATGGTTATCATCAAAAAGTCTGCAAACAATAAATACTGGAGAGAGTATGGAGAATAGAGTATCTGTCTATGCTTTTGGTGGGAATGTAGGTTGATACAGTCACTATAGAGAACAGTATGGAGTTTCCTTAAGAAACTAAAAATAGGACTACCATATAATCCAGCAATCTCACTCCTGAGCATATATTCAGAGTAAACTATAAATAAAAAAGATACATGTAGTCCAAGGTTTACTGCAACACTATTTACAATAGCCATGACATGGAAGCAACCTAAATATCCATTGACAGATAAAGAGATGAAGAAATGGTACCCATATATAACAGAATATTACATAGTCATAAAAGAGAATGGACCCCATGAAAGGACCCCACGTCCAAGGAGAGGTGGCTATGCGGGTGAAGGAGGTCCGAGAGGAGCTACTCCACATTCAAGGTCAGGAGGGGCGGCTGTGAGGAGATACCCCTCATCCAAGGTAAGAAGCAGCGGCTGTGCTTTGCTGGAGCAGCTGTGAAGAGATACCCCACGTCCAAGGTATGAGAAACTGAAGTAAGATGGTAGGTGTTGCGAGAGGCATCAGAAGGCAGACACACAAAGCATAATCACAGAAAACTAGTCAATCTAATCACACACAGCCTTGTCTAAGTCAATGAAACTAAGCCAGGCCGTATGGGGCCACCCAAGACAGGAGGGTCATGGTGGAGAGGTCTGACAGAATGTGGTCTACTGGAGAAGGGAATGGCAAACTACTTCAGTATTCTTGCCTTGAGAATCCCATGAACAGTATGAAAAGGCAAAACGATAGGATACTGAAAGAGGAACTCCCCGGGTCGACAGGTGACCAACATGCTACTGGAGATCTGTGGAGAAATAACTCCAGAAAGAATGAAGGGATGGAGCCAAAGCAAAAACAATACCCAGTTGTGGATGTGATTGGTGATAGAAGCAATGTCCGATGTTTTAGAGCAATATTGCATAGGAACCTGGAACGTTAGGTCCATGAATCAAGGCAAATTGGAAGTGGTCAAACAAAGGATGGCAAAAGTGATGTCGACGTTCTAGGAATCAGCGAACTAAAATGGACTGGAATGGGTGAATTTAACCCAGATGACCATTATGTCTACTACTGCAGGCAGGAATCCCTCAGAAGAAATGGAGTAGCCATCATGGTCAACAAAGAGTCCAAAATGCAGTACTTGGATGCAATCTCAAAAATGACAGAATGATCTCTGTTTGTTTCCAAGGCAAACCATTCAATATCACAGTAGTCCAAGTCTATGCCCCAACCAATAATGCTGAAGAAGCTGAAGTTGAACGGTTCTATGAAGATCTCCAAGACCTTTTAGAACTAACACACAAAAAAGATGTCCTTCTCATTATAGGGGACTGGAATGCAAAACTAGGAAGTCAAGAAATACCTGGGGTAACAGGCAAATTTGGCCATGGAATATGGAATGAAGCGAGGCAAAGTCTAAGAGAGTTTTGCCCAAAGTCTAATAGAGTTCTCTAATAAGAGAATGCACTGGTATAGCAAACACCCTCTTCCAACAACACAAGAGAAGACTCTACACATGGAAATCACCAGATGGTCAACACCAAAATCAGATTGATTATATTCTTTGCAGCCAAAGGTGGAGATGCTCTATACAGTCAGCAAAAACAAGACCAGGAGCTGACTGTGGCTCAGATCATGAACTCCTTATTGCCAAATTCAGACATAAATTGAAGAAAGTAGGAAAAACCACTAGACCATTCAGGTATGACCTAAATCAAATCCCTTATGATTATACAGAGGAAGTGAGAAATAGATTTAAGGGACTAGATCTGATAGATAGAGTGCCTGATGAACTATGGACTGAGGTTCGTGACATTGTACAGGAGACAGGGATCAAGACCATCCCCATGGAAAAGAAATGCAAAAAAGCAAAATGGCTGTCTGGGGAGGCCTTACAAATACCTGTGAAAAGAAGAGAAGTGAAAAGCAAAGGAGAAAAAGGAAAGATATAAGCATCTGAATGCAGTGTTCCAAAGAATAGCAAGGAGAGATAAGAAAGTCTTCCTCAGCAATTAATGCAAAGAAATAGAGGAAAACAAGAGAATGGGAAAGACTAGAGATTTCTTCAAGAAAATTAGAGATACCAAGGGAACATTTCATGCAAAGATGGGCTCGATAAAGGACAGAAATGGTATGGACCCAATAGAAGCAGAAGATATTAAGAAGAGGTGGCAAGAATACACAGAAGAACTGTACCCAAAAGATCTTCACGACCCACATAATGATGATGGTGTGGTCATTCACCTAGAGCCAGACATCCTGGAATATGAAGTCAAGTGGGCCTTAGAAAGTATCACTAAGAGCAAAGCTAATGGAGGTGATGGCATTCTAGTTGAGCTATTTCAAATCCTGAAAGATGATGTGGTGAAAGTGCTACACTCAATATGCCAGCAAAATTGGAAAACTCAGCAGTGGCCACAGGACTGGGAAAGTTCAGTTTTCATTCCAATCCCAAAGAAAGGCAATGCCAAAGAATGCTCAAACTACTGCACAATTGCACTCATCTCACAGGCTAGCAAAGTAATGCTCAAGATTCTCCAAGCCAGGCTTCAGCAGTACGTGAACTGTGAAGTTCCAGATGTTCAAGCTGGTTTTAGAAAAGGCAGAGGAACCAGAGATCAAATTGCCAACATCTGCTGGGTCATCAAAAAAGCAAGAGAGTTCCAGAAAAACATCTATTTCTGCTTTATTGACTCTGCCAAAGCCATTGACTGTGTGGATCACAATAAACTGTGGGAAATTCTGAAAGAGATGGGAATACCAGACCACCTGACCTGCCTCTTGAGAAACCCATATGCAGGTCAAGAAGCAACAGTTAGAACTGGACATGGAACAACAGACTGGCTCCAAATAGGAAAAGGAGTGCATCAAGGCTGTATATTGTCACCCTGCTTATTTAATTTCTATGCAGAGTACATCATGAGAAACGCTGGGCTGGAAGAAGCACAAGCTGGAATCAAGATTGCCAGGAGAAATATCAATAACCTCAGATATGCAGATGACACCACCCTTATGGCAGAAAGTGAAGAGGAACTCAAAAGCCTCTTGATGAAAGTGGAAGTGGAGAGTGAAAAACTTGGGTTAAAGCTCAAATTTCAGAAAACGAAGATCATGGCATCTGGTCCCATCACTTCATGGGAAATAGATGGGGAAACAGTGGAAACAGTGTCAGACTTTATTTTGGGGGCTCCAAAATCACTGCAGATGGTGACTGCAGCCATGAAATTAAAAGACGCTTACTCCTTGGAAGGAAAGTTATGACCAACCTAGATAGCATATTCAAAAGCAGAGACATTACTTTGCCAACAAAGGTTCGTCCAGTCAAGGCTATGGTTTTTCCTGTGGTCATGTATGGATGTGAGAGTTGGACTATAAAGAAATCTGAGTGCCAAAGAATTGATGTTTTGAACTCTGGTGTTGGAGAAGACTCTTGTGAGTCCCTTGGACTGCAAGGAGATCCAACCAGTCCATCCTAAAGGAGATCAGTCCTGGGTGTTCATTTGTCGGAATGAAGTTTAAGGTTAAACTCCAATACTTTGGCTACCTGATGGGATGAGCTGACTCATTTGAAAAGACTCTGATGCTGGAAAAGATTGAAAGCAGGAGAAGGGAACGACAGAGGATGAGAGGGTTGGATGGCATCACCGACTCAATGGACATGAGTTGGGTGGACTCCGGGAGTTGGTGATGGACAGGGCAGCCTGCTGTGCTGCAATTCATGGAGTTGAAAAGAGTCGGACACGACTGAGCGACTGAACTGAACTGATGTGTAATCTAAAAAATGATACAAATTAACTATTTATAAGCAGATTTACCATTTTAGAAAACAAACTTATGGTTACCAAAGAAAAAGGTGGGGGGGAGGGGTGGAAATTAGCAGGTTTGGGTTAACATATACACACAACTGTGTATAAATTGGATAATCAACAAGGACCTAATGTACAGCACAGGGAACTCTACTCAATAATCTGTAATAATCTAGATGGGAAAAGATTCTGAAAAAGAATATATATATATATATACACACACACACACACACAGACACACACACACACACACAACTAAATCACTTTGCTGCACACCTGAAATTAACACAATATTTTAAATCAACTATATTTCAATATAAAATAAAAATTTAAATATATGTATGTGGAAGACAATGAAATAAAAATTGTAGAGATTTACCCATATTGAACCATATAGATATATCTCTTCTCATTCTTTTTATTTGCTGCTTTGCACTGCACCATATGGCATAATTTATTAAATCAATTTCTTATTGATGGATTAAAAATATTTCAGAAGGATTTTTATTTAATAATAACTGTTCACATGCTTCTTAAGGTTTTAATTATATCGTTATAATAATACAATATTTATTTTCATACACATATTCATGTGTATGAAAGCACATATTTATTTTCACGGTTTGATTTCAACTTTTTAACAATCTCCTGGAGGAAGGCATGGCAACCCACTCCAGTATTCTTGCCTGGAGAATGCCATGGACAGAAGAGCCTGGCAAGGTCATTTGGGGACTACAGTCCATGGGGTTGCAAAGAATCAGACATAAATGAGTGACTAAGCACACACACACACATACTATAAACTAGGCCTCCCTGGTGGCTCAGCAGTAAAGAATCTGCCTGTCAATGTAAAAGATGTGTGTGTCGGGGGGTGGTTCAGTCCCTGGGTTGAGAATATCCCCTGGAGAGGGAAATGACAGCCCACTCCAGTATTTTTGCCTCGAACATCTCAGAGACAGAGGAGCCTGGTGGGCGATAGTCCATGGGGTCACAAATAGTTGGACACTATTTAGCAACTCAGGCAAGTCAGTTCAGTCACTCAGTCATCTCTGACTCTTTGCGACCCCATGAATCGCACCGCGCCAGGCCTCCCTGTCCATCACCAACTCCTGGAGTTTACCCAAAGTCATGTCCATCAAGTCGGTGATGTCATCCAGCCATCTCATCCTCTGCTGTTCCCTTCTCCTCCTGCCAGCAATCCCTCCCAGCATCAGGGTCTTTTCCAATGAGTCAACTCTTTGCATGAGGTGGCCAATACTGGAGTTTCAGCTTCAACATCAGTCCTTCCAATGCACACCCAGGACTGATCTCCCTTAGGATGGACTGGTTGGATCTCCTTGCAGTCCAAGGGACTCTCAGGAGTCTTCTCCAACACCACAGTTCAAAAGCGTCAATTCTTCGGCGCTCAGCGTTCTTCACATCCATACATAACTACTGAAAAACCATAGCCTTGACTAAACAACAATAAAAATACTATGGACAACAAGAAATCTGAATGGATACCTGTCATCATACCCCAGTAAGTCCAAGAGGAGTAACATGCACTTTCTCCTTCCCAGGTTGCAGCTTCAGGGTGGTCTGCAGTGATCTAGGGAGGAGCCAAAGTGACCTGCTGAAGGGAGTCTTCAGAAGGATGAGCTCAGAACAGTGACAATATTTGTTCACACTGGTTACTGGTAGCCCTTTAGTCTGGTTCTGTGAACTTTAGGACTTAAGACAAGTACACATTTCCTGCTATGAAAAAAGGTTAATTCATCAGCCACACACTCCTCAGGAGGCTGGAAGATGAAGGCTTTAGTTGCGCAGCCTTTCCCAGAAAAAGTAGAGACAGTATGTGGGCATATAACAGTCATTCCTAAAATTGATCTACAATATAGATCTTCATGAAATATTTGTTTAATGAATGAATACACAATATTCTAAGAAATATATTGAAATTCCACACATTGTGGGGAGAAATCTTTCTTGTAAGAAATGTATGTCTACTTGGAAGCTAATTTTTTATATTAATAAATGCATTTTTAAGGAAAGTTTTAAAAATACTAATGTATTGCTTCTAATCACATGTTTTTTCTTATTATTCTGCACTTCAGTTTAGTTAACTCCATTTGGTCTCTATTGACAATATTGACAAATATAAGACAGCAGTGTCTTCCTCATAGGAAAATATGCAGACATAGAAGATGAAGGGAGGAAAGGGTATATGCTGATAACACTATTACACAAAGCATCACTGTTTGGTACTATAGTAAAACCACAATTTCTTCAGATGAGCCACTCTGCTCACATGTTTTGATAGTTTAAAAAGACTCAACCACATCATGTGTGTTCCCTTTAAAACAGGTTTAGTTTAAGCATTTGGGGAAGAATTTGGGGAAAAAGAATCTGATTTAGAAAGACACTTCACCTTTTTTTTTTTTTTTTGCTTCCTACAGTCATATGTTTAATATCTTTTATTTACTGGAAAAACATTGCTTTGAGACTTGTTTTAAAATAATGAAAGGTAACTTACAATTATGCACACACTGTAGCAATGTGAAATGTAGTTAGAAGAAGAAAGCAAAAGAAAACAATTTTAAGAAAAGAAGAAAAAGTCTAGAATATTTGATATATAAGTTACATAATACAAGGTGATCTGTAGTTCATAACCATGGGTCACAAAGTGAATAAAGAGCTACCTAACATCCAACGTGACAAAGAAAATTAAACTATAAGAAAAAAATTCCCATAATTTTGCTAGAAAATAGTAACCAGTCTTGATACTTAGATCAAGGTAATGTTATTTTTATTATAAGATTCTATGCTGTAAGATGTTGTCCATTACTAGCTGTGAATTTTTCTTTAATAAATAAATAAATGAACTAACAATAACTGCTGAGAATGAAATTAACTCCATTAATTTCTAATTAAATATTATGTCTAAATGGATATGTTCATCTTTGATATTTAGTAAACACATTATTTAGTACTTTGGTTATTAAACTGAAATAAAGTATTTACTTTCATCAAATTATAATACTCATAAAAATCTTGTATTGCTTTAAATTCATGGTGCAAAATAGGTGTGCTTTATGCTTGAAGTTCTATGATAATCTACAGTATACTATGTTCCAGGAAAGGCTGTTTAATCAAATGTGCCCTTAGTCACTGGCCTCAATAAACTAGAAACATTTATAATTTCCCAGAATGTTATTATTAGAGTTATAAGGAATACAAAGAAGAGTCATCAGTCCTTAGTTATTTTCTGGATATGATACTTCAGGGATAAAGGCTTAATTACTAAGTTGAGTTCATTATTATACTATGGTTGAAATAGTCAAAGACATCGGTGTAATCCATATCAAGTTCTTAATGTACTTCCATTCATCTGCTTGACTTTATTTTTCCTCCCTGATATATTTCGCAGTTTTTTGCTGATTTTTTTTACTAATTTCCTAAAAGTGGTCTTGTTTGAAGTATACCGCCCTCCATAATACATAATATTATAATTATCTTCATTAAAATCTTTCAGTCAACTTGCTTGTGTATATGAAGTTTGGCTACTAAAAGTCTATTCAATAAGTTAAAACTGTACCTAAGAACAAATGCCTATTTCACAGAATGTAAGTTCTTTGTCTTTATCCAGGATGAAGAAAATCATACAGAACAAGAAAAACCTTGCCCCTGTAGCATTTTGTCTTCTGTCATTATTTCTTTTATTTTTTACATGTTTAGTCTGTAAACTAATACATTTATATACAATTTACAAAGGCTAATATCTTAAAGTTAATTTAAATTCCTCAAGAAATGACCTCTTCTATATTTATTTATTCACTCAAGATTTATTGACTGCAATCACCTGTCAAAACTATGTTAAGTGCTCTGATAACTAAAAATAGTCTTTGAATTTAAAATAAAAGTTACTTTAGGGAACTTTTAAACAGTGAAATCATAATTTTATATCATTGCATTCTTGAAGAGTCTAATACTGCAAATATTTTTATGTTTCTTTCTAACTGTTCTTTATTTTAAAATTTTCAATTTTCTTAACTTCATAAATTCAAATGAAGGGTATTCATATTCTATCAATAATACCAACAAAATGATGAAGAAAACTGCTATAGCTGGGGTGACCACTGAATTTATTGTTGTGTACGTGTGTGTGATCCAATGGACCATAGCCCTCCAGGCTCCCCTGTCCATGGGATTCTCCAGGCAAGAGCACCAGAGAGGGTTACCTAGCCTTCCTCCAGGGGATCTTCCTGACCCAGGGATCAAACCCACACCTCTTATGTCTCCTGCATTGGGAGGCAGGTCCTTTACTACTGGGGCCACCTGGGAAGCCCTCAAATGAGTAATATTTGATAGTGAAAAGAACACTATCAATAATTTTGTGAAAAGTAGGCATGAATGGATTTTGTCTCTCCTACCATTTTGTTGGGGATTCTCCTTTGCCCTTGGGCATGGGATATCTCCTCACAGCTGTTCCAGTGCCACGCAGCTGCTGCTTTTACCGTCTTCCTGGGGTTTCTCTCCTTCAACATGGGAGATATCTCCTTGTGGTCGTTCCAGTGAAGCCAGCCACTGCTCCTGACCTTGGATGTGGAGTATCTCCTAATGTCTGTTCCAGCACTGAACAGCTGCCAGAGGGCTCAAACAAACCTCGTGCACACCAGGACCCAGTGACCCCACAGAGACTGAGACACAACTGTGTTTGAGTGTCTCCTGTTGAGGTACAGGTCAGCAGTGGACTGCCACAGGGACAGGGGCTCTGGGTGAAGCAGACATGGGTATGGCATAAGCCCTCTTGGAAGAGGTAGCCATTAACCCCACCATAGATCTGCCAGAACTTACACAGGACTGGGAAATAGACTCTTGGAGGGCACCAATAGAAGCTTATGTGCACCCGGACCCAGGAGACAGGAGCAGTGACCCCACAAAGAGAATGACCAAGACTTGCCCAGGAGTGTCTAGGAGTCTCCAGCAGAGACATGGGTCAGCAGTGGCCTGCTGCAGGGTTGGGGGCAGTGACAGTAGCAGTACATCCATGGGCTCTTTTGAAGGAGACTTCCATTATCTTCATTACCTCCACCATAGTTTGGCCCCAGGTAAATAGCAGAGAGGGAACACAGCTCGAGCCATCAACAGAAAATTGTATTAAAGATTTACTGAGCATGGCCCTGCCCCAAAGAACAAGACCCAGTTTCCCCCTCAGTCAGTCTCTCCCATCAGGAAGCTTCCATAAGCCTCTTATCCTTCTCCATCAGAGGGCAGACAGACTGAAAACCACAATCATAGAAAACTAGCCAATCTGATCACATGGACCACAGCCTTGTCTAACTCAGTGAAACTATGAGCCATACTGTGTAGAGCCATCAACATGGATGGGTCATGGTCGAGAGGTCTGACAAGATGTGGTCCACTGGAGAATGGAATGGCAAACCACTTCAGTATTCTTGCACTAAGAACCCCTGAACAGTATGAAAAGGCAAAAAGATATGACACTGAAAGATGTACTTCTCAGGCTGGTAGGTGCCCAATATGCTACTGGAGATCAGTGGAGAAATAACACCAGAAAGAATGAAGGGATGGAGCCAAAGCAAAAACAATACCCAGTTGTGGATGTGACTGGTGATAGAAGCAAGGTCCGATGCTGTAAAGAGCAATATTGCATAGCAACCAGGAATATTAGGTTGAGGAATCAAGGCAAATTGGAAGTGGTCAAACAGGAGATGGTAAGAGTGAATGTTGACATTGTAGGAATCAGCAAATTAAAATGGACTAGAATGGGCAAATTTAACTCAGATGACCATTATATCTACTACTGTGGGCAAGAATCCCTTAGAAGAAATGGAGTAGCCATCACAGTCAACAAAAGAGTCTGAAATGCAGTACTTGGATGCAATCTCAAAAATAACAGAATGAACTCTGTTCCTTCCCAAGCAAACCTTTCAATATCACGGTATTCCAAGTCTATACCCTGCCCAGTAATGCTGAAGAAGCTGACATTGAATGGTTCTTTGAAGACCTACAAGACCTTCTAGAATTAACACACCAAAAAGATGTCCTTTTCATTATAGGGTACTGGAATGTGAAAGTAGGAAGTCAAGAAACACCTGGAGTAACAGGCAAATTTGGCTTTGGTGTATAGATTGTAGCAAGGCAAAGGCTAATAAAGTTTTGCCAAGAGAACACACTGGTCATAGCAAACACCCTCTTCCAACAACACAAGAGAAGACTCTACACATGGACATCACCAGATGGTCAACACGGAAATCAGATTGACTATATTCTTTGCAGCCAAAGATGGAGAAGCTCTATACAGTCAACAAAAACAAGACAGGGAGCTGACTGTGGCTCAGATCATGAACTCCTTATTGCCAAATTCAGACTGAAATTGAAGAAAGTGGAGAAAACCACTAGACCATTCAGGTATGACCTAAATCAAATCCCTAATGATTATACTGTGGAAGTGAGAAATAGGTTCAAGGGATTAGATCTGACAGAGTGCCTGATTAACTCTGGATGGACGTTAGTGACATTGTAAAGGAGACAGGGATCAAGATCATCCCTGTGGAAAAGAAACGCAAAAAAGCAAAATGGCTGTCTGAGGAGGCCTCACAAATAGCTGAGAAAAAAAGAGAAACAAAGGAGAAAAGGAAAGATATAAGCATTTGAATCCAGAATTCCAAAGAATAGCAAAGAGAGATAATAAAGCCTTCCTCAATGATCAGTGCAAAGAAATAGAGGAAAACAACAGAATGGGAAAGACTAGAGATCTCTTCAAGAAAATTAGAGATACCAAGGGAATATTTCGTGCAAAAATGGGCTCAGTAAAGGACAGAAATGGTATGGATCTAACAGAAGCAGAAGATATTAAGAAGAGGTGGCAAGAATACACAGAAGAACTGTACAAAAAAGATCTTTATGACCCAGATAATCACGATGGTGTGATCACTCTCCTAGAGCCAGACATCCTGGAATGCAAAGTCAAGTGGGCCTTAGGAAGCATCACTCAAACAAAGCTAGTGGAGGTGATAGAATTCCAGTTGAGCTCTTTCAAATTCTAAAAGATGATGCTGTGAAAGTGCTGCACTCAATATGCCAGCAAATTTGGAAAACTCAGCAGTGGCCACAGGACTGGAAAAGTTCAGTTTTCATTCCAATCCCAAAGAAAGGCAATGCCAAAGAATGCTCAAACTACTGCACAATTGCATTCATCTTACACGCTAGTAAAGTAATGCTCAAAATTCTTCAAGCCAGGCTTCAACAGTATGTGAACCATGAACTTCCAGATATTCAAGCTGAATTTAGAAAAGGCAGAGAAACCAGAGATCAAATTGCCGACATCTGTTAGATAAGGCAATGGCACCCCATTCCAGTACTCTTGCCTGGAAAATTCCATGCACGGAGGAGCCTAGTAGGCTGCAGTCCATGGGGTCGCTGAGGGTCGGACATGACTGAGCGACTTCACTTTCACTTTTCACTTTCATGCATTGGAGAAGGAAATGGCGGCCCACTCCAATGTTCTTGCCTAGAGAATCCCAGGGATGGGGGAGCCTGGTGGGCTGCCGTCTATGGGGTCGCACAGAGTCGGACACGACAGAAGCAACTTAGCACCAGCAGTTGGATCATTGAAAAAGAAAGAGAGTTTCAGTAAAACACTTATTTATGCTTTATTGACTATGCCAAAGGCTTTGACTGTATGGATCACCACAAACTGTGGAAAGTTCTGAAAGAGTTGGGAATACCAGACCACCTGATTTGCCTCTTGAGAAATCTATATGCAGGTCAGGAAGCAACAGTTAGAACTGGACATGGAACAACAGACTGGTTCCAAATGGGAAAAGGAGTACATCAAGACTGTATATTGTCACCCTGCTTATATAACTTATATGAGTGTACATCATGAGAAACGCTGGGCTGGAAGAAGCACAAGCTGGAATCAAGATTACCGAGAGAAATGTCAGTAACCTCAGATATGCAGATGACACCTCCCTTATGGCAGAAAGTAAAGAAGAACTAAAGAGCCTCTTGATGAAAGTGAAAGGGGAGAATGAAAAAGTTGACTTAAAGCTCAACATTCAGAAAACTAAGATCATGGTATCCGGTCCCATCACTTCATGGGAAATAGATGGGGAAACAGTGGAAATAGTGACAGACTTTATTTTGGGGGGCTCCAAAATCACTGCAAATGGTGATTGCAGCAATGAAATTAAAAGATGCTTAATCCTTAGAAGGAAAGTTATGACCAACCTAGATAGCATATTAAAAAGCAGAGACAGTACTTTGTCAACAAAGGTCCATCTAGTCAAGGCTATGGTTTTTCAGTGGTCACATATAGATGTGAGAGGTAGACCAGCAAGAAATCTGAGCACCAAAGAATTGATGCTTTTGAACTGTGATGTTGGAGAAACTCTTGAGTCGCTTGGACTCCAAAGAGATCCAACTAGTCCATCCAAAGGAAATCAGTCCTGAATATTCATTGGAAGGACTGATGTTGAAACTGAAACTCCAATATTTTGGCCACCTGATGCAAAGAAAGGCAGGAGGAGAAGAGGATGACAGAGGATGAGATGGCTGGATGGCATCACCAACTCAATGGACATGAGTTGGAGTAAACTCTGGGAGTTGGTGATCGACAGGGAAGCCTGGTGTGCTGCATTCCATGGCGTTGCAAAGTGTCGGACATGACTGATCAACTGAACTGAACTGAACTGAGGCTTGAATAGGTCTGCTAAGGCAAATCTCTACTTTTATTTTGGTAAGTATTTTCAGAGTTGGAATAGGGATTTTTTAATCAGCTTTGTCTGATTCTTACCAATGCAAGACATTCTGCCAACCAGAGAGACATATTAAAAACAACAGCAAAGACAAAATTATGTAGCTGTTCCTTTTGAAGTAAGTCAAGTGAGGCGAGACACAGAATAAAAGTCATTTTAGAGCACCTTGAAGGAATACAGTCATGTCTGTTCCTGGAGGATTCCATGTGCCCCTGCCCACTTCTTATTTTTGCTGTCTATAAAATCAAAAGTTTGGATTTCTCTGACTGATGGACCTCTTTCAGTCATCAACAATTCATCAGAAAATGAAGGTTGTTCCTTTTTCTTTTACATAGATTATTTGGAAATCTCTAACTGCTGGAATTTCTGTAAAATGTTCAAATTTGTTGGTATTAATTCAGTGAAAATATTTGTATTTTTCCTCCTCACCTAGGATGAAATGGCTTCTTCCACATCCTATCCCACATCACAGTAAAATCTCCATTTTATTTTCTGAAGTTATAATGTGTTTTCTCCTTGATACTAACCAGTAGATTAATTGATAATTTTCATTTAATTTAATCTATGTTTATTGACTATTTTGTTTCTCTAAGATGTAAGCTTTGTGAGGGCCAGCATTTTACCTGTCATTACTTTGTCCCTATTAACTAGAAGAATGCCTGGAATAATAGGTGCTCAATCAGTACGTGTAGGTTTAATAAAATCTTTGTTTCAAAAATGAAACAATATGGAAATATTCATCAACTCAGCTGGGTTTTAAATTTTTTGTAAAATAAAGATTTTGATCAGAATATAGATAGAGAGCAGGAGGCACAATTACTTTTACCAAGCCAAATGTGTTACAGGTAGAAAATATGGGAGCACTAAAACTGGCAGTAATGTATTTTTTAAAGAAAAAAAAAGAAATAAAACAGACAAATGGGAATTAGAGAATTTTAATAATTATTAAACAATTTTAATAAAGCACACTTGCTGTTTGTGAAAATCTGAAAATAGTACATATATATGACATTGATTTTTTAATGAAAACAAAGGAAATTAAATGCAAATCTTAATTTACATACATGACAAACATTACGTTTAAAGTTTAATAATAGATTCTTATTCAGTCGCTAAGTCATGTCCCCCATAGAGTACATTATGCCAGTCTTCCGTGCCCTTCACTATCTTCCAGAGTTTGCTCACAGTCATGCCTATTGTGTCCATGATGCCATCCAACCATCTCATTCTGTCATTCCATTCTCCTTCTGCCCTTAACCTTTCACAGTATCAGGGTCTTCCCCAATGAGTCAGTTCTTTGCATCAAGTGGCCAAATGATTGGAGCTTCAGCTTAAGCATCAATCCTTCCAATGAATATTCAGAGTCAATCTCCTTCCTGTCCAAGGGATTCTCAAGAGTTTTCTCCAGCATCACCATTTGAAAGCATCAGTTCTTTGGTGCTCAGCCTTCTTTATGGGCCATCTCTCACATCCGTACATGACTACTGAAAAAAACACAGCTTTGACTATGAGGCCCTTTATTGGGAAAAGGATGTCTCTGCTTTTTAGTATGTTGTCTAGGTTTGTCATAGCTTTACTTCCAAGGAGCAAGTGTCTCTTAATTTCATGGCTATAGTCACCATCCACGGTGATTTTGGACCCCAAGAAAATAAAATCTATCACTGTTTCTACTTTTTCCCCATCTATTTGACATGAAGTGATGGGACTGGATGCCAAGATCTTCATTTTTTTGAATGTTGAATTTTAAGCCAGCCTTTTCACTCTCCTCTTTCACCCTCATCAAGAGGCTTTTTAGTTCATCTTAACTTTCTGTCTTTGGGGTGGTATCATCTATATCATCTGTTGATATTTCTATATCAGGCTGTTGATATTTCTCCCAACAATCTTGATTCCAGATTGTGATTCATCCAGTCTGGCCTTTCACATGATGTAGTCTGCATGTAAGTTAAATAAGCAATGTGACAATATACAGCCTTGATGTACTCCTTTCTTAATTTTGAACCAGTCCATTGGTTCCATTTCTGGTTCTAACTGTTGCTTCTTGACCTGCTTACAGGTTTCTCAGAAGACAGGTCAGGTGGTCTGGTAGTCACATTTCTTTAAGATCTTTCACTGTTGTGTTCCACACAAAGATTTTAATGCAGTCAATGAAGCAGGAATACATTTTCTTCGGAATTCTCTTGCTTTCTTTATTTTTCAACAGATCCCAAGTATGCTATGTATGTATGTACGTATGTCTCATTTAATATATTTTAGAAATATAGAGATGACTTTCACCATCACTAATTTTAAACACACAGCATGTCTTCCAATCATGAATGTCATATGTTAAATATGAAATACAAGTAAATTATAGGAAGTAGAGCAAAAGAACATGGAGATGTATACTGCTTATTAATGTGAACACTGAATGATGGCAAGGATTCTCAACACACATTGATATTGTACATTTATGCCTCAGTATTAGAATTATAATTTTCTTTTAATAATATATAATCTTCTCTCATTTTTTCATACCTTATTATTTGTACAGTATGATTCTCACATAATATCATGCCATTTCTTAATTTATTTTGACAGAATGAACTAAATTGATGATTCCTCACACAAACCATCATAAGCAAAACAATGTATGGTTCAAATAAAATATTGTCTAATATTGATATTTAGTTTCTTCATTGTGAGTTTAAAGTTGATATTTATAACTTGTCTATCTTCCAAAAATGGTTTTATTTATTGATCACAAGAGGAAAATAAAAACAAAAAGAAATTATAAAGGAATACATAACACCATATACAAAAATAAACTCAAAATTGATTAAAGACCTAAATGTAACACCAGATACTATAAAACTCCTAGAGGAAAACATAAATGGAACACTCTTTGACATAAATCATAGCAATATTTTTGGATCCATCTCCTAAAAACAAAGGAAATGAAAGCAAAAATAAACAAAGGAACCTAATTAAACTTAAAAGCTTTTGCACTGCAAAGGAGACCATTGACAAAATGAAAAGACAACTTACTGAATGGGAGAAAATATTTGCAAATGATATGACTGATAAGAGGTTAATATCCAGCATATATAAACAGCTAATATAACTCAGGAGCAAACAAATAAACACACTGATGAAAAGATGGGCAGAACTGAATAGACATTTTTCTAAATAGGAAGTGCAGATGGCCAATAGGCACATAAAAAGATACTCAACATTGCTAATCACAAGGAAAATGCAAATAAAAACCACAATAAGATATCACCTCACACCTGCCAGAATGGCTGCTATCAAAAAGAACACAAATAACCAATGCCAGTGAAATTATGGAGAAAGGGAAACCCTTGTACACTGTTGGTGGGAATATAAATCGGTGAAGCCACTGTGGAAAAGAGTATGGAGGTGTCTCAAAAACTAAAACAGAACTACCATATTGCATAGCAATTTCACTCCTGTGAATAAATAGGAATAAAAAACAAAAACTCTAATTCTGAAAGGCCATATGCCCCCTAGTGTTCAGGTTCACAATTGCCCAGAATGTGGACGCAACTAAGTGTCCAAGAGACAGATGAAGATGTAGTGTATATATATACTATTCAGCCATAAAAAATAATGAAATTTTATATTTGCAGCCACATGGATGGACTTAGAGGGCATTACACTAAGTGAAATTATTCAGACAGAGAAACACAAATACTGCATGATATCACTGATATTTGGAATCTAAACATACAAAAAACAAATGAATGTAATAAAACAAAGCTGACTCACAAAGATATAGAGAAGATATAGAGAAAAACAAAGATATAGAGAAAAAAAATTAGTGGTTACCAGTGAGGAGAAGGAATGGGAGATGGGCAATGTAGAGGTAAAGAAATAAGAGATGCAAAGTATTTAAGATAAGATTCAAAGATACATGGTACAACATGGGGATTATAGTAAATAGTTTATAATACTTATAAATGGAGTATAATCTTTAAATATGTTAATCAGTATATTATATATCTTTAATTTACATAATATTGTATATTTACTTCAGTAAAAAACAAATAATTTTTAAAACCTGAATCTGCAGTGAAAAAAGATGTAAAGGAATGGCACATGTGAAGTTTACATTTTGTTAGCAAAATTATGCATTTTTGTTATTGTTATCTTCTGAATATTAAAGCTGAAGTTGAAAATCTACATAAAAGTGGATGATTTTAAATATATCAGAGAAACATTTCTGAATACTATTCCTGAGGGAATATTTCCCTTCCTCATGCAAAATAAGCCTCATAATTGTTTACAAATATAAATCATTTATCGAATACTTTTTCACAACTAGGTTTCTCATTTGTAAAGTTGGACTTTAGGCAGAAGGAGAGGAGGATAACAGAGGATGAGATGGTTGGATGGCATCACCGATTGAATGGACATGAACTTGGGCAAACTCTGAGAGACGGTGAGACAGGGAAGTCTAGTGGCTGCAGTCCATGGGGTCACAAAGAGTCAGACTCGACTTGGTGACTGAACAATTACTACAAAGTGGGACCAGCAATGTCTCTTGGCTCTGAAGATTGGTTTGGGACTGTATAGGGGATAACTCAAGGATCTTTCAGTCTTTTGCTGGGAAAATTAGAAAGCCAATGCTTTCTTTTTTTTTGACTTAGTGGAATATAAATGTGAAAATTGGAAATGTTCAAGTAACACAAGTATTTGAAATCATGGCGGGGAAGGGCATAGAGCTCCAGAACAGACAAGCATTAAGCAGTCTCTGATGGTCTTCTAGCCTACAGTGAGGAACCTACTCCCATGTCTGCCAGTTAGGTTTCCAGAAACTCTGTGTTTTTGTAAAGTGTCCATAATCCTGTGATGTTACCTCTGCTATCCTAATTACGATTCTGCTCTCTCCTTTTGAACTTAACCCCACTCCCTTCCCTGATACTTCTCTTCTTCAACACAAGCATACTGTGTAGCTGGCATTGCTATTATGTAAAATATTAGTCTTTTCTGAGAGATCTGCCTGGCATGTACGTTTCATGCTATGTTCTCAATAAAATCTAAAATTGTATGTATTGGAGACCTTAATGAACATCCAAACTCTCCCATGACCATTTTCACTACATTCACAAATCTTTGTTATTTTTAACTCTTAGAAAAACAACATTGACTAGCTTCTAATTATGTGATAATCTAGGACAGAATTAAAAGCAGTCTTTGCCTAGAAGCATGTCTTCCTTTGTTCTACCATCATTTGCTGTTTGGAATCAAAGTCTGCCAATAGCATGGCTATGCATCCTCTTGAGAGACAAAGGAGACTATTAAGTGTTTGAAAAGTGAGATTATGCTTTAGATTTGAGTTTCTTTTATATTGTAACTGTAGCTCAAGAAAAAAGTCACTGCTGGAGTTCCCAATTCAAGGTAAGCATCTTCCCTACAGAGTTAGAAGTGCTTTGGGTAATGTCAGATCCCCCTCCAATCCTCAAGCCTACTGTCTCCAACTCTGAACTAAAAACACAGAGTACAAATAACACAGAGATGACAGAAAAGTGAGAGTTCCATGGGGTTACCATGGGGCCCTGCTCTGTTTACATCTGGAATGAAATTCCCATCGCTAGAGGCACTTCTCCAAATTATTTCTAAGATATTACTATTAAAATATACAAATGGTTCAACCCTAATTAACACATTGTCACAGTTTATAAAATTAAAAAAAATGGTGATCTCAGGGTTCTGTAAATAAAAGAAAAAAATGTCAGCTTTCCTTGAGGAAATTGAAAATACCCCAAACATGAGGCCGCGTGGACAGGGAAGGTCTACGAAGGAGTCCAAGGTGAAGGCTGACCTCCTGAGGGTCGTGACTGAAGCTTAAGGAACCAAGGTGCCTGTGGTAGGCAGAAGGCAGTGAATCTAAAAGCAATTCCCTGCAGTTTCACCTGGGGTTGTTTCTGATACAGTGATACTTAGGATGTGCCAGGACATGTAAAATGATTCCTTCTGTATTTTAAGAGGATGGAGGGAGGAGATTAGATCTGCAGACTTTATTATGCTGTGAAATTGCTACATTAATTTTGAAATTTTCTGACAGCATAGATGCTTAAATGTTGAAATACACTTTCAGAAAACATTATAAAATAGTCTTTTCCCCAAAAGTTTCCTTTTATTAAAAAAAAAAAAACAGAAACAATTGCTCTATTTATAGGTCTTTTTGAAGGCAAGAGATAAGATTAATGACCTTTCAAGATTTTTTCTCTTTAAAATGATTTCATTAGATTTTGTAAACTTGAAGATATACATATATATTCTCTCTTTTAATATATGTACATATATCAATATAAAATCAGCTATGAATATATGATGAAATGGAGAACGCAATGGCAACCCACTCCAGTACTCTTGCGTGGAAAATCCCATGGACAGAGAAGCCTAGTAGGCTGCAGTCCATGAGGTCGCTAAGAGTTGGGCATGACTGAGCGACTTTACTTTCACTTTTCACTTTCATGCATTGGAGAAGGAAATGGCTACCCACTCCAGTATTCTTGCCTGGAGAATCCTAGGGACTGGGGAGCCTGGTGGGCTTCCATCTATGGGGTTGCACAGAGTCGGACACGACTGAAGCGACTTAGCAGCAGCAGCAGCAGCAGCATATGATGAAAAGACTTTTTTGCAATAACCTAAATCTGAGGTTAAAGTTTAAGCATAGTCCAGACATGGGAGTCAGTACCCTTTCCCTTCTCCAGTGGATCTTCCCAACCCAGGGATCGAACCACATCTCCCATACTTGCAGGCGGATTCTTTACCACCTGAGTCACAAGGGAAGCCCAGTAAAATCATAACCATCATAAAAATATGTCCTAGTTGAAATTTTGTTTCAATATGCAATGCAGTAATATACCCAGACTATTTGAATGTGCTTAAGAGCAGTGTGGTTTCATGAGGGATGAATTTATGTTTTTCATTTTAACCTACCTGAACTAGAGAATCTCTGGTAATTAGAGCAATTACTGAGCTTGTGGCTTTGAGGTCATTCTTCACAGGTGACAGTGGAAAAACATTATATTATATCACATTTCCCTAATTACACTGGATGTCAATTATACAACACTATTAAAGCATAATTTTTATATAGGCAGTTCTTTAATTTATCTATTTATTTCCTGACTTTGCTTTCTCTTTCTTGGTTAGAGATACAATAATAATGCTGGGGATATGGCTCAAATCATATTTTCCTTTTTTCATTTTCTTTTGATCCTGAATAATTTACAGTATGACTAAATAACTAAATGACTAAATAAATCAACAATGTATGTATATATTAATATTATTATTGGGCCCCTTTAATTATTTGAGACTCCATCTGAATTATTTAATGCTGGGATAAGAATGTGAACCATTAAAAAAAAAAATGTTAACCATTGTACCAGGGAGGGAGAATATGTATCTTGAGGAAATAAATATACTTCCTATACCTCTCAAATTTCTAAGCGTTGAAATTTTTCTTGATTCTATTTTTCCCCTGTGTGTGAACAATTATATAAAAATATGGTTTAATTCTAGATTCAAGTATAACATATAGCATTTAGGGTTTCCAGGCCATAATCCCATTATCAAATGTTTCCATTGCAATTGCAAAGATTTAAGACACAATCCAAGACTACATGAAGAAATTATAAGTAGCCACTAGTATGTGGTCCTAAACTCCAGTTACCCACCTGACAAGACACTGATTAATACTTTAAGATTTGAACAACTAACTCTTTTGGATGAAAACAAAAAATTTAGCATCAGCTCTACACTGAACCAAGGTCATTATTTAGAGGAAATTACAATGAGAGTTTCTACAAATCATTTGTAAAAGTGACACTGTTCACAGTAACTCAGTGCATGACAAAATAAACAAGTTTCATAAATACAGATGCCTTTTTTCTTTCTTTCTTTTTTTTATGTCAGTTAAATGGATATTACCATGTCAGCAAGAAACATTTTTTTTTTCTTGTAAAGAATACAACCAAGTAAAAGTCTAGGCAAACACAGTAACTGAGTATCTCCCATTTTATTTGTGCTGAATTATCTTATTACTGTGAAAAGTATACTAATACAATAAGGATTTAAGCAGTGATTTCATAGACAACTTTGTCAGCTTTACACTTGAAGACCAGTCTCCAGAGTAACTGGCACTTCAACATGTACCTGTTAAAAATAGCTACAGTGGAGTTGTCTTAGTTTATTCCATCTGCCACAACAAAAATACCACAGATTCAAACAACAAATTCTGGTATCTAGGAAGTCCAAGATCAAAGTGCGGGCACTTAGGTGTCTGGTGGAAGCCTACTTCCTGTTTCATAGATGACCATCTTTTCATGAGTTCTCATTTGCCAGAAAAGGGGAGGGAGCTCTCTGAGGTCTCTTTCATAAGAGTACTAAGCCATTCACAGGGTTTTTATGACTCAATTACCCCTTAAAGTCTTTTCTTCCTAACACTGTCATGTTGGGGTTTAGGTTTCAACATATGAAGTTTGGGGGAACACAAAATTCCACCTATAACAAGGGTTGCTACTTGTTCCTATCTATATATTTGTCACATTTTACCTTACATCTTATTGTCAGATGGGCTTCCCCAGTGGCTCAGTGGTAAAGAATCTGCCTGCAATGCAGGAAACTCAGGAGACACAGGTTCAATCTCTGGGTCAGGAAGTTCCTCTAGAGCAGTGCGTGGCAACCCACTCTAGTATTCTTGACTGGAGAATCCCATCAATAGAAAAGCCTGGGAGGGCAACAGTCCATAATGTTGCAAAGAGTGGGACATGACTGAAGGGACTTAGCATGCACACACTGCTGACAGATAAGAACTGTGTTTCCCTTAAGAATATTTGACATTGGGTTTTAAAAAGATTTTGTTAATTTGCAAAGTATTTAACCAACATACTATACCATTACTAGGATCATCTGATATTCAATTATTCAAAGTGAATCTCAGTTCCTACCTATGACAATCTGACTAAACTGTAAAATACAATGAACCTCATTTCATAACACAAAGAAGTCACCCTAGTAGTCTAAAAATCAGTGTAGTTGTAAGATGTCAGAGTTTTGATCTCTGCTCACCAGTGAGATCAAGCTCATATGTCTTATAGATAAATGTAATTGAAGAGTTTGATATGTTATGATTAAGTCATGTGTACTCTTAAGACTAAATTAAGTTTAGTGCTAAAATTACTTAACAAGTAGAGAAGAAGATTAAGAAAAAGGTAAGAAATTAAGTCACATTATGTTCTAAAACTTTTTCCAACATCATAGGTTTGATATCTAAATAGAGAAAGTTAGGGACAAGTTGGAAGGTCATTTAATTAAGAGATCTCAGGAATGCTCAGATATTTCTTAATTTAAATATTGAACAACTTGACATGATCACAGGTTTTATCTGAAATTGTCCCATATCTTTTTTATGGATAAAAATGAAATAATATCATGATATCAATTAATTCCTGCAATATTTAGAGCACTGAAGAATGCTACACAATTTACAAAAGAGGAAGACAGAGTATATGAACATAAATAGTATAACAATTTTATAACATATTGTAAAAAAGCTCAGATACCAAAGTTTTATTGAATTATAACCTATTTGTAGAAAAATTACATATGTGGGCCATTAATTACCTTAGACCATCTCTACTGGCCTAGTTTTCCCTCTATGTGCTCATATTTGGAAAACAATTTATAGGAAAGTAATATTGGCTCTTTGTCCAGTCTTAGACATTGTATTTTTTAATATATTTTGATTAACTGTTTTATTTCATATCCAAAACCATTTTGCTTCTCTGGTTAACATATAATAAAAGCTAATATAATTGTTAAAGATTACCAGTGCAGTATTATGAAAAATAATTATGTATGACAAATCCATGCTTTCATGCTTTTGCTAAATCCTACTCTCAAAATAAATTTCATAAAATAATAAATTATGCATGATGTATCAACATATTATAAAACTCAAATTTAAAAATGCAATATTGTAATTATCCCCCAATTAAAATAAATACATTTATATTAAAAATGTTATATCCAATTCTCTAGATGGAGTTATCTCTTTTATAAGTGAAATAGGAAGGAGAGTCAGTAACAAGGTGAAAAGAAGGACAAATATTACATCAAAATGTCAGTAAAATGAAAATAATTGAAAGCCCTAATGTTATATTTGCCCATTAAGACTACTCCTGTCCATTTAAACTTAGGCTATAATTGTTTTGATCACACTATATAGGAAGAGATTCTGGCAAAGGATATTGTTAACAGCTTTCAGAATCCTTTAGCTAAAACTGTAACCACAATAAGAGCGATGCCACATGCATGCTAAGTCATTTCAGTCGTGTCTGACTCTCTAGACCCCATGGACTTAGTCCACCAGGTTCTTCTGTCCATGAGATTCTCCAGACAAGAATACTGGAGTGGGTTTCCACGCCCTTCTCGGGAGCTTTTAAATCCAAGACAGAATCAGCTTGCAATGCACCGAGTTCCCACTGCCAGTCAGGAATTCTGGGTAAAAGTGCTTTAAATAATGGATGTAGTCAAAACAAATTTAGATACACTGATTACTTTAGCTTTCAGGGTAAGGAATTTTAATAGAAAATGTTCTTTTTAAGCACTGAAAAAAAAACTTTAAAGTGTAAATAAGCCTTGGGGAGTTATTTCAACTAATGACACAGCCTGAAAAGAACTGAAGCAGCAAAATTCCATGTCTGAAGTTTAGATTGATTGTCACTATAGAATAGAATTTTATGGCCTCTCTGGAACAAAGGGAATATCACCTTTTAATGTGAAGTCATAATTTAATTTTCTTAGCAGATGTAAACTGTTTTGCTGACTTTTAATGAACCCAGGAAAATGCTTAATGTTTATATATGTCTTCAAATGTATGTATCCATAATCTCAGCTAATAAAAATGGGTTGCAGGATTAGATATAAATTAAGTGGGGTTAGTTTACCCTTCCATTTTATGTAAAGTATTTTAGATAAGTAATAATTAAGGTTTGTTATAGAAAAAATAGAAACAAGAGTCATTGCTGTTTTTTTGCCAGACCACATAGAAGATGCTTGGCTGTATGTGGCACTATGGATACAGGTACTAGCTGATTGCAAGATGTGTCTGGATATGTCCACTGGAGACAAGGTACCTAAAGACCTTGAGACCTATGGAATATACCATCTCTTAGGGTCAATTTCAAAGTAGTCTCTTCACTGCCACAAATATTTATATTAAAATATATGAATGTCATAATAGCCATGATGGTGGTTTGGTTGCTAAGTCATGTCTGACCTCTTGCAATCCCATGGACTATAGCCTGTCATCCTCCTTGGTCCATGGGGTTTTCCAGGCAAAAATACTGGAGCAGGTTCCCATTTTCTGCTCCACATAATAATAGTAGCCCTTAGAATATTCTAGATTAAAATTTAATTTATCATTTAAACTTTTAATTATTTTAGCACATCTATATAAGGTTTGTATGCATATGTAGCAAAGATGTATTTTTAATATTTTCTCCCTCATATTTAGAAATAAGTTCAATAGTATTAATTGACCTGGCTTCATCAAATACTTTCAGTTAATATCATCTGTTTTAATAAATTAATCTTTCATTTTTGACTATATAAAATCCCATGGAGGGTGAAGCCTGGTAGGCTACAGTCCATGGGGTCTCAAAGAGTCGGACATGACTGAGCAACTTCACTTTCACTTTCATATACATATATATACATACATACGTATAGTTAACTTTTATACTGTCTTCTCATTTGTTGTACTCACCAATAATTCAATTTTTTTGTGTTTCTGGTGTAAAAACTATGCAGACACAGAGTAATCAACATATTTTCATTGCAATCATGGAAGTAATAATTTTCCTTTCATTTAAAAAATTCTGTTGTCTCAACAATCTACAACCATACTCTGTGGTGGCTAAATATATATTATGGACCCACCAATTAGGGCCATGTTTCCTTAAAATCCTAGTTGCAAATTAGAGCTTGACCACACTAAATAGAAGTAATTGTGTTTCTCATTTAGTTCAACTTCAACTAATTCTTTCTTAAAGCCTGTAGGAAAACAACAACAACAACATGCAATTTAATCAGCCTTGAACCTGTAATAGTTTTCCAAAAATGAACTTGGTGCGTTTATTAATTAGGTTTATATGCACAACTGCAAGCTATTGCTTTGATTAGCTAAGTTGCCAAGTGCTGCTGAGTCCAGATAGGCACCTTGTTTATGGGTAGAGAGTGGTGTTTTCTCACTGGGTAACACAAAAGAATCATTACCTGTGGGCCATTAATGCTTCAGTGGTCACAGTGCCTTCTTGATAGGCATGCAAAGCAAGGTAGGTAAAATCAACAAATACAGGGCTAAGTCCATAGTAACTATGCAGTAGAGTACAGAGGTAATTACCTGGAAAAAGCAGTGGAACACATAAAACATATAAGAAAAAACTGGGATAGAAAAATCACAATAAATTCACCTAGTTCCCAGCATTTGTCCCAAACTGTGATTAAATTGTATCTGCTCACCCTACCATCCTTGCCCTAATGTTATATCAAATTATGATTTATGTATATATTCCAAGAACTTAAGAGAGAATTGGTAAAGAGCTTAGGTGAAATAGAGACTAGTTAATTTTTTACAATATTATTTATCTTAATCACTAGAATAAAGGACTTGAATGTCAAAATACTTCATTTATTCTTGTTCTGTAATGTATCAATATGAAAACTATGTGAAAACATTCAGTGTTTATACATCTTTAAAACAGACTCTGATGCTTCTATCTCACTCTTACATTTCTGATAAAATGATTATAACCATGCAAAGAACCCAAAGCACAAAAATCCCAGTAGTGAATTCCAGAATTTCATAAAGAAAAAATAAAACTGTGCATTAATTCCCATTAACCATCTATGGCATATCTCTACAATGACAAGCAAAGTAGCAATGGATACAAATTAATAATGCATATAAATTAGCTGCTAGATTTACCTAAAAAAGTAATACTGTAAGAAAGGCAAGAGAGATATTGCAACAAAGAAATGTACAAGTTTAAAAAAAGTGGTAATCTTGAAGCCTTCTTGCAACTATATTGCCTTGATGCATAATATAGTCCTGGATTTTTTTTTAAACAAAAGAGACCCTTAATTGTCTACATTAAATATAATACAATTATTTCTATTCCTACCTCACTAAAAGTTAAAAGCTCTATTGGCTAGTAATCCTGACCACCTTACATGGTTTTAATATGCTGTTATGGGCCTTGGAATACAGAATGAAGCAGGGCAAAGACTAGTAGAGTTTTGCCAAGAAAATGCACTGGTCATAGCAAACAGCCTCTTCCAACAACACAAGAGAAGACTCTATACATGGACATCACCAGATGGTCAACACCAAAATCAGATTGATTATATTCTTTGCAGCCAAAGATGGAGAAGCTCTATACAGTCAGCAAAAACAAGACCAGGAGCTGACTGTGGCTCAGATCATGAACTCCTTATTGCCAAATTCAGACAAAAATTAAAGAAAGTAGGAAAACCACTAGACCATCCAGGTATGACCTAAATCAAATCCCTTATGATTATACAGTGGAAGTGAGAAATAGATTTAAGGGCCTAGATCTGATAGATAGAATGCCTGATGAACAATGGAATGAGGTTCGTGACATTGTACAGGAGACAGGGATCAAGACCATCCCCATGGAAAAGAAATGCAAAAAAGCAAAATGGCTGTCTGGGGAGGCCTTACAAATACCTGTGAAAAGAAGAGAAGTGAAAAGCAAAGGAGAAAAAGGAAAGATATAAGCATCTGAATGCAGAGTTCCAAAGAATAGCAAGAAGAGATAAGAAAGCCTTCTTCAGCAATCAATGCAAAGAAATAGAGGAAAACAACAAAATGGGAAAGACTAGAGATTTCTTCAAGAAAATTAGAGATACCAAGGGAACATTTCATGCAAAGATGGGCTCGATAAAGGACAGAAATGGTATGGACCCAACAGAAGCAGAAGATATTAAGAAGAGATGGCAAGAATACACAGAAGAACTGTACAAAAAAGATCTTCACGACCCAGATAATCAGGATGGTGTGATCACTGACCTAGAACCAGACATCCTGGAATGTGAAGTCAAGTGGGCCTTAGAAAGCATCACTATGAACAAAGCTAGTGGAGGTGATGGAATTCCGGTTGAGCTATTTCAAATTTTAAAAGATGATACTGTGAAAATGCTGCATTCAATATGCCAGCAAATTTGGGAAACTCAGCAGTGGCCACAGGAATGGAAAAGGTCAGTTTTCACTCCAATCCCTAAGAAAGGCAATGCCAAAGAATGCTTAAACTACTGCACAATTGCACTCATCTCACACGCTAGTAAAGTAATGCTCAAAATTCTCCAAGCCAGGCTTCAGCAATATGTGAACCGTGAACTTCCTGATGTTCAAGCTGGTTTTAGAAAAGGCAGAGGAACCAGAGATCAAATTGCCAACATCCGCTGGATCATGGAAAAAGAAAGAGAGTTCCAGAAAAACATCTATTTCTGCTTTATTGACTATGCCAAAGCCTTTGGCTGTGTGGATCACAAGAAACTGTGGAAAATTCTGAAAGAAATGGGAATACCAGACCACCTGATCTGCCTCTTGAGAAATCTGTATGCAGGTCAGGAAGCAACAGTTAGAACTGGACATGGAACAACAGACTGGTTCCAAAAAGGAAAAGGAGTACGTCAAGACTGTATATTGTCACCCTGCTTATTTAACTTATATGCAGAGTACATCATGAGAAACGCTGGACTGGAAGAAGCACAAGCTGGAAACAAGATTGCTGGGAGAAATATCAATAACCTCAGATATGCAGATGACACCACGCTTATGGCAGAAAGTGAAGAGGACTAAAAAATCTCTTGATGAAAGTGAAAATGGAGAGTGAAAAAGTTGGCTTAAAACTCAACTTTCAGAAAAAGAAGATCATGGCATCTGGTCCCATCATTTCATGGGAAATTGATGAGGAAACAGTGGAAACAGTGTCAGACTTTTACTTTTTTGGGCCCCAAAATCACTGCAGATGGTGACTGCAGCCATGAAATTAAAAGAGGCTTACTCCTTGGAAGGAAAGTTATGACCAACCTAGACAGCATATTCAAAAGCATAGACATTACCTTGCTAACAAAGGTCCATCTAGTCAAGACTATGGTTTTTCCTGTGGTCATGTATGGATGTGAGAGTTGGACTGTGAAGAAGGCTGAGCACCAAAGAATTGATGCTTTTGAACTGTGGTGTTGGAGAAGACTCTTGAGAGTCCCTTGGACTGCAAGGAGATCCAACCAGTCCATTCTGAAGGTGATCAGCCCTGGGATTTCTTTGGAAGGAATGATGCTAAAGCTGAAACTCCAGTACTTTGGCCACCTCATGCGAAGAATTGACTCACTGGAAAAGACTCTGATGCTGGGAGGGATTGGGGGCAAGAGGAGAAGGGGATGACAGAGGATGAGATGGCTGGATGGCATCACTGACTTGATGGACGTGAGTCTGGGTGAACTCCGGGAGTTGGTGATGGACAGGGAGGCCAGGCGTGCTGCGATTCATGGGGCTGCAAAGAGTCGAACACGACTGAGCGACTGGACTGAACTGAACTGAACTGATGGACTGAATTATATCCATCTACCAAATTTATATATTGAAGCCCTATCCCCAAATCTAAAGTCATAGGAATAGGGCTTTTATCTGATAAAACTGTAGTTCTCACATAAGAAGAAGGATCATAAGAGAGTTTTGCTCTCTCTCTCTGTAAGTGCAGAGGAAAAGCCTTATGAGGACAAAAGGCTCAGGTCGTTATCTACAAGTCAGCAAGATAGTCCTCACCTGAAACCAACCCTGATAGCACCTTGATCTTAGACTTCTAGCCTCCAGAAATCTGAGGAAATTTTGTGGTTGTTGTCATGGAAGCCATAGTAAAAAGTTTCTTCATGTGTTGTATTTTGGGTATTTTTTAAGGTATTTAATTTTTTTTTAATTGGAGGATAATTGGTTTACAATATTGAGTTGTTTTCTGCCATACAAAAATGTGAATCAGCCATAAACATACATATGCCCCCCTCCTTCTTGAGCTTCACACCAGCTCCCCACATCCCCTTAACTAAACTGTGTAAATCATCACAGAGCACCAGGCTGAGCTCCCGTGTTACAAAGCAACTTGCTTTAGCTATCTATTTTACACATGGTAACATATATATTTCAAATCGACTCTCTAAATTTTTCCCAACCTCTCCTTCCCCTGCTGTGTCCACAAGTCTGCTCTCTATGTCTGCATCTCTATTCCTGCCCTACAAATAAGTTCATCAGTTCCATTTTTCTAAATTTCATATATATGAAATTTGAGAGTTTTTATATAATCTAGATACTGGTGCTTTGTCACATACCATGCAGTTTGTAGCTTGTCTTTTCTTTCTCTTCACAGAGTGCTTTGCAGAGAAAAGTTTAATATTAATGTAGTCTAATTTATCAAGTTTTCCTCCTATGTGCTAAGTGCTCTAAGTGCTCTTTGCCTAAGCCCTAGTTCTGAATATTTTCCCCACATTTATCCTATAAGTTTTAACTTTGCATTTGATGTGTAAGCCTGTGATCCATTTTTAGTTAACTTTTCACACATTAGACCAGGATGAGTTTCCTCATTTTACCTATAGATGTCCAATTTTTTTCTAGCACCATTTGTTGAAAAGGCTATCTTATGCCCACTGAATTCCCTTTGTCAAAAATCACTTGGGCATATTTTTTGGGGCCTTTTCTGGGTTCTTTGTTGTTTCATTGACCTATGTGTTTATCTGTCCAATACTAAAAACAGCATCTATATCAATATTATAGTCTTTGCTCCCCAATTATTTTTATCCTTTTTTAAAAATTGTTTTAGTTATTGAAGATCCTTTCAGTTCAGTTCAGTTGTTCAATCATGTCTGACTCCTTGTGACTTAGTCTATGTAAATATAGAGTAATCTTGTCTGGGTCTACAAAAATGTTTTGGTGATTTTGATAGGAAAATTGTCAAGCCCATGTCTATTTAATATTCATCCTACTTCTGACACCAGAAATGTGATTTTCTGTACAAAGCAATTATCTTCTTGATGGAAATTGACTGGTGTCCTACAATTTAAATTTAATTTATCAAGTTTTCCTCCTATTGATCATGTCTAAGTACTTGCCTAAGTCCTACTTCTGAATATTTTCCCCACATTTTTCCTATAAGTTTTAACTCTGCATTTCATATGTAAGTCTGTGATCCATTTTTAGTTATTTTTCACACATTTGCACAGAATTAGTACAAATGCCACAGGTTAAGAGTTCAGTCTCACAAGCCTGAATCCCACTTCAGATGCCAATTACAAGTTCAGGCTTCTGATACTTCTGACTATAAATCAGATGTTTCCATGATCCTCTTCTTAGTTTTGATAAGTTGCTAGGACTCACAGAACTTAGGAAAGCACTTTATTTACTATTATTAATGGTTTATTATGAAGGATATCATTCAGAATCAGCCACATTAAAAAGATGAATAGGGCAAATATGTGGAAAAGTAAGCAGAGTGTCTATGTACTCTCTAAATGCACCACCCTCCCAGCTATGCATAAGGTCACCAAACCAGAAGTCGTCTTAAACACCATTCCCCCCCTTTTTTTAAGATTTTAATGAAAATTCCATTACATAGGCAAGATTGAGTAAATCTTTGACCATTGGTGATTAAACTTAATCTCTAGTCCCACCACTCTTCCAAGGTCTAAAGTATAGGGATAAAATTTCCAACCCTCTAATTACATGGTTGGCTTCTCAGACAACCAGGCCCCATCCTCCAAAAGTCACCTCATTAATAGAAAGCCAGGTGTGGTTGAAAGGGGGCTTATTATGAATAACAGAAGATGATCCTCAAACCCCTACCACTTAGGAGATTCCAGGGATTTAAAAGCTCTATACTAGGAACTAGGGACAGAGACTAGATATTTATTTCTTTTTATATCACACTTGCAAATCAACTGAGGAGAGCTGACATTTTGTACTATGTTCAGTCTTGCAATCCATGAGCATGGTGTGTATGTTGATGATTTTTTTATCAGTGTTTTATCATTTTCAGCATAAAAATCTTACAAATTTTTGTTAGACTTATACCTAACAAAAATGACAATGAAAATGTTACATTTTAAGTGTTGAAATCAATGTGCTCATTGATAGTAAATAGAAATATAGCAGATTTTTGAACTTATATTTTGCAAAGTCTCTGAACTTGCTTGTAAGTTCTAGGAGTTTTTAAATAGATTTCTTGGTGTCTCCTACTTGAACAATCACGTCATCTGCAATAGGGATATTTTTGTTCCTTCCTTTCTTATCTTTATGACTTTTAGTTTCTCCTTCTTACATTATTTCATTGGCAAAATCTTCCAGTCTAATATATATGTGTGTGTGTATTCCTCTTTCTACCATCTTTAAAGCTCAAGGTACACCTTTTTAAAAACATACTTAAATATACAGAAAAACCATAATTCAAAATGACACCTGTACCCCACTGTTCATTGCAGCACTATTTACAATAGCTAGGATATGGAAGCAACCCAGTATTCTTCAACATATGAATGGATAAAGAAGTTGTGGCACATTTTACTCAGTCATAAAAAGGACCAAATTTGAGTCAGTTCTAGTGAGATGGATGAACCTAGAGCCTTAATACAGGGCGAAGTAAGTCAGAAAGAGAAAAACATATATCATATCTTAACACATATATATGAAATCTAGAAAAATGTTATTGATAAACCTATGTGCAGGGCAGCAATGAAGACCCCCCTTCAAGGGTCAATGCTTGTCATTGCGAAGGGGCTTGTGTACCTCATTGAAGCTATGAGCCATGCAGCGCAGGGCCACCTAAGACGGACGGGTCTCAGCAGAGAGTTCTGACAAAACGTGACTAAAATGTGACGGGGAGGCCTGGCGTGATGTAGTTCATGGGGTCGCAAAGACTCAGACACGACTGGGTGATTGAATAACAACAACAGTGGAGACACAGACGTAAGAGAACAGACTTGTGGACAAATGGCGGGTGGGGACAAATTGAGAGAATAGCACTGATACAAATATGTTACCATATGTAAAATATATAGCAGGCGGGAATTTGCTGTATAACACAGGGAGCTCAACCTGGTGCTCTGGGACCACCTAGAGGGTTGGGATGGGGTCAGGGTAGGAGGGAGACTCAAGAGGGAGGGGATATATACACTTATGGCTGACTCACATTGGATGGCAGAAACCAATACAACACTGTAAAGTGATTATCCTCCAATTAAAAAAAAAAACAGTATGATGTGAATGCAAGCCACAAAAACCATAATAGTAATCTTCTATCTAATGGGATATCATATGAATATCTTATTAAATTGTGTGGCTTAAAATAGAGAGTGAATGAAAAAGGAAAGCCTTGGAAATTCTGTCTGCTTCAAAGGAGATTTACCCCTAACAAGACCATTTTTTATATCTTTGGGCACAAAGTGCCTAGCATGGGTTGGAGCTGATCATGTCCAGGATGTTGAACTATGTCAGCTTTTTTCAAAATCAGTTGACCATTACTCAGGGGAGTGCATGACCATTTTCCATGGAATATCAGACATGGATACTTTTCAGGAATTCAGTTCCAGATCCTCAGTTTTCGTATTTATTCTTTCCTAAATAGACCTTGCTAAAAACTTACAGTATTACTTGTTCTTTCTCATTTGCCCTGCTGCAGTCTTTCTACCACTCTTTCTAAAAGAAAAGCAAACCCTTTATTCATCCTAAATTGAGCACTGTGCTAAGGTATGAAAATCTTCAAGATACTAAAAATAATGACAAATACTGAAGATACTAGAATTGTAAAAATTAAAGGCAGGGTAACAAATCCTATTATAATTCAAGAGAAAATTTTGACAAAATTGTTAAAATTTCATTAAGGTGACAAATGGTAAATTTTTGCTATGCTATTTTGACCATAAAACTCTTATAAAAATAATTGAATGATATCATTGTAATAAAATTCTAACCATTACCTAATTTGATATGTGAAAAATAGTTAAAACTTTCATCAAAAAATAAAGATAAGACTAAAATTAATGGTAAAGCCAAATTACTCTACCAAAAGTGTTATGTATCCACAGATGATGTGTAACCTAATTAAAAAAAAAAAAAGCATTCCAACACAATGTTAATTGGTTCATACTTAGAAT
This sequence comes from Bubalus bubalis, assembly GCF_019923935.1. Lineage (NCBI taxonomy): Eukaryota > Metazoa > Chordata > Mammalia > Artiodactyla > Bovidae > Bubalus > Bubalus bubalis. Next base: position 48,269,400 of record NC_059173.1, read on the forward strand.
TTATCTATTATGTTTCTACTTGTGGTAATGATTCAGTAGGTGGTTCAAACCAATCTTCTCTTATTTAACAACTAGACAAATGGGACAAAATACTCTGAAGTATCCTCTTGAAGACTTAGTTTGGAGGCTTTGGAGAGCAACTAAGGCTGTGAGGACTTATGACTCTGAGTTTCAGGGAAGAAGAAAAGTCCAGAGAGATAAGCTTAGCTTTAGTGGTGACTTTCAACCAGAAACACTTATCTGTTGCCATAGTGAAAGGAAAGCTGTACAAGAATCTCTTAGACGCTAAACAAAGTTTTAATATCCTCCCTGGATTGATGGAACAAAATTTAGATTCTGGAGTCTGACAAGGAAAAGTTCCATTATTAACAGCACCCCCTTGAATCATCTCCTCTTGAACTCCTAGTTCTCTTTTTAATTTTTTAATACAGCGCTGTCAACACAAAAGAGAGCAGCAAAAAGGGCAAGCCAGGACACCATGTGCTAAGAGAAATGGGAAAAGTATATACATGGGTACATCTAAATTAATATGTACTCTATAAAGAAATAACAATACGATGAGTGTTAAGAAAAAGATTTAAAGTACCCGCCAACAATAGTACAAAACACTTGTCAACACTTGTGACCATATGTTGGTTCACAAACCAAATCTCAACAAATGCCAAAGTTGCAAATTACAGTCAAAATGCACTTCATACATTTTTAAATCAAGTAAATTGTGTGCTTATTTTCAAATTCCTTACATTAAATGTTTCAGATACAAAGTGAGTATAAATCATTTCATTCTAGTCAGTCAACATAAATATTATAACATGGAAAACAAAAAAGGAAGGAAATTTATCTTTATTCCTAATAAAGAAATATTACTGTATTTAGTATAAGATATAGAATAAAGGTTTCTCATAATATTTTCCTCATGCTTCAGTCAGTTTATAAACAAGTATGTAACATTTTCTTGATGCTGGAGAAATTAGTTAGGATATAATAAATCCATATCAAGGGAAAAATCTGAAAATTATCCTTAAAAATATTTATGGTAGCAATTAGTAATTTGAAGTACCAATTTTCCTGCTTTTTATCTTACCACACTCAGGAAAAAAATAACAATTAGCAAGCAAACTTATTCTCTATGATAATTAGATATTTTATATATATTTAAAATTTGTAATACAAATTTTGGGAGGGATATTATCCAAATCCAAAGAGTATTAGCTTGTCCAAATTAGAAGTTGGCCTTGTTTCCTATCAAAGACTTGGGGAAAACCAGTCAAGCAGAATGCCAAAATTAAATTAGGGCAATCAAATTCCAAAAACAGGATTTATGAAATTTGAGTTTAGTGTTTACAAAGAGTCTCAGGATACTTGATTATTAAAGTCTTAATCTCTAAAATGTAGTTAAACATATTCACATATTATATTAAGGAGGGAATGCAAGAAATTAAAATGACCACTTCATTGATGTTAATTGCTAAATAGAGACGTAACTAACATAATGGGTTAGACCTGCTTGGGGAAGAAGAATACACATCTTGTAAATGTGAACCCTTCAAGCTCTCTCTCTCACTTTTCTCATTGGATACGACAATCATTCATGATTATGGAGAACTATTTATTTAGATGAGTTATACTAATTGATCATGCAGCAATTCGACAGTTTTGATCACCCCCTCTTCACACACACACATCTCAGTTATTATTAAAATCCTTTAGTCTTTGTAATTATTCTACTAACTAGATTTCTCTGATTGCTCCTTGTGCCTCTCACCGCTCCCTGTGCTTTCTGGGAGAGAATGTTTGGCCTAGAACTGAGCTGTAGGGAGTCTAAATGCACATGAATAACAATATTTAAGATAACTTCTATAATATAGAAATGTATAACAGAGGACCAACTCTGTCATACATCTATAAGTCACTTTACATTAATTAAGAATATCCTCATGACAAACCTGTGAGGTAGTGGCTACAACCTCAATTTACAAAACCTGAAACTTGTAGTGAGTAGGTCAATTGCTCAATATTACACAGTTACTGTGGAAAATGGCATTGGAATATTCTTATCCACTTCCTCAACTCAGCTGCCTAATCTCCTCATAAAACCACATAGGAAGCATATATTCTATCATGTGACCTCATCTCTCTGGCTGTAGGAACTGAATGGATGGATAGATATCTACACACACACATATATGTATATGTACGTGTGTGTGTGTGTGTGTGTGTGTGTGCGCGCGCTCAGTCTGTATATATGTATGTATAGGTTTGCAGGCAAGTGACTTCTAAGGTAAACTGCAAAAAAATACCTACTGAATCAGGGTAGTCTTTACTATAACAACTATCAGAAATAATCAAGTCCTTTCTTTTAGGCAGTTTGAATTTTTTAAAACATCTAATTCAGAGAATACAGCAGGAAACTTACACACACACACACACACACACACACACACACATGTGTATGTGTGTGTGTTGTTACTTCAGTCATGTCTGACTCTTTGAAACTTCGTCAACTGTAGTCCCCCAGGTTCTTCTGTCCATGGAATTTTCCAGGCAAGAATACTGGAGTGGGTTGCCGTTTCCTTCTCCAGGGGATCTTCCCAACCCAGGGATTGAACCCATGTCTCCTGCATCTCCTGCATTGCAGGTGCATTCTCTACTGTGCATATTTGGCAGACATTAAGTTAGTTTAAATGGTAGATTTTCATTTTCTGTATAAATTAGGAAGTACTAAAATTTGAAAAGAATAAGGACAGGTGATTGGGTCAGATATTTGAACAGAGTAAATACTGTAAAATAATCACTATAGAGAAGAACAGAAGAAGCCCCATTTCGAGAAATCTTATGGAATTTCTGAGCAGTTTAGTGGGTCCTGTTAAGTATAATGAGGCTAATTTTATAGTTCCCTGATTAAGTGATGATCTTTAATAATCCTCATCAGGACATACACAAGTATAGACAAAGTAGAACAAAGGAGTCCTCTAGAATTAAGGTCTTAGCCATACTGGAATGACAAATGGACTAATGAATACAAGGATGTGACAAATAGATTGACCAAATAATGAACATATGGACAAGTGGTCCCTAACCTTTTTGGCACCAGGGACCAGTTTCATGCCAGACAATTTTTTTCCATGGACTGAGGAGGGAGGAGATGGTTTGGGATGACTCAAGTGCATCACATTATTGTGCACTTTATTTCAATTATTATTACATCAGCTTCACCCCAGATCATCAGGCATTAGATCCTGAAATTTGGGGACCTCTTCTATGGTCAACTTAATATAAGCCTAATTCTATAGAACATTGTCATAGGACCTAAAAAGTCAGACATTGTTTCCCTCTAGAAAAATTGCATTTGACTTCTTTCTGCCTGAAATGAGTAAGTAATTAGAGCAATGAATTACACAAATAATACAAATGTCTTCAGTCTTCCTTTGTCACATGGTTGTGTAATACCAAGGTATTATTCCCACTGGTTCCAGCACTTTCTATAAAAATGAGATTCTCCATTTTCAATGTTTCTAGGCCCCAGAATTGCCGTGAGTCCATCCACTGCTTGGTCACACAGCAGCTCTCTTCCTAAGTCTTTCAGCTAATTCTGTGTCAGCTATTAGACTGAGCCAAGAGCAACCTGAGTGTTCACATCCATTTTATAGTTTCCCTCAGGGTATAAAATGTGGCTCCATGGTGATATGCTGTCAAATGTTGTAGAGTTTTTATTTCCTTTGAACACTAAGGTGTATTTTCCCTATATTTTATAGCAACTTGAGAAGTGAAGAAGCACAAAAATTTGTAAAAGCAAGAATTTAGTCACTGAGATTTAAAGAACTCAGATATTTCCCAGAGATTTTCTCAGCAAAGAAATTCATATACCTTAGTTAACTTTGTTAAAAATCATTGACAATAATCACAGTCAGTTAACTTATTTGAATGATAGACAAAAACATAACATATTTATGTCAAGTGATATTAAACTCCATGTGAGAGTTTGTTAAAGGGTATCCACTGACAGAACTACGGACAAAAGTTGTCTAATAGTTAGGAAAACACACCATGGTTAATAGAAGATGTTCACAAGAAATCAATAACAGGAATTGTTGAGGTTTTGGAGCAAATAGTCTACTGGGACCTGGGAACATCTGATGTTAGAGCTGGTACATTTTAAAGTGGTTACAACTTAGAGGATGTGAATGTGGGAGTTGATAGCAGATACTGAAAAAGGAAAGTTCACTGATGATAAGGAAGTCAAAAAGCTGAGAAACCAAGGTTTAAATGAGTCATCCTTGTCTTAAACCTATCTAGACTGATGGCATTTCTTAAGATGAAAATTATCAAAGCCAAAATCCTCATTAAATGAATGAATAACATAGACATATTCTGAAATTTAAACTGGAGTTTTCTACTTTTTTACTGAGTAACAAGAATAATTAATTATATAAACAATACTAATAGCCTCCTAAATGGGCTGAGTGCAGACATCTACCTCATTCCAACATATTCCCCAAGCTGGCATCAATTATGTGCTTTCTTACAAGATGACTTCCTGCTTTCAAAACATAAAACACAATAGCTTTCACTATCTAGTTCCACTTTGATTTTCCATTATTGTAGTCTCCCTGTCATATCTCTATTAAACATTCATTACTTGTTCTCTTTTCTCAGTGAACCACATAATATTTTATGTATTTTACTGCATCTGTCTTTTTTTGTCCTCCCGGTATTCGTGGAACATCCCTCTACATGCATCCATCCTCTCATTCAAAAATTAATATCGATTGTCTGTGACATTCAAGTTCTCAACAATAAATACAAGTTGGTTAACAAGATAAACATTCCCTAAGAAGTACGTAAATAAATAAATGAACATGAAATTAGTAACTATGATAGACCTAGTTTTTCTTTTTTTTTTTTAAAGAACCATAAGTGAACTCCGGGAGTTGGTGATGGACAGGGAGGCCTGGCATGCTGCGATACATGGAGTCACAAAGAGTCGGATACGACTGAACTACTGAACTGAACTGAACTGAGAAGTAGAAAAGAACAAGAATGGAGTGCACATAAAATTTGAAGCAATTCCCAGACATGGACAAAAGATCCCAATTCACAGATTCAAGAACTGCAACTGAATTCGCCTCCTTTATAAAAGAAACTTACATTCTCTTAAATGCCTATCTCCACAAAAATATCTCAACTAAATATTATGTGGTCCCATGTAATCACACGAATATACTTAAACACTATTCCAGCAATTTATTAAAAAATATTGCTGAGTTAAAAAAAAAAAAGAACCATAACACATGCTATTTCTACTTTTTTTTTTTTTTTTTTGAGGTAGTGACCTAATATAATTTTGGTAGAAATTAGGAACAACTTCTCACAAAAGGTGATTCGGCTAAAATATAAAGTTAAGGATATTTAGAGTGAAAATCCAAGTTGTGAAAAGCCGAAGAAGCCCTGAATGGGAAGGAGAATCTAAAAAGTCTCTGAAGATCTGACTGCAACAGGTAAGCTCAGAGATAGGCTGGGTTAAGATAAGGGAGCTGGATTTTATTGAAAATAAAATAGGAAGTATGTAAAGTGTTTTAAAAGCGACATGATCCAATTTTTACTCTTCTGCTCACTTTCCCTAGAGAGTGCAGAATGGATTGATAGATATACAGAAGACAATGCCAGCAGTAGCAGTGAAACAGGGAATCTTCACTGTGGAGAGAACAGCCACACAGTATGAAGAGCTCATCAGTGGTGCTTGCTATTGCCTTAAGTGGAGTAGGTTAGGAACAGACAATCAGAAATATGCAGGTTGTGACTTGAGCAGCTAAATAACTGGTAGTGCTAGTCAGTGAGAAAAATAAGATTGTTGCAGCCATAATAAATCAAAGGCTCAGCTTTGGAACTGCTAAATCTGAGATGTCTGTGAGATAGCCAAGAAAATGTCTCATGTGAGCAATTGAGGGTCTGGAGTTCAAAGGGAACTCTGGATATAGATATAGACATGGAATATGAATATGGATATAAATCTAAATATAGCTAAGGACATAGAACCAGATAGCAATGCACATATGTATACATGCATATGCATGCATGCTCGGTCGCTTCAGTCATGTCCGACTCTGCAACCCTTTGGACTGTAGCCTGTCAGGTTCCTCTTTCCATGGGATTCTCCAGGCAAGAATATCGGAGTGGGTTGCTGTGCCCTCTTCCAGGGCATCTTCCTGACTCAGGGATCAAACCTGCATCTCCCATGACTCCTGAATTGCAGGCAGACTCTTTACTGCTGTGTCACGGGGGAAGCCCAATAGTTTACCTTATGTATAGTTTCTTGTATACATATTTGTTATCTCACATGGTAACAGACTTCTTTGGGGAAAGTTGAATGTGTTATTCTTTGCTAAGTCTTATATATTGCTTAAATCTTGTGTCTGTCTGCTATGCTATATATGATTGAAGTAAGTTTCCTGTTAGTCTTCAACCCTTCTGCTATACATCTTTTATGCTATATTTGTTGAACATTGCTTTCTTTATATTAATTTATCCAATGTAGCAATAAATGTGGGCAATCTGGACACACTATTTTTTTCCTAATAGTAAGATTTTTGGTGAAATCCTAAAAAGAATAATTTTTAATCTTTACTGCTATAAAACAAACAAAACAACAAAAAGCTTGCTCCATTCATGTTTTAGAGTTACAGAAGAGGAATAGGAGGCTTAATTAAATTGTGCAAGTCAAAAAACCTAGGTAGAATAACTGGCCTCTGATATGAGGAGCTAAGGCCTAGGGTACAGTGAGATAAACAAGATATATATTTTGGAGTAAGGAGATTAGCAATAAAACAGAAGCTGTAAATGGTTTCTTTCTGAGTAATATGCTCATGTTTCCATTTCCTACCTAAAAGGTCTATCCCAAGGCCAAGAAAAGTCCTATAATCTTTCTGGGTTTTTGATCAACATTCAACCTCTTTGGTTTCCACCCTCATCCATCATCATTCAATCAATTTCTCTCATTTTCTCATTCCTGTTTATTCCCTTGGAAGGCTGTTTTAATATAAAATAGTCTATTTTCAAGTATTCTTCAATTTGCTTTCATCAGGTTTGTAACTATGTGACATGTAGAATTTGATCATCCCTTTGTAATCAAGTAAATATTCATCTTTAAATTACACAGAATATCATTACCTAGGCAAACGTTTATGAGGGAAAATGAAAGAAAAGAACAAGAGAAGTGAAAAGAGAAAAAAATTTAAAAAAGGTTCACATTTTTAAGACCAAAAACATATAACAAACTGTGACCATGAAGCTATTGATCTAAAAATCATTAGAAATGCAGTGATTTAGCATAGATGATAAGCAATTTAGAACAACCCCTCCCACTTTAAATAAGTAACACTAAAATAAAAGCACACAAAAATCTCTATGCTCACACCAAGCACAGGAATTACTTGGATTAGTTCAGCCATGTCCATGTATCCTACTTTTCAAATTAAGGCATAGCATATTCTCCGAACTTTTCCATAAATAGAATAATAAGCACCAAAAGTATGTGCATAAAAGTAAAGGATGTGGGCTGCTTTCTTTTCTGGTTAGCATCACCTATGGATGTGTCATACACTATGCATTCAAAAGGATTTAAAAAGAAAATGGTTATTTGAAAAGGAAATGAAACTACTGTTACTAAGACATCATATCAGATCAGATCAGATCAGTCACTCAGTAGTGTCCAACTTTTTGCGACCCCATGTATTGCAGCACGCCAGGCCCTCCTGTCCATCACCAACTCCCAGAGTTCACCCAGACTCACGTCCATCGAGTCAGTGATGCCATCCAGCCATCTCATCCTCTGTCGTCCCCTTCTCCTCCTGCCCCCAGTCCCTCCCAGCATCAGAGTCTTTTCCAATGAGTCAAGTCTTCGCATGAGGTGGCCAAAGTACTGGAGTTTCAGCTTTAGCATCATTCCTTCCAAAGAAATCCCAGGGCTGATCTCCTTCAGGATGGACTGGTTGGATCTCCTTGCAGTCCAAGGGATTCTCAAGAATCTTCTCCAACACCACAGTTCAAAAGCATCCAATTCTTCGGTGCTCAGCTTTCTTCACAGTCCTACTCTCACATCCATACATGACCACAGGAAAAACCATAGCCTTGACTAGACGAACCTTTGTTGGCAAAACAATGTCTCTGCTTTTCAACATGCTATCTAGGTTGGTCATAACTTTTCTTCCAAGGAGTAAGCATCTTTTAATTTCATGGCTGCAATCACCATCAGCAATGATATTGGAGCCCCCAAAAATAAAGTCTGACACTGTTTCCACTATTTCCCCATTAAAAAGGTTACACATACCCCAATGTTCATGGTAGCATTATTTGCAATTTCCCATATATGGAAGCAACCTAAGTGTCCATCAACAGATGAATAAAGAAGTGGTAAAAATACACAGTGAAATACTACTCAGCCATAAAAAAGAATGAAATTTTTCCATTTGCAGCAACATGGATGTACCTAAAGGGCATTATGCTAAGTGAAATAAGTCAGAGAAAGACAAATACTGTATGATATCACTTATACGTAGAATCTAAAAAATATAACAAATTAGTGAATGTAATAAAAAGAAGCAGATACAGATACAGAGAAGAAACTAGTGGTTACCAGCAGCAGGGAGGAGCAACAAGGGGTGGGGGAGTGGAATGTACAAACTACCATAGGTAAGATAGGCTCAAAGACACATTGTAAAATACAGGGACTGTAGCCAATATTTTGTGAGCCTGCTCTATCACTCAGCACTAAAATGAAAGGAAAAGAAAGGAAAAGAGAAAATATTTCCAAGAATGCCATGGTGGATGGACTAATGTCCATCAGTCTCCTGGAAAGTAGAGTTACTCATAGTTGTTATATTCTAGTAGAACAGACTCCAGTGACAGAAAAGTATCCGTTGTAGTGCCCAAATAGGTAGGCTGAATTTTCTACATAGAGATTGCCTTTGTAGCATTTATTTTAAAAAAATTTTGCATCTTCAAAAAGTGACAGTAACAATGCTTGAATATGTGTGTATGTTACCATTTTCTCCTTATTCATAAAGATAGACATGAAATATCACCCTATTGAGTTACTAGATGTGAAAATAGCTAAGACTCATGGAACACCACAGTAATTCTAAAATTTAATGTTACACAGGTTTTATAAAATAGTATGTATGTGTGAAAGCCATTCCAGTGAAGGTTTTCAACAAGTTAAACTATCAGACAGGTTTTATATTAGTGAAATGACTAGGAAGATATAATTAATTAAATGAATATAAAACCTGGTATTAGTTTTACTTTTTCAGTTATTTTTTTTTACATTAAAGTTGTTTTTATTCTGCAGACTTGTTATGCTTCAAATATTATAATGAGATTATTTTCAACTGAACATTGCTGGAAATAATATCTTCCAACTATGAGGAAAAATATATGTGGTTCACTATGATGTTAGAGAATACATGAGAAAATATTCTTTGTCCTTAAATTTGCATTTATTTTGAATTATGCTGTGTGAGTTAAAAATCAAGATTTGAACTCTTATTTTTTACCTTAACGGCTTTTATCAGATGGCATACTTCAGAGGAGTTTCTAAGAGGTGTCCTTCAAGAGTCTGTCACCTCTCAGATGTTACCTTATACAGTTTTGCTATTATACCCAGAGCAAGGTCTCTCTTTCATTGGTAATTTGCATTTGGCCCTCTATCAGGCATTGATTTTCACTTCTGTTCCCAATACAGCAGCAAGACTTGGAATGTCTAAGTTGTTTGATATTTCATTTGGGAGTTCTATTCTTTCATTGCCACTGAAATCTATTTTTCAGAGGACTAGAGTTAATTCTTCAGAGTAAGTCTAAGATCTTTGATGCTTTCGTTTAGAAATAGAAGGTACTGTGGTAGTTCACTTATGGAATGGGAAAGAGTCACCCAATCTTTCTGATTAATGAAACATCAACATCTTACTCCACAGAAGCTTCACAAATTATATTCACATAAAACTTGAAAGATGCAGAATAAAGGGGCAAAGCCTAAGTCCTGAAAATTTATTTTTCTTTTTAAGAATAGTTTTCTTAATTTCTAAGAGTTCGTAGAAAGTCTAATATTACATTGAAAATGAGCTTGAGACAATGAGTATTTGTCCATATTTAATCTGTATATTACTACATATATTATGAAAGCAAGCTCAGTCAATTTCCATAGAGGTGTCAGTGGTCTTCACACACAGTGTCTCACCAAGGAGATTGAGAAATACTACAGCAGTCTCCATAACTTTTGCAAAAAGACATATATGCTAATTTCTAAGGCAAAATCAAGGAACCACTCATTTTGTGACTCAGACTTTAAAGCAAGTCTTTTTCATTTCTATTATAGATCATTTAATTTATTCTGATTTAAGTGTACAGATGTCCACTTAAAAACGTATATTCCATAAAGGCTTAGACTAGATTTATAGGAAGAAACTTGGAAGCAAAAATAGATATTAGGAAGAACTATTATTCTACTCTTACAGATTGCTAAGAGGAAGATTTAGAAAACAGACAGGATTAGAGTGTTTTGAAATAGATGTGTTAAAATGGTATTTATATGTGTACTTCTAAAATCACAATGCTATTCCCAACTGCTTGATAGAAATGTTTTAAAAATTTTATAAAGCACAAATAAACTAAAACAAAAAAAACCCTGAATAAAATGACATACAATTCTGATTCCCATTAGAGTCCTTAATGATGCTCATTACAACCCTAACTGCATTTTAATGCTGAAATATAATGCCCCTATTCATCATCAGAATGGAATGTGGATGCTGACAATTGACAAAACTTAATAATAGAAGAGTTCACAAAATTCAAAACTATCTGTATATTTTCAACTTGAGATGTGCGATGGATGTTGATCAGCTCCAAGAAAAGTGAAATGACATTTCTGAAAGAGGAAATAAAAATAAAGTGCTCTAAAACTGTTGTTACAACTCTTACTTCAGTAAATAGTCATAAAGACAGAGTAAAAACCTTTCCAACAAAAATTTAAAAAGGAATATGGGGAATTTTTATTAGGTTACTTTTCATTTTAAGGAGGTTATTATAAAGCAAGTTTTAATAGCCCTAAATTCTTGATCATTTTCTAATCTCTTTTAGAAGTCAGCTTTGTCTGTGGTTTTGAGTCTGTGTGTACAGGTGTCTGGTTCTTTTCTTTTTTGTGGAAAAAAAAATAGCTAATTTGTATTTTTTTAATAGGATCTTGACTTTTGAGACAGGATTCAGACATGTGGCCAGTATTAGTCTTAGGTCCAGAGAAATCAGAAGGTTAGTAAAGTTTATCTATTCCATAGGGATAATTTATTTGTATTCTCTTTTCTAACATCTGAATTGTTTTGAGATTCTACAGCGAGGCTGAGAGACATCACATTATGATTCTTTCACAATTAAGAAGTGAAAATCTTAAAATTTTGCTGCACAGTTGTAATTGATACATGTTCTTTATAGACAATTTTGTAAATACAGAACTTATTAAAAACAAAATAAACATCACTGGTAGTCTCAAGTGCAGTGATAATCCTTGCTGAAATCAAGGGACATCTTCCCATTATTTTTTGTTTTGATTTTGTTGATCTTTCTCATCTGTCCTGCAGTATTTTTGTCTCAACATTCCAGTGTGAGCATATTATTTTCCATCAATCCACAGAATTTGTAAGTTATTACATAAGATCCTACTGAAACTAATATTAACATTCAAAATATAAAAATCCAACCTAAATTTGTTTTTCTTGAGACAATGTGACTGATATGTCATAGAACCTATAGAAATGTCTGCTTTTGAAGTTTTACCCATTTCCCCTATGAAAACATTTTGGCCTTATCCTTTTTTGTGGGGAAATTTCATTATTCTCTTTTCTTTTTTTTTTCCTGTGCAGATTTGACTGCACAATATTTTTATGGGATAGTTTTGATAAACTCTATTTCTGTAAGGAATTATTAATTTCATCTAGGTTTTCAACACTACTTACATAAATCTGCAAATAAGCCTCTTATGATTTTCAAAATATACTATCTATTTAAATGGTCATTTTCCCTTTACCATCTCTTTATTCATCTCTCTGCCTCTGTCTTTCTTTCTTTTCCTGATCAAATTAAATAGTAAATTGTTTTAAAAAAAAAGACCAGGATTTTGTTACATAGATTTGTTTTTTTTTTCTTTCTCTAAAATTAACTTCTCCTTTTTGCTTAATTATTTCCTTTCTTGTGCACTCTTTCAATGTACTTTGCTGTTCTATTTCTGGTTTTCTGAGCTGAGAATTTAACTTACTAATTTTAATCTTTGATTTTTAATAACAAAAACATATAGAGGTATAAACACCCCTCTGTTCATTGTTTAGAATCCTATCAATTCTATTGTTTTCATATAATTTATTAATTTATATTTCAGTTGTATTTTTTCTCTTATCCAAGACTCTTTGATATAATCCATTTACATCTTAACTTGATTTTTTCCAATTGTTGCTGCTGCTGCTGCTAAGTCACTTCAGTCGTGTCCGACTCTGTGTGACCCCATAGACGTCAGCCCACCAGGCTCTCCCGCCCCTGGGATTCTCCAGGCAAGAACACTGGAATGGGTTGCCATTTCCTTCCCCAATGCATGAAAGTGAAAAGTGAAAGTGAAGTTGCTCAGTCAGGTCCGACTCTTAGCGACCCCATGAACTGCAGCCTACCAGGCTCCTCCATCCATGGGATTCTCCAGGCAAGAGTACTGGAGTGGAGTGCCATTGCCTTCTCCGTTTCCAATTGTTACTTATTATAATTGATAATATAAAATAGGTAGACTCAAACCCGCAAAGTGTAAAGCAAGATCTGATATAAAAATTATGCATCTGTTGAATATTTTCTTTGCTTTTTACCTTGGTCTGTGAGGATACTATAGCTGTAAACATCCATTCTGTACCGTTCTCTTAAGCAATAAATTCACTTACAATGCAAAGCAGTATAATATGTCAGTTGGAGGTACAAGACACTTCTGTTGAAGTGGTGATTTTAAATTGGTTTAAAAATATTGATTAAATTTTACTCAGCTATAGAAACATATCATCATAGTTTCCTTAGATGAAATATATTACTACCTTATGCCTGTAATAACAGATTTTTCCATCATGCATCAGTTACAAAAAAAAAAAATGTTTGGATCACTGAAAAATACATAGAAGATATTTCAACATATAAATTGTTACCAATTAAATTATATTAAAGGCAGTATTTTTTAAAATGTCACCTGAAAATTAAAGTAGCAGATCCTGAAGTAATAGCCAAGAAGGTAAATAATTCTGTCAATCGCAGGAAAAATATGAAATATAAATTGTTTATGAGAAAATAGAACATTTTAATTTTTCTTCTGTATGCTCTCATCTTTCCTAGACAGAAAAATGCTAACCTCTTAAAAATATTACTAGGTAAAAGAATTTGGGATATTATATATAACTATGTACAATAAAGGTAAGTGAAGTAAGCAACAATATAGTAAATAGTTATGTATAATCCCCCCAATTCTTTTACCTGGTAATATTTTTAAAAGGTTAGCATTTCTGTGTCTAGCAAAGAAGATAAACATATATATAAAAACTAAGTCAGCATTTTGCATTAATATCATCATTATTTAAGATAAGTCCATTAAAATTCACAACCCATTAAAGTTTATCTCAAGGTAACACTTTTTTTTTGTTTCCAGAACAGATTGTTCTTCCAATTTTGCCCTTATTCTTGATAAAGTTATTTCAATAAACATGTTTTTACTTCTTTATTGTCTTTGCCTAATTATCTTCAGATTTTTAAGAGAGATCTGTAATACAGAACTTGATAATATACTCCATATGTCTTCCATCTGATGATATTGTTCTGAGTGTATAACAGACTTAACAGAGTTGTTACCTCTCAAAGAGCAATTTCATAAAGTCAAGTACTACTCCCTCTGGTATTATACCATAGCCATAGGCTGGAAGGAACTTAAAGTATTCATAATAATATATTATCCACATGCAAACAAATAAGTGATTATAGTTATACCTATTTATTTGTTTCTATGGTCATGTATAACTCTTTTCTGAGCAACATGAAAGTAAAATAATCATCTTCTGATAACAAATAGAACATTAAATAGATCATAAACATGTTAAATTAATTAAACACAGAGGCAGTTAGACTGAGGTGGCTCTAATGCTGTGACAGCCCCATGAACAAATAAAAATCTATGAATGACTCAAAGTTATGAGGTTGAAACCTAAGGACCACTAGTCACAAGGAGCTAACTGGGCTCTAAGATATAACCAATCAATTCTTTACTTACTTTGCTTTAGTCTTTTCTCCATAAAAGTCTCTCCTGAGCTTCTATTAGTGGAGGATTCCCAGACACTTCAACATGGTGCTACCTGATTAGATTAGATATTTCTCAAACTCTTAAAATGTTCAGTATGCCTCAGTTTATGTTTAAAAACTCCAATCTGTAGGTTCTCTATATCTACCACTAATGGTCACATGCTGCATTCTTGACTGACTATAACATTGATGTCCAAATCACCAGCTTCTAAACATGGCAGTAGTTTGTTAACATCTTGAGAGATTTTCAATTTTTAAGACTCATCCCTTCAATATTAATTTTCTCTTAATTGTCTTACCTCATTATGTGAGATTTTCAGTAAATCATCTTCATCACCTCCTTCAGCCACACTGGTTTACTTGCTCTTTCTTTAACACCCAAGTATAAACCCATATCAAGGTGTTTGCATTTGCTATTTCCCCTAGGGGAAATTTTCTTCCCCAGCATAACTCTTGACCAGTTCCCAAGTTTTACTCAATATTCTGCTTAAAATTTGCCTCTCCTCACAGACACCTCCATTCAGACCACCCTAAGACATCACTCCTCCTCGCTCCTTGTCCTTTCAATTTACTTATTTTTCTTCAGTGCATTTATTATTAATTGACATTAGTTCCCAGTATGTATTAGTAGTCAACCCTGGGAGAATGTAAGCTCTTGGAAGCCAAGGATTTTGTCAGTTTTATTATCATGTCCCCATGGTCTAACACTTTTCCTCATAAAACATTAATATACTCAATATACTTTCTGAATAAACAACTGAGTTATTCATTACTTATTTATTTGAATGACCTTTTTGGTATCAAATACAATAAAATAGTGAAAGAAAATTGGGTAATGTCAGAATAAGTAAAAAGATCAAATTGGATTGAAGGATTAAACACATGTGTGTGAGGACTGAGAAGATGAAATAGGTTTTCTTGGAAGTGGAAAAGTATTAATATGAAATGTATTTACTTTGGTATATAATAGTAAAGCTTTTATACCATAAGGACAACTCTGGCTTAAAATTTTCAACTTTACATTAAGTAAAAATAAGCAAAATCAAGGGTTAAACTATAGCAGCAAATCATTCACAAAAATGCATGGAAGCCTTCACATTACTTCTACACAATGCATACCTAACATCGCTTTCAGATGATAAACCTTATTCTTGGTGTTATACATTTTAAATGGTTTATTATTAAATCAGAGAATGAGGGGTAAATAGCCACTGTCTTCTAAAGTAGTACTTCTGTCAGCTCTACAAAGATATTTGCAATGTTTCCTTAAGATCATTAGGACTCCTTTTGGTAAACATCTCATGTTGTTGTTTAGTCATTACGTTGTGTCAGACTCTTTGAGACCCTATGGACTGTAGCCCGCCAGGCTCTTCTGTCCATGGGATTTCCCAGGCAAGAATACAGGAGTGGGTTGCCATTTCATACTCCAGGGGATCTTCCAGACCCATGGATCAACCCATGTCTCCTGCACATATCTCCTGCATTGCAAGTGGATTCTTTACCACTAAGCCACCAGGGAAGCACGAACATCTCATATACATCATTGAATCTCTAAGTAGCGACCCTGCTGGCCTTAAGGCTTTTAGAAATTAAAGAAATAAATGCCAAGTCAATAGAAAATATATGAAATGCATTTTTGTCCAATTGAGCTTACATTTTTAATAACATTTTAAATCACATTTGGTATCCAGCAATTTTAGTGAAGCTCTATATTCTTATGCAGATTATGTAAAAATGCTACTTGCATAACATTCTGGGAAGGAGATTTAGCAAGTGTTATCTTCTAAAGATCATTTAAATATAAGACTATGGAGCAATTATCCATGGATGTTTAAAACATCAGATGGTGGGAAAAAAATCACCTCATCCTGTTCAATGGGAGCAATCTGGAGGCATGCAGTGTGTACTCTAATTGTTTTATTATATTTAGTTGAGGAGAAAATGCTTGTCAGAATTTGATTACTTGCTCAAGCCTGTATTGGCGGTTATCAAGGAAAAAAAATAAACCTTGGCAAATGCTGTCTATTAGTCAAGGAAGTGCTTACATTCAGTTTATATATGATGTTTGACACAATTTAAATTTAGAATCTTGGAGATTGTTGACATACATTTTAAGATTCAAAGATTACATGAAAGAAGACTCAAAAGAAATTCATGTTGCCTCCACTAAACAGCTGAACATCAAACTTGAGAAAGAAAGGGGAAAAAAGGAATTTTTATTCTCAAGCTGCTATATCTTTGAAAAACCTACAAACACCAAATGGAAATCATTTCTGCAATATTTCACTCTTTGCAGGCCAATCAAATACATCAGTATAGTCAGAAAGGAAGAAAAAGAAAGCAAAGACAGAAGGAAGGGAGGATGGAAGGAAGAAAAGAAAGAAGAAATCCTACTTTCTGAAAGTGTGCCCCTTTTGAGGATATATGTTCATAATGCAGCTCTGGATTCTGCTGTCTGTCTCAGCTCCCCTAAAAGAATCTAAAATGATGGTGAAAATGCATTCTCAAGTCATTCAGCAACTACTTGGATGCCTATCTAGTGCCTAGCATCCTTCTTAGGCCTGCAGGTACAGCAAAACTCTTACAAAGCTTATATCCTAAAGTGTTTGGGTACTTCATCTTACTCTTTCCTCTTATTTTCCCAACTTTATGATTTTTCTTATTTCTATTTCATCCCGTTGTTTCTTTTTACATCATTGTTCCTAACTGAGAAACCACTTTGGACTTAATATCTTTATTTTGTCATCAGCAATCTTGATGAAAATTATGACTAGATCAACTTTTTATAAAGCTTCTGCTTCATAGGGAAAAGTTCAGAAATATATTTGATTATTGTAAATGCTGTTATTACTTTCTTTTTTTTTTAGCTTTGGAAAATTATAATTTTTGAATTTAATTTTTAATATATTTTAAAATTTATAACGAATTTAAATTCATTAAATTCTGAGGCTCTCAACACTTATAGCAGTCTTATGTTCTCCATACTAAATAAAATAAAGCTTTAAGAACAGCAGTGTGTTTGGAAGGGGAGGCTAGGGGATTTGCCTTTAACTGCATTTGCCTCCTATCAAGTAAATGTGCATGGATATATGTACTAGGACTATTTTATATAAATGTAACACTTATTACAGAATTTATAGGCAAGCACCACTCTAATGCAGAAAGTGAAGAGGAACTAAAGAGTCTCTTGATAAGAGTGAAAGAGGAATGCAAAAAGGCTGGCTTAAAACTCAGCATTTAAAAAACTAAGATCATGGCATCCAGCCCCATTCCTTCATGGCAAATAGATGAGGAAAAAGTGGAAGCATTGACAGATGTTATTTTCCTGGACTCTAAAATCACTGCAGATGGTGACTGCAGCCATGAAATTAAAAGACTCTTGCTCCTTGGAAGAAGGGCTATGACAAACCTAGACAACATATTAAAAAGCAGACGTCACTTTGCTGACTAAAATCCATATCATTAAATCTATGAGTTTTCCAGCAGTCATGTATGGATGTGAGAGTTGGACCATAAAGAAGGCTGAGCACCGAAGAACTGATGCTTTTGAATTGTGGTGCTGGAGAAGACTCTTGGACTGTGTGGAGATCAACCAGTCAATCCAGAAGGAAATCAACCCTGAATATTCATTGGAAGGACTGATGCTGAAGCTGAATCTCCAGTACTTTGGCCACCTGATACAAAGAGCTGACTCATTGGAAAAGACCCTGATGCTAGGAAAGATTTACAGCAGGAGGTGTAGGAGGCAAGAGGTGTTGAGATGGTTAGATAGCATCACTGACTCAGGACATGAATCTGAGCAAACTCCAGGAGATCGTGGAGGACAGGAATGCTGCAGTCCGTGGAGCTGCAGAGTTGGACATGACTTAGTGAATGAACAACAATAAACCTAGCATAATTTGCTAAAGGATTACTGAGAGAAAGGTAGGAGAGGATGATTTTAAGTTAAGATGATGGAAGTCTAAAAGGCTGGAGTTGCCGTTAACTGTGTTGGGGAACACAGCATCAAGACTGGAGAGAAGGAGCGAGAGACTAAATTTTTTGACTTGGATTTTAACCATATTAAGTTTGGCTTACCTATTTGGAATTCCAAATAGAATTGTCAAGCAGGTACTTACATATACAAATCTGAAATTAATGGGATATACTCAGGTTTTAGATAAAAAGTAAGGTCTCATCAACACATAGGTGACATTTAAAGTTACGAAAGAGGATCACTGCAAAGAGAAAGTTCAACTATTTAGAGGGTGGGAACTGAAGAGAAACTAGCCGAAGGAGAATGAGACAAGTGCTCACTCTGATCGGAGGAAAACCAGGAGGTTGTGACATTCTAAAACACCAAGTGAAGAACTGTTTAAAGAAGGAAAGTGTGATTCACTGTGTCAAATACTGCTAAATCAAGTAAGATGAGAACTGAGAACTGATCACTGGAGTTTGAAATGTGGAGCTTTTGGATAACCTCGCCAAGAATATTTATATATGTCTATGAATAAAAGCTTGATTCAAGTGAGTTCAAAAAGAAGAAAAAAAGCCCAGCAATTATTAGACAAGAAAATGCAGAATGTTGCACTATGGGGTTTGGGGAGAAACAGGTTAGTCATTTGCACACAATATGTTTTCTCTCTGTAAATAAAAATCAATGAGTTGGTTCCCAGGCATAATATTCTATAATATTTTAAAATATTTCTAGGAGTAATGTGCTGCATTTTTACCACAGAACTCATTATCTTTTAATACAATTTTTTTTTCCTAAAACAAGTATGCCTATTTCATTTGGGATTTATGTTAAGTAGAGCAGTCAAAGCCAGGTAGACTCTAGTCTCAAAAAAAAAAAAAACAAAAAACCTTGTTAAAACTTCAGGCTAACCAAATACATGAATCTTGGAAAGGGAAAAATATACTTATCCTTTCTATGCTATATTTTTCTCATTTACAAAAACCTGCTGACAAAATTAGTTGCTCAAAACTAGTATGTAAATATCAGTTATTTGGCACCCATACAATCCTTTAAGAATTCTAAATGATACAAAAATACCTATTTTTCCCTCACCTGCTACTTTTTAATTCCTGTGAGTCTTTTTAATGCTTATTTTGAAGGAAGAATTGCCTATTCAAAACTTTTAAAAATCAATTACATAACTGGGATTTTCAATTTCTAAGTCAACCCTGCAATTGCAAAGGAGTTGAATTTGGAAATAAGCTTGACATTCAGACCTCATCATATTGGTTCCACTGCTGCTTACAACAGGGATATAATCCTCACAAAAACACTATTTGATCCCAGAAGGGGGAAAAAAAGATAATGGATTGCCCCTCCACACGAAACCGTAAAACAGAGTTCTGGGTTGCTGCCATTCAAATGAATAGAAACCGGCAGCAATTCTAACACCTTTCCAGTTTCAATTTTGTAACATCTGCAGGCATCATTCTGGAAACGGTAAACATTTTAATGGTCAGACCCTGTCCACTTATGCATTACTATTTCCAGCATTATCCCCTATTTCTATCTGGAAAGAGAAACTAAAAGGTGACAGATTGCTGTGAATGAAACGAACAGCGATGCCATTTGCATTCATTTCTGCCACAGCATACCCGCTACTTTCCCATTCTTTTGTTGTCCTTCAGAGATCTCTCTTATTGCTTTGGAAAATTCAAGAGCCAGACACTACATTTTGATCATGCAGCTGGAACTCCAAGCATCAGAACATGAATTGATTTAAGAGCATCAAACAACTTTATAATTATAGTCCATCTTTTCCTTTTAAATACAAACCCATTCTGATTGAATGAAGATGGAAGCAGTTCAGTCTCTGAAAATGTAATTTTATGAACATAAAAACTTTTAAGTGCCCACTGCACACCCACTAAAATTCAGAAACTAAATAGCACGTTATTTATATACTCTATATAATTTGAAATTTGATTAACTAAAACCCTTGCATTTTGTTTGGATCCCTTGTATTTTGTTTGGATCCCTGCATTAAAAAGATAAAATGATTCAGTCAGTAACCACCACTTGAAGTGTCATATTTGGAAGATAATTCAACGTATGCACTGAATGCATGAATATGATAATGCAGCCTAAATGCAGATGTACTTATTGTGCATGTTTTTGTAAATGAGCTAAAAAAGCCTTTTTTTTTAACTATTTCAAAATATATCTTCAAGCATATATCAAAAATTATCCCAGATTGTACAGTTTTAGGCACTTTGCTGAAAGATCTCATCTCATTTGCTTGACCAATTATGAACCATTTCTACAAAAAATAAAAAAAGCCAAATATGACACTTATTATAATATCAGATTGGTAAATTATAGTTCAAAGTGTTCACTGAGGGAAATTCTTTTGCCATCTTAGGAAAAGACTTACTCTGAAGGCTATCTTTATTCTAACTAGCATTCACATAAGGAAGGAATAAACATATGCACAGAGCCTTAGTTGGGAGCTTATTTGTAACTATAATGAAAACATAAAATATAACTTTGAGTGACACATTTCCTTTTTTTCTGCTTTTTGTCTTCTCAAGGAAATATGTGTTTCCTATCAAACACAAATTTGTCTGAAGGAAAACGTTAGAAAACTAATGGTAGTAACATACGAATCAGCTGTAGAAGCTCTGTAATTTACAAGTTGAAAGACCTAAATAAATAACTTTGTATTATACTGTATATCATGATTAGTTAAGTTGCTAACTATATTTTAATATTACTGTTTACTTGTTGATGTATTTATGGAATCCAAAATTGGGGCATCTGGGTGTGAGTAGATGTCATTTAACTCAAAGGTAAAATACTATTCCTCAAATGTTGTGGAGAAGGCAATGGCACCCCACTCCAGTACTCTTGCCTGGAAAATCCTATGGATGGAGGAGCCCGGTAGGCTGCAGTCCATGGGGTTGCTAAGAGTCGGATAGGACTGAGCGACTTCACTTTCACTTTTCACTTTCATGCACTGGAGAAGGAAATGGCAGCCCACTCGTGTTCTTGTCTGGAGAATCCCAGGGACGGGGGAGCCTGGTGGGCTGCCGTCTATGGGGTCGCACAGAGTCGGACACGACTGAAGCAACTTAGCAGCGGCAGCAAATATGTTGAATCTTTATTTGCATTTTGAAATGCCACAATATAGTAAACTTCAGCACAAAGATGACTTAGAGTTGTTCCAACTGAAATTTTAATTTTGGTAATTAACACAGAAATTTAATTTCAGACCAGAAAGTTTTCTTTTCATAAGATAAACTTGCCTACCATTCTGCTTCCAAAACATCACAAATTCTGATTGATGAAAGATTTTTATTTTTTAAGAAGCTTTTTCTTTGAATTTATTTAAAGTTGTTGCTGGTATTTAACTTGAACAGAAAATGTTGAAAAACTGTAGAGAGGAAAGGAATTTATCTCTTTCCAAAAACAACAACAACAAAACAAAGACAAAAAAAAGAAGAAAAACCTCTCGTGAAGCACTAAACTGTCAATTTCAGATTATAGGCAATGTTTGCTTTTTATAAAAACCTCGGGAAATTAACAACCAAATAAATAAGAAAAAGGAAAAGCAGCAGTAGCTTCTTTGGTGGAAGCTTTCAGTTATTTGAGTGTTTGGTGGAATGCAATAGTGTCTGTCATTTACTCAGTATATGTGTGGGAAAAGTATGAAGCAAGGTCAATAAACCCTATCCCTAATAAATATATGATAAGGTTTCTACCCTAGAAAAAAAGATTATCCCTTCAATTCACTTTAGGGTATATGCAAAAATCTGTTTGTTTCATTCAATCCATGAGCTTCCCAGGTGGTGCTAGTGGTAAAGAATCTGCCTGCCAATGCACAAGACAAAACACAAGAGACACTGCTTCAATCCCTGGGTTGGGAAAATCCTCTAGAGTTGGAAATGGCAATCCACGCCAGTATTCTTGCCTGGTAAATTCCCTGGGCAGAGGAGCCAAGCAAGCTACAGTCCATGGGGCCACAAAGAGTTGGACACAACTGAGCACAACACAACACCACCACAGGTTAATCCATGCTTTAACTTAGAATGTCAATTTAGTATTCAAACTATATATATATATTTTTTTCATTTTATAAAATTAAAAATATTCTACTTCTCCAACGCTGAGTTTAAATTGTTTTTAAAAGATCCAGCCCATACAAGCCTAATTTCACTTTAAATATTTTAATGTTCCTACAAAAACTAAGTAATGCCATTCGTCTCTACCTAAGATATCCCTAGGTATTCAGACTTTGCAAATAATTTGTTAAACACTATCTTTATCTAAGTAGTTAAATACAATATTTTCTAACAAATCAATAGTTCCCAAGTCTGCTCTATGATGTTTTGAAAAATATGTTTTACAGGCATACCTCCTTTCATTGTGCTGCAGTTTATTGCACTTTGCAGATATTGCAGTTTTTATAAAGTGAAGGTTTGTGGCAACTCTAGTTTTCACATGATGGTCAGCAATATTTAACAATAATGTATTTTCAAATTAAGGTATACACATCTCTTTTCCAGAAACAATGCTATTAAATGCTTATTATAGTGTTCAGTTCAGTTCACTGCAATGGCTCGGTCGTGTGCAACTCCTTGCAACCGCATGGACTGCAGCACACCAGGCTTCCCAGAGCTTACTCAAATTCATAACCATCGAGTCAGTGATGCCATCCAGCCATCTCATCCCCTGTCATCCCCTTCTCCTCCTGCCTTCAAACTCTTCCATCAGGGTCTTTTCAAATGAGTCAGTTCTTCGTATCAGGTGGCCAAAGTATTGGAGTTTCAGCTTCAACATCAGTCCTTTCGATGAATATTCAGGACTGATTTCCTTTAGGATTGACTGGTTGAATCTCCTTGCAGTCCAAGGGACTCTCAAGGCTTCTCCAATGCCACAGTTTGAAAGCATCACTTCTTCGGCACTCAGCTTTCTTTATAGTCCAAATCTCACATCAATACATAAGGACTGGACAAACCATAGCTTTGACTAGACAGACCTTTGTTGGCAAAGTAATCACTTTGATTTTTAATATGCTGCCTATGTTGGTCATAACTTTTCTTCCAAGGAGTAAGCATCTTTTAATTTCATGGCTGTAGTAACCATCTGCAGTGATTTTGGAGCCCCCCAAAATAAAGTCTGTCACTGTTTCCACTGTATCCCCATCTATTTGCCATGAGGTGATGGAACTGGATGTCATGATCTTAGTTTTCTGAATGTTGAGTTTTAAGCCAACTTTTTCACTCTCCTCTTTCACTTTCATTAAGAGGCTCTTTAGTTCTTTTTCACTTTCTGCCATAATGGTGGTATCATCTGAATATCTGAGGTTATTGATATTTCTCCTGGAAATCCTGATTCCAGCTTGTGCTTCATCTATCCTGGCATTTCATGCAATGTACTCTGCATATAAGTTAAATAACCAGAGTGACAATATACAGCTTTAATGTACTCCTTTCCCAATTTGGAACAAGTCTGTTGTTCCATGTCCAGTTCTAACTGTTGCTTCTTGACCTGCATACAGATTTCTCAGGAGGCAGGTCAGGTGGTCTGGTATTTCCATCTCTTTAAGTATTTTCAACAGTTTGCTCTGATACACAGAGTCAAAGGATTTCACATAGTCAAAAAAGCAGAAGTAGATAATTTTCTGGAATTCTCTTGCTTTTTTGATGATCCAATGGATGTTGGAAATTTGATCTCTGGTTCCTCTGTCTTTTCTAAATCCATCTTGAACATCTGGAAGCTCATGGTTTACAAACTGTTGAAGACTGGCTTGAAGAATTTTGAGCATTACTTTGCTAGAGTGTGAGACAAGTGCAATAGTGCAGTAGTTTGAATGGTCTTTGGCATTGCCTTTCTTTGGGATTGGAATGAAAACTGAACTTTTCCAGTCCTGTGGCCACTGCTTAGGTTTCCAAACTTGCTGGCATACTGAGTCCAGCACTTTGACAGCATCATCTTTCAGGATTTGAAACAGCTCAACTAGAATTCCATCACCTCCACTAGCTTTGTTTGCAGTAATGCTTCCTAAGGCCCACTTGACTTTGCATTCCAGGATGTCTCGCTCTTGGTGAGTGATCACAGCATTGTGGTTATCTGGGTCACAAAGATCTTTTTTGTATAGTTCTACTGTGTATTCTTGCCACCTCTTCTTAATATCTTCTGCTTCTGTTAGGTCCATATCATTTCTGTCCTTTATTGTGCCCATCTTTGCATGAAATGTTCCCTTGGTAGCTCTAATTTTCTTGAAGAGATCTCTAGTCTTTCCTATTCTTCTGTTTTATGTATTTATTTGCATTAATCACTGAGGAAGGCTTTCTTATCTTTCCTTGCTCTTCTTTGGAACTCTGCATTCAGATGTGTATATCTTTCTTTTTCTCCTTTGCCTTTCACTTCTCTTCTCTTCTCAGGTATTTGTAAGGCCTCCTCAGACAACCATTTTGCCTTTTTGCATTTCTTTTTCTTGGGGACGGTCTTGATCACTGCCTCCTGTGCAATGTCATGAACCTCTGTCCATAGTTCCTCAGGCACTCTATCAAATTAATCCCTTGAATCTATTTGTCACTTCCACTCTATTAATCATAAGGGATTTGACTTAGGTGATACCTGAATGGTCTAGTGGTTTTCCCTACTCTCTTCAGTTTAAGTCTGAATTTGGCAAAAAAGAGTTCATGATCTGAGCCACAGTCAGCTCCTGGTCTTGTTTTTGCTGACTGTATAGAGCCTCTCCATCTTTGCCTGCTAAGGATATAATCAATCTGATTTTGGTACTGACCATTTTGTGATGTCCATGTGTTGAGTCTTCTCTTGTGTTGTTGAAAATGGTATTTGCTATGAGCAGTGTGTTCCTTTGGCAAAACTCTGTTAGCCTTTGCCCTGCTTAGTTTTGTACTCCAAAGCCAAATAGGCCTGTTACTCCAGATATCTCTTGACTTCCTACTTTTGCATTCCAGTCTCCTATAATAAGAAAGAAAATATTTTGGGGTGTCTGTTCTAGAAGGTTTTATAGGTCTTCATAGAACCGTTCAACTTCAGCTTCTTCGGCATTCATGGTCCGGACATAAACTTGGATTACTGTGATATTGAATGGTTTGCCTTGGAAATGAACAGAGATCATGCTGTCATTTTTGAGATTGCATCCGCATACTGCATTTAACACTCTTTTGTTGAATATGATGGTTACTCATTTCTTCTAAGGGACTCTCACCTTCAGTAGTAGATATAATGGTCATCTGCATTAAATTCACCCATTCCAGTCTGTTTTAGTTCACTGATTCCTAAAATATTGATGCTCACTCTTGCCATCTCCTGTTTGACCACTTCCAATTTGCCTGGATTCTTGGACCTAACATTCAAGGTTCCTATGCAATATTGCTTTTTATAGCATCAGGCTTTACTTCCATCACCAGTCATATTCACAACTGGGTGTGGTATTTGCTTTGGCTCTGTCTCTTCATTCTTTCTGGAGTTATTTCTCCACTGATCTCCAGTAGCATATTGGGTACCTACTGACCCGAGGAGTTCATCTTTCAATGTCCATCTTTTTGCCTTTTCATACTGTTCATGGCATTCTCAATGCAAGAATACTGAAGTGGTTTGTCATTCTGTTCTCCAGTGCATCACATTTTGCCTGAACTCTCCACATGACCCATCTGTCTTGGGTGGCCCTATATGGCATGTCTCATCATTTCATTGAGTTAAGCAAGGTTGCGGTCCACATGATCAGTTTGGTTAGTTTTCAGTAATTGTGGTTTTCATTCTGTCTGTCCTCTAATACATAAGGATGAGAGGCTTAAGGAAGCTTCCTGATGAGAGAGATGACAGAGTGGGAAACTGGGTCTTGTTCTAATTGGTGGGGCCATGCCCAGTAATACTTTAATCCAATTTTCTATTGATGGTCTTTGTGTTCCCTCCCTGTTGTTTGACTTGAGGCAAAACTATGGTGGAGGTAATGAAGGTAATGGTTCAGTTCAGTTCAGTTCAGTCACTCAGTCCTGTTCGACTCTTTGTGACCCCATGAATAGCAGCACGCCAGACCTCCCTGTCCATCACCAACACCTGGAGTTCACTCAGACTCATGTCCATCGAGTCAGTGATGCCATCCAGCCATCTCATCCTCTGTCGTCCCCTTCTCCTCCTGCCCGCAATCCCTCCCAGCATCAGAGTCTTTTCCAATGAGTCAACTCTTCACATGAGGTGGCCAAAGTACTGGAGTTTCAGCTTTAGCATCATTCCTTCCAAAGAACACCCAGAGCTGATCTCCTTCAGAATGGACTGGTTGGATCTCCTTGCAGTCCAAGGGACTCTCAAGAGTCTTCTCCAACATCACAGTTCAAAAGCATCAATTCTTCGGTGCTCAGCTTTCTTCACAGTCCAACTCTCACATCCATACATGACTACTGGAAAAACCATAGCCTTGACTAGATGGACCTTTGTTGGCAAAGTAATGTCTCTGCTTTTGAATATTCTATCTAGGTTGGTCATAAATTTTCTTCCAAGGAGTAAGCATCTTTTAATTTCATGGCTGCAGTCATGATCCGCAGTGATTTTGGAGCCCCCCAAAATAAAGTCTGACACTGTTTCCACTGTTTCCCCATCTATTTCCCTGAAGTGATGGGACCAGATGCCATGATCTTCATTTCTGAATGTTGTTTTAAGCCAACTTTTTCACTCTCCTCTTTCACCTTCATCAAGAGGCTTTTTAGTTCCTCTTCACTTTCTGCCATAAGCGTGGTGTCATCTGCATATCTGCGGTTATTGATATTTCTCCCGGAAATCTTGATTCCAGCTTGTGCTTCCTCCAGCCCAGCGTTTCTCATGATGTACTCTGCATATAAGTTAAATAAGCAGGGTGACAATATACAACCTTGACGTACTCCTTTTCCTATTTGGAACCAGTCTGTTGTTCCATGTCCAGTTCTAACTGTTGCTTCCTGACCTTCATACAAATTTCCCACGAGGTAGGTCAGGTGGTCTGGTATTCCCATCTGTTTCAGAATTTTCCACAGTTTATTGTGATCCACACAGTCAAAGTCTTTGGCATAGTCAATAAAGCAGAAATAGATGTTTTTCTGGAACTCTCTTGCTTTTTCCATGATCAGGTGGATGTTGGCAATTTGTTCTCTGGTTCCTCTGCCTTTTCTAAAACCAGCTGAACATCAGGAAGTTCACAGTTCACGTATTGCTGAAGCCTGGCTTGGAGAATTTTGAGCATTACTTTACTAGCATGTGAGATGAGTGCAATTATGTGGTAGTCTGAGCATGATTCTAAACAAACCAAGATAATGGTGACCTCCTTCAAAAGGTCCCATGCCTGCACATGCCACCACCAGAGACTCCTGTACACTCACAGGCAAGACTGGGTCAGTCTCTTGTGGGGTCACTGCTCCTTTCTCCTGGGTCCTGGTGCACACAAGATTTTGTTTGTGCCCTCCAGAGTCTGTTTTCCCAGTACTGTGTAAGTCCTGGTGCCTCTATTTTGGGATAAAGCATAAGCTCTTCCAAGAAGACTTATGCCATACCCAGGTCTACTGCACCCAAAGCCCCTGACTTGCAGCAGGTGACTGCTGACCCAAACCTTCACAGGAGACACTCAAACACGGTTCTAGCTCAGTCTCTGTGGGGTCTCCAGGTCCTGGTGCTCACAAGATTTGTGCCCTCTGAGCGTCTCTGGCAGGTATTTTGTTTGATTCTAAACATGATTTCACTCCTCCTACCATCTTGCCGGGCTTCTCCTTTATCCTTGGATGTCAGGTATCTTTTTTTGGTGGGATCCAATGTTCTCCTGTCGATGGCTGTCTAGCAGCGAGTTGTAATTTTGGAGTTCTTGTAGAAAATGAGAGCACATCCTTCTACTCTGCCAGTTACATTTAGGAATTATAGAGTAAACATAACTTTTAGATGTACTGAAAAGCCAAAAAGAATCACGTGATTCACTTTTTTGTGATAATCACTTAATTGCAGTGGTCTGGAGCTGAACCCTCTGTATCTCCAAGGTATGCCTCTATTTTACTTACATATAATGAAGCAAAAAGACCTTCAAGATAAATAAAATGATGTTAATGATGTTATAAGTTGCTCCCTTAACAGAGAAGGCAATGGCACCCCACTCCAGTACTCTTGCTTGGAAAATCCCATGGACGGAGGAACCTGTTAGGCTGCAATCCATGGGGTCGCTAAGAGTCGGACACGACTGAGCGACTTCACTTTCACTTTTCACTTTCATGCATTGGAGAAGGAAATGGCAACCCACTCCAGTGTTCTTGCCTGGAGAATCCCAGGGATGGGGGAGCCTGGTGGGCTGCCATCTATGGGGTCGCACAGAGTCGGACACGACTGAAGTGACTTAGCATAGCATAGCATAACTGAAAAGCTCATAAATGAGGTATGGAACAAAAGAAAGCTCCAACTGTTTCTAAAGCTTTATACAGCAGTGACTATTTCCTTTGGCTGACTCTTAGAATCACAAACATTTGTTGAAATCACTGATGACCATCGTGCATCCCAGAACAACTAATTAAAAATCTCTGGATATGTAGTAAAAGTTCTCCAGGTAATTCTAATGTTCAGCCAGATTGAAAAAGCAGTACATCCAAGGAAAAGGAATGGAGAGATTTATTTTGCTAGTCTAGACATCATTTGTATAAATGTAATTTGTTTAGAAACAAATCATGAAAGAACTTAAGTAATCAGTCAAGAAAATGAAGTTAAATGAAGTTTTCTTGTTAGTGATATATGTCCTATATTTTGGAATTTCTAAATTAATTATATAAATGCAAACAAATTATGTTCTCAAAAAAGCCAAAGGCAGAATTCAACATTAATATATGTATTTATGTAGGTCTATATATGTTTGTGAGTATATGAATCCATATATATAGGCTGTACATTGTCACCCTGCTTGTTTAACTTATATGTAGAGTACATCATGAGAAACACTGGGCTGAAAGAAGCACAAGCTGGAATCAAGACTGTCAGCAGAAATATCAATACCTTAGATATGCAGATGACACCACCCTCATAGCAGAAAGTGAAGAGGAACACAAAGCCTCTTGATGAAGGTGAAAGAGGAGAGTGAAAAAGTTAGCTTAAAACTCAACATTCAGACAATGAAGATAATGGCATCTGGTCCCATCACTTCATGGGAAATAGATGGGGAAACAGTGGAAACAGTGTCAGACTTTATTTTTTGGGGCTCCAATATCACTGCAGATGGCAGTTGCAGCCATGAAATGAAAAGATGCTTACTCCTTGGAAGGAAAGTTATGACCAACCTAGATAGCATATTAAAAAGCAGAGATATTACTTTGTCAACAAAGGTCCGTCTAGTCAAGGCTATGGTTTTTCCTGTGGTCATGTATGGATGTGAGAGTTGGACTGTGAAGAAAGCTGAGCACCGAAGAATTGATGCTTTTAAATTGTGGTGTTGGAGAAGACACTTGAGAGTCCCTTGGACTGCAAGAAGATCCAACCAGTCCATCCTAAAGGAGATCAGTCCTGGGTGTTCATTGGAAGGACTGATGCTAAAGCTCGACTTCAATACTTTGGCGAAGAGTTGACTCACTGGAAAAGACTCTGATGCTGGGAGGGCTTGGGGGCAAGGGGAGAAGGGGATGACAGAGGAGGAGATGGCTGGATGGCATCACTGACTCGATGGACATGAGTTTGAGTGAACTCCGGGAGTTGGTGATGGATGGGAGGCCTAGCGTGCTGCAATTCATGGGGTTGCAAACAGTCGAACATGACTGAGTGACTGAACTGAACTGAACTGACTGAAATGAATCCGTATCTAGATATTGATATATCAATCCATATATATGGAATACACATATGTATGGGATATATGTAAACAAATAATGAGATATATAAAAAAATATATATGAAATATTTTTAAAATAAACTATAACATTGGTGTTTATTTCTACATTGTTTCTTTCTACAATTATACATGGAAGGTTTGTAATAATAACCCTTGGAAGCTGATCTGCATATTCAGCATTCCTCTAATCTGGGACATTCAGTCAGGTCCATGCCAATATTTAGGTCTTTAAAGTTCCACTGTAAAATTGAAAATTTGGATCCTGATTTATAATACAACATAATATATTCTGTATCACAATTATATCACTCAAAATCAAATTTTCCTATAATACTTTTTGTAGTGATGGGCAATGTATTTGGATAGGGATGCCCAAATACCAAAACTGGGTAGTTTAAAACACAGAAACTAATTTTCTCAAAGTTTTATAGCCTAGAAATTCAAGGTCAAGGTGTATTCAGATTTGGATTCCTATGAGGTTTCTCTCTTTAGTTTGCAGAAAGCCACTTTCTTTCTATGTCCTAATGGGGCTGTCCCTCTGTCTTTGGTTATGTGTTCTAATCTCCTTTTATAAGTACACCAGACAAATTGGAAAATTAAAGTCTTTGCCAGTGACCTCAATTTTAACTTATTCTTTAAAAATTCCCAGTCTAAATACAGACTAAATACAGTAGTTACATACTGAGGAACTAAAGCTTAGGATACAATATACAATATATGAATTCTGAGAAGACACAATTCAGTCAATAAGAGACAGATTTAAAAAACAGATAATCAAATAGACAACCAGAAAGGCCAGTGGCGGGGTGGGGATGGAATCAGGGTAAACAAAGTACTTGATATATAAGACAGACAACACTTGCTCAATATTTCTTAAAATAATTTCATAAGTAAAGTGAAGATGTGGAAGATCCCAGATCAGTTCAGAGACCAATGAACAAACAGTTAAGCTGTAGAGAAGAGTAAGTATAGAGAAATAATGAAACATATACCTTAAAATGGAGAAGGCAATGGCACCCCACTCCAGTACTCTTGCCTGGAAAATCCCATGGATGGAGGAGCCTGGTAGGCTGCAGTCCATGGGGTCGCTAAGAGTCCGACACGACTGAGCAAATTCACTTTCACTTTTCACTTTCATGCATTGGAGAAGGAAATGGCAACCCACTCCAGTGTTCTTGCCTGGAGAATCCCAGGGAAGGGGGAGCCTGGTGGGCTGCCATCTATGGGGTAGCACAGAGTACTTAGCAGCAGCAGCAGCAGCAGTAGCAGCAGCAGCATGACATGTCATGGGGTTCTAGATGTGATACCCCAAAATATGGCACCTTGGTATATTGAATGCATTAAGTTGAAGGAGTCTGAGAAAATGGCAGAAGCAGAAATATCACTTTGATCTCCCCCCACCCTACCTTTCTTCCCAGAAAACAGCAGATGAAACCTCTCAGATGAAAGAAAATATATCCTCTGGAGGGGAGGAGGCAGAGAAAGGGAATTTAGGACCAAGACAGCTATATAAACAAACAGCTAAACTAACCCATGCCTTCCTAATTGGTATTTCACTGTTTATTTTCAATAGCCCAAATTCCTTTGTCTTGTCAATAATTCACAGATTTATATTTATTTTTGTCTAAAAGGTATATAAGCTCCATTTCTGGTCACTACTTAGAGCCTCATATCTTTGTGAGAGTCCCATACATAAATCAATTTTACAATTTAACTTTAAATGTGTGATTTACAGTGGGGATGCAGCTTGGCCAACCCCCTGGAGGGTAGAGAAAAAATTATTTTTCCTCCTCTACCCATGTCTTGCTAGCATTAGAAAGAGAACTACCGGAGATTTCAGAACAAGAGGATGGTGTGCTCAATTTAGAGGAGATTTTATATAAACCTTGTTAGCTCTGTGCATAAGTAGAGATCAATTGTTGCCATAAACTAATAAGAACCTTAATAATGCATAATTTTCACTTAAAATCTTAGTATCATAAAACTAACTTAGGAAATAATTTTTATATGCACTTACTTTATCTAAAACAGGAATCCCTGTTTAAATAAAAGGTAGAATGGCTCCACTATTTTCAAAAATTGCATTGTATAAGACGATCACTATGATTTTTTGTTGGTTTTGTTTTTAGATACACTCATTATGCTTTAAGAAAATAGTTCCTTAACAAGTGAGCTGAATCATCTTTCTTATTTTTTTTAAATAGGTTAATCCTAATTCTACTATTTCCATGACTTTAATGTTATGTTCCTATATTAAGGCAAGTAGTAGTATAATTAATTTAATAAACAAAAAGGGGTGTGGAGGGGGTTGAAG
The DNA here is from genome assembly GCF_019923935.1 of Bubalus bubalis. Lineage (NCBI taxonomy): Eukaryota > Metazoa > Chordata > Mammalia > Artiodactyla > Bovidae > Bubalus > Bubalus bubalis. Next base: position 48,301,860 of record NC_059173.1, read on the forward strand.
AAAGTGGAATCAATTTCTTTAGATGCTCACTTTAAAGTTTGGGGAGCTCTCATCTTTGGGGGTCATATCCCCTTGAGGTATCTCCCTAAACCCTGTTGGTTAACTCATAGGTACCTATTTGGTTACTGTACATCTGTAACCTCACACCAAAGACATTACACTCATTCCAAATTCCTGGTTCTCAAGTATCTGAAAAGATGATCATTTATCCTTTAATTACTCTCTTCTCAGTTCAAGCTTCTTTGATTCTTCAACCATTTATCTCATATAAGCATTTCCAGACATCTTCAAACCTCAGTCATTTAGAACATTTATTAGATGATTTCTAACCTGTCAGTATCTACAGCAAATGCAGGTTTCTTTTCTGCCTACTGCACAGAAGAAAACATGGAGAGGTAAATGCAGATTGGATTCAGGCATGACTAAGTACACATTATCAGTGCACTCATGTCTTAATAAAGTTGAGAAATCAGTTCAATTTTTAGCTTTTCTCTGAGAAGGTTGCTCACCATGATGCAAAATGATGAATGTTGACCTCTTAAAATCACTAAGGTATAACATGTAACAAAAAATTATTAATACAGCCATGTGATTAAGTAGGTCTCTATCAATGAATCACAGTGAAGGGTTTACTCTAGACTTTACCAGCAGGAGTGAAAAATGAAGTCATTAGTGAAAACCAAATGCAAATATCATCAGATTCTGGAACATCTCTCCTTATACATTAAAAAAGACATTTCCAATTTACAGAGATGTACACACTTTAATTTTATAATGCATCTGTACGACAAGTAAAGCTTTTATTTTTCTTAAAAAGAGACCAGTTTTTGAAACCCTGAAATTAATTTTTTAAGCATTTGAAACATATATGTCCATTTTGTAAAGCAAGTGAAAATATCCTAAAATGAAATTTTAAAGTAAGAGGTATATTAATATGAAAATTTACAATTATGTTTTTCTCTATACGTAATTGATTAATTGTAACAGGTCAACAAATATTCTAGATTCCAAGTATGCCTCCTTTTTGTCAGATGCTAATACTTTTAAATTGAAAAGATTTGGATATTAATAATTGAATTTATACTCTTAAGATATTTAAATAACTATGTCACACACACACACACACACACACAATCTTGAAAACCAAATAGGATAAGTGAGTTATTTTCTTCTAAAATATGATTCAACTTCATCACTAGTAAAGTGTAGAGAAATGACAATATTTAATATTTGTCTAGTGGGTAAAAGTATGTAAAGAGTTAGAACCAGAATGGTAGGCTATGGAGAGTCTTTAGTCAACTTAACTCCATAATAAATGATGAGTCATAAGAAACTACTGAGAAGAGAAACTATGTGGCTGACATTTTGAGAGTTAACTGTGAACAACAACAACAACAAAAATGGTATTTTTGTAGGTTTCAGATCCAGGAAGACTTGTCAAGATAGAGTTGTAATTATCCAGAAGAAAAATTTATTGTCCTTTATAATTCCCTGGTTATAAATTTTTCTAGGTAGTGATTAGATTCTTCTCCAAAATCATGTTATTCCTATTCTGTTGTTTTTTAAGGTACATTTCTTAAATAACACAGTGTCCCTACTGTGAAATGATTAATAGTGACTCATATGCTATGCTATGCTAAGTCACTTCAGTCGTGTCCAACTCTGTGCGACCCCATAGACGGCAGCCCACCAGGTTCCCCCGTCCCTGGGATTCTCCAGGCAAGAACACTGGAGTGGGTTGCCATTTCGTTCTCCAATGCATGAAAGTGAAAAGTGAAAGTGAAGTCGCTCAGTCGTGTCAACTCTTAGCGGCCCCATGGATTGCAGCCTAACAGGCTCCTCCATCCATGGGATTTTCCAAGCAAGAGTACTGGAGTGGGGTGCCATTGCCTTCTCCGAATAGTGACTCATGCCCAGTATCAAAATCTTTACTAAAAGCTATGATTGGTCAAGCCTTGCAATTTCTATTTAAATTTAATTCTCTTTAAAAAATCAGGATGTTCTGATATAATTCCTACTCACACACTCTCACTGTGATGGGCAATGTATCTGTCTGACTGCCTGATAATTGAATATTTGTATAGAATTATTCTAATGAATGAAATTCAATTTAATTTTTTTAACTTTTTTATTTTTGTCTTCTTTCTTTTCCTTTTTTTAAAATTTAATTTTAAAAAGAAAAAAAATGAAGAAAATCAGTTCATTAATCCAGATAGAAAAGAAAGAAAAAGAAAGAAAAATAGAGTACTCTATACTAGAAACGGGGGCTTCCCTGGTAGCTCAGTTGGTAAAGAATCCACCTTCAATGCAGTAAACCTCAGTTTAATTCCTGGGTCAGGAAGATCTGCTGGAGAAGGAATAGGCTACCCACTCCAGTATTCTTGGGTTTCCCTGGTGGCTCAGTTAGTAAAGAATCCACCTGCAGTGTGGGAGACCTGTGTTTGATCTCTGAGTTGGGAAAATCCTGGAAAAGTGAATGGCTACCCACTCCAGTTTTCTGGCTTGGAGAATTCCATGGACTGTATAGTCTATGGGGTCCCAAAGAGTTGGACACAACTGAACAACTGTTACTTCACACTTCATACCAGAAACAATAAAAGGAAATGTAACAGATCATAAGGATAAAAATATAATCATTGAATTTAACAATTAGGGAGTAGAACTAGAAAATAGATAATTTACAAAATTCTAATAGCTGCTATAATCAAAAGCAAGCATCAGATCAGATCAGATCAGTCTCTCAGTCGTGTCCGACTCTTTGTGACCCCATGAATCGCAGGACTCCAGGCCTCCCTGTCCATCACCAACTCCTGGAGTTCACTGAGACTCATGTCCATCAAGTCAGCGATGCCATCTAGCCATCTCACCCTCTGCTGTCCCCTTCTCCTCCTGCCCCCAATCCCTCCGAGCATCAGAGTGTTTTCCAATGAGTCAACTCTTTGCATGAGGTGGCCAAAGTACTGGAGCTTCAACTTTAGCATCATTCCTTCCAAAGAAATCCCAGGGCTGATCTCCTTCAGAATGGACTGGTTGGATCTCCTTGCAGTCCAAAGCAAGCATAGGAAAGGCATTTAAGAATAAGGATTGAGAAAGTGACAAATCAAGGATTATTTCTGAGGGAGATTACATATGATATATATGTGCTCATCATTCAGTCATTTCTAACTCTTTGTGAGTCTATGGACTGTAGCCCACCAGTCTCCTCTGTCCATGGGATATTCCTGGCAAGAATACTGGAATGGTTTGCCATTTCTTCCTCCAGGGGATCTTTCCAACCCTAGGATTGAGGCTGCATCTCCTGCACTGAAGATTCTTTACCGCTCAGCCAAGGGGAAAGCACAACATAGATGATGAGAGTTTTGCAAATAAAGGCATTTATATGACTTTTTTTTTCAATCTAATTCTTTATAATAGTGAAAAATGCACTTTCTTTGGGGGTTTGGGGAGGCAATTGCCTCCTTTTCCTTACACTATCATCATGGGTTTTCTCAATTCCATAGTCTTTGAGTACCAAATAAATTAGCAACAGACAGGGTTAGAGATAGTGATTGTGTATGAAGCTATGGAATGTTGCTCTGCATTCTTAAAATTCTGTTTGTGAAAAAGTATATTGTTGCAACTTTGTTACTTGAACCAGTTGCTTCAGAACTGAACTTTTGCTTTCATTTAAACATAAATCTGAGTAATTTTTTTAAAGTTTTTATTCAGAAGAACAAGGGAAGAATGTGATCTAAGACTCTATGTGGGTTTAATCAGTCTCTATGTTAAAAAATAAAATGAAGTATCATTTATATTTTAAAATATTTTACTAGCCCCAATAAATTACAAGGCCTTCATTTTTTAAGTTTGGTTTTGTAGTGAGTTCAAGGGATTTGGGGGCTGATCAAGGTAAAAGGTAAGGCAAGAGGTGGCAAGAACACATAAGGAGTTATATTTTTGGTGGTACTCTGATAGGCTCCATGAGAAAGGAAATCCATGACAGCCTGTGGCCTTCCAGAGGGAACAGTTTGGACCACCAACAGGAAGGGGAAAAAAAATGTCAGGGGAACTCTGTGGGGGCAGGAATGCAGATTCACAGAGGGATCTTATGGTGTCCTGAGAATGGTTGCTTAACAGCACAAGGGAAACCAGGGAAAGTGTCTGAGTTATAGAACTCTGTAGGGCAACAGTGGCATTGGGTCTTCCAAGGTCCCAGGGTTCATCTTATCTATGGCTAGCAGATCTTGGGTGTAGTTAGTGGAGTATGCAAAGCAGGAAGGCTTTAAATGTCTAAACACTGGCTTACTTCAGCTATATTTAAAGCAACAGGATGTGTAAAACTCTGAGTTTGGGTGTTGAGCTAATGGTCCCAGCCTGTCTTGAAAAAAATGAACACTATAAGACCAATATACAGTTTCCATCTTTAACCCATTTATATAACAGGTATATAAAACACTAGCAATGATTTAGCATTACTTTTTTCATGCCTAATAGAGGAGCTTAGTTTATTAAACTAAGTAGAGAAATCACCTAAAAGGGAAACATCATTCTTGACAGTAATATATTCATTTTGTGATTTAAATTTTTTTAAACCATCATACATTGCAAGAATTGTCCTCTTTATTGAGCTATTGCAGTCTTACAAGTTAACTTTTTTTTATTTCCTTTTTATCTCACACAGTTGAAAAGATCTGCCTATAGTAAATATAAAATACATAAACATATATGGATGATTTATTAAAATGATTTTGGGAAGATCATTTTCCCTTTTTCTTCATATGTAGAATAAAGTGGGTAGATACATGGTCTCTAAGGATCTTTCCAAAGTTAGGTACTATGATTAATATTTTAATATTTTCTTCACTGATATAAGAACCTTGTTACATTTACCATATTAATTTGTTTAATAAACATCTTAATTCATAGGTAATAAAGAATTAATTCTCAATTTGGCTCAAGCTGCTTTAATCAAAGGAAATAACAGAAACATTTCTATAAATGCCAGGTAAAACTGGATGAGCATTGTACACTAAAGTGTGGACACTGCTACTATTTGAAAAAGGATACAGAGACAAAATTACTAGTTTTACTGAGCACCTTCTGCTTGTCAAGCATTTTTCTATATTATCATCTTAACAACAACCTTCTTTAGAAGATTGCACCTACCTAAATTCTGGGATTAGGAAGAAAAATCTAATTAATCCATTTACTCAAGGGTATTCAGGTTATAAATGGCATGGTCTGAATTCAAGTATTTCTTCTTTTTTGATACATTATTATGGATTCTCAATTCCAGATATTCAATTAATAGGATTTGCTACTTCTTCCTAAAGTTGAAATAGTCTTAACATTAAATGTTAAGTGGTTTCTGTCTAAATATAGCCTCTGTGTGTGCACTCTGCATGTCTGACTCTTTGCAACCCCATGGACTGTAGCCCATAAGGATGCTTTGTCCATGGAATTCTCCAAGCAAGAATTCTGGAGTGGGTTGCCATTTCCTCCTCTAAGGAATCTTCCTGACCCAGATATCAAAGCAGGTCTCTTGTGTCTCCTGCATTGGCAGGCAAATTCCTTACCACTGTGCCACCTGGGAAGCCCAAATAAAGCCTCGAATGCTTTCTAAATTCTTTATAAACCCAAAATACATATATAATATTATTCAATCCATTTTTCAAGCCACACATTATCACAGAAGAAATGTGATTTAGGGATTTATTACATTAAAGCTTTAGCAAAGAGACTATATTAGAAATTTCAAAAAATAAAGAATATTTTCAAATATACTCCAGATTACTCAAGTCCATTAAAAAAGCAAAGAATAATTAATTTATATTAATTTATTTTAAATAGGAATATAGGCAAATGATGTTATCCCTGTCCATATTTTTTATATCTCTTAAATTTAAAACACCAGAAAAAACATGCATATACACATGCAGATCAACATAAATGTATATAGACCTAGTCTCATGATTTTGATATCACTTTCAGTTCAGTTCAGTCACTCAGTCGTGTCTGACTCTTTGAGATCCCATGGACTGCAGCACAGCAGGCTTCCCTGTCCATCACCAACTCCCGGAGCTTGCTCGAACTCATGTTCATCGAGTCAGTGATGCCAACCAACCATCTCATCCTCTGTCATCCCCTTCTCCTCCCACCTTCAATTTTTCCCAGCATCAGAGTCTTTTCTTCACATCAGGTGGGCAAAGTATTGGAGTTTCAGCTTCAGCAGCAGTCCTTCCAATGAATATTCAGGACTGATTTCCTTTAGGACTGACTGGCTTAATCTCCTTTCAGTCCAAGAGGCTCTCAAGTCTTTTCCAACACACAGTTCAAAAGCATCAATTCTTCAGTGCTCAGCTTTCTTTATAGTCAAACCCACATCCATACATGACAATTGGAAAAACCATAACTTTGACTAGATGGACCTTTGTTGGCAAAGTGATGTCTCTGCTTTTTAATGTGTTGTCTAGGTTGGTCATAGCTTTTCTCCAAGGAGCAAGCATTTATTAATTTCATGGTTGTAGTCACCATCTGCAGTGATTTTGCAGCCCCCCAAAATAAAGTCTCTCATTGTTTTCATTGTTTCCCCATCTATTTGCCATGAAGTGATGGGACTGGATACCATGATCTTAGTTTTCTGAATGTTGAGCTTTAAGCCATTTTTTTTCACTCTCTTCTTTCACTTCATCAAGAGGCTCTTTAGTTCTCCTTCACTTTCTGCCATTAGTGTGGTGTCATCTGCATGTCTGAGGTTATTGATATTTCTCCCAGCAATCTTGATTCCAGCTTGTGCTTCTTCCAGCCCAGTGTTTCTCATGATGTACTCTGCATATAAGTTAAATAAGCACGTTGACAATATACAGCCTTGACGTACTCCTTTTCCTCTTTGGAACCAGTCTGTTGTTTCATGTCCAGTTCTAACTGTTGCTTCCTGACCTGCATACAGGTTTCTCAAGAGGCAGGTCAGGTGGTCTGATATTCCCATCTCTTTCAGAGTTTTCCATAGTTTATTGTGATCCACACAGTCAAAGGCTTTGGCATAGTCAATAAAGCAGAAATACATGTTTTCCTGGAATTGTCTTGCTTTTTCAATGATCCAGCAGATGTTGGCAATTTGATCTCTGGTTCCTCTGCATTTTTTAAAACCAGCTTGAACATCTGGAAGTTCACAGTTCACATATTGCTGAAAACTGAAATTTATATTTTATAAAATTTTCATTTTTCATGAAATAATCTCCCTTTCACTTTTTTTTAACCACTTAGACTTGTGAAAATATCTTCAGTTCAGTTGCTCAGTCATGTCAACTCTTTGCAACCCTATGGACTGCAGCTCACCAGGCTTCCCTGTCCATCACCAACTCCCAGAGCTTGCTCAAACTTATTTCCATTGAGTCGGTGATGCCATCCAACCATCTCATCCTCTGTCATCCTCTTGTCCTCCTGCCTTCAATCTTTCCCAGCATCAGGGTCTTTTCCAGTGAGTCAGTTCTGCCCATCAGGTGCCAAAGTATTGGAGTTTCAGCTTTAGCAGCAGTCCTCCTAATGAATATTTAGGACTGATTTCTTTTAGGATTGACTGGCTTAATCTCCTTGTAGTCCAAGAGGCTCTCTTCTCCAATACACAGTTCAAAAGCATCAATTCTTCAATGCTCAGCTTTCTTTATAGTCCAACTCTCACATCCATATATGACTACTAGAAAAGCCATAGCTTTGACTAGATGGACCTTTGTTGGCAAAGTAATGTCTCTGCTTTTTAAGAAAAAATCTTAGCCAGAAGTATATATTGAAAATAGGCAGTCAGGAAGATTTGACCTGTGGGTCATAGGTATTCCCTCTTTTATCAGGGAATGTCATTTTCAGTCACTTCAATATCCACAAGCAAAAATACCTATAATTCTCCTTGGGTGATTTTCAATTATGAAACACAACTATTGATATCATACTTAGAATCATAGCCACTGCTTGAAAACTGAGATTGAATAAAACTAGATTATGGTAATGAAAACACAGAATTATAAACACCTGACATCAGAAAGCAATCATGTGTGCAAATACATCAATGCAATCTTGGTGGTCAAAAACTGGAATGTATAATATCATTAATTTAATTCAATCCAAAATGTAAATTTATCTTCCAACCACAAAATTATTTTTACAAAAGGTCTATCATTAACTGCACTAGTCTTAGCAATGCTGGCTTTGCACCACTTTAGGAACAAAAAAGGGAAAAGCCACAAATGACTCCTATAAACATATCTAGTAATTCCTTTCAAGAAACAAACTGAGGCATTAAGTAAATCTGCCCTTTTGTCTTGTGGGATCTTGATTATGAATGGCTTGGGATTTTAATCCTGCCTCCTATGTATGACTTTTGACGTTCATAGACTCTTGTTTTCTGAGGGAAAAAAAATCAAAGATATGAAATTCAGAGAAAAAAATAAGAAATGACAGATGAATCTAGGGAACGTAATATACAAATAACAGGAGGAGAATACGAAATGAATGAAAGAGAATAATTATTCCATTAAAAGGAAAATAACATGCCTAAAATGAATAATGATCTGAATATGTACGTGATGTCATTTTGCTGGGTGAAATTGATGACAAAATGGCACAAATTTTGAGAAATTAAAAAACGAAAAGACTATCATTAAGACTCCCACTCAGAAAAACAAGCAACTTAATAATTTAGATTTCTCTTCACCAACATAGAACCGAAAGACAGCAAATAATATTTATAGCAAGTGAAATATAAGGGCTGCTCCTACATACATCAATAAATGTCATTCATTAGACAAAGTGAAAGAAGTTGATTTTTTATACACAGAAAATATCACTCACTCTACTATCTGAAGAAAATACTGAAAAGGGATCTAATAAACCAATAAAAGAAGCAGAAATAGAACCTCAAAAAAGGGGAAAATGCAGAGGAAATAAAACAGTGGTGAGCAATAAACTTTGGCATATAAAAAATTAAGTCCAAATTAATAGACTATGAACTATAACTCCAGAATAAGTATTCTTGGAAAAGAAAATTCTTGCTACTCTAGAAAGAATAAAAGCTGTTAATTAAATGATATTATAATTAAAGAAAATGTAGGAAACTTTGAAAGGGTAAAGTTTGTTTTAAGGAAATAAAATTGTTCTAAAGATTCCTTATAATTTTAGTAAGGAAAGGCAGTAGGGAATATAGTATCCTAGTATTCATACCTAGTATAAATGAATAAATAAATATTTATTTATATTATATATACTATATATACAATTCATACTACATGCACATATAGTATAGATATATGCAAGGAAAGAGAAATAGAAGTATCCATTAATGAAATGGAAAAGTATAATTAATCTCATAAATTAATAAGATAAAGAAAGTCAATGTAAAGTAACTTGATCAAAACATAAAATAAGGGTAAGAAGAAAAAACTAAAATTTAAATAATAAAAACAGAAGAAAACTGTAGGTATCCATTTTTTATTCTAAATATGAATTGATTGATTGATCCCATGAAGATAGATTTCAGCTTTACTAACTGGAATAAGAAATACAGCCCAGTGATAAAGAAAAATAGAAAACAAAGTAATGAGTACAATATGCATAATACAAATATTAGAAAGGTAAACTTTAAGAATACAAGTACAAAACAGAGTAAACAAGAGCCTATTTTAAAAAAATGTACAAAGTCCTAAACAATAGACGCTATTTAAATAAAAATATTTAAAAATATTTTATTTGAGAGATGCCATTTAATTTGAGAGAGAGAAATTTATTGTAAGGAATTATCTTGTACAACTGGATGTTGGGTAAGGGAGAGGATCACCAGGGCTGGCTGGCAAGCTGGAGACCTAGGAAAGAGCTGATGTCCAGGCCTAAGGCAGTCTGGAGTCAGAGTTCTTTCTTCCTTGTGGATCTTAGTCTTTTTTCTTAAAGCCTTCAACTGATCGGCGAAACCTTCTAGAGGTTAATCTATTTTACTCAAAACCTACATATTTAAATGGCAATAACATCAACATTTACAGCAATATCTAGACTACATTTGACCAAAAACTGAGTACCATGTTAAATTGACATATAAAATTAACCATCACAGTCAAATGTTCAACTGATATTTATAAATGTATATAATGCATATATATGACATATAAGGTTTTCTTTATTTACATCTATATTAGTTTGAGTGTATTAATTATATTACTTTATATATATTTGTGTATATGTGTATATATATATATATATATATATATTCTGTACTTACATCTTATTAATCTGTTTCTCTTGAAAACACAGACATTGGTACAAAGAAAAATCTTGAAAAAGATTTTTTTTTTAAATTTTATTTTATTTTTAAACTTTACATAACTGTATTAGATTTGCCAAATATCAAAATGAATCTGCCACAGGTATACATGTGTTCCCCATCCTGAACCCTCCTCCCTCCTCCCTCCCCATTCCATCCCTCTGGGTCGTCCCAGTGCACCAGCCCCAAGCATCCAGTATCGTGCATCAAACCTGGACTTTAAATCAAATACTTTATGATAGAAATCTCCATAGTATTTTAGATGATTCAGAAAAGGTAAACAAAAAATCTTAATAGCTTGGAAACTTAGGAAAAAGGAGAACAAAAAGAAAATCAAATATTGAATTCTTCAGGAAGCAATGAAAATTGCCAATTCATGTAAAATGGCTATATAGCAGACATGTACTTAGAAGAAAATGTAAGAATTAAAATATATTCATTGGTAAAGAAGACAAAAGTAGTTTTACAAGTTATAAAGTTTGGAAAGAAATTCAAAGGTAACTAAGCTAAAAATATAGAAATATAAAAGCTAAAAATAAATAGAATGTATAGAAATAAATGTGCAAAGTATTCACAGATTGAAAGTCTTGTTTTTGAGAAATACTAGTTAAAGTCTGGCTTGCAGTTTTTTCTCATAATAGTTTTGCTTTCTGTTGAAAAGTAACATAGCTTGCTGATCACTTGACTCTTTTCACTTCTGTACTCCACATGCTTTTTTTTCTACTAAGTTTTTTTTCTGATTTTAGGACTATAGGGAAATTTAGGCACCCATGTGAAGTTATCAACAGCTTATAATTTTGTTGTTGTTGTTGCAAACAGGGATGATTCCATCTAATTACTATTTGGATTAATGTGAACATCAGTGATTAACCAAAGGGTGCCATGTGACACATGCTTTAAACTCTATGAAATTTTCATAGTAATTCTTTCTATAGGAATTTGGAACTGGAGTTCAGAAAAGGATATAAATTGCTGTCAGTACTAATGAAGGTGTGTAAACTAGGAGCTCTGCAGTGGCTGTACACCCTCAGAAGTACTAAAACGCCCAGAAGTAAAGGGGGTCCTGGCATAAGGGAGAAAGGAACAGAAAAAAAAAAAAATTAAATGGCATTCTAGTTCCTATCTGTTCAGTCTTTACTTGGATTCTATTGGATATTTTAATTCACTTCTTAAAAAGTTGTGTTTTGCTTAAGCAAAGTTGTAATGAATTTCTATAATTTGCAACTTAGAGACCCTGGGTTTAATCCATAGTACCCAGATTGTATTCTGTAATGTATAGACTACATCAGATTTAAGTACTTAGAATATATAGTTAGAGATATGTATTTGTTCTCAGAAAATGCATGTAGGAGTGGAATAATAAGAATCAAAAATATTATAATGCAGGATATAGAGGACATATTTTGGAAAATTAAAGAAGAGAAGTAATTCATTCAGTTAAAAGGATTACGAAATACTACTGAGCTGTCACTTAAACAGCATGTTTGAGCATAAGTGGCATTTAACTAAGCGCAAAATATAAGGAGAAAGTCATGCTAGACAGCAGAAACCTGCATAAAGGCCCAGAGGAGTAGGAGAGAAGGTCATTTTCAAGCATCTATAAATAACCAAAAGTGTAGGGAGAAGAGGGAGGCATAATGGAAAAGGAATATAAATAAGACAGGCAACAAATTACACTCAACCTTTCCCTGAGTGTGATGGGAAGCCACAGAAAGATTTAAAGCTGGGTGAAATGATAAATTTTCAATTTTAGAAGAACACTCTGGAAGAACTTTGGAAGGTATAGAGTGTCCAAGAAAGTAAGGGAAGAGATATGTGGAAACTATTCAAAACTTATATTTGAAATAAGGTAAGTAGTTGAGTTAGGCAAAGGAAAATGGTAAAAGGTTGGAGAGGAAGGACCCAGGAAATAACTAAGAATGGTCTTCCATAAACACAGGCTGAGGACACAGTCAGAAGCTCTTTCCTCACTTATCACTCAGATAAAAATGTGAATCTCAGTCACACTATGCGAGGACAAATTAGGATATAGAAAACCTTGCAAAATTAAAAAAATATATATATATGTATATATATCTTTGGCATTAGTCTTATTAAGCTCAGATGTATTATTAGAAACTAAACAACCCTTCTGGTCCCTCCAGTTATAGCTTATAAGCTATGGCTTATGGCTTTAATATATGAAAATGACCATTGTATACTCGTCCTAACTTTCATCTTCAGATCATTTTTTGTTCCTTCTCTCCCTTCCACTTGTCTCATCTCCTTTCTTTTTTCATTGTCTCTTTGTATTTCCTCAACTCCTTTCTTTCTCTTGTTTCACAGAGAGCACTTTTTCAAAATATTAATATAAGTGAGGAATAGGGATTGACATTGAGTTCAAGTATATCATGTATTATGGGCCTGGAACTGGTGAAGAAGAAGAATTGGTCACTGTCCTCACTAAGCTTATAGTCTACCAGGTAAGACTGTCAATTGGAGAAATGTTAAGGTGTGTGTATGGAGCGGGGCGGGGTCTGGGTGTCTGTAGAGAGAGCAAGAGTGAAAGGCTTCGAGGTTCTGTGGAGTTACAGAGCAGGAACCTAATATACAGCTAAAAATATCAGTCTTCACAGGAGAAATAATGTTTAGGAGGAGAACTAGCATGTAAAGAAAGGTTATTTGGGTACTGCTGGGCATCATATGAATAAGAATTGTTCCAGGGTTTCCCTAATGGCCTGGTGGTTGAGAATCTGCCTTGCAAGACAGGGGATATAGATTTGATCCTGGTTCAGGAAGGTCTCACATGTCTTGGAGCAGCTAAGCTTCTGTGCTACGACTACCGAGCCTGAGCTCTAGAGCCTGCAAGTCCCAACTACTGAGCCCAGTGCTGCAACTACTGAAGCTCACCTAATTGGAGAAGCCAGTACAATGAGAATCTGGCACACCACAACGAAGGTGTAGCTCCTGCTCAGCACAACTAGAAAAAACCCACATGCAGCAACAAAGGCCCACCACAGCCAAAAAATAAAATAATAAAACATAATTAACTCCCTTAAAAAAAAAAAGAATGGTTCCAGAATAAGGGAAGGACCTCCTTGAATGCCCTGATGCAGAGGACACTATAACTTTCAGAAATAAGGATATTCAGTTGGCCTGGAAAACAGGTGGTGAAGAGAGAAATATCAAAGAGTCAATACTATCAAGAATGTCAAGATGAGTATCATGTGACTACATGAAGAATGCTGCCTTAAGAATCACATAGTGATACCAAGATGTACTTTAAAGCAAAACTCCATCTAAGAACATCTGAATCAGAATATTTCTAAGTATTATCACATTGGGGAATACAGGGACTATGAAACTGACTTGAAGATAAAGGAGAAAACTGATATTTTATAGAATTAAATAAATATTTCTATAAAATCATACCATCCTCTGATTAGATTTTTTAAATATAGTGTACCTTTTGGGAAACTGATTAAATGGTTTGAAATTGCTTGCACAGGAAAATAAATATACTTGGAAAACAGACATAATTGTAGCATAATTTAATGCCATAGAAAACGCTAAGATACTATTATCTCCTCATTTGCAGAGGGTCCCCCACTCAGTAATAAAGACAGAAAGAACAATCGATAAGCAGAAGCTGCACCAACGACTGCAAAGCAGAAAGAAACACATCATCTCTACATGGCATGACCTCCATTATCAGCAGACCTGTCACTCACACCCACTGGGGAAGCTCCTGGTAGCATTCAAAGAAGTTCATGACTAGAGGCCAAGTGGAAGAGTTGCATTACATGTAAGTAAATTGCCTATCAGCCTGCAACAGTAGCAACTTTTCAAGAAACGATGCAAAGGTCAAAAGGAAAGTAATAAAAAGCTCCTGATCAACAATGCTATAAGACATAGACAGTACCTATTTTAAGTTACAATACTTTGATGTTTTTCAAGGACTCAAAAACTATATTAGAAAATTCACAAACTGCTTCTTCCAGAAATAGGCAATTGCAATCACTAAAATCCATTCTAGTGAAGGAGAAAAATATCTGTTGACCAACCAAAATTCAAGATTGTGTGGACCCATTTAATTATTCATTTATGTATTCATTTTCTTTCATTCATTATATCTGTACTCATTGTGAAACAGCTGTTTTGATTTATTCAAACTACTAGATTGTATCAATTAGTGTTCAATCAGAACAGAATAATACTATGCTGCTAATGGTTAAAAGATAACATAAAATGATGTTAAGATGTATGAACTTATTTTAGAATTAGAAGATTTACATTTTCTCCTATGTTCAAATCATCCAGATTTCAATCATATTTCAACATTACTTTGTATCTTTAATTCATCCAGTAGTTCCTTCATTTGATATAAACTTAACTGACAATTGTACTTTTAATATGAATAAGTACGTGCATCTAAAAAAAATCTGTTTTATAATTTCACATTGTTACTGTAATTATATTTCTGTAATCTTTAGGTTGCTGCTGTTGTTCTAAGGGGAGTTTTCTTCCCTCTCTTTATTGTCTCTCCTTCCTTTCTAAGGATTCTACTACATGGGTCTAGACCAGATTATTTCAATGTGCGCAGGTGGGGCAAAGCAGTTCTCCAACACCTGCTGGGTGTCCTACAATTCAACTCAGTTCTGACACTATCAACCCAGGGGTAGCATCAGATTCCACAGATTAAGGACTCAGTCCTATAAGACTGCCCTCCACTTATCAGTTGCAAGTTCAATTGTCACTTGTGCTTTTGACAAAAGGGATTTAAGCCCCAGGTTTTCACAACCTCCTCGAGTTCTATTAACTTGCTGCTGCTGCTGCTAAGTCGCTTTAGTCATGTCCAACTCTGTGCGACCCCAGAGACAACAGCCCACCAGGCTCCCCCGTCCCTGGGATTCTCCAGGCAAGAATACTGGAGTGGGTTGCCATTTCCTTCTCCAATGCATGAAAGTGGAAAGCGAAAGTGAAGTCGCTCAGTCATGTGCGACTCTTAGCGACCCCATGGACTGCAGCCTACCAGGCTCCTCCGTCCATGGGATTTTCCAGGCAAGAGTACTGGAGTGGGGTGATTAACTTGCTAGTGTGGCTCAAAACTCAGGAATGCCATTTTCTCACTAGATTACTGCAGTCATATGAAGAGATCCATAGGGTGAGTTCCCAAACAAAGGAACTTCTGTCTCTGTGGAATTTTGGCCCAGCATGGTAGCACATGGCAGTGTTCTGATTCAAAAAACTGAAAGTTCTTCAAACTCTATCCTTTAGGATTTATAAGGAGGCTTTATTACATAGGTACCATTGATTAAATCATTGGATATTGGTGGTCAATTCAACCTCCAGGGTGTGGTAATGAAAGCTCTGACCTTTTAATCGCAAGTCTGATTCCCCTGGCAACCAGCCATCCTTAGGTGTTTTCCAAGTCACCTGATTAACATATACTCAGGTGCAGTTGAGAGAGATTTTTATGAATATTTAGGCACTTTTGTCACTTTTTTCACTTAAGAAATTCCAAGGGTTTTAGGGATCTTGTCCCCAAAATAGTGACAAAGATCAAATATAAATCACAGTATCACACCTTTCCTATCTTCTACTTTTCCTTCCTTAAACAATTATGTGTAAAACAATAGGGTGATTTGTATGTGTCAAGCATGACCACAATACTCTCTCATCTAATTTTGTCTTCTGAAAATGTAGTCTTCAGCCATTGGTGGGGATCCTATGTTCTCCACCACGTATCTGAGTAGGCAACTGACCTTGGAGGAAAAGACTTGTAACAGAGGGGAAAGATATCTCTGCATTACGTTCAGGAAAATTCCCCTTTGGAAGCACTGAGTTTGCCTACCTTGAAGCAACCACACTCTGAAAAACCTCAAAAGCACCTGAGGAGGGGCTATGGGAAAAACCCCCAATGCCCCATGAAATGAAAAACAACTCACATAAACCCCCACCTTCTTCCAACCCCCAGAGCTCCAGCTGTAGCAGCCATCTGTTTGAAATCTTGTGAATGGTCCCAAGTCAGAAACCCCAAGACAAGCAGAAACCATGGGAGTAAATGAAATTATTGTTATTTTAAGCTATCTGAGGTGATTCATTTTGCAGCAGTAGAGTAGCAGAGGAAACACCAAGTTTATGTTGATGTCTATAGATGCTAAGGTCACAAAATGGGTGCACTCTTCTCTTGTTTTCACAGTCTAGTAGAAAGAAAATATTTAAAATAACAATACATTGCAAATAGTACAACCACAGAGTTAAATGTATTATGTTTAAGAATTTCAGAGGACTGTTGGGAGGCTATGGGCTCTGAGCATTTCTGAACATTCTTGCCAGGGTACAGCAGGAATACCTGTTCCAGCACCAACACGATGTGTTTGCTGCTTACTGTGTCATGAGTGATAAAGTTCCCGTCTCTATATCAGTGGTGTCATAGTGTCCTGTCTTCTGTCAGTACCCATCAAACAGTGATAGTCAGGCTCGTTAGTTTGTAAGCAGATTAAAGAACAATTTGTCAGTAATCACAGTTGAACTTTTCATATCTTCTGGGACCCATGCAGGATAGCACACTCTATTTTCATGGTTGTATAAGCTATCTATTTGACTGAGGAGGGGGCAATGGCACCCAACTCCAGTACTCTTGCCTGGAAAATCCCATGGGCGGAGGAGCCTGGTAGGCTGCAGTCCATGGGGTTGAGAAGAGTAAAACACGATTGAGCAACTTCATTTTCACTTTTCACATTCATGCATTGGAGAAGGAAATGGCAACCCACTTCAGTGTTCTTGCCTGGAGAATCCCAGGGACAGAGGAGCCTGGTGGGCTGCCGTCTATGGGGTCACACAGAGTCGGACACGACTGAAGCGACTTAGCAGCAGCAGCAGCCTTAAAATACAATTCCCTACATGATATTTTTAATGAGACTGAAAAACCATGACTGGAATTAGAAATAGTCTAGGACAAAACCTAGATTGACAGATAAAATTTTGACTTTATCTTGTTGAACAAGAGTTTCAAACAAGCGTGAAAAAATCAACTTTCCCTCATTGCTGATACTTTCAAATTTTGTTTTATCTGCAGCTTGATTCCATCTGTAGGTGTTAAGAATTCACAGAGGGCTTTCTCTTTGGTCTTTATTTCCTTCATTTCTACCTTCCGTTTGAAAAGTATATTCCCTAGTTCGCATCAACAGATTGACAAGTTTTCAATTAGTAATTGACAATTACCATCTGGTAGCTTAGACCGCAAAGAATCCGCCTGCAATGTGGAGACCTGGGTCAGGAAGATCCCCCAGAGAAGGAAATGGCAACCCACTCCAGTATTCTTGCTGGAGAATCCCATGGACAGAGGATACTGGTGGGCTACAGTCCAAGGGGTCACACAAAGTCGGATAAGACTGAGAGACGAAGATTTCATTTCATTTCATCTGCTTTTTAAAAAATGACTGTCTTTTGTGTGTCATACTATAATTCATCAATTTAGATGTAGACTGGGGCAAAATGGTTAAAGACAGTTCTATACATATACACAAGGAAATATTTCTCAGCCATAAAAAGAAAAGCATTTGAGTCAGTTCTGATGAGGTGGATAAACCTAGAACCTATTATTACAGAGCAAAGTGTAGAAAGATAAATATTGTATTCTAACACACATAGGGAAATGGTACTGAAGAATTTATTTACAGGGCAGCAATGGAGAAACAGACATAGAAAATAGACTTATGGACTTAGGGAGAGGGGAGGAGAGGGTGAGATGAAAAGAGCAATGTTTCCATGTTGCTCTTTCCATGTTGCTCCATGGAAAGAGCAACATGGAAACTTATATTACCATATGTAAATAGATAGCCAACAGGAATTTGCTGTATGGCTCAGGAAACTCAAACAGGGGCTCTGTATCAACCTAGAGGGGTGAGATGGGGAGGGAGATGGGAGAGAGATTCAAAAGGGAGGGAATATATGTATACCTATGGCTGATTCATGTTGAGGTTTGACAAAAACAACAAAATTCTGTAAAGAATTATCCTTCAACAAAAAAAATAAAAAAAAAAACAGAAAACTACTTGTATCTCAAGAATAATATTAAAATAGTGACTTGTTTTACAGCATCTTTTTCTAAAATGTTATAAATTCCTCCCATTGAGGTACTAGATAAAAATGCATCTACCATTATCAATAATTAGTCTTAACATTATCAATCTATGTGAAAGAAGGGGTGAAAGGGGTGAAAGTGTTAGTTGCTCAGTCATGTCTGACTCTTCATGACCCCATGGACTGTAGCCTACTAGGCCCCTCTGTCCCTGGAATTCTCCAGGTAAGAATAATGAATTGGGTTGCATTCCCTCATAGCTCAGTTGGTAAAGAATCCACATGCAATGCAGGAGATCCCAGTTCGATTCCTGGGTTGGGAAGATCTGCTGGAGAAGGATAGGCTACCCACTCCAGTATTCTTGGGCTTCCCTTATGGCTCAGCTGGTAAAGAATCCACCTGCAATGCGGGAGACCTGGGTGTGATCCCTGGGTTGGGAAGATCCCCTGGAGTAGGAAATGGCAACCCACTCCAGTATTCTGGCCTGGAGAATTCCATGGACTATATAGTCCATGGGGTTGCAAAAAGTTGGACATGACTGAGCGACTTTCACTTTTCTTCTCCAGGGGATCTTCCTGATCCAAGCATCAAACCTGGGTCTCTTGTGTTGCAGGCAGATTATTAACCACTTGAGTCACCAGGAAAATCCTATTATTAATCTATGTGATGACTAATTTTTTTCTTTGAAGTAAATGCTCAGATTTTCAAATATATAGTTACAACAGTTGACATATTTTCCTAAATAAATATTGTCACATAATCACATGCAAGATATTGATGTATTCCAAAACAGGAGAACTAAGTCATTCTATAATGCTCTACTCCACTTAGTCGCTCAGTCATGTTTGACTCTTTGCAACTCCATGGACTGTAGCCCACGAGGCTCCTCTGCCATGGGATTCTCCAGGCAAGAATATTGGAGTGGGTTGCCATGCCCTCCCCACCAGGGGATCTTCCCAACCCAGGGATTGAACCCAGGTTTCCCACATTGCAGGCAGATTCTTTACTGTCTGAATCATCAGGAAAGCCCAAGAAAGAATACTGGAATGGGTAGCCTATCCATTCATTCTCCAGGGGATCTTTCTAATCCAGGAATCGAACCTGGGTCTCCTGCATTGCAGGCAGATTCTTTACCAGCTGAGTCACCAGGGAAGCTCAATTTTATAATACCATAGTGTATTTTACAAATTAAATTTAAGTGACACTGATTATTTTCTCAATATTATACAGCAAATTAAAGACTTAAATTTTGTTTTTTTATTGAAGTCTAGTTGATTTGCAATATTGTGATAGTTTCAGGTATACAGCAAAGTGGTTCAGTTGTATGTATATTGTATACATCTATATTCTTTGCTTATTCTTTTCCATTATAGTTTGTCATTAAGATAGTGAATATAGTTCCCTGTGCTATACAGTAAATCCTTATTGTTTAAGGAAGAATATATTTAAAACATGAGTTTCCTGAATACAAAGTAATATAATTTTAAATGATTTTTTAGTATTAATAGAAAGATATGTTATTTTTCCTGCATTCTTTTTACAGTGGCTTTATATAATTATTCCTGATTATTTCTTTCCCAGCAAAAGAATAACGGCCTTTGGAGTATGAGAAGGAAGGTTACAAGAAGGAAAAGATAATAATGTTTATTTTTAATAGAAGATTTAACAGGTATACAGGATAGGTGATTTACTCAAAATATTACACTAGTTTAATTATATCAAACAATTTTATGTCAAAGTATAATGAAGACAAGTCATTACAAAACAAATCTTGCATTTATAGATCAGTACTTATATCTTGTAAAAACACCCAGGAAGCATCACCCCAATCAAAATATTAGACATTGCTATATACTAGAAACTACCCATGTGTTCTCTCCCTCCCATTATGCACCCCAAATATATACACTATTCTTATTTATATCACCAGAGATTAGATTTCCTTTTATGTACTTTAAAATATCATCTAAAGTATGTCATGGAGTACACTCTTGTGGTTCAATTCTTTCAATATTCATTACATTGGGGAGCTACATTAATCTAGTTTTAAAGAAGAATTATGTAAGTAAGTGTTCATTGTTGTTTGTGCATTTCTCTTGTTATTATATCTTGGAATAGGATTTCTACAACATAGGGTATATGTAAGCTCCAGTATCAATTAATACTGACAAACATTTTTCCAAAGTAGTATCACCAGTTGGGGCTTCCAAAGTGATTCAGTGGTAAAGAACCTGCCTGCCAATGCAGGAGAACAGGAAACACAGATTCAATCCCTGGGTTAGGAATATGCCCGGGAGAAGGAAATGACAACCCACTTCAGTATTCCTTCTGAAGAAATCCCATGGAAGAGGAGCCTAGTGGGCTACAGTCCACGGGGTAGCAAAAGAGTAAAACATGACTTAGTGACTGAGTACAAGCATGATCACTAATTATCAGTTTATGTTCAAGCAACATTATGTGCCAGATCCAATTCACCACATCCTTGGTGACACTTACTATTGCTTTTTTCTTTCCTTCCTTTTTTCTTTTCTTCCTTCACCTCTCTCTATTTCTTTCTTCTTTCATTTCAGCCATTATAATGAGCTCTGGTGGTATTTCATTATGGCTTTAATTTGAATTTGTCTCCAATATCCATGATTTTTTGTATCTATCTTAATACTATGTTTAAGTTACTGTTAATATTATAAACAGTTAATATTCATTTGGATTTAATAGTTTATTTATTCTTTGTAGTGGTCTTTATTATTTCCTTTTGTAGTGTGTTCATCAGAAATCATTTTATTCATGCCTTACAAAGTAAATGATTTAATTTAGGGCTACTAGTGAGAAATTGTTGTTGTTGTTGTTGTTTGTTTATTTGAAAGCATCTTTTTTATTTTTCAAGGATGCTTTTACAGTGATAGACTTCTATGTTTGCACTTATTTTCTTCCGGAATTTTAAATGTCATTTTATTATTTTCTTTCCTCTATCATTTCTATAGTCAAATCAGTTATCAGTCTAATGTTTGCATCTTTGAAGTCATATGTCTTTTTTATTTCCTTTGGGCTGCTCTGAATGTTTTTCTTTAACATTGCTTTTGAACTGTTTTACAGTTATGTGCTTAGGTGTGATCTCTTTGTATTTATTCTTTTTATAATCTGTAGGGCTTCATGAATCTGGGCATAGATGCATTTCATCATTTTAATTTGGGGGAGATTTTTTTTTCAAAATATTTGTCTCCTCTCTCCTTCAAGGACCCCACTTACATTTATTTTGAAGGTTTTTTTTTTTAATCAATTCTGATATTTCATATTCTTTTTTTGTACTTTATTCCAATTATTTTTCTCTGTGTTTTATTCTTTATATTTTCTATAGCCCTACTTCCAACCATTTTATCTCAATAATTTCTAGCATCCTATATGACAATTCTTTATAAACTTCAATTTTTTAATTAATTCCACTTGTGTCATTGGTTTCTTGAAGTTATTAATAATTAATATGTACTCTGTATCATTAGTCAATCCGTGTCTGATAACTAATATCTGGATCACCTGTGACACTGTACTATCTGATTTTACTTTTCCCTCAACTTCCTTTTTCCCTCAATTCTTACCTTTGTCATTATTTGTAATTTTTTATTGAATGCTGAACATTTTAATGATGAACTTCAGAAACTGAATCATTTTACCTTTCTCCATAGTAAATTTTTTTCCATATCTGTATTACAGTAGGAGAAGATCATATTGATCCAGAGACTGAAATCATTCAAAGCTAAGTTTAAAACTGTGTAAATATTGGTCTATTTACAGTTATGATTTTCTTCAAACATAGTTTCTCAAGGGTTTTAATTAAATGCCTGAGTTGCTTTCAGGACCTTTTCTCCAGGATAGGCCTTATACTCCTTTACATATATTTTCCCCAGTTAACGTTTCTTTGTAAAAATATCTGATTTAATTCAGATTGTTGATATACTGTCATTAAACTGCATAGTTCACAGCACTGTAACTCATGCCTGAACAAAGATTATCCAACACACATATTTTCTCCATAAGGTACACCATAGTCATCTCTGACTTAAGAACAGTATACAGTACCTCAGCAATATGCTTGGATATCATTACAAATAGCAAAGTCACAAACAAAACACACACACACAAAATATGGCACCAAATAGACCACCAAAAAGACATTTGTTTACAGTACAGTTGAAACAATAATAATTTGTTCTAAGGTGGGTGCATGCCTGTGAAGCAACTCAAATGTTTTACCACTCTGCACCTGTCCACATATGTCCATAGAATGCCACAAGTATAGTATGAAAATTGAAAAAAAATTTTATAGTAGACAAATTCAAAAATATGGAATTCATGAGTAATGAAGAAAGGCTATATACAAATTCCTGTTATATATGTTAGTATTAAAAAGCCACACACTGCCCAAAGAGAAAGAGAATTCATACTGATATCTTTTGACTTATGGAGAAGACCTGACCAAAATGATGTAAATGTTTAATTTAGTTGAAATACAAAATTTCAATTTTCTAGAAAGCTTAAGAGAAAGACATGGAAAAAATATCAGATGTAAGCATACTTGATATTTGATAGTTCTTTAAAAAAAAAAAAAAACCTTTCCAGAAGAGGTGTCAGTGGCCTCCAGCTACACTACCAGAAATACACCTGTAACTGACAAATGTTGAGGTTTTTGACTTGTTGCAATGCAGAAGAGAGTGCACAGATGAGAATCATGTAATGTCTCAGTAAGAAAGTATTTAAAAAAGGTGTATGATTCAACTTTACGTTAAGTGATTTGGGGAGATATTTCAAGGAGGTGATGCTTTGTCTGGATTTCATGCAGTCAGGGAGCAAAGGGAATTCTGTAGTAGCCTATTTTAATAAATTTTATCTAATGTAAGGCTTATAGTGAAGCTGAGGCTGTAATAAATGCAGAGGCAGCAGTCACTCATCCAAGATAAAGAGATTTTTGGTTATATTTGAAGTTTAGACAATGTTCTTTTGTCTAAATTCAGTCATAGTTATGGAGTGATCTTACTTTGCCTTGATCCAACATATTCACAGAATGGCCTCACATAATCCTGTTATTTTGCAAAATTCACTTATCTGAAGTGAATACCAAGACCTAACTATGAGACCTGTCTCCTCACAACACCAACATCTAACTGATTGTGCTACAATAGCTGCTGAAGGTGAAGGGCTACTTTTATTTTTCCCAGGGGCACAAAGTATTAAAAACATTTCAAATAACCCATATTGTATCACTTTGGTTTTAATCTAATTTGTGTTGTTGAAAATCATACAAGTCGTTTCTTTTTTGTGCATATAGGAAATGGTAGTATAAAGATGAAAGAACATGACTCATTAACCCAAAGTATTAAAGTATATTCCTGAGCATAGAAACAAGGGTTTGAAAGAAATATTGCACAATCATAAAATATCCACAGATAGAGTTGGAATGCATGTTTTCTCTGAAAAAATGGAGAACACTTAATAAAAATAAAACCTTGACAGAAAAATACAGTTTTATATTTAAACCTGGTTACTCGCTCTGGTTTTGTGTGGTTGTTTACCTACTACATATTTTTCATTGGAAAATTAACAATATCCTCCTCATAAAGGGAAGTGTAAATTATATTTTTTATTGACGTTTATACCCAAAATTATTGGATGTGCATTATTGTTATAAATTGGTGGCCTGACTTAAGTTACTATACATGGCTATTGTATTTTGTGGCTATGGTTGAATAATTTAAGAGGCCATTATTAGGGATTTCCCTATCATTTTAGTGGTTAATATTCTGTGCTTCCACTACAGGGGACATAGGTTTGATACCCAGTTAGGGATTCCATATGCCATGCAACAAAAAAAATGAAAAATAAGAGGCCATTATTATATGAAGTAAAAAAAAAAAAATCCAAGAATGATGTTGATATATCAGCAACCAAAATGTTTTTATTAAAATTCAAATGTAGATGCCATTTTGAAAATTAGTACATATATATATATATATATATAATATCATTGCTAACTTCTACTGCTGCTGCTAAGTCACTTCAGTCGTGTTCGACTCTGTGCGACCCCATAGACGGCAGCCCACTAGGCTCCCCCTTTCCTGGGCTTCTCCAGGCAAGAACACTGGAGTGGGTTGCCATTTCCTTTTCCAATGCATAAAAGTGAAAAGTGAAAGTGAAGTCTTTCAGTCATGTTCGACTCAGTGACCCTATGGACTGCAGCCTACCAGGCTCCTCCATCCATGGGATTTTCCACGCAAGAGTACTGGAGTAGGGTGCCATTGCCTTCTCTGAACTTCTGCTAGTCATGTCCAAAATATATTTTTCAAATATACTTTAATAAGTCAATCTTGGATATTGCTTCCCTTAAATAGAAAAATCATAGAATTTAAAATTAACAGACAAATGATGAAATCATTCATCTAAAAAAATGTTTAATTATAACATTAAATCACACATACAGACAGAATAGAGAGAGAGAAAAAGACTAAACAATATGACAGTCACAAATTTTCAGCCCCATATCATGCAAACACAACATTTTCCCATGGATAACAAGTTATTTAAAGTAAATACTAAAATAATTTTACTAAAATGAAGTTGGTTTGGGGGTTGAATTCAGGTATGCCCCCAGGCCTCATATGAGACTCCAACTTGAGCCTCCACATCTATTTCCTACCTATGACCAATGGGTCTCACAGCCCAAGTACTAATGTCAGGTTCTGCAAAGTATGGATTTTAGCTCTTCGCCTTAGCTGGTAGAGTTGACAGTCTCACGAATCACAGTCCTTTTGAATATGTCATGATTCTTTACTACCAGATTAATGGTCTGTATCTCTATATGAAACTAAAAATTGCTGTCCTCCTCAAAATTTAGCACTGTTTTCTGTCAGATTAAACAGATTTCAAGGCAGATGCATTTAGATGTTTTACTGAATTTCTGATCATACCAATGATACCTTTGTTTACTTTCATACGAAAATTCCAAATTGCAGTGCGTTTTTCCCCTTAAAATTTTTAGACTTTCTTTTTGTTGAGATTGTGCTGATGTGCTCCATTGTGGCTGACTCTTTGCTACCCAATGGACTGTAGTCCACCAGGTTCCTCTGTCCAAGGTTTTCCAGGCAAGAAGACTGGAGTGGGTTGCCATTTCTTTCTCCAGGGGATCTTCCTGACCCAGGGATTGAACCCAAGTCTTCTACATTGCAGGCAGATTCTTTACCACTGTGCCACCTGGGAAGCCAAGGAGAGATTAAGTCTCCCTCCATTTGGCTGTCCACCAACTCCTGTCACAGTATAGACCACAGATGGAGAGGGGGACAGCTGGCCAAGTCAAAGCAGAGCAGGCAGCTCCAGTGTCTACAAGAAATTCAGTTTTACCTGCTACATCAAAGGTGACATAAGGCTCCACTGGGGTAATGAAAATGGATCTAGTAGGATCTATATATAGGCAGGCACTCAGGCTCCATCAGTCAGTGTGTGGGCTTTCTCATCCAGCTTATTCACAAAGGACTGAAGCTGGTGAGGGTTGTCTTTGGGTGTCCCCCAGGAGGGTAATCAGGACATTCCCCCTTCCAGTGTCTCCCTTTCTGATAAAAGCATATTGGTTCGTGCCCAGGAGACTTCTTGGGGGTCTGTCCAGCTTTCTCAGACCTTCAAGGTCCCCTCGAGTTGGTGGCTGAATCAGAACAGCCAAGAGTTGCATTTTGTTTATTAGACTCTTACTCTTATTGGCCTCCTCCATCGTCTTGATAGTTACAGACCCTGAAGGCCTCCTCTACCAAGGTTGACGATGGGGTTTGGAGAGCTCAGTTCAGTTCAGTTCAGTTGCTCAGTCGTGTCTGACTCTTTGCGATCCCATGAATCGCAGCACGCCAGGCCTCCCTGTCCATCACCAACTCCTGGAGTTCACTCAGACTCACATCCATCGAGTCAGTGATGCCATCCAGCCATCTCATCCTCTGTCATCCCCTTCTCCTCCTGCCCCCAATCCCTCCCAGCATCAGGATCTTTTCCAATGAGTCAACTCTTCGCATAAGGTGGCCAAAGTACTGGAGTTTCAGCTTTAGCATCATTCCTTCCAAAGAAATCCAGGGCTGATCTCCTTCAGAATGGACTGGTTGGATCTCCTTGCAGTCCAAGGGACTCTCAAGAGTGTTCTCCAGCACCAGAGTTCAAAAGCATCAATTCTTCAGCGCTCAGCTTTCTTCACAGTCCAACTCTCACATCCATACGTGACCACAGGAAAAACCATAGCCTTGACTAGACAGATCTTTGTTGGCAAAGTAATGTCTCTGCTTTTTAATATGCTGTCTAGGTTGGTCATAACTTGCCTTCCAAGGAGTAAGCATCTTTTAATTTCATGGCTGCAGTCACCATCTGCAGTGATTTTGGAGCCCCAAAAAATAAAGTTTGACACTGTTTCCACTGTTTCTCCATCTATTTACCATGAAGTGATGGGACCAGATGCCATGATCTTCATTTTCTGAATGGTGAGCTTTAAGCGAACTTTTTCACTCTCCACTTTCACTTTCATCAAGAGGCTTTTTAGTTCCTCTTTACTTTCTGCCATAAGGGTGGTGTCATCTGCAATCTGAGGTTATTGATATTTCTCCCAGCAATCTTGATTTCAGCTTGTGCTTCTTCCAGTCCAGGTTTTCTCATGATGTACTCTGCATATAAGTTAAATAAGCAGGGTGACAATATACAGCCTTGACGTACTCCTTTTCCTATTTGGAACCAGTCTGTTGTTCCATGTCCAGTTCTAACTGTTGCTTCCTGACCTGCATACAGATTTCAAGAGGCAGGTCAGGTGGTCTGGTATTCCCATCTCTTTCAGAATTTTCCACAGTTTATTGTGATCCACACAGTCAAAGGCTTTGGCATAGTCAATAAAGCAGAAATAGATGTTTTTCTGGAACTCTCTTGCTTTTTCCATGATCCAGCGGATGGTGGCAATTTGACCTCTGGTTCCTCTGCCTTTTCTAAAACCAGCTTGAACATCAGGAAGTTCACAGTTCATGTATTGCTGAAGCCTGGCTTGGAGAATTTTAAGCATTACCTTACTAGCATGTGAGATGAGTGCAATTGTGCAGTTGTTGTGCATTCTTTGGCATTGCCTTTCTTTGGGATTGGAATGAAAACTGACACTTTCCAGCCCTGTGGCCACTGCTGAGTTTTCCAAATTTTCTGGCATTATTGAGTGCAACACTTTTACAGCATCGTCTTTCAGGATTTAGAAGAGCTCAACTGGAATTCCATCACCTCCACTAGCTTTGTTCATAGTGATGCTTTCTAAGGCCCACTTGACTTCACATTCCAGGATGTCTGGCTCTACGTCAGTGATCACATCATCATGATTATCTGAGTCATAAAGATCTTTTTTGTACAGTTCTTCAGTGTATTCTTGCCACCTCTTCTTAATATCTTCTGCTTCTCTTAGGTCCATACCATTTCTGTCTTTTATCGAGCCCATCTTTGCATGAACTGTTCCCTTGGTATCTCGAATTTTCTTGAAGAGATCTCTAGTCTTTCCCATTCTGTTGTTTTTCTCTATTTCTTTGCATTGATTGCTGAAGAAGGCTTTCTTATGTCTTCTTGCTATTCTTTGGAACTGCATTCAAATGCTTATATCTTTCCTTTTCCCCTTTGCTTTTTGCTTCTCTTCTTTTCACAGCTATTTGTAAGGCCTCCCGAGACAGCCATTTTGCTTTTTTGCATTTCTTTTCCATGGGGATGGTCTTGATCCCTGTCTCCTGTACAATGTCACAAACCTCATTCCATAGTTCATCAGGCACTCTATCTATCAGATCTAGGCCCATAAATCTATTTCTCACTTCCACTGTATTATCATAAGGGATTTGATTTAGGTCATACCTGAATGGTCTAGTGGTTTTCCCTACTTTCTTCAATTTCAGTCTGAATTTGGCAATAAGGAGTTCATGATCTGAGCCACAGTCAGCTCCTCATCTTGTTTTTGTTGACTGTATAGAGCTTCTCCATCTTTGGCTGCAAAGAATATAATCAATCTGATTTCAGTGTTGACCATCTGGTGATGTCCATGTGTAGAGTCTTCTCTTGTGTTGTTGGAAGAGGGTGTTTGCTATGACCAGTGCATTTTCTTGGCAAAACTCTATTATTCTTTGCCCTGGTTCATTCTGTATTCCAAGGCCAAATTTGCCTGTTACTCCAGGTGTTTCTTGACTTCCTACTTTTGCATTCTAGTCCCCTATAATGAAAAGGACATCTTTTTTGGGTGTTAGTTCTAAAAGGTCTTGTAGGTCTTCATAGAACTGTTCAACTTCAGCTTCTTCAGCATTACTGGTTGGGGCATAGACTTGGATTACTGTGATATTGAATGGTTTGCCTTGGAAACGAACAGAGATCATTCTGTCATTTTTGAGATTGCATCCAAGTACTGCATTTTGGACTCTTTTGTTGACCATGATGGCTACTCCATTTCTTTGGAGGGATTCCTGCCTGCAGTAGTAGATATAATGGTTATCTGAGTTAAATTCACCCACTCCAGTCCATTTTAGTTTGCTGATTCCTAGTCATTGATAAATCAGAGATCTCAGTGTAATTATTATTTGTACTTTTATTAAGACTGTCAAAGTGAATCTTAAAAAAACTATGTGTTTGTTAATGAAAATAAAATGCTATTCTCAATTTTTGACATAAATACTATTCTGAAAGAATAAAACTACTTTGCCTATTTGAATCATTATGCATATTTAATAAATAATTTTAACAATTAAAAATTACTAAAAATTTAAATATAGAAGTCAATTTATAAGAGTTTTCACATATTAAAAGAGATTTTTTTCTTGTAGTCATCTGATTCTAATAATAATTATCTAAGGAATAGCGTGAATTTAAATCTCATTCTTAACAGTTGAAGCCTGTAGTTTAGCATTGTTTTCCCAATAAAAGGTATTAAGAACTGTTTGGTGTATACTTACTATAAAAGTTTCAAACATTACCAAAAAAGCAGAGAATGAAAGTGAAAGACTAGACCTAATGCCATGACACAAATTAGAAACAGGCAGCACCACTGCAGAGAATTTCTATTGATTCAAAATTTACCATAGATTTTAACACAGCTACTCTTTTACCTGCCTCAATATTTAAATTCATATTTGATTTGTCTAAATTTAGTGGTCAAATAGGTAATCTCCCACTTCACCCCAAGAACTCAAGGGTCCTATATTTATTGAGTTTGTTCACTGCTGAGAGGCCTGTTGATTCTATTCCTGGATGGCCAGTGTGCTGGTGATAAACTTCTTATGGCACTCTTGCCCTTAGATTTTGTAAACATTCCTCTATTGTCATTTGACATTCATTGTTTCTTTGCTTCTTTTTTAAAAAAAGAGAGAACCAAGACCAGTCGAACGATTTCACTTATTGTAATAATTTGCTATTCCTCTCTGTATTATCAAATTGCTTTTTTCTTTCTTCCATCTTTGAAAAATAATTTGGTTGTATTGCAGTATGTGTGTATGTGTGTGTGCTCAGTCACTTCAGTCGTGTCCGACTATTTGTGACCCTATAGACTGTAGCCTGCATGGCTCCTCTGTTCATGGGCTTCTCCAGGTAAGAATACCAGAGTGGGTTGCCATTTCCTCCTCCAAGAGAATCTTCCTGACCCAGAGATTGAACCAGCATCTCTGGTGTCTCCTTCATTGGCAGGCAGATTATTCACCTCTGAGCCACCTGGGATGCTCATATTTTAATTATATCTAAGCTTTATTAAGTTCCTTAGAAAATGGGACAATTTTGGATATTCAATTCCTTCTTCATTTTTTTAAAATACATTTTATTTTATATCTGTACTCTAGAAATATGATATCCCTTTATTTGTTTTAATTTTTTTTCATTTTTACAACTAATTGCCACCCACTTAAGCCTTCCCACTATGACAGTGATTTGATTTTTAGTGGTACATTGTCTCTTTCTTGTTCTTTCTGTGAAGTACAAATTTGTGCTGTGTTGATTCTCATCATCTTAGGTCTGAAATATCCTTTTTATCTTATTCTGTTGTTTAATCATGTACTATTTGAGCCCTTATTTTACTAAGTTATATTTTTATTATGCTGATTTATTTACAGAAGCAATTGTAAGAATTTTTTTTCTTCCTTGAACTGACTTCTTAGACTTTGGAATACTGTGTTTCTTTTTTGTATTTTGTCTGTTTTTCATTTATTGGTATGCAATATTTCCTTTATTGCTTGCTATTTTTGTAGGCTTACTTTGTTGTCCAGTTCTACCCAACACTGACGTTTGCTTTCATGACTGTGTGAGAACTCTTCTCATCCTTCCCATTGTATGTGGGAACAGATTGTATTGTTTTCCCCTGTGAACTCTAGTGTGAGGGCTGAGTATGGCCTAGAATAGATGCTGAGATGAGGAAGAAATTGCAGTTGAGTCTAAAGATTTCCCTGATAGCTCAGTAGGTAAAGAATCCGCTTGCAATGCAGAAGACTCTGGTTCGATTCCTGGGTCAGGAAGATCCTCTGAAGAAGGAATAGGCTAACCACTCCAGTGTTCTTGGGCTTCCCTTGTGGCTCAGCTGGTAAAGAATCCACCTGCAATGCGGGAGACCTGGGTTCAATCCCTGGCTTGGAAGATCCCCTGGAGAAGGGAAAGGTTACCCACTCCAGTATTCTAGCCTAGAGAATGCCATGGACGAGTCCATGGGGTCGCAAAGAGTCAAACATTACTGAGCGACTTTCACTTCACTTAAGATTTCAGATAAAGCTGAAGTCTATTCAACAATAAATGCAGGATGCTCTCCCTTCTGACAATTCTAAAAACAACTGCACCAATCTTCACTCCTTACACTTCAATCAGTGTAAGGAACAAAGAAGAGAAAACAATTTTTATGGGATCCCAATTATTTACTCAGTTTAAGAATAGTCCTGGATGGTTTACCTTTGTTCAGAGAGAAACATCTCCGTCATGTGTTTTTCCTTCTTAAATAGAAAAGAAAAACAAATGATTCTGTTTGCTTCTTCGCGGATTTGAGAGTATCCATAAGGATTCTTAGTGTATTGTGAACTCAATTTTTTGGTACCAAGGAGTAGAGTACTGTGCTTGTCCTCGAAGAATCTTCTATTACTTTGAGATTTGGTGCTTAAAAGGAGATGAGCATTGTATTTAGTTTTTATTCTTCCTATGTTTAATTTATTTTCACTGGTTTTTAGGAAAGTCAAATTCTAAGACATTTTGAAACAACCTTCCCAAATAGCTTGAATTTCCAAACTTTCATTATCATTATTTCTTCCAAACCTGTTGTTTTTTTTAATTTGTGTTTTATAGCTAATCTAAGGCTCTTTCCAGTCACTTGCAGTTCATTTTGACTCCTTTTCTGTCTTTTTTTTAAACATATTAATATGATCAGCCATCCAGGTACATCAACTCTATGCCTGAAAAATATCTTGATGACATTTTTCCTTTTTTTCTCCAAAGGGCATGTTCTTAATTCAACATTCCTTCTATAATAGACTACTAGGCAAACCAATTAATTAGAATTTTAGGCACTTCTCCCCATAACATTTTGTTAGATAGTTAGAGTAGGGAAAAGGGGGTCCAAAAAGGCAGTTAGAGGAAACGGCAACTAAAAGAACCGAGCAGAGGGCAAACAAAGAAAAGAAAAAGCCTATGGAAAAGGGGAAACCAGGACCAGAGTGTGGAATCCCAGTGGGAAAACATGCCCCTCCCTTGTCTGGTTTCAGACTCATGCTTCATTTGCACAGGCCTCAACCAATCAGGCTCCAGGGACTGCCCAGGGGCAGGAACAAAGGACTAAATAAGGAAAGCCAAAAACCTAGAACCACTCCTGTTGGGTTGGTCTGCTCTCACATCTCCAGAGTGTACTGCTTGCTGGTTGCTTAATAAATCGTGCCTGCTTGAGCTGCCCTGGTCTGTCTTTCCATTCATGAGACAAGAACTGAGGGAGAAGAACAGATCCAACACTTTCAAAATAACAAAGAAATAAGTTTTTACTGATACCAACTATGCAAAAAAATATTTTACTTATCTCTCTTATGCTCAAATATTTGGAGGTTTTCATGATGCTATAAACATCTCCCAAGTGACACAGCTAGCTAATCAGGGACAGAAGCAGGATTGAAAGCCACATCTGACAGAATCTATTCTGAAAGTGAGAAGTGTTCATCTCCAGTCGTGTCTGACTCTTTGTGACCCCATGGACTGTAGCCTGCCAGGCTCTTTGTCCATGGAATTCTCCAAGTAAGAATGCTGGAGAATGCTTCTCCAGGGGATCTTCTTGACCAAAGGATTAAACCTGGGTCTCCTGCATTATAGAAAGATTCTTTGCCTTCTGAGCCAACAGGGAAGCACATTCAAAAGATATTTTTCAATTTCTTCATGTAACTTCTAAGCTAATATATGTAGTATATGCTTTCCACTTTCAGAGAGTTAAGATAATCAATTCATTATAAATGAAAAAACAGCGTTCCCTATTAGATGAAATCTCAATTAAAAAAATAATCATCTTGCTATATGTGCTTCCTGACTCTAATTATTATCAAAACCTACTGATAATAAATTGCATTAGAATATGAATAAGGAATAACAACATTTGTTAGAAAATATGAATATGGAGAAAACCTAATTAATCAGGCATAAAAATAAAATAAAGAAATGAAAATCACTCCTTTTTCTACAACCAGATATTCCCATTAAAGTGTCATAATCCAAGGAACACTTCCTCTGACCTGTTTCTTCCACTCCTTCCAGTGACTAATAATTCTATCCAATAAAATTGGGCAATTTCCATTACTGTTTTCTAAAATAAAGATGAAGCATTTCAGGATTTTTCATATAATGTGATTTTATTTTGGCATAAATACTTTTTCATGAGTAAAGGATCTAAAATTCCATGCTTTAGAGTTGTATATATTTTCCAGTGGCACAATGGAATCTGAACTTTCTGCAATCCTAATTTTTTTAATTGAAGTATGGCTGAGTTAAAGTATGGTGTTAGTTTCAAGTGTAAAGTCTAGTAATTTGGGTTTGTTTATTTATTTATTTTGCAGAATACATTGCATTATACAACATTATAGGATATTGGGTATTATTTTCTATGATATACAGTAAATCTTTGCTGCTTATCTATTTTATGTATAGTAGTTTTTATCTGTTAATCCCATACTCTTAATTTATTCCCCCTTCCCCTATTAGTAAAATGGAAGTTTGTTTTCTATGTCTATGAGTCTGTTTCTGTTTTGTGTGTAGACTCATTTGTATTAATTTTTTTAGACTCCACATATAAGTGATATCATGTAGTAATTGTCTTCCTCTATCTGATTTATTTAACTAAATTTTATATTCTTTAGGTCAATCCATGTTTTTTCAAATGACAATATTTCATTCTTTTTAATATTTTATTATATATATGTATATATATATGTATATGCATATATATATATACCCATACACACATACACACACCATATCTTCTTAAGCTAATTGTCTGTTGATGGGCACTTAAGTTGCTCCCATGTCTTGGCTATTATAAATAGTGCTGCTATGAACATCAAGATGCATGTATCTTTCAAATTAAGGTTTTTAATTATTTTTTCCCAGCTATACCCAGGAGTGGAGTTGCTGGATCATATGGTAGTTCTACTTTTAGTTTTTAAAAGAATTTCCATACTATTTTCCATAGTGACTGCACCAATTTACATTCCTGCCCACAGTGTATGAGGGTTTCCTTTTCTTTCACATCCTTTCCAATATTTATTATTTGTAGAGTTTTTGATAATAGCCATTCCAACTGGTGTGAGGTACCTCATTGTGGCTTTGAATTGCACTTCTCTAATAATTAGTGATGTTGAGCATATTTTCATATGCTTGTTATCTATCTATATGTCTTTTTTTGACATATTTAGACCTTCTGCTCATTTTTTATTGGTTTGTTTGTTTTCTTGATATTGAATTGTAGGATCTATTTTTTTTGTATTTTGGATATTAACCCCCTTTTTGTCTCATCATTTGCAATTATTTTCTCCAATTCAGTAGGTTATCTTTTCATTTTGTACATGATTTCATTTGCTGGCAAAAACTTTTATATTTTATTAGGTCTCATTTGTTTATTTTTGGTTTGACTTCTTTTGCCTTGGTAGACTGATCTAAGTAAAGGTTTCTGTGGTTTATATCAAAGACTATTTCGCCTATATGCTCTTCTATGAGTTTTATGGTGTCACGTCTTACATTTAGGTTTTTAAATCATTTTGAGTTTATTTTTGTATATAATAAGGGAATGTTCTAATTTCATTGATTTACATGCGGCTGTCCAGCTTTTCCAACACCACTTGTTGGAGAGACTCTCTTTTATCCATTGTATATTCTTGCCTCCCTTGTCATATTTATTGGCCATAAGTACATGGGTTTATTTCTGGGCTTTCCATTCTGTTGTGTTGATCTATGTGTCTGTTTTTGTGCCAGTACCATTCTGTTTCGATTATGGTAGCTTTCTAATCAAATGGATTTTGATTTTACTGTATATCCTAACTTTAAATTTTGTTTCTTTGACAATATACAGTTGCATGGCAGCCAGAATTGGATATCACATATGTATTAGCAAAGTGGTCCATGACTTACTAGGCATCCTAAATATTTTTTTTTTTACTTTTTAACAAAACAAAAAAACTTCTTACTTTTTGAAGAGCTATAACTCTCTTTGAAGGCAAGTATGATAAACTTCTAAATAATAAACCAACTTTGCTATAGATACGAACTTTTAAAAATCAAATATTTATCACTGAAGTACAAACTGACCACTGTTAGATAGCTGGGAAAGAAAAATAAGAAATAAATTTTACTCAGTATGTTAGCTACTTTACAATCTCATTTCATCCTAAAAAATAAAAATAAATCCAGCAGAGTCAGACAGTACTCCAGCTTTAAAGCTGTGGCTGGCTGTAGGCTCTCTCAGAGAATGTTAGAAAATAATGCAGCTATTATTACAAGATGGGAGCAAGTATTGTAACTCATCCCTGAAGGGCTCCAAAGTACATGTTATCTCCATTACTCATTTCCACATTAATGTGCTATAAACAAATCATCTCCCCACTAGATCGTCATCACGCACAGATGTACAAGAACTTTACTGCAATCTAGAGTTTAGCAAAAGCACACAAAGAAAGCACAAAATAACACAAAGACACAAAAATACTCTTCTAAGAATATAGTATTCATTCAACAAAAGTTTTGTGTCAAATTTAGCTTTGAACATATGGATAATAGTTTCTTACCTTAGAACAGTGCCAGTCCCCTAACCTTGGAATTTTATGCACTGCAATACCATTGATATTGCAGATATACTGAGTAAGATATATTCAGACATACTGAGCAAGACAATGGGTGGCTTATGATTACAGGATTTCCAAGCAGCTGCTTTATGGTGAGCAGCAGAAACCAAATAAATGTATACTGATTTATGACATGAAGCAATGAGGCATTGCTGCTGACTGCTAAGAATTGACAATAATCAATCAATATGACAAGCAGCAATTAAAACCAAGGTAGCTGTAACCAAGGGAACGTGTCAACCAGCTTTTATAAGCGAAGGGGCAGAGGCAGAGGCACAAATAGTAACAAGATTTAAAAACACCAAAGAATTGATTCTTTTGAACTGTGGTGTTGGAGAAGACTCTTGCGAGTCCCTTGGACTGAAAGGAGATCCAACCAGTCCATCCTAAAGGATATCAGTCCTGAATATTCATTGGAAGGACTGATGTTGAAGCTGAAACTCCAATACTTTGGTCACCTGATGCGAAGAACTGACTCATTTGAAAAGACCCTGATGCTGGGAAAGATTGAAGGCAGGAGGAGAAGGGGAAAACAGAGGTTGAGATGGTTTGATGGCATCATGGACTCAATGGACATGAGTTTGAGTAAACTCTGGGAGTTGGTAATGGACAGGGAGGCCTGGTGTGCTACAGTCTGTGGGGTTGCAAGAGTTGGACACTACTGAGAGACTGAACTAAACTGAACTAAAGGTCATGGCATCTGGCCCCATTACTTCATGGCAACTAGAAGGGGAAAAGATGGAAGTAGTGATAGATATCCTCTTCTGGGGCTCTAAAATCACTGCAAATGGTGACTGCAGCCATGAAATCAAAAGATGATTGCTTCTTGGCAGGAAAGTTATGACAAACCTAGGCAGAGAAGACTCTTGAGAGTTGGTTGGACTGCAAGGAGATCCAACCAGTCCATCCTAAAGGAAATCAGTCCTGAATATTCATTGGAAGGACTGATGCTGAAGCTGAAACTCCAATACTTTGGCCACCTGATGTGAAGAACTGACTCATTTGAAAAGAGCCTGATGCTGGGAAAGACTGAAGGCAGGAGAAGGGGACAACAGAGGATGAGGTGGTTGAATGGCATCACTAACTCAATGGACATGAGTTTGAGTAAGCTCCGGGAGTTGGTGATAGACAGGGAAGCTTGGCATGCTGCAGTCCATGGGGGTCGGAAAGAGTGGGACATGACTGAGTGACTGAACTGAACTGAAAAACACTAGGTCTTTTCATTAATCAAAGGGTGGACATCATAACCATACTCTGTAAT
Organism: Bubalus bubalis; assembly: GCF_019923935.1. Lineage (NCBI taxonomy): Eukaryota > Metazoa > Chordata > Mammalia > Artiodactyla > Bovidae > Bubalus > Bubalus bubalis. The sequence continues at coordinate 48,338,810 of NC_059173.1, forward strand.
GACTCTTACATGTAATGTCTTTTTTATTGTTCAAGTAGCATTCAAGTAAAAAATATGGATATATGTAGAGTTATATATACAGTCCAAAGCTATGCCTTACAAGTAATGTCTTGTGGGGTTACCCTCATTCCTTTAATACAATACTAAAAACAAGGATGTTATGGTGTGAAAAGATTCAAACAATTTTATATAGCATTTGTGCAGCATAAAAAATTGGGTCTTTCAAGAATGCGGGATGCTTCTAATAAAGCACAGAGCAATTCAATCATGGTAATAGAAAATTTATGCACTGTATATGGTGATGCATTTGAAAAGGAAGTCTGTAACATGTTTTTACATTGTGTCAATTTTATTCTTTCGTTTATAAGAGAGTGAAGAGAGGTGAAGATAATTTTAGTAGCCAAAGTAATTATAGGTTATTTTAATGGTTTTTTTTTCTGAAATTTAAAATATCTTTGGAAACTATAGCTCATGGTGAAATTGAGATATTCATATATTAAGGAATCAGTTTTATGTGACATTTTCCTCTTCTACCATTATACACAGGTAAAACAGGATGGTGTAAAGCATGTTATAATAACTTTCAGCCACCTTAATTTTACTGTTTTTATGAATTGGACTATATAATGATGAAGGCAAGAGATGATGTTAATCACATGTCAATAAATTGCTCTATATAAGAGCAGATACATGAAGGAATTTTTAATAAAATTGAATCTTTTCAAGCCTTGATATACACTGTTGATATATAATTTAGAAGGTCAAGACACTAATAGTATCTCTGTACTTGTATTTATTTGCAAAGATAATTATGTGCAGATTCAATATGCACATATTTGGAATAGTTTGATTGTGTTGAGCATTGTCTTAGATGATGGAGTGCACCTGCCAGTTAACCAAATGGTATTTAATGAGTGGATCATCTGTGGCCATTGATTATTAAGAATAAAATATGTCCTTAGAAAGAATTAGGTTAAGCCAGGATGTGGCCTAGATTTTCTCTATGTAATTCATGACTTTCTGCCCATTCTGCTTTATTATATAACTGGTTCCTTCATAAATACTTAAAAAACCTTTATGTAGTAAAACAAATAAGCATAGATTAGAATTAGAATTAGGAGAATTAGAATGAAGCCATTAACTTCTTCCATCATGGAAGCAGGAAATGTGCCAATTGAAACCACGTTGTATCATGAGTGCATAGTAATCTTTTGAGTTATGAAATTTTATTAAAAATGAGAGCTATTGAAATCACTCAAACTGTGGATGGTCCAAGACATGCAGCCCAAAAAAAGCAGTATCCCTAAATTATGGGCAGAGAATACAAACTACTCCTTGTGGTGTTTTTGAACTGCTCTCCATTGAAAACAGATTGCAAGGAAAATGTATTCTCAGTAATAAAGTTACCAGAAATTGAAAGGCTAAACTGGGAGGAAAAGTAAATAAAATGACAACAAAAAATTCCTCTGCTTTTATTTTCTTCTATCTTGATTGGCAATAATTTTCCAAGATGAGGAAAAAATATATAAGTACAGTTTTCCAACTTGCCACTCTTCCATAAGAGAAAATATTTGAAAAATATTTATTTCATTAATGAAGTAAAAGGCAATGGTGTTAAATCTTGCTCAATCAATATATCCGATAGGCAGTTGAATCTTAAATATCTGGTGAATATGGAGGTGGGTAATCTGAATGACTCAAACAATTACTGATGAATTATTGGTACATTTTTACAGGTTTTCCAATCAATGTTTAGGCTCTGACTGAAAACAATTACACCTTAATTTATCTTCGTCTTCCTAAATTCACAGCACATATACTTAATTTTCACTTTCATTTTTTCCCATGTTTCCCTATTTTTGTAAATACCAGCCACTAGGGTGATGAAGAGGTTGAGCCTTTACTTTAAATCATGTAAAGGCCATGTCAGAAGATCATCGGAAATGAGAAATACAGGCACATTCTGAAAAATTGAACACTGTACTGCTAACTTGCTCTGATAGACGCATCAGAAAATATCTCATAAACGCAAATGGAATTCTAGAACAAAAGGCTGTCACTTCTTAAAAAAAAAAAAATAGCTGTCTAGCTTATCTGTCTTTCCTCATCATCACAATTACCTTCATAACAGTAGGAGATACATAATATGGATTGAAAGGCACATTTCATGTTTATGCAAAAGAAAAAAGCAAATTTATAAAAATGAATATAGTAATGTAAATGAGTAAAAAAATGCCTACATGCAACATGAAGATCCCAGAAATATCAAGTGAACTAAGAAGTGCCAAGTTTTCCAAAGATGTGTAGCTCTTATTCAGAGCAAAAACAAATCATTTATTTTCAAAACATTATAAAATTTTTTTTAATGACAGCCACAAAACCCAGACTAACTAATCTTTCAAAAAGATCTCTTTGGGCTAATCATTTGTAGGGGTCCAAGTGTAAGAAGTAAGGACTGTCATTCAGCATGTGATGAAAGGGAAGGGGCACGTTTTATCCAGAGAAATGTCTAAGCATTATAATCCATGTGAACAGTACAAAAATTATCCATAAAATATCAATTATTTTGTTGATACTTAATTTTACAGGATGCCGAGATACCTGGCTAAACATTAATCAGTGAGGGTGTTTTAGATGAGACTAATCTTTAAATAGGTAAATTAAGTAAAGCACATTGATTTCCCAAATGTGGGTGGGCCTTATCCAATCAGTTGAAGGACTGAATAGAATAACTGACTGACGCTCCAATGGGTGATAGAAAACTCCTCGTACCTGACTGCTTTGAGCTCCAACACCAGATTTTTGTTTTATTTTTTCCCTGCTTTTTGCCGTAAACTGTAGCAACAGCTCTTGGGTCTCAAACCTGCCAAGTCTTGAATTGGAACCTCCATAATTACATAAGCCAATTCCTTATAATAACATCTCTCTTGCACATACATGTGGTATATATATTGAGAAAAAAATAGAAATGGAGAGATATACATAGATAGAGATATAGGTGTATATAGAGACATCACTGATTATTGATCTATAGGAAGGCCATTGATGGTAAGTGATTATTGATATGATTAATAAATACATAAGCTGCCAAGGCACTTAAAAAAGGAAATAAATTTATCTCCTTGATGTGGACACTCAAACATACATCTTACTGCATCATACTTCCTTCCTTCAGCAGGAAGTTTTGATGCAGACCTGAAAAACTCACCAGTGAAGAGACAATAATATATTGTAAAAGAAATGGCAAGTTAGCACAAAGCTTTTTTAATAGTTCTTCTCTTACCACATTTATTCATAGCTGGTTCAGCTTCTCTTATTCCAGCCTTGTGGAGCCTTGGATGTAGGGCTTTGTACATTCTAGTCAATGACTCTGTATTGCAACTCTATACAATTTTTATTGGTGTGCTGCTGCTGCTGCTAAGTCACTTCAGTCGTGTCCGACTCTGTGCTACCCCATAGACGGCAACCCACCAGGCTCCCCTGTCCCTGGGATTCTCCAGGCAAGAACACTGGAGTGGGTTGCCATTTCCTTCTCCAATGCATGAAAGTGAAAAGTGAAAGTGAAGTCACTCAGTCGTGTCCGACCCTCAGCGACCCCATGGACTGCAGCCTACCAGGCTCCTCCATCCATGGGATTTTCCAGGCAAGAGTACTGGAGTGGGGTGCCATTGCATTCTCCATTTATTGGTGTAGCTCACTGATATTCTCACATTGAATAGGAGTTAAGCTAACCATAAAAGACCACATATGTCCTGGTACTTCCAAAACTACGAAAATAAATGAATGAGATTCATGAAGTTTATTTCTTCCAAAAAGAAAACTATAAAAATTTAGATTCATATGACAATATTTTACTAAAGCACATATGGCCTTGAGACTACAATTCTCTTATATGAACTGAAAATAACTAAAATGTATCCCATAGAGATTCAAATAATAAATAAATATAAAATTACTTTAACAATACTGACTGACCTACCATAGGGACATGACAATGAAAAATATTAATACTTGACCCTTTCATATGTAAAAAACAAAACCTTTACTTTATGGATATTAACATACTATTATAAAGTTTATAGGAAAATCATAAGACCCAGTATATTCTACATAACATTAAAGGAGAAGAATGAATTTGGCGGACTGATGCTACTCAACTTTAAGACATATTATAATGATAAAGCAATTAAGGTGGTATAGTATAGGCAAAGAAATAGACCAACAGAACAATAGAATAAAATAGGGAGTCTAGAAATAGACTCACATAAATATAATCAACTGGCCTTTGACAAAAATAACTAAGGCAATAAAATGGAGCACTGACAGAGTCTTCAACAAATGACACTGAAATAGACACCCAAATGCAAAGAAAGCAAATGACTTCTGGACATAGATCTAACTAGCAAGCACCCTTAACAAAAATTAATTCAAAATGAATCATAAACTTACATAAAAGTGAACATCTACACCCCCTAGAAGATACCAACTTAGACAGCCTTAGGTATAGTGATGATTGTTTTAGATGCAACATCAAAAATAAGATCCATGAAGGAAATAATTGATGAAATGGACTTCACTAAAATTAGAAATTTCTGCTCTGTGAAAGATAATGTTAAGAAATTAAGACAAGCACCAGACTGAGGGGAAGTATTTGCAAAAGACACATCTGATAAAGGACTATTACCCAAAATGGACAAAAACACTTAAAATTCAACCTTAAAAAAAAAAAGAAAACTAATTTTAAAAGGAATCAAAAACTTTAATGGACACCCTATCAAAGAAGATCTACAGATGGCAAGTGAGTATATGAAAAGATGCTCTGCCTTATATATCATCAGGAAAATTCAAATCAAAATAACAATGAAATACAACTCTATACCTATTAGAACAGACAATTCCGAAACACTGGCAATACCTACTACTGGTGAGGATGTGAATCAGCATCATCCATGGTAACTGTTGGTGGGAATGCACTATGGTACAGCCACAGTGGGAGATAGTTTGTCAGTTTCTTACAAAACTAAATGCACTCTTACCATACAATCTTGGAAGCACACTCCTTGATATTTACCCAAAGGAGATGTAAGTGTAGTTCCACACAAAAGCCTACACATAGACATTTATAGTAGTTTTATTCATAATTACCAACATTTAAAAACAATCAGAATATCCTTCAACAGGGGAATGAGTAAATAACTAGATCCAGACAATGGAATATTATTGAGCATTAAAAAGTAATGGGGGCTACCCAGCTGGTGCTAGTGGTAAAGAACCCTGCTGCCAATGCTGGAAACACAAAAGACGCAGACTCCATCCCTAAGTCAGGAAGGCATCCCCTGGAGGAAGGCATGGCAACCCACTCCAGTATTCTTGCCTGGAGAATCCCATGGATTCTGGGGATTCTGGGGATTCCCAGAGGAGGCTGGGGAACTAACAGTTCACAGGGTTGCAAAGAGCCAGACATGACTGAAGTGACTTAGTTTGGTTCAGTTCAGTTGCTCAGTCGTGTCCGACTCTTGGCGACTCCATGGCCTGCAGCACACCAGATCTCCCTATCCATCACCAACTCTGGAGTTTACTCAAACTCATGTCCATTGAGTCAGTGATGCCATCCAACCATCTCATCCTCTGTTGTCCCCTTCTCCTCCTGCCTTCAATCTTTCCCAGCATCAGGGTCTTTTCAAATGAGTCAGCTCTGTGCATCAGGTGGCCATTGTATTGGACAAGTGGGGATAAATAGGTGGAGCACAGATGATCCTTAGGGCAATGAAAATATTCTAAAAGATATTACAATGATTGATATATGCCATGATACATTTTCCAAACCATAGAATGCACAACACCAAGAGTGACCCCTAAGGTAAGCTATGAACTTTGGGTAATTATGATGTGTCACCTTAGGTTTATCCTTAGTTAAAAAAAAAAATGCACCTTTATGATGATTGATGTTGATAATGGGGGAGCCTATGCCTGTGGGTGTGTGGGTCAGGGATATTTAAGAAATCTCTGTATTTTCTTCCTAATTTTGCTCTAAAAGTAAAGCTGTTCCAAAAAAACAAAATTTAAAAAAGAAATAACTCTTTCTAAATAATGGCAATAAAAGCTGATTATCATAGATAGTCTTTGAAAATAATTATTAAATACAAATAAATGAACATACAATGTCAAGAAGATCTTTACAGATTCTTAAGTTTATACAAAAATCATAAATTTGGGGACCCCACACAGTATTTCTAAACTATTTTCACTCATTGTCTATCCCCGTATGCAATACTATTACAATGTGTGCATGTTAAGACACCTTCAGTCATGTCTGACTTCTGTGATCCTATGGACTATACCCTACCAGGCTCCTCTGTCCATGGGACTTTCCAGGCAAGAATACTGGAGTGGGTTGCATTTCCTCCTCATATGCTTCCTGAAAAACCTCAAAGGAGCATTGAATCTACAACAAAGGAAAGACCATCAGTATTTCCTTAGTTTTGGCATTTTTGTATGTTCTAATTTTGGTTGTTATCTGTCATAAAGATTGGAAAGCCCAAGGGATCTTACTACCTAGAAAAAAACTGGGTTTTCTCTGAGATTTAAAGAATTATGGGCAAGTTAGCTTCAACATAAGTAATTATCTGGAAATATTTTCCAAAGATCTAAGATGTGCCAAGAATAATATTGAGTATTTGTTATGTCCATACTGCTCCTCAGATACAATTACATATAAGCATGTTTAAGATCATGGCATCCGGGTCCCATCACTTCATGGGAAATAGATGGGGAAACAGTGGAAACAGTGTCAGACTTTATTTTTCTGGGCTCCAAAATCACTACAGATGGTGACTGCAGCCATGAAATTAAAAGACGCTTACTCCTTGGAAGGAAAGTTATGACCAACCTAGATAGCATATTCAAAAGTAGAGACATTACACTTGCCAACAAAGGTTCATCTAGTCAAGGCTATGGTTTTTCCTGTGGTCATGTATGGATGTGAGAGTTGGACTGTGAAGAAGGCTGAGCGCTGAAGAATTGATGCTTTTGAACTGTGGTGTTGGAGAAGACTCTTGAGAGTCCCTTGGACTGCAAGGAGATCCAACCAGTCCATTCTGAAGGAGATCAGCCCTGGGATTTCTTTGGAAGGAATGATGCTAAAGCTGAAACTCCAGTACTTTGGCCACCTCATGCGAAGAGTTGACACATTGGAGAAGATTCTGATGCTGGGAGGGATTGGGGGCAAGAAGAGAAGGGGATGACAGAGGATGAGATGGCTGGATGGTATCACTCACTCGATGGATGTGAGTCTGAGTGAACTCTGGGAGTTGGTGATGGACAGGGAGGCCTGGCATGCTGTGAATCATGGGGTCGCAAAGAGTCGGACACGACTGAGCGACTGATCTGATCTGATGTTTCAAAACCCTTATTTGACTGATTTGTAAAATTTGCTGAGTACAGTACGTTTCCCTGGTGGCTCAGATGGTAAAAAAAATCTGCCTGTAATGTGGGAAACCCAGGTTTGATCCCTGGGTCAGAAAGATTCCCTGGAAAAGGAACTGGCAATCCACTCCAGGATTCTTGCCTGTAGAATCCCATGGACAGAGGAACCTGGTGGGTTACTGTCCACACCGTTGAGAAGAGTTGGACATGACTGAATGACCAACACACACAGTATTATGCTTATTGATTTACAGAACAAATTATTTTTTTCCTTCAATGTGCTGGACAGTGCTTTCAGTATGGAGCTTACTTTCTAGAAAGAAAGGCAGAAAATAAACTGATAAATATATATCATACTGCTGGCTATGCCAGAAGAAGAAACAGCCATGAGATAAAGGAATGGGGAGAGACAGTAAGGTGTCTTTCGTACAGTAATCAGGGAAGATCATCTGATACTGATTAGGTGACACTGAAAGGTACTGAGTGAAAACAGAATTTCAAACAAATGCCTTGAGGTAAAAACAATTTGGTGCTCTGAAGCACATAGGTTTTTCATGAGTTTTCTTTAAACAAGAGGCAAGAAAAATTCAACTTATTAAACAGGAGCATAGCTAGGATGTAGCAAAGGTGTGCATTGATGCCTCTCATACCACTCTCCTTTATACTCACCACCATCCAGTCCAGTGGTCATCATTCAGTGTCTGGAACATCTTAAGTATGGGAACTGAAATTCTTCTTCCTAACCCTTTCTGTACTTCGGTTTTTTAACTCCAGGCTTCTCCCTATTTGTGAGACCCAAGACTGAATTACAACAAGGCCCTACCCTGGAGTTCAGGAAACTGTGAAGTTAAGGGCACAGTCCTCTAGACTGCAAGGTGAGCCTAAGAGTGCTAGCACCAGCTGTAAGTAAGGGGTCAGCTACAAAGGTAAAAGAAAGTGCATATAAGATCGTTCTAATTTCTGATAACAACTTCAAGTTTTGGAGTTTCCCCAAACCTCAGTTCTACAGATTAGTTCTGATTTACTAATAAGTTTTACACAATTCAACTCATGGAAAACTATAAACTCACATTTACATTCATTCAGGACAAAGATACATTAAAATTAGCCATGGAAAGACACAAAGGGAAGAATCCAGGAGGGCTCCAAATGGAAGTTTTCTTTCAGTTAAAGATGCATTAAGTTGCAATGAACATGGGGGAATGCACATATCTTTTCAAATTAGTATTTTTCATTTTCTTTGGATAAACTCCCAGAAGAATTGCTGGATCATATGGTAGCTGTATTTTTAAACTTTTTAAATCTGCGATACTGCTTTCTGTAGTGGTTGTACCAATTAACATTCTACCTAAGACTGCACAGTGTTCCTTGTTCTCAACATCCTCTCCAACACTTGTTATTTCTTACATTTTTAATAATAGAAATTCAAAAGGGTGTAAGGTGATATACTACAGGAATTTTCATTTGCTTTCCCTCATTTTGAGTATCATTTCACATATACGTTGGCCTTCTGTGTGTCTTCTTTGGAAAAATGTCTATTCAAGTTCTCTTCCTATTTTTTTTAATTGGATTGTTTGTAATTGGATTATATGGGTTCTTTATTTATTTTTGACAGTAAATCCTTATCAGACATATGATTTGCAAATATTTTTCCCCATTCAGCCAGTAGGCTACTTTTTCATTTTATTGATGATTTCCTTTGCTGTGATAAATCTTTTTAGTTTGATATGGTCCCACTTGTTTATTTTTGCTTTTTAAAAAAATCATTTTATTGAAGTATTGATTGACAATGTTGTGTTAATTTCTCCTGTATAGCAAAATGATTGCTATATACACACACACACACACTTTTTTGGATTCTTCTCCATTATGGTTTATCAAGATATTTAATATAGTTCCCTGTGCTATACAGTAGGACCCAGTTGGTTATCCATTCTAAATATAACAGTTCACATCTGCTAATCCCTAATATTGCTTTTGTTGCCTTTGTTTTTAGTATCAGATGAAAAAAAAAATCATCACCAATTTTGCTGCCTATGTTATCTTCTGGGAATTTTATTGCTTAAGGTTTTATAATAAGGTCTTTGTTGTTTTGTTGTTTCTTAGTCACTGAGTCACATCTGACTGCTTGCGGTCCCATGCGCTGTAGCCTGCCAGGCTCTTCTGGCTATGGGATTTCCCAGGCAAGAATACTGCAGTGGGTTGCCATTTTCTTCTCCAAGGGCTCTTCCCAACACAGGGATCAATCCCAAGTCTCCTGCTTAGTAGATGGATTCCTTACCACTGAGTCACTTGAGAAGCCCATTAAAGTCTTTAATGAGCCTTTGGTACACTGTGAGTTAATTTTTGAATCTGGTATAAGATAGTGGTCTAGGTTTATTCTTTTGCATGTGACTGTCCAGTTTTCCCAACACTATTTATTGAAAAGGCAATCCTTTCCTCATTGTATATTCTTGATTCATTGCTTAAAAATTAATTGAACATATGTATATGGGTTTATTTCCATAAATTCAGTTCTGTTCTACTGATCTATACGTCTTTGTACTTTTTTTTTTTTTTTAATGAAATGCTTGTTCTTTCTCTGGCCAAAGTTATATTGAGATAAATGATTTTGCTCATCATTTGATATATTGTTATTTATTTAATATTATGAGTTACATAATGTGAACTATGTTTCTCAATTTATTTGTCTTTAATTTTAACATTTATACATTTTTCAATATCATAATTTAAAATTTGTAGCTCTTCAGGTATATCAACTACCACTATCCCCAGCTTAAATTTTCTTTTTTTGATACTTATAAAAGTTATTTTTAAATAATCCTCAAGTATTCACTTCTTTTTTCTTCTAGTTTTATATCTCTAGGTTTTGCATTCAATTCTTCAAATCCTCTGGAGTTTATTTTTATGATGATGCAACATAAAAAATTTGAATTTTTTTTCTTCAAAATTTACTTTATTTCTTAAACCACCTGAAGAATACTTAATTTTCTGCAATTGTTTGAAAATCATTTTGATTAATAATAAATTTTAAATACTTTTGGTATAAACAGACCTTTGGCTCCTCATAATGCAGCCTCTTTTCTCGAGGAGATTTTTCTCATGTAGTCTTATTAAACATTCTATTTCTTTAGTTCTCACATTACCTAAATGTTTCCCTTAAATGTAGATGCTTACATTTTTCTTTGATATTTTCCCCATCATCCTCTGCTCTTCAATCTCAATGTACAATCTTATACTTCTTTTCAGAATGTCATTCATTCATCTGACTGAGGAGAGTTTATGGGCAAACCTTTTCTATTTGTCAAAAGATACATATAGGACCAATACTAGAAAAAGCAAATCATCAATTTCTCTCAACAAATTCATTCTAAAAAATACCAAAGATAACAAAACATCTTTTCTTTGTTGCATATAATTGCTAACAGTGTTTTCTGAGATGACTCTCTACTTCCATTGATCTAGCTATTCTGTACATGTAGCGTGTCCTAATTATTAAAGCTTTACAATTATTTGGTGAATAGCATTGTGCCAGTTCTCTCATTATTCTACCGCTTAAATTGTTTTATAATTGTCACTTGTTTGTTGTTTGAAATGGGTTTCAGAATATTTGCTAGAGGTTAGTAAAGATCCATTTGGAGTTTCAGAGAAGTCATATTAAATAATACACAAAGTTAAGATAATCATGTATCTTTAAAATAATTTTCTTCCAACACATGGCTGTGCAACAGCTTTCTATTGAGTTTATTTTTAAAGTCACAAATAAAATGGAAGTAAAATGATGAAAAAGATAAAAATTGGCTAAAAGTTTATAACTCTGAGCATTTTTCATTGCCATTTGTATAATTTAAAGCAGAATGTGATGTGATAGCTATGTTCAAAGTCTGATAAGAGAAATACTTTTCTTTATTCTGTCCATGTACACTCCTATCAATCTCTTTAGAATACTGACTTATTAGTTTTAAATCACCTTTGTTCAGTAAGACAATAATTAACCTCTCCCAAAATAGTTTTCATTAAAATTTTGTAGAAATAATTTTAGTTCTTTTTTCACAGAAAACACAGCATAGAAACAGGAAACAGAGGAAAGACTCTGAAGGGGAAATATGATTATTTTACACATGAAATTTTTAATAGAAATATTTGAGTGCATTTTACTTGAAGGCCAGTTAGCTTGGAGGGGGGAAGGATGTTGGTATACTTCAAAAGACTTTACATCAGATAAATGTAAACTATCTGTTTGGCAGTGATTAGTGCAGGTGACATTAATTATTGGTTATCTGTGAATCCCTTGGTTTTCTACAGAAGTCATGTCATTTTTATATTTGTTCTAATGGTTGTGTAATCTTTAGGGTTTTCTAAATGTTTTCTAAATGACATAAATGTTTATGTCATCTGTGAATAGACATATTTTATTTCTTTATTTGAAACTTAGATGATTTTACTTTTCTTTGCAACTATTTGCCCTGGATAGGATGCCCAATACTGTGTTGAATAGAAGTGGTAAAATCAGGCATCCTTTTCTTGTTCCTCATCTTAGAGGGAAAGTTTTTAGTATCTACTATTGGGTATGATGGGGCTTCCCAGGTGGTGCAATGGTCAAGAATTTGCCTGACAATGCAGGAGACACACGTGGGTTTGACCACTGGGTCGGGAAGATCTCCTGGAGTAGGAAATAGCACCCCACTCCAGTATTCTTCCTGGATAATTCCATGGAGAGAAGCCTTGTGTGCTACAGTCCATGGAGTCGCAAAAAGTTCGACACGACTGAGCGACTGAACACGCATGCACACATGATGGTAGCTGAGGGTTTGTCATATATGGTCTGTATTATGTTGAGGCATTAATAGTTCTTTCTATTTTTATTTTGTCGAGTGTTCTTTTTTTAATCACAAAGGATATTGAATTTTGTCAAATGCTTACTATGCATCAGTTGAGATGACCATGTGTTTGTTTTCCCTTTCTTTCTGGTAATGAGATGCATTGTATTTATTGATTCTTATACTGAACCATCCTTTCATTCTCAGGACAAAGCCCACATGGTCACGGTGTATAAAAATTTTAATATACTGTTGAATTTGGTTTGTTAGTATTTTGGTGAGAGCTTTTACATTAATATTCATCATATATATTGATTTTTAGTTTTCTTTTCTTATAGTGTCTTTGTCTGACTTTGGTATCAGGGTGAAATTTGCTTCATACAATGAAAGAATGATTCCTCCTCTTCAATTTTTTCAGAATAATTAAAGAATTGGTGTTAATTATTCTTTTTTTTTTGACTTTTTGTTATTTTATTTAAGGGTTCTCACAGCAAAGAACTGAAATGAAGTCAATGATATCAAGAGTATCAAGTCACAATAAATGAAAAATGTAAATTACTTACATTATACATCCTTCTGTATTTAAAACTGATAAAAGAAATAAAAACTGTGATTTTTTTTAAAGATAAGCCAGATTAAAAACTCAAGTTAGCATTTCATCACTATCCAATTATAAAGTATACAGACACTTTTGTGAACAGGAACAACACACCTCTCCTTTTCTAAAAGGAACTTTCACATAAAGCCAAATTGTTAACTACAGAGATAATTTCAGTCAGATATAAAAGTAAATACAGACAAACTGGAAAAGAATGATTAGGTACAACCATGAACAGGAACCTTTGTAATGCCCAAAGCAAACCAAAATTACTTTTATTAATTAACTGTATCTCCTTCTTTTCACTATGACAAAGCAGCACACTACCCTAAAAAGTATTTGTAGAGAATTTAACATGGCTTACAGCTTATGCTTTTATATCTTTATTCAAAATAATTTTTTTTTCCTTTTTTTTTATTTTTCTTTTAGTACTTTATTATTTTTTTTATTTTTTTAAATTTTATTTTATTTTTAAACTTTACATAACTGTATTAGTTTTGCCAAATATCAAAATGAATCCGCCACAGGTATACATGTGTTCCCCATCCTGAACCCTCCTCCCTCCTCCCTCCCCATTCCATCCCTCTGGGTCGTCCCAGTGCACCAGCCCCAAGCATCCAGTATCGTGCATCGAACCTGGACTGGCAACTCGTTTCATACATGATATTTTACATGTTTCAATGCCATTCTCCCAAATCTTCCCACCCTCTCCCTCTCCCACAGAGTCCATAAGACTGTTCTATACATCAGTGTCTCTTTTGCTGTCTCGTTGTTAGATCTTCCAGTGAAGTCATCTGGCCCTGGGCTTTTCTTTGTTGAAAACTTTTTATTGTTTCAATCTCCTTGACTAGTCATAGGTTTCTTCAGATTTTCTGTTTCATCATGATTGTATTGCTATTTCTTTCATGATTTAGCTCTGGTAGTTTGCCTCTCAAATTTGGTCATTTCATCTGTTATTCGATTTGCCAGCATAACAACTATTCACAGTCCTCTCTTACAATCCTTTGTATTTCTGTAAAATCAGTAATACTATTTACACTTATATTTCTGAGTTTAGTTATTTTTGTCTTCTCCCTATTTTTCTTAGCCAGTCTTGCTAAAGGTTTGCCAATTTTCTTGGCCTTTTCAAAGAAAAATGTCTTGGTTTTGTTGATTTTTCTTTATTGTTTTTCTGTTCTCTTCCTTATTCACCTCTGATCTAATCTTTATTATTTCCTTCCTTCGATAGATTTGACGTGGCTTATTCTTTCTGTACTTCTTTAAGGTATAAACTTTAAGTTGCTGGTATCTTTCTTCTCTCCTAATGTAAATATTTATAAGTACAAATTTCCCTCTTAACACTGTTTTCACTGCATTCCATAAATTTTGTATGTTGTCTTTTCATTTTCATATATTTCAATATATTTTCTAGTTTCTCTGGTGCTTTCTTCTTTGACTCACTGGTTGTTTAAGAATGTGTTGCTTACTTTCCATGTATATGTGAATTTCCCAGTTTTCCTTCTGATGTTATCTTCTAGCTCCATTATGCTGTGATCTTAATCTTTTTAAATTTATTAAGATTTATTTTGTGGCTTAATATGGTTTATACTGGAAAACATTTTATGTGCTCCTTTCTTCCCTTCTTAATCCCTGTAATCCCCTTTCCTTTGTTACTTGGGTAAGATGTAATGAAGGCTATAATATTTTTATTTATTGCATTCTTGTTTTAAAAAGAAAACATAAGAACATAAATATATATTATTTTCCAACTATATTTCTCTAGGTTGTATTTTTCAAAAATATTTTTAAAAGAATGACCAAATAATTTTTTTAGTGATTCATTCTCCTGCCTAAGCTCCAATTGTTTTTAAGGTAGTAATGACTAGGTCCACTTGTAAAATAATCTTAATTTTGAAGTCAGGAAAATAAGTTTACCTCATCTAAATGCACTGATTATGTTTTTGTTGCAAAAATACATCCCCAGGCTTAATTCCATTATTTTTCTATTATTTCAAGTGAGGTAAAAGAAAACAAACTGCAAAAAGAAAAAGGTGGCACCATGATTCAGTCTTGAATCAATTAGAGTTCATTAATAAATTATAAAGATGTATTGATCAACTAAATATAAGGGAAACTTCAAATGTTTGACATTTTAGATCATGATAATTAAACAAATAAATTTTTTTCCCCCAGAAGTTCCTTTAGTTGTTTTTCTGGAATTTTACACACATGACAACAATTTATTTTCAGCAGTGATTTACATTTTCTACCACTAGGCAAGTAGGAAGGCTTGAGGTTTTCATATCTCTAGTTTTATTATTTATGCATTGCACCTTCATGTTTTACTCATGAAAACCTAAGTGTTCAAAAGGAAATATGCAAACTAGATTTTCTGATGACAATTTATTTTGTTTGAAAAGATTATTTGCCATAATTCCTTAGGCAACCTCCCAATACAAGGCAAAACAATATAAGATTAGGATGCTGAGTTGTATTAGAAATCAACACACTGTTAAAACAAGTTATATTAGTTTTTCCTTTGTGGTATTCAAAATCACTGTAAATTCCTCTGCAAATATTTATAAAAATATTTGATCTTCAGAATTCCTTTCATATAGCAACAACTTTGCAAAAGAAAGTGACAGAAAGTTGGGGGTTCCATATAACACTTGTAGTAGGTAGAATAGTAACGGTCTTACCACCCCTATACTTGCCTGTTTTTAGCACACAAAATATAATCTTTACTTGAATTTTCCATAGGTAGACATGGTTATTAAATATTCTCTGTGTATTTATCATCATCTATCCAATTGGCTATACAAATTATACTTTACAAGACACAAATTTACTTGTAATATGTATCTATTGATTTCATAAATCATCATATTTTTAATTAAATTGTCATCCAACTGAGGCAGAGACATAGAAAAAAATGAAACAGCTTAATGAGCTTTCTCTAAGTCATTGCCCACCAGCTTAAAAAGCACATCAGCCTTGTTTACATGAAAGAAATACTTCTTTAGGCTCATTATAAACTATGGATTTAGTTATAATTATTTTTCTCGTTGACTTTTCTATTGTACTAACTACCCTCCTGTGATTCAGGATCTGCTTTTAGATGCACTTTCATCAGACAGTTTTTAAAGTATATTTGCATATCTTAATTCAATTACATTAAAATTATTTTAAACCCAAACTGCATCTTTTAGTTCTTTTTTTCCTTTCTAATCTGAATTATTCTGCCCTTGCTTGTGTAAAAATTCATGCTGACTTTTTCATTTTTCCCTTGTTTATAATTTGAGAACCAACTTTGATCCACCTAATTAAAACTTCTGTGAAGGACTAAACAGAAAATGACTGCCAGGAGGCAGTCCGAAGCTATTCAAAATGATTTGAACATCAGTGCTCTAACTTTCCACAACACCCTCAACTGTTTGCAGACCCAAGTAAACAAACTGTGTGATCTTTCCCAAGTATAATCAGTATTCAATTACACCACACTCTGGGGACTTGATGAACCTGTCTGACATACTGCCATTCTAAAATGTTAGCAAAAATAATTTGCATGAATTAGGCTGTTTATAGGTAGATAGTTAGGATGGATAAATATTTTTATGATGTAAAAAAAGACTTTAAAACAAAGAAACAAGATAAAAGGGCTTCCTTTGTGGGTCAGCAGTAAAGAATCCGTCTGCAATGCAGAAGACGCAGAAGTGGGTTTCATCTCTGGGTCAGGAACCCATTCCTGTATTCTTGCCTAGAGAATTCTGTGTTCCTGCCTGAGAATCCCATGGACAGAGGAGTCTGGCGGACTACAGTCCAAGGAGTCTCAAAGAGTCAGACAGGACTGAAGCGACTGAGCATAGCACAGCACAAACAAGATAAAAGAGATTACAGGTTTTACCACTGTTTAGAAAAGAAAAAGGAATAAAAATAAGAGGGGAAATGTAGGCTAACATAAACAATAAATATAAAAGAATAGAGTTAAGTTCCAGACAAATGCTGACAGCAATGAAAATTAAGACATTAAAAAAAATGTAAATCGTAAGCTATTGATTAATTTTCCTGTCCACATATAGCTTGTTTCCTTCTTTGAAGCAAGTTCTGCAGTACTGCTGAGTGAGTAAGCCAAATGTAAATCAAGCTATTGCAGCACACACAGAGTCCTACGAGGTGAGAAAATGTTATGCTAATAATCAAATAGGTCTCTGAAGGTCATGGGGAAAAAAGTACCTATGGGCCAAGACAGAGTTATCCATTTGTCTCTTGGACTTGTCAGAGATTATATTAATATTTAAGAAACCTAGATTCCTAATACTTTTTAATATGTCTGTTTCTATAAAACGAATAACATGTTTTTTTTTTTCTAGGATAGCATTTCATGGATAGTATAATTATTTAGACCTATAATAAATATTCATTACATCCATTATATTAAACAGGCATATCCCCACTATTAGACATTTAGAAATATTTAATTTGGGGAATGTTTAGTGTAAGAGTGACGAAAAACTGGTTCACTGTGTTAAATATATATCCAATAATGGCATTGTTGTAGTTGTTTAGTTGCTCAGTCATGTCCAACTCTTTTGTGACCCCATGGACTTTAGACAGTCAGGTTCCTCTGTCCATGGGATTTCCCAGGCAAGAACACTGTCATTTCCTTCTCCATGGGATCTTCTTGACGCAGGGATCAAACCCAAGTCTCCTGCATTGGGAGGTGGATTCTTCACCACTGAGCCACCAGGGCTAGTCAAAATCTAAACCTTTCCAAGACATAATATAGTTGTGAATTAATTTTTTATTGGGAAATGCTTTTTTATCTGGATAGTAAAAGTAATGGAATGTACATGCAGAGATACACACATATTTTATTCAGTTTGTCAATCAAAATTATGATATTAATAGTTTTAATTTGGGGGTATGTATTGACTTTGTATCATTTTTTAACATAGCAACAGTTATAATGATGGTTCCAAAGTTTACATTCATAAAATACAAACACTAGAAAAAATAGTCAATGCATTCTTTTGAACTTTCTTAATCATTAAAGTGGATTACATAACCAATTGTGCTATTTATTTTATTCATATTTGAACTACAAATTCTAGCTTGCATCATCTAGAAAACAAGCCATAATTCTAAATTTTTAAATATCTTTTAACTTAATCCAAAGAAATACTTTTGATGCTATACAATTGACCAAAGACTTAACTACTTTGTGAATACTTATTTTTAAGGAATGAAATTTGAGAAATTTCTCAGCAACTAAACTAAAGGAAGTAATCAAGATAACCTTATGCTATTAAAAATTTTGTTTATTATATACGAAATAATATCTGTATAATTTAAACTCATTCATTATATATATATACGCATACACATATATATATATTCATGAATTAAAATAGATAAGAAAATTCAATTTGATCTAGAAATATCATTCTATCAGGATTTTTAAAAAATTATACCAATGACTACCATTGTGTTTAACATGGGGATTTAGAAATTAGCCCCTTCTTACATAGTCAATGGTCAGAAATCATATTGTGTATGTATGATTTTGTTCCTCTCCTAAAAGCAAATAGTCAAATTAAAAAAACTTGCCTGCAAATAATTATTTTGGAGTACAAATGTCACTGGTGGAAATGTGAGAAAACCATAGGGAAGAAAAGGCAGCCATCAAATGTGCATTTTTATCAGCTATCATGCTGGGCTAATGGAATTTAATCCTCTAGGGAAATTCTAAAAAGTGGTATAAGATCACAACTTCAAATTCTCTCACTTGAGAGGAAAGGAGTTATATATTTAGCCATCAACTCCCAGAGTGATCTGAATCCCCTGATCATTCCCAGCACTAGGAGAGCACTGAGAACAGCCTTCTGTGCTTCTAGAAAATGTCCTATCAACCCAGGAGGCAGAGATTCACACTTGGAGACTTTGGAGGCTAGCCATGATATAGGGAGCTACTTGCAGTATTGGGAAGGGCATGGCAATAAATGTCTTCACTTTATATTGTTCAGGTCTTCCTCAGGCCCTACATTAAATGCACAGTTGTATTAATGTCACTGCTTCTTAAAGGTTGGTCACAATTAAAAAAAAAAAAAACCAACAAATTACAAGACAATGGTGAATAAGGAGCTCTACCTCTGTAATTGGTCCTGAGGCTACCCACAGCTCATACCCTTTATTCCTCTTCTACTTTGCATACTAGATTTCCCTCAACTGAGTTAGCACTTCAGCTGGCCAAGAATGCTTTTCCCATGAAATAAATCATACCTTCATGCTTAAGCGTTTTGATCCTTTGATTACCACGTCTTTGTCAGATTGCACTTCCTGCAATTGACATGTAAGGTTTTAACTCAATAAAAGCATTAAGAGGTACCATAGGAAATCTTCTTAGCTCCAGACATACTCTCCCTGTCTGAACACAGAGCAGCCACCTGATCTCATGAAAACTATAATCAGTTATCCCTGCCAACAGAGTAACTCCATTCCTTTTCCTTGTTTTGCTGGCCTGAGGGACTCAATGTAAAACTTCTTGTTGCTGTCACTTAGTCACTAAGTTGTGTCCAACTCTTTAGTGACCCCATGGACTATACACCTCAGGCTCCCCTGTCCATGGGATTTCCCAGGCAAGAATGCTGGAGTGGGTTGCCAATCCATTTCCAGAGGATCTTCTCAACCCAAGGATCAAACCCAGGTCTCCTGCATTGGCAACTAGGTTCTTTACCACTGAGCCACCGGGAAAGCCCCAATGTAACTTAACTGAGTCAATAAATTTAAGTTTAGTGACATCCTTCATATGTTCTAGTGTAAACATACCCCTCCCCTCAGAATCAGGATTTCTAATGCAGAGGCCAGAAGTTGCTCAATGAGGCAAAAATAAATTAATTGCATCACTAGGAGCAATAGCGAGAGGGTACTCAGACAAAGGTATTCCATCTATAGCAAATATTGAGAGTATTAGGGTCAAAGACTTTCATGGACATTTTGCTAATTATTGCACCATCTCCATAGTTTTGATGGCCTTTCTAAGGTATTTTCATAATCCCATTATAATAAATCAATTTGTTAGCCTAGGAGTAGATTTCCTGGCCAAGACAGTGCAGACAGACAAGGAAAAGCCACACCCTTGTCAAAGCAAAACTTGCACCAGACAAAGTTAAACAGGCCCCCAAAGACCTTTTTCAAGACTATTTCAATAAAGAGAAAGACTGAATTCATCTCCACTGATATAAAATATGGGAAAGATTATAAGTATTGGGATGAGCTAGTGGAAAAGTATTGGAAGATTTTGTATGTAGGGTTGATCTAAGGTATGTGTCCGGCATATTGAATTTTTCTTGAGTTGCAAATCTTTTTCTCTTTAACTAGGTTATTTGTGTTTGTTAAGTGTTGCCTCATGAAGTTAGACTCCCACCCTCCCTCAGAGACTAGGAAATTGGGGTGTTATCTCCTTTGATGTTTACATTTCAAAGAGATGGTTCCCAGGTCCTTGAGAAAGACATTTCCTGAGCTATAAAACTGACAAGAAGTTAGAAGCAGATTTACATACATTTCAAAGGAACAGAACAAGAATTTACAGTCCAGAAAGTTTTCTGAAGTAAATGCTCTAAGAAAAGGCAGGTCAGGGGTCTGTCATTAGAAAAAACTTGTCTAAATCTGTTAAGCTGAGAGGAAATTTAAAGTCTCCTTGGTCACCCAGAATATGTATCAATCCAGCATGAGGATAAATTATTTACTCTTTGAGGATGGAAAGGATCCAGTGTAATCAATCTAGCCCTGGGTGGCTAAATGAGCTGCTCAAAGAATGGTGCCTTACCAAAGGCTTCACTTAAGTCTCTACTGCTACTCTGTTGAGCATTCAGCAGTCACAGTGTCTATTATAAATTCAATGAGAGGGAGTTCTTGTTGGGCCCAGGCATATTTACCAAGCCTGCTACTATGGTTATTCCTTTCATTATAACAAAGCTTTAAGCACAAGAAAGACTAAGGGCAGAACATTTTTGTTGTTTTCTGAGTTGTTTGGTCAGCTATGCTTGTGCTAATAATTTTGTAATTGATTTTGATCAATTAATATTATTAAGCTAATTCTAGGGATGGGAGGTGTTTCAAAGCTGGATGGCAATCCCTTTAAGGGTTATGTTTTTACTCTGTTCATTTTGATTCCTGGGGAGTATATTTTCCAAGTTCCAACTCCATGTACAGAACCTCCCTACTCTTGACATTCCTGGAATCCTAAAATTTGTATCTGAGTTAGCAATAGAGCTTAATTAACTAATTAAATCCTAACACAAGAGAAATATATGCACATCCGTCATTGCTTTACAGTCAAGATTTTTTTTTTAACATTTTACAACTTTCTTCGTAATAGCCTAAACTCAGAATAACCTAAAAGTCCATAAGCAAGGGATATGTAAATTTGGGAATATAATAAATGAGACATTATATAGCCATGAAAATAAATGAACTAAAGTAAATAAAGTAAAGTAAATAAAACCACTCAAAAGTGGGGATGGGTCACACAAACATTATGTCAAGTAACTGAATTCAGATCCAAATGAGTACATGCTATATAACTCTAGGAAGATAAAGTACAAAGTGGCCAAAACTATTGCATTGTGTTAGAGTTCAGGATAATGTTTATTTTAGGGAAAGAAATAGGAAGTTGGGATTAGAAGAGGCATGCAAGGGACTTCTTGATGGCTGGAAAAGTCCTGTTCTTGATCTATTTGTGATTACAGATGCATTTGTGAGAAAATCCTTAAGTCATACTTCTTACTGTTTGATATACATTACTGTATGCTATGACTCACAATAAAAAATAAAAAGAACAAAAATTAAGATCTCACAGTGGTGCATGCAAATAAAAATATCTCAAAACATAATTAAACTTTTCTAAGTACTTTGTAAAAATTGCTTAATTTGAATGTTTCTTTGCTCACCAAAAATAATATATTATAATGTTATAAGAGTAAAATAAAGGGATATAAATTTTTCCTCATATGTTAACTTTATTAATTAATTGTTCTTTCTGAGACATTCATTTCTTTTTACTGGTCACTGAGGCAACCAGTCCATTCTGAAGGAGATCAGCCCTGGGTGTTCTTTGGAAGGAATGATGCTAAAGCTGAAACTCCAGTGCTTTGGCCACCTCATGCGAAGAGTTGACTCATTGGAAAAGACTCTGATGCTGGGAGGGATTGGGGGCAGGAGGAGAAGGGGACGACAGAGGATGAGATGGCTGGATGGCATCACTGACTCCATGGACGTGAGTTTGAGTGAACTCCAGGAGCTGGTGATGGACAGGGAGGCCTGGCATGCTGCGATTCATGGGGTCGCAAAGAGTCGGATACGACTTAGTGACTGAACTGAACTGAACTGAACTGAGGCCTTTTTATTTTACACATAAAACCACTAAGTATGGTATTGCCTGTGGACACCTCAGAAATTATACTATAGATACTCATGACTTCAAATAGTTGGTGGGAAAAGAGATGAGAAAAACAATGACTTGGGTCAATGACATGATTATAGAACTAAAG
Source organism: Bubalus bubalis (assembly GCF_019923935.1). Taxonomy (NCBI): domain Eukaryota; kingdom Metazoa; phylum Chordata; class Mammalia; order Artiodactyla; family Bovidae; genus Bubalus; species Bubalus bubalis. Next base: position 48,361,180 of record NC_059173.1, read on the forward strand.
TTTCCAACAGGGTTTCAGATGGTCAACTTGGCTTCTGAAGCAGTTCTAAGGATGCAGTGAGAGAACAATAGAGGAATAATAGAAGGAGTTAACTATCAGGAGCCCCTGCAAGTATCAAGGGAGACCTTGAACTATCTATGCAAACATCAAGAACAACATTCTAACCAGCCAACTAGTGACTGAAAGACATAGGTAATTGGCTTAAAGACCAAGCTAATTTGGCTTATCTGAAGCTCTTGCTAGCAAATTTAACCTTGCTGCCCACTTCTTCAGCAGTTATGAGGATCTGGTTGTGCTTGGTCAAGCACTGGGATAGGCAAGGTATATCAGTCCTGAGCTGCCCAGTGCAGGTCTCTACCATGAGGTTGGCAATGCATATACCTTCAGTTTCCCCAGAGTTATAAGATACCATGACACCCCACCTATTGGACTGGTCCAGCTTGCACACCCAAAGAGAATTGGCTATGAGATGATCCGGTACACTTTGAGCAGGAGGTAGTTGCATGAGTTTTCAACCACAGCCTTGGAAATCTGCTTCAGGCTGGTCACTGAGAGATCATTCCCCACCACCTGGATTCTTGTCCTAGCAGTGAACTTCTGCCAATTTTCCCAATCTTTTTGATTAAAAAGGTCTTTGATAGACACCGCTGGGTAGTTCTTGATGAAGGACTTATAAGGGTCTGACATTTGGTCAGGTGGGTGTACCTGCTGAGACCACTGGGAGACTTGACAACCAGGTCATATTTCCCTGACCTGAAGAACTGAGAGGTGGTCAAGTCCATGCCATTGACAACCTTATGGGTATACCAGCTGTCCTGACCTCATTCTTCAGCAATTCTAGGGCTTCTTTATTCCCCAGGAGAAAATTTCCCTTCACCCCCACATTGGTGGCATCTTTCCCATATTTCTTTTTGATGATATTCTTCAGGTTGTCATAAACCTCTGCTCCAATATGCATGGCTTCCCTGAAGTTTGTTCCACCAAAGGAGAGGATCAGAAACTCCTATGTGGCCAACTTGTTTCCAGTATGAGAACTACCACTGATCACACTGAAAGCTGGAACTGACAGGATGACTTTCAAATTGCCAGCATGTCAGCAATGTGGAGGTACAAGACACCCCTTCTCAAAATCCTAGCCTTACAGATGGCCAGTGTCCCTCCCCAAATTAAGTTAGCACAGATAATTTCCTCAATAGTATAGGCCAAGAGTATTATCTAAAGGAATTTTATAAAGTGAATAGAACAAATTAGTATTTAGTCCAATAAGTAAAACACAAGTCACAATTTTGAGTACAACAAGTATTTGAAGATTTTATGTTCAAACTTAATTGCTCACATGATAATATTTATTAAAGGTGAATAAAAATTACCTTAATTAAAGATTATATGTATTTATATATAATTTCCAGAGTCAATATTCTAGTTTATCTAAATACAAACTTCTTTATTCTTAATGAGTCTTTCCAATGTTTTGCATATGTTAAAGTTATCATAGGTGAATTAGTAGTGGCTAAACTAAAAGGGAATTTAAAATTTTCAGCCTACTCCAAGAGGAAAAAGAAAGATGGTGAATTCTGTTTTGTTTCAGAAAAATGAACCATCCCTCTAAGGGAACTAATTTGGAATCAAGGAAAAAGAAACTCACACAACAAAGAGAATCCATTTTAATTATCTATGTGAAAGTAAAAATTATTTGTATAGAAACAGCAAACTCATAGATTGCATAACATACTATGACATAAACTTTATGGTGAACTCTATTTCAATATCACCCATATCCATATTTATTTTATTTTACACTTTACCTTGCCTTTATTTATATTCAACATAATGTCCCTATTATTCTTGCTTGGCTTCTCATATAAAATAAAATATGTGCTAGACATATAAAATAAAAAGTGTGCTAGACAAAATAAGGTAATATAAAGAAATGGAACTCCAGATTGCTAACTCTATTCAAGAAATCCCACTCATTTTAACCCAAAGTTCTGAATTAAATCATTGATTATATTCTCCCATCTTATACATGAACTACAATGCTAATCAAACAGCATAAATATCACAGATTTTTTTTAAATACCAGATATCTTATAAAATAAACTTCATTGGAAGGTGTATATTATTTTTGAAAGCTTTATTTACTTTGTCAAAAACATACTCCTTGTTTATATGTTTGACATCAACTGGATAATATTGAGATCATTTCTTTAGCTATTGAACATGAGGAAAAAAAACAGTTTCTGAACACTATCAACGATGCAAATATTATAATTTACAAAGTTTCCTCATATAATCTTTTTTACAAGATAGATGAGATAATCAGTACCAACCACAGACTTCAAAAGGTTAAGGATTAAGAACACATAGCTACATAAAGAACACTTAAAATCTATAGTTTTTGACAAACTAAATCACAGGAGAAAATATTTAAAATTATGTGACAGACAAGGGGTTAATATCCATAATATACAAACAGCTAATTCAATTAAATATCAAAAAAAAAACCAAACTAATCAAAAATGGACAGAAGACATAAATAGACATTTTTACAAAAAGGACATGTAGATGGCTAACAAGGATGAGATGCTCACTATCATTAATTATTACAGAACTGCATATCTAAACTATAATGAGGTATCATTCCAAACCATTCAGAGTGGCTATCATCAAAAAGTCTACAAATAATAAACACTGGGGAGTGTCTTGAGAAAAGAGAACTGTCCTACACTGTTGGCAGGAGTGTACGGAAAACAGTCTGGAGGTTCCTTAAAAAGCTAAAAATGGAGCCACCATATGATCCAGCAATCTTATTCCTGGCTATATATCCAGAAAAAAAAATAAAAGCCCAATTCAAAAGGATACTTGCACCCCGAGTTTAGTGCAGCACTATTTACAGTAGCCAAGAAATGGGAATAATCAAATAGCCATCAATAAATAAATGGTTTAAAAGTGTGGAATGGAATATTACTCAGCCATAAAAAAGAATGAAATATTATTATCTGCAGCAAAATGGATGGACTTGGACTATAACGCTTAGTGAAATAAGTCAGATAAAGACAGATACTCCATGATATTACTTATATGTAGAATCTAAGAAATAACACAAATGAATCTATAGACAAAACAGAAACAGACTCATAGACATAGAAAACAAACTATGGCTACCAAAGAGGAGAGAGAAGAAGGGAGCAATGAATTAGGAGTATGATATAAATAGATATAAGCTACTATATATAGATAAGCAACAAGAATTTACAATATGGCACAGGAAACTATATTCAATATCTTGAAAAATAACATATAATGGAATATAATCTGAAGAAAATAACTGAATCACTTTGATGTACACTTGAAACTAAGTCAATGTCAAAAATCAGCTATACTTCAATTTAAAAAAATCTTTCTGTGGTAGAACATACAGTAACTTATTATATTGTTGACTTGCATACAATTGAGTTATTGAAGTATACTTTGAATTGTTTATAGTTTCTGATAGAGAAATATGAGCCTAAATATTGGTTTGTGTTTCTTAATTGCCACACATTCACCTATATGAAACAAATCTCTAATTGAGAAGGAACTTACTAAGAAACAATTTTGATAAAAGAAATCAGGTTCCCCCATTAATTACCTTTAAATCTTATAGGACAGTGATCAAGAAAATGACTCTTATAACAGATAACCATAATGCTGAAGAAGCACAGGCTTTGCCTATGAAGTGATCTGTGTATGAGGATCAAGGATAATCAGACTAGATTATTTTATCTATTATCTGTAAATTCTAAATGTTAATAGCTATTCAAAGCTTAAAATAGAACCTGCTATTGGGCTTCCCCTGTGGCTCAAAGGGTGAAGAATCTGCCTGCAACACTGGAGACACAGGTGATGCGGGTTCGATCTCTGGATCAGGAAGGTCCCCTGGAGAAGGGAATGATAACCCACTACAACATTCTTGCCTGTAAAATCCCATGGATCTTAGAGAGGAGCCTGGTGGGCTACAGTCTACGGGTCTCAATAAGTTGGACATGACTTAGTACACACAAAGCACAACATAAATCAGACAAGATGTCTAACATTATAACATCAATATTACAAAATGCCTATAAGGATCCCATTGGAGCAATATTTCCCAGTGTCTTCTGATAATCAGGAACAACCCTCACTATATCACTCACATTAGAATCACTTTAAAAAAATCTGTAATATTTTATATTAGTCCATGTGTTTTCAAAATGTATATACAGAATCTCCCTCACTTAAAGGAATATCAATCCTCAACCCCTTACAACTCATTTCAGTACCAAGTACAGAAAAGGAATATTGATTTAGTAGAATAAATGAAGAAGTAAATGAATGAATGAATAAATAAATATCAAGAAGTGGTTGTTAGTATAAAACTGCCTGTATGTAATTAAAATTTCAACAATTGTGAGCTTCATTTACTTTGTTTTGAATTTATTGGAGATTTTTAGGAAAGAAATTTCTAGATAAAGTTAGTGGTGTATGAAATAAAATGCTTAGGAAGTAAATATAAATGTGCTATCACATTACATGTTGTTGTTCAGTCCCTAAGTTGTGCCCGACTCCTTCTGACCCCACGGACTGCACCACACCAGGCTTCCCTGTCACATTACATATTCCCCATCACATTACATTACATATGTGTGTGTGTGTGTGTATGTGTGCTTTGTTCTCGTGCTATCTCCTAGTTAGCTTGGCTTTGAAAAATAATTATACCTATCTATTTAAAGTATAATTATCCAGTGCATGTTTATGGTAAAGGATGTTGTGAAGAAAGAACAGTTTTTGAGGCTGGATTGGATATGTTGGATATCAGAGGTAGAACTTGACCGTGTGCTGTCTACCGACCCCATCATCCAACCCACTACCTGTAATTATAACCAACAGTCACCAGAAACAAACAAACAAAAAAAACCTAGGGTAAGCCTCCTTCTAGGGAAACATGACTGCCTAATGGCAAACAAAATTCACTTCAGTTATCTATAAACAAGGACTGTCATCCAGAAATTAACAGATTTCAAAGGAAAATCAATATTATCTAAAGTGAAATGTCAAGAAAAATAATTTAGAAAATTGTTAAAAAGAAGTAGGTAATTTAGTGAGAGAGAATATATTTTAAGAAGAGAATTTTAAAAACTAAATCAATAGCCTTGACATGTTAAGGAGTTAACTTTTGAAAAAATTAACTTTTAGTCAAAAACAGGTTAATAATTTTAAAGTGAGCCAATAAAATGGAATGCTTAGATGTATTAAAGCATTTTTTAGAGAGAAAAAAAACTGGAAGAAAAAGTTACTAACAGTTACTAACTGCTACTAACACTCTTCAAATATACACATATATGTAAATAGAAAAAAAAGTTGCGACAGGGCCAATGAATATAGGGGTTCCAATTTTCATGGGAAAGGAGTTTATCAGAGCAATAATGGAAGAGGGAAATAAATGCCTAGAAAAGGGCTATCAAAGGCAGGAATAATCAGTGGTCTTCAAATTGAAAGACACAAGTGAGTAGAAGAGTGAAAGGGGTTACAATACGTTGATATGTATAAATAGGCTTTGAGAAGGCCAAAGATCAAAAAAAAGTTCACTAAAATAATAACCAAGAAAGACTGATTATTTAAAGTGAATAAGAACTGACTTTGTATAGAATCTCCACAGGAACTCTGATTAAATCATATAAAATTATTAAGGAATGCATCTGTATACACGTTTTTAAAGTAACTAAATATTAACAAGATGAGGCAGAGAATTGATTTGAGACATGAAATTTTGAGAGCATTTATTTCCTCTGCATCTTTCCAAGGAAAATAATTATATTATTTTCATCCAAGAAATAGGGATGACATAGACTCTGTGAAAAACAAAACATTACTGAAAAGGTACAATTTAAATATGAATCAAATTGAGAAAAAGAAATATTTTGAGCAAGTGATATGATAAAAGAAAATGAAATCTATTGTTTGTTTTCTTGGACTAGTACTAAATGCTATAAATTTGATTTCATAAAATAACATTTTCTCCTCTTTTTAATATCTTTTTGAAAATTTGTTTTAATTGGGGGATGATTACTTTACAGTGTTATGATTGTTTTTGCCATACATCAACATGAATTGGCCATAGGTATACATGTGTCACCCCATCCTGAAACCCCTCCACACCTCCCTCCTCACCCTATCCCTCTAGGCTGTCACAGAGCACTGGCTTTAGATGCCCTGCGTCACACATCAAACTTACACTGGTCATCTATTTTAAACATGGTAATGTACATGTTTCAATATTATTCTCTCAAATCATTCCACCCTCTCCTTCTCCCACTGAGTCCAAAAGTCTGTTCTTTTCATCTGAGATACAGATGTTTTCTTCTTTCTGCAAGTCCATTCGCAATATTTGTTTCCAAAACATCCAATAATCAACAGATCATAAATTAAAAAGCTGACTGTTTGGATTTTAATCTTTAGAATCTCTAATCTTTACAGAATAATAGCAGTGTTCTTACATTAAGGCTAGAGCAGAATATAATGTTTTAAGTCTTGACAACTGAAAAAATATGACTGTCAGTGAATGAGATATTTGTAGAGTAAAAGGTTATATTGAAAGAAACTGACTAAGTATATACCACTCCTGAGTAATGAGTTAAGGGGAAAGTTCTACAGTTTAAAAATATGAAACTAACCAAAAAAGAACCATGCTTTTCCGAAAAGTTTTGCAAATGGAAATAAGTTGGGAGATTCTATAAGTGTGCTAAAAACCCCATTTTTCAGAGCAGGGTGTCAATGGTCACTATCTAATTAGATAAATCAAGAAAGGAGGAACAAGTCTATATATCTACAAATATTCTTACAGATTCCATTCCAGTTTATTTAAGCAGAGGGGGATTTCCTAAAGAATTTTAGACATCTCAGAGCATTTTCAAGAGTGCCTGAGAGTCAATCCTGGATACTTCACAGCTTGGCACAAAGCAATCAGATGCATGGAATCTAGAAAACTAACCACGGTATAGGACTCCTCCAGCTCAGACAGTAATGTCCGTATCATCCATCGCTCTACACACATGACTCTCAGGGCTTGTGCCCCTTGGAAATGTCACACAGCTGCCCTTGAATAACAGAAAACCCTGTGTGCTTCTTTTTTTTTTTTTTCTGTTGCAATTAATTTTAATTTTTATTTTTTTAAGATTTTTTTTTAATTTCATATAGAAAGTTTTCTTGTTTATCTTTGCCTGAAAATCTCTAGATTTCTGTTTCAGTTCTTTTTTGTTTGCTTTATTTTGTTCTTTAATATAAATTTATTTAATGGAAAGCTAATTACTTTACAATATTGTATTGGTTTTGCCATACATCAACATGAATCTGCCATGGGTGTTCCCCATCCTGAACCCTCCTCCTACTTCCCTCCCCATACCATTACTCTGGGTCATCCCTGTGCACCAGCCCCAAGCATCCTGTATCATGCATCAAACCTGGACTGGCGATTCATTTCACATATGATATTATACATGTTTCAAAGCCATGCTCCCAAATCATCCCACCCTCTCCCTCTCCCACAGAGTCCAAAAGACTGTTATATACATCTGTGTCTCTTTTGCTGTCTCGCATACAGGGTTACCATTACCATCTTTCTAAATTCCATATATATGCATTAGTATACTGCTTTGGTGTTTTTCTTTCTGGCTTACTTCACTCTGTATAATAGGCTCCAGTTTCATCCACCTCATTAGAACTGATTCAAATGTATTCTTTTTAATGGCTGAGTAATACTCCATTGTGTATATGTACCACAGCTTTCTTATCCATTTATCTGCTGATGGCCACAATGAGGTACCATTCCACGCCAGTCAGAATGGCAGCTATCCAAAAGTCTACAAGCAATAAATGCTGGAGAGGGTGTGGAGAAAAGGGAACCCTCTTACACTGTTGGTGGGAATGCAGACTAGTACAGCCACTATGGAGAACAGTGTAGAGATTCCTTAAAAACTGGAAATAGAACTGCCGTATGACCCAGCAATCCCACTGCTGGGCATACACATCATGGAAACCAGAATTGAAAGAGACACGTGTACCCCAATGCTCGTCGCAGCACTGTTTATAATAGCCAGGACATGGAAGCAACCTAGATGTCATCAGCAGATGAATGGATAAGAAAGTTATGTGCTTCTTAAAACAAGTGTATACCAGCCACCACGTGTTGCTCATTTCTGTATCCAAGTTCAATAAGGAAGCATCTAATCAGGAAAAATGTCAGTCATATGCTCACTTTCTAGAGACAAGTGCATCTCCAGAAATGCTAGAGGCCAGAGGTCCAAAATCAGGTATCAGAAGGACTATACTTCCCATGAAGTCTCCAAAGGAGGATCCTTCTTTGTTCTGGTAAACACATCACACAAATCTCTGCCTCTATGTCTTTCTTTTTAAAAAACATTTCTAGAAATTATTATAGAGACAAACATTACATAGGCCTGTTTCCTAATTTTTTCCCCAACATTATTAGATATATCATTGACACATAACTTATGTAAGTTTGAGGTATATGATGTGAGCATTTGATTCATTTACATAGTGCAAAATGATCACCACAATAAACTTTTAACACATTCATTCTCTTAAATAAATACCATTTTATATTGTATAGTGTAATTCTAATAGGCATGATTATAAATTAATATCCCAAATATTTACAATTTCACTCACATAATTATATGAAAAAAATAATATCCTCAGTAGAATTTTATGTTACCTATGTTTTACTTATAGATATGTGTAAAACAGAATAAAGGGAATTTCACTTGAAATGGAGTCAGGAGGTCAGAAGGGGAAGCCCTCAGGCACTACCATTCCAAGTCAGTGACAGACCTCAAGAGGAAGCATTAATTATAGACCCTTGTAGAAAGAATTCTCCTTGCTCAGCATCCAGCCCAGCCAATGGGAAACACCACACCATCCTGAACTCCTATTAAGTGAATCTTGGTTCAAAATAACCTCTCCGAATTTCCTTTTTCCTTTATGAAGTAGCATTCCTGTTCTTTGCTTATTAGATTTGCCACTGGCTTTTGCTATGGATTGCTTGTCCTAAATTGCCATTCATTCCTCTGCTATTCATGAAAATAATCTATTTTATTGGCAAAATAATCATATTTTTTTGCTGTTGTTGTTTTAAGGTAATAATAGTAATAACAGTGTTCTGGAACAGATTTTCTAAGCTAAATAATATATACTCACCAATAAACTAATACTGACATCTCCTCAAATCAAAAATAATAACTATAACTACAGTTTATGGAATACTTATCCCCAAAGTATTTTTTTCTGTACCTTCCCTTGTTTAATTCCCATAGTAGCTCTCAGATTTAGACACCATTAGTCTCACATTATAAAGAAAAAATAAAAAGCATTGAAACTAAACAAAACTTTCATATGGCAAACCCAGACAGAAAATGGCAGAACTATGACTGGAATCTAGATTCCAATATCCATGATAGCACATACAATCCCCCTAAAACTCAAACACAAAGTCATAATGAGATTACTAATTATCTAGTATGCATAAGAGACCTTTTTGAATTAAGAAACCATATTGCTGTCATGAAAAAGGTCTAATTTAGGAGAAATTCTTAGCATGAACCCACAAAAAATTAAGAATGTACATCTTTCATAATAACCATGCTAATCTATCTAGAGTATTTAATATTTTATTGATTGTTCAATTAGACTTTTAATTAGGCATGAGCATATATTGATGATATATTGATTATTCATAAGGCCAGTGTTTCAGCTGGATAAACTAAGAGGGATTCAGCCATGATCAGATACATTTTGCCATGTTATATGAGCCACTGGAACTGATTACCAAGGGTATGCTTACACAAGGAATCTAGAAGTCTCCTTTGAGTGTGCTTATTCAAGAAAAGATGAGAATCAAGGCAAATAAGTATTGTTTAAGAAAAATAGCATTAGGTAAGAAACGTGATTTTAAAATGTGTGTGTTTATTGCCTATTATACATTTCCCCAAAAGTCTTGTGTAAGAAATCTAGGAAAATGATATGATAAATGAAAAGAAGAACAAGGAGGGAAAAAAAAAAAAAAATATATATATATATGTTTCAGTGAATTATCTGGATGATATTGGCAACCAGTGTCTCAATTACTCTTCTGACACAAATTCAAACAACTGCTTGAGTGAGATTAATAAAATGTATCCATCTCTGCTCTAAAAACGTATCCATTTCTGTTCTCACTTCTCTGAAGTGACAAACCACTTCAGTATTCTTGCCTTGAGAACCCCATGAACAGTATGAAAAGGCAAAAAGATAGAAAACTAAAGATGAACTCCCCAGGTCAGTAGGAGCCCAAAATGGTACTGGAGAACAGTGGAGAACTAAGTCCAGAAAGAATGAAGAGACAAAGCCAAAGCAAAAACAACACCCAGTTGTGTATGTGACTGGAAATAGAAGTAAAGTCTGCTGCTGTAAAGAGTGATATTATATAGGAACTTGGAATGTTAGGTCCATGAATCAAGGCAAATTGGAAGTGGTCAAGCAGGAGATGGCAAGAATGAATGTCAACGGTTTAGGAATCAGTGAACTAAAATGGACTGGAATGGGTGAATTTAACTCAAATGACGATTACACCTACTACCGTGGGCAAGAATCTCTTAGAAGAAAGGAGTAGCCCTCATAGTCAACACCAGAGTCTGAAATGCAGTTCATGGGTAATCTCAAAAATGACAGAATGATCTTGGTTCATTTCCAAGGAAAACCATTCAGTATAACAGTAACCCAAGTCTATGCCCCAACCAGTAAGCTGAAGAAGCTGAGTTAAACAGTTCTATGCAAAAAAGCAAAATGGCTATCTGAGGAGGCCTTACAAATAGCTGTGAAAAGAAGAGAAGCGAAAAGCAATGGAGAAAAGGAAAGATAAGCAACTGAATGCATAGTTCCAAAGAATAGAAAAAGGAGATAAGAAAGCCTTCTTTAGCAATCAATGCAAAGAAATAGAGGAAAACAACAGAATGGGAAAGACTAGAGATCTCTTCAAGAAAATCAGAGATACCAAAAGAACATTTCATGCAAATATGGGCTCGATAAAGGACAGAAATGGTATGGACCTAACAGAAGCAGAAGATATTAAGAAGAGATGGCAAGAATACACAGAAGAACTGTACAAAAAAGATCTTCATGACCCAGAGAATCACGATGGTGTGATCACTGACATAGAGCCAGACATCCTGGAACGTGAAGTCAAATGGGCCTTAGAAAGCATCACTACGAACAAAGCTAGTGGAGGTGATAGAATTCCAGTTGAGCTATTCCAAATCCTGAAAGATGATGCTGTGAAAGTGCTGCACTCAATATGCCAGCAAATTTGAAAAACTCAGCAGTGGCCACAGGACTGGAAAAGGTCAGTTTTCATTCCAATCCCAAAGAGAGGCAATGCCAAAGAATGCTCAAACTACCGCACAATTGCACTCATTTCACACGCTAGTAAAGTAATGCTCAAAATTCTCTAAGCCAGGCTTCAGCAATATGTGAACTTCCTGATGTTCAAGCTGGTTTTAGAAAAGGCAGAGGAACCAGAGATCAAATTGCCAACATCCGCTGGATCATGGAAAAAGCAAGAGAGTTCCAGAAAATCATCTATTTCTGCTTTATTGACTATGCCAAAGCCTTTGACTGTGTGGATCACAATAAACTGGAAAATTCCGAAAAAGATGGGAATACCAGATCACCTGACCTGCATCTCGAGAAATTTGTATGCAGGTCAGGAAGCAACAGTTAGAACTGGACATGGAACAACAGACTGGTTCCAAATAGGAAAAGGAGTACGTCAAGGCTGTATATTGTCACCCAGTTTATTTAACTTATATGCAGAGTACATCATGAGAAATGCTGGACTGGAAGAAACACAAGCTGGAATCAAGATTGCCGGGAGAAATATCAATAACCTCAGATATGCAGATGACACCACCCGTATGGCAGAAAGTGAAGAACTCAAAAGCCTCTTGATGAAGGTGAAAGTGGAGAGTGAAAAAGTTGGCTTCAAGCTCAACATTCAGAAAATGAAGATCATGGCATCCGGTCCCACCACTTCATGGGAAATAGATGGGGAAACAGTGGAAACAGTGTCAGACTTCATTTTTCTGGGCTCCAAAATCACTGGAGATGGTGACTGCAGCCATGAAATTAAAAGACGCTTACTCCTTGGAAGGAAAGTTATGACCAACCTAGATAGCATATTCAAAAGCAGAGACATTACTTTGCCAACAAAGGTTCGTCTAGTCAAGGCTATGGTTTTTTCTGTGGTCATGTATGGATGTGAGAGTTGGACTGTGAAGAAGGCAGAGCACCAAAGAATTGATGCTTTTGAACTGTGGTGTTGGAGAAGACTCTTGAGAGTGGCTTGGACTGCAAGGAGATCCAACCAGTCCATTCTGAAGGAGATCAGCCCTGGGATTTCTTTGGAAGGAATGATGCTAAAGCTGAAACTCCAGTACTTTGGCCACTTCATGTGAAGAATTGACTCATTGGAAAAGACTTGGATGCTGGGAGGGATTGCGGGCAAGAAGAGAAGGGGACGACAGAGGATGAGATGGCTGGATGGCATCACTGACTCAATGGACATGAGTCTGACTTAACTCTGGGAGTTGGTGATGGACAGGGAGGCCTGGCGTGCTGCGATTCATGGGGTCACAAAGAATCAGACACGACTGAGCGGCTGATCTGATCTGATCTGATGAAGACATATAAGACCTTCTAGAACTAACACCCCCAAAAGATGTTTTTTTCATTATAGGCGACTGGAATGCAAAAGTAGGAAGTCAAGAGATACCTGGAGTAACAGGCATATTTAGCCTTGGAGTACAGAATGAAGCAGGACAAAGGCTAATAGAATTTTGCCAAGAGAATGCACTGGTCATAGCAAACACCCATTCCAACAACACAAGAGAAGACTCTATGCATGGACATCACCAGATGGTCAATACTGAAATCAGATTGATTATATTCTTTGCAGCTGAAGATGGAGAAGCTCTGTACAGTCAGCAAAAACAAGATCAGGAGATGACTGTGGCTCAGACCATGAGCTACTTATTGCCAAATTCAGACTTAAATTGAATACAGTAGGGAAAGCCACTAGATCATACAGGTATGACCTAAATCAAATCTCTTACGACTATTGTATAGTGGAAGTGACAAACAGATTCAAGGGATTAGATCTGATAGACAGAGTTCGTGATGAACTATGAATGGAGGCTCATGACATTGTTCAGGAGGCAGTGATCAATATCATCCCCAAGAAAAAGAAATTCAAAAAGGTAAAATGGATGTCTGAGGAGGCCTTACAAATAGCTGAGAAAAGAAGAGACGTGAAAGGCAAAGGAGAAACGAAAGATATACCCATTTGAATGCAGAGTTCCAAAGAATAGCAAGGGGAGATAAAAAAAAAGCCTTCCTTAGTGATTGATGCAAAAAAAATAGAGGAAAACAATAGAATGGGAAAGACTAGAGATCTCTTTAAAAAATTAGAGATTCCAAGGGAACATTTCATGCAAAGATGGGCACAATAAAGGACAGAAATGGTATGGACCTAACAGAAGCAGAAGATATTAAGAAGTGGTGGCAAGAATACACAGAAGAACTATACAAAAAATATCTTCATGACCCAGATAATCACGATGGTGTGATCACTCACCTAGAGTCAGACATCCTGGAATGTGAAGTCAAGTGGGACTTAGGAAGCATCACTACAAACAAACCTAGGGGAGGTGATGGAATTCCAGTTGAGCTATTTCAAACCCTAAAAGATGATGCTGTGAAAGTGCTGCACTTAATAAGGCAGCAAATTTGGAAAACTCAGCAGTGGCCACAAGGATGGAAAAGGTCCGTTTTCATTCCAATCCCAAAGAAAGGCAACACCAAAGACTGTTCTATCACACAATTGCACTCATTTCACACGCTAGCAAATAATGCTCAAAATTCTCCAAGCCAGGCTTCAACAGTAGGTGAACCGTGAACGTCCAGATGTTCAAGCTGGATTTAGAAAAGGCAGAGGAACCAGAGATCAAATTGCCAACATTGTTGGATCATGGAAAAAGCAAGAGAGTTCCAGAAAAACATCTACTCTGCTTTATTGACTATGCCAAAGCCTTTGACTGTGTGGATCGCAACAAATGTGGAAAATTCTGAAAGAGATGGGAATACCAGTCCACCTGACCTGCCTTCTGAGAAATCTGTATGCAGTTCAGGAAGCAGCAGTTAGAACTGGGCATGGAACAACAGACTGGTTCCAAATCAGGAAAGGAGTACATCAAGGCTGTATGTTGTCACCCTGATTATTTAACTTATACACAGAGTACATCATGCAAAATGCCAGGCTGGATGGCCCAAGCTAGAATCACGATTGCTGGGAAAAATATCAATAACCTCAGATATGCAGATGACACCACCCTTATGGCAGAAAGTGAAGAACTAAAGAGCCTCTTAATGAAAGTGAAAGAGGAGAGTGAAAATGTTGGCTTAAAACTCAACATTCAGAAAACTAAGATCATGGCAACCGGTCCCATCACTTTATGGGAAAAAGATGGGGAAACAATGGAAACAGTGATGACTATATTTTGGGGAGGCCCCAAATCACTAGAGATGTTGACTGCAGCCATGGAATTAATAGACTCTTGCTCCTTGGAAGAAAAGCTATGACCAACCTAGACAGTATATTAAAAAGCAGAGACATTACTTTGTCAACCAAGGACTGTCTAGTCAGACAGACTAAACTGGTTTTTCCAGTAGTTATGTATGAATGTGAGAGTTGGACTATAAAGAAAGTTGAGTGCTCAAGAATTGATGGTTTTGAACAGTGGTGTTGGAGTAAACTCTTAAGAGTCCTTTGGCCTGCAAGGAGATCCAATCAAACATTCCTAGAGGAAATCAGTCTTGAATAGTCTTTATAACAACTGATGCTGAAGATCCAATACTTTAGCCACCTTATGCGAAGAACTGACTCATTGGAAAAGGCCGTGATGCTGGGAAAGATTTAAGGTGGGAAGAGAATGAATGACAGAGAATGAGATGGTGGGATGGAATCACTGACTTGATGGACATCAGTTTGCATAAGTTCTGGGAGTTGGTGATGGACAGAGAAGCCTGGTGTGCTGCCGTCCATGGGTATGCTAAGAATTGGACTTGACTGAGTGACTGAACAGAAATAAACTGATTGTTTTCTGTAGGGCAGTCACTTGAGAAACCCAAAATCAGGGGGTGATTATCTGTAAAGATAAGTTTCAGAAATAAAAGGATGGATAGACAAGTTGTGTCATCTTGTTTCAAGAATATAGAATCCAGGCTTACCACTTGTTAAGCAGAATAGGAGGCAATATTTTGCAGCCAGAGCAAAAAATAAGGCAACATTTGCCTCAGTTTTGGTAAGACAGTTGTGATAAAACTTTTAATATATGAACACTCAGGTTCCATGTGACAGTCTTAAAAAGATCATGTTTATAAACATATACTGAGAATTTCCAGCATCAGGGCATTGAATTTGTTGGGGGCAAGAGTTAAGGCAATTGTGTGGATTAAATTGAAGTGCACCAAATTCTTTTGTTAATGCCGATTGTGACTATATACTTTTAACAGCCGAACTTGGATATTCTAGAAAAACATAAGTTGTGCATTCAATATTTACTTTACATTGGTTTGGCAAACACACTGGACTTTTTATTTAAATATGAGATTTCTTCTTCTTCCTTTTAATCATTTCAAGTAGAGACCTTTGTAAAAGACAGGAATAAGTGAAAAATAACTAGAAAACTTTCTATGTAACTTACTTTTAACCAGTTCACTTCCTTGTTGAAAGAGCAGATAACTAAAGAGTCAACAGAAAAAAAAAAAAAATGATGGTTCATAAAAATTCAGATGTCTTCATTTGAATGCAATTGTAAGAAACATGGAAGTTTAATAACCCCACAGATGGTCCTCAAATTAAGCACATTTGTGGTATTTAAAATCAACCAACACTGATAAATAAAAAGAGTGGAATTACTCCATATTAAGAAAATAAAAGTTAATCATCAAGTGTTTATCTTGTTAACCTCTTATTACCTCCATGTGACCTTTCCTTTATATCATCTATTTTTTCACACCACTCATTTTTCACACATTTATTTATTTCTTATATATGCATAAGTATTGTTCTAGGTGATACATTTTAAAAAACAAGACACAAACCTACTTGAAAATTGCTTATTATCTTATTTTGTGCTTCAGTGTCAGCTAAGTGTCATCCAATAAGTATATTGTCTTGCAATATTATTTTTTTTCACTTTTTTAAGAAATCTTTTAAGAATTTTTAATTGAAGGATAATTGCTTTACAATGTTGTGTTGGTTTCTGCCATACAACAATGTGAATCAGTCATATCTATATATATTTATCCCCTTCCTTGTAAGCCTCCCTCCCACCCCCACTTCCTCCCCTCCCAGGTCATCACAGAGTGCCAGGCTGGGTTCCCTCTGTTATATAACAGCTTTCCACTAGCTATCCATTTTACACATCATGGTGTATGCATGTCAATGCTACTTTCTCAGTTCATCCTACTCTCTCCTTCCCTCGTTGTATACACAAGTCCATTCTCTATGTCTGCATCTCCATTCCTTCCCTGAAGATAGCTTTATAAGTGCCATGTTTCTAGATGCCATATATATGTACTAATATATGATATTTGTTTTTCTCTTTCTGACCAACTTCGCTCAGTATAAACAGGCTCTAGGTTCATCCACTTTACTACAACTAACTCAACTTTATTCCTTTTTATGGCCTAGTAACGTTCCATTGTATACAGGTATCACAAATTCTTTATACATTCATCTGCCAATGGATATCTAGGCTGCTTCTATGTCTTGGCCATTGTAAATAGTCAGCAACAGTTCTATTCCTTTTTTTTTTTTTAATTAATAAAAAGCATTTTAATTTAGAACATGTGTGCCTGTGTTAAGAAACATGCTGGTGCTTTAGAAAGAGATAAGTAAATTGACCTCTGTCCTCTTTCTTCCCCCCCCCCTCCTTTCTAGCTAGTAAGGAGATGGGATAACAGCTGGAATAACATGGCATTGGAAGCCGTGTTGTAAAGGGCAACCAAGCAATATAAAAGGAGTTCAGATGCCACTCCAGTAAAGTGGCTATATTGGCCCCAAATTCTACATGAAAGGAAATAAAATTTTATTAAATTTCATCCCTTGAAATATTTGAGACTTGTGAAAAACTGATTTTTATTTTAACACATGTAGAGACAAGTCAATAATTCTTAATTTTATTCAGTTCAGTTCAGGTCAGTTGCTCAGTCATGTCTGACTCTTGAGCATATTTATAATAAAATTTCATAATTTACACTTATTCTGAAACCAAATTCATTGATAATAATTATATGAACACTTAATTTAAAAATATATTTTATTAATCAGATTGTAATGTAAGGATAATAGCAAGAAAGGTGATTTATTTATTAAAAATGTATTTCAAAGTATAAAATTTGAGCAAGGCTACATTAGAAAAAAAATGCAGTAGTTCAGTGCTTGGGTATACATAAAATAATTTAAGACTAGTAGTGCTGCTCCATATAAGAAGCTGAGAAAGGAAAGTAGGAAAGAAGAAAGGATGGAGGGAAGAAAGGAAAGGAGAGAGAGGGAGGGACAGAGTGAGGGAGAGAAGAACAAAAAAAATAAATTAAAAACAATAAAACAAAACTGTGAAAGTTGTGAGGCAAACACTGGTGTCAGTATCAGAGTATATTTGGAAACCAATGAAAATAAAAATAATAATTTTAGTATATAACTTACATAATATAGATTTATCATTTTTGGACAAAAACAAAAAACATGTAGACAAAAGTGATATTAAATATATTAAAACATATTCTATTAATGAATTTCAATATAACCACAACTTTTCTTGAGTCACTGCTAATTTAGTATTATTTAAATTTACTTAGGAAATAATTTTGTTGATAACTCTCTCAAATACCCTGTTAAACATTTGCAGTTTCTTTTTAAACACTACCAATGTAAAATTATTTTCAAATAAACATGTAGCTGCAAATGTACATGTAATTTATAGGTATATGCATTTTTTTCCAAAGAAATGAGCATAAAAGTCTTAACTGGATGCAAAAGATTTTATAACTCAACTCCTTTTGTCATTCTTATGCCATAAAGTCATTTTCTACATCAATTAATTCTTCCTCCAAATGTTTGGCTAACACATTCCTCATTCACTTCAAATAAATTCAATATTTAAGGTTATGTTGACTTAGAATCATAATTTTTGACAGCAACCAAAAAAATAATAGCAAATGCTTCCAAATCATTTTAAGTACATCCCCATCATATTTCAACCAGTATGGGAAACTAAAAATTCTCATGAGTAAGACTATTTTATTACATACAGGTTTTAGTAATTCCCTGATTATTCCCCACACTTTCGTGAGATATACCTCATTTCCATGTAGCCCAAGACAGATTTATTGTAACTCTGTAAATATATCCAAAAATTTTATTTACCATTTGCTGTATTTTAGTTTCAATTTTTAATTTTTCACTGAAAAAATCAACAATAAAATGGTGAAAATATTTTTTTTATTTATAATGCAAGATTTTATTTTTTTTATTTATTTTTTGTTCTTCAATTTTATTTTATTTTATTTTTTTAAACTTAATATTTTTTTAAAGTTTCTTTGAAAGATCACTGTAGCTCAAATGGTAATAAAAGGTTACTAAATAATCTATCATTCTAGAGATTACTATACATTTTACATTTATTATTATGATACATTATGCATTAATAGCTCAGTAACTTCATTGATTTTTGAAGTCTTTTTCAAAGTTCTTGGCAACTAAGTGCTGTTGATGGATAATGCAATAAATTGCTAAAACACCTGGTGTTTCTTTTTTAAGGTGGCTGTAAAGCTGTGTTACCCACTAACCCGAGTTACTGTTCCATCTGTTGTACAAGCAGTGTCATTGGAAGTGGGAATTTTTTTTTTTCTGTGAACTGATTTTAAAGGTTTCAAATATTGACAAACTCTGTGTACCACAGTCTGTTATTCTAAATGACATCTCCTCTATTATTTTTTCATTCTTTTTGAAGTGTGTGTATGGTAACCTCAGCTTGTTATATACTTCATTTACTTTTGCTTTCTCATTGATTTATATAAAAACAGTAATTTTGTTCAATGAAAAGAAATAAATTATTACATTTGGACTATCACCGCAATACAAATTACTTAATATACAGCTGGCAAGATAAAATTTTCTCTACTATTGTATTGCGTGCATGCTCAGTCATTTCAGTCATGTCTGATCCTTTGCAGTCCTATGGACTATAGCCCTCAGGATCCCTTCCATGGGATTCTCCATACAAGAATATTAGAGTGGGTTGCCATGCACTCCTTTTGGAGGATCTTCCTGACCCAGATTGAACCCATATCTCCTGAGTCTCCTGCATTGTAGGCAGATTCTTTATTCACTGAGCCACCTGAGAAGCCTTAATATTGCATAGTTCATCCTGTTTCATATTATTTGTACTCCATATAAGAAAGAAAAGAAGGCTTGATCATTCTAGATTTAAGACTTTTTGAACATCTCAATGACAGTGCAATACTTTTCAAAAATGTCTTTAAATATCAGAATTGTGTGGTCAGTGTTTCTTTTTAAAATTTGCATTCACTCTTGATATTTTTGTTGCTTAACTAGAAAAAAATGTCAATATATTATCATTTTAGAATGAAGTTGGATAAAAACCAACAACAAAATTCAACCAAATAATGTTGATATTTTTCTTTATATTTAGCATTCTTTACCAGCTGAGCCAACAGGGAAGCCCAACATTTTAAAATAAGATCTAAAATTACCATTATTGTACTGATGCAATCATAGACTGATATGTGTCTATGTGATGCATATATATATATGTATATATATGTGTGTGTGTGTGTGTGTGATATATATGTGATATGTGTCAATACAGTGCAGAAGTGTATTGATGACTCATATATCACAAATTATATTACCAAAGATGAGATGATTTTTCAAAATGCTAAACAATTCCTGGTTAACCTCCAAACAAAGCAAAGTTCAATCTCTGCTAAATTTACTCAGTACTTAACTTTGATGTAAATGAAAGCTGTATAAAATCTATTTTGTATATATGTATAAAAGGGAATGCAGTTCTAGGCCCTATTTAACCCTGACTGATATTTTATTTCAGTAAGTTTCTATTAAATAACCCTTTATATTTTTACTTTATAAGCTCTGATCATATATTATTTTGTTCCTCTAGTCATCCATTATCTATTTTTCTCTCTCATCCACACACATACATACAGTTTCACACACATAACATGCATCTATATATACATACATAATCTGAATTTGCCCTTTCTTAAAGAGGGGAAAACTTGTCTGCCATCTTCACTGCTCCATCTCCAAGACTTAGCTTGACACATTGTAGGCATTCAATTAATATCTCTTAGTTAAACACATATTTTATATTTTGATCCTTTTATTTGAGTTAAATGCATTGCTCTTCTAAGTGAATTCCATGACATAGCTTAAGAAACAAAGTAACGGTTTGGTTAGTTTGAACAAGGTTGAACAAATCAAGGGGAACACTGTCCGGATGTGATGAAGCAGCCATGTCTTACATGGTTATTTTAATGTTAACTACCAAAGAAGCTTTTACATCAGAAGATAAACAATTTTTTAAATTTTTAAGTTTTTAAATTTTAATTCCCAAAATAAAACTGAAATGAGCTAATTCTAATATTTGTACAAAGTGCTATTCACTTACAAACTTTCAAAAAAAAGGACATTTCTGGCCTCTTATGTAAGAAACACGAAACGGAAACAGTACATGCAGAGGGAGCCAAGGTACCCTTTCCTAGGAATGTTGAATGACAGCTTGCCTGAGGAATACCAGGATTGGTCACGTTTGCATATTTAGATTAATAGTGCACTTCTACAAGGTTTGTGCTGTAATTGGAACTTAAGTAACATTTGTTAAGTATTATCTGTCAGAGTCTGAAGAGACCCAAAGAGAATGTATATCATTATGCAAAATTACTAATTAAGTACAAGTAATTTAGCAGATAATTTACATGTTCATTTTATAACAGAAATTATTTAGTTTAGGGTTCTCTTTGTATTTCTAAAGTAATCGTGACCCAAGGGATCACAGACTGTTAAGAAGAAGTATAAATTATGGAATGAGACATATGTTTAACTGACTCATAGAGCTTTTGTTGTAGCTAATGATTCCTCTAACAGTAATTGCATAAGGGAAAACATTTTCTTTTTAAGTAAATAATGTTCATTACCTCTTAAATCTACTGTCACTTGACAACATTAACGTAGAAAAATTTTCACCTTCTTGATTAGCTCTCCAAGGATATCCAGCAGCTTTAAATTAATATTGATCAAACAGAAATCATTATATCCATCAAACTGTTCTTACAAACGTTGAATGTACAGGAAAATAATATTTTAATAGATTCTAGAAAGAAAAACACTTACTTTCCTGAAATAAACAGTAAATATACTGCAAATTATTTATATGAGGAAACTGTGTTGAAATTGGGGATTCACTTTGTGTCTATTGATAAGCACTATCTCTGTTATAAATCTCAAATAATAAAATATTAAAGGTTTGCATGTATGGTCAAATTATGTCCATATTGTGTTAATAATTGTTATCTGAACACTGCAACTTTAGAAGAAAAAAAAATCTACCTTCCTAAACTGACTGTTTTATTCAAGTTGTCTAAAAACTTCATGAGGGTAGGAATTCTGTTTCTTCACAGATTTAGTACCAATAATCTAAGGCATACTTTAATTTAAGTGACAATTCCCTCAAGTTCTTTCTGTTTTCTTTTGGTTTTATTCACTACTGCATTTCAGGCAGATTCTTTACTATCTGAGCCACCAGGGAAGTCCATTAATTTACTACAGGCTTTTAAATAATTAAAAAAAAAAATAGTATTTGTCTTATTTTTCTAGTTGTCATTGATGTAATTTAATTCTATTAAATTTCCTCTGATAATTACTTCAATTGTATCTCAGATTATGATATGGCTTGCTAAAATTTTGAGACATATTGCAGTTTGATGTCTATTTCCAGTTTCATCAAAGAGTTAATGCTGTATGTTAATTTCTGGGTAGAAAAAATTTATGTTTTTCAATTTTGTTATGTATTCCTAGTTTTACTGAAAATTGTTCAGAGAATGTTCTATATTTTATTTCTATTTTGGGGAATGTATTAAGATTTCCTCTGTGGCATAAAAATGATCAATTTTCATGAACATTTTCTTTGCAGTTAAAGAAGTGCAATATCTCTTGGTTAAGATTTCAATATATAAGATCTAAGTTATTAATGTAAGTGTTCAGTACTTCAAT
This sequence comes from Bubalus bubalis, assembly GCF_019923935.1. Classification (NCBI taxonomy): domain Eukaryota; kingdom Metazoa; phylum Chordata; class Mammalia; order Artiodactyla; family Bovidae; genus Bubalus; species Bubalus bubalis. Next base: position 48,383,624 of record NC_059173.1, read on the forward strand.
GCCTTTATAAAATTTGCTCATTTGATCTGCTTTAGATAAGAAGAGATGTATTCAATTGTACTTTTTAAACATTTCTTCTTGTCATGGCTATAATTGCTGATTAGAACTGTTTCGTTATTTGCATAAAATTAGTGACATAATTTCACTAATAAATATTGTTTTTAACTTTTAAAAAATTGTAATTTCATTATTTTATACTGTTTTATTCGTCTAAATTTTACTTTATAAGATATCAAGATTTTAACCTCTATTTACTTTTCATTTGGGCTTATTTTTATCACTTTTGAAGGTTTTTTTTTTTTTTTTTTCTTTAGGTCTGTCCCTTGCATAGAGCATAATTTTTAATAAAAATATTTTCTTTCTTTTGATAATTTAAGCTGATTTATTTATTGCTATAATTAATATATGTATCATCTAATCTCATATTTTAAATTCTTATTCACATATAGATGTATCAATATGTGGTCATTTATTCTTGTATCATATATTTTAATATTTAGAAAGGCTTATAATTCTAGATTAATGGTTACTTTATACTAATAATTTTTAGAATATTCTTAGTCTTCTCACTTAAAAAATATTGTCTATTGTTTCTCTTTACAAAGAATATTAAGTTTAACTAGCAACTTTTTCTTCCTTCTCGCTCATTCCTCCAAATTCAATTTAATCTTTTACTCCCAGTTAATATTTAAAGGAAATCAGTGAATTGACTCTGCTTTCATGTCTCTCTCAATTTTCTAAACCACTTCTGCTTTAACTAGAATGGCAGGGCATTTAAGTTACACATACTTCATCATCTTCCTTGTGTTTATCACTTAGCCTTTTTCTTATAGAAATAAATTTTTTCAAGGTTTTTCACCAGTTTCAAGTCGATATCCTCAGTTACTTTCATTTTCTAAAGATAATTTTCTAGACTTCTTAAGGAAGAACTTTTAGAAACACTATTCCTGTGTTCTTTCATATTCTTAAAATCTGTTCATGGACTTTATATGGATAGATATAATATCTTTTAATCATACTTTCTTTCCTTAGACTCTTACACAGTTTTCTGGTACAAAACATTACTGTTCAAAGTCTAATGTCAGTATAATTTTATTTTCTTCGTATATGAACATTTTGTCTGAAAGCTCAAGGATGTTTTTCCTTTTGCTCTTAAGTATAACAATTTTGCTAGAAAATTTCAAAGTGTTACGTTTTATTCACTCTAGGTTGATTTTGCCAGATATATATATATATATATATATATATATATATATATATATAGTGTTGAATGTATTTTCCTCTTTCAATATTATCTAAATACTTATTTGTTTACCCTTTCACTTTAAATTTTATTTCCATATTTCTAACATGATCAGATGTCTTTTTACATCATCATGTCCAATATCATGTCTGGATTTTTTTTAACGTTAATTGATGCTGTTTTTCATAATTCCTAATAGTTTCTTTGAAACTTTAAAAAATTTTGCAAGAGTAAGGTAAAATTTTTATCTGTTTTTTGTGCATGTCTCTTGGGCATGCTTTCATTGCAGGAGTGTTATCCTGTTTATTAGTATTAAGGGCTCAATCCCCACCCCTACATTCCCATTTATATGTTCAAGTCCTAACCTCCAGTATTTCAGAATGTGACTAAGCTTGGAGATAAATCTTTAAAGTTCAATGAGGACATTAGGGTGGGGTCGCAGAGTGGGATAGGACTGAGCCACTGAGCACAGCACAGCACAGGGTTGGCCCTTATCCAATACGACTCCTATTCTTATAAAAATAAGAGATTAGGACATAGACACAGAGGCTGCTGCTGCTGCTGCTGGTAAGTTGCTTCAGTAGTGTCTGACTCTGTGAGACGCCATAGACGGCAGCCTACCAGGCTCCCCCGTCCCTGGGATTCTCCAGGCAAGAACACTGGAGTGGGTTGCCATTTCCTTCTCCAATGCATGAAAGTGAAAAGTGAAAGGGAAGTCGCTGAGTCTTGTCCGACTCTTAGCGACCCCATGGACTGCGGCCTACCAGGCTCCTCCGTCCATGGAATTTTCCAGGCAAGAGTGCTGGAGTGGGGTGCCTTCTCCAAGACACAGAGGAAAGACCCTATAAAACAGAGGTCTGCACCACCTGGACTATGGCTCCATACTCATCCATAGTGTGTTAAAAGCCAGGCCACACAGTAGCAGGTGAGCGGCAGGTCAGTGAGCAAAGCTACATCTGTACTCACAGCTGCTCCCCATTGTTCACATCATTCCCTGAGCTCTGCCTCCTGTCAAATCAGTGGTGGCAACAGAATCTCATAAGAGTGCAAACACTTCTGTAAACTGTGCATGCAAGGGATCTAGGGTGTGTCCTCCTTAGTTACAAGGAAACAAGCTCAGGGCGCCCACTGATTCTATATCATGGTGTGTTATATAATTTCATTATATGTCATGATGTAATAACAATAGAAATAAAGTGTACAATAAATAATGTGCTTGATTCATTTTGAAACCATCCCTCCCACCTCAGTCTGGAAAAATTGTCCTCCATGGGACCAGTCACTGGTGCCAAAATGGTTGAGGGCCACTGTTATAAAAGCACAGAAGATGGTCATGTACACACCAAAGATAAGAGGTCTCAGACAAAGTCAACCCAGCTAGCAAGTTGATCTCAATCTTCTAGCCCTGAAAATTATGAGGAAATAAAATTCTATTTAAGCTACCCAGTCTGTGGTACTTTGTTATAGCAGCCATAACAAAAATAATACAACTGCTCTCTATATTTTTCCCCAAGAAAGTTATTACATGGGACTAAATTTTGCCTTCATTAATTTTTCATGGGAGATGGGTTTTTCTTCTGCTTTTCTTTCCTCTGCTCTAGAGTCTATATCCTACTCTATATTTAGATTCTACTCACAAGACATACTCCTCAGTGCATGACTTTGGTCAGAAAAGATTTTATTGTTGACTTTCAGGAGTCATAGGATCTGGCTTGCCTCAGAACTGCCTCCTTTAGTAGTCCTCTCCATTCAACTATAAATCAAAATCTATGCTAACACCTCTCCATCCCGAAGTCCAAAGACTCAATTATCTTTTTCATTTGAAAAAATGTCATGTAAAATGCAGACATAAATATTTTAATTTTCCCCTACTTGAAGGGTATCAGAATGTCCTTTATGGTCTTTTAAATTTTCCTGCCTAACAGTTGACCAGAAGTGCCTAATTACTACATTTCTGCTGGATATTAAAGGAGATTGAAAAACTATGTTGCAACTACCATCTTGCTGTCAGACTGAAGTATGTCTGTTTGATTACTTTAATTAATGTTCCCAAACTCAGTGAAGAATAAGGATTCAGTAGTGGATCTCTCTTATGTATCTGTGAGTTTATCATGGAAAGGGCTATATTCATCAATACCTTGAAAATAAATTTGCTTGCCTCATATCCTGGTGTATCAGCAATAAAGAATTCGCCTACAATGCAGGAGATGTGGGTATGATAACTGGGTCAGGAAGATACCCTGGAGAAAGAAATGGCATCCCATTCCAATATTCTTGCCTGGGAAATTCCATGGACCGTAAAGCCAGGTGAGTAGTCTATGGGGTCACAAAAGAGTTGGACAAAACTTAGAAACAACAAGAAATTTTCTACATAATCTAACTTCCTACTTCCTATTCTTTCAGTTTACTGCATTCAAACATAATTGATGCATCTCCCTATAGGTACACTTTTGTTCTTATTCTATCTTGTACCTTAGCACAATTGTGCATCCCTAGCAGGTTACTGCTGTTCAGTTGATAGGTCATGTTTGACTCTTTGCAATGCCATGGACTGTAGCACACCAGGCTCCTCCACTATCTTCTAGAGTTTTCTCAAATTCATGTCCATTGAGTTAGTCAGCTCTTCACAGAAGGTGGCCAAAGTATTGGAGCTTCAGCAGCAGATATTCCAATTTATATTCAGGGTTGATTTCCTTTAGGATTGGCAGGTTTGATCTCCTTGCTGTCCAGGGGACTCTCAAGAATCTTCTCCAGTACCACAGTTTGAAAGCATCAATTCTTCAGTGCTCAGCCTTCTTTATGGTCCAGCTCTCACATTCATATGTGACTACTGGGTAAATGATAACTTTGAATATATGGACCTTTTTTGGCAAAGTGATGTCTGTTTTTAAATATGATTTCTAGGTTTCTCATAGGTCTCCTTCTAAGGAGCAAGTGCTTTTAAATTTCATGGCTGCAGTTACTGTCCACAGTGATTCTGGAGCCCAAGAAAATAAAATCTGTCACTGCTCCTGCTTTTTTCCCATCTATTTGCCATGAAATATAGAACTGAATGCATTGAACTCAGTTTTTTTTTTTTTTAATATTGAGTTTCAAGCCAGCTTTTCACTCTCCACTTTCACTTTCATAAAGAAGCTCTTTAGTTCTTCACTTTCTACCATCACAGTGGTATCATATGCATATCTGAGGTTGTTGATATTTCTCTCAACAATCTTGATTCCAGCTTGTGATTCACCCAGCTCAGTATTTTGCATGATATATTCTACATATAAGTTAAATAAACAGGATGACAATATACAGCCTTGATGTACTTCTTTCCCAATTTTGAACTGGTCACATATTCCATGTAAGGTTCTAACAGTAACTTCTTGACCCACGTACAGGTTTCTCAGGAGACAGGTAAGGTAGTCTGGTATTCCCATCTCTTTAAGAATTTTCCAGTTTGTTATGATCCACACAGTCAAAGGCTTTAGCAAAGTCAATGGAGCAGAAGTAGATGTTTTCCTGGCAACTGCCTTGTTTTCCCCATAATCCATCCAATGTTGGCAATTTGAAGTCTGGTACCTCTGCCTCTTTGAAACCTAGTTTGTACAACTGGGAGTTCATGGTTTAGGTATTGCTGAAGCCTAGCTTGAAGAACTTTTTCAGCATAACCTTGATAGCATATGAAGTAAACACAATTGTATGGTAGTTTGAACATTCTTGGGCATTGCATTTCTTTGAGATTGGAATGAAAACTGAACTTTTCCAGTCCTGTGACCACTGCTGAGTTTTCTAGATTTGCTGGCATATTGAGTGCAGCATCATCTTTTAGGATTTGAAATAGCTACATTTAAAATTCCATCACCTACATCTACATAGCTTCGTTTGTAGTAATGCTTCCTAAAGCCCACTTGACTTCACACTCCAGGATGTCAGGCTCTAGGTGAATGGCCACACCATCATAGTTATTCAGGTCATTAAGACCTTTTTTGCATAGCTTTTCCGTGTATTCTTGCTACCTCTTCTTAATCTCTTTTGCTTCTGTTAGGTCTTTACTGCTTTTGTCCTTAATCTTGCCCATCCTTGCATGAAATATTCCCTTTGCTATCTCCAGTTTTCTTGAAGAGATCTCTAGCCTTACCCATTCTATTGTTTTCCTCTATTTCTTTGCATTGTTCATTTAAGAAGGTCTTATCTCTCCAATGATGCTGAAGCTGAAACTCCAGTACTTTGGCCACCTCATGCGAAGAGCTGACTCATTGGAAAAGACTCTGATGCTGGGAGGGATTGAGGGCAGGAGGAGAAGGGGATGACAGAGGATGAGATGGCTGGATGGCATTACTGACTCGATGGACATGAGTTTGAGTGAACTCCGGGAGTTGGTGATGGACAGGGAGGCCTGGCGTGCTGTGATTCATGGGGTTGCAAAGAGTCAGACATGACTGAGAGACTGAACTGAACTATCTCTCCTTACCATTCTCTGGAACTCTGTTTTCGGTTGGGTATATCTTTTCCTTTCTCCCTGCCGGTTACTTCTCTTCTTTCCTCAGCTATTTGTAAGGCCTCCTCAGACAACCATTTCACTTTCTTGCATTTCTTTTTGTTGGGGATGGTTTTGATCACCACCTCCTGAACAATGTTAAAAATCTCCATCCATAGTTCTTCAGGTACTCTATCTACCAGATCTAGTCCCTTGAATCTATTCCTCACCTCCACTGTATGATATAAGGGATTTGACTTAGGTCATACCTGAATGGCCTAGTGCTTTTCCTACTTTCTTCAATTTAAGCCTAAATTTTGCCATAAGGAGCTCATGATCTGAGCCACAGTCAGCTCCAGGTCTTATTTTTGTTGACTGTGTAGAGCTTCTCCATCTTTGGCTGCAAAAAATAAAATCATTCTGAGTTCAATATTGACCATCTGGTCCAATCCCCCATGATGAAAAGGACATCTTTTTTGGTGTTAGTTCTAGAAGGTCTTATAGGTCTTCATAGAACTGGTCACCCTCAGCTTTTTTGGCATCAGTGGCTGCAGACTTGGATTACTGTGATGTTGAACAGTTTGCCTTGGAAACAAACCAAGATCATCCTGCCATTTTTGAGACTGTACCCCTAGTAGGTACTATAAGACTAAAGGCTAATTGATTATGGAATATACATTAGAAACAGTGAATCCCAAGATCAGATTATTACTCCATTGTATTTCAGTGATGTGAACTTCTTTTTCAGTGAAAATACCAATATGCTTACTTTTGGTTTAATTCATTTTTAAATTCTTCACCGCTTTGATTTTTTTTTTTTTTTGCCTCTCAGTATTTGTATGTCATTACCACCTGTACCTTCTGTATGCATAACTTGATGCACCAAGATTTGATTGGTTCAACCAGTTACCAACTGAATTAAAGTTATAGTTGGATAGATCGCTTTTGTTTGCCTATTGCTGATTTTCAACAGTCAGCATACAGAAAGCTGTCTTTGATCTGTTTCCCATCATTATTTTAGTCAGCTGTGGACAATATAATATGACCATATGTTGAATGCTTGACCACCTACAGGAACCTGCCCATTGCTTTGTTCAGAAGAGTTAAGAGAGCATAAAATACTTATTTTCAACAATGTTGATGTTCTCTGATCCTCAGAACATGTTAAAAGTTAGAGTGATAGTTTATATAGCTCCTTGCATTTCCATGTCCTTTCTAGGATAAGATATAAGTGCTTGTGAGTTTGTGGCCCTACGAAAGAAATAAGGTTCAATAAGTAAAAAGTTAATTAAGTTTGTGTAATGCCAGTCTTGGCCTTCAAGCTGTTATTGCTTTGATTTTTTGGTTGTGATGTCACCCAAATGATCTATACAGTTTTCTGAGAAAGAATCAATAAAATGGGATTCCTTTGAGCAATTTGGAAGAAGATGATGGTAATTCTAGGCTGTAGAGTAATATGCAAAGAAAATAACCTAAGAACATATATCAAATAAAAGAAAAAGAATCAAGTAGAAAACTACAAATGTAAAATAGTCTTAACAGCAATCTCTTTCCAAATTAATTCAGATTCCTAAAGAATACAAAGCTGTTTGCAAAGCTGCTTAAGTAAAGGGGAAATTTCTGTTTCTTGTGTAGTCTGGAAAGAAACATGTGATGAACAGTGACCTAGAATCCTCAGTTAATCTCATGGCCACAGCTTGATGAGGGAAATTAGAAAAAGAATATAGCTTGTTTAAACTATGCTTCACTACTAACTTTAAAATTTATACGGGCCTTGCTTGCCAAAAAAAAAAAAAAAATTATATAATTAAATATATTACATGTTAAATGTTGGAACATTAGAAACTGCAAATGGAGTAACTTGTATTTTTTTTAATTGACAAAACTGAGTAGAGAGAACACTCAATATCCCATAGATAATTGATTACAATCAATTAACATATTATGGTTCATATAAAAAAGTAAATAATTATTAATGTATGGCGAGGAGGTTGGGTAGCTAGGCATTATGTTATAAGCAAATATATTTCTATTTTTTAGAATAGTAAAAATATTTTACTATAACATAGTAAAAATAAGAAATGACATCAAAACATTTTATAATAACAAAGATATCATACAGCTAGGAATAAGACTAAAAATATGCAAGACTTCTAAACAAGAACTACATAGTATTATTGAAAAAATTAAGGAGTACAATTAAAGTGATATCCATTTTCATGAGATAGAAGAATATACAGTAGGCTTTCAACTCAGAATCAATATGATCACAATGAATTCCCAAAAGGAATACATGTTTATATGAAGGTGCATACATGTGCACAAACAGATGTATGAAACTTCACAAGTTGTGTTTTTTCATTTCTATGAATAATCAGATAACTAAGAATAACCAAGTAAATCTTTAGGAAGAATAACAAGATGAAAGGATTTGTTCTGATATAAAGATTACAATGTAATAAAGACTACATGACACTGGCAGGTAGACCGTACATCTAAATGGAAAATATTAAGCTTTTAGATATCAACAACAACAAAAAAGCCATAATCTGGGCTCTCACCCATCCAACCCATGATGTGTTTATATTTCAACCTAACTATACAATAAAAGATGAATGGATAAAAAGAATATGGTGGTGGTAGTGATTTAGTCACTAAGCCATTTCCAACTCTTGTGATCCCATGGACTGTAGCCCACTCCTCTGTTCATGGGATTTCCCAGACAAGAATAATAAAATAGGTTGCCATGTCTTTCTTCAGGGGATTGAACCAATGTCTCCTGCATTGCAGGTGGAGTCTTTACTGCTGAGCTATGAGGGAAGCCCAAAAGAATGTGGTATATCCATATAAATAGATATTATTCATGCATAAAAAGGAATTGAGTACTGATATAAGCTGCAGTATGAACATCTTAAAACATTAAGCTAGGCAAAGGAACCTAAACACAAAAGGTAACATATGATAGTGTTTACATCAAATGTCTAAAACAGGCAAATTCTAGAGATATAAATTTGTGTTAGGTTCTAGGAGGAGGAGAAAATGGGATTAACTGCTCGTGGATATATGAAGTTTCTTCTGATATGATAAAAAATATTCTGAAATCGGATATAAAGGTGATTTCACACAACCCTTTGAATATACTACAAACCAATGAATCATACATTTGAAAATGGTTACTTTTATGATATGTAATTTATAACTCAGTCTAAGAGGACATGATAATTTTCAAATTGCATCAGTCATTCATTTAACTTCCCAAGTTGATCCCTAATAATAGACTTCATTTAGATGTAATGATTTGCTACTGAATGTTATTTTTCTACCCAATATTTTCTTTTTAAGAACTGATGATTTGCTTTACTTTTTCTCTTACAAAGGCAGGACAGTTTCCATCACCTATTCCTGCTAAAATAATAGATATCCCACTAAGAAATATATCCAATCTATGCCCTAAAATGGGGAAAAAAAAACAAAACAAAAAAAACAACACATAAGTAGGGAGGAGAATGAGTTAATTAAAATGATAATAAAAAAATATTTAAAAATAACATTCTAAATGTTTGAAGATGAGCCTCCCTGACCTTTTGTAAATGCTTGCTTTTTTTATCCCTACAACAATAGGCCATATGGTCTAATTTCAAAACAGGTATTGCTGCCTCTATAGTGTAACAGTCTGTAGAAAGCCTTTCTTAACTCTTATAAGAAAAAAAAAAAAAAGAAAAGCAAAGAAAAGAATACTTCATTTTCAAACGAAGAGCTCTTACTTATTTTGATTTGGCAATAAATCCTGCTGTCTCTCTTTTTTTTTAAATTTACCAGTTAGAAGATCTCTTTTACTCCATGTAACAGACAGCATACTATCTGAGAAAAAGTTAAAGCTTTGAGTCGGGTTTAGGATGACACTTTAAAAAAACTGAAATAAGAACAGTTTCTTTCTAACAAACTGACCAAGAGAAATCATAGCATAAGGATAGGACAAAAAGAGACACCAGGACCAAAAAAAAAAAAAAAAAAAAGCATGTATTAGGCATGGTAAAGATTTACATGTGACATGGCTATGAGAGTTGCAATATATTTTGGTTAAAAAAAATAAATAGTAAATTAAAATGAAAAAGAAATAACCATACAACCTCAGTACAATGCATAAAATATAAGTGAATAGGGTAGTGGATAATACTAGATTATATTACTAACAATTCCCTTGGTAATTCAGTAAAATAATGATGTGTCAAAATAATTATAACATCTGACTTGCATTCAAATTGAGGCACTTTTTTGCTTAACAAAGATTTGCTGGAATTACTATTGTAAAGGCTTATTCTAACTTCAAGGAACTAGATTTAGCAATATGTCAAAATTGTGGTGTATTGGTATGCCACTGGCACACGTACAAAATGAAATGGAATATAAATCAAAATTGTGATTCAAAACACACTGTCAGTTATGGTTTTCTGAGATAAGAATATTCCATTGGAAACACCAATTAAAAAAATTCACACAAATACAACACAGTGAATCATAACCAATATTCACTGTATGCAAAAAAAAATTAATAACATCCTCCATATCAGTGACATTACATTTGAAACTCAAATGTGCTGTTAGCATTTGGCAGAACTTAACCAGGGATTATTTTAATATCTAAGGTGATGTAAATATGAACAGGTTAACAACTTCTGATGTGACATTGTTGTCTAAACTGCCAATATCTCTCAGAAGTTAAGCCTCTTCTATGACAAAGAATGCTACTAAGAGGATCATTTTTCTTTTCTTAATTTATGGATTCAATTGTGTCATTCAGGGGAACTTCAATATAGTTAAAAACATTTTATAAACTCTTAGACCTGACCATTAGACAAAAACAAAAAGGAGCTATAAATACTTCCTCTGAATAAACTTACAAAATAATCTGATCTTAAAAGATTCAAATACAAGTAAATGTGTAATTCGGAATTTAGTACCTCTGTTTTTTGTTTTCTTACAATGCATAGTTAAAATGAGAGGTTATACCAAATTTGTGTAATACAGGAAAAATTAAACTGCAAAGTTTGGATAAGTCCAGTTTTGTTCATTCTGACAATTTTAATGTATTAAAGGATCTAATATAAATTCTTTAGTAAAGAAAATGAGTGCCCATCCATTTAGGTTTGTATTACTTAGATTCATTTTATATATTGGGGCCATTTTGTAGGCACCTAACTTTGTAGATCAGAGAAGGCAATGGCACCCCACTCCAGTACTCTTGCCTGGAAAATCCCACGGACAGAGGAGCCTGGTGGGCTGCAGTCCATGGGGTCGCTAAGAGTCCGACACGACTGAATGACTTCACTTTCACTTTTCACTTTCATGCATTGGAGAAGGAAATTGCAACCCACTCCAGTGTTCTTGCCTGGAGAATCCCAGGGATGGGGGAGCCTGGTGGGCTGCCATCTATGGGGTCGCACAGAGTCGGACACGACTGAAGTGACTTTGCAGCAACAGCAACTTTGTAGATCGGAGAAGGCAATGGCAAGCCACTCTAGTACTTTTGCCTAGAAAATCCCATGGATGGAGGAGCCTCATAGGCTGCAGTCCATGGGGTCGCTATGAGTCAGAGGCGACTGAGCGACTTCACTTTCACTTTTCACTTTCATGCAATGGAGAAGGAAATGGAAACCCACTCCAGTGTCCTTGCCTGGAGAATCCCAGGGACGGGGGAGCCTGGTGGGCTGCCATCTATGGGGTCGCACAGAGTCGGACACTACTGAAGCGAATTAGCAGCAACTTTGTAGATGCTTTTTCAAGATTTTTCTATTACATTGTCAGTGGGAATTTTTTTTTAAACATTCTTTATACAGAATATCATATTAGTTGGTGATACAAAGTAAATTCTTTCCCTCTGGTGGTATGATTCTAAAATTTTATCTAACATACATGAAGACATACTTGACTTAGACTAAATTAGAGCTCAAGAAACTAATACCTTATTAAATGTAGAGTTATATTTGAAATATTCTTGATCATTTGTAATCTGTTGATAATTATTTTTGGTGGAAACCCATTGTATGTAGTATGTCCAGTCATCTCTGACTTTGCGACCTCATGGACTGTAGCCCACCATTCTCCTCTGTCCATAAAATTTTCAGGCAACAATACTAGAGTGAGGTGCCATGTCTTACTCCAGGGGATCTTACTGACCCAGGGATTGAACCCATGTCTCTCATGTCTCCTGCATTAGCAGGTGGATTCTTTATCACTGTGCCACCTGGGAAGGTTGAAAACCCACTGGGGTGATTAAATTGAATTTGAACTTTTCAGTAAAATTTTCAATAGATGACTAATTTAGATCTAATAAAGCATGACATGTGAAAACACAATTCCCATTACTAAACAAAAATGAATTCAATTTTATACAGAATATATTGCACAATTTAGTCCCTATGATTATACAACCTGAGGGAGAAGAAACTGGTGAGTTTGACTCAAGTGTTGAAAATGATTTGCAGGGAGAAATTTTAAGAACTAACTGTAAGTTAATGTTAGCAGGAGAAAACATCCAGTAAGTACGGAAATTAAAAATTAGATACAAATGATAAATAAAATCCAGGGTTTAGTGGATGCATATGCCTATTAATATCTCCATTCCTACTGGAATTTCTTTCATTCATAAGCCCATTCTGCACAGAAAGTTGACTTATTTCTTAATCCTAATGGCAGAGCTTATAGAATATACATATCAATAATGGACAATGAGAACTGAGAGAGAAAGTTGTTAAAAGGTTTCTAGGAAAGGTATTATACTATGAATGTTACTGTGTCTCAGTGTGATGACAGGAATTCTTGTAAACATCCTGACTCTCTCCCTGATGATGACGCTGAGACACAGAGGGTGAAGAGCTAAGACTCTAGAACCAATATAGATGTTTTCTTATACCTTGCATGAAGATACCTTAAGTCTGAATATTTTAATAAAATTTCCTTTTCTAATATGAGTTGGATTTTCTCTTACTTGAAGCCAAAGATATTCTGAGGTTATTTAATTTGTTTGACCCTTTATATTTTAAAAATTATCTTTTTGATGTATTATTTTATTATTTACTTTAAAAAATTACATTATGGTGTATATTTCCCAAATATAATACAAGTAAGCTAATTTGAAATTCTCAAAATGTTAGCTAAATTCTGCTTTAACAATTAAATTCAAAAGTGTCTTTAAAATAGTCCCTCATGAAAACTTAGAGGTTCTTTTCAACCATGGTCCCATAATTATGAATAACTTAAAAACAAATACTAGTTCATATGAGAATTGGTCTTTTAAAACATAAAATATGAATGAGTATCTTCATTTAAAAATGAAAGTAGTTTTCAATTTACTCTTATGAGAAACTGATTGCTAGAAAATCAGAAATACTAAAAAATAAATAAGTAAAAATAATTTTGGGACATGAGAATTTTGGACTCCATTGAAAGATCCAGACTTCATTTGATCTCTTTTCAATGGATTTATACAAATATTAAGAACATGAAAATATCAATTCTAAACCACTTTAAAAAGCTTATTTTTACGAACTATAAATCAACTTAAAATTTAAAAAAATAAAATTTCAAAAGGCACATATTTATTCAATTGGCTGTATAAGCAGACATCTGTATAACAAACTTGGCAACGTGTGTGGGGACAGAGAAGGGAGAGCAGAAGCAGTGGCTTAAGGCATCTCTATAGAAATTAGCTTTTACAGGAATACTTATGAGAAAGTGAAGATTCTTTTCATTTATCAAGGCACCTAGACTTAAAAAGAGTAAAGTTTCTTTAATGCCTGAATCTCTGATGTCACAAGACACAAGACACACAACTTGACAGCATCATACACACACAAAATTTAGAAAAAGAAAAATTTAAATAATAAAAACCTACAGGATTTTTTGTAAACGTTTTGTAAACTGACAGTCATTTCTTAAGGTAAATATTAAAAATAAGAAATTTTTACTAAAATGGCATATTACTGTGTCATGAAACTATAGCCACAATTCACCTAAACAACTGACATTATGCCCTATTAAATCCTCACACATGTGAGAAGAGAATTCAGTTCCCTGATATTATCTTGATAATCCATTTACAAGTACTGTGAACTATTGTTCAAATATGTGAACATTTTTATAAAATGGATTTTCCAGAAAAAGATGTCAAGGCTTGATATGTGTACTACAGTTTCCAGTCCTGTTGCCTGGTACCCTTTCTTAAAAGCTCTCTGCTTTGCAGGCAAATACTTCTCAACACAGTAATCCAAAGAGCTAAATAATTATAATTGGCATATGGATTTCACATACACTTTTATAGTAAATCAGGATTTACCAAAATATGTTAATAGAGTTGAAAAGCAACATACTTTAAAAAATATTTAGTATAAGCTGTGAATAAGATACTGTATACACAAAAGCTTTGCTTAGAAAGTATTGAGAATATGAAACTCTGAAAGTCATAGAAGACAATACATATGAATTGTATGTGTATATGGGGGGTTTGTATATTTGAGGTGTTTAAAGTGTTTTGAAATATAACATTAAAGCCACCAAAGTAAGAGTTTGAAAAATTTGAGGTTAAAAATTTAATTTTGGAATGACCCTCAAATCTATAAACAAGATGAAAGTATCAGGGAAAAGAAGTGTAACAACTCCATATAAATAAAAAACACCCCCACAGGAAAACACATTAAGATCATGAAAATAAACTAACATCATTTACAAACATATGAAAATACAAATGTTCAGTAATTACAAGAAATGCTGCTTAAATTTTGAGGTAATATAGTAGTAAAATAAATAATCATGAAATATTTTGTTTTTACATATCATGTTGAATCAGACAACAATGTAAGCAAAATCCCTCTTAGTATATGGAAATGAGCAGTCCTACTCACAGTGGAAATGTTGTGGTTTTTTTTTTTTCACAGTGGAAATGTTAAGTGGCACAAGTTTCTAAACAGCATTTGGGTAATATTTATCAAAATTACTTTTTAAATTGTTGTCACTTGAAATAGTAATTCCAATGAATCACATATTTTCTTAATAAATTAATTATATATATCAGCATATATGAGTTTGCAAGGGTGTTTCTCTCCAAGTTGTTTATGATAGAACAAAATAGGAAAATGGAAGACATAATCTAGGAACCTATATGTTTATCAAGAGAAAATTGTCACATTATGGTACAAACATTAAAAGGAAGATAAAAAAATTGTTAAAATTATAGTGCAAATACTTCCTTCCAACTACAAATGGAAGCTGACTGTGTCATACTGTCAAATTAGGTAAGCAGTTTTAAGAAGGTTTATAAGTATGATTCTATTTTTGTTAAATTATGTGTATAAGTTTAGAAAAAACTGGGGAGGAGATGCAACATATTTTAACAGAAGATCTGTCTCCACAGTAGCATTATATGTTGCTATAATTTTTTCATTGTCTAAAAGATACTTTTAATTTAGAAACTGTGCAATGAATGTTCATATATTTGATAGAAAAATAAACAGAAACAGGTTTTCTCATTCTTTCACAGCTAAAGTATTGCCAAAGTAAAACATTTTAATATTTCTGTAATACTGTACTGGTAATATATGAAACACAAGACTTGGATATATGGTTTCAGGGAGCAACTAAGCAGAGGAAAAAAAAACAACAACAAAAACAACAAAACTATTTTTTAAGACACCTTTGGTATGAGAGAATCAGAATTTTAAAAGTAATTAGTTAAATGTAAATAACTCTTGCATCTATTTCCAAACTGGATTTTAAATAGAACACAGTAAAAGTCAATATAATAAAACCCTTTTTAAAAAGTATAGAGGAACCACATCATATAAAGGAAAGGCAGGAGAGAAGAAAAGTCTGGAAATGGGACTGAAATTAAAATTATTCTGGACAACAAGCTAAGTGATGTAACTTCAATTTATCAGAAAATCAGTTAGTGAGCTTCTGATTAATCAAAGCTAAAAGTGAGTTGTAATGGGTTACAAAGCTCTTAAAGTCCAATAAAAGGGACATGGAGGTCATAAAAATAGGAAAGTTTTACTTTTCTGAACCCTGAGATAGTATCACTACATGGAACAACATATAACAGAGATTAGAAAACACAGTTGTTAAACAAAATTTCTATGTTCCCTATATATGACTTACATAATATTGGTTCCTGATTCAAAACTTAAGGCATAATTTTATGCTGTATACAAAGGCCAATTTTTGACCTGAATTGATACAGGGTTATAACTTAAGGAATGTAAAAGTTAAGGTTTTACTACTCAAGTCACAAATCTGATAACTAGCAAGCACCTGAATTATGTCAATCAATGGAAAGAACAGTAAAATATCCTATAAAGCAGACTTGTAGGCAACACTAAAGTAATTCCATCATTAATGTTAGCCATCAGAAAAACAATCATTTCAGGATAAAAACCGAAAGAAAATTCAATGATTTTCTACTATTTTAAACATTAATTCAAAATGAAATTAGATACTGAGTTTGTAGTAGGAATTTTTAAACTTTGGTTTCTTTTAAAAACATTAGATGAGAGATTAGAAAGTTTCTTTTTATAAAAATAAATTACTTTGCAATGCTTAGGTATAAGAACTACTTTGAGCATATTTTCATGGAAGAGATTAAAGCTAGCAATACTATAAAAATAAGAAAAAGTATGCAAAAAACGCAAGTAATTACCACACTTCAGTTGGTTCAAAATGTAGTAAAAATATATCTAATTATACTTATTACTATGAACACTATATCAAAATTGGAAAAATATACCATATTATAATTACATGGTGTTCCTCTGTAAAAAGAACCAAGGTTCTAAGATTCACTTATTTTTTCTCCAAAGGAAAATAAATAGCTTTGTATACAAAACTTTCCACCACAACGTTTACTAACTAACCAGCCATCAGCTGGAATTTAAAATTTACTGAGGAGAAATCAGGCAGAGATCACTAACATTTCTTAGTCTGCAGCACACACTGGCTGATGCAGAAAGTTTTCCTCTCCTAGGGTTTCTGGGCCAGGGCGATGTTGAGTGGCTTGGAGCCTAAGATGCGGCCATTCATCTCCGTCATTGCTTTAGTGGCCTCCTCCGCAGAGGAGAAGCAGATCAAGCCAAACCCTTTGCTTCGCCCTTCTTCCTGCATTACCTTAACCCTGCTAATTGATCCAAATGAAGAAAATTCCCTCCGCAGTTTTTCATCATCAATGGTCTCATCCAGGTTCTTAATATAGAGCTTCGCACCCTGGCACCGCCGAAATCTTTCATGTTTCAGCTGCTCAAACATTTGCTTTAACTCAGCCTGTCGCTCTGCTTTCTTCTGTGCCCGGCCTACAAAAAGCAGCTGTCCGTTTATGTCCTTTCCATTCATTTCTTCAACAGCCCTTTTGGCAGCCTCATGGCTATCAAAACTCACAAAGCCAAAGCCTTTGGATTTTCCACTGGAATCTGTCATAACCTTAACACTCAGGGTTTTGCCGTACTTGCTGAAAACTTCCTTTAGTCTCTCATCATCCATCTCATCTCCGAAATTTTTGATGTAAACATTGGTGAATTCATGGGCTTTGTTTTGAAACTCGGCTTCTCGATCTTTGCGGCTTTTGAATCTGCCAACAAACAGCCTGCAGTCCTTAAGCAGTGCCCCATTCATCTCCTCGATGGCCCTGTCGGCAGCAATCTGGTTTTGAAAGTGCACGAATGCATAGCCCCGGGAGCCGTGATCATCACTCATCACCTTGGAGGACAGGATCTTCCCAAACGCTGAAAAGTGTTCATAAAGTGTTTTGTTATCAATGGATCTGTCCAGATTCTTGATGAACACGTTCCCAATTCCAGATTTCCTTAAGTAGGCGTCACGTTGAGACCACATGAGACGGATGGATTTGCCCTTTATCAGGTCAAAGTTCATGGTGTCCAGGGCCTTTTGGGCATCTGCCAGCTGCAGAAAGTTCACATAGGCGTAGCCCAGGGAGCGGCGGGTGACCAGGTCCCTGCAGATGCGGATGGACAACACGGGCCCTACGGCGCTGAACTTCTTGAACAGCAGGTCCTCGGTGACGTCCGCATGGAGGTCACCCACGTACAGGGAGGCCTGGCGGTACTTGGCTGCTATATTCATCTTGCTCCTCACCACCAGAAGCCGGTCCCTAAAGAGCTCCTGGAGTGATTTCTGCAGGAGTGTGGCCCGGGCTCATGCGTGGTGGCCTCTGAGTCACGGCTTTGAGGCTCAGTGTTGGGGTGCACGTACGGCTCCCCAAGCTCAGGCATCATCCTCATTTCAAAACCCCTCAGGAGCCAGTCCGGCCCATCCTGGTACAGGAGTGACAGAACTTTGAAATCTCAAAGAAAGGCTCCCAGGACAAGCCTGTCCTTCCCGGCCAGTTTGTGAGCAATCTTCAGGTGGCGGGCTGGCCTTCCATCTGAGTGTTCTCCACTCTGGTTCAGCCCTCTGGTCGCTGGTTTCCAAATAAAAATAGGCCTTGCTCAAGCCAGTTTAAAGTTACAGCCTCCGGGGAAGAATTCCACAAGTGGCCGCTGAGGCGACGACCCGGGACCCGGCGCGCGGCGGTGAAAGCGGGGCCCCGGAGCCCCGAACCGCCCGGGACCGGGTCGTGCTGGCGGCGGCGCCCGGGCGCGGCCGGGGGCTCCGCGGGCTCCGCGCGCCCTGACCGATCCCGGCCGTTTTCCTCCCTGAAGACCCCGCGCGGAGCCCTGGGAAGAACGGGTGGGGGATGGGGAGGCGGACAGATCGACCGGGTGGATGGACGGAAGGACTGACGGCCGCGGCCCGGTGGGCTGCAGAGGCCGAGCAGGGGCTGGGGGCTCACCCGGGCTGCGGACGGCGCGGGGCGGACGGGAAGCCCGGAACTCGCGCGCTCAACTTCCCGCGCACTCGCTGCCAAGGGGGATGTTTTCTTTTTAATATTTTTGGAGAATGTTTTTCTTCCCACCCGCCCCTCTCGCTCACTTCCCACCCGCCTCCGAAGGCTTGGCTGAGGAGCAGGAGGCGGTGACCAGGGTGGAGAAAGACAGCCTAGGGGAGTGGCCCTAATAAACCCACCCGCCCGCTGGCCCTGGCGTTAAGTCTGACTGCGGGAGCTTTGCCAAGTGTGGATCTGGGCTTGTCACTTCCTAACTTCAAACTGTCCAGTGGCTTCCTTTGACTCTTAGATAAGATCCAATATCCGTACCTTGTTCTACAAAGTTCTGCGGGATTCCTTCCATGTTCAGCCTCAACTGCCCCCTGGATCCCTTACTAAACTACATGCCTTCTTTTGTTCAGGGGCAACTTGACAAAGCTGTGTAGATGCTCTTTCCAAACAGAAGTTTCCCCTGTACAACTTTTGAAAAACTTCAGTTGTCACTCTTAGAAAGTTACACTACCTTGTATTTTCCTGGAGTTTGTCTAATTTAAATATATTGTACATTCCATGGCAGTAGGGACCATAAACTCGTTTTATTTCCTGGCTTAACTTGGAGAAATGAGGTGCTCAGCATTTACTGAAAGAATCCATTGCGTGGAATAGATGAGATATTTAATCTGACGTTGGTTTTCATGCCTGGAAACATGGCAATAGTGTTCCTTACCTCAGATTAAATGTAAAGATTAAATGAATTAGTAGATTTGGAAATGTCTAACACAATATCTTGCAGAGAATAGGCTTTGGGTAACATCGGTTTTATTTCCTCTAGTTAAAAAATTCCTTAACATCATTTCCGTAAAACATTAAATTTGAATCATCATTCATTTTAAAGAATGTTACCTGCAAAACTGAATTGTGTGGATTGGTTTATATAAAGTTAATCTATGGTTTTCAAACTTTAATGGACATAGAAATGCAGAAGGAATCTTTTTTGAAAGCAGATTCTGATTCAGTAATTTGGAATGAACTAGAAACTCTACACTTCCAAAAAGCCCCTGAGTGATGCAGATTCTGTTGGTCTTTGAGCTACACTCTTAATAACAAGACTTAAAGGCTAAATGAATGAGTCCCTATAGTGGTGTCTTCTCTAAGGGCTAGAAAAAAAAATTTTTTTCTTTCAAGAGATAATGATACTGACAAAATTCTCAGTGATATATTAAACACACACACAACTAAATTGGAAGGTGATTTTCACTATAAAATCCAAATTGCTTTTAACTTATCTAGTGTTGAATAATGATTCTATGATAACTCCCAAATTAATCCTGATTACTGCTTTTTGTTTGTGAAATTTATTCTGATATGTGTGCTCTTGTAGTATCATTGTTCAAATAAAGTAATCTTTTCTTCAACCATATATCTTCTAGGTGCAATTAAAAAGGAAAAAAAGACCACTGACATAGGTGGTAGATACCAACAGTGGATACCAGCACATACTTAAAAAATTCAGACACTATTTGGCATTGTTCAAAGTAAATAAAAGTTGTCACCATATTCAGTATTATCAGGTCTGTTTAAAAAAGAAAGTTTCTAAGTGTACATTTCCTGAGAATTTTGCTAAGACTTTTTATTTCTAGGAAAAGTGCCTAAGATCACATTAGTTCTTCGTTAAATAATTTAGCTATAGTATATATCAGAATGTTTCAAAAACTCATTTATTTTCCATTTTACTTTAGTGTAATCTTCATAAACATTTTGTGAAAAGTGAAGAAGAGTTTCCGGTTTAGTCTTAAAATTTAGTCTTAAATTTCTTGTCTCTAATCAACATACAAGCGAAAGGTACGAACTTCAATTTGTTAAATGACCACCAATCATGCTTCTTATTTATAGTACTCATTACACTGCTTTCATTTTTTATGTTTTAACAAAGTAAGCATTTTTTAAGCATCTATGATTTTCTTTCTTCTCTTTAATTCTCTAAATCTCATCATTTTGTCAGTTGTGTTGATTCAATAATTTCTTAATTTGGGATGTCTTTTACCCTTTGCCCTTTGTTTCTATTCCCATTATCACTGCTCTTGCCTCATTTCCTTGTGCATTATCACACAAGTTTTATCCATTCATCTTCTTTTGTTTATATGCCAGTCTATTCATATGGCAGTGCAGTGTGCATTGTGCTGCTAGCATAATCTTACTAACAATTCTTTCATAAGATTTCAGTAAAAAATAACAAATGACTACCAAAACTGTGCAGTATCAATTCTATCCTAGCTACATATATCTTCTGTCAGGCTAATTCATCATTTTTTATATGTACATACAGTTAATTCTTCTAAATACATACTTCCCCTATGATTATCTAAATTCTATTATCCTTGAGCCCTGTTTTCATCAATACTTTTTTTCTCTCAGTAGTCCAGCTGACACTGATTACTTTTCCTTTATGGAAACAATTTATTTAACATATGCATCATGTATTTGTACTTAATTTTGGCATGAATTTATTGGTTTTGATAGACTTTGACTTACAATTGATACTGCCAATGTTAATTGTCTTATACTTTCCTTACCCAATTGTTGCAGGTTTGCATATTGCTAACTTGCATGTCTTCTTAATTCCTCAAATATTCTGAAAATATCTCCATTAAGTGCCAACAATTTGCCTCCTTTTTTTTTTTTTTTTTTTTTTGACTGCACAGTGTGGCATGCAGTATCTCAGTTACCAGACCAGGAACTGAACCTGAACCCTCTGCAGTTGGAAGCATGGAGTCTTAATCACTGAACCACCACAGAAATCTCTGTTTTGCCTCATTTTGAAAATACGTTGTAAGTTTGCCCATCTTACGTTATTTAGCTCAATCACCATTCAGAGTACCAGTATATTTTGTGTGGGTGACTTACAGCATTCAAATTCGAGGACATAAGATGCTATTTTGCTTAAATGGCAGGAAAAAATGTTTGTCAGTGTTTCTATTCACTGATATTGATGTTAACGGAGGTCAGTGCTTAACTCAGTATATATTATGAAGAAATGAGTAAACAGCTATTTTGAGTATGAAAATGCATTTTAAAATAGAAATCTCTTGTACTAATTAGACCAGTTTCTGACATCTACTTGAATCATTGCTCTGATGTAGTCAAACTATTGATAAAATTTTCCTTATTTTTGTTCAAAATGTTCTGTATAGTCTTAATAGAAAGCAAGAACATAAATGAAGCTTGTTTTTCTTATATTTAGATAGTGTTTTGTTCAGTATTTACTCCAAAGTGTAACATTGCATCTTTTAGATTGTTTCAATTTTATTTGACAATTATGGTCTCTTTTCAGTTGTAACTGTTTTCTAATTTTTTTTTTTTTTACCAAGATTGTGTTAATTTCCTTAGTATAAGGTATATGGTTTACATATTAAAGTGATACTTCTTCATTCAGGGTATATAGAAATGTCACAAAAATAATATTTGATTACTAGTAGTTCTTGATCAAAAGTTTAAATCAATCCAAAATATGATTTGCCAGTAAAAATACAGGCATTATAGAAATTAAACTGAATAAGACACAACATGTTTCCCTGAAAGTTTCAAGGCTCTTATTAGAAAAAAAAAAGACTAAAGGAACAATTTTAAAACAATGTAAATTCAGTAGCTAAGAATGTATATGATAGAAATTTAGCAAAGGAGATATATGAGTAAGTCTATCTATAAGAACCAAAAAAAGATTTTGCAGAGAAGATGGCACTAAAGAATACCAAGCTCCCTTTTTGTGAACTATGGGGAAGTTTAAGTATAAATAATGTTGGTGTCAGGCTTCCCTGGTGGCTCAGCAGTAAAGAATCTGTGCACCAATGCAGGAGGCATGGGTTCTATCCCTGGGTTGGGAAGATCTGGAGAAGGAAATGACAACCCACTCCAGTATTCTTGCTTGGAAAATCCCAAGGACAGAGGAGCCTGAAGTGATACAGTCCACAAAGTCACAAAGAGTTGGAAATGACTTAGCGACTAAACAAGAACCACCGCAACTAAAATGCTGGCATCAACCAGTATCCACTTGATATTGCTGGAATACAAAGTGTAAAGAAGGAAGTGGCAGGAATTGAGACGAGAACAAAGTAAGAGCAATAGACCAGATTGCTCACATGCTAGGCTGTATTACAGAATTTGTTCTAAAGGAAAGCTATTGGAATGACTGATCTAAGAAATGACGTGTTTATATTACCTCTCAGAATTGTAATGTGAAGATAATGTGAAAGACATGGAGTCCTGGAAACATGAAGCAGGGATAATGTAAAGATGCATAATCACAAACCATTCTGAGTATGAAAATGGACTTTAAAATAAAAATCTCTTGGGGAATTCCCTGGTGGTCCAGTGATTAGGACTTGGCACTTTGACTGCCGTGGCCCAAGTTCAGTCCTTCATGAGGGATCGTGCAAGCTGTATGGCCAAAAAAATAAAAGAAAATAAAAATAGAATAGAATGGAATAAAATGAAATCTCTCATACTAATGAGACCAAAGTGTTTCTGAAGTCTGCTGAATGGTTGCTTTGATGTAGTCAAGTGAAGTGAAGTGAAAGTTGCTCAGTCGTGTAGTCAACTGTTAGTAACATAGCTTTAGGCATTGATTGTATGGCGATTAAGATACAACTGATGTTAAAAAGCATTTGTTTTAAAGTTCCAATCTGACTGCCCTCAGATGGCTGCCCAAAGGTTCTGCATTTTGTCACTGTGTCCTACCTACTTTACTTGTACCCTTTCTCCTTGCTCCAGAGCTCCAACTTCATCTTACTGTTTAATCCTGTTGCCAAAGCTAAGAAAGCTGCTCACCTTGTATTTTCAGTTTTTTCAGTTAGCAATCAGACATATCTATCACCACGTATTATCACCTTTCATAACACAAATCCGTTGTACTATTATGCCCAAATCTTTTCAACCCTACCACGGGTAGGCAAGGAAGAACTAAGGGAGTGAAGAAGTCTGAGATGCCCTTCTTGGCCAGCTATCCTTTTCTTGGTGAACCTATGTACTACTGTAAGAGAATCTTATTGGCTCTAACCTTGATGAATAGAGAAGGATTGGGAACTACTGCCTTATTCTTGTAAGCAGGGAAGATCTAATATCTTTCATGAAGATGTTCATCTCATTACTGGTCAATCATACAGAGATGATTTCCTGACACCCAGCTGGGGATCTCTTGTCTACTTTGGATAGAAATATGTTCTGCTCATCTCATCATTTTAGTCTCTACTTGTCTACACTGCTGCCATTAGCATTAGTCAGCCAAATTCCTATCTAGAAAATGGTGTCCCAGGTTCCACAGGCTTAACCCTCCAAAGTTTCTACATTACGATCCACAGGAGTCAGTGCAGAAGAGAAAGTGGTTCAAGACTGGGTCACTGGGAATTGATCCTTTAGGTGTTAATGATTTCTCCTCATTCATGCTTTTCTCTGAAGGTGAGCCTTATGAAAGAATGTGAACAGGTTGATACCAGTTCAGGGTGTGTAATTATCTCTGCTGTTCTCCTGCCAGGACCATTTCTGTAATTAGGTAGAAAAGTTTTATGAAGCAACAGATTTTCTGCATGGTCCCATGTTTTGGCTACAAATGACAAATTTCAAATACCTGAAAAGGTGTTCTAGATATAAAGTCTTTTTTCTATAGTTTGATAATTCTGTCTTTAAAGAAAAAAATCTTTTCTTCTGGTAGCAGTTCCTGATATCTTTGTGTGTAACTGCATCTTCTGATGTTTGCTGTTATGTCCAACTGCAGGAGGTGCTAGTCAATTACAGGCTTAGGAACTACTTGCTATGGGAAAACCTCTTTATCAATCCCATTGCCACATATATAAATACAGACTCATTTGTTGTTTTTTATTATGGTCACTATCCTCAACACTCACACAAGCTATGCCACCACCACTACCAACATCTTTAAAGTGAAAATTCCACAAAAGCAAAAATTGTGTCTAAATGAGTCACCACCATATTCTCAATGCCTTAA
Organism: Bubalus bubalis; assembly: GCF_019923935.1. NCBI lineage: Eukaryota > Metazoa > Chordata > Mammalia > Artiodactyla > Bovidae > Bubalus > Bubalus bubalis. The sequence goes on from NC_059173.1 coordinate 48,408,192, forward strand.
ATAAGGGCTCCCATGCAATGGGGTTCTCAACACTTCTATTTTGAATGTTGACAGACAATTCTTTATAAATCATTTACATTTTTACACATCTTATAAATAGAGGTATGCCTGCATGCTCAGTCCCTCAGTCGTGTCCAACTCTTTGTGACGCCATGGACCATAGCTTGCCAGGCTCCTCTGTTCATGGAATTTACCAGGCAAGAACACTAGAGTGGTTTTCAATTCCTTGTCAAGGGATCTTCCCCACCCAGGGCTCAAACCTGTGTCTCTTGCGTCTCCTGCATTGCCAGGTGGGGTCTTTCCACTGCAACACCTGGGAAGACCGTAAGTAGAGGCACTGAGTGCCTTTGTCTTGAGCTATGGTTTAAACAATGTTTAAATAGCAAATGGCCTTGGAAAAAATTGTGTTTCCCTCTGAAGCAAAGTGCAGGTTTATGCAAAGACTTAGAAGATATAGATACTTTCTTTGGAGCACAGAGCAGGCATACTTTCTGCCCATTACAAATGATTCAGACTTTGTAAGTACTGGGTTACTCTCCTCTTATACAACCCACTGTGGGTGCAGGAGTCACCTGGATGTTCGCACACCAAACTGTGGGAATTTGGGCTTGGGGAAACTAACAAGCATATGTTAATATTGGCTACTGCTGTCACTGTGAGGAATGAAGTCTTTGTCTCTAATCCAGAGCATCCATAAAACTGTCGTAAGCTAATTTCTTTGATTACAAGTAGGGTAAAATCTCAGACCTTCATAGATCTTGACAGTTTTGGTAGCAATAATGGGATCCTAACAAAGACATAGATCTCTGGAAAGGAAGGCTAATGGCCACACAGGTAGCTAAATGGGATTTATCTGTAGCAAAAATATAAACCAAATAATATTAATATCATCTATGTGGCCAAAAAATTGCTCCTCAGTTTATTGCCTGTTAATCAGGAGAAATGGGTCAGGTGGTCTCAGGCTAAGGCTAGGGGAATAGATACAAAGTCAGTTGCCCAAATGGCAGCCTGGTTGTTGTTCAGTCATTAGGTTTATGTCTGACTCTTTGAGATCCCATGAACTGCTGCATGCCAAGCTTTCGTGTCCTTCACTATCACCCAGAGTTTGCTCAAACTCATGTCCATTGAGTCAGTGATGCCATCCAACCATCTCATCCTCTGTGGCCTCCTGCCCTCAATCTTTCCCAGCATCATGGCCTTTAACTCTCCTTAGGGGGAGGCAATTTTCTCACTATTCTGGTCTCAGTTCCGTCCCACTGAAACAACTAAGATTAATCCGGGACAGGCAGACTGTTTAACACTTTCAGACAATCATTGCAGACACTTGTACTGAAAAGCAGGAAATTTATGACCACTATAAGCATTAACAAGACAAGTCAATACAACTTTGGTTAGTTCTTATGGTAGATGATGCTGGGGTAGAGTATGTAAGACTTGTGGGGGAAAAACAAAACAAAACAAAAAAACAGCAGTAGCTGTGTCATCTCCTGGCTTAGCTGTTTTTATGGGCTTCTATGGTCTATCATGTCAACTTTAGAATCATTTGAAGACAAAAGCAAAAGATCTCCAGTTATTCATTGATTTGTTTTTCAGTGGGTGCTAACTATTATTGATAATAAACAGCTTTGGTCCACTTAGGGAGATTTTCCTGAGATAGAAGTACTATTGTAGAAATGTACAGATGAGTAAGTGACTAGTATTTATGCTTTTACTGTCCTGATTGGATTTGAGCAAAGTGACCCATGGGGGAAATAAATTACTAATCCAAAGAAAGTTTTGTAATTCCCAAAATAACTAACCCCTACCATTATGGAAAAATTCCCCAGCCCCTATATTAAAGCAAGATAAAACTTTAACTTACATCTTATGACAATGGAGCAGGAAATGCCTCATATTAAGGTGAACTGCTTTAAATAAGTTGCTGCTCTATGAGTCAAGCCCAACTTGGCTAAAGTGCACTAACCCAACAGCCCCAAAGGCAAATTCGTTGGTTGTGGCCACTGAATGTATTCTCCAAGGCTAAACAAGATTGTGCCAGTTATTAGGAATAGAACACTTGATAGGTAAAGACTTTTGAACAGGCTGAAAATATTGGAATTAATTTATTTAAATCCAAAGCTAAAATCATACCACTTAAACCTGATGGTAAAGGTGAGTCTAATTTTAAAGGTAAGGAGCAGTTTTCCTTGTGTTCATTGCCTAATCCTTTGCTCCATGTTTACTTCCACCTCAGGCATTTCAATGAGAAAGATAATTATTGATTGGCCAAAGTTTCCTGGTGCCTGAAGGGAAACCAGTGTCAAGCTTGCTGGGCTATTTCAGGGAAGGGAAAGAATCAAAATTCAATGGCTTTTTTGGACACTGATGTTCAAGTCACAATCCTACCTAGACTCTTGGAAGGAAGAGGGTGCTCAAATCCAACTAATGGGGTTGGGCATAGTTCACAGTGGGCAAGAGAAGATAAATGGTCCTTGTGGGTGGGTGAGTCCTTTGGGACAAAGCAAAGCACTGTTCATTGATTTTACAACTGAGTTTATACTAGGAATTTATGTGTTAGGTGTTCATACTTTCTTACAAATTGGTAAATTACAAACAACCCTCTTTGGGGTACTGTATTATGGACATGGTGGCTCAGTGGCAAAGAATCCACCTGCCAATGCAGGAGATGTGATTTGATCCTTGGGTCAGGGAGATCTCCTTGAGAAGGAAATGACAACCCACTCCAGTATTCTTGCCTGGGAAATCCCATGAGCTGAGGAACCTGGCATGCTAAAAACATGGGGTCACAGAGAGTCAGAAACCGACAGAGAGACAGAAAGCGACTATACAACAATTATGGATATAAATAGCTGCTCCTTATCAAAACATCTGGGTCCCTAATATAAATGCCCATGTTAAAGGTCATTCACTCGTGAGTTTGACAGCTATCAAGCTGATAAATGAATGTTCAGCACGTAACTGTCACTGCTCCCTGAGTCCATCATTGTGTCCCATGTTTCATGACTGTGTTTCTGCAGTGGAGAAAGGTCACATAACATTGAGTCCTGCTCACTCCCAGCCTCCACTCATGTTACCCTATCTTGGATCAATCAGTACAGGCTCACCACCACTGACACATATTCAGGTTACAGTTCTGCTGTTCAAGTTCAGTCTGTACCACTGTGATCTTTGAGGCTAAACTACTGTATTTTTGGCTTCTTGAACCAGGGATACTTAAACAGTCTGATAATGGAAAACCTTTATTACAAAATCCACTCAACAAGAAACTGATAATCAAGTTACTCAGTTGATGTTCCATACTCTGCACTATCTACAGACATCATGGAGGATTAGAACATCCTCAAAAATCAACTCAAAATGATTCTGACTGTACCTTTCTCTACCACTGTTGGTCCACACCTTGTAGTTATAGAGTTTAATCATTGAATGCATGTGGCTGTCCCCAGTAAGTTATTATCTCATTTGGTCACTTCCTAGGTAGTGATCAGGACCAAGCTAGGTTATATAGACTTATTATGAGTAGTTGCATTCTACCCTGTCCATGCTTGACCATATGGTCTTTTCTTTCCCCTAATGTCATCACCAGGCTGGATTGGTTAATGTATCCTCTAAGAAGTAGCATGGCCAAAAGGGACTCAAGGGACTCAAACTCTGTTTTATGGGAAACAACACTTGACACATCTTTTGTGTTTCTGCATAAATTGCAAGAAGAGGCACTACTGCCATTTCTGCAGACTGTCCTTTCTAGGATGTTTATATAGCGAACTAACTGCCTTGGAAGATACAGTTGGTGTTTCTCCAAGCAAACACCAGGCATTCTTGGTATAGCTTATAAAATATCTCTGTTCCCTAAGTCCAAGTTCCTTTAATGCAACCTACTTAATATTAAGGGGTCACCTTACTCTCTTCATAGGACTCTTTGGGAATTGTTCTTAGGGAACTGATAGGAGAAATGATTATATGCTGGCTGCTGCTGTTGCTCTCAGAGATTAAGTTCTTTGTGCCTGATTCATATCTTGTTTCAGCATCCATGAAAACAGAATACTAATCTAGCAGTAAAAAGCAGGGGAGATATCAAAGTCTTCACAGATCTTGACATTAAGCAAGTAATTGAATGAGTTATGCATAGTTTCTGTCATGTATGAAGCACAATTCTCATGACTTTGGAGGAAGATCACTGGTATATTTCTGCATCCTCATACTGCACTCAGTATCACCTCTCCATCTCCACTGGCCAAGTGGTGATGCACCTAAGTGTAATCAGTAAGACTGGAAGCTATCTGGTATACAGCCATTAGTGCCTCTTTCTTTTGCCCATTCTCTGTCTTGCAAGTTTCAGTGGGTTACCTTAGCCCCCTTTGTTTCCAATGTCCTTATCAAATTAGCTTTAGACACAAAAATATTGAAAACAACTTGGGTTTAGAATATATTTGGGGCATTTTTGACTCCATCAAAAATATATTTAAATATATATATATATATACACACACACACACACACATATACTTGTACTTTAAGTACAAGTATATGTGTGCGTACTTTAACTTGAATACGACAATCTGAAAGAAAGTCTTTAAAGTCTCCATAATCTTCTTGTTATTCAGTCTCTGGAACATTTCATTTTGGTCTCTGAAGTCAAGCACCTGCTACTATGTGCCCTGGACTTCTACAATCTGAGAACACTGAGGAGAGTCTGGGTTACTTATTCTATTTCCTTTCTCAGACTGAATGGTTCCTTGCTGAGCAGCACACAATCCACAATTGACTAGGATCCTATCATTAAGCCTACCTTGGTCCACATGCCGTTTCTTTCTATAGGAATGAGATGCTGAAATATCTTTGGTGGAGTCTTGGCATTCTTCACCACTGGCTTTCTTTCCTAATATTTTATGCAGAAAATTCTCTGCATGCATCATCCTAATAAACTTTTATAAAAAGTCATAGTCTTGGCTGGCTTTTTAGATAGAAAATCTCTTTCTAAAACCTACACTTTGACAGCTGTCCTAGTGCTAAGATCACTGTCTAACTCATCCTACAGCTGTCTCAGTGCTAAGATATCTGTCTCCTTTGAATCCCCTCTCCTAAAGAGGGTCATAGAATTACGTCTTCTCAGGTTATGTCTACAACTAATCCTATGCACCATTTTTTCTAACAGTTTCTAACAACTGTAATTTGATTCAGGGTAGTCAGTTAACATACCAGGGTTCACCAATCCCAAGGGAGAGACACCACATTTGCAAATTGGCCATTGTATCTTACACAGTCTTCCACTGTGTGCTAGTCCAGGACGTTAACTAGGAAGGACTCAGCCTTGTTTACAGCTAATCATAATCACCTTCAGACACATAGAGTCAGTCTCAGATGGCAAATCAGAAGTCCTTTTTCATTTATATTTCCTTCTCATTCCATATCTCATCCTTTCTATTTCCTCAGATTCCCTGGTTTATACTGCATCATTTCTTGTGGTCTAGGGCAGGAAAAACTATTGACCCTAGATCCTGATATTCTTCAAGAAGAGGGCATATACTACAAACCACATTTTTTTTTCATGCTGATGTTTGAGTCTTTATATCATAATATTTTTAAAGTAACATAAAATATTTTCTTTCTTAAAGGCCCAGCTCCACCAGAAGTAAAGAATGAGAAGAGCAAGAGTCTAAAGGGACAGAGACCTGAGCCAGTCACATAGTCAACTGAATGATTACTGATGAGGGCCTGAATTAAGACACTAAGTAGTTTAGAGTTGTTACGTATGCAAGAGGTGGAACTGGTATATAATCTGAATTCTGATTTTCCCTAAAATTACTCATAAAAATGTTTAGTATTTAACTAATAAGAGCAACTGTCTCTTGTACATCATCTATATTCTAGACATTATATATTGTTACATAAAATGAGTATAGAATAAGTGGTCAACCAATTCCTATTTTTTAAAAATATTGTATTATTATCAGTTTTACATATTTTGCCTATTCATTTCTGACAACAGTCCTAAAAGGGAGCTACATTTACCATTGTTTTAGATCTGGACATCAGATACAGAAACTATAAGTAAGTTGTCCAAGTAATTGAAATATAAGAAAGTGGGGATTTTAATCTATGTCTCTCTGATTTCCAAACTCATTTCTTTCCATTGTATAAATTACATTAACTTTAAATGTAGTTTTTGATGTTTCTGTAAACATACTTGAGTCCTTTTTTTTTCTTTTAATTGAGATTGAAACGTTATACAAGCCCCTGAGTCCCTGTCCTTTGAAGTCAAAGGCTTTTATTTTATTAATAGCCTCCCAGGTCTCCCTTGAGTCTTAAAAGGCTGACTCTAGAGTTAATTATTAGAAATGTGAAGATGTAGAAACATATAATAGCTGTTGGCAACAATTTAGACTAAACCAGCCACAGAGCAGCCACCAAACTCCCAGTTCCCTGAAAGATATAGATAGATCAAAGTCTGACATACATTCCTAAGTTATTTTTGCAGGAAGCAGACCCTCCTCCAGGTGAAAACTACTGACCTCAAGTACCCAGACACCAGACCAGTTGAAACCATAAGATTTGTGATTCTAGAAATTTCACCTTAATGTTAACTAATCTGAGAACTGTGCATGCACACACTGATCACGTACCCTTAAAACAAACCCCAGCCCTCAAAACCCAAACTTTATATGCAACAAGATGTTAAGGTGATTCTTAAAGACACTAGTCTACCATCTTCTCATTTAGCTGGCTTGGCTTTCTTTAATAAAGTCATTCTCCTTGCCTCAACACCTTGTCACTTGACTTACTGACCTGTCGTGCAGCAAGTGACCAACCCTGGGTTTGGTAACAAGATCTAACTGATACATAACATTGTGTGAATTTACAATATACAACATGTTGTTTTGATATATTTGTATACTGCATTATGATCACCACCTTAGTCTAGCTAATACCTCTATCACATCACATGATTACGTCTTCTTTTTGTGATGAGAGCAGTTAAGATCTATTCTCTTAGCAACTTTGAAATTTGTGAAACACTATCGTTAAAAATAATCTCTATGCTGTGCATCTCTAATTTTTTAAAACAACAATCAATCTAACTTAAAAGGCATTAAAAGGATTTCAAAGACAATAAAAACAAAGCATCAAGCAATATTCAGTTTCCCTCATCATGTACTGTATTCCCTCATCACAATAATTTGTACTTTTTGTAGCCATTTAGAACATCCTGCCAGCATTCTCTGTGTTCTTATTCCTGCTATTTCTTAATTTACCTTCTCCTTATATTTTGCTAACACATCTCTTCTCGTCAGCTAACTAATTAAACAATCTTCCAGACTATATTGTGTAAGTTCCTAATGGGGTGTCAAAGAGACACTGGAGACAAATGCATCACCAGGCCATGAGTGAGGTGTGTAGGGATTCTGGGAAGATGTGCCACTTTGATGGACAGGGACTTTGAGCTAATAAAGCCCTCAGGGATCTCCTTGACCCTCTGGAATTTTCATACTGACATAGCTGAAATTCTCCTAAGCTGTTCTGTTCCCAGAGCAGATACAAGTTTATTTTTACCTGGAGTCCAAGCTGGTTTTACTTATTTGTTTGCTTGTTTATTTATATTTATTTTTATTGAGATATAATTGACATGTATTAGTTTCAAGTGTACAATACAATGATTAGAAATCTGTATATATTCACTGAGGAGTGAGCACCAGAATAAATCTAGTTACCATCCATCACCATACATGGTTACTATATTTTTTCCTTGCAATGAGAAATTTTTGGAGGCAGGCTAATTTTAGATAACCATAAGAAGGCTACTGCTGAGAAAAACTTCAGAGATGATTCAAAAGGAAAAAAAGGATGAAAGGAAAGAATGATTTTGAAGAAGAATGGCTAAATTCCGGAAATACAAAAATACCTGGAATACTATTAGGTCAATCTGAGAAAACAGGTTGTTTCTCTGGTCATGTAAGGCTAATGCTAATCATCTTTATAAATTTTCTGGGACTTACTTTTTCCATTTGTGAAAAGAAAATCATCAGACTATGAAAGCAAAGTTATCTGATATAATAATGGAAATCAACAATTATTGAATGCTAGCATGTGTGTTAGTCGCTCAATCCTGTCTGACTCTCTGTGATCCCTTGAACTGTAGCCCCAAAGCTCCTCTGGTCATGGGATTTTCTAGGCAAGAATACTGGAGTGGTCGCCATTCCCTTCTCCAGGGAATCTTCCCAACTCTGGGATCAAATCCAGGTGTCCTACATTGCAGGCAGATTCTTTACCATGTGATATACCAGGGAAGCCCCTACTAGGTGCTTCCATGAGTCATGTTTTAGCATGCATGTTATATGAATTATCCCATTTAATTTCTACAAAACAGCATGTGGTAGATAACTATTGTTAGCTCCATTTAAAGATAACAATGATGAGGCACAGAGAGTTTAAATTATAATTGCCTAGGGTCATGGGGTTACAAATCTTGACAGCCTGACTCTAGTCAGTTTTATTCTTGGCTTCATTGGTGAGTCAACATTTTACTCAGATGCTGCCAAAATGTCCTTCTGAAGGCTGTTTCTGCACAGGTTGTGGGGTGAGGGTGTCCACTCTGTTCCTGGTTCTCTCTGGCAGCTCTCCTTCAGATTTTAGCCAGCATTAGTCAATGGGCTTTGACACAGACACCCACTTAATTTACCCACCTCTTCACCTACTCTTCTCTCAGTAGCCTTTAATCCTCTGCCCTCTGTCTACTTGACTCAAGGCTTCCTCCACGCTGCTGAGCCAGTGAAGGCTGACCCATGCCCTGAAGATACCAGTAGTCTCCAACAGCTCCACCCTCTATCTACCTCATTCTCTTCTAGCCTAGTGTGTTTTGCTCACTGTTTTCTTAGTTTCAGTCTTGCCAATATTATCTGCATCCCCACTCCAGGTATAAAATGAAAATTAGGCCAGGGCGAATATTCAGCCCTTCTTACACCACAGGGGGACTGGGCAGTTCAAAGACTTAGATACACAATTTCTGTTGACAGTCGTTCTAAGCTGTGACATCCTTTTACTGAATTAGAGTTTTTATTGAATTTTTCATGTCATGTGCATTTTTAAATCTTGTCAGCAACTCTCCATCTATTCTTTCAATGATATAATTTGTCTACGAAATCAATAAAATCTCTTAGATTTTTCCTAGGAAACCAAAATTTATTTTCTCTTCCTTTATGGATTATTTGTAGTTATTTGTTGTTGCTGTTGGTTTGATACTTTAATTCTTTTAAAGTCATTATGCTATGCTATATGGGAATACCAGACCACTTGACCTGCCTCTTGAGCAACCTATATGAAGGTCAGGAAGCAACAGTTAGAACTGGACATGGAACAACAGACTGGTTCCAAATAGGAAAAGGAGTACATCAGGCTGTATATTGTCACCCTACTTATTTAACTTATACGCAGAGTACATCATGAGAAACACTGGACTGGAAGAAGCACAAACTGGAATCAAGATTGCCGGGAGAAATATCAATAACCTCAGATATGCAGATGACACCACCCTTATGGCAGAAAGTGAGGAGGAACCAAAAAGCCTCTTGATGAAAGTGAAAGTGGAGAGTGAAAAAGTTGGCTTAAAGCTCAACATTCAGAAAACGAAGATCATGGCATCTGGTCCCATCACTTCATGGGAAATAGATGGAGAAACAGTGGAAACAGTGTCAGACTTTATTTTTGGGGGCTCCAAAATCACTGCAGATGGTGACTGCAGCCATGAAATTAAAAGACGCTTACTCCTTGGAAGGAAAGTTATGACCAACCTAGATAGAATATTCAAAAGCAGAGACATTACTTTGCCAACAAAGGTCTGTCTAGTCAAGGCTGTGGTTTTTTTTTGTGGTCATGTATGGATGTGAGAGTTGGACTGTGAAGAAGGCTGAGCGCTGAAGAATTGATGCTTTTGAACTGTGGTGTTGGAGAAGACTCTTGTGAGTCCCTTGGACTGCAAGGAGATCCAACCAGTCCATTCTGAAGGAGATCAGCCCTGGGATTTCTTTGGAAGGAATGATGCTAAAGCTGAAACTCCAGTACTTTGGCCACCTCATGTGAAGAGTTGACTCATTGGAAAAGACTCTGATGCTTGGAGGGACTGGGGGCAGGAGGAGAAGGGAATGACAGAGGATGAGATGGCTGATGGCATCACTGACTCGATGGACGTGAGTCTGAGTGAACTCCAGGAGTTGGTGATGGACAGGGAGGCCTGGCATGCTGTGATTCATGGGGTGGCAAAAAGTCGGACATGACTGAGCGACTGAACTGAACTGATGCTATGCTAAGTCACTTCAGTCATGTCCGACTCTGTGCGACCCCATAGATGGCAGCCCACCAGGCTCCCCCGTCCCTGGGATTCTCCAGGCAAGAACACTGGAGTGGGTTGCCATTTCCTTCTCCAATGCATGAAAGTGAAAAGTGAAAGGGAAGTCGCTCAATCGTGTCCAACTCCTAGCAACCCCATGGACTGTAGCCGTCCATGGGATTTTTACAGGCAAGAGTACTGGAGTGGGGTGCCATTACCTTCTCCACTTCACACACACACACACACAAATGCATTTCTTGATTATAGACTTGTCTCATCCTGTATGTTGCAGCCCCATTTGTGGTGAAGATGTAAAACTCTTTCAGTAATTTAGCTCCCAAAGAGAAATATTCTCTAGTGGTTCCTAACATATTTCTCTTTGCTAACAATCTTAAATTACCTTCCTCCTCTGTGAACCATATTTTATTAATATGTCTTATCTAAGTGATATTAAATTTTTTCTATAATAGTATTTTATAAGCTCTTATAAAACTCATGCTGCTGCTGCTGCTGCTAAGTCACTTCAATCGTGTCCGACTCTGTGCGACCCCATAGATGGAAGCCCACCAGGCTCTCCCGTCCCTGGGATTCTCCAGGCAAGAACACTGGAGTGGGTTGCCATTTCCTTCTCCAATGCATGAAAGTGAAAAGTGAAAGGGAAGTCACTCAGTCATGTCCGACTCTTAGCGACCCAATGGACTGCAGCCCACCAGGCTCCTCCATCCATGGGGTTTTCCAGGCAAGAGTACTGGAGTGGGATGCCATTGCCTTCTCTGAGAAAACTCGTAAGTACTACAAAAAAAGCACCATCTTGGAAATAACAGTCTAATTATTGTAGTTGATATTTGCCCTTTCTTTAGCAGTAAATAGTGTTGGAATTGCTTTCATTTTTCTTTTTCTTTTTTTTTTTTTTTTTTTTTGCTGCTGGCACCCTTTCCTTTTTATTTTTATTTTATTTTATTTTTTTAAATTTTTTTTATTTTTCTTCTTAGAAATATTAAATAATTTTCATGACATTTATTATTGAGACTAGAGCAACTAAAAATAGTAGTGCTAATCATAAGATATATAAGATCTTACATCATAAGATATATTTGGAAGAACAAAAAAAAAATTTCAGTTTGGAAAATAGGAGATTCATGGAGAATCTTATAATTGTTTAGAGAAAGTGAGTTTCAACTTAATCTCTGTGTGAATGGGAAGGACTGGTGACAATTATATGAGGAATATTTTAGCTTAATTTGAAAAATTTACATAAATTAGAGGAATTTAAAAATAAAAGTTTTTTTTTTGTGGTAACAACTTTAACTATTAAAGCAGAAGCTATATAAAACACAACAGAAATATGATAAGGAGGATTCATTTTGGCAGACTGGAATAAACAGTTTTATATTTGCTCCAACTATATTATTTATAGTGTATTTTATAATTTTATGGGGCATAAAATGAAAAGTTAGCATCAATGTTCAAAATAAGTAAAACTTTAAACTCTATATAAGAATGTTTCATTTCTACTGGATGTTTTGAATAGTTATAGTAGAAACTATTTTTCAAAGATGTTAGATAATCAGTGTATGTTGCTTGTTAATTCTATGATATTTTTTCTATGTTTATAGTCTTTTCAGTACAGATGAACTATATAGATACATATTTATGGGCATATTTTCTTTCAAAGATTGATAAGAGCAACAGCATTAGTAACTATCACTAAGCTTAAATGTGGCAGCAAAAATTTATTTCCACTCCACTTTCAGGCATACTCAAGAGGAATACCGATTTTATAATTCTCTGAATCTGTATTTAAATATCTTTAGATTACTTGAGTAAATATTCTTCTTGATTTTTGCAAGGGCAATTAGTGTAATTCTTCTCTCAAGTATAGATTCTGGGTTTAGAATAGTAAATCACTTTACAAACGTATATGCATATATTTTTATGCACACGTATTTATGTGTTATATTTAGCTATATATTTGTGTTTATATTTTTTATACTGACGAGAGTAAAAAAAAGAAGTGCACAAGTGTATCTGAATGTCAAATACTCCTTTATTTGAGGATGTGCTATTTCAGGTGATTTTTAATACATATGTAAAGTGGTAGTAATCAACTCAGACATACTTTCAACAAACATTTGTTTGGTATTTGCCAAGTATTGTATTAAATTCTTGGGTAGAAATGATGCTAGATAGAGGTGCATAGAGTTTAGTGGAAGGAGGGAAACAGACATATAAATATATAAATAAATGATCACAATATAACATTAACATGTATTTCTTCATTATTAGTACTAATCATTCATTCCCGAAGGGTAGTAAATACTTTCATTTGTTTTCATCTATTGTAATCACACCCGATACTTAGCTGAATGACCGCAACAAAGTAAATGTCTAAAAAATATTATTGATTAAATGAACACTTAAGTTATAAATGTAATATCTTTGTATTCATCAAGTCTGAGAAACAGCAATAGTCAATAAAAATAAATATGGATATAGTTTTGATTGGTTAATGTATCACAAATCTGTGGGTAAGAACATGTTCCTAAAGAACATTTAGCCATGTAAGAATAGCAGAGAAACTAGGGGTCCTTTATTGAATTAACACTGAGCTAACCTCATCAACATAGAACTATTGATCCTAATTGGTGAGTGAGGACTTGGATTTCATGGGGAAAGGAGAGGGAGAAAAGTGAAGAAACAATGACACTTTGAAGTTGGAAAGAACTTGATGGACCAGGGTGATCAATGGAGCCTCACAGAAGCTACAACTATCAGGACATAGTCAACAGACCAAGGAGATCGTAAAAGTGAGTGAGAAAGACTGAGATGGTTGAAAAGGAATAAAGTACCACTATTCATCCTTTTATTCCTAAATTTTTTGTTTTTATATCTATCTCACAGAAAGAAGTCTTTCTTCTTCCCCAATGAAAATGGTTAAGAAAATACAGACACTGGGTTGTGTCTATGTTCATCTAACATTGATTATTCTAATAATCCCTGAAAAAGGCCAGAGGGTACTTGGAAATGTGGCCAGAGGATACTTGGAAAACTTAAGTTGCAGAGCATAATATTGTATATTAGAATAATACAGCCAGTAAAAAGAGAACCATTTTTACTCTGAGTAGAGAAATTAATATTATGGGTAAACCCACCAAATACAAGCACAAAGAAAGATAAATACATTAATATACCTGTAACTCAAACCAGGATATTAAGATAGTTCCCTCTTTCTGGGAACTTTGGGGGAAAGAAAGAAGGTCAAATTGTAACATGAAGTCCATTCCATTCTCTTGCTTCCAGGGAAGAATATTATCAGAGTTTAGGCATTCACCCTCAGGGTGGATTTGCCTTGGAAAAGTTGCTTATGGTGGCATTCATGCACAGAGTAATTTGGCTATGATGGATCACCTCTAACTCTCTAGGACCTAATCTAACATCAGACAAAAATGGGGTTAAATTTCCGAGTATCTCTGAAAACAAAATGCCTTACACCATCCATGATGGTCCCACTATGTCACTAACAGTTCAGTTAACTCAATCGTCTTTTCTCCTGATGTGACAATAGGGGTCAGATTCATATCAGTTTCTTTTTCTATGGTTTTCCAACAAAACAGGAATTTTAATTAATATTAGTTCACTTCAGTCGCTCAGTTGTGTACAACTCTTTGCAACTCCATGGACTGCATTATGCCAGGCCTCCCTGTCCATCACCAACTCCTGAAGTCCACCCAAACTCATGTCTGTTGAGTCAGTGATGCCATACAGCCATCTCATCCTTTGTCATCCCATTCTCTTCCTGCCTTTAATCTTTCCCAGCATCAGGGTCTTTTCAAATCAGTCAGTTCTTCACATCAGGTGGCCAAAGTATTGGAATTTCAGCTTCAGCATCAGTCCTTCCAATGAACATCCAGGACTGATGGATGGTTGGTTAAAGTCCACCACTTTAGGATGGACTGGTTGGATCTCTTTGCAGACCAAGGGACTCTTAAACATCTTCCTCAACACCACAGTTCAAAAGCATCAATTCTTGGTGATCAGCTTTCTTTATAGTCCAATTCTCACATCCAAAAATGACTACTGGAAAAACCATAGCCTTGACTAGACAGATGTTTGTTGGCAAAGTAATGTCTCTGCTTTTTAATTAGCTACCTAGGTTGATCATAACTTTCCTTCTAAGGAGTAAGCGTCTTTTAATTTCATGGCTAAAATCATCATCTGCAGTGATTCTGGAGCCCCCCCAAAATAAAGTCAGCCACTGTTTCCACTGTTTCCACATCTATTTGCCATGAAATGATGGAACCAGATGCCATGATCTTAGTTTTCTGAATGTTGAGCTTTAAGCCAACTTTTTCACTCTCCTCTTTCACTTTCATCAAGAGGCTCTTTAGTTCTTCACTTTATGCCGTTAGTGTGGTATCATCTGCATATTCTTCTTCACTTTCTGCCATAAGGGTGGTGTCATCTGCATATCTGAGGTTATTGATATTTCTCCCAGCAATCTTGATTCCAGCTTGTGCTTCATCCAGCCCAGGTTTCTCATGATGTACTCTGCATATAAGTTAAATAAGCAGGGTGACAATATGCAGCCTTGACATACTCCTTTTCCTATTGGGAACCAGTCTGTTGTCCCATGTCCAGTTCTAACTGTTGCTTCCTGACCTGCATACAAGTTTCTCAAAAAGCAGGTCAGGTGGTCTGGTATTCCCATCTCTTTCAGAATTTTCCACAGTTTATTGTGATCCACACAGTCAAAGGCTTTGGCATAGTCAATAAAACAGAAATAGATGCTTTTCTGGAACTCTCTTGCTTTTTTGATGATCCAGCAGATGTTGGCAATTTGATCTGTGGTTCCTCTGCCTTGTCTAAAACCAGCTTGAACATCTGGAAGTTCACGGTTCATGTACTGTTGAAGCCTGGCTTGGAGAATTATGGGCATTACTTTACTAGCATGTGAGATGAGTGCAGTTGTGTGGTAATTTGAACATTCTTTGGCATTGCTTTTCTTTGGGATTGGAATGAAAACTGACCTTTTCCAGTCCTGTGGCCACTGCTGAGTTTTCCAAATTTGCTGGCATATTTGCTGGCAGCACTTTCACAGCATCATATTTCAGGATTTGAAATAGCTCAACTGGAATTCCATCACTTCCACTAGCTTTATTCGTGGTGATGCTTCCTAAGGCCCACCTGACTTCGAATTCCAGGATGTCTGGCTCTAGGTGAGTGATCACACCATCGTGGTTATTTGGGTCACAAAGATCTTTGCTGTATAGTTCTTCTGTGTATTCTTGCCACCTCTTCTTAGTATCTTCTGTTTATGTTAGGTCCATACCATTTCTGTTCTTTATTGTTCCCATCTTTGTATGAAATGTTCCCTTGGTATCTCTAATTTTCTTGAAGAGATCTTGAAGAGAATGGGTCTTTCCCATTCTATTGCTTTCCTCTATTTCCTTGCATTGATCGCTGAGGAAGGCTTTCTTATCTCTCCTTGCTATTCTTTGGAACTCTGCACTCAAATGTTAACTCAAAAGGATTCTATTTTATAAAATTTAAAAAATCATTAATTAATTCAAAATTTCTTATCAGTCAGTTCAGTTCAGTCACTCAGTGGTATCCAACTCTTTGTGACCTTATGGACTGCAGTATGCCAGGCTTCCCTGTCCATCACCATATAAAATATTTTTATAGTTCTTTTATATTATACAAGGTTTTTAGTTTTGTTTTTCTACCATGGTAACTTCACTTCATAAATAAATTTGACACCCATTCTGTCTGCTATGCATCAAGACAAAAAAAAAAATCCAAATCAAAACTTAAAGACAAATTTTATATATCTGGTAATTGGATTCACTAATAGTGTCAGAAACACTGTTTTACTTTACAAACTTAAAATCTTCTCCATCAACAAGGCTCCCTCTATCTATCTTTTATATTCTAAATTTCACAGAAAAAAAAATGCTCAAAAACAGTCATCTGTACCACCTGTCTTCATTTCCACTCTGTCAATTCTCTCTTTAAACCTTTTCAGTACAATAAAAATGCTTTTCTCAAGGTCTTTATACTTCTGTTCTATAAATCCCATGATAACTTTTCAATTTTACTTTTCCTCTGTCTCTCAGTAGTATTTCATATACTATTTACAATTCCTCCTATCCCAGAATCTTTGCTGGCCTTTTCTTTGTCTGACTTCTAATAATGAACTCACTTGTTCATAATTTAAGAGATATGGCCAGACAACCTGAAAATATGAATTAAGTGAAATTAAAATTGAAATTAAAAAATATTAAAACCCATGAGTATATATTTGTATCAGACAGAATAGGTTATTTTCCTCTAATTAATTATCCAAAATATCCATGACAAATCATATCTCACATTGTCTTTATTCTCAGGCCAAGCTGATAAGCATTCCAATTACTTCAACAAAGGGAAAATATGGCTCATACAAAGGTCATATGCTCATACTCCATTGACCAAAGAAAGTAATACAGCTCCATATGAGTTCCAGGGTATAAATATATAATCCTCCAGCAGGGATATATAGTAACTTTGGTGAACAGTAATAAAAATCTCCAATGATATCTAAGTGAACAAACAAAAACAATTTAATTCACTTTCAACCAGTACAGCTTATTATAGTAATTTTTTTCTGAAACTTGGCAATTAAGAAGAAAATCTCAAGAATATGTTTGCCTTTTAGGATAAACTATAAATAATCTTCTTTGCCAACAGAAATCTCCTTTGTAGAAAAATGTCTGGTAAGGGGGGAGGAGCCAAGATGGCGGAGGAGTAGGATGGGGAGAACACTTTCTCCCCCACAAATTCATCAAAAGAGCGTTTAAACATCGAGTAAATTCCACAAAACAACTTCTGAATGCCGGCAGAGGACATCAGGCACCCAGAAAAGCAACCCAACTCTTCGAAAGGAGGTAGGAAAAAATATAAAAGACAAAAAAAGAGACAAAAGAGGGAGGGACGGAGTTCCATCCCGGGAAGGGAGTCTTAAAAAGAGAGAAGTTTCCAAACACCAGGAAACCTTCTCACTGCCGAATCTGTACCGAGCTTTGGAAGCACAGAGGGCAACATAACAGGGAGAAAAAATAAATAAACAATTAAAACTCGCAGATTGCGAGCCCTATGGTAACTCCCCCAGCAGAGAAGCAGCGCAGATGCCTGCACACGCCATTAGCAAGCAGGGGCTGGGCAGGGAGGTGCGGCCGGGCTGCATCGCTTAGAATAAGAATCTGGCTTGAATACCCTGAGTGCTATCTGAGTGAAATAATTTGGGCTAGCAAACCAGACTGTGGGATATCTACCATGCAAAAAGTCAGCCCTAACCTAAGACACCGCAAGGCCCGTGCACGGAACAAAGGACTGAACAGAGATAGCTGGCTGCAGACCTTCCCCCTCCGGTGACAGGCAGCCAGAGCCGGAAGGGGGCAATCGCAGCCCCAGAGAGACATTATCTATAAAACTGTAAGCAGGCTTCTTTGCTAACTAAAACTTCTTGGGGGTCTGGACAGTCAACATCTGCCTGAGAAGGTGCGCCGGTTTTCCACCCAGATAACCAAGTGGTGGGGAGGTGATAAGTCGCAGCATTGGTGCTCGCCAAACACCTCATCACCTGAGCTGCTCGGACCTGGGAAGAGCACAAAACGCAGGCCCAACCGAGTCTGTGCCTCTGAGGACTACCCGAGTGCCTGAACCTGAGCGGCTTGGACCTGGGAGATGCATGCAGCCCAGGGCCGGCCTCGGATTGTTCCCGGGGGAACAACCTAGAGCCCGAGCAGTGTGGGCAGGGAGGCTACACGCGCCTTGAGCGGGGGCAGACCCAGTGTGGCTGAGGCACTGCGAGTGCACGCCAGTGTTATCTGTTTGCAGCATCCCTCCCTCCCTCCCCACAGCGCGACTGAACAAGTGAGCCTAAAAAAAAAAAGTGTCCTCCACCGTCCCCTTTGTGTCAGGGTGGAAACCAGACACTGAAGAGA
This sequence comes from Bubalus bubalis, assembly GCF_019923935.1. Classification (NCBI taxonomy): domain Eukaryota; kingdom Metazoa; phylum Chordata; class Mammalia; order Artiodactyla; family Bovidae; genus Bubalus; species Bubalus bubalis. The sequence continues at coordinate 48,426,498 of NC_059173.1, forward strand.
CCAGCAAACAGAAGAAGCTATAACAGAGGGAAACGCCTTGGAAGCTACAGGCAATAGATTAAAACCCTGTGGTTACTACGGACTACATAAAAGGGGCCTATAGATCTTGAGAAATATAAGTCGGACCAAGGAACTAGCCAAAAATGAACTGAACCCACAATACTCACAACAAAACCAGAGAAAGTCCTAGATATATTTTTATTATTTTTATGATCATTCTTTTTTTTTTTAATTTTTTTTTAAAAAATTTTAAGTCCTCTATTGTTCCTTTAATTTTCACTTTTATAACCTATTACTTTGCAAAAAAAAAAAGACCCTATTTTTTTCTTCTTCAGCAAATTTCATATATATATATATATTTTATAATTTTTTTGACTTTTTTTTTCTTCTTTTCTTTAACATTGTACTTTTGAAATTCCAAACTCTACTCTAGATTTTTAATTTTAGCTTTTTGGTATATGTTATCAATTTTGTACCTATAGTTTTTTTTTATAATTTCTGTGACTTTTTTTTTTCTCTGTTTCTTTCTCTTCTTCTTTTATATAACATTGTATATCTGAAATTCCAAACTCTACTCTAGATTTTTAATTTATGCTTCTTGGTATTTGATATCAATTTTGTACCTGTATTTTCTTTATAATTTTTGCGACATTGTTTGTTTTTCTTTGTTCGTTTTTTCTCTCTTTCTTTTCCTTCTTCTTTTCTTTAACATCGTATTTTTGAAATTCCAAACTCTACTCTACATTTTTAATTTTTGCTTTTATGTATTTGTTACCAATTTTGTGCCTTTAAGAACCCAATCTTCAGGACCCATTTTTCACTAGGGAGTGAGATTACTGGCTTGACTGCTCTCTCTCCCTTTGGACACTCCTTTTTCTCCACCAGGTCACCTGTGTCTCCTCCCTAACCCCTCTCTACTCTACCCAACTCTGTGAATTTCTGTGTGTTCCAGACGGTGCAGAACACTTAGGGAACTGATTACTGGCTGGATCTGTCTCCCTCCTTTTCATTCCCCCCTTTTATCCTTCTGGCCACCTCTGTCTCCTTCCTCCTTCTTCTCTTCTCTGTATAACTCCGTGAACATCTCTGAGTGGTCCAGTTGTGGAGTGCACATAAGGAAGTGACTACTGGCTAGCCCACTCTCTCCACTATTGATTCCACCTCATCTCATTTGGGTCACCTCTAACTCCCTCCTCCCTCTTCTCTTCTCCATGTAACGCTGTGAACCTCTCTGAGTGACCCTCATAGTAGAGAAACTTTTCATCTTTAACGTAGATGTTTTATCAGTGGTGCTGTATAGAAGGAGAAGTTTTGAAACTACTGTAAAATTAAGACCGATAACTGGAAGCAGAAGGCTTAGGTCCAAACCCTGACTCCAGGGAACTCCTGGCTCCAAGAAACATTAATTGACAGGAGCTCATCAAACACCCCCATACCGACACTGAAACCAAGCACCACACAAGGGCCAACAAGTTCCAGGGCAAGACATACCAAGCAAATTCTCCAGCAACAAAGGAACACAGCCCTGAGCTTCAAGATACAGGCTGCCCAAAGTCACCCCAAAACCATAGACATCTAATAACTCATTACTGGACATTTCATTGCACTTCAGAGAGAAGAAATAAAGCTCCACCCACCAGAACACCGACACAAGCTTCCCTAACCAGGAAACCTTGACAAGCCACCTGTACAAACCCACACTCAGTGAGGAAATGCCACAATAAAGAGAACTCCACGAACTGCCAGAATACAGAAAGGACACCCCAAACTCAGCAATTTAAACAAGATGAAGAGACAGAGGAATACCCAGCAGATAAAGGAACAGGATAAATGCCCACCAAACCAAACAAAAGAGGAAGAGATAGGGAATCTACCTGATAAAGAATTCCGAATAATGATAGTGAAATTGATCCAAAATCTTGAAATTAAAATGGAATCACAGATAAATAGCCTGGAGGCAAGGATTGAGAAGATGGAAGAAAGGTTTAGCAAGGACCTAGAAGAAATAAAAAAGAGTCAATATATAATGAATAATGCAATAAATGAAATTAAAAACACTCTGGAGGCAACAAATAGTAGAATAACAGAGGCAGAAGATAGGATTAGTGAATTAGAAGATAGAATGGTAGAAATAAATGAATTAGAGAGGATAAAAGAAAAACGAATTAAAAGAAATGAGGACAATCTCAGAGACCTCCAGGACAATATTAAACGCTACAACATTCGAATCATAGGGGTCCCAGAAGAAGAAGACAAAAAGAAAGACCATGAGAAAATACTTGAGGAGATAATAGTTGAAAACTTCCCTAAAATGGGGAAGGAAATAATCACCCAAGTCCAAGGAACCCAGAGAGTCCCAAACAGGATAAACCCAAGGCGAAACACCCCAAGACACATATTAATCAAATTAACAAATATAAAACACAAAGAACAAATATTAAAAGCAGCAAGGGAAAAACAACAAATAACACACAAGGGAATTCCCATAAGGATAACAGCTGATCTTTCAATAGAAACTCTTCAAGCCAGGAGGGAATGGCAAGACATACTGAAAATGGTAAAAGAAAATAACCTACAGCCCAGATTATCGTACCCAGCAAGGATCTCATTCAAGTATGAAGAAGAAATCAAAAGCTTTTCAGACAAGCAAAAGCTGAGAGAATTCAGCACCACCAAACCAGCTCTCCAACAAATACTAAAGGATATTCTCTAGACAGGAAACACAAAAACGGTGTATAAAATCGAACCCAAAACAATAAAGTAAATGACAACGGGATCATACTTATCAGTAATTACCTTAAATCATACTTATCAGTAAATGGGTTGAATGCCCCAACCAAAAGACAAAGACTGGCTGAATGGATACAAAAACAAGACTCCTACATATGTTGTCTACAAGAGACCCACCTCAAAACAGGGGACACATACAGACTGAAAGTGAAGGGTTGGAAAGAGATTTTCCATGCAAATAGGGACCAAAAGAAAGCAGGAGTAGCAATACTCATATCAGATAAAATAGACTTTAAAACAAAGGCTGTGAAAAGAGACAAAGAAGGTCACTACATAATGATCAAAGGATCAATCCAAGAAGAAGATATAACAATTATAAATATATATGCACCCAACACGGGAGCACCACAGTATGTAAGACAAATGCTAACAAGTATGAAAGGAGAAATTAACAATAACACAATAATAGTGCGAGACTTTAATACCCCACTCACACCTATGGATAGATCAACTAAACAGAAAATTAACAAGGAAACACAAACTTTAAACGATACAATAGACCAGTTAGACCTAATTGATATCTATAGGACATTTCATCCCAAAACAATGAATTTCACCTTTTTCTCAAGCGCACATGGAACCGTCTCCAGGATAGATCACATCCTGGGCCATAAAGCTAGCCTTGGTAAATTCAAAAAAATAGAAATCATTCCAAGCATCTTTTCTGACCACAATGCAGTAAGATTAGATTTCAATTACAGGAGAAAAACTATTAAAAATTCCAACATATGGAGGCTGAACAACACGCTGCTGAATAACCAACAAATCACAGAAGAAATCAAAAAAGAAATCAAAATTTGCATAGAAACTAATGAAAATGAAAACACAACAACCCAAAACCTGTGGGACACGGTAAAAGCAGTCCTAAGGGGAAAGTTCATAGCAATACAGGCACACCTCAAGAAACAAGAAAAAAGTCAAATAAATAACCTAACTCTACACCTAAAGCAACTAGAAAAGGAAGATATGAAGAACCCCAGGGTTAGTAGAAGGAAAGAAATCTTAAAAATTAGAGCAGAAATAAATGCAAAAGAAACAAAAGAGACCATAGCAAAACTCAACAAAACCAAAAGCTGGTTCTTTGAAAGGATAAATAAAATTGACAAACCATTAGCCAGACTCATCAAGAAACAAAGGGAGAAAAATCAAAGCCATAAAATTAGAAATGAAAATGGAGAGATCACAACAGACAACACAGAAATACAAAGGATCATAAGAGAGTACTATCAACAATTATATGCCAATAAAATGGACAACGTGGAAGAAATGGACAAATTCTTAGAAAAGTACAACTTTCCAAAACTCGACCAGGAAGAAATAGAAAATCTTAACAGACCCATCACAAGCACGGAAATTGAAACTGTAGTCAAAAATCTTCCAGCAAACAAAAGCCCAGGTCCAGCCAGCTTCACAGCTGAATTCTACCAAAAATTTAGAGAAGAGCTAACACCTATCCTGCTCAAACTCTTCCAGAAAATTGCAGAGGAAGGTAAACTTCCAAACTCATTCTATGAGGCCACCATCACCCTAATACCAAAACCTGACAAAGATCAAAGACAAAAAAGAAAACTACAGACCAATATCACTGATGAACATAGATGCAAAAATCCTTAACAAAATTCTAGCAATCAGAATCCAACAACACATTAAAAAGATCATACACCATGACCAAGTGGGCTTTATCCCAGGGATGCAAGGATTCTTCAATATCCACAAATCAATCAATGTAATACACCACATTAACAAATTGAAAAATAAAAACCATATGATTATCTCAATAGATGCAGAGAAAGCCTTTGACAAAATTCAACATTCATTTATGATAAAAACTCTCCAGAAAGCAGGAATAGAAGGAACATACGTCAACATAATAAAAGCTATATATGACAAACCCACAGCAAACATTATCCTCAATGGTGAAAAATTGAAAGCATTTCCTCTAAAGTCAGGAACAAGACAAGGGTGCCCACTTTCACCATTACTATTCAACATAGTTTTGGAAGTTTTGGCCACAGCAATCAGAGCAGAAAAAGAAATAAAAGGAATCCAAACTGGAAAAGAAGAAGTGAAACTCTCACTGTTTGCAGATGACATGATCCTCTACATAGAAAACCCTAAAGACTCCACCAGAAAATTACTAGACTAATCAATGATTATAGTAAAGTTGCAGGATATAAAATCAACACACAGAAATCCCTTGCATTGCTATACACTAATAATGAGAAAACAGAAAGAGAGATTAAGGAAACAATTCCATTCACCATTGCAATGGAAAGAATAAAATACTTAGGAATATATCTACCTAAAGAAACTAAAGACCTATATATAGAAAACTATAAAACACTGGTGAAAGAAATCAAAGAGGACACTAACAGATGGAGAAATATACCATGTTCATGGATTGGAAGAATCAATATAGTGAAAATGAGTATACTACCCAAAGCAATCTATAGATTCAATGCAATCCCTATCAAGCTACCAACAGTATTCTTCACAGAGCTAGAACAAATAATTTCACAATTTGTATGGAAATACAAAAAACCTCAAATAGCCAAAGCGATCTTGAGAAAGAAGAATGGAACTGGAGGAATCAACCTACCTGACTTCAGGCTCTACTACAAAGCCACAGTTATCAAGACAGTATGGTACTGGCACAAAGACAGAAATATAGATCAATGGAACAAAATAGAAAGCCCAGAGATAAATCCACGCACATATGGACACCTTATCTTTGACAAAGGAGGCAAGAATATACAATGGATTAAAGACAATCTCTTTAACAAGTGGTGCTGGGAACTCTGGTCAACCACTTGTAAAAGAATGAAACTAGAACACTTTCTAACACCATACACAAAAATAAACTCAAAATGGATTAAAGATCTAAATGTAAGACCAGAAACTATAAAACTCCTAGAGGAGAACATAGGCAAAACACTCTCTGACATACATCACAGCAGGATCCTCTATGACCCTCCTCCCAGAATTTTGGAAATAAAAGCAAAAATAAACAAATGGGACCTAATTAACCTTAAAAGCTTCTGCACATCAAAGGAAACTATTAGCAAGGTGAAAAGACAGCCTTCAGAATGGGAGAAAATAATAACAAATCAAGCAACTGACAAACAACTAATCTCAAAAATATACAAGCAACTCCTACAGCTCAACTCCAGAAAAATAAATGACCCAATCGAAAAATGGGCCAAAGAACTAAATAGACATTTCTCCAAAGAAGACATACAGATGGCTAACAAACACATGAAAAGATGCTTAACATCACTCATTATCAGAGAAATGCAAATCAAAACCACTATGAGGTACCATTTCACACCAGTCAGAATGGCTGCGATCCAAAAGTCTACAAATAATAAATGCTGGAGAGGGTGTGAAAAAAGGGAACCCTCTTACACTGTTGGTGGGAATGCAAACTAGTACAGCCACTATGGAGAACAGTGTGGAGATTCCTTAAAAAACTGGAAATAGAACTGCCTTATGATCCAGCAATCCCACTGCTGGGCATACACTGCTGGGCTGAGGAAACCAGAAGGGAAAGAGACACGTGTACCCCAATGTTCATCGCAGCACTGTTTATAATAGCCAGGACATGGAAGCAACCTAGATGTCCATCAGCAGATGAATGGATAAGAAAGCAGTGGTACATATACACAATGGAGTATTACTCAGCCATTAAAAAGAATACATTTGAATCAGTTCTAATGAGGTGGATGAAACTGGAGCCTATTATACAGAGTGAAGTAAGCCAGAAAGAAAAACACCAATACAGTATACTAACACATATATATGGAATTTAGAAAGATGGTAACAATAACCCTGTGTACGAGACAGCAAAAGAGACACTGATGTATAGAACAGTCTTATGGACTCTGTGGGAGAGGGAGAGGGTGGGAAGATTTGGGAGAATGGCATTGAAACATGTAAAATATCATGTATGAAACGAGTTGCCAGTCCAGGTTCGATGCACGATACTAGATGCTTGGGGCTCATGCACTGGGATGACCCAGAGGGATGGTATGGGGATGGAGGAGGGAGGAGGGTTCAGGATGGGGAACACATGTATACCTGTGGCGGATTCATTTTGATATTTGGCAAAACTAATACAATTATGTAAATTTTAAAAATAAAATAAAATTAAAAAAAAGTCTGGTAATAAATATAGAAGATACATGCCTTTAAATAACAGATTCAGGGAAGAGTTAGCAATAAACATGAAAGTGACTAGGTGAAGTTCTGGGGCAACAATATTTGCTCAGTACCAAAGTAATACCTTACACATCACTTATTAAATTCCAAGTGAAACACTGACTCTTCATCTTGGAGAGGTCTAGATGTTCGTGTGATTAATCATAACACTGATAGGGGGACAACCAACATGACTCTCCTGTTGTGCTACAAAATGAACAGAGATCATCAACCATGAAATATTCATGTGCAACATGTTTAGCCTGATCCAGTCAAGCTTTGAGATTTAATTTTTCGTTTATAATAATCAAAATTTAGAGGACACACAAAGAAATATTTAGATAAATCCAGTGTTGAGTATTTTTGTAAGAAAACTGGTTGATATTTTCAGAGTCAGTGTCACTTAAAAAAATAAAAAACAGTAGAGGATTTATCTATATTAACTGAAACAAAGGAGACATATATCTGATTACATTATGTGCATCTTATTTTGATTCTCATTAGTATTAAACAGCTATAAGACACTATTTTGAATATAAGTGAGTTTGAACATAGATTTGATATTAATGATACTATGGGATTATTGTTAATTTCTTTCATAATTTATTGTGATCAGATAATTAAATGTCCTGATTATTATGAGACACATAATGAAGTATTTATAAGTGAAGTTACACATTTGTAAGTAGCTTTTAAGTGGTTCAAAATTAAAGATTAAGGCAAAATATCTCTAAAGTGGTAGGTATATGGATTTTATTGCATTACTTTATTACTTTTTATATATTTAAACTTATTTACCAATAAAAATTAGAGAACAAAGTACAGTGAGATTTCATTTCTCCTCATAATATTTGCAGAGCTTTGGAAATCTTATCTTGCCCAGTGTTGGTAAGAGAATGGCAATCACAGAGTTCTTTCCATTAATGGTTAGATCACAAGTTCTACTGAAGAGTAATTTATTAAATCTAGAAAAAAACTATATTATAAAAATGTTAATTTCTTCTTAATTTATAATATACCAAGTAATTGGAAATAACTAAAATGATGTTTGAATGCATCGTTATATCCATACAATAGATAAGGAAACAAAACACATTATGTAAAAAAAAAAGTGCAATGCAGATCCATATCTCCATTGTGATACTAAGTAGGGGGTTCAGTTCGGTTCAGTTCAGTTGCTCAATCATGTCTGACTCTGTGATCCCATGGGCTGCAGCACACCAGACCTCCGTGTCCATCACCAACTCCCGGAGGTAAGGGGTAGAGTTAGTATAAATCTGTGTATGTAATTCTGACAATGGAGGTATACAAGGAAAACAGATTTTTTTTTAATTATTTTAAACCTTTTTTATATTCTTGGAAAAAATTATATGTGGACTAATAGCTATTTTTAAGTACGATTTTTCAATAATAAAAATGACCAAGACACACATGTTGACCTAGATGTTGAAGCTAGAACTGAAATTGGAAATGACCTTCTTCTATTGAATAATTTTTTTAATTAAAAAAAAACCAAAATAATAACTATGATGAAACTTAAACCCACATTTATATGCCTAATATCACATAGTTTAGGCAATTTTTCACAGAACCAGGACAAGAACTTGGGCCCTGTTATGCCATGTTTTTCTTGTGGTATGTCAAGTCCTGGCTATATGTTATCTAACTTCATGTGTGTGTGTGTGTGTTCAGTCCTTTCCAACTCTTTAAACCCATGGACTGTACTCTTTGGCATTGACAGGCTGATTCTTTACCACTGAGCCACCAGGGAAGCCCTAGCTAATTTCATGGTTAACTACAAAATTAAGTTTAAGAATAAAAGGCTCTGTCACATCACTTAGAAAAAAATTAACATTCTAATTTAGAACAGGTCAACTAAAAGAAATAATTTTTGTTGCAATATATCTTAGAGCCTCTACTAAGTAACCAAGAAAACTATAATTTTTTTGAAGTTGAATGACTTTTTAAAAAGTTTTTTGGTTTATTTTAAATAAAGGTTAAATGTGTTTAAAAAGTATTTTTCCTAATTATCTAAAATATGACATGTTCATAACATTGAAGGAATTTTAAAATATAATTGTTTCCATTCCAATAAGCATAATATATTAGTTGATTATAACATCATGCTGTTGTGTATGAGGGTAAGGTGGGGAATCATATGGCCTCCATCTTTCATTGTTTTAGAGAGCAGATGGCTTAAACTACGTTCCTCAGGAGGGTCTATATCAGTCAGGATATTCTCTATTCTTCTTCCCCACACTCCCTCATTCCTTTGTTATGGAAGGAAACGTGATTGATTTGATTGTGAAATTGGTGAAAACTGACTCATGTAGTATGTATAATTGTGGGGAGTAATTTTTTTTTAATTGAACCATATTTGATTTACAATATTATATTAGTTTCAGGTGTACAACATAGTGATTCTATATTTTCATAGATTCCATTTACATTTATTACAAATAATGTCTATAGCTCCCCATGCTGTATAATACATCCTTGTTTCCTCTCTATCTTATCTGTTCAGTTCAGTTCAGTTTGGCTCCCTCAGCCATGTCTGACTCTTTGCAACCCCATGAATCGTAGCACACCAGGCCTCCCTGTCCATCACCAACTCCCAGAGTTTACACAAACTCAGGTCCATCCAGTCAGTGATGCCATCCAACCATCTCATCCTCTCTAGCCCCCTTCTCCTCCTGCCCCAATCCCTCCCATCATCAGGGTCTTTTCCAATGAGTCAACTCTTCACATGAGGTGGCAAAAGTATTGGAGTTTCAGCTTCAGCATCAGTCCTTCCAATGAACACCCAGGATTGATCTCCTTTAGGATAGACTGGTTGGATCTCTTTGCAGGCCAAGGGACTCTCAAGAGTCTTCTCCAGCACCACAGTTCAAAAGCATCAATTCTTCAGTGCTCAACTTTCTTTATAGTCCAAATCTCACATCCATACATGGCCACTGGAAAAACCATAGCCTTGACTAGACGGACCTTTGTTGGCAAAGTAATATCTCTGCTTTTGAATATGCTATCTAAGTTGGTCATAACTTTCCTTCCATAGAGTAAGCATCTTTTAATTTTATGGCTGCAGTCACCATCTGCAGTGATTTTGGAGCCCCAGAAAATAAAGTCTGACACTGTTTCCCATGTTTCCCTATCTATTTGCCAGGAAGTGATGGGACCAGATGCCATGATCTTTTTTTCTGAATGTTGAGTTTTAAGCCAACTTTTTCACTCTCCTCTTTCACTTTCATCAAGAGGCTCTTTAGTTTCTCTTCACTTTCTTCCATAAGGGTGGTGTCATCTGCATATCTGAGGTTACTGATATTTCTCCCGGCAATCTTGATTCCAGCTTGTGCTTCCTCCAGCCCAGCATTTCTCATGATGTACTCTGAATAGAAGTTAAATAAGCAGGGTGACAATATGCAGCCTTGACGTACTCCTTTTCCTATTTGGAACCATTCTGTTGTCCCATGTCCAGTTCTGACTGTTGCTTCCTGACCTGCATATAGGTTTCTCAAGAGGCAGGTCAGGTGGTCTGGTATTCCCATCTCTTGAAAAATTTTCTACAGTTTACTGTGTTCCACACAGTCAAAGGCTTTGGCATAGTCAGTAAAGCAGAAATAGATGTTTTTCTGGAACTCTCTTGCTTTTTTGAGGATCCAGCAGATGTTGGCAATTTGATCTCTGGTTCCTCTGCCTTTTCTAAAACCAGCTTGAACATAAGGAAGTTCACGGTTCACATATTGCTGAAGCCTGGCTTGGAGAATTTTTAGTGTTACTTTACTAGTGTGTTAGATGAGTGCAATTGTCCAGTAGTTTGAGCATTCTTTGGCATTTCCTTTCTTTGGGATTGGAGGAAAACTGACCTTTTCCAGTCCTGTGGCCACTGCTGAGTTTTCCAAATTTGCTGGCATATTGAGTGCAGCACTTTCACAGCATCGTATTTCAGGATTTGAAAGAGCTCAACTGGAATTCCATCACCTCTACTAGCTTTGTTCGTAGTGATGCTTTCTAAGGCCCACTTGACTTCACATTCCAGGATGTCTGGCTCTAGGTCAGTGATCACACCATCATGATTATCTGGGTGGTGAAGATCTTTTTTGTACAGTTCTTCTGTGTATTCTTGCCACCTCGTCTTAATATCTTCTGCTTCTGTAGGTCCCTACCATTTCTGTCCTTTATCGAGCCCATCTTTGCATGAAATGTTCCCTTGGTATCTCTAATTTTCTTGAAGAGATCTCTAGTCTTTCCCATTCTGTTGTTTTCCTCTATATCCTTGCATTGATTCCTGAGGAAGGCTTTCCTGTCTCTCCTTGCTATTCTTTGGAACTCTGCATTCAAATGCTTATATCTTTCCTTTTCTCCTTTGCTTTTCACTTCTCTTCTTTTCACAGCTATTTTTAAGGCATCCCCAGATAGCCATTTTGCTTTTTTGCATTTCTTTTCCACAGGGATGGTCTTGATCCCTGTCTCCTGTACAATGTCAGGAACCTCTGTCCATAGTTCATCAGGCACTCTGTCTATGAGATCTAGTCCCTTAAATCTATTTCTCACTTCCACAGTATAACCGTAAGGGATTTGATTTAGGTCATATTGAATGGTCTAGTCGTTTTCCCCACTGTCTTCAATTTAAGTCTGAATTTGGCCATCTTATCTGTACTAGTAGTGTCTCTTAATCCCATACCAGGATCTTGATGGGCTCTCACCTCCCACCCCTCCCACTACCGGCCCTGCTTTCTTCTTCCTGCTGGTAACCTCTAGTTTGTTCTCTGTATCTGTGAGTCTTGTTTCCCCTTTGTTTGTCTCTTTAGGTTCCACATATGCATTTTAAGTTAGAGTATATATCCCTCTCTGACTGATTTCACTAAGCATAATCCTCTCTAGTTCTATGTTGTTGCAAATGAATTTGTAATCCATCTAAATAGCAGAAAGTAACAGCAGACTGTTTCTTACCCTCCAGTCTACCAGAAATCCTCTGCATTTAACTCTATGCAGCCTGCCAGGATTCTGACAGGCCCAGCCAGGCCTTTTTTCTCTTCTATACTTTCTGCCCTGTTACAGAAAGAATTGTTAGCTGTTACAATCCCCCATGCAGCTATTCAGGTAAATGTCTGCAACTCAGATTCAGTTTTTGTAAAAGAGAATTCTATAATCTAGACTCCATTGGATTTGGTGGAGGTGAGTTAGAGGGTAAAAGAGAAGAAAGTTTCATTTTTCTGTGGAATCCAAATTGCATTCCCCAATTTTCATATAATGGGCAACTCTTGTACTTCAAGCTGTACTATAATGTGTTATATGATGTGTTAATAACATTGATACCATGTTTTGTTCATCAGTCCATCCTAATATTCACTTTCAGTTTGTGAGAAACCTAAGTTGAGAAGGGGAGCCAATTCTGTACCCAATTTGAATAGTCATATAATACTGACTGTCCATTTCTGAATTTTCACCCTTCATTTATTTCGGCTATCCTGAATACTAAGAAAATAAGTTTTAGAACATAAAAAGCAGGTACTATTCAGCATTTTCTAGGTAAGAGTCAAGCATGACTTTCTCAAAACTATTCCTTTTCTTTGCTTTTTTTTTTTGGTATCCAAGGGAGAGAGAGATAAAAAGGCAAGCCAGAAAATAGGATATGCTTACAATTTTAACTTTAAATATTTATATAGTCCATTAATAACATCATTCTATGCTAGCTTAAAATGTAGAAATGCTTTAAAAATACCAGTTACTGATTTTATTTTTTTTATGCTGAGGTAAGTGTCAGAATGTAAGAGCTGAAGTTGGCAATCAAGTTGTGTACAGCTGTTTCAGGTAACAGGATTTCCAGCTTGCTGTTGTTGTTTAGTCCCTAAGTTGTGTCCAGTTCTTTTGTGACTCTGTGGACTGCAGCCTGCCAGGTGCCTCTGTCCATGGGATTTACCAAGCAAGATCATTGGAGTGGGTTGCCATTTTATTCTGCAGGGTATCTTCCTGATGCAGGGGTCAAACTTGCATCTCCCTCTTTGCAGGCAGATTCTTTACCACTGAACCAGGGAAGCCCGCTTTCTAGGTTCAGTTCAGTTCAGTTCAGTCTTTCATTCGTGTCCAACTCTTTGTGACCCCATGAATCGCAGCACACCAGGCCTCCCTGTCCATCACCAATTCCTGGAGTTCACCCAAACTCATGTGCATCAAGTCAGTGATGCCATCCAGCCATCTCATCCTCTGTCATCCCCTTCTCCTCCTGCCCCCAATCCCTCCCAGCATCAGGGTCTTTTCCAATGAGTCAACTCTTCGCATGAGGTGGCCAAAGTATTGGAGTTTCAGCTTCAGCATCAGTCCTTCCAAAGAAATCCCAGGGCTGATCTCCTTCAGGATGGACTGGTTGGATCTCCTTGCAGTCCAAGGTACTCTCAAGAGTCTTCTCCAACACCAGAGTTCAAAAGCATCAATTCTTTGGTGTTCAGCTTTCTTCACAGTCCAAATCTCACATCCTTACATGACTACTGGAAAAACCATAGCCTTGACCAGACAGACCTTTGTTGGCAAAGTAATATCTCTGCTTTTTAATATGCTATCTAGGTTGGTCATAACTTTCCTTCTAGGTTAACTGAAGGTAATATCCTCAGACTATAGTAAAAAGAGGGAAAAGCTCAAGGAATCATAATGTTTAATCAAATGACTGTCCTATTTCCAGAAAACCATATTGGGATCAAACATCATAAATTCCTATGTGCTATCTTTATCCTTAGGTTTATTGGCTTTCTCTTTGTATTTTCCTTCTTTTAAACTCTTTAATATTTTAATGTTACTTGTTGAAAATATTTTATGCATTTTTGTAAACCACATCACATTTTTTTGTGGAATGATGAAATAACTTCCCAATTTTAAAGAATTTATCTTATTTTTGGATGAGTTTTTTTATTCTTTATATAATGATACTAGCACTTCAAAATTCAGTCAACTTTACCTTGCAAAACTGCTTAAGTACTTATTTTTAAAACATTTTTCTCTAGAATTTATAATTTTATAGATGTCTGTATTTTATATATTCAGCAGTATAGATGGAATTTTGGATAAATATAGAAAATCTTTATTTTAGTAAGCAAATAGTACCCGTTACTCAAGTAATAGTATACGTATTTTCAACTTTTAAAGGGGTTTTAGTGACTTTTTTTTCACTTAAGATTTTCATTAGCAGTATATTCCCAGAAAGAACAGAGTAAAATTAGATTAACTTGAATAGTTTCTTTGTAAATTAATTTATTTGCATTAGATAAAACTTCTGGTTGTAACATAGTTGATAGAAAATTACAGTAGATAAAATAAGCCAGGTAATTTTGTTTTATAAGAACTTTGTTATAAATTTCCTTTGTTACCGGAAGATATTAAATCAGAGTTTAAGAAACACAGCTCTCTGCTAAGTCACTTCAGTTGTGTCCGACTCTGTGTAACTCCACAGACGGCAGCCCACCAGGCCTCCCTGTCCCTGGGATTCTCCAGGCAAGAACACTGGAGTGGGTTGCCATTTCCTTCTCCAATGCATGAAAGTGAAAAGTGAAAGTGAAGTCACTCAGTCATGTCCGACTCTTAGCGACCCCATGGACTGCAGCCTACCAGGCTCCTCCATCCATGGGATTCTCCAGGCAAGAGTACTGGAGTAGGGTGCCATTGCCTTCTCTGATAGCTCTCTGAACTTTTTTTTTTTTTTCATTTATCTTCCATATAAATACTTCAGTAGCATGGGAATTTTCAAGATACCCCAGAATGAAGATGATCAACTTTTAAACCACTCTTTCTACAAATTTAATACCAAGTCAATTTGATATATGACCTTCATTTTCATGACTGGAGTTTTTGTCTCCATGCAACCTTCCACCTTTGAGTAACTGGTTTAAAGTCTTAGAACTAAGTTAAATATCTTATCTGAAGTCAAACTCCTCTAAAAATTTTAGAGTTTCCAAGGAAATATTGTTACTGTGTCACTAATGTCTGGGGAAAAAATCTCTATAATATGAACATTTTGAAAAAAGACGTAATTACTAAATATACCCTTTGAATACTTTTATGGAGATGAAGTGACAATTCTTTAGAGAACAGACTCTATGGAATTGAGGCTCAGACCTCTGAAAATATATATGGTGCTATATAAGTGTTGGTTAAGTGGTATTTCTTATAAATGAAAATATGATAATTCAGTTTTTCCCTTTATCAGTACACTATTTACTGCCTCTTCTTCATACTTTTTAATTTTGGCACACTTTGTTATTCTTGTTTCTTTTTATGGATATCTTTATCAGTTTAAGAGCTTCCCTGGTGGCTCAGACGGTAAAGTGTCTGCCTGCAATGTGGGAGATCTGGGTTCAATCCCTGGGTTGGGAAGATCCCCTGGAGAAGGAAATGGCAACCCACTCCAGTACTCTTGCCTGGAAAATCCCATGTATGGAGGAGCCTGGTAGGCCACAGTCCATGGGGTCACAAAGAGTCGGACACGACTGAGCGACTTCACTTTCTTTATCAGTTTAAATGTAATTCTTTGATGCCCATTCAAAACTGAGAGGACATGATGGAGCTGATTCTGGGAGTAAAAAATAAGATCAGGGCTGCATCTGCAAGGGCCACATTATGAGGCAGTGGGGAGAAGAAAGGCCCTTCCTCTCTCTTCATGCTTCCACTTTCTGACAGGCTTATATTGGTGAAATCTAACAGAAAGTCAGGGGCTCCCCTGGTGGCTCAGTGGTAAAAAATCTGCCTGTCAATGCAGGGGACACAAGTTCGATTCCTGGGTTGGGGTGATCCTCTGGAGAAGGAAATGGCAATCCACTCCAGTATTCTTGCCTGGAAAATCCCATGGACAGAGGAGCCTTGTGGGCTACAGTCCATGGGGTCACAAAGAGTGGGACATGAGTTAAGGACTAACTTAGCACCTAAATAGCAACAAGAACAGAAAGTCAGTGCTCCACCATATCCCAACAAATAAAGACAATGTTAAACAACTGCCCTAGGCCACCGTCTGCTATTCAGTGTTCACACCTACTCTTGTGAGTATATTCATAACTCCATCCAGTAACAACGTCATGCTTCTAACAAGACACAATGGCTCACTAACAAATGCAGACCCTGTCACCTTCAAAAGACATTAAGGTCTTCATCTCTGCACATTATTTATTCAGTCATAAGCCCAACAGATCTCTACAAGATTCTTGGAAGAGTGCCACTGGGTCTCATATTAAACCCATATTAACATCAACGTGAAGCTGTGGTGAACCACTAGACACAGACCCACTTTCTAATAATTATTTATCCACTTATCTATCTGTTCACTCTGGTTTATCTTATTCTTGCCCTCCCTTGTTCTCTCACTCTTTACTTTCTCACTCTCTGGCTCTCTTTTCTATTGGAAATCTTAAGTACTTTAGGAATTGATGAAAACAAGTTGAGGGAAGAGACAGAGTCCATGACTGTACCAGATAACAACAAAAAAATGTTATGAAATCTACAGACTTTGTTAGAAACATTAAACTCAAAGGCAGGAATTCAACAACAAATTCCTTGACATTTTAGCTATCTTGTAGATAACTTACATACATATATATATATATATATATATATATGTAAGAAACATATTGAATGCATAAATTTCTAATTATTTATTATCAGGTAGGATTATAATTGAAGAACATACTGGAATTATAAAGCAAAAACAGGAAACATTAGATAAATAATACCACAGTCTACGCTTCTACTTCTTTACAGTAGCATCATTTAGTTTTTGAGAATACATATGTATTTGAGAATAACATACATATAAAATGAGAAATTCTCCTTCAAGCCAGCAGATTCATTACACAGAACTACTACATTCTTAAACAGCTACACTGAGTCATAGAAACTATATAAAGAAAAAAATAGTAAATACAATTATGAAGCATTGAAAAATAAGAAAGTATAAAAAGGTTTGGAGAAATTCTCAGGAGAAAGCAAATGGCAGTTGATCTAATTACATCAATTAGTTTTTATAATGAATAATTTTTTTAGAACTATATACTGTAATGCTGTTTATCAATGTTTAATTTTTAGAAGTAACATATAGAAAAACCCTGATAAATTTAATTTTAGCTAGATAATAGAATATAAATGTTGTGACCTAAATTTAAAAGAAAAAGAAAACAATACAACTGACACACACAGAGAAAGGACTATTAATTATCCAAATGTTCTCTTTTATATTTGAAGATCTATATATAGCAACATTTGTGTAGATCAAGACATGGATGTAAAAGAACTGTATTTAAACTAATTAATGACAACTATTTAAAAAACAAGAGAAACAAAATACGCCAAAATAAAGAAAAAAATAGGAGGAGGAAAGCAGACAACAATACACTGATAAGACTTGCACTTACAAGAATTACCACTTAATTGAAAGGAAGTGTTTAATTTGGAACAATTTGTCACCTATTCTTCATCTTCTAAACTTTGACATGTTTCACAGATACAACAAGTTATTTAGCAGAATGCCTCTCAATTTGGATTTGTTTGATATATTCTCTTATTTGGATTCAGGTTGCATTTTTGGCAGGATTTCCAAGACTTGGTGTTATGTCATCACTTCAGAAAGCATAAACTGTCAAACTTGTGTACAAATTGTTACAGTATTAATGATGTTAATTTTAATCATTTAGTGTGATGCATGTCAGGTGTCTCCACTGTCAAATTACTCTTTCCCCACTGTAATTAACTAGTAATGTGTCTGGGTGAGGGGATACTTTGAGAATATGCACTGCAGATCAGATAATAACGGTGTAACAACTTTAAGTTTGGGGACTTTGATAATTGTATTGTATCTAATATATGAGAATATATTTGTTCTTAGAAAATACATGTGAAATAGTGAGAAGTAAAGGAGTACAATATCCCCAACTTAATCCCAAATAGTTTACAAATAATCATATGTGTATGTACAAATAGATTCATAGAAGACAAAAACAAAATTAATGTTACAGGGTGTAAGAATTAGTGAATCTGGATGAAGGGCCTCTGGGAGCTTTCTGTACTATTCTTGCATTTTCTTTGTAATGTAGACAATCAAAAAATTGCAAAACTAATACAATTTTGTAAAGTTTAAAAATAAAATAAAATTAAATTAAAAAAAAAAGAAACATTGCAAACAAAACAAACAAAAAAAAATTAAAAAAAAAAAAGTACAAAATGGTTACTCTAAGGTTTTGACTATGCATTGAGAGTTAGAACAGGAAAATTAGCTCTTCATTTTCTCTTAATTTATGCACTAATTTCTTTTCCATAAGAAAAATTATTTAATAATTACAAATTAAGCATTTAGCACAGTACTTAGCCCATAGTGAGGGCATAATAGAATGGTAGTGATTAAAGGGAGAACAAGAGGAAACACTAAACACTTGCTCTAGAAATTGGCCAAATGAAGACCTCAGGTTGTGATTACATGTTTGCCCTGGATTACATGTGATTAATGTTTGCCCTGGATAGAACTGTTACTCTCAGTTTGTCTTATCTACCGCAAACCTTCTAGCTGATATGCCACGGGTTACATGGCAGCAGTGTAAAGACACCATTGCTGATTATTACAACGATGTATGCAGGATCTGAAAGAGTGCCAGGAAAAGTACAAATCATTTACAAAGAGCTGATATTCCAAAATCAATTCCTCTAGGTTTCTTCCAGGTAATTGAGGATGATATGCCAAAGTTCTTTCACATTTCTTTCTTTTTTGAGGTGTGTGCTTAATGGATAAAGTTTGGAAAACAGAGTACTTTTTTAAATGTAAAGATGTTCATTTCCTTATTTCAAACAAAGGTTATTGAAAATTCATATTTAATAAAGGTAAATGTAGAGGGACTTAGATTAAGAGGAGATATGTCATTCTTAGAGCCTGCATCTATTTTATACTAGATTGTAGCATTGGTGGGACAGAAGTAAGACACAAGTGACATTTAGTATTAATCTGAGATTAATTATCTTTGTTTTATGAAATTCAAAAAGGAAGGCAACAAAAGGAGAGGAGAGTTTGTCTAAAAAGAACAGAAACTGTAAATTTAAATAAATTCTCATTAGCTTTTATAAAAATCCATGTTTTCAGACTGAATTAATTTTTGTGAAGCTCTTCATACACAGACATAAGTAAATAACATTTTATTACTTTCTTCAGAAACATTTAAGAATTGCACACATCCTAAATATTTTCTACCTTAATATGTGATCTGAGAAGCTTTTTTTTTTTCCATGTTAATACTGCCAGTGTATGCAGCACTTCAGGAACCACTTTAGAAATGCTTTACAGGCTTCAGTATTTGACTATCTGTTACAGTTGAGTGTCTGAATTTTGTAAATAGTACCAATATACTAAATGCTAATTTATTGTCTACAGTATGAATGTTAATGACAGAAAACCAGATAATATATTTTGAGGTAATGAAACATTGTAAAAATATCCAAGTATCAAGACTTAATTGCTTATTTAGTTCATCATTTGAGACTAAAAACAAAAGAAGAGGTCCTTATTTATTTTTTATTATAAGTTTTTTTGGAATTAATGCATTTTTCGTTAAGTCTTTGCATGAATTAAGATTCTCAATAGAATATACACCAAAAACCTAGTATATGTGTGAACAAACCACTTTTGACATTAGATGGTCATCCCATGAATTCATTTATATACTCAACAACCATATATTAATACCTACACACTTGCCCTATATCAGTGGTTATTAACTTTTATCTGTTGCTTTTTTCTTTATGTCAAACACCATTTTGGGTAGTAGTGAAGATTACTCAGAGTCAGACCTGAGTTCAGTCCTCCATCTACCACTTGATGCCAAAACATTGGAGGTACTAGTAAATATTGGACTATTTTAGAGGTTTAAAAAAATCTAAGACTTAACACTCCTTCTCCAATTAAAAGAGGTAAAAGAAAGCAGATAGAAAAGAAATGACAGCTCTGTTAGTGATAAAGCTGATGCTGGAGAATGTGGCTTCTGTTGTGTTCCAGTGGATCCCTAATACTGATTTCCAGAATGAAATAGTTATAACATCACATATTGACCTATAATAAGTAGACTACCCTATATTTTCTCAGCAAAGATGGCTTATTTGGGATGAACATAGAATTTCTACTTGAGGTCTGCAACCATGGCTAGCCATGTGCAAGTCTCTCCATGGCAAGGGAAGGAGAACACTTTTTAAAGGGAAAAATGAAACTGGGAAGCCAGTAGAGCCCTATAGAGTTTCTCATCGGCTTAGTTCTTTTGAGGAAAGAAGAGGAGTTTTCCTTCTTCCTGTTTGGGTCTGCTACCATTGCAGGGCAGGAAAACTTCCCCTTCTGGTCTCCTTGCTCTATTGAACTAAGGTTTCTGTTCATTAATTTTTTGCACTTCTCACAGGCAGGGCTGTATACCTGTAGCTCTTCACACTTGGGGAGTTTTCTTACAAAATTTACAGCAGGAAGTGAAACCATATGCTAGCATTGTGCCCCTCCCCTTTGAAATAAGTCTCCCAGCCCTCTGCCAGTCTCAGAAGACTGACTGAAGAGTTAATGGTTTGGAAATGTGAACATGTAGAAACAAAGAGTAACTGTTGGGCCGAGAAACTAGTAACACTTCAGACTATAAATCAGCCACAAACCAGAGTTACCAAACTCTCAGTTTTGTGAAAGAGACAGATAAAGGTCTGACACACATTCCTAAGTTGTTTTTATAGGAAGCAGAGCCCCTCCAGATGAAAACTGCTGATTTCAAGCACATAGACATCAGAGGGATTGAAACCAGAATATTGACGAAGCTTGAAATTTCACCTTGATGCTAATCAACTTGAGAATTTAGGACAAGCTGATCATCATCCTGCAATCCCCTGCCTCACATTGCCTTTAAAACCATTCCCTGAAAGTCACTGGGAAGTTCAGGCCTTTTGAGCATGATAATATTATACTCTTATAACATGTATAGGCTCAGCACCCTGTGATAAACATTGTACTTTCTTTCACCACAACCTAATGTCAGAGGACTGTCTTTGCTGTCCATCATATAAGTAGACTCAAGTCCAGGTCTGGTAACAGAATAACAGAGCAGCATGCATGCTTCTTATAGACAGTTTGGTCACAAAGAAAGGAGAAAGATATTCCCAAGTATGCCTACTTTATTCTTATTAAATGAACTGCTTAGTAAAGTTGATTCCCCAACAAAGGAACAACAACAACAGTTGCTTCCCACGTGGCTCACTGGTAAAAAATCCCCATGCCAATGCAGGAGATGCAGGTTCAATTCTGGTTTGGGAAGATCCTCTGGTGAAGGAAATGACAACCCACTCCAGTTTCTTCCCTGGAATATCCCATGTGCAGAGGAGCCTTGCGGGCTACTGTACATGGGGTCACAAAGAGTCAGACAGGACTTACTGACTAAACAACAACAAAAGTAACTTATCTCCTTTTGGTAGAAGTGAATGAATGAACACAGAGAGGCTAGAAATGTAAATCTCAAGATGGCTACTTAACATGAAAATTACAGGCAACTTGAGTAGAAATTCAACAGGTATTCCCATTATTAATGTCTGAAAAACATCAGCAGGAAAGAATCACAGAATCACAAAAATAAATGGAGTTTAAGTGAGTGCTGAAAAAGAGAAAAAACATTACAGTGTTAAAGAATAACTTGAACTAACACATTCAGCAGCGAGAGGAGTTATTTCAGAATCATCAGAACTCTTAAGTGGTGGGTGGGAAAAAGGGGTCATAAGAAGAAACAGAACTTAATGTAGAAGAAGAAGCAGATTTTGAAGGAAATTTAATAACATTTCAATGACTCTGGACATTAGCATGTATAAATAAGGAATTAGTCAAAATATTTAATTAGGAGAGAGAAAATGATTCTGTTGATTCTGCTTTTTTTTTAAAGGAGATTATGCTAAAAAGACTGTAAGATAGAAATATAGGTAGCACAGGCTCTTTTGATACTTCATATGAAAGATGATAGGGATGAATAGGATTCAGGGCAAATTTTGGGGGAAATAACATAGAATTTCAAAATTGATTGGGAAAAGAGAGGGGGAGGAGGGAAGAGTTCAATTATTGTTCTTAGGTTTATGAACTGAAATATAAAAACTATAAAAATAGAGCAAAAATCAAATGTAGGAAGGAAGATAGAAAAAAAATATTATGGTAGATGGAAATAACAAGGCCTAGAAAGTATAAAGATTAATTTAATACTACTGTTGTCCCAGAATATCTGTGTAATTTTGGATTAATTACTCAAATTATCTAATCCACAGTTTTAACATCTATTTCATGGAAGCTAAAAGAATTACCATTCATGTATTGGCTATTGTAAACAGTGCTACAATGAACCTTGGTTTGTATGTGATTTTGAATTATGGTTTTCTCTGGATGCATGCCCAGGAGGGGATATCTGGATCATATGGTAGCTCTATTCTTAGTTTTTTAAGGAATCTCCATAAATGTTCATTGATGATAAAGAGATAAAGAAGAGGTGGCACATGTTCATAATGGAATATCACTCAGCCATAAAAAAGAATGAAATAATGCCATTTGCAGCAACATGGATGGACCTCGAGATTATCATACCAAATGAAGTAAGTCAGACAGAAAAAGACAATTATCATTTGATATCACTCATATATAGAATCTAAAACAATGATACAAATGGACTTATTTACAAAAGAGACTCAGACTTAGAAAACAAATTTATGGTTACTAAAGGGGAAATGTGGTCTGGGAGAGGGATAAAGTAGGAAGTTGGGATCCTTAACATACTTACTACTGTATATAAAATAAATAATCAACAGGAGCCTACTGTATAGCACCAGGGACTCTACTCAATACTCTGTGATAAACTAAACAGAAAAAGAATCTGACAAAGAATAGATATAGGGATATGTAAAACTGAATCACTTCACAATACACCTGAAACTAACACAACATTGTAAATCATCTATACTTCAATATAAAATTAAAAAAGAACCCAACAGGAGGATTATCTCTGAACAGAAAATTACCATTCAAATATTTTAAAGGATTAGAAACATTACTAATTAGGACTTGCTATTCTGTGCCTTTGGATACCTTGGCATGATTTAAGATCACTCTGTATTTAAAAAAAAAAAAAGGTACATTAATCTTAACTCTAAAGAAATGATGATACTTATCTAGTTAAAAAGAAGATACAGGGGGCGGTCCCAAGATGGTGGAGGAATAGGACGGGGAGACCACTTTCTCCCCCACAAATTCATCAAAAGAATATCTGAATGCTGAGCAACTTCCACAAAACAACGTCTGAACACTGGTAAGGACACCAGGCACTCAGAAAGACAACCCATTCTCTTCGAAAGGAGGTAGGACAAAATGTGAAAGACAAAAAGAGAGATAAAAATTAATGACGGAGACCCATCCTGGGGAGGGAGTCATGAAGGAGAAGTTTCCAAACAGCAACAAACCCTCTCACTGACGGATCTGTGGGGAGTTTTGGAATCTCAAAGGGGAAAATAACTGGGAGAAAAAAAAAAAAAAAAAAAAAAAACAAACCCACAGAATATGCACCAACCTACAACCCCAGCGGAGAAGTAGCCCAGACACTCGCATCCGCCACTAGCGAGTGGGGGCTGGACAGGGAGGCGCCGGCTGCATGCTCAGGCTAAGGACCGGGCCTGAATGTCCAAGGGACAATCTGAGGGAGTTAACATGAGACAACAACCCAAACTGTGGGATAGCAAGAGAGAAAAAAAAAGAGAGAGAGAGAACTTTCCCACAAAAGGCTCTCACCTAAGGCGCAGCCTGGCCCCCTCACAGAACAAAGGATTGAGCAAATACCAAAGGAGAGCTAGCCAGCTGCATATAGGCCCCTCGCCAGCACTGCAGGCTGAGAAGTAGGTACACGAAAGCCAGAGCCAGAAGGCAAGGGGCAATCTCGGCCCCAGAGACCAGCATCCTCCACCAAACTGTGAGCAGGCTCCTAGTTGGTAACCATATCTTCCTGGGATTCTGGACGGTTGACATCTGCCAGGAGGGAAGATGTCATCGCAGCTTGAGATCAGCTCCCCAGAGGAGACACACAGCACACCTGAGATGGTGCTCTCATGGCACACTCAGGAAATGGAGCAGCTGGGACTGGGGGAGGTGATTAAATGCATGGCCCACCTGGGACAGTGTGTTCACCAGCACTTGGTTGCCTGAGCTGCTTGGGCCTGGGAAGGGCACAAAATGCACTCTCAACCTAGTCTGTGCCCTTATGGAGTACCCGAACCTGAACCTGTGCAGCCTAGACCTGGGTAGTACATGAAATGCAGGGCTCACTTTGGACAGTAACCCTGCAGAGCAACCTGGAGCCTGAGCAGTGTAGAACTGGAAAGCACATGCTGCTGTGAGCTGGGGCAAACTCAGTGTGGTCCATTCACTGTGAGCACTCCCCACACATGCCAGTGATATTTGTTTGCAGTTTTCCTCCCTCCCCACAACACGTGAGCCTAAATAAGTGACCACTTTCGCCCCCTTGTGTCAGGGTGGAAATTAGAAACTGAAGAGAGTTAAAAACAGAGAAAGCCAAAATAAACAAAGAAGAGGGAACCACTCTAGGACAGACAGGTAAAACAGATTAAAACCTTGTAGTTAACACTGACAAAGCATTGGAAGGGGCCTATAAACTTTAAGAAGAAGTACAAGCTGGAACAAGGAACTATCTGAAACTGAACTGACCCCACACTGCCCACCACAGCTCTGGAGAAATTCCTAGATATATTTTTACTATTATCATTTTTTAATTTAAAAAAAAAATTTAAGTTCTTTATTACTTTTTAAATGTTTATTTTTATAACCTTCTATTACCTTGCAAAAAATAAAGACCCTATTTTTAAAGCAAATTTCATATATATATATTATAAATTTTGTGATTGATTTTCTTTTGTATTTTTAATACTGTATTTTTGAGAGTCTAACCTCTACTCTAGATTTAAAATCTTTGCTTTTTGGTATTTGTTATCAATTTTGTACCTTTAAGAATCTAATATTCAGTATCCATTTTCACTTAGGGGTGTGACTATAGGATAGACTGCTCTCTCCCTTTCTGAGTATCCCTTTTCTCCCCCAGGTCACCTCTATCTCCTCCCTCCCCATTTTCTTCTCTACTTAACTCTGTGAATCTCTCTGTGTGTTCTGGGCTGTGGAGAACACTTAGGGAACTGATTACTGGCTAGATTGGTCTCTTCCCTTTTGACTCCCCCACTTCTCCTCCTGGCCACTTCTATCTCCCTCTTCCCTCTTCATCTTCCTCCTCCCTCTTCTCTTCTCCATGTAACTCTGTGAACCTCTATGGGTGTCCCTCACTGTGGAGAATCTTTTCACCATTAACCTAAATGTTTTATCACCTGTGCTGTGTGGATGGAGAAGTCTTGAGGTTACTGTAAGAATAAGACTGGAAGCCAGAGGCAGGAGGCTCAAATCCAAAACCTGAGAACACCAGATAACTCCTGATTCCAGGGAACATTAATAGACAAAAGCTCATCCAAAAGCCTCCATACCTACACTGAAACCAAGCTCCACCCAAGAGCCAACAAGTTTCAGAGCAAGACATACCATGCTAATTCTCCAGCAACAAAGGAACACATCCCTGAGCATTAAAATACAGGCTTCCCAAAGCCATGACAAACCCATAGACACCCCCAAAATCACTACTGGACAGTTCATTGAACTCCAGAGAGAAGAGATCCAGCACTACCCACCAGAACACAGATGCAATGTTCCCTAACCAGGAAACCTTGACAAGCCACTAGTCCAACCCACCCACAGGGAGAAAGCTCCATAATAAAGAGGAATCACAAACTTCCAGCCTACAGAAAGGCCACCCCAAACACAGCAATCTAAACAAGATGAAAAGGCAGAGAAATATTCAGCAGGTAAAAGAACATGATAAATGCCCACCAAACCAAACCAAAGAGGAGGAGATAGGGAGTCTACCTGAAAAATAATTCAGAATAATGATAGTAAAGATCCAAAATCTTGAAAACAAAATGGAGTTACAGATAAATAGACTAGAGACAAGGATTGAGAAGATGCAAATAATGTTTAACAAGGACCTGGAAAAATAAAACAGAGTCAGTTAATAATAAATAATGCAATAACTGAGATCAAAAGCACTCTGGAGGGAACCAACAGTGGAATAACTGAGGCAGAAAATAGGATAAGTGAGGTGGAAGATAGAATGGTGGAAATAAATGAAGCAGAGAGGAAAAAAAGAATTAAAAATGAGGACAACCTCAGAGATCTCTGGGACAATGTTAAATGCCCCAACATTTGAAACATAGGAGTCCTAGAAGGAGAAGACAAAAATAAAGGCCATGAGAAAATACTTGAGGAGATAATAGTTGAAAACTTCCCTAAAATGGGGAAGGAAATAGCAACTCAAGTCAAAGAAACTCAGAGAGTTCCAAGCAGGAAAAACCCAAGGCAAAACACCCCAATACACATATTAATCAAATTAACAAAGAGAAAATATTAAAAGCAGTAAGGGAAAAGCAACAAATAACACACAAGGGGATTCCCATAAGGATAAGAGCTGATCTTTCAATAGAAACTCTTCAGGCCAGAAGGAAATGGCAGGACATACTTAAAGTGATGAAAGAGAAAAACCTACAACCAGATTACTATAACCAGCAAGGATTTCGTTCAAATATGAAGGAGAAATAAAAAGCTTTACAGACAAGCAAAAGCTGAGGGAATTCAATACCACCAATCCAGCTCTTCAACAAATGTCAAAGGATCTTCTCTAGACATGAAACACAGGAAAGCTGTATAAACTCAAACCCCAAACAACAAAGTAAATGGCAATGGGATCATACTTATCAACAATTACCTTATGTGTAAATGGGTTAAATGCCCCAACCAAAAGACAAAGACTGGCTAAATGGATACAAGAACAAGACCCATATATATGCTATCTACCAGAGACTCACCTCAAACCAAGGGACACATACAGACTGAAGGTGAAGGGCTGGAAAGAGATATTTCATGCAAATGGAGACCAAAAGAAAGCAGGAGTAGCAATACTTGTATTAGATAAAATGACTTTGAAATAAAGTCCATGAAAAGAGAAAAAGAAGGACTCTACATAATAATCAAAGGATCAATCCAAGAAAGAGATATAACAATTATAAATATATATGCACCCAACATAGGAGCAATACAATATGTAAGGCAAATGCTAACAAGTATGAAAGGGGAATTTAACAGTAACACAATAATAGTTGGAGACTTTAATTCTCCACTCACACCTATGGATTGATCAACCAAACAGAAAATTAGCAAGGAAACACAAACTTTAAATGATACAATGGAGCAGTTAGACCTAATTTATATCTATAGTATATTTCACCCCCAAACAATGCATTTCACCTTTTTCTTAAGTGCTCACGGAACATTCTCTAGGATAGATCACATCCTGGGGCATAAATCTACCCTTGGTAAATTAAAAATAATAATAATGATAAAATAAAATCATTTCAAGCATCTTTTCTGATCACAATGGCAGTGAGATTAGATGTCAATTACAGGAAAAAATCTATTAAAAATACAAACATATGGAAGCTAAACAACATATTTCTGAATAACCAACAAATCACATAAGATATCAAAAAAGAAATCAAAATTTGCATCAGTTCAGTTCAGTCTCTCAGTCATGTCCAACTCATTGTGACCCCACGAATCGCAGCACGACAGGCCTCCCTGTCCATCATGAACTCCCGGAGTTCACCCAAACTCACATCCATCAAGTCCGTGATGCCATCCAGCCATCTCATCCTCTGTTATCCCCTTCTCCTCCTGCTCTCAATCCCTCCCAGAATCAGAGTCTTTCCCAATGAGTCAACTCTTCACATGAGGTGGCCAAAGTATTGGAGTTTCAGCCTTAGCATCAGTCCTTCCAAAGAACACCCAGGACTGATCTCCTTCAGAATGGACTGGTTGGATCTCCTTGCAGACCAGGGGACTCTCAAGAGTCTTCTCCAACACCACAATTCAAAAGCATCAATTCTTCAGTGCTCAGCTTTCTTCACAATCCAACTCTCACATCCATACAGGACCACTGGAAAAACCATAGCCTTGACTAGATGGACCTTTGTTGGCAAAGTAATGTCTCTGCTTTGAATATGCTATCTAGGTTGGTCATAACTTTCCTTCCAAGGAGTAAGCATCTTTTAATTTCATGGTGGCAATCACCATCTGCAGTGATTTTGGAGCTGCCAAAAAAAAAAGTCTGACACTGTTTCAACTGTTTCCCCATCTAATTGCCATGAAGTGAAGGGACCAGATGCCATGATCTTAGTTTTCTGCATAGAAACAAATTAAAATAAAAACATGACAACCCCAAACCTATGGGATTCAGTAAAAGCAATGGTAAGGGGAGGGTTCATAGTGATAGAATCTTACCTCAAGAAACATGAGAAAAATCAAATAAATAACTTTACACCTAAAGCAACTAGAAAAAGAAGAAATGAAGAATCCCAGGGTTAGTAGGAAAGAGATCATAAAAATTAGGGCAGAAATAAATAAAATAGCCTTGCTTACTTAACTTATATGCAGAGTACATCATGAGAAACGCTGGGCTGGAAGAAGCACAAGCTGGAATCAAGGTTGCCAGGAGAAAAATCAATAACCTCAGATATGCAGATGACACCACCCTATTGCAGAAAGTGAAGAGGAACTAAAAAGCCTCTTGATGAATGTGAAAGAGGAGAGTGAAAAAGTTGGCTTAAAGCTCAACATTCCGAAAACGAAGATCATGGCATCCAGTCCCATCATGGCAAATAGATGGGGAAACGGTGGAAACAGTGTCAGACTTTATTTTTTTGGGCTCCAAAACCATGCAGATGGTGATTGCAGCCATGAAATTAAAAGATGCTTACTCCTTGGAAGGAAAGTTATGAACAACGTAGAAAGCATATTTAAAAGCAGAGACATTACTTTGCCAATAAAGCTCCATCTAGTCAAGGTTATGATTTTTCCAGTGGTCATGTATGGATGTGAGACTTGGACTATAAAGAAAGCTGAGCACTGAAGAATTGATGATTTTGAACTGCGTTGTTGGAGAAGACTCTTGAGAGTCCCTTGGACTGCAAGGAGATCCAACCAGTCCATCCTAAAGGAGATCAGTCCTGGGTGTTCATTGGAAGGACAGATGCTAAGGCTGAAACTCCAATACTTTGGCCACCTGATGTGAAAAGCTGACTCACTGGAAAAGACCCTGATGCTGGGGAAGATTGAGGGCAGGAGGAGAATGGGACGACAGAGGATGAGATGGTTGGATGGCATCATTGCCTCGATGGACATGGGTTTGCGTGGACTCTGGGAGTGGTGATGGACAGGGAGGCCTGGTGTACTGTGGTTCGTGGGGTCAGAAAGAGTCAGACACGACTAAGTGACTGAGCTGAACTGAAATATAAAAGAAACAAAGGAGACCATAGCCAAAATCAACAAAGATAAAGCTGGTTCTTTGAGAAAATAAATAAAATAGACAAACAATAAGGCAGACTCATCAAGAAAAAAGGGAGAAGAATCAAATCAACAAAACTAGAAACAAAAATGAAGAAACCACACAAACAACACAGAAATACAAAGAATTATACGAGACTACTATCAGCAATTATATGACAATAAAATGGACAACTTGGAAGAAATGGACAAATTCTTAGGAAAATATAACCTTCCAAAACTGAACCAGGAAGAAATATAAAATGTTAACAGACCCATCATAAGCACAGTAATCAAAACTGTAATCAAAAATCTCCCAACAAAAAAAGCCCAGGATCAGATTGCTTCACAGTTGAATTCTATCAAAAATTTAGAGAAGAGTTAACACCTATCATGGAAAAAGCAAGAGAGTTCCAGAAAAACATCTATTTCTGCTTTATTGACTACGCCAAAGCCTTTGACTGTGTGGATCACAATAAACTGTAGAAAATTATGAAAGAGATGGGAATACCAGACCACCTGACCTTCTTCTTGAGAAACCTATATGCAGGTCAGGAAGCAACAGTTAGAACTGGACATGGAACAACAGACTGGTTCCAAATAGGAAAAGGAGTACGTCAAGGCTGTATATTGTCACCCTGCTTATTTAACTTACATGCAGAGTACATCATGAAAAACACTGGGCTGGAAGAAGCACAAGCTAGAATCAAGACTGCTGGGAGAAATATCAATAATCTCAGATATGCAGATGACACCACCCTTATGGCAGAAAGTGAAGAGGAACTAAAAAGCCTCTTGATGAAAGTGAAAGTGGAGAGTGAAAAAGTTGGCTTAAAGCTCAACATTCAGAAAACGAAGATCATGGCATCTGGTCCCATCACTTCATGGGAAATACATGGGGAAACAGTGGAAACAGTGCCAGACTTTATTTTTTTGGCTCCAAAATCAGTGCAGATGGTGACTGCAGCCATGAAATTAAAACACGCTTACTCCTTGGAAGGAAAGTTATGACCAACCTAGATAGCATATTGATAAGCAGAGACATTACTTTGCCAACAAAGGTCCATCTAGTCAAGGCTATGGTTTTTCCAGTGGATGTGAGAGTTGGACTGTGAAGAAGGCTGAGCACCAAAGAATTGATGCTTTTGAACTGTGGTGTTGGAGAAGACTCTTGAGAGTCCCTTGGACTGAAAGGAGATCCAACCAGTCCATCCTAAAGGAGATCAGTCCTTTGTTTTCATTGGAAGGACTGATGCTGAAGCTGAAACTCCAGTACTTTGGCCACCTCATGCGAAGAGTTGACTCATTGGAAAAGACTCTGATGCTGGGAGGGGTTGGGGGCAGGAGGAAAAGGGGACGACAGAGGATGAGATGGCTGGATGGCATCAGTGACTCGATGGATGTGAGCCTGGGTGAACTCCGGGAGTTGGTGATGGACAGGGAGGCCTGGCGTGCTGCGATTCATGGGGTCACAAAGAGTCGGACACGACTGAGCGACTGAACTTTACTGAACACCTATCCTACTCAAACTCTTCCAGAAAATTGCAGAGGAAGGTAAACCTCCAAACTCATTCTATGAGGCCACCATCACCTTAATAACAAAACCAGACAAAAATGCCACAAAAAAAGAAAACTACAGGTCAATATCACTGATGAACATAGATGCAAAAATCCTGAACAAAATTCTAGGATACAGAATCCAGCAACATATTAAAAAGATCATACATCATGACCAAGTGGGTATATCCCAGGGATGTAAGGATTCTTCAATATTCCCAAATCAATCGATTTGATACATCATATTAACAAACTGAAAGATAATAATCATACGATTATCTCAATAGATGCTGAGAACGCCTTTCACAAACTTTGACATCCATTTATGATAAAAAAAAAAAAAACCCTCCATAAAGCAGGCATAGAAGGAACCTACATCAACATAATAAAAGCAATATATAATAAGCCCATAACAAACATCATCCTCAATGGGGAAAAATTGAAAGCATTTCCCCTAAAGTCAGGAATGAGACAAGGTTGCCCACTTTCATGACTACTATTCAACATAGTTTTGGAAGTTTAGCCACAGGAATCAGAGAAGAAAAAGAAATAAAAATAATCATGTTTGGAAAAGAAGAAGCAAAACTCTCACTGTTTGCAGTTGACATGATCCTCTACATAGAAAACCCTAAAGACACCACCAGAAAATTACTAGAGCTAATCAATTGATGTAGCAAATTTGCAGGATATAAAATTAATACACAGAAATCCCTTGCATTTCTATACACTAACAATGAGAAAACAGAAAGAGAATTTAAGGAAACAATCTCATTCACCATTGTGATGAAAAGAATAAAATATTTAAAAATAAATCCACCTAAAGAGACAAAAGACCTATATATAGAAAAACACTGATGAAAGAAAAACACTATAAAACAGTGATGAAAGAAATCAAAGAGGACACAAATAGATGGAGAAATATACCATGCTCATGGATTGGAAAAATCAATATATAGTGAAAACCAGCATAGTGAAAATGAGTACAGTGAAATCAATATAGTGAAAATGAGATCAAAGCAATCTATAGATTCAATGCAATCCCTATCAAGCTACCAATGGTATTTTTTACAGAACTAGAACAAATAATTTCACAATTTGTATGGAAATAAAATAAAACTTGAATAGCAAAAGCAATTTTGACAAAGAAGAGTGGAACTGGAGGAATCAACCTGCCTGACTTCAGACTATACTTCAAAGCTACAGTCATCAAGACAGTGTGGCACTGGCACAAAGACAGAAAAATAGATCAAAAGAAGAAAATAGAAAGCCCAGAGATAAATCCACGCACCTAGGGACACCTTATCTTTGACAAAGGAGGGAAGAATATACAATGCAGAAAAGACAATCTCTTTAACAAGTGGTGCTGGGAAAACTGGTCAACCACTTGTAAAAGAATGAAACTAGAACACTTTCTAACACCATACCCCAAAATAAACTCAAAATGGATTAAAGATCTAAATATAAGATTAGAAACTATAAAACTCCTAGAGAAAAACATAGGCAAAACACTCTCTGACATAAATCACAGCAGGATCCTCTATAATCCATCTCCCAGAGTGATGGAAATAAAATAAAAAATAAGCAAACTGGACCTAATTAAACTTAAAAGCTTTTGCACAACGAAGGAAACTATAAGCAAGGTAAAAAAGACAGCCTTCAGAATGTGAGAAAACAATAGCAAATGAAGCAACTGACAAAGAATTAATCTCAAAAACATACAAGCAGCTCCTGCAGTTTAATTCCAGAAAAATAAATGACCCAATCAAAAAATGGGCCAAAAAATTAAACAGACATTTCTCCAAAGAAGACATAAAGATGGCTAAGAAACACATGAAAAGATGCTCAACATCACTCATTATCAGAGAAATGAAATCAAAACCACAATGGGGTACCATTTCACGCCAGTCAGAATGGCTGCGATCCAAAAGTCTACAAACAATAAATGCTGGAGAAGGTGCAGAGAAAAAGGAACCCTCTTACACTGTTGGTGGGAATGCAAACTAGTACAGCCACTATGAATAACACTGTGAAGATTCCTTAAAAAACTGGAAATAGAACTGCCACACCCCCAGCAATCCCACTGTTGGGCATACATACCAAGGAAACCAGAATTGAAAGAGACACGTGTACCCCAATGTTCATTGCAGCACTGTTTACAATAGCCAGAACGTGGAAGCAACCTAGATGTCCATCGCAAGATGAATGGTTAAGAAAGCTGTGGTACATATACACAATGGACTATTACTCAGCTATTAAAAAAGAACATCTTTGAATCAGTTCTAATGAGGTGGATGAACCTGGAGTCTATTTTACAGAGTGAAGTAAGTCAGAAAGAAAAACACCAATACAGTATATTAACATATATATATGGAATTTAGAAAGATGGTAAAGATGATCCTATATGTGAGACAGCAAAAGAGACACAGATATAAAGAACAGACTTTGGATTCTGTGGGAGAAGGTGAGGGTGGGATGATTTGAGAGAATAGCATTGAAACATGTATATTACCATATGCAAAATAGATCACCAGTCCAAGTTCGATGCATGAAACAGGGCACTCAAAGCTGGTGTACTAGGACAACCCTGAGGGATGGTATGGGGAGGGAGATGGAACGGGAGTTTAGGATGGGGGACACATGTACACCCATGGCTGATTCATGTCAATGTTTTGAAAAAAACACTACAATATTGTAATTAGCTTCCAATTAAAATACGTAATTAAAAAAAAGTTTAAAAAGTAATGAAGTATTGATATGTGCTACTGTTAGGGACAGATTAAAAGGACAATGTAGGTTATGAATTCCACTAGAGAATTGTAAGTAAATAAAAATACAGGAGTAAAGGAGACCACTGTAATTTAATCATTACTCAAGAAACCAGTTTGCTTAACCATGAAACTAAGCAGGCTTGCTTACCAATGAAACCCAGGCAGTAGAAGCATGAGACATGCTCCAAAACAATAAAACAGTTGTGGCTCACTACATCCTGCCCAATGAACTCAGTAAGTTAATGATCTCTTGGTCATGCTCTCTGCACACATAAGAAACAATAATTACTGGAAAGGTGACATTTCAAACTTAAAGACCTTCATTGTACTAAGACGTGAAATAATTTTTCCATATACCATGACAGTCCTGGCTTTACCATGTATGTACAAGAAAACTCCTCTGCCCAACCTGGAGAAGGAGCTGATGATGGAAGTGCATCATCTACTCAAGAATATGGAAGAAGGTGGTCTGTTCCCCTCTCCACTTTTCTTTTTATTTTAAAACTGTAGCCCCCTAAGTAACTGAGGCACTGCACCTTCTACCCCACCCACTTGTAAGCCTCACAAGTGTTATATTCTAATAAATCACTTCTTATCTATCAAAAAAATGAAGATACAAATTGGATGTATTTACAGAAGTTGAATATATTATTTCTTCAATATTGGAATTTCAATAATACTCTTGTACATTTACCTTTATCCCATTGCTAAGATAACTAGAGGCATTATGGGTTTGGGATCAGGAATCTTTCTCCCAGGAAAACTGCTCATATTTCCCCCTGTTGAGTGGGAAAAGAGTACATTTTTTTAAGGTTATATTCTTATTTTCAGTATCAAGCAATTCTGCACAAATCACACAGGTTTTAGGTCCACTAATCAGCCTAGCAGAACTATTTTTAAAATCTTCTGAAATAAGAATTCTGGAGGTGGGAACTCTGTAGTAGATTAAGGTTAGATGATATTGCTTTAGACTGAGTACCACACTTTTCTTTGAAGATGGAATAATATGTGCATAATTTATACTATCCTCCATAGAGAATATCAAAATTAAGAAGAAAAAATTGTAGGGTAAATAATTCTCCCTTCTAGTAATGGCAGGATATCTTGATTGAACTAACCCTCCCACAGATAATTATGAAATGTCACCAAATCAGTTTTTTAAAGTATTCCAAAGGGTGGAGAGTGATGACAAGATAGATGAACTAGAAGGATTTTATTCCTGAAGGGCAGGAAGTGCAAAGATAATATTTTGAGCTTGCTGCTGTCTATTAGAAGGTACTGCTTACTCTTCACACAGTTCAGACAGCACAAGAACAGAAGCTTACTGGAATATGAGGTGCTAGGAGACAGATTTCAGATCTGGAAGATCAGATGTGAAGATAGAGGGAGAATCCTTTAAGACATGGAGACTCAAAAGGATTAAACCAATAAATCTACATTAAAAATTACTCCCAATACCAGCATGCCCACTTCATATACATTGAGAAGACTCCAGTGGCCTTAAATAAAACCATCAACTGGAAGCTGAAAGAACTGTGTAAAGAATTAATCTGTTGTCACCTACAGCATGGAGAAAGTTCAGAGGTAGAATCTAGCAAGTTAATTAATAGGGTAAAATAATTATAATAATTATCTTAAAAGAATTACATAGTCTATATAAAAACAGATCCAGATAATACATAAATAAATGAGCATGTTTCTAAGGTCCAATAATATTTAATTCACAAAAAACAGGTAGCAGTCCAGATTTGGGCATAGTTAGGTTATATCTGGTATAAGTTTCCACCTTAAAGAGTTTTGTTAGGCAAAAGCAAAGTAGAAAATAATGCAGATAAAAACAGAAATCAATAAAATAAAAAGCAACAAAAAATATAAAATAAATCAATGAAGCCAAAAGTTGCTCCTTTGAAAAAAGTTTAAAAATATAAAATTCTGGTTAGATTGATCATGAAATGACAAGATACAAAATATCAGTATCAAAAATGAAAGATAATATTTTTATAAATGATGTCAACATTCAAAGGATGATACTCAAATAAAATGATCAAATTTATGGGCATAATATTCACAAGTGAGATGAAAAGGATGTGGCATGGACTGGTGCCCTGAGTGATCAGTTCAGTCGCTCAGTCGTGTCTGACTCTTTGCGACCCCATGAATTGCAGCACGCCAGGCCTCCCTGTCCATCACCAACTCCCAGAGTTCACCCAAACTCATGTCCAAGGAGTCCGTGATGCCGTCCAGCCATCTCATCCTCTGTCGTCCCCTTTTCCTCCTGCCCCCAATCCCTCTTAGCATCAGAGTCTTTTCCAATGAGTCAGCTCTTCGCATGAGGTGGCCAAAGTACTGGAGTTTCAGCTTTAGCATCATTCCTTCCAAAGAACACCCAGGGCTGATCTCCTTCAGAATGGACTGGTTGGAGCTCCTTGCAGTCCAAGGGACTCTCAAGAGTCTTCTCCAACACCACTTCAAAAGCATCAATTCTTCCGTGCTCAGCTTTCTTCACAGTCCAACTCGCACATCCATAAATGACCACAGGAAAAACCATAACCTTGACTAGACGGACCTTTGTTGGCAAAGTAATGTCTCTGCTTTTGAATATGCTATCTAGGTTGGTCATAACTTTCCTTCCAAGGAGTAAGCGTCTTTTAATTTTATGGCTGCAATCACCATCTGCAGTGATTTTGGAGCCCAAAAAAATAAAGTCTGACACTGTCCACTGTTTCCCCATCTATTTCCCATGCAGTGATGGGACCAGATGTCATGATCTTCGTTTTCTGAATGTTGAGCTTTAAGCCAACTTTTTCACTCTCCTCTTTCACTTTCATCAAGAGGCTTTTTAGTTCCTTTTCACTTTCTGCCATAAGGGTGGTGTCATCTGCATATCTGAGGTTATTGATATTTCTCTCGGCAATCTTGATTCCAGCTTGTGCTTCTTCCAGCCCAGCGTTTCTCATGATGTACTCTGCATAGAAGTTAAATAAGCAGGGTGACAATATACAGCCTTGACGTACTCCTTTTCCTATTTGGAACCAGTCTGTTGTTCCATGTCCAGTTCTAACTGTTGCTTCCTGACCTGCATACAGATTTCTCAAGAGGCAGATCAGGTGGTCTGGTATTCTATATCTTTCAGAATTTTCCACAGTTGATTGTGATCCACACAGTCAAAGGCTTTGGTATATTCAATAAAGCAGAAATAGATGTTTTTCTGGAACTCCCTTGCTTTTTTGATGATCCAGCAGATGTTGGCAATTTGATCTCTGGTTCCTCTGCCTTTTCTAAAACTACCTTGAACATCTGGAAGTTTATGGTTCATGTATTGCTGAAGCCTGGCTTGGAGAATTGGGAGCATTACTTTACTAGCATGTGAGACGAGGGCAATTGTATGGTAGTTTGAGCATTCTTTGGCATTGCCTTTCTTTGGGATTGGACTGAAAACTGACTTTTTCCAGTCAGCTGGGTCAAATACTGAAAGCTTAATGTTGAATTTAGCAATGTGGAGGAAGCTGTCAACATGGACAGGCCCAATTTCAATGGATTAATGGGAGAAATTTCTGACTTGAGTAGATTCAAGATAGAATAAAGGAAATGAATCAGAGGGAAAAAAATAAACTGCTTTTTCAAGTGGTTTTATAAGGGTAACATGAAAATAATCCTGTTTCACAGAAATGAATATGACATCATATTTATTATCCCACAACGAAACACAGTTTGAAAGCAACTCTGAAGCAATCCATTCATATCGTAGAAGAAGTTTACCTTTAACCCAACTTCAGAGACCTGTTGTACCAACTTTCTACCCTTTTGCAACTTGGTCTGTGTCTGAGCATGCGAATCACTGTGCATTCCATCAGCAGAACTCCTTTACTCTGTCTGCTAAAACTTGAATTTAGCCAAAGGAAAGCACCAAAAGGAAATAGGAGTGAGAGGAAGGAAAGACTTAAGTTATTTATTTTCTCAGCTTAATGTCTCCATCCAGATCTTAAGTTAGCAAAGGCCGCATTTCAGGCTGCAGTTCTTGCTAAATGGCTTCTTCCTATAGTTATGTCTACGATCTCTCAGTTAGTTCTTATCTTCTCTAAGAGGCCTGGGAATGATGAGGGGTTTCCTCTATAAGTCTCAAGCCTTCTTGTTTTCTTTTAACACTGCCTAAACATTTGAAAATAACCCGTTTATTAAAATATCCTAAATTACTGTGTTTGAACATGCTGTTTTCTTTTTATTACAGGAGGAACCTTAATTGAAATGATCTCACTATTCCTTATTATTCAGGGATAATTTTTACAAAGACCTGATTAGATATGTAAAAATGCTTTTTTTATGGTAACATTTAAATATGGAAAATTAATTCATATTACTTTTTTGTATACTGAAATTATATAAAATTTTCAAGTTATATATTTCCTCACAATACAATTTGCCAAGGAAATGTTCTAAGCAAGATACACACAAGTAATTTATTAAACAATTAAACATTCAAAACTAAAAATGTAGGCACTGTGCCAGAAAGGAGTATACAATGAGTGAACTTAAACTCTATGTCTAAGTGCGGGTTTTCACTTTAGCAATAGTTTCTCTGTGCCACTATAAAATAATTTTCCTTAAATACTATTTTTGACTTTACTTATTTTAGAATTGTTATAGGAGCTGTTTACAGGCTATATAAAAATTCATCTCATTCTTGAAAATTGAGTTTTCAAATGGCTGTTGCCAAGCATGAATATCCATGTTTTTTACCAGATGTAATTTTAAATTATATTTGGCTCTTTCCAAGTAGCAAAATCATCCTCAAAAAAATTGTCACCAATGATAACATACTTAAAATGTTCCCTAGGTTTGTATAGAAAGACATAGCTTCATAATTAAATATCCAGAATCTGGAGCTAGACGTCATGGAGCAAATCCCAGCTCTGCCAGCTAGAAGACCTTGACCGAGGTATGTATCCTCTCTGAGAGCTGGTCTCTTCTGAAAGTGTGGATAACAGTAGCACCTAAATCATAGGCTTCTCTTTTAATGGAATGAATTTACATTAGTACAGAATTTAGGACACTGCCTAGTCATTTTGAATACTAATAAATGTTAGCTAAGGGAATTTAAAATGAGTGTTTCTGAAGAGTTACAGCAATGACCACAGCAGTAGAATCAAATATAGCACCAGAATATACACTTTCATAGGAGAAACTATTTATTTTGAAGTATTGATCTGTTATTTTTGTTTTAATTGCCACATGACTTTAGTAAGAGCTCACTACTTATATGTTGAGAATACACTGATTTTATTTTATTTATTTATTTTTGTGTGTGTAGTAGATAATACTGGGGATTTTTCTTACCAGAAAGATACTGCCTTTAAAAGAATCCAAACAACATATATGCTACAAGCTGTTGACTGTTAAACCATATGCCTTATTTGGTTGTATAATATATTAATAACATATGTTATAATTAATGAGTAAAACCGTAAATACTTTCAACCAATGTCCTCAGAAAATTTTTACCTAAGAATTGTGTTGACTATTAAGGAACCTATACTTTCCTTTAGATGACTAAAAAAGAAATCTCAACTAATTTAACCTGAGAGCAATGAATTTATTTTAGGTACTTACTAAGGACATTTTACAGGATATCAACTTCTATGCTCATTGAGAATAAAAAAGAAATAGAGAACTGTGTTAGGGTCTAGTCTGAAAAACAGATATTTTCTATTCAGCATCTGGCTTGTTTCTACCTTATAGGCACTGAGAATCCTTTAATTGACAGAGATCAGTTTTTCATTGATCAGATTTATTTTTACTCTTAATGAATGTAAAAAAAATATTTATTTCAAGCCAATTTTCTCTATGAGGATATGAGCTCTAATTGGGGTATGAAATTAATTTTTTATTCTTCAGAATCATGCACCCAACATTTAGTTTAGTGTTTTATCCATTCTAGATTTTGTAATAAATATTTCTGACATGAAAGAATAAAAGACAGAATTAAGGAGGAAAGTCTTATTCCACCAATGTTACCAAATAGAACTAAATGCTCTTTTGCTGTTGATGTCCTGTTTTATAATGGGAAAATAAGAAACACTTAATAAATATATAAAGGCTATGTAAAGAAATACAAGCCTTTATCTTTTCTTTTTCACACATTAGGTGCTGTAAACACAGAATACCATGAGGAGAAGAGTCGAGAGAGGAAAAGAAAAGAAAAATAGGTAATAAAAAAATCATTAACAAACAATTATGGTCGAGTAAGGAAAACAAAATTTTAAGAGATAACATTTTCTCTTTTCTCTGCTAATTCTTTTAAGCTGCAGCTGCTATATTGGTCACAGAGGCCTATAAAAAGGTAGTATTAATGATACATACCTATAAAAACATTTTTGTTCAAAACTCAGTGGAAAATATGCAAAGGTTACAACAATATTTCTGTTGATGTTAACTGTATTGTATTTTATCTGTTTCTACATACACAGGAAAAAAGAGAAGTACTATATTAAAGAATCTAAGAAGAAGAATATACAGAATTCTCTTTGGGGAGAGGGGGAGGATGATGAACTTTTTTAAACTCTTCAGTATTAAACAGAAAACTATTTTCTAGGTAATTAATTCCTGATGAAGTTACCAGAGAAAAGGGTTATAACATTTATCTCCAGATAGTTTATTCTCTTATGGTGCCAGAATGAAAGGAAATTCTACATGTTTTAACAATTCTAATAAATTTTCATAGCATTTACTTTTCTTTTCCTTAAAATATTCAGCCCATTTGTATCAGCCTAAGAATCTCAAACATTTAATTATTTATTATTCTGGTAATGATTATTGCTGATGGCTTAAAATTAACATGTAGAAATGTAGTAAAATTTGCATTTAGATGTCAAAATATGTAATTTATTGTAAGTGTAGAATGTAGAATTCACAAAATATTACATATACTTCAGCACTCGTCTTCCCTGTCCATCACCATCTCCCAGAGCTTGCTCAAACTCATGTCCTTTGAGTTGGTGATGCTATCCAACCATCTCATCCTCTGTTGTCCACTTCTCCTCATGCCTTCAATCTTTCACAACATCAGGATCTTTACAATGAGTCAGTTCTTCACATCAGGTGGCCAAAGTATGGGAGCTTCAGTATAAGTCCTTCCAATGAAAATTCAGGACTGATTTCCTTTAGAATTGAGTGGTTTGATCTCCTTTCAGTCCAAGGGACTC
The DNA here is from genome assembly GCF_019923935.1 of Bubalus bubalis. Classification (NCBI taxonomy): domain Eukaryota; kingdom Metazoa; phylum Chordata; class Mammalia; order Artiodactyla; family Bovidae; genus Bubalus; species Bubalus bubalis. Next base: position 48,467,486 of record NC_059173.1, read on the forward strand.
TCAAGAGTTTTATCCAACACCACAGTTCAAAAGCATCAATTATTCAGTGCTCAGCTCTGTTTGTGGTCCAACTCTCACATCCATACATGACTACTGGAAAAATCATAGCTTTGACTAGACGGGCCTTTGTTAGCAAAGTAATGTCTCTGATTTTTAATATGAGAAGGCAATGGCACCCCACTCCAGTACTCTTGCCTGGAAAATCCCATGGATGGAGGAACCTGGAAGGCTGCAGTCCATGGGGTCGCTGAGGGTTGGACATGACTGAGCGACTTCACTTTCACTTTTCACTTTCATGCATTGGAGAAGGAAATGGCAACCCACTCCAGTGTTCTTGCCTGGAGAATCCCAGGGATGGGGGAGCCCGGTGGGCTGCCGTCTATGGGGTCACACAGAGTTGGACACGACTGAAGTGACTCAGCAGCAGCAGCGGCAGCAGCAATATGCTAGGTCTAGAAAGTAATGTCTCTGCTTTTTAATATGCTAGGTTTAATATGCTAGGTCTAGGTTGGTCACAGCTTTTCTTCCAAGGAGCAAGTGTCTTTTAATTTCATGGCTGCAGTCATCATCTGCAGTGATTTGTGAGCCCAAGAAGATAAAGTTTGTCACTGTTTCCATTGTTTTCCCATCTATTTGCCATGAGGTGATAGGATCAGATGCCATGATTTTAGTTTTCTGAATATTGAGCTTTAAGCCAAGTTTTTTACTCTTCTCTTTGACTTTCATCAAGCAGCTCTCCAGTTCCTCTTTACTTTCTGCCATGAGGGTGGTATAATCTGCATATCTGAGGTTATTGATATTTCTCCCAGCAATCTTGATTCCAGCTTGTGCTTCATCCAGCCTGGAATTTTGCATGATGTACTCTGCACATAAGTTAAATAAGCAGGATGACAATGTATGGCCTGGACATACTCCTTTCTCAATCTGGAACCAGCACATTTTTCCATGTCTGGTTTTAACTTTTGCTTCTTGACCTGCATACAGATTTCTCAGGAGGCAGGTAAGGTGGTCTGGTATCCCCCTCTCTTTAAGAATTTTCCACATTTTGTTGTGATCCACACACTCAAAGGCTTTGGCATAGTCAATAAAGCAGAAGTAGATGTTTTTCTGGAACTCTCTTGCTCTTTCGATGATCCAATGGATGTTGGCAATTTGATTGATCTCTGGTTCCTCTGCCTTTTGTAAATCCAGCTTTAACATCTGGGAGTTCACAGTTCATGTACTGTTAAAGCCTGGCTTGGAGAATTTTGAGCAGTATTTGCTAGCATGCGAGATGAGTGCAGTTGTGGATAGTTTGAACATTCTTTGGCATTGCATTTCTTTGGGATTGGAATGAAAACGGACCTTTTCCAGTCCTGTGGCCACTGCTGAGTTTTCCAAATTTGCTAGCATATTGAGTGCAGCACTTTCACAGCATCATCTTTTAGGACTTGAAATTTAGGACTTGAAGTAGGAATTCCATTACCTCCACTAGCTTTGTTTGTACTGATGCTTCCTAAGGCTGACTTGACTTTGCATTCCAGGACATCTGGCTCTAGGTGAGTGATCACACCATTGTGGTTACCTGGGTAATTAAGATCTTTTTTGTATAGTTCTTCCATGTATTCTTGCCACCTTTTCTTAATATCTTCTGCATCTGCTAGGTCCATACCGTTTTTGTCCTTTATTGTGCTCACCTTTGCATGAAATGTTCACATGGTATCTCTAATTTTCTTGAAGAGATCTCTTGTTTTTTCCCATTCTATTGTTTTCCTGTATTTCTTTACATTGATCACTGAGGAAGGCTTTCTTATATCTCTTTGCTATTCTTTGGAACTCTGCATTCAGATGGGTATAGCTTTACTTTCTCCTTTGGCGTTAGCTTGTCTTCTTTTCTCAGCTATTTGTAAAGCCTCCTCAGACAACCATTTTGCCTTTTGCATTTCTTTTTCTTGGCGATGGTCTTTGGGATTTTTTGTTTTAATTTCTATTAATAGCAAAGCTGTATAATTCATTATACTCATGTTTATTAGTCTTTTATGTTTCTTGACTTGTGGGTTCATATCATTTTTCCACTTTTATATTTAACATTGAAATACTTTGCTTTTCATGTTTAAAAGTACTTTAGTAAAACAAGAATGTTAATATCAAAGAGTATCCCTTAAAATGCTTTTAAAAATTATACATAATTTTTCTGAACTGTCTACCATTTGCATCCTTCTCCAAAAACTTAATGTCTTAAAACTGTGATTTTATTATGTTCTTAATTTTGTGAGTCAGGGTTTCAAGAAGGGCTTGACATATCTTTCCCACAAGAAATGGCATGGCACCTGAGGCTTCTCTTACAGTCCTGGCACTCTGATACTTTCCTGTCTCTACACATGCTGTCTTTCTTTCAAGACTTCTCCATGGGCTTGGAGTGTTTTGTAGCATGTCAATTTCAGAGCAGTCATTTAGAATGGCTGACTTTCCCCAGAGCTAACATTCTAGAGCAACTATTGCAAGCTACCTGGACAGAAAGTGGGGGTCATTCATGTACTATTGGTGGGAAAAATAAAATGGTAGAGTCACTTTGAAAAACAATTTGGCTGTTTCTGTTTTGTAAAAAATTAAACTAAATGTGTGATTACCATATGATACAGCACTGGTACTCTTGAGCATTTAACCCAGAGAAATGGAAATTTCTGTTCACACAAAACCTTTTTACAGATGTATATTGTAACTTTATTTCAGTCAAACACTGAAATTAACCACAATGTGGTACATCCATACCATGGAATACTACCCAGACATAAAAAAGAACAAACTATTGAAGTATTATGTAAAATCTTTGAGCCTCCAGGGAGTTATGTTGTGTGAAAAAAGTCCATATTAAAAGATCACATACTGTAAAACTTAATTTACTTAAATTTCTTTGAATGTTAAATTATAGAAATAAAGAATGTATTCATGATTTCCAGAGGTTAGAAATTGGGGTAAGGGATGAAGGGAGATGAATCTAATTATATATATTAAAAAAAAAGAAAACAGAAAGGATCATTATGGTAATGAAACTGTTCTGCATCTTAACTGTAGTGGTAGACACAAAAGCTTACAAGTGTAATAAAATTACATGGAACTAAAAACACATATATGCAAACAAACCAATACAAGCAAAATAAGGGAAAGCTGAATAAGACCAGTAGATTGTATCAATATCAATAACCTAGTTGTCACACACAAAGTTAATATATTAAAATCAAATGAATTCTATTTACCAACAAGAAACAATTATAGTACATGATCTCAAAAGATAGAATAGTATCAAAAACAAAATAAATTATGAATAAGTTGAACAAAAGTACTATAAGATCTTTTACAGAAAATTAGACTATTTACTGAAAGACACAATGGTTTGAAAAAACAGTTGTATCATAGGTTAAAAATCATATTAAAAAGACAGTTGTCTCTAAATTGGGGTATGGATTTAATATGATTCTAATTATAATCACAACAGTATACTTTTCCCACTTGATGACTTTATTCCAACATTAATTGGGATAAACAATTAATGTGTTTATTAATAAAGGAGCAAACAATAAACAATAAAAGAGCAAAACAATGCTCTTTTGGAAGAGCAAAACATTAAGAATGACAAAAGATTTCCTAAAGAGAAAGAAGGAATAGGCTATTCCAGTTCCAAATGCAGCAACTTATTGAAAAGGTATAGATGTCAGAGATTGCATGAAAATCATACAAGAAAGGCAAATAAAATAGGGAAACAGAATAAAAATCTAAGAAGCAGGCCCACATACTAATGGAAGATGGTTTAAACAGAGATGTTACTGCTAATCAGTGGACTAGATGGACTATGCACTAAATATTGATGGATTATTTGTTCACATGGGTTTTTTAAATTACCACACCTTACTTATATCAAAATTAATTTCAGATAGCTTAATGGATAAAACTGATACATTAAATTCAGTCCTTTTCTTCACAAAAACTCATAAACTGCTAGCTAAGGGACAGTTTCTATAAGCACTTTGGAAAATTGTTTATATTGGTCTTGTGAAACAGGAGACACACAAACCCCATGGCTTGTTATTTCTACTTTAGGAATAATTCCTTTAGATGTTCTCCAGTATATTGCCTTCTCAGTGTCTTTGTTATTTGGGTGGTACCATGGACACTTCAGATCCTAAACAACGTCATTTTAGTGAAATTTTGGATGAAAGCCTGTTACGCTTTTCTTTTGTAAAATGAAGAAGGTATGTTTTTAAAATAGCATTTTAAGTAGATCAGTGTTAATATGGAGTAGGTATGAAAGTTGAGTGTGAGGAATTAAAATACATTTCCTTAAAACTATTGTGTGCTTAGCAACGACTTGAATATTCTCACATTTATCCATGCAGTATTCATTTTCTTCTTTATTATTAATAGCCAATATTTTAGGCTAACCCTTTGGCTTCTTAAGCATTCATTTTCTTCTCATCTAGGTGGAGTGAGCTACCTGATCTTTAGGTCACAATTATTGATGCACATATCTCATCTGGTAGAATCAATTCCTTAACTATTAGAGAGACTTTCCCACAATCCATAATGGGTAACACAGTGCTCATGAGGAGATGTGAATTCTTAAAACTAAACATGCTCCTTTGTGAGACATATCAAGATAGAAACTGGGATTCCATATTGAATCCAGCCCAGTTCAGTTCAGTTGCTCAGTCGTATCTGACTCTTTCCAACCCCATGAACTGCAGCACACCAGGCCTGCCTGTCCAACACCAACTGCCGGAGTCTACCCAAACCATGTCCATTGAGTCGGTGATGCCATCCAATCATCTCATCCTCTGTCGTCCTCTTCTCCCACCCTCAATCTTTCCCAGCATCAGGGTCTTTTCAAATGAGTCAGCTCTTCATAAAAGGTGGCCAAAGTATTGGAGTTTCAGCTCCAGCATCAGTCCTTCCAATGAATATTCAGGACTGATTTCCTTTAGGATGGACTGGTTGGATCTCCTTGCTGTCCAAGGTACTCTCAAGAGTCTTTTCCAACACCACAGTTCAAAAGCATCAATTCTATAAAGAAAGTTCAGTCCAACTCTTACATCCATACCTGACTACTGGAAAAACCATAGCCTTGACTAGACAGATCTTTGTTGGCAAAGTAATTTCTCTGCCTTTTAATATGCTGTCTATGTTAATCATAACTTTCCTTCCAAGAAGTAAGCATCTTTTAATTTCATGGCTGCAACCATCATCTTCAGTGATTTAGGAGCACAAAAAAATAAAGTCTGACACTGTTTCTCCCTTTTTTTTGCCATGGAAGATGGTCCACACGGAAATCAGATTGATTATATTCTTTTCAGCCAGAGATGGAGAAGCTGTATACAGTCAGCAAAAACAAGACCAGGAGCTGACTGTGGCTCAGATCATGAAATCCTTATTGCCAAATTCAGACTGAAATTGAAGAAAGTAGGGAAAACCACTAGACCATTCAGGTATGACCTAAATGAAATCCTTTATGATAATACAGTGGAAGTGAGAAATAGATTTAAGGGACTAGATTTGATAGATAGAGTGCCTGATGAACTATGGACTGAGGTTCCTGACATTGTACAGGAGACAGGGATCAAGATCATCCCCATGGAAAAGAAATGCAAAAAAGCAAAATGGCTTTTTGGGGAGGCCTTACAAATAGCTGTGAAAGGAAGGGAAGTGAAAAGAAAAGGAGAAAAGGAAAGATATAAGATATGAATGCAGAGTTCCAAAGAATAGCAAGGAGAGATAAGAAAGCTTTCCTCAGCGATCAATGCAAAGAAATAGAGGAAAACAACAGAATGGGAAAGACTAGAGATCTCTTCAAGAAAACTAGAGATACCAAGGGAACATTTCATGCAAAGATGGGCTCGATAAAGGACAGAAATAGTATGGACCTAACAGAAGCAGAAGATATTAAGAAGAGGTGGCAAGAATACACAGAAGAACTGTACAAAAAAGATCTTCATGACCCAGATAATCACAATGGTGTGATCACTCATCTAGAGCCAGACATCCTGGAATGTGAAGTCAAGTGGACCTTAGAAAGCATCACTACGAACAAAGCTAGTGCAGGTGATGGAATTCCAGTTGAGCTATTTTAAATCCTGAAAGATGATGCTGTGAAAGTGCTGCACTCAATATGCCAGCAAATTTGGAAAACTCAGCAGTGGCCACAGGACTGGAAAAGGTCAGTTTTCATTCCAATCTCAAAGAAAGGCAATGCCAAGGAATGCTCAAACTACCACACAATTGCACTCATCTCAAACGCTAGTAAAGTAATGCTCACAATTCTCCAAGCCAGGCTTCAGCAGTACGTGAACTGTAAACTTCCAGATGTTCAAGCTGGTTTTAGAAAAGGCAGAGGTACCAGAGACCAAATTGCCAACATCTACTGCATCATTGAAAAAACAAGAGAGTTCCAGAAAAACATCTATTTCTGCTTTATTGACTATGCCAAAGCCTTTGACTGTGTGGATCACAATAAACTGTGGAAAATTCTGAAAGAGATGGGAATACCAGACCACCTGATCTTCCTCTTGAGAAATTTGTATGCAGGTCAGGAAGCAACAGTTAGAACTGCACATGGAACAACAGACTGGTTCCAAAAAGGAAAAGGAATATGTCAAGGCTGTATATTGTCACCTTGCTTATTTAACTTATATATAGAGTACATCATGAGAAACGCTGGACTGGAAGAAGTGCCAGCTGGAATCAAGATTGCCAGGAGAAATATCAATAACCTCATATATGCAGATGACACCACCCTTATGGCAGAAAGTGAAGAGGAACTAAAAAGCCTCTTGATGAAAGTGAAAGAGGAGAGTGAAAAAGTTGGCTTAAAACTCAACATTCAGAAAACGAAGATCATGGCATCTGGTCCCATCAGTTCATGGGAAATAGATGGGGAAACAGTGTCAGACTTTATTTTGGGGGACTCCAAAATCACTGCAGATGGTGATTGCAGCCATGAAATTAAAAGACGCTTACTCCTTGGAAGAAAAGTTGTGACCAACATAGATAGCATATTCAAAAGCAGAGGCATTACTTTGCTAACAAGGTTCCATCTAGTCAAGGCTATGGTTTTTCCAGTGGTCATGTATGGATGTGAGAGTTGGACTGTGAAGAAAGCTGAGTGCCAAAGAATTGATGCTTTTGAACTGTGGTGTTGGAGAAGACTCTTGAGAGTCCCTTGGACAGCAAGGAGATCCAACCAGTCCATTCTGAAGGAGATCAGCCCTGGGAATTCTTTGGAAGGAATGATGCTGAAGCTAAAACTCCAGTATTTGGCCACCTCATGCGAAGAGTTGACTCATTGGAAAAGTCTCTGATGCTGGGAGGGATTGGAGGCAGGAGGAGAAGGGGACGACAGAGGATGAGCTGGTTTGATGGCATCACTGACTCGATGGACATGAGTTTGAGTGAACTCTGGGAGTTGGTGATAGACAGGGAATCCTGGCGTGCTGTGATTCATGGGGTCGCAAAGAGTCGGACACAACTGAGCGACTGAACTGAACTGATGGGACCAGATGCCATGATCTTCATTTTCTGAATGTTGAGCTTTAAGCTAACTTTTTCACTCTCCCCTCTTTCACTTTCATCAAGAGTCTCCTTAGTTCTTCTTCACTTTCTGCCGTAAGGGTGGTGTCATCTGCATACCTGAGGTTATTGATATTTCTCCCGGAAATCTTGATTCCAGCTTGTTCTTCCCCCAGGCCTGCGTTACTCATGATGTACTCTGCTTATAAGTTAAATAAGCAGGGGACAATATACAGCCTTGATGTACTCCTTTTCTTATTTGGAACCAGTCTGTTGTTCCATGTCCAGTTCTGTCTGTTGCTTCCTGACCTGTATATAGGTGTCTCAAGAGGTGGGTCAGGTAGTCTGGTATTCCCATCTCTTTCATAATTTTCCACATATTATTGTGATATACACAGTCAAAGACTTTGGCATAGACAATAAAGTAGAAATAGATGCTTTTCTGGAACTCTCTTGCTTTTTTGATGATCCAGCGGATGTTGGCAATATGATCTCTGGTTCCTCTGCCTTGTCTAAAGCCAGCTTGAACATCAGGAAGTTCACATTTTATGTATTGCTGAAGCCTGGCATGGAGAATTTTGAGCATTACTTTACTAGCATGTGAGATGAGTGCAATTGTGCGGTAGTTTGAACATTCTTTGGCATTGCCTTTCTTTGACATTGGAATGAAAACTGACCTTTTCCAGTCCTGTGGCCATTGCTGAGTTTTCTAAATTTGCTGGCATATTGAGTGCAACACTTTCACAGCATCATCTTTTAGGATTTGATATAGCTCAACTGGAATTCCATCACCTCCTCTAGCTTTGTTCATAGAGATGCTTCCTAAGGCCAACTTGACTTCACCTTCCAAGATGTCTGTCTCTAGGTGAGTGATCACACCATTGTGATTATCTAGATCTAGAAGATCTTTTTTGCTCAAATTAAGTCACAATCTAAACACTTAACCTTATTAGCAATAAAGGTCTAGTTTTGTCTTTATCTATTCAACTCTTAATAGTCTATCTCCATTGTATTTTAATTCAAAAATGATTGATGTTATATATTTGGTCTCTCCAAGATCAACATTTTATCCTTCTATATTAACTAACTAAGCTTTCTCATTTCTGTCTTAAAGAAAGCACTTTTTGAATTAAGAAATATTTAAGAATACTTATAGCACTATTTTCCACTCTGCTGTGATTTTGGACTGGAATTTATACAGGTGGGCCCACGGCCTATCTTTATTCTCATTCTCAAAATGAATGCTGCTTCTCAAGCAAAATACAAAACACAGTTTGTTTCCTAAGGAAAAATAAACTTACTAAAGCTTTGGAAACTAAAGTCCAATAGACGGTCCAAATTTCTACCCTGTACCAAAATCCATAATGATTTTGCATTCTTATTCTATTTTGTAAAACCACACTCTCTAGGTCCTAACTTTTTTTTCTTTACCTACAAAAAAGGTTTATTCACCTCTTGATCCTAGAGTGATTTTCTGCTTTTAAAATAGATTTATATACTTTATCATTGTTCAGTTTGTTTTTCATGTTCATGGTACTTGTATCCAATTTTTCTTCTTTTTAAAAAAAAAAAACAGAACCTTAAATTTTATTAGTTTTTTAATGAAACTCATAAATAGATATGTCCTCTCTTCCCTGTGAAACCTCTAAAGTTGCCTCTCTTGGAGAATTTCACTGACTTTCCTGGATTTTTCTGATATAGAGAATCATGTTCCTGTGATATATACAGTGACCTCAGATCTCTTAATTACATGTTGTTTTTATTTTGTGGCCTGTCATCCCAGACAATTATTTTCACTGATGTCAATGGATACTTAGTTAGAGATATAAAAAGATAGATGAGAGATGGTCCCCATACCATGAAAAACTTAGATTAAAAAAAAATAGAGATAACAGAGTAGGGTTTGTCTTGTAGCCATTCAAACTTATTTTTCACTATGTATTGATTGGCTATTCTAGGTTTGTGAGATTTTACCATCACTCTAAATTCCCAATAGCTTTTTTCTGTCTTACTAGGTCTTTACAGAGTCCAACACAACTGAAGCAACTTAGCAGCAGCAGCAGAAGGTCTTTACAGATTCTGTTATTTCTCTTCCTTGAGTGTTCACTCTGTTGTAAGAATAAAGAACAAAATTATTCCTCTTGCCTCATACAGCAACTTCCAGATCTTGGGTGAAGGAGAAGTTATCAGGGCTCAAGTCCACACCTGTACCTCCAACCACTTTAAGACCACCCCTCCACTCAAAGGGCTTCCCTAGTGGCTCAGATGGTAAAGTCTGCCTGCAGTACAGAAGACCGGGGTTCGATCTCTTGGTCAGGAAGATCCCCTGGAGAAGGAAATGGCAACTCATCGCAGATTTCTTGAGTGCAAAATCCCATGGATGGAGGAGCCTGGCAGGCTAAAGTTCATAGGGTCACAGAGTCAGAAATGACTAAGCGACTTCACTTTCTTTCTTTCTACCCAAACAACCATAAGGTTAAGAAAAATCCTTTCCTGTGATCAAGCTTCCTCTACTTTTGTGAAATTATATAAAGAAAGCTGAGTGCCGAAGTATTGATGCTTTTGAACTGTGGTGTTGGAGATGACTCTTGAAAGTCCCTTGGACTGCAAGGAGATCCAACCAGTCCATCCTAAAGGCAGTTAGTCCTGAGTGTTCTTTGTAAGGACTGATGTTGAAGCTGAAACCAATACTTTGGCCACCTGATGCGAAGAGCTGACTCATTTGAAAAGACCCTGATTCTGGGAAAGATTGAGGGAAGGAGGAGAAGGGGATGACAGAGGATGAGATGGTTGGATGGCATCACCAACTTGATGGATATGGGTTTGGGTGGACTCCTAGAGTTGGTGATGGACAGGGAGGCCTGGTGTGTTGTGGTTCATGGGGTCGCAAAAATTTGGACATGACTGAGCAACTGAACTGAACTGAAAAGTAATGCTCAGAATTTTAACATATAAGAATATAAGGGCAAAAGTAAATGCTTCCCTCCTCAGCTTATCTCTGAGAAGATAGATATTATGTCTATCAAGAATTTATTCTTGTTACCAAGGTACTATGTAGGAGTGTTGCATAATTTTTCAGTGCATATAAAAAGCATTTTGCAAGGTTTTTCTTCAAATATGCATCTTGGACATGCATTTTTACCAGCATTTACAACTCAACTTGTAATAGGTATAGAATATTGTATCACTTGAGGGAACAATGACAGAAGTTTCTCATCATCTGATAATTCCCTATTCCTCCTGTCTCCTTACTCTCCCATTATTTGGCAAAATCATGTGAATGTCTGGAGGAATTTTCTTTTTTGGAAGGAAGTGGTTAGGTGGGGGGTAATCAGGGGATGATGATATTGGGAATATATTACAGGATCAACATTTTTTCCTTAAACACAACAAATGGTATCCATGAATCTATGGATTCATAGATACATGGATTCATGGATCTATGGATTCATTCTAGCATACATGAATATTGATATGAGAGGAAAAATACTATATTTCCTAATAATTTCTCTGAAAGCTTCTCAAGTAAGACCAGTACTCAAACTTTTTGAGTTCCAGAGTATTTCCCATATTTCTCCTTAATTTGAAAGAAAATATTTGTATGGAAAGGTTAAAAAATGAGAAACAAAAAGTTCTGCTGTGTCCTAAACTTTTAGCATATCATATTATTCAACCCATACAACACCCTATGATATGTGTATCCAATTCATTGCAGGTAGGGAACTGGGGCTTAAAGAGTTTAAATCACCTCCAAACTCTTTCTTTGTGCCCTTTTTGCAACATTGTATCATTTTCTTCCAAAAGACGAGAAAATATCCTCTAAAAGTTAGACCTTAAAATTCCATAGAGGGTTGTGCTTTGTGGTCTTAGAGTCTTCCAACTGTATAACTTATGGTTTATGAAATTACTGGAGCGAATTTCTCAGATAACTTTCAAAGATGCTAAATGACTTGATCTTTAATGAACTTAGCCTAAATAATGAATTGATCCATTTAAGGATACTTATTGATCCTTATACTCAATATATCTCTAATTTCATTTGAGACAGGAAATGAGGGGAAATTATTATCAGAAAATGTTGTATAACAAAGCCAGTCAATTGAATGGAGAGGGAAACTGAGTCTCGGAGGTGTTAAGTGGCATTTGTCCTATAATAGAGCTTACAGAAAAACTCAGAATCCTCTGTGGTCCAGTGATATTCCTTCTGATTACATTGTACTAGAACTGTGTACTAGTTCACTGAACTGAATGAAAAGATGCACAAATGACCATGAATCTTGTAGGATAAATTTCTTATGAGCTGCATCAAATGAAAGTTCTGCAATGAGCTAAATCTGGATAAATCCCAAGAAAAATCAAGGAAGGTAGCCACCTATGCTCTCTAGAGTTTATTGCTAATGGGGTAAATTGAAAGGTCTTCAAATGCAGAGGGTTCATTTCAAGTAAGCTAGTTTGTTCTCCCCTATCCAGATTTATTTGTTCTGCTCACCAGCTTTGGTTTTAATGCATGCCTGTTAAGTCACTTCAGTTGTGTCTGATTCTTTGAGATCCTATGGACTGTAGCCCACCAGGCTCCTCTGTTCATGAGATTCTCCAGGGAAGAATACAGGAATAGGTTGCCATGCCCTCCTTCTGGGGATGTTCCTGATCCAGGGATTGAGCCTGCTTCTCTTATGTGTCTTGCATTGGCAGGAAGGTTCTTTACCACTAGCGCCACCTGGGAAGCCCTTGGTTTTAATGCTGTGCTGTACTTAGTCATTCAGTCGTGTCTGACTCTGTGATCCCATGGACTGCAGCAGGCCAGGATCCTCTGTCCATGGGGATTCTCCAGGCTAGAATACTGCAGTGGGTTGCCATGTTCTCCTCCAGAGGATCTTCTCAAACCAGGGCTTGAACCCAGGTCTCCTGAATTGCAGGCAGATTCTTTACTGACTGAACCACTAGGGAATATATCGTGTCTGACTCTGTGCGACCACATAGATGGCAGTCCACCAGGCTCTCCCGTCCCTGGGATTCTCCAGGCAAGAATACTGGAGTGGGTTGCCATTTCCTTCTCCAGTGCATGAAAGTGAAAGTGAAGTCGCTCAGTCATGTCTGACTCTTCGCGACCCCATGGACTGCAGCCCACCAGCCTCCTCCGTCCATGGGATTTTCCAGGCAAGAGTACTGGAGTGGGGTGCCATTGCCTTCTCCGAGGGAATATATAGATGAAACTAAACCAGAAGCAACTAAATCAGTGGCAATTGCTTGTAAGTATTCAGATGTTCAATAGCCTTGAGGATAAACTTCCATGTTTGATGTAACAAATGAAGTGAAGGAGAAAACAAACAAACAAAAAACACAAAGTATATGTTTCATTATGAGAAATTACCATAAAATTATTATTGAATTGCAAAAAATAATATATCCTTGAAAAAGAACCTTTCTAGCAAATGTTTGACCCAGTTTTAATAAGATGTTATTGTAATGTAAGTTTTAACTTACAGTGACAAAGTGATTAACATAAATGTGGTACAACATGTTATTTTTTCCTTACCCTCTGTCTCTAATGATGTATTTCCAAATTTTTAAAAATAGAGGATGTAGTTTGTGGAAATGATGGTTTTCATGCTGTGTCATATGTTTTCTCTAATGAAATCTTTACATAATGCCATGGTAGGCCACCATTCTGTCTGTTTCAACCTCAGAATATGCAGTATTTTTATGTAGTAGATCAAAAACAAAAGAGAAAGCATGGTGGAATTATTTTCCAAGGCGTGATCACAGCCTTATTTCCTCATAATAATGGAGTCCAGTTAGCTGGCCAAAACATTATAAAATGTCAGCTCTCCAATGTAGTTGCACATTTTAAATTCAGTAATGTTTCACATCTCATATGCAGCCCTATCTTAACAGAAGTGGAATCCAAACCATAGTTTGTGTCAGAATGGCATTAAAAGTATAAAAAAAGAGAACTCTTTATTTATCCACTGATGTTCTTTTTGCTCCCCACAGAAGTGACAAATCCAGGTTCAGGTTGCTGAAAACAAACAATTAGAAATCAAATCAAAGCTTGTTTGGCCTCACAATTGAATGCCAAGATGCAATAGGAATCGTAACAATGCAAAGTAATAGCCTGCCGAATTCAATGAATATAGCTTAATAACTTTGGACCATAGCAAGACTTGGGCAAAATTAAAAGGTAATGTAAAGCTCCTTGGGTACATTCCACTGAATTAGTATTCTAAGGCAAGTGCCTCCACACCATCCATAATAAGGACTGCTGGTTTCATTTACAGACACTGCGTACATTAGCTGGCACTAATGTGGGAAAATGTATCGTATGCTGGTCTAGAAAGGCACACCAAATTTTCATTATGTTTCAGTCAAAAAGTGCTTGTTTTGCAGGATGGAGTCCATGTCAATAAAATGGATTGTATGCCACTTAAACCAAGTGACATGCTAATCTTCTAGAGGCCTCTGTCCTTAATCTCTACAGGACATGAGTCAGTTTAGAAGTGTGAGCTGTTCTCACAGGTACCAACCATTGAGCACTTTAATGTAAATTCAAAAGCAAAACTTATCAGTGTGTTTCAGAAATTGCTTCAATGTGGTTGCTGTCTATGAAAAAAAAAAACAAAAAAAACCTCCTTCTTCCCCCAAATCCTGGGCTACTTCCAAGGTTTTACAGTGCCCCGGGAGCACCTTTTAATTATAAAGAAATTGGTTTTGCTGATAGCTGCCCTGTGACCAATTAGATTAGAGGCATTTCTTCTGGCTATTATGAGAGCTAACTTGACTACTGCCCAGTGTAGTCTGACATGATCAAAATATTAAGTAAAGCTCAATCCAGAACTTCAAGACCCAGTAGCCTAAATTCTTAAAAATTATGCTATTAAATAGCCATTTTATAACAAAAGAACAGAATAATGGGATTGCGATCATGAAGTCTTTGGTTTGTAGAGCGAATCACAAAAAAATATGGAAAATCACTTGGATAACTTTTCTTATATTTTAAAACCATATGTATTTTATCATGGGAAAGGTAGAAATCTAAATGGCAATCTACAAATATTCTGGATCTATGAGCCAAATTGTTTTACAATAAAATCTTCAAAACATGAAATTAAATAAAAGTCTCTGTCCTATAGTCTTTACCTTTTATTTTATAAATACTAAGAAGTATACATTTTCTCTCACATGTTCTAAACAAAATAAAATGCAGTCACTATGGCAAGTAATGGTCTGTATAACTCTTTCCACAACAATATAAGAGGATCGCATCTATTATTCTGTCTAGCATTAAATGACACTTTCTTGATAAATGCAAACATGAAATTTTGAAGTCAAATTAGAATCACTCACATATAATGATATCACCAACAGAATAAAAAAATATTCTGTCACCTCTGAGATCAAAGCAAAAGAAAATACGAAAGGGAATTAAGGAGTACATTTATACAAAGGAATATATTTTTAATTCAAAAATTTTAAAATATAAACTTCCTTTTAAAGTTTGTTCCTAAGTATTTGCATTCTTAGGAAATAAAGTATGTGGAATCAAATTTTACTTTTGTTTGATAATTTAATATCAGTCACTGACTTGCATTGGTGTTATAAAGGCCATTTCTCTTAATTATTTACATAGAAACACTGAAGCATTGAGTAGTATCTAGAATTATTCCAATATAAAACAGTCACATTTGTCTTTTTAATATGTACTTCTTCATATTAGCTTATATTATTTCCACATTCACAGAGTAAATAATATATGTTTTGTTGACTAATCCGCTGAATATTGTAGCTCTGGTTAATGAAAAATTACATTTACAACAATAAATCAGTTTAACAGTAGCAATAAAATATAGCTTATTTTAGCTACGTTAAAAAAAGTTGAGCTAAAGCTTTGGAACCATAGCCAAAGGATTAATACTATCATACCCATAAAACAAATGCACTTTATGATACATTTAGGAGGAAATCTTTAAAAATGATTTTAGAAATAGTATTTCATGCAGTTATGAAGGATGTTGATTTTGTTACTAACATAACATTTAAGAAATAAATAAATAGGTCATTATGTCTTATGTAATAAGCAAATATATGCCTAGATTGTTATTAGATAGCTTCATGTATTGTACCTATAGATATTATTAGAACTACTCGAGGACTTGAAAAAAGGATATCCATCCTAAGATATTATAGATTGCAAAGAGAGAATAGAACTATATCAATACAAGAGCTGGTTACATACATTTAGCTAATGACAGTGAAAAACTACACAGAATAAAAATATTTTACAGTCAATACTGAAAATAAAAGAATCTTCAGTTATTCTTCATTACTTAAATTTACAGTGTATATTTTCTTTATATGCCTCCAAGCTATAAAATTATAGCAATTTTAACAGAATATTAGATGAAGACATTTGTATCCAAGAAAAACACAGAGGAAACTAGAGCATGATTTCCCAGATTCTTCCTGAGGTCAGATGAAGAGACCCTGAGTAGAAAAACCTGTTGATGAAGCAGGACTTATTTATCCAGTAAGCGCTGGAAAAAATTGACACTTGTCACAAAAGAAGTAGAGAATAATTATTCCTTCCTTTAAGTAGCTCCAGAAATTAATGCATTTGGCCTATTAGAAAAGGAAGGACTGAGCTGAATATAGCTAACAATAGCAGTGATGTACTTTGAGAAAAGGAATAATCTTTTAGCATTTAGAACAGGCTAAAGGCAATTGGGGGCAGGTTTTATGCAGTTTTTGCAATTGAATCTTTGGTAATAATAGTTGATTTAGTCACTCATATAGACAAAAGGTTCCTCTCTAGAGTGCTGTGCTGTGCCTAGTGGATCAGCCATGTTCGACTCTCTGTGACCCCGTGGACTGTAGCCCGCCAGGTCCTCTGTCCATAGGGATTCTCAAGGAAGAATACTGGAGTGGGTTGCCATGCCCTCCTACAGGGGAAATTTCCAACTCAGGGATCGAACCCAGGTCTCCCCCATTGCAAGCAGATTCTTTACCAACTGAGTTACCAGGGAAACCCAAGAATACTGGAGTGGGCAGCCTATTGCTTCTGCAGGTGATCTTCCCCACCCAGGAATTGAACTGGGGTCTCCTGCGTTGCAGGAGGATTCTTTATCATCTGAGCTATGAGAGAAGCCCTATCTTAGTGTACCTCTTTATATTATCTTACTTTGGACATAAAATTAAATATTAAAACTATTAAAAATTCCTAATGATACATTTTAGAAATTTACATGTAAGTTTACTTGGATACACACAGTTGAGGAATAACAACTCCGTTTGATAGCTTTGTTAGAGTAAAGGTCAAATATGGAAAATATCACTGTAAAATTCCTAAAATATATTGAAGGTTTACTATTGGCCAGACTATGCAAGATACTTATTTGCATAAATTGTAAAGTAATCATATGGGTATATTACTATGTCCATATTCTAGAAGAGAGGATCAGAAAAATTCAGAAAGTTACCAAAATTCAAGTAGGTATTATGTATAAGAGTGATATTTGAATCCATATTCTTGCCCAATAACACTTCAGGTCAGTTCAGTTCAGTCACTCAGTCGTGTCCGACTCTTTGTGACCCCATGAAATGCAGCACGCCAGGCCTCCCTGTCCATCACCAACTCCCAGAGTTCACTCAAACTCACGTCCATAGAGTCAGTGATGCCATCCAGCCATCTCATTCTCTATTGTCCCCTTCTCCTCCTGCTCCCAATTCCTCCCACTATCAGGGTCTTTTCAAATGAGTCAGCTCTTCCCATCAGGTGACCAAAGTATTGGAGATTCAGCTTCAACATCAGTCCTTTCAATGAACGCCCAGGACACATCTCCTTTAGGATGGACTGGTTGGATCTCCTTGCAGTCCAAGGGACTCGCAAGAATCTTCTCCAACACCACAGTTCAAAAGCATCAATTCTTTGGCACTCAGCTTTCTTCACAGTCCAACTTTCAAATCCATACATAACCACTGGAAAAACCATAGCCGTGACTGGATAGACCTTTGTTACCAAAGTAATACCTCTGCTTTTGAATATGCAATAAAGGCTCATCATAAATTTCCTTCCAAGGTGCAAGCATCTTTTAATTTCATGGCTAAAATCACCATCTGCAGTGATTTTGGAGCCCGCAAAAAATAAAGTCTGGCACCGTTTCCACTATTTCCCCATCAATTTCCCTTGAAGTGATGGGACTGGATGCCATGACCTTAGTTTTCTGAATGTTCAGCTTTAAGCCAACTTTTTCACTCTCCTCTTTCACTTTCATCAAGAGGCTTCTTAGTTCCTCTTCAGTTTCTGCCATAAGGGAGGTGTCATATGCATATCTGAGGTTATTGATATTTCTCCCAGCAATTTTGATTCCAGCTTGTGCTACTTCCAGCCCAGAGTTTCTCATGATGTACTCTGCATAGATGTTAAATAAGCAGGGTGACAATATACAGCCTTGACATATTCCTTTTCCTATTTGGCACAAGTCTGTTGTTCCATGTAAAATTCTAATTGTTGCTTCCTGACCTGCATATAGGTTTCTCAAGAGGCAGGTCAGATGGTCTGGTATTCCCATCTCATTCAGAATTTTCCACAGTTTATTATGATCCACACAGTCAAAGGCTTTGGCATAGTCAATAAAGCAGAAATAGATGTTTTCCTGGAACTCTCTTGCTTTTCCGATGATCCAGCAGGTGTTGGCAATTTGATATCTGGTTCCTCTGCCTTGTCTAAAACCAGCTTGAACATCAGGAAGTTCACGGTTCATATACTGCTGAAGCCTGGCTTGGAGAATTTTGACCATTAATTTACTAGCGTGTGAGATGACTGCAATTGTGTGGTAGTTTGAGTATTCTTTGGCATTGCCTTTCTTTGGGATTGGAATGAAAACTGACCTTTTCCAGTCCTGTGGCCACTGCTGAGTTTTCCAAATTTGCTGGCATATTGAGTGCAGCACTTTCACAGCATCATCTTTCAGGATTTGAAATAGATCCACTGGGATTCCATCACCTCCACTAGCTTTGTTCTTAGTGATGCTTTCTAAAGCACACTTGACTTCACATTCCAGGATGTCTGGCTCTAGGTGAGTGATCACACCATGGCGATTATTTGGGTCATGAAGATCTTTTTTGTACAGTTCTTCTGTGTATTCTTGCCACCTCTTCTTAATATCTTCTGCTTCTGTTAGGTGCATACCATTTCTGTCCTTTATCGAGCCCATCTTTGCATGAAATATTCCCTTGGTACCTAATTTTCTTGAAGAGATCTCTATGCTATGCTAAGTCACTTCAGTTGTGTCCAACTCTGTGTGACCCCATAGACAGGAGCCCACCAGGCTCCCCCGTTCCTGGGATTCTTCAGGCAAGAACACTGGAGTGGGTTGCCATTTCCTTCTCCAATGTATGAAAGTGAAAAGTGAAATGAAGTCGCTCAGTTGTGTCCAACTCGTAGCGACCCCATGGATTGCAGCCTAACAGGCTCCTCCATCCATGGGATTTTCCAAGCAAGAGTACTGGAGTGGGGTGCCATTGCCTTCTCCCAAAGAGATCTCTAGTCATTTCCATTCTGTTGTTTTCCTCCATTTCTTTGCATTGATTGCTGAGGAAGGCTTTATCTGTCCTTGCTATTCTTAGGAACTCTGCCTTCAATGAGAATATCTGTCCTTTTCTCCTGTGCTTTTTGCTTCTCTTCTTTTCACAGATATTTGTAAGGCCTCCTCAGACAACCATTTTGCTTTTTTGCATTTCTTTTCCATGGGGATGGTCTTGATCCCTGTCTCCTGTGCAATGTCACAAATCTCTGTCCATAGTTCATCAGGCACACTGTCTATCAGATCTAGTCCCTTAAATCTATTTCTCACTACCACTGCATAATCACAAGGGATTTGATTTAGGTCATACCTGAATGGTCTAGTGGTTTCCCCTACTTTCTTCAATTTCAGTCTGAATTTGGCAATAAGGAGTTCATGATCTGAACCACAGTCAGCTCCTGGTCTTGTGTTTGCTGACTGTAGTTCCAAATAGGAAAAGGAGTACGTTAAGGCTGTATATTGTCACCCTGCTTATTTAACTTATATGCAGAGTACATCATGAGAAATTCTGGGCAGGAAGAAGCACAAGCTGGAATCAAGATTGCTGGGAAAAATATCAATAACCTCAAATATGCAGATGACACCACCCTTGTGGCAGAAAGTGAAGAGGAACTAAAAAGCCTCTTGATGAAAGTGAAAGAGGAGAGTGAAAAATTTGTCTTGAAGCTCAACATTCAGAAAACGAAGATCATGGCATCTGGTCCCATCAGTTCATGGGAAATAGATGGGGAAAAAGTGGAAATGGTGTCAGACTTTATTTTGGGGGGCTCCAAAATCACTGGAGATGGTGACTGCAGCCATGAAATTAAAAGACGCTTACTCCTTGGAAGGAAAGTTATGATCAACCTAGATAGCATATTCAAAAGCAGACATTACTTTGCCAAAAAAGGTCCATCAATCAAGGCTATGGTTTTTCCAGTAGTCATGTATGGATGTGAGAGTTGGACTGTGACAAAAGCTGAGCGCCCAAGAATTGATGCTTTTGAACTGTGGTGTTGGAGAAGACTCTTGAGAGTCCCTTGGACTGCAAGGAGATCCAACCAGTCCATCCTAAAGGAGATCAGTCCTGGGTGTTCTTTGGAAGGAATGATGCTAAAGCTGAAACTCCAGTATTTGGCCACCTCATGTGAAGAGTTGACTCATTGGAAAAGATTCTGATGCTGGGAGGAATTGGGGGCAGGAGGAGAAGGGGACGACAGAGGATGAGATGGCTGGATGGCATCACCGACTCAATGGACGTGAGTTTGAGTGAACCCTGGGAGTTGGTGATGGACAAGGAAGCCTGGCGTGCTGCAATTTATGGGGTTGCAAAGAGTCGGACACGACTGAGTGACTGAACTGAACTGAACTGAACAGATAGACCTTCTCCATCTTTGGCTGCAAAGAATATAATCAACCTGATTTCGGTGTTGACCGTCTGTTGATGTCCATTTGTAGAGTCTCCTCTTGTGTTGTTGGAAGAGGGTGTTTGCCATGACCAGTAAATTTTCTTGGCAAAACTCTATTAGCCTTTGCCCTGCTTCATTTCATACTCCAAGGCCAAATTTGCCTGTTACCTCAGGTGTTTCTTACTTCCTACTTTTGCATTCCAGTCCCTTATAATGAAAAGGACACCTTTTTTGGGTGTTAGTTCTAAAAGGTCTTGTAGGTCTTCATAGAACCGTTCAACTTCAGCTTCTTCAGCGTTACTGGTTGGGGCATAGGCTTGGATCACCGTTATATTGAATGATTTGCCTTGGAAATGAACAGAGGTCATTCTGTCTTTTTTGAGATTCCATCCAAGTACTGCATTTTGGACTCTTTTGTTGACCATTATAGTTACTACATTTCTTCTAAGGGATTCGTGCCCACCTTAGTAGATATAATGGTCATCTGAGTTAAATTCACCCATTCCAGTCCTATTTAGTTTGCTGATTCCTAGAATGTCGATGTTCGCTCTTGTCATCTCCTGTTTGACCAGTTCCATTTTGCCTTGATTCATGGACCTAACATTCCAGGTTTGTATGCAATATTGCTCTTTATAGCACTGGACCTTGCTTCTATCACCAGTCACATCCACAAACGGGTATTGTTTTTGCTTTGGCTCCATCCCTTCATTGTTTCTGGGGTTATTTCTCCGCTGATCTCCTGTAGCATATTGGGCACCTACCGACCTGGGGAGTTCCTCTTTCAGTATCCTATCATTTTGCCTTTTCATACTGTTCATGGGGTTCTCAAGGCAAGAATACTGAAGTGGTATGCCATTCTCTTCTCCAACAAATACATTCTTAAATATTATGTTGATATTTCCCAGTGCTTTCAAAACTAAAATTCAGTATAATAATTTCAAATAACATGTGGAACAAATGGAATTATTAGATGTTAATATTAAAAATTTTTATGTAAATACTTTTATTTTTTTCCAACTTTTTTTTGTATATTTACTTTGATATTGTGATATGTTTTCAGAATATATTACAACAATTTTTGAAGATTTAAATATATATTTTAAACAGTTGTATTTTAAAACATGCATAAGAATTATTTTATTTAAATGCACTTAATCCTCCATTTGCAAACACTTGAAAACTCCAAATATCTTCTTTTTACTATAATTTTTGTTACCTAGAGAAGTATTTCTTTAATTTTCAAATTAAGCAGGAAATAATTTTTAAAGTATGCCCTACAATACAATTTGTACAGTATAATGAGTTATTTTTAGTCATTTTGTATCTCATTTAGGATGCATTGATAATTTCTTTAAAGAAAAAATTATACTTTTAAATATATCAAGCCAAGAATCTAGAAAATCTAAAGAGAAATGGGAAATAAAAATTGAATAAAGTTTAGGTTTAATATTGTTATTTTGTTTTAAGGGCTTTCCTGGTGGCTCAGCAGTAAGGAATCTGCCTGCCAATGCAGGAAACATGGTTTCTATCCCTCAGTAAAGAAGATCCCCTGGAGAAGGAAATGGTAATCCAGTCCAGTATTCTTGCCTAAGAAATCCCATGGAGAGAGGAGCCTGGTGGGCTACAGTTTATGGGGTCACAAAAGAGTTGCACAGGGCTTAGCAACCAGAAAACAACAACAAATTTTGCTTTAAATCCATAAAAGCTAATAAAGCAGTAAGTCCTTCCTATTCCCATTACAATAACATTTCTTCTTTTCAAACTAGAAAGTTTTGCTTCTTTTAAGTAAATAAAATCTTAGTGTATCAACAAATATATAAGTAAACTGCAACTTAAACATAAGTTCTGCATTGGTGGTGTTGACTTGTTCTCTGTAGGCAAAACCCCTGAAATCTTTTAAAAATCATTTTTGTATTTAAAAGTTTGACTGGAGAGAACAAGATGGTGGAGGAGTAGGTGGACATGGAGTACATCTGTCTCCATGGATACATCAGGAATACACCTTCAGACACAAGTGAATGCAGAACACTGGCTGAGAATAGACAGGAGTACCTGAGCAGAGGAAAAGAATATACTGCTGCTGCTGCTGCTGCTAAGTCGCTTCAGTCGTGTCCGACTCTGTGCGACCCCATAGACGGCAGCCCACCAGGCTTACTACCCATCCCTGGGATTCTCCAGGCAAGAACACTGGAGTGGGTTGCCATTTCCTTCTCCAATGCATGAAAGTGAAAGTGAAGTCACTCAGCCATGTCTGACTCTTTGTGACCCCATGGACTGCAGCCTACCAGGCTCCTCCATCCATGGGATTTTCCAGGCAAGAGTGCTGGAGTGGGGTGCTATCACGTTGTCTGAAAGAATATACAGCTCCACGCAAAACTTGGTAGGAAGAAGGAACAAGGGGGAAAAACAGATAGTGTTAGTAGGACTGGACCTGCCCTCGATGGGTGGGGGAACAGAAGCAGGGGTACAATCCCCACATTGGGGCAATTGTCTGAGTCAGAGGAGGAACATTTAAGGCTGAGAGTGAAAGAGCTGATCTGTGGCAGCCTAAATGGAATGAGAATCAGACAGCCCTTGCCACAGTCACACATACCCTGGACAGGGACGCAAGTCCCCTGGAAGGCACAGTGGTTAGGAACTGGAGTTTAAGGATTGTGGAGCAATCCCAGGGCAAGGGCTGCTGTTGACTGTGGAGAGACAGATCGAAGGGATGTGAGGGAGCAGACGGTGGTGGGGAATGCCTGTGGAGGAAAGCCGGGCAGCCATGGAAGTAAGGCGATACTGCTGAGTCACGCATGGGGGTGGAGCCATCACCATAGCCTCTCTCTCCCCACACGCCAGCATCGGCAGGTGAACAATAGAGAGGCTGGACCATCAAGCACCTGATGCACTGACAACACAGCAGGACCCCACCCAGGATGCCCCTTTAAGTGACTGATGCACAGATCTACAGAGTAGGACCCCATCCAGGGGGAGCCCTCTACATGCCTAATGCGCTAAACAACAGAGTAGGACCCCAGGCAAGAGAGCCCTCTAAGTGCCTGAATGGGGGGAGCTACAGAGAAAGCCTGGCCAAAGAGGCCTGATTTCCAGCTATAGGAGGCTTGGGGGGGTGGGGGGAAACAAAACTGAAAGGGCCTAACTCCTGTGGCAGAGGCAGTCTGTGTCCCTGCACACTTGGTGCTGCCAGGATCCCTGCAAGCCCAGGAGCTGTGCCACCTTCACACTCAACTCTCACTGGGGCAGAGCTGCCTCAGGCAAAAAAGGTCTTAAGCAGGGTCACTTCGGTAGTGTCCAGCTCTTTGCGACCATGTGGACTGTGGCTTCTCTGTCAGGGAGGGGTTCTCCAGGCAAGAATACTGGAGCATATTGGCCAATACTGTTTGCCATACCCTTCTAGAGCACTATAGTTCCTGCTGCCCTAGCCGCCAACTCCCCTGAGTACCTGGTGCTGCCAGAACCCCTGTGACCCAAGTAGCTGCACCACCTCCACACCTGGCCCTCACAAGACCAAACCCAAGCCCTCCAGGGCAGCCTCAGGAGCAAACCCCAGTGCACGACCCACATGCAGAAGTGGAAATAAAGTTGAAACCCAGGACAGTATGGCAAAGGAAGAAGACTCAAAATCTTCCCACCAGCTGTACAAGCTGCAGATTAAATCCACACAATCACCTAGGCGGACTCTGTGTCTATGGAATATCTAAAATGTCATTGAGAGATCCCACAAAAGAAAACAGACTAGTTCTGATAGCTGTGGACATTGGAGGCAAGAACACACAGGAGTAGCACCAGACTAGAATCTGAGTTGCCCCCACAGCATGTCCAGAGATCAGCACAGTGTTGGAGGGCATCATAGGCAGGTGAGGTGGACTGTGACTCCCAGTGAGGGAGAGGACTCTGACAGCAGTGATGCAAGAAAAACATTTATTATTCTTATGTTTTGACTTATTCTGTAGATTCTTTTGGACTTTTTTCCCCCTTACCCCCCTCTCTGTTGTAGTTGTTGATTTTATGGCACTATGAAATCTAATTAAGCCTTTGAGCTTTTTTTTTTTCTTTTTCTCAGTCACATTTTTTTATTGTTGTTATAAACCTCTGCCTCTATGTTGGGCTTTTGCAGTTCTGTGGAGTTTGTGTGTGTGTGTGTGTGTGTGTGTGTGTGTGTTTTCCTCTCTCCTTTTTAAAATTTTTAATATTTTAAACCTACTATTATTTTTTCCCACATTTATTCCTTTACTTGTTTTTCTTACTGTTCTTTTCCCTTGCAGTTAATATTTAATATATATAAACCTTCTTTATTTACCTCTATTTAACTTTGAATATCTATTTTTTCTTTTCTTTCTTTCCTTTCCTCTCAACATATTTGTTAGTTTTATTTTCATTGCTGTATTTCCCATTGCTGTATTTATTTTATTGCTTTAGTTTTGCTTTTGAGTTTGTACTTTAGTTAGTTTTGCTCTGGTAGATATAATTTTTGGTTTCTTTTGCTCACTGGGTCAATCTATTGTATTTTATTTTTGTTGGACTGTTTTGACTTTGCTCATGGGTGTATATGTATATATGTATATTCCATTATTTTAATTATTATTTGCCTGATTTTGTAACTGCCATTTTTCTGGGGTTCATTTTTGGTTTCTTAGTGTTGGATATTTGCTTTAATCTCATGTAATGCCATAACAAACCACTTGTGGAATTTTCGTTCCTGACCAGATATCAAGCCCTGAGCCTTTGGAGTTGGAGCACTGATTCTAAGACCCTAGATTACCAGAGAACTAACCCTAGGGAGTATCAAATAGTGAGAACTCAAACAAAGGAAACCACTTGAATCCAAGACCCAGCATCACCCAACCAGCAGTAGCACCCTGTGCAAGATGTCTCATCTAAACAAAAACAAAACAAAAATACAAACCAAATCATCAGCAGACAGGATTACAACCTCACTCAGCCTTGCCCATCGGAGGAAAAACAAACAAAAACTCTGCACAAATCTCATCTGATAGAAGCTTACACAAGCCACTGGACCAACCTTAGGAGGGCAGAAACCAAAAGAAAGAAAGAATTTAACCTTGAAGCCTGGGAAGAGGAGACTTCAAACACAATATGTTTAAAAAATAATAATGAAAAGGCAGAGAAATACTACACAGATGAAGGAATAAAAGAAAAACACAGAGGTCCAAATAAATGAAGAGGAAGTATGCAAACTACTTGAAAAAGAATTCAGAATAATAGTAAAGATGCAAAAACTTTGAGAACAAAATAGAGAAAATGCAAGAATCAACTAACAAAGACCTAGAAGAATAAAAGAATAAACATACAGAAACAAAGAACATGATTACTGAAATTAAAAATACTCTAGAAGAAATCAAAAGCAGAATATCTGAAGCAGAAGAATGAATCAGTGAGTTGGAAGATAAAATGGTGGAAATAACTTCTGAAGAGAAGAATAAAGTAAAAAGAATGAAAAGAGCTGAGGGTAGTCTCAGAGACCTCTGGGGCAATATCAAATGCATGGACATTTGAATTATAGGGGTCCCAGAGAAAAAGAGAAAGATAAAGGGTATGAGAAAATTTTTGACAAGATTATAGTTGAAAATTTCCACAACATGGAAAAGGAAATAGTCAACCAAGTCCAAGAGGCATAAAGAGTCCCATACAGAATAAACCCAAGGAGAAATACGCCAACACACACACTAATCAAACTAACAAAGACAAAACACAAAGAAAGAATGTTAAAAGCAGCAAGGGATAAATAACAAGTAACATACAAGGGAAACTTCATATGCTCAACAGATGATCTTTCAGCAGAAACTGCAGGTCAGAAGGGAATGACAGGATATATTTAAAGCACTGAAAGGCAAAAATCTATAATTAAGATTACTGTCCTCAGCAAGGATCTCATTCAAAATTGATGGAGAAATAAAGAGCTTTTCAGACAAGCAAAAGTTAAGAGAATTCAGTACCACCAAACCAGGTTTACAACAAATGTTAAAGGGACTTACGCAGTCAAGAAATACAAGAGAAGAAAAAAGATCTATGAAATCAACCCCAAACAATTAAGAAAATGGCAATAGGACCATATATATCAATAATTACTTTAAATGTAAATGGATTAAATGTTAGAACCTGAGGTTATTGATATTTCTCCCAGCAAGCTTGATTCCAGCTTGTGCTTCTTCCAGCCCAGAGATTCTCATGATGTACTCTGCATATAGGTTAAATAAGCAGGGTGACAATATACAGCCTTGACGTACTCCTTTTCCTATTTGGAACCGGTCTGTTGTTCCATGTCCAGTTCTAACTGTTGCTTCCTGACTTGCACATAGGTTTCTCAAGAGGCAGGTCAGGTGGTCTGGTATTCCCATCTCTTTCAGAATTTTCCACAGTTTATTGTGATTCACACAGTCAAAGGCTTTGGCATAGTCAATAAAGCATAAATAAATGCTTTCCTGGAACTCTCTTGCTTTTCTGATGATCCAAAAGATATTGGCAATTTGATCTCTGGTTCCTCTGCCTTGTATAAAACCAGCTTGAACTTCTGGAAGTTCAGGGTTCACGTATTGCTTAAGCCTGGCTTGAAGAATTTTGAGCATTACTTTACTAGCGTGTGAGATGAGTGCAATTGTGCAGTAGTTTGAGCATTCTTTGGCAGAGGGCAGACACACTGAAATCAAAATCACAGAAAGCTAGCCAATCTGACCACACGGACCACAGCCTTGTCTAATTCAATGAAACTAAGCCATACCGTGTGGGGCCACCCAAGACAGATGGGTCATGATGGAGAGGTCTGACAGAATGTGGTCCACTGGAGAAGGGAATGGCAAACCACTTCAGTATTCTTGCCTTGAGAACCCCATGAACAGTATGAAAAGGCAAAATGACAGGATACTGAAAGAGGAATGCCCAAGGTCAGTATATGCCCAATATACTACAGGAGATCAGTGGAGAAATAACTCCCAAAAGAATGAAGGAATGGAGCCAAAGCTAAAACAATATCCAGCTGAGGATGTGACTGGTGATGGAAGCAAGGTCCGATGCTGTAAAGAGCAATATTGCATAGGAAGCTGGAATGTCAGGTCCATGAATCAAGGCAAATTGGAAGTGGTCAAACAGGAGATGGCAAGAGTGAACGTCGACATTCTAGGAATCAGCGGACTAAAATGGACTGGAATGGGTGAATTTAACTCAGATGACCATTACATCTACTACTGTGGGCAGTAATCCCTTGGAAGAAATGGAGTAGCCATCAAGGTCAACAAAAGAGTCCAAAATGCAGTACTTGGATGGAATTCCAAAAATGACAGAATGATCTCTGTTCATTTCCAAGGCAAACCATTCAATATCACAGTAATCCAAGCCTATGCCCCAACCAGAAATACTGAAGAAGCTGAAGTTGAATGATTCTATGAAGACCTACAAGACTTTTTAGAACTAACACCCAAAAAAGATGTCCTTTTCATTATAGGGGACTGGAATGCAAAATTAGGAAGTCAAGAAACACCTGGAGTAACAGGAAAATTTAGCCTTGGAGTATGGAATGAAGCATGGCAAAGGCTAATACAGTTTTGACAAGAGAACAAACTGGTCATAGAAAACACCCTCTTCCAAAAACACAAGAGGAGACTCTACACATGGACATCACAAGACGGTCAACACCAAATTCAAATTTATTATATTCTTTGCAGCCAAAGATGGAGAAGCTCTATACAGTCAGCAAAACAAGACCAGGAGCTGACTGTGGCTCAGATCATGAGCCAAATTCAGACTAAAATTGAAGAAAGTAGGGAAAATCACTAGACCATTCAGGTATGACCTAAATCAAATCCCTTATGATTCTACAGTGGCAGTGAGAAATAGATTTAAGGGACCAGATCTGATAGAGTGCCTGATGAACTATGGATGGGGTTCATCACATTGTACAGGAGACAGGGATCAAGACCATCCCCATGGAAAAGAAATGCAAAAAAACAAAATGGCTGCCTGAGGAGGCCTTACAAATAGCTGTGAAAAGAAGAGAAGCGAAAAGCAAAGGAGAAAAGGAAAGATATTCCCATTTAAATGCAGAGTTCAAAGAATAGCAAGGAGAGGTAAGAAAGCCTTCCTCAGCGATCAATGCAAAGAAATAGAGGAAAACAACAGAATGGGAAAGACTAGAGATCTCTCCAAGAAAATTTGAGATTCCAAGGGAACATTTCATGCAAAGATTGGGTCAATAAAGGACAGAAATGGTAAGGACCTAACAGAAGCAGAAGATATTAAGAAGAGGTGGCAAGAATACACATAAGAATTGTACAAAAAAGAGCTTAATGACCCAGATAATCACAATGGTATGATCATTCACCTAGAGCCAGACATCCTGGAATGTGAAGTCAAGTGGGCCTTAGAAAGCATCACTACGAACAAAGCTAGTGGAAGTGATGGAATTCCAGTTGAGCTATTTCAAATCCTGAAAGATGATGCTGTGAAAGTGCTGAACTCAATATGCCAGCAAATATGGAAAACTCAGCAGTGGCCACAGGACTGGAAAAGGTCAGTTTTCCTCCAATCGCAAAGAAAGGCAATGCTGAAGAATGCTCAAAACATCGAATAGACAACCTAATTTTACACCTAAAATAACTGGAAAAGGAAAAAAACAAAAACACAGAATTAGTAGAAGGAAACAAATCATAAAGATCCGAGTAGAAATAAATGAAAAAAAAAAAAAAAAGAAAGAAAGAAAGAACCAGTAGCAAAGATTAGTAAAACTAAAAGCTGGTTCTTTGAGAAGATAAGCAAAATTTACAAGCCTTTAGCCAGACTCCTCAAGAGAAAAAGGGAGAAGAATCACATCAACAACATTAGAATGAAAACGAGAGGTTACAATAGATGATGCAGAAATACAAGGGTTTATATAAGACTATTATGAACAACTATATGCCAATAAAATGGAAACCTGGAAGAAACAGACAGATTCTTAGAAAAGTTCAATCTTCCAAGACTGAACCATGAAGGATTAGAAATTATGAACAACCCATTTACAAGCACTGAAATTGAAGCTGTGATAAAAAATCTCCCCCCAAAACAAAAGCTCAGGACCAGATGGCTTCACAGGAGCATGCTATCAAACATTTAGAGAAGAACTAATGCCTATCCTTCTAAAACTCTTTCAAAGTATTGCAGAGGAAGGAACACTTCTTAATTCATTGTATGAGGCCACCATCACCCTGATACCAAAATCAGACAAAGACAACACAAAAAAAGAAAACTACAGATCAATATGAACATAGATTCAAAAATCCTCAACAAAATTTTAGCAAACAGAATTCAGCAACACATCAAAATGCTCATACACCATGATCAAGTTGGGTTTATTCCAGCAATGCAAGGATTCTTCAATATATGAAAATCAATCAATGTGATACACCATATTAGCAAACTGAAAGATAAAAACCATATGATCAACTAAATAGATGCAGAAAAAAAGCCTTTGACAAAATTCAGCACCCATTTATGATTAAAACTCTTCAAAAAATAGGCATAGAAGGAACTTACCTTAAAAGGCCATATATGATTCTCAATGGTGAAAAACTGAAATCTTTCCCCCTATGATCAGGAACAAGAAAAGGGTATCCACTTCGCCACTATTAGTCAACATATTTCTGGAACATATTCAACATAGTTCTGGAACATAGTCAATATAGTTCATAGTTCTAGCTACAGCAATCAGAGAAGAAAAAGAATTAAAAAGAATCCAGATTGGAAAAGAAGAATTAAAGCTCTCCCTGTTTGCAAATGACATGATACTGTACATAGAAAACCCTAAATATAGTATCAGAAAATTACTAGAACTAATCAGTGAATTTAGCAAAACTGCAGGATACAAAATCAGTACACAGAAATCACTTGCATTTCTATATACTAACAATGAAAAATCTGAAAGAGAAATTAAGGAATCAATCCCATTCACCATTGCAACAAAAAGAATTAAATATCTAGGAATACACTTACCTAAGGAGACAATAGCGACTGAACTGAACTGAACTGAAGGAGACAATAGACCTGTACACAGAAAATTATAAGGCACTAATGAATGAAAATGACATAAACAGATGGAGAGATAATACATGTTCCTGGGCAGGAAGAATCAATATTGTGAAAATGACTCTACTACCAAATGCAATCTACAGATTCAATGTGATCCCTATCAAATTACCAATGGCATTTTTCACAGAGCTAGAACAAAAGTTTTGCAATACATATGGAAACACAAAAGACCCCAAACAGCCAAAGCAGTTTTGAGAAAGAATGGAGCCTGAGGAATCAAACTTCCTGTCTTCAGATTATACTACAAAGCTATAATCATCAAGACAGTATGGTACTGGTACAAAAACAGAAATATAGACCAATGGAACAAGATAGAAAGCCCAGAAATAAACCCAACCACCTATGGGTACCATATTATTGACAAAGGAGGCAAGAATATACAATGGGGCAAAGATAATAAATGGTTGCAATAAATGGTTCTGGGAAAACTGGACAGCTACATGTAAAAGAATGAAATTAGAACACTTCCTAACAGCATACACAAAGATAAACTCAACATGGGTTAAAGACCTAAATGTAAGACCAGAAACTATAGAACTCTTAGAGGAAAACACAGGCAGAACACTCGATGACATAAATCAAAGCAAGAGCCTCTATGATCCACCTCTTAGAGTAATGGAAATAAAAAGTAAACAAGTGGGACCTGATTAAAGAAAAGATTTTGGATAGCAAAGGAAGCTATAAGCAAGGTGAAAAGACAACCTTCAGAATGGGAGAAAATAATAGCAAATGAAATAACTGAAAAAGGATTAATTTCCAACATATACAATCAGCTCATACAACTTAATACCAGAAAAACAAACAACCCAGTCAAAAAGTGGGAAAAAGACCTAAACAGACATTTCTCCAAAGAAGATATACAGATGGCTAACAAACACATGAAAAGTTGCTCAACATAGCTCATTATTAGACAAATGCAAATCAAAACTACAATGAGATATCACCTCACACCAGTCAGAATGGCCATCATCAAAATGTCTACAAACAATACCTGCTGGAGAGGGTGTGGAGAAAAGGGAAAGCTCTTGCACTGTTGGGAATGTAAACTGATAAAGACACTATGGAAAATGGTATGGAGATTCCTTAAAAAACTAGGAATAAAACCACCATATGACCCAACAATCCCACTCCTAGGCATATACCCTGAGGAAACAAAAATTAAATAAGACACATGTATCCCGTTGTTCATTACAGCACTATTTACAATAGCTAGAATATGGAATCAACCCAGATGTCCATCAACAGATGAATGGATAAAGAAGTTGTGGTACATATACACAATAGACTATTACTCAGCCATAAAAGGGAACACATTTTAGTCAGTTCTGATGAAGTGGATAAACTTAGAACCTATTATACAGAGTGAAGTGAATCAGAAAGAGAAAGAAAAATATTGTGTTCTAAAGTATATATACGGATTCTAGAAAAATAGTACTGAAGAATCTATTTACAGGGCAGCAGTGGAGAAACAGACATAGAGTTATGGACATGTGGAGAGGGGAAGACAGGGTGAGATGTGTGGAAAGAGTAACATGGAAACTTACATTACCATATGTAAAATAGATAGCCAATGGTAATTTGCTGTATGGCTCAGGAAAGTAAAACAGGGGCTCTATATCAGTCTAGAGGGGTGGGATGGGGCGGGAGATGGGAGAGAGGTTCAAAAGGCGGGGGGGGATATATGTGTACCTATGGCTAATTCATGTTGAGGTTTGACAGAAAACAGCAAAATTCTATAAAGCAATTATCCTTCAATAAAAAAAAAATAAATTAAAAAGAAAAAAATGTTTGAACAAACAAATATAAAATATCCAACTGGTATTGGCTTTTTGTTTAAAGATGAAAATGTTTGAGAGAACGGTTTGTTTTTTCTAAGAACATTCTAAGACATTTGTATCTAACATATATCAAGCCCATTTGACCCCTCAGATATCTTTGAACTGGTGTCCAGCTGTTGGAAAATGTTCTTGGTTTTGTGTGACATCTTGCTGCTGCTTGATCCTCCTGCACCTGTTTGCTCGAATGAGCATTTGCCAATCTGAGAGAATCAGAGCATGTGGTGCCTGGATATCAAAATGCAAATATTTAAATTGTACACAATAGAGAAGAGGATAAAAGTACTGTGAAATAGAGTATATCCTTGTTTTACGTATGTCCAGAGTTTAGGGGATTCTTAAAATTTGTGAGCACAAAAGAAATACATTAAAAAAATTATAGAAAAAAGTTAGTGTTATATGCTAAATTATAATTCCACAGGTGGAATTTTTTCGGGGGAAATTGTTAAAAGAAAGTTTTTTTCTTTCTATAAATAAACAATCAAATACCAATTCAGAAGTAAAGAGGAATATAATATTGTATAATTTACACAATTAACAAAATTAATTGTCTAATTAATTTAACAAAAATTCCATAATAGAGTAGTGAAGGAAGATATATTCATGTTACAATATGATGTATAGTTGTATTTCTTTCCCTCATGATGTTATAACATTATTCAGGACAACTACTATGGTAACCCCAAAAATTATCACTCTGTATCAGTATCATTAAAAGTACCATCTTCCTAGTTTGACCCTGGAACGGAGCAAGATGTTAGTGAAAAAGTGAAAAATGAAATTCTAATAAAGTCTGGAGTTTAATATAAATATACCAAAGTTGCTTTTCTTAGTTTGAAAAATATACCATGGTGATATATTTCCCATCAACAGTAGGGAAAAGTGTGTGAGGACTACTTGGGGATATTTTATAAGTCTAAAAGTACCCTAAAGTAAAATGTTTATTTAAAAATACCTTATGTTATATCACAGATGTACATTTTATCCATTTGTTTATCAGATACTCATTAAGTACTGATGCTAGTCATTGAGCTTAGCACAAAGTAGACAGCAAGAAATTAAAAACAAGTGACAACTCAGAAAATACTGTTCTCATGTGACTTACAGGTTTATTTAGGAAAAATTTACTGACTGAATGAATAAAAGAAGATCCCTCATAGGTCAGTCAGTAAAAAATCTGCCTGCAATGCAAGAGACCAGGGTTCAATTCCTGGGTCAGGAAGATGCCCGGAGAAGGAAATGGGAACCCACTCCAGTATTCTTGCCTGGAGAGTCATCATGGACAGAGGAGCCTGAGAGGCTACAGTCCAGGGGGTTGCAAGAGTCAGACATGACCTAGCAACTAAACCACCACCATAATGATAAACTAAATATTTTAATAGAACAATGATAGATTTAATAAGGGCAAAAGATTACTGAGAGAGAAAATTACAAGTGTCTGTGATTTTATAGAGTTTTTAAATTGTGGTAAAACATGGTGGCTTGGTGGTAAAGAATCCACCTGCCAATTGAGGAGAAGTGAGTTGCATCCCTGGGTCGGGAAGATCCCCTAGAGAAGGAAATGGCAACCCTCTCCAGTATTCTGGCTGGGAAAATTCCATGGACGGAGGTTCGCAGTGGGCTGCAGCCTATAGGGTCACAGAAGAGTCAGACACAACTTAATAACTAAACAACAACCAAACATACATAAATGTATGTTTAGCAAGTGTACAGTTCAATGGCATTAAATATATTCACAGTTATGCAACCATCACCAAGAACTTTTCCATAGTCCAAACTGAAACTGTATCCATGAAAAATTACCTCTCCTTCCTCTCCTCCCCAGCCCTTGGTAACTCTTTCACTACATTCAGTTTCTATGTATCTCATCTAAGCGGAGTCATAAGACATTTGTCCTTTTCAGTCTGGCTTAATTTACTTAGCATAATGTTTCCAAAGTTCACCATGTGCTAGTATGTATCAAAAAATCATTTCTTTTCAAGACAATAACATTCTATTTACACTGTGTTCCACATTGCTATTTTAAGCAACAAAAATTGTGCAAAGAGAAAGTCATTTGAGGAGTCAGATAGTGTGTGGGGAATAAGTAGGTGTGGAGGGAGTGGAAGAAAGAGAAATTCTGAAACAGAGGAAACTGTGGCACAGAGGCCCAAGCCCAGAAAGAGACTGGCCAGTTTTCAACACTGAGAAGAGGACAGTATGGCTGTCCACAGAGAGAGAAAAGGAGTTGGGTTCAAGATGAGGTGCAGGCCTAGGGAGGGGTCAATTCAGACAGGGACATGTCTGCCACTGCAGTGCGTTCACATTTTCTGTACACAAAGGAAACACACTGAAGTATTTTAAGTCCTAGGTAGCACAGTGGTAAAGAATCTGCCCGCCAATGTAGGAGATGCAAGAGATGTGGGTTCAATCCCTGGGTCGGGAACATCTCCTGGAGGGGAGCACAGCAACCCACTCCAGTATTCTTGCCTGGGAAATCCCATGGTCAGAGGAGCCTGGCTGTCTACAGTCCATCAGGTCACAAACAGCTGGATGTGACTGACCAGGAACATCCTATAGTTTAATTTTTTTCATGTGAAAAATAGGAATACGATAGGAATATATATATAATGAGACACATTAGAAGGCTATCACCACAGGGCTCCAAGCATTATTACTCTCTTGTATAAGAAAGGTTGAATTTTTGATTTAGCCATAGAAAATTTTTGAAGAATCTAATATCATTAGAGGAAGAAGTAAAGGAGAGAAAAGTGTCAGGAATCACTTCCAGGTTTCTATTTTTAAGAACCAGATGCACAGTCGCACCATTTATCAATGTGGAAAAACACTGTTTGGAAATTTAAAATTTGAATCATCTATTAGATATGAAAATCCATATTGCTATCAGTAAATCAAGTCTTTCTTTGTCTTTGCTGCAGCTGAGTCACTTCAGTCGTGTCCGACTCGGTGCGATCGCATAGACGGCAGCCCACCAGGCTCCCCCATCCCTGGGATTCTCCAGCCAAGAACACTGGAGTGGGTTGCCATTTCCTTCTCCAACGCATGAAAGTGAAAAGTGAAAGTGAAGTCGCTCAGTCGTGTCCGACTCCCAGCGACCCCATGGAGCTATTCCTAAAGGAAAAATAAACTTTATGATTTTTTTTCAGATTCTTACTGCCTCTCAAGATACCAACCCTACAGAATAAGCATATTATCTTTTTTTTTTTTCTTCTTTTTCTCTGGCAGTCATAGCCAACTGGAGTATCAAAAGAGAAGCAAGATGACTAAATGCACTTAAAACCTTTTAACAATCATTTTATTTCTTAGAGGTATTAAAATCTATTACTCACAATTATCTGGTTAATTTACCCTATGTAATTTGTAAAATCTGGTCACTCAAGTAAAATATGTATTACCTTTGAAATATACTGCAAAATGACCTGACTCTACAGGGTTAATTTGCTATATAGATTGGAAATCTTACAATTCACTTCATTTTACAGATTTATTCTCTATGTTATTGCCCTTTATCTTAATATATTCTCTCATATTATATTTTAGTCATTCTTATTGTTTGGTTGGATTGGAACCCCTTTTTGTTTCCCATCTGAATAGAAGTGTCTCAGCAAAGAAAGTCTATTTGTCACTCATTGTTAGGACTTTAAAACTATTGTCACTTGGTCACTTATAATCTTGGAATTTCATCAGTTTCATGCCACTTCACAAGCAGCTCCTTCCCTTTGATACTTTTCTCCATAATTATTTCATCTAGTGATCCCATTTCATGCATTTCTGCTCCTTAGAGTGTATTTCCAAATAAAATGTCTACTTAAGAGCTTGGAGACATTTTAAATAGTGTAATGTATGTTATAATTCTACCATGGTGATTCTATTAGAAAAAAAGATGTTCTTCACTTGGTAATTTATGTGCTTTACTATCATTTCAACTTGGATATTTGAAAAGGCTTAATTGATGCTATACCAGTATGGCAGTACAGAATTACTACTTTGATTTTAGGGTTGTACTTTTTTTTCATATTCTCATGGTTACATGAGTCTATCATGTATTTTATTATGGCTCCCTCTATTCATTAGCCAAGATCAAGACAAAGTTTTTCACAGAAAAACAGAAGAAAAGGAAAAAGAAAAGGAAGAGAGGAAGGACGAAGAGGATAAGAGAGTAAAAGTTCAATTTTGAAGGGGAGTGTACTGAAAGTTAAAAATATTAAAGTGTTTTTTCTGATGATAAATGTAATATACAATTAATAATATATGATTAGAAAATACAAAGATTAACACAGCAGAAAGTAATATCTCTGGTAATCTACTAACAAGAAGTAAACATGGTTTCCATATTAGTGTATTTTATTTTAATATGAGATTCAACCGATTTTTTAAAATCTTTTTTTCTATTGAAAGTAAATTATAAGTTAAAGAAATAAAATTATTACAAACTACTTCCAAGCACAGTTTCTGCTAGTGTAGAATATTTTATTGTTTACACGTTTCTGATAAATTTGCATCATAAAGTGTCCGTCTTGATCACTGATAAGTAATTTGTAACTCTGTGCATTGATAAATGAATTATACAGACCCACTTTAGGTATTGAGGGGATAAAGATGACCCAATAGAGAGGGAGACTGAGGAAAGGGTGGCACATATATGTCTTATGTCTAGACTGAGTGGCTGAGTAGTGTTACTCCTTGTCTGAAATACTGTGAAGGTTATTCAACAAGGATTCAGAATGGCTCACTAAAGGGACAAAAGAAATATACCTCAATGTACAAAAATGATTGTGGAAAAATACATGACATATTTTTTTAGAAAAGAATAAAATGCAAGCTTCAAATTGATTCTTCTCTGAGGCTTCTTTTAAATATTTCAACATTAGTGACACAATATACAGAGGGATAGGAACTTTATACTTGGAGTCAGACAGTCATGGGTCCAAAGTCTGACTTTAACTCCTTTACATCTATATAAAATGGAGTCTCTCCTCTCACCTCTCCATCTTGACTCAGTTTATTCATTATTAAAATGAGATCAACATTAAAATCTCCTGTTTGGAATGTTGTGATTATTGGATGAGGTTTGTGCAAACAGTTTAATACAGTGAGTGACATAGTAAATTACAAATGAATGACACAAATTAATGGTAGACCTACCTAAGGCATTTCTTACACTGTTCTTTCTTTTTCCTACTTGAATTATGTGTGATATAATCCTTAAAAACAGGTACCATGTATTCCATTCACATTGCTGATACTATATGAAATATTGGGGGAAATGTTATTTTAGGGTACAGGTTTGCAACTAAGAGATAAATTAGTCCTGGTTATCTAATGCACAGCATAGAGGTTACACTTAACAATTCTCTATTATAAACTTCAAGTTGCTAAGAAAACAGGTCTTAATTGTTCTTAGCATAAAAAAAGAAATAATTGCATGGCATAATACAGGTGTTAGTAAAGGTTGCCAGGAGAAATATCAATAACCTCAGATATGCAGATGACACCACCCTTATGGCAGAAAGTGAAGAGGAACTAAAAAGCCTCTTGATGAAAGTGAAAGAGGAGAGTGAAAAAGTTGGCTTAAAGCTCAACATTCAGAAAATGAAGATCATGGCATCTGGTCCCATCACTTCATGGGAAATACATGGGGAAACAGTGTCAGACTTTATATTTTGGGGCTCCAAAATCACTGCAGCCATGAAATTAAAATACATTTACTCCTTGGAAGGAAAGGTATGACCAACTTAGATAGCATATTCAAAAGCAGAGACATTACTTTGCCAACAAAGGTCTGTCTAGTCAAGGCTATGATTTTTCCAGTGGTCATGTATGGATGTGAGAGTTGGACTGTGAAGAAGGCTGAGCACTGAAGAATTGATGCTTTTGAACTGTGGTGTTGGAGAAGACTCTTGAGAGTCCCTTGGACTGCAAGGAGATCCAACTAGCCCATCCTATGGACATCAGTCCTGGGTGTTCATTGAAAGGACTGATGCTAAGGCTGAAACTCCAATACTTGGGCCACCTCATGTGAAGAGTTGACTCAATGGAAAAGCCTCTGATGCTGGGAGGGTTTACGGGTGGGAGGAGAAGAGGACGACAGAGGATGAGAGGGCTGGATGGTATCACCGACTTGGTGGACACGAGTTTGGGTAAACTCCGGGAGTTGGTGATGGACAGGAAGGCCTGGCATGCTGTGGTTCATGGTTCATGGGGTCACAAAGAATTGGACATGACTGAGCAACTGAACTGAACTGAAAGTAGTACTCATTTATATACTGCAATATATATCTCAAATCAACATGTTTTACACCCTAACATCAGTTCAGTTCAGTCGCTCAGTTGTGTCCAACTCTTTGCGACCCCATGAATCACAGCACGCCAGGCCTCCCTGTCCATCACCAACTCCCTGAGTTCACTCAGACTCACGTCCATCGAGTCAGTGATGCCATCCAGCCATCTCATCCTCTGTCGTCCACTTCTTCTCCCGCCCCCAATCCCTCCCAGCATCAGAGTCTTTTCCAATGAGTCAACTCTTCGCATGAGGTGGCCAAAGTATTGGAGTTTCAGCTTTAGCATCATTCCTTCCAAAGAAATCCCAGGGCTGATCTCCTTCAGAATGGACTGGTTGGACCTCCCTGCAGTCCAAAGGACTCTCAAGAGTCTTCTCCAACACCACAGTTCAAAAGCATCAATTCTTCGGCGCTCAGCCTTCTTCACAGTCCAACTCTCACATCCATACATGACCACAGGAGAAAACATAGCCTTGACTAGACAAACCTTTGTTGGCAAAGTAATGTCTCTGCTTTTGAATATGCTATCTAGGTTGGTCATAACTTTCCTTCC
Organism: Bubalus bubalis; assembly: GCF_019923935.1. Classification (NCBI taxonomy): domain Eukaryota; kingdom Metazoa; phylum Chordata; class Mammalia; order Artiodactyla; family Bovidae; genus Bubalus; species Bubalus bubalis. The sequence goes on from NC_059173.1 coordinate 48,506,738, forward strand.
AAGGAGTAAGCGTCTTTAATTTCATGGCTGCAGTTCACCATCTTTGGTGATTTTGGAGCCCAAAAAAATAAAGTCTGACACTGTTTCCACTGTTTCCCCATGTATTTCCCATGAAGTGATGGGACCAGATGCCATGATCTTCATTTTCTGAATGTTGAGCTTTAAGCCAACTTTTTCACTCTCCTCTTTCACTTCCATCAAGAGGCTTTTTAGTTCCTCTTCACTTTCTGCCATAAGGGTGGTGTCATCTGCCTATCTGAGGTTATTGATATTTCTCCTGGCAATCTTGATTCCAGCTTGTGCTTCTTCCAGTCCAGCGTTTCTCAATATTTCCTCTGCATGTAAGTTAAATAAACAGGGTGACAATATACATCCTTGACGTACTCCCTTTCCTATTTGGAACCAGTCTGTTGTTACATGTCCAGTTCTAACTGTTGCTTCCTGACCTGCATACAAATTTCTCAAGAGGCAGGTCAGGTGGTCTGGTATTCCCATGTCTTTCAGAATTTTCCACAATTTATTGTGATCCACACAGTCAAAGGCTTTGGCATAGTCAATGAAGCAGAAATAGATGTAAACAATGTCAATTATATCTCAATAAAAATGTTATGAACTTGTGATATTACAATTGCAATAAGAATGTGTGTTTTCCTCTGTTCTACTTTGCAAATTCAGAGAATATGCTGTAAGGATACTATCCTCCATTCTGTGATTGTTCTATAATCCAGAGGTATGTGGTCCTTTGATGACAGAACTTGATTTTCTAAGCTGCCTTTGGGACAAAATTTACCAATAGGGAGACAAGCACAGAACAGGAGAAAAAGCACTGCTCACTGAGATGAGAGATCTGGTTTTCAGGCCTTGTTCTGTCATTCAATAGTCACATGATCTTAGTAAATAATTACCCTACAAGACACAGTATCTTGTTTGTGAATGAACTGATTAAATTAGATAACTTCCTTGAGCTCTATAATTCTCCTCTTCTCCATTCCCTGTGCATTTGCCCTTCACTTTACAAATATCATAGAGCTCACAGAGCAAATCTTTACAAACATTAAAGGCTGTTGTTGATTATAAACTGAGGGTATAGACGATTGAATAGATTATAGAAAATAATACTTTCCTTATTTAAGATTATCAAAGGCAACATTATCAAAGACAGATCAGTGAGGAAGCTCTATTGCCAGAGGAAAGAGATTTGATTTTCAGTTGCCAAATAAAGTTAAGAGCTGACAGAAGCCTAGAGCAGAATCTTTAGAACCAAATGCAGGAGCATCAAATTGGGATCAGCCTGAATGAAAAGCAGAGGAATAACTTGTCCTTATTGAAGAAACAGATTTCATTTGGGCCTTGATGAAACATACTTGCTTCCCTTTTGTGCTTCATCTGCTGTTTTCATAACTTAGCTCATTCCTGGCCTAGAGTTCTCCATAGATGCATAGCATTGTTTTCTCAATCTGTTCCAAACAGATCTACATGGGGTAGGGTGGTTAAAGAAAGTGAAAGTGAAGTTGCTCAGTCGTGTCCAAATATTTGCGGACCCCGTGGACGTAGCCTAGCAGGCTCCTCCATCCATGGGATTTTCCAGGCAAGAGTACTGGATTGGGTTGCCATTTCCTTCTCTAGGGGATCTTCTTGACCCAGGAATCAAACCCGGGTCTCCCACACTGCAGGCAGATGCTTTACCTGCTAAGCCACCAGGGAAGCCCCAAGGTAAAGCCAAACGAATTAAGGGCTTCAGACTTGTCAAGTAATTTGGTAAGGAATGCACATTCTGATCAAATCATCATAACTGCCACCCTTGCAAACAGTTATCCACATCACTTCCATTTTATAGATGTAAGAACTGAGAGTCAGAGAGGTTAGTTATTTGTTCAAGGTCATACAGATAGTACTGTTCATACTGTTCATGGGGTTCTCAAGGCAAGAATACTGAAGTGGTTTGCCATTCCCTTCTTCAGTGGACCAGGCCTTGTCACAACTCTTCACCATGACCCTTCTGTCTTGGGTGGCCCTACACAGCATGGCTCATAGTTTCACTGACTTTGACAAGGCTGTGGTCCATGTGATCAGACTAGTTAGTTTCCTGTGATTCTGGTTTTCAGTCTGTCTGCCCTCTGATGAAGAAGGGTAAGAGGCTTATGGAAGCTTCCTGATGAGAGAGACTGACTGAGGTGGAAACTGGGTCTTGTTCTGATGAGTGGGGCCATGCTCAGTAAATCTTAAATCCAATCTTCTGTTGATGGGTGGGGCTGTGTTCCTTCCCTGTTATTTATCTGGGGCCAGACTATGGTGCAGGTAATGAAGATAATGGTGACCTCATTCAAAAAGTCCCATGCATGTACTGCTACACTCAGTGCCCCCAGCCCTGCAGGAGGCCACTGCCAACCCACACCTCCGCTAGAGACTTCTGGACACTCAGGCAAGTCTGCGTCAGTCTCTTCTGGAGTCATTGGTCTTTTCTCCTGGGTCTTGGTATGCAAAACGTTCTTTTTGTGCCCACCAATAGTTTGTTGCCCAGTCCTGTGTAGGTTCTGGTGGCTCTATGGCGGGGTTAATGGTGACCTCCTCCAAGAGGGCTTACACCATACTCAAGTCTGCTGCACCCAGAGCCCCTGCCCCTGTGGCAGTCCACTGCTGACCCATAACTCCATGGGAGACACTCAAGCACAGTTCTGTCTCAGTCTCTCCGGGGTCTCTGGGTCCTGGTGTGCACAAGGTTTGTTTGAGCCCTCTGAGCATTTCTGGTGGGTATGGCATGTGACTCTAAATGCATATTCACCCCTCCTACCATCTTGCTGGGGCTTCTCTGCCCTTGGGCGTGGGGTATCTTCTCACAGTCACTCCCACGCTGCATAGTTGCCACTCTCACACTGTGTAACCAGAGCCACATTAAAAGTTACACCAGAGTCAAGCGTTGAAGAAAATGATGTTTGAGCTTTGACTCTGGCGGCCTTTTTCCCCATGTCTCCTTTTCTCTTAGCAACCGAGATCTCGCAGGCCTATCCTCCACCTTGGGGCCCAGAAATGGGTTGGGGAGGGGTTCATAGAATCATCAAAAAAGCAAGAGAGTTCCAGAAAAATATCTACTGCTGCTTTATTGACTATGTCAAAGCCTTTGACTGTGTGGATCACCACAAACTGTGGAAAATTCTTAAAGAGATGGGAATACCAGACCACTTGATCTGCCTCTTGAGAAATCTGTATGCAGGTCAGGAAGCAACAGTTAGAACCGGACATGGAACAATAGACTGGTTCCAAATAGGAAAAGGAGTACATCAAGGCTATATATTGTCATCCTGCTTATTTAACTTAGATTTGGAGTATATCATGAGAAACAATGGGCTGGATGAAGCACAAGCTGGAATCAAGATTGCTGGGACAGAGATCAATAACCTGATATGCACATGACACCACCCTTATGGCAGAAAGTGAAGAAGAACTAAAGAGCCTCTTGATGGAAGTTTAAAGAGGAGAGTGAAAAATTTGGCTTATAACTCAATATTCAGAAAATTAAGGTCATGGCATCTGGGTCCATCACTTCATGGCAAATAGATGGGGAAACAGTGGAAACAGTGTCAGACTTTATTTTTTGCGGCTCCAAAATCACCAAAGATGGTGACTACAGCCATGAAATTAAAAGACGCTTGCTTCTTGGAAGAAAAGTTATGACCAACCTAGACGGAAGAGCCTAGTAGGCTGCAGTCCAGGGGGTTGCGAAGAGTCAGACACGACTGAGCAACTTCACTTTCACTTTTCACTTTCATGCATCGGAGAAGGAAATGGCAACCCACTCCAGTGTTCTTGTCTGGAGAATCCCAGGGACGGGGAAGCCTGGTGGGCTGCTGCCTCTGGGGTCGCACAGAGTCAGACACGACTGAAGCAACGCAGCAACAGCAGCAGCAGCAGACAGCATATTAAAAAAAAAGAGACATTACTTTGCCAACAAAGGTCCATCTAATCAAAGCTATGGTTTTTCCAGTAGTCATGTATGGATGTAAGAAGTGGACTATAAAGAAAGCTGAGGGCTGAAGAATTAATGCTTTTGAATTAGGTGCTGGAGAAGACTCTTGGGAGTCCCTTGGACTGCAAAAGGAGACCAAACCAGTCAATCCTAAAGGAAATCAGTCCTGAATATTCATTGGAAGGACTGATGCTGATGGTGAAACTCCAATACTTGGCCACCTAATGGAAAGAACTGACTCATTTGAAAAGATCCTGATGCTGGGAAAGATTGAAGGCAGGAGGAGAAGGGAACGACAGAGGAAGAGATGGTTGGATGGTGTCACTGACTCAATGGACATGAGTTTGAGTAAACCCCAGGAGTTGGTGACGGACAGGGAGGCCTGGCATGCTGCAGTCTATGGGGTCGCAAAGAATCGGACACGACCGACTGACTGAACTGACTGATACACATAGTAAGTGACTGTGCCTAGATATAAACCTCTGTTTTGAAATTTCCAAATCCTACATCTTTAGATCAATTCACAACTCTGAACTGGTGCTTTTTAATGGGTTTGAAATATCCTGAGATATTTTCTCTTAATCAGCCTGGGGAGAGTCGCTGGAACCCTGGGTGGTCTATGCCCCAGTCCAGTTTCCTCCAGCCTCCAAAAACCTTCTCAGTTTCCTTCAGTACAAGGTCCGGGCATCATTTTCCATGTGTGCTATGATTTGAGAAAGTTGAGAGGCCCGGACTACATGACTTGAACAAGTATAGAAAATAGAAAAAAATAAAGGTGCTAAAAAACACACTTATGACTGTCATTATTTTTTTTTAAACAAAAAATCAGCTTGAGTAAGAAACTAAAATGAAAAGGAATGTGTATATCTGTAACTTACATCATCCTTAAAATATGCCAACTGCATAACTGGGAAGAAGCTGTAGCAACTAGAAGTCTATCCTTTCAGAATTTCCATAGGCACAGAGGAATGAGATCAACTGAGGTATTTTATTTACATTCTGCAGTAATGACTGTAACAATGTTGGCTGTTAACCTATTTATTTCATGTCAATCTCCTCACTATGTCAACAACAGTTTAAGAGGTAAAGAATGTCTGTCATTTCTGATATGTAATTTCAATTCTTTAAAACCTCTTCATAAGGAAATAAATATATATTTTTCCATAAATTCATTAGTGTGGGCCACATTTTCAATTTACTTACATATCTGATTACTTATCTACATCCATCTTTATTCCTCCTGGACAGTTTCCAAAACTATATTATGCTGCTGCTGCTAAGTCACGTCAGTCGTGTCCGACTCTGTGCGACCCCATAGACGGCAGCCCACCAGGCTTCCCCGTCCCTGGGATTCTCCAGGCAAGAACACTGGAGTGGGTTGCCATTTCCTTCTCCAATGCATGAAAGGGAAAAGGGAAAGTGCAGTTGCTCAGTCATGTCCGACTCTGTGTGACCCCATAGACAGCAGCCCACCAGGCTCCTCCGTCCATGGGATCTTCCAGGCAAGAGTACTGGAGTGGGGTACATTATATGATAGAAAAAAAAAAAATAAAGATATAGGAAACGTAAAGGCCAAATGCTACACTGAGACCATAGATGAAATTAATTCTAAGATGTCCTGAAATTTTGCTACACATAGGGTCTAAGCTTTCTGCTTTGTCATACATGTTGTCTCCTTCAAATTTTACCTTGACAGGACACATTTTGCTCATTTAGAAAACCATCATGCATCTGCCCTGCTTATATGACAAGATTGTTGTGATGCTCAAAGAAGTTACAAATCCTAAAATAATGAACACCTACAAAATATAATCATATATCTGCAAACTTTAACAGGCATTTAATTGGTGTTAAAGTAGTTGAGCATATAATAATCTTATTTTTATAACTCAAAATAAACATTAAACTTAATTCAGAAAACAACAACAACAAAGTCTTTATTTTACTATAATAAAATTCAGAAGAAAATGTGAGCTATATAGAGACAGAAAGATATTTTAAAATTTAATTTTCCTTAAAATTTTGGTTTTATCTAGACTTCATATAGTGACATATGGTGACAATTTATTACATATATATATTCATTCTTGATTTAATTTTGAAGAAAAATCAAGAAATAATAATACCTAAAGTTACCTAGTATTTGTCTATATTTAATACTTTAGTACTATTAAAGTGTTTTATAAATGTTAGCTGATATATTTTCTTCAGTTGAACAATAACACCTGTGAGCTTTCTCAAAGATAAACAATATAACTAACAGTGAAGAGAAGAGGGCTTTAAGGGGATCTTTTCTGTATTGTTGAATTAACAAGATAGAACAGATTTTACTCTGTGGATTAGAAAGGGCAAAAAAATAAATAAATAAATAAGTAAAAGGTAAAATGGCAAGACAAAGTACAATTTGGTAATATTTTAAGTAAAGCAATTTGATCTTTTCTAAAATTCTTGAAGACCAGAATGAAAGTAAAGCACTATAAAAAAATTAATTCTTTAAGAATCATCTTAAAATGTTTGGACTTAAACTGACATTATCTCAGTGTAACTCTGCTTTAGGGCTTCAAACATTCCTTATGGGAGGAATCTTTTGAGACAGAACAGAAGTTTCTTGGAGCTGGATACACAATGTATAATTTACAGAGGCATAGATAGTACTTCGGATTTCCTAAGGATGTGTTATCTTAGGTTTTCCACTTAGAAATTTCAAACCAAACATCACCCTAGCTAATAGGAACTGTCTTATAATGAATAAAGTTTAAATTTTATAAGATGATTTCACTGTATGTTTTAGATTGCTTAATTTCCTTTCAATTTGTGATGCTATAGTATTATCCTTTTCATTTAAAATGACCCATTTTCTTAAAATATATAATGTTTAAAAGCCAAGTGCTCTTCTGCAATAATTTTACTAATTTCTGATAATTATGCATTAATATAGCTAAGGAATACCTTGAAATGCAAAAAAAAAAAGGCCATGATTATGTTCTAAATACATATTTGACATATATTGATCAGTTTGCTAGTCACTTTGCATTTATCATCTTATTTTCAAAGATAAGCATTTTTCTTGTGACCCTTAAATTTGAATATATATGCACACATGTATTAATACATGCCTGGTGGGTCAGACGGTAAAGCATCTGCCTACAATGCGGGAGATTCCGGTTCAATCCCTGGGTTGGGAAGATCTCCTGGAGAAGAAAATGGCAACCCACTCCAGTACTCTTGCCTGGAAAATTCCATGGATGGAGGAGCCTGGTGGGCTACAGTCCATGGGGTCACAAAGAGTCGGACATGACTGAGCGACTTCAATGTCAATGTCAGTACAACGGTGGTAGCAACAGTGGTAGTGATTAATAATGGAATTAGTAATGAATAATAGTGGAATTAATAATAATAATGATATTATCAACATACCAGTGATAATAATGATCTTATTTCTTTATTGCCACATTATAGTGTTTTTTCCCCCCCTCACAGTTTTCTTGCAAGATATGATGCATTTATTCATGAGGATGCTGTCACTCAGAGAAGTAAAAATCTTACACTCATTCTCCTAACTCAAGGAATCTAAAGTTGTTCTGTTTGATTATGGTGTATGTGTTTTTCCCATTGCATCAAGTTTTGGTACTCTATTTTCCAAAATAAATAGTTTCCAGTTTAACTTCACTACTTAATAAAACATATATTCTATGTACATATTGATACCTATAATGTGATGTGCAATGTATGAATAGAATATGTGTTTTCACTTCTCACTATGAAAAACTTCATTCTTAATTTTCATATGCCAATAACTCTTATCACTAAAAATCTTACTTAAACAGATAAACAAATATGATACAGTAGATGGCAAAATAATTGTGTAAAAATGGTTCTCACATCTTTATGTATAAAGTGAACATTTCCAACTCAAGATATTACATTATTTAAATTAGGTGATATTGAATATGCATTTAAAGTTTATTTTTTCAATTAAATATAAGCTATATTATATTTAATTCAATACTTCAATTATTTATTGAGGATATACTAGGATAAAACTGTTGAAGGGAAAGCCAAAATGGATAAAAACACGCATTTATCTCCAAAAGAGACTTTGATATAATGGTAAAGATACAGAGTAAATGCACAAAAATAACCATAGCACACATCTTATGACATATAAGTAATCAGGGAGAAACAACACCCAAGTGGTGTTAAAGCAAGGAGTGAACAAGTGCAACTGGGAAAAATTAAGGCATTTCCAAGAAGGAAATCACATTCAAGGAAGATTTAAATGGTTGATTTATAAAGACTGAATTTTAAATCAAAGGCAAAAGATCAGGGAGAGAAGATTAACTGATTATTCAGGGAATAGCTTATTTTTCATTTGTGCAGTAGCATATGGTATGTGGAAAAAACTAGAAGGAGATAAGGTTTGAAAGCCATGATATAGCCTGGAGTGTCAAAAACTGTATTTCACATGGCATAAAAAAAATTAAAAGTTTCTCTTAACCAAAGTGCAACACGAGCAGAGCTTGCATCAGAAAAATTTATCTTGCAACATATTGGAGTTAAAGTCAAATGAAGAGCCTCTTACTAAGCATTATTCTCCTATGTGGTCCCTGGGAATAGACATGACAGCTTTACAGACTTTTAATACCTATTTAAATACTTTCTTATGTCAGCCACAATAAATCTGAGTTTTCATGGTCTAGTCCTTTTCCCTCACTCTGAAAAAGTAGATTATCCTTGAGAAAACTTTCTCATGATCTTTACTTGGTGTTCAATTGCTTACAGGCATTGCAGTGTACACAAAATTAGATTCATTTCTCAGGATTCCAAAAATCCCCAAAGTAAGATCCTCTTTATACTCATTCTCCTTTTGAATAGCACCATAATGCATCGTTACCCAGAAATGAAATCGGGCCAACATCCTGAATTATTATTTTTTGACCTAGAGCTCAAACAGTCAATGTTTATGTCTGTTCTCTACTCTAGTTTATTCCTTTCTCATTATCACCAGCCTCAATTTTTGTTATACCTTCTATGTTGTCTATATCTACTATGACTTCAACACCAATTTTATTCCTTATGCTGCCTTCTGATTAGTCTTTCGAAAACAGTAACCTGATGATGCTTCTTCTGTGTTTCAGATCCTTCAAAGAGTCCTCTTTTTCCGCAGGACAAAGAACATATGACTCAGCTTGTCATTCAAGACCATGAGATTTTTCAGGCCTCTACCTTTCTTTTCTTCCTTAACTTCTCTTGAGGTTTGCCTTCTAAAAATGATAAGCCCTCTGAGTTCTTAGAAAAGGATCATCCAATTTCTCACCACCAGGCATGACTTCTCATTTAGAAAGCCTTTTCTTGTTCTTATCTGTTTCATTTACTTTATTATTTTCTACTATGAAATATATCACAAGATTTTCTAAAAGGTGGTATATAACCATTTCCTGCCATTGGAGCAAAACAAGAAGTATATTTTTCTTTATTTCCCTGGCATCTAGTGTAGCACATGAGATACAAATGATGCTCAAAATAACACTTGTGTAAGCAAAAAATGAACAGAGGAGGTTATAAAGAAATTATAATAATATTCTGAATGTCTAATGCATTTTATTTTCAGTTTAGATTGTAAGTTCCACTGGAGCCCAGCCCTTAACAGAAAACAAAGATGTCTTTAGTAAAAATAATAATTTTTCTCATGTGAAAATTCATGAGAATTTGAGTTTCCATAGTTTCTATTTTTCCTAAAACTTCAGAATTAGCATTTCAGTGCAGATAAAAGCATCCAGAGAGATGAAAGAACATGGAGTTTTTTGGTTACTATACATATATTAATCTAAGCATGTCCGCATTATAATTGGGGTGTATTATAGATACTGTTATCTGAATTAAGTTAATAAATTAAGTATTCGTATCTCATGATGGTATCACCCATTCTACCCATAGACACACACTGAGAACACATAAACATACAATAATAAAAAAGCCTTATATATTTTTTATAATGGAAGTCAAATTATTCTTAAATATCATTAAACACTAGCACAATTAGAAACTCTTTTTTTACTTCTTTCCCAATTTTGTTTTATTCTTACATTAGAAATAAAAGTAGAAACTATAATCAAATAATTTTATCTCAAAATTTTACACTTGATGAGTTTAAGACATGTTTATGTCAAAAACAAGATGACTCTTGTCTCAAATGTGCACTTTGTTGAAGATATAAACCAAAGTTCTCTGAAATGTCTTTCTTTAGTCACATCCATTCTGAATTCTGTTCAAGAAGTTATAATGATCACAATTTTATGAGAAATACTAATGCACTGGAGCTTCCCTGCTGGCTCAGAGGCCAGGGCAGCAGTCACGGGATTGATCCCTGGTCAGGAAGATCCCCTGGAGAAGGAAATGGCCCCCTGCTCCAGTGTTCTTGCCTAGAGAGTCTCATGGACTAAAGGGCCTGACAGACTACAGTCCATAGGGATGCAAAGAATCGGACACGACTTTTCAACTAGACAACAACTAATGTATTAGCTATGTGAGTTAACTACTGAACACAGGTAAAACTTTCTTTGATGAAGATAAACTGACTTTAAAAAAAATGTTACTACAGACCACTGCAAAGCAAATAGTAGACAAAAATTATTATTTTTTTAATCCTGAGAATATGCCTTCAAAGGTAACAGGACAGCTCCTTCACCTGTTCCCAACACAAGCACAAACCGAAGGATTTGAAATACTGAAAAGGCCAACTAATTCTGTCCTTTGTCTCAGGAGAGATTCAGGAAAAGTCAGCTCCTACATAGAGACCCAGCTGTGAATTTGTTCTTTATTGTCTACACGTGTTCTCTTCTAATAACTGTTCCGAAATACTGCTAACATGGGGTGTGTGGGCTGCACTGATTTTCCTTCAAAACCATGTGAAGCAGACTCCTTGGATTAAATAGCAAATATTTTTAAAAGTTAAAATAAATCAGTGTTATTTTGTTTTTATTATTGTGGTTTATAATTATCAATTAATAATTTTTGTACTATTATCAATGATAAACTAATATTTTCAAACATGAATACTTATTAGAGAAATATAACATTTTTTATCCATTTATTTATATATATTAAAATATTAAAAGATATATGTGATAGCAAATTTATAAGTGGATTACTTTTTCAACTATGTGAAATAGAATAATTATAATTCTGACTAAATTTGATGGTTTAAAATAAGTAACTACTTCTACAACTTAAGTTGTTTCCACCACACTTTAAAATTTTAACATTAAAATAAAAGTCTGTATTTCTTGAGTAGCAGTATTTCTTGAGCTGATTGATTTTGCACTAAAAGGTTTCAAAAAGTCAATATCAGAGGTGCCTCAGTAACAAGTGACAGCATCATTTTCAGGAGATCACACCTTTGAATATTGAAATCAAAGATAAGCATCATTTTAGCACATGAATATAAATTAAGAGGTAGTCAGAGGAAAATGAAAGTGTCAATTCAATGAAGGATTGTATGCATGGACTTGATCACATTAATTCTGTAGCACATTTTTTAACAGAGGAAGGAATAAAGGGGGAAGTCTTAGTTGAGCACTCTTCTGGCAAGTCAGCAGTGCAAAAATAAGCATTGAAGTCATAGTGGATGATTCCAGAAATTATGAAAACAAACTTGCATGAATATTTTGAAAAGAAATTAATTAAATAATATTATAGGAGATTCTGAAAACATCAAGGATTGCACAGGACTTCAAAGAAAATAGAAAACACATACATGAGAAGGACATTATTATATAGATTTATATCCATTTTATCTCTGTGATTTCAGAAGTTTCAGCCCTAAACTTCTTGGGCCTCAGCTTTCTTACATGTTTCTTATAGAAATGCTATTTGTTGTGTGAGTGATTACAAATACATAGCATTTTCTATCTGCAGAATTATAAAATTTTTGAAACTACATAAACACAGTAGTAGTAGTTGTAGTGTTAGTCACCCAGTTGTGTCTGATTCTTTGCAACCCCACAGACTATACTCCACCAGGCTCCTCTGTCCTTGGAATTCTCCAGGCAAGAATATTGGAGTTGGTTGCCATTCCCTTCTCCAGGGACCTAGGGATCAAACACAGGTCTCCTGCGTTGAAGGCAGATTCTTTACCATCTGAGCTACAGAGAAGTCCTATAAACACAGTACTAAATTTATTTGGCCATGAAAAAAGTTCACACCTCTTTTGCCACTTACCAAGGAAGAAATAAAACTCATTGCATAAAATACGTAGTATGATACATATTATCTATGTACAGGCAACATCGTATGATGATGTACTCAAGGATAATAAATCTATTCCATATATTAAAATATCAAAGATAGTACAATATAATAAAAGCAATTATATTTTAATATATTTATATCAATTAAGAGCCTAAGAAGTTAATCATTGAATAAGCAACTGTAGAGTTGAGAGCACTTTAATAAAACAATGAATTTGACATATTGAAATTAGGTAAACATGTAGGCAAACAATCAAGAGGGTTACAGTACCACGGGCTGGAAAGAGACGGTTTGAGAGCAGTAAATAACACTGGGCCCAAAGAAGCAAGATGAGGAAGTAATTACTGGAAACCAGAGATAGAAGGTGAAAGCAAGAGGGATGTTCAAGATGCACTATGGCCTTAGATACAGCCAGCCCATGGAAAGCTACTGTTCTCCCACTCTGAAATCCTTCTGATGAGTCCCACTGGCTTGAAAGTCTTCAGGCATGGAGTCTATACAATACAGCCTCCTTAAGTCCAAACCAGGTAGAGAAGTTTAGAAAGTGGATTTGGAGTACTATTCATTTCATGAAGAGATTAAATATTCATCAAGTATTTTTCCTCTAAAAAGTAGTTTTAATATTAACAGTATATAACAGTAAATGGATTTGATTAATTTACTTGAATTCTATCCATTTATTTACTTGAATTCTATTTACTTGAATTAAATCAAGAATTAATTTAATCTAGATTTGACTATTGCTTTTATTAGAATATAAAATCATTAAAAATTACACTCTCATTTTAAAGAATAAATATCATGAGGATAATAAATCAATGTAATTAATAATCATTTAGTTTGCACTTAGCACAATTCCAAATAGATCAAGATTTACAGTCTATGGATAGAAGATGAATAAAGCATCATGGATTCAGTTTGATGGCTGGTAACCGTAGATACTGTGGAAGAAAGGGGAACAGTTAAAACAAGCATGAACTAGTGAAGAATTATTGATGGCATAATGATATCATATCCAAGAATGTCAACATGGGAATGAGTTTGGGAGACAGTTCAGAGGTACAAAGAGATAAACAACATAACTAAGTGGATAGAAATGAGTGATGAATTTCTGAAATTGGTAGTATGATACGAAGTAAATCTACTTCAGTTGAGCTATTTCAAATCCTGAAAGATAATGCTGTGAACGTACTGCACTCAACGTGCCAGCAAATTTGGAAAACTCAGCAGTGGCCACAGGACTGGAAAAGGTCAGTTTTCATTCCAATCCCAAAGAAAGGCAATGCCAAAGAATGCTCAAACTACCTCACAGTTGCACTCATCTCACATGCTAGTAAAGTAATGCTCAAAATTCTCCAAGCCAGGCTTCAGCAATACATGAACCGTGAACTTCCAGATGTTTAATCTGGTTTTAGAAAAGGCAGAGGAACCAGAGATCAAATTGCCAACATCTGCTGGATCATCGAAAAAGCAAGAGAGTTACAGAAAAACATCTATTTCTGCTTCATTGACTATGGCAAAGCTTTGGCTGTGTGGATCACAATAAACTGTGGGAAATTCTGAAAGAGATGGGAATACCAGACCACCTGACCTGCCTCTTGAGAAACCTATATGCAGGTCAGGAAGCAACAGTTAGAACTGGACATGGAACAACAGACTGGTTCCAAATAGGAAAAGGAGTACGTCAAGGCTGTATATTGTCACCCTGTTTAACTTATATGCAGAGTACATCATGAGAAACACTGGGCTGGAAGTAGCACAAGCTGGAATCAAGATTACCAGGAGAAATATCAATAACCTCATATATGCAGATGACACCACCCTTATGGCAGAAAGTGAAGAGGAACTAAAAAGCCTCTTGATGAAAGTGAAAGAGGAGAGTGAAAAAGGTGGCTTAAAGCTCAACATTCAGAAAACGAAGATCATGGCATCTGGTCCCATCAGTTCATGGGAAATAGATGGGGAAACAGTGGAAACAGTGTCAGACTCTATTTTGGGGGGCTCCAAAATCACTGCAGATGGTGATTTTAGCCATGAAATTAAAAGACGCTTACTCCTTGGAGGGAAATTTATGACCAACCTAGATAGCATATTCAAAAACAGAGACATTACTTTGCCAACAAAGGTCCATCTAGTCAAGGCTATGGTTTTTCCTATGGTCATGTATGGATGTGAGAGTTGGACTGTGAAGAAAGCTAAGGGCCGAAGAATTGATGCTTTTGAACTGTGGTGTTGGAGAAGACTCTTGAGAGTCCCTTGGACTGCAAGGAGATCCAACCAGTCCATTCTGAAGGAGATCAGTACTGGGTGTTCATTGGAAGAACTGATGCTAAAGCTGAAACTCCAATACCTCATGTGACGAGTTAACTCATTGGAAAAGACTCTGATGCTGAGAGGGATTGGGGGCAGGAGGAGAAGGGGATGACAGAGGATGAGATGGCTGGATGGCATCACTGACTCGATAGACGTGAGTCTGAGTGAACTCCGGGAGTTGGTGATGGACAGGGAGGCCTGGCGTGCTGTGATTCATGGGGTTGCAAAGAGTCGGACACGACTGAGAGACTGAACTGAACTGAACTCACTGAAATCTACTTCTAGTCCAAATGAGAATAAAAGAAAAAAGGCAGGTTTTTATTGGTGCAGGAGAAAAGGATGATACACAGGAGTATTTTTGTAGCTGATGAGGTTCAGTTATTTGTAGGACATCTATGAGCTATTTTCAGAAAGATCTCAGTACACAGAGAAACATAATGATACATGGAATAACCTCCTTATTTTAAAAGCTATTATGCTGCTGCTCTTGCTAAGTTGCTTCAGTCCTGTCGACTCTGTGCTGTCAACTCGGTGCGACCCCATAGACAGCAGCCCACTAGGCTCCCCTGTCCCTGGTATTCTCCAGGCAAGAACACTGGAGTGGGTTGCCATTTCCTTCTCCAATGCATGAAAGTGAAAAGTGAAAGAGAAGTTGCTCAGTTGTGTCTGACTCTTAGTGACCCCATGGACTGCAGCCCACCATGCTCCTCCGTCCATGGGATTTTCCAGGCAAGAGTACTGGAATGGGGTGCCATTGCCTTCTCTGAAAAACTATTATAGAAGCTAGTAAAATTGTCCTTTTAAGTCAGCAAATACTCATTTTCTATAGGAATATGCTTTAGATCTAAATTTGATTATATATAATAAATCTAAATATTAGCGTAAAGTACAAGTTTCTCAAGAAAAATATTCAGAATTTTGGTTTAAATATTATTGTCTCAAATGTTTTTCAGTATCTAAAGAAAAGTACAAAGAGAATGAATTACATGTAATAATAAGTAATAGTAAAAAACATTACATAGCCTAAAATGATAATGATGATGATAATAGTTAACATTTACATACTGCCTATGTACCAGGAATTATTCAAAGCCTTTCATGTCCTTTACATAAAATAACTCATACATTCCTCAGAGTATGTTTACGAATTTTCATCTTACTAAGGAGACATTTAGGCTATAAATGTTTTAAATGATTTGAGCCAGATTCGAACCCAATTAGTACAATCAATCAAGGTATGTGTTGTGTTATGTTGCTTCAGTCGTGTCTGACTCTTTGCGATCCTATGGACTGTAGCCCACCAGGCTCCTCTGTCCATGGGATTCTTCAGGCAAGAATAATGGAATGGATTGCCAGACCCTCCTCCAGGGGATCTTCCCGACTCTGGGATTGAACCCTCATCTCTTATTTCTCCTGTATTGGCAGGAAGGTTCTTTTCACCAGCGCATCATGGGAAACCCCCAAAGGCTGGCTTGTCAGGAGTGGGATTCAAACTCACATCCATGAAATCTTATGTTTAAATATGTAATTATTAATTTTATTCATTTTCTTTCCTACCCACAAAATACACAGTAATTCTGGGCTTTTGGCTAATATCTCTGAAACTTAATCTTTGTTTGAAATAATGTACCAGTTAATTTTTTCAACACTATGGTATATAGCTTATATGAGCAAACTTAAAATCAAACCGAGAGGGTTTTAATTAACTAAAGTAACAGTAGAATATTAAAACGTGATAAAAACTGGTTAACTCTATTTTCTCATATTCTGAGATCATTCTTCAATATATAATGGTGACTACATATCTTATTTTAAAATGTTAGGAGGGCGCGGCTAATATAACGATAAGAACAGTTCAACTTAAATGCATTAAAAATAAATTCTTATAAGTGATATGGCTACTGGAAAAAAATCGGGCATTTCCTTTTAAAAATTTCAAGGATATTAGCAAAATACTCTAACAAGAGTCATAATGACTTCAGCAAACAAAGGAGAGTTAACATTTATACAAATTCTTTCTTATTCAAATCATATTCCTCTTAATATAGGACCATGTCCCAGTGGGGGAAAAAATCTAAATAGCAAAACCTCAGATATTTGAAATGAATAGTGTGTTCTCCATGCTATCTTTTTTATGACATAGCCCATCAAGAATACAAAAATATTCATGTAAAAAAATCAAAGTACAAATTTCTTGAAGCTATTACTATCTTACTAAGTTTATGTTTTATAAATGTATCTCACTTTTAAGAAATTAAGTCATGCTCTTTAAAGAAAATTTTGGGACTTAGCCATCAACAATGAAAGAAAACTACAGTTTTCTGCAGTGCCAACAGTAAAGTATATAGTCTTACAATTCAGTTGAAAACCAAAATAATTCATTGAGACAGAAAGTAAAATAGAAGGTTCCAAGGGCTTGGCGAAGGGATAAAGGGAGTTATTATTTCCTAGGTACAGAATTTCTGTTTGAGATGATGAAAAACTTCTGAAAATGGATAATGTTGATGGTTTTACAATATTATCAATGTACTTAATCCCACTGAATTTTAGTTAAAAATAGCTAAGCTGGCAACTTTTATATTATATTTATTTTACTCTCCTAAATGAAAAAAAAATACAAACAAAAGGAATATTATTAGATTTGTCTCTGAAGTGTCCCACAAATTGTTGACTGAAACACACACACACACACGCACACACACACACAAGAACAAAGAGAGAGCTGTGCGTTCAGTTTTATTTGGGAAGTTACTGAGAGCCATGGCCTGGAAGACAGTCTCTCGGATAGCTCTATGGAATTTCTCCTGGAATTAAGTGAGTAGAATCCTCCAGTGTCCCAACCCACCCCAAGTACAAAGGCCCCACCATTTCTCCTGAGGAAAAGCTGAAGTCTCTCAAAAAAGAGTGAGCAGGCTCAAGTAGCTAATGATTAGGACAAGAAAGTCACAAACTCAGTTGTCTGATGCAAATTTCTGAGTTGTTTCACAGATATTATAAGTAACACCAGAGGGAAAAAGCTAAGTACATGATGATGACTAGACTGTATCTGTAACATAAACTGCTCCAACTCTAGAAATACTGTGTCTATGGCTAGCACAGTTCTAAGACCTGGCCCTAAGAGAATAGGATTAACACGATTGCTCATAATGGGCATCAAAATAATAGTAGATTGTTCTGCTGGTGTATATAAATGGGCAATTACAACGGTCTGAAAGAGATGCCACAGACGTCTTCAACTCTAAGAACACAGTGCCTAAGATGTTGCAGAAGGTGGACCTTTACCCATGATTCCATAGAAATGGAATGGTGTTTTGACAAACAGGAATTTGAAAGCAGCTTTTGGCAGGAAAAAGCTCTTGCAGGCAAGAGCTCTCTGCAGGAGGCACCTCTTTGTTTTGTCACTAACCTAAACCAGGCACCTCCATGCTCTAGTCATCTCTGGTCCTAGCATACTTTTCCTCTTTTGATCACAGAACACTTCTGCCTAAATTTTTGGTTCTTGCCATAGATCAAAGCAGTAGAAATGAAGAATAATTACAGATGACCAGAACTCTTCCCTAGCTTTCCCTTCATCTCATGAACAAACTGTGTTAACAAGATAGTGTCTAAAGGAAGATCATAAGAAGTCGACAAGCCTGTGTGCATCGAGGGTGGCAATGACTCTGACCACTTATCTCAATGATTAACAGAGATTTCTTCCCTGTTTCCCTTTAAAGGCTTTCATGGCTGAGCAGATTCTTCGGAGGCGGCTTTTAGGAGACAATGAGTCCACCCCTCCCCAGCTTGCTGACATTCTGATTAAAGGCAGAATGTCTTTAATGTCTTTACCTTTTCTTCCTAGCAACATTGGTGAGCACTAACTTTGTAAGCAGCAAACAGTGGGACTCGACTCAGTAACAGGTTAAAGAGGTGGGGTTCAGGGAAATATATATATATATGATTTTTTAAGGGGGTACATGCACATATCTTGATAGCTGCTCTAGTCACAAGGAGCAGATGCCTCTGTTAATGATTGCAGCACTTTTCTAGGTATGACAAAATGCAAGAAGTTGGGTTCATAACATTTTCTCCTGAAAATATTTATCTGAACTCCTGTTCTGCCAGTTTCACTCAGAACACAGAGCACTCACACCTGAACTCCACCCTGAGTTCCTTTCAGAATGTGTTAAAGGTCAGCAACTGCAGTAGCAAAAGACCTAATTTTCATAGAGCCTAGTGGCAAGCAACATTCTCTAGTTAGCAAAACCGATAAAACTTACTGCCACTCACTTATTTTTCTGTTAACTTCAAATAATAGTCTTACCATCTGACTTATCTTGGAACTCAAATGTGTTGGGGATATCATTTCACTTAATCATTTATTTTCCCAATCATTGCTTCTATCTTTGCTTGTCACCTCTCTTTAATATCAATGACCTAGAGGAGGGCTTCGGAGAAGGCAATGGTACCCTACTCCAGCACTCTTGCCTGAAAAACCCCATGGATGGAGGAGCCTGGTAGGTTGCAGTCCATGGGGTCATTAAGAGTCCGACACGACTGAGAGACTTCACTTTCACTTTTCACTTTCACGCACTGGAGAAGCAAATGGCAGCCCACTCCAGTGTTCTTGCCTGGAGAATCCCAGGGGCAGGGGAACCTGGTGGGCTGCCGTCTATGGGGTTGCACAGAGTCGGATATGACTGAAGTGACTTAGCAGCAGCAGCAGAGGAGAGCTTAAGGGAGAAAAACAAAGCTATGACATTTGGCCTTCTATTTCTATACAGGTGGGGATGTGTATGTGTGTGTATGTGTATATATGTATCAGTTCAGTTCAGTTCAGTCACTCAGTTGTGTCTGACTCTTTGCAACCCCATGAATTGCAGCATGCCAGGTCTCCTAGTCCATCACCAACTCCCAGAGTTCACTCAAACTCACGTCCATAGAGTCAGTGATGCCATCCAGCCATCTCATCCTCTGTCGTCCCCTTCTCCTACTGCCCCCAATCCCTCCCAGCATCAGGGTCTTTTCCAATGAGTCAACTCTTCGCATGAGGTGGCCAGAGTATTGGAGTTTCAGCTTTAGCATCAGTCCTTCCAAAGAACACCCAGGACTGATCTTCTTTAGAATGGACTGGTTGGATCTCCTTGCAGTCCAAGGGACTCTCAAGAGTCTTCTCCAACACCACAGTTCAAAAGCATCAATTCTTCAGCCCTCAGCTTTCTTCACAGTCCAACTCACACATCCATACATGACTACTGGGAAAATTATAGCCTTGACTAGATGGACCTTTGTTGGCAAAGTAATGTCTCTGCTTTTGAATATGGTATCTAGGTTGGTCATAACTTTCCCTGCAAGGAGTAAGTGTCTTTTAATTTCATGGCTAAAATCACCATCTGCAGTGATTTTGAAGCCAAAATAAATAAATAAATAAATAAAGTCTGACACTGTTTCCACTGTTTCCCCATTTCCCAGGAAGTGATGGGACCAGATGCCATGATCTTCATTTTCTGAATGTTGAGCTTTAAGCCAACTTTTTCACTTTCATCAAGAGGCTTTTTAGTTCCTCTTCACTTTCTGCTATAAGGGTGGTATTATCTGAATATCTGAGGTCATTGATATTTCTCCAGGCAATCTTGATTACAGCTTGTGCTTCTTCCAGTCCAACGTTTCTCATGATGTACTCTGCATATAAGTTAAATAAGCAGTGTGACAATATACGGCCTTGACGTACTCTTTTTCCTATTTGGAACCAGTCTGTTGTTCCATGTCCAGTTCTAACTGTTGCTTCCTGACCTGCATATAGGTTGCTCAAGAGGCAAATCAGGTGGTCTGGTATTCCCATCTCTTTCAGAATTTTCTACAGCTTATTGTTATCTACACAGTCAAAGGCTTTGGGCTTTGGCATAGTCAATAAAGGAGAAATAGATGTTTTTCTGGAACTCTCTTGCTTTTTCGATGATCAGCCTTCTCTCTCTATATATAAATATACATATATATATATATATATGTGTGTGTGTGTGTGTGTGTGTGTGTATGTATCAGAGAAGGCAATGGCACCCCACTCCAGTACTCTTGCCTGGAAAATCCCATGGACAGCAGAGCCTGGTAGGCTGCAGTCCATGGGGTCGCTAAGAGTCGAACATGACTGAGTGACTTCACTTTCACTTTTCACTGTCATTCATTGGAGAAGGAAATGGCAACCCACTCCAGTGTTCTTGCCTGGAGAATCCCAGGGACCAGGGAGGCTGGTGGGCTGCCGTCTATGGGGTCGCACAGAGTCGGACACGACTGAAGCGACTTAGCAGCAGCAGCATATATATGTATGTATGTATGTATGTGTGTGTGTGTGTGTATATATATATATATATATATATATATATATATATATATAGCTTAAGCTGTAATTGGGCTCTCTCCCTTGAAAATTTTGGACACTTTTCTAAAATTCCCTGAGCAAGTACTCTAAGCCTTGCTCAGGTAAAAGATTTTCCTTTAACCTGAGCTTCCTATCCCACAGTAACCCTACATAAGCCCTTCATAGGTAAAAGTCAGTGAGTACTTACCTATTTCATTTTTATACAGCCTCATATTTAAAGGAACTCAGAAAATCCCACTATAGGTCAAACTTCTTGACAGCTAGCTTGAGAAGTGTAAATGGAGGAAGGGAGGTGGTAGTTTGGAGACTTTTTTTTCTTATTTTTTTTTCCAGTGGAGTTAGCCACCCACAATGAAGACATTTACAGGAATCCCAAGTTCAAAGGTAAACCCGTACCTCAGCTCTGTGCCTTTATACCATCTAGAACTCTACAGAAGCAAGCTGAGAGACTTTCATCATTTTTTGTGTGTGTGCACAAGAACTAAACTAGCATGCTCTAGAGTACAAGTAAAACTTCAGAGGGCTATGTTGCTCTGAAGTAATAGTAAAAATCTTAGCAGGGGAGGTGAATTGCAAAAAAATGGATGATTCCAAAGGGATCTCTGGTAACTATAGGGTGGTTAAACTGACTTGGCTGCTAAAATACCTCCTGGATCTGAACATCAGTCAAGAAAAGCAAAAAAAAATACATTTTGATTTTGATTAAAGAAAATGTGCTTAAAACTCAGGATAATGTTTGATGTTATTTTAATTCCCATTCTTACTGTTCTCTCACATTTCCTTTTAAAAACATATTAAATTGGAACATTTTACTCTTTTTAATAAAAACTTTTTTGTATAGGGACTTCTTTATAAGCACAATAAACCATTTCATGGTGTGAATTATGGGGTAATAATTCACACCTTGTGCATTAAATGGCACTCAGTACAGTCATAGCTAACAATGAAAAGGGTATGAATTATTACATCATAATTCACATTGTGTTGTGTTGTGCTTCTTAAATATCATCTCTTTGCAGGAAAAATAAGCACTTTATTTTCATATGTCTCATTCTTAAATTTGAGTTTGGATATATGGCTTTGGGAGACTACAAAAATGGAAGTCACACCATACTTTAATGCTGTAGATTATGACAGGCTTTTGTTTTACATTTGAAACACTGTTGTTGGCTAATTTAAATAAAGAAATATGAGTGTACTAGCAGAAAAATTCAATGAACATCTGAATAAATATTATACATTTGTTGTACAAGCAGATTTATTCATCTGTCAGATGACCTTAGAACATTGTCCTTAATGTTAGATATGTATGTTTGTAACTTATTTTCATAAATTGAGGCAAGATTTATAAATTAATTATTTGAATAATACAGATGATAATATCTCTTTCACAATTTAGGGTTCCATCGTGGAAATACTTCAAAAATTTCTTTTACTTGTTAACTCTAAAGTAGAAGTATAAATGTTTTGGTAATTCTACCAATGTCATTAACGATAAAGGTTTTATTTTTCTTACTGAATTAAAAAGTGAAAATTAATTTTGATGTAGAAATTCTTACTCACATGTGTCCATGTTTGGCTTAGACAGGAATATGTAATTTCAAAATTAATGGTTGTTAATGTGTTTCTTGTTATTAGCTTCAGAATTCTACACAAAGAGCAGCACCAGAAATTGTTTTACTAACCTTCTTTTTGTTTGCTTAAGAGACAAACTTAATCCCAGAGAGACTGAGCTAAACAAATTTGATAGTAGAAAGTTTAAATAATTTTATTTTTCAGTTATAGGTTTTGTGAGACTTATTGCATGAGTCTCAAAATTTCCTCCTATTGCATCTGTACCGAAAGAGCCAGTACTTAGCCTTCAGTTAAGACTAAGAGCACACACATACAGTCTGTGCTTTCCACTCAGTACGTTTTATTATTTAAACTTAAATTTTAGTTAATTATGATTAAAAAAGTTAAAATTAAGTTCCGCAGACACAACAACCACATTTTAAGTGCTCAGTACTCACATGTGATTAGCAACTACTCTTTTGAACAGTGCAGATACAGACTATTTCCGTCACTGCAGAAAGTTCTACTAGAGAGTGCTGCTGTCTACTGCAGAGACATATCTATGTATACACAATCACAAATATATTTATGTTTTAAATGTTTTTAAATTTATGTTTTAAACATGTTTTAAAGTAGATGCTTCTACTTGCTAATCAACTTGACTAGACAATAAATAATCACAAGGAGTTCTAGTTTAACTGGACATAGAACTGCCTTATGATCCAGCAATCCCACTGCTGGGCATACACATTGAGGAAACCAGAATCAAAAGAGACACGTGTACCCCAATGTTCATTGCAGCACTGTTTATAATAGCCAGGACATGGAAGCAACCTAGATGTCCATCAGCAGATGAATGGATAAGAAAGCTATGGAACATATACACAATGGAGTATTACTCAGCCATTAAAAAGAATACATTTGAATCAGTTCTAATGAGGTGGATGGAACTGGAGCCTATTATACAGGGTGAAGTAAGCCAGAAAGAAAAACACCAATACAGTATACTAACGCATATATATGGAATTTAGAAAGATGGTAACAATAACCCTGTGTACAAGACAGCAAAGGAGACACTGATGTATAGAACAGTCTTTTGGACTCTGTGGGAGAGGGAGAGGGTGGGATTATTTGGGAGAATGGCATTGAAATACGTATAATATCATATATGAAACGAGTTGCCAGTCCAGGTTCGATGCACAATACTGGATGGTTGGGGCTGGTGCACTGGGACGACCCAGAGGGATAGTATAGGGAGGCAGGAGGGAGGAGGGTTCAGGATGGGGAACACATGTATACCTGTGGTGGATTCATTTCAATATTTGGCAAAACCAATACAATATTGTAAAGTTTAAAAATAAAATAAAATTAAAAAAAAATCTAATTCTCTTAAAGGTATTTTTAAATGTTTCATTAAAGAATTTATCTCAATCATCATTGTGCTGCTTGTATTTATTTATTTGCTCATTTTTAAACACATCTCATCACCCCAATATACCATTAAAATTTTGACTATAAACTGCAAACTATTTAATAAAATATGCTTTTAGGGGTTTAAAAAGTAAAACTGGAATCCAAAGGGATTCCTCTTTTTGTTTATACACATGCGATGGGTAATATCTCCCTTGGTTGATGTCAAGTATATTCATTTTTTCCTTATCTGATGTATAAATTACTTTCATGAAATTACCATATCAATATTTTTATCACTTTATAAATACTTATTGCAGTTTTGACTCCAAAACTTAAGTAGACTATAATATAATTGGATTTGACTATAGTTGTTTTTGTACTTAATGTTCATGTTTGTTTGTTGAATGTATTATGTACACTTTTGAGCAGTTTGCCACATGCAATTAATTGTAGAAGATTTGACCTGATATGCTATTTTTCCTTTAATTAAAACTCCAACTCTGCTATGATGAAGATTGGCACAGTGGAAAAGGCAAATACTCTAAAAAAGAGTGTAAATTACCTAGCTTCAAGGAACTGCACATACTGTAGAATGAAGTGAGAAAAGATTAATGTCATCTAATATTTATCTTGTGCTCCAGCCTATGGAAATTATCCTGACATGTTATTCATTCAAGCCCTTTAATCATTTATTTAGCACCTACTGTATAAAAGTTACCATGTTAGATGAATGCTAAGCTAGAAAATTGTGAAAAAATGGGAAAAATTTGAGTTCCACAAAGTCATTAGAAGACCTGCCTCAGAATGTTTTCAAGTAGATTAAGTTTTGCTGAGTGAAGATACAATTAAATAGAGGCAAATTTTTGAAAGCATGATCAGTGACTATGCACTGCTCTCCATTTTTTTACTGCTGCACCTTGAGAATCTTGCTACCTGTTCAGAGCTGAATGTGGCTAATGTGAGCAAGGAGGTGAGTATTGTGGAAATGGGGAATTGTATAAACATCTTAAGTGAAAGTGAAAGTCACTCAGTTGTGTCTTTGTGACCCTATGACTCTTTGTGACCCTATGGACTGTAGCTGGCCAGGCTCCTCTGTCCATGAAATTCTTCAGGCAAGAATACTAAAGTGGGTAGCCATTCCTTCTCCAGGGGATCTTCCTGACCTAGGCATCAATCCCAGGTCTCCTGCATTGCAGGCAGATTCTTTACCGTCTGAGCCACTAAGGAAGCCCATAAACATCTAAGTGAGTGCAGTTGCTCAGTCATGTCTGACTTTTTGTAACACCACGGACTGTAGCCTACCAGGCTCCTCAGTCCATGGGATTTTCCAGG
This sequence comes from Bubalus bubalis, assembly GCF_019923935.1. Taxonomy (NCBI): domain Eukaryota; kingdom Metazoa; phylum Chordata; class Mammalia; order Artiodactyla; family Bovidae; genus Bubalus; species Bubalus bubalis. The sequence continues at coordinate 48,531,919 of NC_059173.1, forward strand.
CAAGAGTACTGGAGTGGGTTGCCATTTCTTTCTCCAGGGGATCTTCATAACCCAGGGATCGAACCCAGGTCTCCTGTATTGCAGGCAGTTGCTTTACAGTCTGAGACATCAGGGAAGCCCTATAAACATCTAAGGAACACAAATACTTGTTATGCTGCCAGAAAATATACAGATATTATCCCATTTAATTCTTTCTGCTCCATCTCTGGGCCCCGATTTCCTGGTTAACTCGTGCCCCTACATTCTCATTCTTCTGTTTGTTACTATCATGATCGGACTCTTAACTTAAATCTCATTCTCCCCTGAACAAAGAGATTCTCCTATATCTCTCAAAGTGAAGGATGCTTAGACCAGCTGACCAGAGACCCTATGGCCATCTCATGCACTTTTCCTAACTTCACTAGTGAGACAGTATACAGTATTTCCTTTCATAACAAGTCCTCCTCTCATTTTGGCAAACTGTACTGGCCACAAGGGCAAGATAGCTGGTGATATTTTTCCCTCATTCATTGAACTTCATGACTCCAAATATTTCATCTCTTCAGCTACAAAATCCCAAGAACTTTGACCACTGAAATTATTCTATTTTTAAAGTTACAAATTATACCTATAAGCTCCCGTCTGTCTCTCTCAGTAGTATTCACTGAACAAATTTAGAAAGAAAATATCAAGATTAGACTATTATTCCATGAACCTAAACATATGAAAGGGCATACTTATGATATATTTTCAAAAATCTATATCTTTGGAAAAAATAAATTCATTGAAATTCCATTGTTCATCTTTCAAGCATTTCACCCATGAGGAAAAGCATATTAAGCATATGCAAATGTAATACTTGATGTGTTCAGAAATTCACATAATGGTCTTTTATAGAATTTTGCAATAACCGATGACCCTTGTTTTTCTAAGGCTGTGCAAACTAGGTTGCTTTAATTTATAATATTTATATTGGTTTCTCAGGGACAAAACTACCATTTATGTGCTTCTGTTCTGCCACTACCATCTATAGAGGAAAAGTATCTTTATACTGAATGACTGCTGGAGCCACAAATGACCTCTCTTTCCCCTGTTTTCCCCACCTAACCCCCATGATACCTCCCTTGCCTTCTCCATGCTGGAAGAGATTGATCTCTCTAAATTTCACACGTCTAATCATATCACTGCACTACTTAACAGCAATTCAACAGGTTCCAAATGGCCTTTGTTTTATGAAATTACATTCTATACAATGAAGGGCATTTGTCATATTATAGGTAAATGTGTTTTAAATTACATATCTTGTCAGAGTTTTTTAGAAAAAATTCACACCCATGAAATTGTCCTTGATGCTTACCATGGTTTTCAGTTTTAATCTGAAGGATATCAGATATACAGTTTTCTGAATGAAGTACTAGTTTCTAATTAAGTTAGTTATTGGTTACTTTATAATTTGTGGCAAGCCATTGCTTATGTAGGAAATGGAAATATACATGCATGTACTTATTCGATTCTCACAACTATCCTAAGATGTGGGTAGTATCATACCTATTTGTAGATGGAGAACAGAGAGGCTCAGTAACTCAGAGGGGGTAACACTGCTTAGGGTGGAACTATATTCAAATAGGGCTTCCCTAGTAGCTCAGCTGGTAAAGAATCCTCCTGCAATGCAGGCGATGGCACCCCACTCCAGTACTCTTGCCTGGCAAATCCCACGGACGGAGGAGCCTGGTAGGCTGCAGTCCATGGGGTCACTAAGAGTTGGACACGACTGAGCGACTTCCCTTTCACTTTTCACTTTCATGCATTGGAGAAGGAAATGGCAACCCACTCCAGTGTTCTTGCCTGGAGAATCCCACGGACGGGGATTCCGTCTCTAGGGTCACACAGAGTCGGACACGACTGAAGTGACTTAGCAGCAGCAGCAGCAATGCAGGAGACCTGGGTTCCATCCCTGGGTTGGGAAGATCCCTAGGAGAAGGGAACCCACTCCAGTATTCTGGCCTGGATAATTCAATGGACAGAGGAGTCTGGCAGGCTACAGTCCATGGGGTTACAAAGACTCAGACAAGACTGAGCAACTTTCATTCACTTTACTTCACATATTCAAATGAAGCCAGTCTCCTTTTATGGCCTCACATCTCTCAGCAGTATTCACTGAACATATGATCAGAGCTCTGATATAGAAGGTGATAAAACCAAAGTTTACTCTTTTCATTTTAGAATAAAACTGAAGGCAAAGTTTCTAAAATATATCATATGAAAGAATACTTTAGCATCCTTATAGGGAAGCATTGACTTCCAAAATTATCCCAAGAGCATAAGGATGAAATAGAAAGAAAATTAAAAAATTGTCTACATAATTAAAATAGAAATAGTGATACTTTGCAAAGACCATATTCCTCTAAACTCATTCACACTTATGTTTTCAAAGGTGTATTTATCACCTTTTATGGTATATGTTCAAGTTTATAAATGTCTTAATTACTTAGTTCCCTAAACATGGTACATTTGGTTTATTAACAAAAAATAGTGCATACATATTGTATCTGGCTCATCTTCTCTTAAAGCTCCCTAACATTCAAGCCAAGTGAAAATGCCTAAGATTAATACAGGTCACACTAATCCAGGTATTTATACATTTTAGAGTAAACAAAACCAAAGAGTAAATATGTGAAAAGTCACTCTTGAAGCCAGTAATGAAGACAGGATATGTGTAAATGGATGATTATTATTAAAAATCTTAACATCCAAAAAGCCAAAAGAAAAAATGTAAACCCTTTCATAAGGGCATGGGGCAGATAAAGAGACAGGAGAAATCTAATTGCAGTGTATCCTGTAATGGAATCACAGTCTGTGTAGAAGCTGATTAAGGTTAATTTGAATCACATCAATTTGAATTAACGTGGCCTTTGCAGAACGAGCAACACCTAAGTGCCAACATGATCAATTAGTACCTTTACCTCCATACATCCGCCTGGAAAGGTTAGATTTATTAGTTATCAAGATAACATTTTAGAATGCAAATCTATGTTACTTTATTTCCTCTAGCCCACCTCACCTGAGCACCTGGAAAGTCTCAGGACATATGGGTCTTGGAGGGAAATCATCTATAATGCATAGAAAAAAAAGAATATAAGAGAAAAACACAGCCAGATTTACTGAAAATACACAGTTTTATGTACTTATGAATACTGTACAAACAAGTTCTAGTTACCTAGTTAAAACTGTAATTAAGGACAAATAATTGGTTCTATTGTTAGGCATATCATCATATGTTACTCATATGAATTTTAAATTTTAGAGTTTGGAATACCCTTGAATCTTTGACTCTTGTATTCTAACTGCCCACCTCCATGTCTATTCTCAGTTTTGTATTACTCATATTTTCCCTTATCTAATGTGCTCATGCTCAGTCACTCAGTTGTGTCCGAGTCTTTGCAACCCCATGGACTATAGCCTGCCAGGCTTCTCTGTCCATGGGATTCTTCAGGCAAGAATACTGTAGTGGGTTGCCATTTCCTACTCCTGGGGATTTTCCCAACCCAGGGATCAAATCTCCATCTCTTGGGTCTCCTGCATTGGTAGACAAATTCTTTACCACTGTGCTAACTTGGAAGCTCACTGGTATGCAACCAACCATAATTACTTGCTTAAAATGACAAAAATGAATTTGCTCATGATGATTCTGTACCTTGGGCAGCCAGGCATGTATGTGGTGTCTGGGACAAGTCACCTGGAATACAGCATCTAAATGGCATCCCTGACATTGCTGTTGCTTCACCAGCTATTGCTGCAATGGTTGAGGATGGCTGAGTTTCTCTTTCTCCATTTCCAAGTCAGTTGTCATCTGGGACCTTTCTGTTTCCAAGGACTCTCTCTTCTCAGAGGTATCTAGGCTTCTTTTTTTTTTTTTTTTTGATTTTTTAAAAAATTTTATTTTATTTTTAAAGTTTACATAATTGTATTAGTTTTGCCAAATATCAAAATGAATCCGCCACAGGTATACATGCGTTCCTTGATAACTGCTTCCCAAGGGAAGGTAACAGAAGCTGCAAGGCCTCTTAAGTCCTAGGCCTAAAAGTAACACAGTATCACTTCTACCACTTTCTATGGGTTAAAGCAAATCTCATCAGCAGCCCACATTCAAAAACAATGTGAAACTCACTCACTGTCTGGAGGGAAGGAGTGGCATATCCACAGGGATGGGAGAAATTGTCAGAGACCAGTTTTGTGATCAGTTGATATCACATAGTCAAGCCTGAGTCTTGTTCTATACAGTCATCTGAAACTAGACCAGAAGTATCTATCTACCCCTTGTCTTTATGCTTATCACACTTAACTGGAATGACTTGTGACTCCTTCCTTGCAAGACCATAAAAAACAAGAACATAATCAGTTAATTATCCTTGTGTAATCTGTATTTAGAGCATGTCTGGCAAAGCAAATGCTCAATAAAAGACTGCCAAACATAACTCAAACTTTTAACAAGGTTTTTCAAGATATTCAGATGGTTGACTAAGAAAAATTGAATTTGGGAAAAGAATACACAAAACTTACGGTGACCATGTAGCTAAAATATTTTATTGAAAAATTAACAATAAAATGAAATGAGACTAAGGAGGCCTAAGATTTTATATAATAGTATATTGCTCTAAAGGTAGGGGGTGCATGGAACATTTCATTCTACTTTGTTTTATTGTATCTGCTTTAATTATAACAATTCCTTTTATTTTCATTTAGTATGAGTACCTGTATGTGGTATTTCTAAGTATTTATTCTCATATTTGTAAACTTTCACAAATCTAGATACTTTAGGAAATGTAAGAAAGGTATTACAGGGAGTAAAATTTCCCTGAGGGCAAAATGTTAGGACTGAAACTTTAACAGAGCAAAGCTATTCAACAATATCTACAGCCTGCATCAGTGTATTTGAAAGATACAGTGGGCTTTTCTTCCTCTAGTGTTTCCATGTATCTCTTATTTCCTCTTCTTCCCATTAGAAATAGTTGTGAATTTGTTGAAACTATTTTACTAAACTATTTCAAAGCATTAAACTGACTCTGTATAAAATCAGTTGTTTAAAATGCTTAATAAATGCCATTTAATGTTTTGTTTGTTTCTTTAATGCAGCAAAGGACTTGATAGAAGCCAGGGCTAGCTTCCCCATCTATTTTAAAGATATGTGAGAATGAGAAATAAGGATCTGGATATAACACTTTCTCTAGTCCTGATATAAAACTTTGGTCAATGAACAGAGTACTTGTAAAACTATTAAGATTTTTTAACTGAGAAATAACTATAAATAGCAAATATTTACAGGCACAATGAAAGAATTCTGTGTCAGTAATTACTAAGATAAAATGGAAATTTTGTCTTCAACTAGGAATTGCAATGAAGAACAAACTGTTCCTTTCCAGTTTTAGCAGTAGCTTTGTTTATATACATCAGGATTTAAGTTGTTAGTTTGCTAATTAATTTCATTAGTTTTCTATTCCTGTTCATAATGTTGAAGGCTGTAAGAAAGGTCTATTTGAAATATGTTCCTAGAGATATCTTTTTTATTACTAGAAAATCACCTTAATGTGAAATTTATCTGCTAGACACAGGAACTTGAACACAATAAATAAACTTACACTTTTCTTCCAATTATTCATATGCATAATTCACAAGGCTAGAAACTCTATAGCAGATGTGAAGCAAAAATGCCAAGCAAGGAAAAATTTGTCCATAGGTTTTATTACTGGGGAAGGAATTGTTGAGCTGGCTAAAAGCAGAGCAAGGTGTGAAGGTTAGGACCTTCCTACACAATTGGTGCAAAGGTGGCACGAATGGAACAACTAAAAGCACATGCTTCTTTGCCCAATCTAGTCACTGATAGGAGAGAGAAATGAATGGAACTTGCCTACCAGAAGATTCTTCTTTGAGACTTGCCCTTGTGGTTGATTGGAGAAGGCAATGGCACCCCACTCCAGTACTCTTGCCTGGAGACTCCCACGGACGGAGGAGCCTGGTGGGCTGCAGTCCATGGGGTCGCTGGGGGTCGGACGCGACTGAGCGACTTCACTTTCACTTTTCACTTTCATGCATTGGAGAAGGAAATGGCAACCCACTCCAGTGTTCTTGCCTGGAGAATCCCAGGGACGGTGGAGCCTGGTGGGCTGCCCTCTATGGGGTCGCACAGAGTCGGATAGGACTGAAGCGACTTAGCAGCAGCAGCTTGTGGTTGATAACAGGACAAAAATATAGGACTGGGCAATGATATAGGTAAAACTGTCACCCCTCAAACATAAACTTTCTGGTATGATCATCATGGTCAATCTTAGTGGTTAACTGTCCATCTTTGGAAGCATTACAAACATTTAATTACTTAATATAAAACAAGGAACATTTTTATACCTATTTTTCACTAATACTATTTACATGTCTCATTGTATTTTTTAGCAAAAGACGTGAGTGCTATAAAAATACCATTAAAGTATCTTTTAGCAAACATTGGTCTGTGAATTTAAAATATTGACATCTAGTGTTGAAATATGTTGACATAAACTTACTAAAATTAAAAATGTAACAGATATCCATCTGCATTTTGTTTAGCTGAATATGTCTGTTTTCTTTTTAACTTGCATTCAAGGAACATTATGGAGCTTTTTATCTATTTCCTGTCACTCCCATTTAATAATTATGTCTGGTGTTTGTTCATCTTAGCACATTTTATATTCATCAATGCAAATAGCCTGTCTTTATTTATGGAACACTAAACAATGCTTGCATAAACTATCGGGCCCTAAATTCCATTTAACAAATGATTATCATATGTATCTCTGTAGTTGATATTTCATTCAAATACACAAAATTTATATATAAATGTATATATGCATATATAAACACACAGATGTATATACTTTAATTCATTTCCATTGAGTATACGATGAGTATTTAGTTTACACTATTTTCCATAGTAGTACCACAACAGCAACATGAAATATTTGGACACAATGAGAAAATTTTGAACCTTAAAGAAAAATAAATTAGACATAAATACAGAATAAAATTGAGAAAAAAGAACAAACTGTGCAAAATAGTTGTGTTAGTTAATGAAGTGACAATCTCTGGAGTCTAAACAATAATCTTTAAATTAGAGAAAATGAAATTTACCTCATTTGATTCTAGTAATGATTAAATGTATAAGAAAGGTCTGGCAGATAGGAGATGCTCAATAGTATGTTCTTCCTCTATCACTTCAAAACAGATGCATGGTGTTTGCTCATTCTTTTCAGTCTAGGGAGACTGTATCATCCAGGGTAAGGGACAAGAATTTCTACTTTAGGAAAATCTAGGTTCCAATCCCATTGTGCATCTAGGATTTAAGCTAAGTGGTCTTTTGGAGACTAATTTCTATATGTAAAAACTGTATTTCAAATTTCCTAATACACAATAATACAATGATTACTAATAAGAGTAACATATATCATTTATCTATATATTAAAAGTGAAAATGTTAGTCACTCAGTCATGTCCGACTCTTTGCGACCCCCTGCTAGGCTCCTCCCCTTCTCCGGTACTCTTGCCTGAAAAATTCCATGGACTGGGGGAGCCTGGTAGGCTGCAGTCCATGGGGTCGCACAGAGTTGGACACGACTGAAGCGACTTAGCAGCAGCAGCAGCAGCAGCAGCAGCAGCTAGGCTCCTCTGTCCATGGAATTCTCCAGGCAAAAATACTGGAGTGGATAGCCATTCACTTCTCCAGAGGATCTTCCTGACACAAGGATTGAACCTGAGTCTTCTGCATTGCAGGTGGATTCTATACCATCTAAGCCACCAGGGAAGCCCAGTACATAAATAAGACAATAACAATATGTTATATTTATACTTTATGATAAGTGCTGGGCTAAGCAATTTACATACACTATCTCATTTAATACTCAATTATTTCATCATCATTATCTTTGTCTCTCAAATTATTTTTAATTATTTAAGCAAGACCAAAGAATTTTCTGCAATAATGGAAATTTGGAGGTTATTTTGGGGGGATGGGCATTATCTGATATGGTAAACATCAGTCACATGTGTCAAATAAAATGTAGCTAGTGTGACCAAGGAGTTTTTTAAAGCTTAATCTTATTTAAAATTAACTTTAAATAGCAACTGGTTCAGCAGGTAAAGAATCTGCCTACAATGCAGGAGACAGAGGAGACGCAGGTTCAGTCCCTGAGTCGGGAAGATCTCCTGGAGTAGGGCGTGTGTCCCTACTCCAGTATTCTTGCCTGAGAATTCCATGGACAGAGGAACATGACAGGCTACAGTCCATGGGGACACAAAAAGTTGGACACGACTGAACGACTAGGCAGCAATAATGTGGCTGCTGCTGCTGTTAAGTCGCTTCAGTCGTGTCCGACTCTGTGCGACCCCATAGACGGCAGCCCACCAGCCTCCCCGGTCCCTGGGATTCTCCAGGCAAGAATACTGGAATGGGTTGCCATTTCCTTCTCCAATGCATGAAAGTGAAAAGTGAAAGTGAACTCGTTCAGTCGTGTCCGACTCTTCATGACGGACAGGAAAGACTTAAATGATATGAATATCACACAAAATATAAGAATGTGAATAAAACTTAACTTGGAGTTGTTTTCTAAGATCAGAAATACCTGGAGTTTGTATCTAAATTCAGCACTTGATCTTATTATACATTATTCTGCTGATTGTTCAATGCATGCTAGTTCTACCTCCATAGATTTTTCTGTGAACACACTGAGGTCAGTGTTTTTTTTTGTTTTTTGTTTTTCTTATTCCTACATGTCTACACCAGGAAGCCTTGCACAATCCTGTTCAGTTAAGCTGAAGGACTTCCTTGTTCATTTGACACATGAAAATATTTCCTTCATCAGTGAGAAATTGGAACTGATAAGACTATGGTTTACATCATTTGATTCCCAAGAGGTAATTTATAACAAAACATGGAGACCAAATATGAGACACTTTCTTTATCTTTCATATCATCTTGATATATCATAATCATGAAATCATGATATCTTATACCATCATCCAAAACTATATCAAGAGCATTTAAGTTCTTTTTTTAATGTTGTCTCAGAAGATAGGTTGACTTATTCTATGTAATCAAGCTGATCAGCAGCAGAGTCAAAATGAAAATGCACATTCTTTTCTCGAAGTTTTTTTTTTTTAATTATGTTGATGGATATTAAGATTACTCTTGGAACAATCCTAAATATCTGAAGAACATAAAAGTTCAAAAACACTAAAATGTGTGAAAAATATTTGATAAATAGAAAAGAGTTTGTTGTCAATTACTTTGAAAATCTATCAAGCAATTTCCTTCAAGATGATCATACACTCTAACTAGGGAACATATAATTCTATGACCCTATAGTTATTATAAAAGTATGGTATGAGCTACTTTTGAAATGGCTAGCCAAGCTTAAAAAGCTCTCTTACAAAATCCAACTTAATTTACTTAAATCCATTATCAAATTTTTAGGCCTACTAAGGACTTTTTCATGAACAGTTGAATCACGTAACATATACTAAACGCTGATCAATATGTTTTTCTTTCAGTTTTACTGAGATATCATTGACACAGAACACTATATAAACTTAAGACACACAGCATAATGATCTGACATATACATCATGAAATAATTACTACAATAAATGTAGTCAACATCCATCATCTTATATAGATACAAAATCAAAGAAAAAGAAAAAAATAATTTCCTCATGATAAGAACTCTTGGGATATACTCTCAATTTTTATATATAGAGTTTCAGCTCAGTTCATTTCAGTTGCTCAGTCATGTACAACTCTGGTGACCCCGTGGACTGCAGCTGAGCAAGCTCTGGGAGTTGGTGATGGACAGGGGAACCTGGCATAACTCATGTCCATCGAGTTGGTGATGCCATCTGACCATCTCATAGAGCATTGTTAATTATATTAATCATGTTGTACATTGTATCCCTAGTACTCAGTTATCTTATAACTGGAAGTTTGTACATTTTGACCAGCTTCATCCAATTTCCCTTCCTCATATCCACCTTGATCAACATTTTCTTTCAACTAACACATTACCAATGGAAACAGAGAGACTTTTCTCCTATTCTAAAAAGATTTTGCTTGTGCATCTCCACACAGTGTTAATAAATGTCATGGAAACACATAAAAACTATGCTAACAGGTGACACAGAAACATATACAGAGAAGAATAGATAGATTGCCCAAATTAGTCTTCACAGTTGCTTGAAGAGGCTTTCTAGGCTTCCCAGTCTACGCAGGTGAAACAATTGCTGTTTTGCATTTGCCTTCCAGGGTCCTCAACATTGTATGACCACCCAATCCAATTTATCTTAAGCAGAAACTATTGATTCAGGTCAGACAAACCATTGTATATGGAACATGGGCCAGGGGACAGCTGCATCTAGCTAGCTAGCACATTTAAATTTCATTCTTGGCTGATACAATCCAGGATTTTAAAAATATAATTTTATAGGATAATAAAGTGTAACTACACATAATATTTTGAGCTATTAAAAAAATTGGGAAAATAGACTTATTCTTCAAGCCCATAGGAAAATGCTGCTGTGACCTTTATAATTCTGACTTAGATATAAATAAAATAAATATTTAACACTTGTATTCATTTAGTCACTGAATTAAAGAACATACTTCTTTATATACATTCTATAATATTCATATTATATACTATCATGTATTTATACATGTCCTAGTTATGGGATAATTTGATCCATCTTATTTAGAATGAGTCATAACACAAAGTTGTGTAATCACGGAGCTAAAGATTCTCTCAGCAAAGCCTTGAGAGACATGATATAAAGCTTTATCATCAGTCTTTAACATCTCTATTTTGTGACTTCCTTCAAAAATATAAATTATGTAGGTCCTATATGCAGGTAAAATGTATCTAGAGCCAGTATTTCATTAATTCAACAAATGGCTACCAAGTGCTCATTATGCATGAGACACTGTACAATTGTGCAGTGGACATAAACCAACAGACCATATGTAAGATGCAATAAGTAGTTATACAGTTACTGAATGATTACATGTATTAAGAAAGGCCACAAAGTGACAAAGCATTATGGATATTATAGGACATTCATGATCTGGCTATCTATATTCTATCTAACCAGTATTAAGTTTTGTCACTACTCATGACTACATATTAATTTGGGGGATTCCCCAGGTGGCACTCTTGGTAAAGAATTTGCCTGTCAATGCAGGAGACTAAGAGATGTGGGTTTGATCCCTGAGTCAGGAAGATCCCCTGAAATCTTGAGTTTCACTAGTATTCATTTGGGGTTTCTACATACCATATTTTTTCACAATTTTCTAAGCCCACTTTACAGGCTTTAAATATACTAGGACCCTCCCTATATATGCCTAGCTCTTGGTCACCCCTTAAATCTCCAATAAAGTATTAGTCGTGCCTGATTCTATGTGACCCTATGGATTGTAGTAGCCTGCCAGCTTCTTCTGTCCATGGGATTCTCAAGGTAAGAATACTGGAATAGGTTGCCATGCCCTTCTTCAGAAATATCCAATAAACATAACTGAAGTTTTCCCTAATGAAAAATTTGTCTTTAATCAGTATTTTCTTACTACTTACATTCTCAAGGTAAGACAGATAAATAAATATATGTAAAATAAATAAATATATTTTGTTATTAATCTTTCTTGATAGTTTCAGATGATATTTATGCCCTTTTGCATTCTAATCAAATTGTAATTTTCAAACTTTGTAGTATCGAGGATTTACATGGCAAGCCTACAGTTTGTACGATGGCACCCCACTCCAGGACGCTTGCCTAGAAAATCCCATGGATGGAGGAGCCTGGTGGGCTGCAGTCCATGGGGTCGCTAAGAGTCAGACGCGACTGAGCGACTTCAGTTTCACTTTTCACTTTCATGTATTGGAGAAGGAAATGGCAACCCACTCCAGTATTCTTGCCTGGAGAATCCCAGGGACGGGGGAGCCTGGTGGGCTGCCCTCTATGGGGTCGCACAGAGTCGGACACGACTGAAGCGACTTAGCAGCAGCAGCAGCAGTAACTTAATTGCTAACGATACTGAGCATCTGTTATTGCATCTATTGACCATTTGCAAATCACCTTTGGAGAAATGTGTACTCAGATCCTTTGCTAATTTTCTTAATTGGATTGTTGGAGTTTTTATTATTTGGAGGGAAGGTAGCTTCTATTCCCAGCTTGGCTGTCCCAGAGTGGAACTATTTCCGTACAGATGAGTTGGGATGAGAATGATCAAGGTCCAGGACTCCTGGCCTACCATCCCTAGAGTAGAAATTCCATCTTTCTTTTAATTATGTTTGACTGTGTCAGGTCTTAATGGAGACATGCGGGCTCTTCATTGTCATGTGCAGGCTTCTGTAGTAAATGATGTGTGGGTTGCAGAGTGTGTGAGTTCTGCAGTTGCAGCACACAGGTTTCAGAGTGTGTGGACTCTGTATTTGCGGCACGTGGGCTTTCTGGTGTGTGAGATCAGTAGTTGCAGAGCGTGGGTTTAGCTGCTCTGTGGCATGTGGGATCCTCCTTCCTCAACCTCTTTGATCCCTGCATTGGAAGGCAGATTCTTAACCACTGGGCTACCAAGGAAGGCCTGAGATTTCATCTTTTAAGTGAGGGCTGGATGGAAGAAGAAAGCCCTGGATGTCTAAGCTGCTCTTGTCTGGAACTGGACTTCTGTAACATGGAGCTGGATTGGGGGTGGTGGATAGGATGGGCAATGGTGGTGTCCTACCCTTCCCAGGGAGAAACCAAGCCCTAGATTAGGAGCTGTGAACAGAGGTAATTACTCTTCTTGACTACACATGACTGGAACAAACCTTCTGCCAGACTGCTGGGGAGACCACAGGAGGTCATGGTTCAAATGAAACAATCTCACTGAGACTTAGTAGCTTTTCTTAAATAAATGTTTCTCTACTTGTTGTAAGTCTTTAGAAAAATTTTAAGAGATTGTAAATACTTTTTTTCCCCATATTTTCACCAATTAGGGTTGTTGCTCTGGGGAGAATATGTGGAATTCCTTATGCCACCATTCTTAAACTTCTAATCCTACATACATTTCAATACTAAACTATGTTAATACTGCTTCTTAATAGGTTTCAAGTTGAAGTGCTTCTGTAATTTAATTTATGGTCACCATTTTACCTTGTATACCCTCTCAAATATCACTACTTGAAGAAATTTTCCTCATTTTCTAGATGAAATTTAAACAGTATTTTCTTTAGATTTCTTTCTTTTTTTCCCCAGAATATAGAAGAATATTTTTGGGGGGATATTTTAGAGCTAAATATATCACTAACCTGATTTCTTAGCTTGATGTATTCTCTTCAATATCTTATCTTCATAACTTTCTATTCATAAATATGTCCAGTCACTCATTAATGCCTTAGTTTGGAGTTGTTTTTTTTTCATATCTCTTTCTCCCTCTGATGTTAAATTCCTCTAGAGAAGAACTTATGTTTTATTTATCTTTGTATTTTCTACCTTCTTTTAGAAATGTTGGCATCTGAAACAAGTAACATCTAAAGAGTTGTCAATACCTACTTCATTATGGAAATAAATTAGTCAGTGAACAGCATGAAAGTAGCTCATTATATGAAATACTATATTATAAAAGTATGCAGTTATCAAACTGTGACTTGCAAGGTTTTACAATACCATTTTTATTTCAGATTTCTTTGATTCTTATATTAGCTTAGACATATTTCATATATTTAAAATATATGAATCAGGATAAAAACATGGGGGAAAATTTTATTTAATAATTTAACATCCATCAAGAAGCTTAAAAACGATTTGTTGGAAAGAACATATGTAGCATGTCAAATGATGCAAATATGCTAAATATTTTCAAGTGATAATTACAGACATACTTTCAAAGCTGAATTAGAATTTTCATTTTTTTCCAATAAACTACTTCCTTAGTTTTATATCATCATCTTGGATATCTTCCACAACTTTAATCTTACAAAAGGAAGGAGAAGGACAATGAGGAAGAGGAGGAGAAAAAAACTAACCTTCAGCTTTCTCATAATGTCAGAATTCCAAACAACTAATCTTTGTTTACATTTCTGTATAGTGCACCATCACTACCAATAAAAGGCCAAATAGTATCTGTGAAATAAATAACAATGAAAACTCAGTGCTGCTGCTGCTGCTAAGTCGCTTCAGTCGTGTCCGACTCTGTGCGACCCCATAGAGCCCACCAGGCTCCCCCGTCCCTGGGATTCTCCAGACAAGAACACTGGAGTGGGGTGCCATTTCCTTCTCCAATGCATGAAAGTGAAAAGTGAAAGTGAAGTTGCTCAGTCGTCTCCGACTCTCAGCGACCCCATGGACTGCAGCCTACCAGGCTCCTCCGTCCATGGGATTTTCCAGGCAAGAGTACTGGAGTGGGGTGCCATTGCCTTCTCTGATGAAAACTCAGTAGAACCTGTTTATTCACAAATCAACCTGCCAAAAACAAGCCTGTGTAGCAATAATAGAAATTGTGGTTCCTCCAATTAACAGTTCTTGGAAGCTGGAATAAAATACACTTATATAATATATTTTGTTAAGGATTTTGATGACTGACTTCTGAATACAAATGAAGAGTAAAACTATTATTTTCTTAAATATTAACTTTATATCCTATTGACAGAATGGTCTGGGAGACTTGTCCCAATAAATTAACTGCCTGTGAATAGGAAACTATATAGTTCGAGCAATTTAATGATTAATTTGTTCATCCAACATTTATTGATAGCTGTTATTTACGAGGGGCTTCCCTGATGGCTCAGGTGGCAAATAATCCACCTACAATAAAGGAGACGAGGGTCCAATCCCTGGGTCATGAAGATCCCCTAGAGAAGGGACTGGCAACCTACTCCAATATTTTTGCCTGGAGAATTCCATGAACAGAGGAGTCTAGGGGAGCTATAGTCCATGGGGTCCCAAAAAGCCAGATGCTACTGAGCAACTAACACACACACACACACACATACACACAGAGTACCAAAATACTATATTAATATATGACAATAAATAGTTACTGTACTGTAAACCTAGCAACAACTTTAAGGAATTAATAATTTTGATCCATAAAATATAGGAGGGGGCAAGCAGGTGGAATAGCGTATACTATAAACACAAAATAGTGGAGTTTTTTCTTTTTCCTGGGAAAATAATCCTTCAGCTCATTCTTAATCTATCTACACCACTGTACTTCCTGAGGGATTTAATCTTTTTCTCAACACCAGAACAACCAGAACTGAGAACAATGAAAACTTCAGCAAAGAGCAGAGATCAAAGATAGAGCACACACACACACACACACACAGAATAATTAAACAAATACAGTAGCAAAAATATTCAAACCAGTATAATAGTAGAGCTACAATTTAAGAATACAAAAGAGAAAAAATGTGCTCAAAATATAGTTAATGAAAGGAGATAAAACATAACATCAAATTGTGGATTTTAACAGAATTAATCTTGGTGCTTCATAAAATATACCAAAGCATAATAACCCTTGGTGATTCTGACTGAGTACACTGGGTTGATATCATAGAACATGGGTCAGCAAGCTGTGGTCAAATCCAGTCATCTTGTTTTGCTTGTAGGGTTTTATTTGAATAGAGACAGTCCATTTGCTTATGTATCATCAATGGCTCTTTTCATACTACAAAATCATAGCTATATGATTAAAATGTTATGACAAGTAAGGCCAAAAGCATCTACTATCTGGTTCTTTATAGAAAAAAAATTGCCCACCTCAACATAGAACATTTGTTTTATGAGTAAGTCAGATAGGTGGTGATTCCTGAGAAATCTTCACATCATAATACCAAGAAAGAGAGAAGATAAAAGAAGACTTAAGACAGTGTTCCATGCCCACTGCTTATGTAATAATTTGAAGGTACAAAGAAGGTAAAAGTAAGAATACTTCAAAAGCTCATAATATCTTAGCTAATGTTCTGCTTAACTAAGTCTGCCTTAGTTCATTTCCCTAGGAGCAAAACCCAAATCACAGTGATATAGTAAGGGAGTGTTTTTCCTAAAAACAAACAAACAAACAAACAAAAAAATCTGAAGTGGGTAAAGGATAAAGGTTAAGGGTCCACCAAGGATATTAACTCAAATCAAATCTAGCCTTAGTTTGGACTATGAAGAAGGAAGGGACTCCCAAAACACAAATTGTACTGCACAGTTTTGCCCTTCTGAAGCAAAGATACCCTTATACCATCCATTCATTGGATGAATACTGCCTTCAGAGCAGGTGGGTGAATGTGTAATCTACCAGCAAAAATGTGGCTTCTGTTGGCAGAAGCAATTATCTAGGGAAGGGGAGCCTCTATGAGCATTAGCAGCCAGTACTTGCATTAAATGGAGGATGGGGATCTCGGTGGAGTACCAACACCTTCTAGTATAATATCTTACTCAAATAACTGTCTACTGTCTACTGAATTTCAGTCCTCATACTATTCAAGTGAATCAGCCACTTGATGGGCATTCAGTAAAGCATTTATTGTGTGAGTTAATTTGCTTATCATCACCAGAGAAATGAGGTTACTTTAGTGCATTTATAACTAAGAAGGATGATGTGACGGGAAAGTAATTCTTCTTTGGCTTGCATAATCTTAAGAATTGAACTTGACCAATTTTCTTCCACCGACCAAACACCAGAACTTGAGATGTAATAATGTTCATAAGATCCATCCCTGCCAATGCTACAGTAATAAAAAGCATAATATTTATTTTATTTTGTTTATACTTGTAAAAGAAATAAAAATTGTTAGAAAAACTCAGCAGTTCACATAAATTTATGTCTTCTTAAACATTTTTCTCTACCACATAACAAAAGCACAGAGCCCCATGCTGTATTTTACTGACACTGTAAATATTTTTTAAGATTTTTGTCCCTATCATTTCCTCTCTCCTTCCTGTTGCTTTTCACAAGCCTCAAGAACAACCTAAGAATATATACAGCCAAATATTCTTCCTCCCACCCCCTGAACCATGCAATCTGTCCTCAATATTCTCATACAAAACACTGTTTTGGACTATGAAAAGAGATGACAGCCTTAATTTTTTTTTTAAGCCCAAATGTATTTAAAGCAAGGATTTATAAAATGGTTGAAAATACTATTTCAAACAATCATGACTGGATGTTATCTGGTAACTTCTGCATGGATTTTGAGGCAACATACACATATTCACTACATATGCCTGCAAATGTGTATATTTTCCCCTTTTTTGTGACAGCAGTCACGTGTCATTGAAGACCTCACAGTGGTGTCTGAATATGCTGCTACTCAAGCTTGCCTACTAAAGCCAAGCTACATGAGTCACTCTAGGGATTATTATGATATTTGCCTATTATATATCCAGGAAATATCTTAAACAGTGCTTTCTATGTCATATTACAATTTAAAGCCCACTGTGTACATTGTTGTTTGACTCATCAATATAGCCCATGAATCTAGGAGGGAGCCTGGCATGTAAATGGCTACAATATTAATTAAACAAATGAAGGAATCTACTATGAACTGAATTCTGGCTATTTTCATTAATACTGTGGAGTGTTAGAGCTTATTTTCTTCTCAGGATGTCCAAATCATCTATGTCTATATATTCTGTCACAAACACAACAGGGGTCAGTTTTAAACATCTAGTGAGGGTACATTTTTAGGCATTAAAAGAGGAGATGGACA
The DNA here is from genome assembly GCF_019923935.1 of Bubalus bubalis. Classification (NCBI taxonomy): domain Eukaryota; kingdom Metazoa; phylum Chordata; class Mammalia; order Artiodactyla; family Bovidae; genus Bubalus; species Bubalus bubalis. The sequence continues at coordinate 48,549,642 of NC_059173.1, forward strand.
GGTATTGAGAACTTAGTAAGAAAAGGAAGGAGACTGAAAAGATAGCAGTGAATAATTCTAAGTAGAATGAGCTCTGAACACTCTAAGTAGAATGCAAATCAGTAAAGCTTGCTCAGTGCCTGCTCTTGCCTTTCTTGCCTTTCATTTTCTCATAATTCTAACCCTTCATGTTCACAGTCCTCTTCAAGAAAAGTGAATTCTCTGTCATTTTTAGACAGCCAGAGAGACTTAAAACAAAAATGATTGACTCTTTATCCCTTTTATTCCAAGAATGCACTCTCATTTTTATTATTATTGCCTATTATTCTGAACATATTCAGCTCTAGATTTTCTGTTATAAATCTCACTGTGTGTATTTTTAAATTCAAATGACTGAAACTTTGATCAAATCTACAACTTGTACACCAGAACATTAAGATGTTAGCTGATGTCTCTTCTCTTGGAGACTTCATATATATAATTTAAGAAAAAGAACAAAGCATTCTTATCTAAAGGGACATGTTTTTTATATACAAATCCTATTACTCTGAATAAGGGTTAATTGTATTTTTTCCTATTTGAAATTTAAAATGGAATCAACTATTAAGATGGGAAAAAATTATTCCTAGAAATGAAATACAACTAACATTAAAATGAACTTGAAATATGTGAATAAAACCTTAAAGGAAAAAATTACCTCCTTCTGATATCAAATATTATATAGACATCATGTGGAGCATTGAGATTAAATTAGAACAAATTAATGTAGCTTGATAAACAATTTGAATGGAAGCTGTATGTGTGTGGAAAACTGTACAATGCAAAAGGTTATTCTATTTTTTGACATTTTAGACATCTCTCTATTTGGCAGTTTTTATCATTTAAATTTTTTGCATTATTATCAACTAGACAATTAAGGAGAAGGCAATGGCACCCCACTCCAGTTCTCTTGCCTGGAAAATCCTGTGGACGGAGGAGCCTGGTAGGCTGCAGTCCATGGGGTCGCTCGAGTCGGACACGACTGCGCAACTTCACTTTCACTTTTCACTTTCATGCATTGGAGAAGGAAATGGCAACCCACTCCAGTGTTCTTGCCTGGAGAATCCCAGGGACGTGGAAGCCTGGTTGGCTGCCATCTATGGCACATCTATTGCACAGAGTCGGACACGACTGAAGCGACTTAGCAGCAGCAGGACAATTAAGAGTGTTATGATGCTTCCTGCAGGGGGATGCTAGCATGAAACAGCAGTTAGAAATAACATGAGTGAAAGGGTACTTCAGGCTTCTGAATAAAATTCCTTTCTGCTAGTTCAGCTCAGTCACTCAGTGGCATCCGACTCTTTGCGTCCCCATGGACTGCAGCACGACAGGCCTCCCTGTCCATCACCAACTCCCAGAATTTACTCAAACCAATGTCCATTGATTCGGTGATGCCATCCAACCATCTCATCCTCTGTCATCCCCTTCTCCTCCTGCCTTCAATCTTTCCCAGCATTAAGTGAAAGTGAAGTGAAATTGCTCAGTCATGTCTGACTCTTTGCGATCCATGGACTGTAGCCCACCAAGCTCCTCTGTCCATGGGATTCTCCAGGCCAAGAATATTGGGGTGGGTTGCCATTTCCTTCTCCAGAGTCAGGGTCTTTTCAAATGAGTCAGTTCTTCACATCAGGTGGCCAAAGTATTGGCGTTTCAGCTTCAGCATCATTCCTTCCAAAGAACACCCAGGACTGATCTCCTTTAGGATGGACTGGTTGGATCTCCTTGCAGTCCAAGGGACTCTCAAGAGTCTTCTCCAACACCACAGTTTAAAAGCATCACTTCTTCGGCGCTCAGCTTTCTTTATAGTCCAACTTTCACATTTGTACATGACTACTGGAAAAACAAGAGCTTTGACTAGATGGAAATTTGTTGGCAAAGTAATATCTCTGCTTTTTAATATGCTGTCTAGGTTGGTTATATGGAGAAGGCAATGGCACCCCACTCTAGTACTCTTGCCTGGAAAATCCCATAGACGGAGGAGCCTAGTAGGCTGCAGTCCATGGGGTTGCTAAGAGTCGGACACTACTGGGTGACTTCACTTTCACTTTTCACTTTCATGTATTGGGGAAGGAAATGGCAACCCACTCCAGTGTTCTTGCCTGGAGAATCCCAGGGACCGGGGAGCCTGGTGGGCTGCTGTCTATGGGGTCGCACAGAGTCGGACACGACTGAAGCAACTTAGCAGCAGCAGGTTGGTTATAGCTTTCCTTCCAAGGAGCAAGCATCTTTTTATTTCATGGCTGCAGTCACCATCTTGCAGTGATTTTGGAGCCCCCAAAATAAAGTCTCTCACTGTTTCCATTGCTTCCCATTTATTTGCCATGAAGTGATGGGACCAGATGCCATGGTCTTAGTTTTCTGAATTTTGAACTTTAAGCCAACTTTTTCACTTTTCTCTTTCACTTTCATCAAGAGGCTCTTTAGTTCTTCTTCACTTTCTGCCATAAGGGTGGTGTCATCTGCATATCTGAGATTATTGATATTTCTCCCAGCAATCTTGATTCCAGCTTGTGCTTCATCCAGCCCAGCTGGTTCAGAGTAGGCATCAAAGCTCTGCCTTGAGAAATGTATCTTTGAAATGCTACTCTACATGAAGTAAAAAGAGACTGACCTTAAATGGATTTAGTTCTCAAAGAAAAGTTAACATAGAAATAGAATCATCCACAAATCTCTAAATCAAGTTCTGTCATATAATTCTCTCACTTTTAAATGAATTAAAACCGTCTTGTATTCACAAATAGTTATGTTCACAGAATGCAAAGTAATAATGAAGGGACTATATAAGATGGATTAAAACTTATTTTGAAAACTAATTAAATAACAATAAACTTCAAAGTTTTAAATGTGAATTATCTTTGTCAAAAATTCAGACACTTAAAACAGCATTTTAACTTTCTCTGTATGTGCTATGTGGATTTATTTGATAATTATTTATCTGTGGTGTTAGAAAAATAATATAGTTTTAAAATTATGTAACTCACTTTGCCCACATACCAAATTATGCTCCATTAACCATTTTTCATTATTTTGATTTTTGTTACTTGTTGACGTTGGAGTTTTCTAGTCATCAACATCTCTCAAGTGTATGTTGCTGCTGTTGCTGCTGCTAAGTCACTTCAGTTGTGTCCGACTCTGTGTGACCCCATAGACGGCAGCCCACCAGGCTCCCCCATCCCTGGGATTCTCCAGGTAAGAACACTGGAGTGGGTTGTCATTTCCTTCTCCAATGCATGAAAGTGAAAAGTCAAAGTGAAGTCACTCAGTCGTGTCCGACTCTTAGCAACCTCATGGACTGCAGCCTACCAGGCTCCTCCATCCATGGGATTTTCCAGGCAAGAGAACTGGAGTGGGGTGCCATTGCCTTCTCCCTCAAGTGTATGAGAGCCTGTTAAATTCCAGACCAGCACATCTAACTGGCTTGTTAAGCATTTACAAACTTGAATGTCTGAAAACTAAAACTCACCTACAAATCTGGGCTCATTATCTTTTCCATACAACCAGTGTTTGCTCTCTTCTGTTCAGAAGTTGAAGCCAAAATGCAAAATATGGTGCTAATTCTTGCCAGTTCACTTTCCTTTGTAGACTAATATTTAATCCTAGATTGTATTTCCAGTTTTATCCCAAATGTATGAACTCTCCATTTCCACCTTCATTATTTGTGATCCACTTACCATACCATTTTTCCTGTACTGATGCAACATTATCCTCCATCCTTACCTTCACTCTTATCCTTTTCATTATATATATTACAGCTTGAGTTATTTTTCAAAATGAAAATCAGAGTATGTCACCCCATTGTGAAAACTTTAACTAGATCTCAATGCTATTAATATAAAGAGAAAGACCAAAAATTTTAACTTGCAAGGTTCTGCATGATATGGTAACTATGTAATGTATTAAATTAGGTCTCCTCACTATATATTACTACAATGTTCTGGATTTCCTTAATACAATATGTGAAAAGTTATACATACATAGCTGTGTGACTGTCTCATCTAACACTCTTATCACTTTCTGGGCAGACAATCCAGTCTAACTCAGCCTACTTTGTTTGGCATCTAGCCTGGCTGGTTCTGAATGAATCCACAAATCATAGGAAAATGAAGGAGGCCATGCATAAATGTAAAAATAAAAATAATAAAACAGTAGTTAATACTGACAGCATCAACTATGAGGAAATGAATAAAACATTTTATCTGACAATTAAACAAAGGTAACTTGGTAATGAGAAATTTATTTATTCGTTTATATTTGATGTCAACATACATTCCTTAGTAGTCTATAGTATTTTAGAAATGCAGTTGCTGACAAAGAACTCACCACTAGAATTGTATATAAATATGTAACTGAACTGAAATGAGAGATATTTTAATACAGAAATTCAGAAGAGGCATTAGAAACACAAATGAGAATTAGGGAAATAAGCACAAGTATTTGGGAAATGGTTCAGAATTTGACCACGGAACTTTTAGCAGTAAGTTCTTAAGAAAAAATTCCCAATACTGCTTGATGGTAATAACAATAAATATTCATGAATAGAGATTATTAACTTCAGCATGCTCTGGTCATACTAGAAGACACTCTGGAGCCATTAAACAGAACAAGGTTGATGGGTAGCACTGACCTAGAAATATATCAACGGCTTTTCTGTTGTTGAGAAGGTCGAGTTGCAAAAATATATATATGTGTGTGTGTGTGTCAAATATTCTAAAAGATATACAGAAGGAAAAAAAGTTTGAGTGCACCTTTGAGTCTTCTGGTTATAAAATTAAGAGAACTAAACTTTACTTTGATCAAAAATCAGTCTCTCTCTCTTTCTTTTTCTTTATTCATCCACCTATCCATTCATTCATCTATCCATCCATCTAACTGCAATGAACAGTAAACAAGTTATCAAACATGTTGTTCAAATATGTTGGAATTGTGTCTAGGAGCAAAAATTTGTATAGGGGATGAAGTTACCTTGTGAAATTAATGCTCAAAATCTATGCATGTCTTTAAAACTCAAATTTAAATTAAAACTACAAACAAAGGTATTTATACGTTATGATAAAATGAAGAAGTATTACATTTGAAAAATAAACTGGGAAAAATGATTACCAACAGAATATAGACATTATTTTGAAAAAAATAAGCTTATCTTGGAATATGTACCTAGAAAGCTTTATAAATATAATTTTTATTTATATTGGGATCATAGTTTAGTAACAATGTTACATTAATTTCAGATGTATAGTAAAGTGATTCAGTTATACATGCAAATATATTCATTCCTTTTAAGATTATTTTCCAATATTTTATAACAGATTAATACAAAATATTGAGTAGAGTTCCCTGTGCTATACACTGTGTGTTCTTAGTAGCAACAAGGACCTACTGAATAGCACCAAAAAAAGAAAATTAATAATAATTCTTAAATTACTAAGCCAATCTAAAGCATGGACTTAGAATATAAAGAAAGAATTAGTTAGAAATAAGTAAGTAAATCCTCTTCACAGACCACTGCCTTGATTTGGGAAGGCGCTGGTATAACCCAGTGAAGCTATGAGCCATGCCATGTAGGGCTACCCAAGACGGACAGGTCATAGCAGAGAGTTCTGGCAAAATGTGATCTACTGGAGAAGGGAATGGTAAACCACCCCCAGTATATTTGCCATGAGAACTTCATGAACTGTGTAGAAGAACCAAAATATATGGCACCAAAAGATGAGTCCTCCAGGTCTGAAGGTGTCCAATATACTACTGGGGAAGAGTGGAGGAGAACTACTAAGAGTCCCAGAAAGAATGAAGCAACTGGGCCAAAGCAGAAACAACACTCTGTTGTGGATGTGTCCTGTGATGAAAGTAAAGTCCAATGCTTCAGATAACAATATTGCATAGGAACCTGTAATGTTAGGGTCTATGAATCAAGGTAAACTGGACATGGCCAAGCAGGAGACGGTAAGAATAAACATACACATCTCAGGAATCAGTGAGCTAAGATGAATTAGAATGGGCAAGTTTAATTCTGATGATCTACTATTTAATTCTGATGTACTACTGTGGACAATAACCCTGTAGAAGGAATGGAGTAGCCCTCATAATCAACAAGAGTACAAAATACAGTACTTGGGTTCAACCTCAAAAATGACAGAATGATCTCAGTTTGTTTCCAAGGCAAGCCATTCAACATCTCCATAATTCAAGTCTATGCCACTACCATTGATGCCAAAGAAGTGGATCAGTTCTATGAAGACATAGAAGACCTCCTAAAACTAACACCAAAAAAAAAAAAAAGATGTTCTATTCGTCATTGGGAATTGGAATGCAAAAGTAGGAAGTCAAGAGATATCTGGAGAAACAGGCAAGTTTGGCCTTAGAGAACAAAATGACACAGGGCAAAGGCTAAATGAATTCTGTCAAGAGAATGCACTGGTCACAGCAAATACCTTTTTACAAAAACACAAGAGATGACCTTACACATGGACATAGTTAAATGGCCAATACCGAAATCAAATTGATTACATTGTTTGCAGCCAAAGATGGAGAAGCTGTATACGGTCAGCAAAAACAAGACCTGGAGCTGAATGTGGCTCAGATCATCAGCTTATGATAGCAAAATTAAGCCTTAAACCAAAGAAAGCAGGGAAAACCAGTAGGCCAGCCAGATATGATTTAAATCAAATCCCCTATGAATATGCAGTAGAGGTGACAAATAGATTCAAGGGATTAGATATAGTAAACGGTATGCCTGAAGAACTATGGACAGAGGTCCATAACACTGCACAGGAGGCAGTGAACAAAACCATCCCAAAGATAAAGAAAAGAAAGAAGGCAAGTGGTTATCTGAGGAGGCTTTACAAATAGCTAAAGAAAGAAAGAGAAGCAAAAAGTAAGGAAGAAAGGGAAAGGTACATCCAAATAAAAGCAGAGTTCCAAAGAAGAGCACGGCAGACAAGAAGGCCTTCTTCAATGAACAGTGTATAAAACTAGAAGAAAATATCAGAAGGGGAGAGACTAGAGATCTCTTCAGGAAAATTGGAGATATCAAGGGAACAATTTGCCCAAAGATGGGCACAATAAAGGACAGAAACAGTAGAGATCTAGTAGACACTGAAGAGATCAAGAAGAGATGGAAAGAATACATGGAAGAACTGTACAAAAAAAGACCTTAATGAACTGGAGTAGGATGGTGTGGTCAGTCAACCAGAGCCAGACATTCTGGAGAGCGAAGTCAAGTGGGCCTTAGGAAGCACTGCTGTTAATAAAACTAATGGATGCTATGGAATTCTAGTAAAACTATTCAAAATCCTAAAGGATGATGGAGTCTAGGTGTTGCATTCAATATGTCAGCAAATCTGGAAGACCCAGCAGTGGCCACAGGACTGGAAAAGGTCAATTCTCATTCCAGTTCCCAAGAAGGGTAGGGCTAAAGTATGTGCTAACTATCAGACGATTGTACTCATCTCCCATGCAGTAAGGCTGTGCTTAAAATCTTGCATGCTAGGTATCAGCATTATGTGAAACAAGAACTTCCAGATGTCCAAGCTGGGTTTAGAAGAGGAAGAGAAACCAGAGATCAAATTCTCAACATTTGCTGGATCATAGAGAAAAACTAGGGAATTCCATAAAAATATCTACCTCTATTTCATCGACTATGCCAAAGCCTTTTACTGTGTGGATCATAGTAAACTGTGGAAAGCTCTTAAAGAGACAGGAATATCAGGCCATCTTATCCGTCTCCTGAGAAATCTGTATGTAGGTCAAGAAGCAATAGTTAGAACCCAGGAACAACTGACTGGTTCAAGATTGAGAAAGGAGTACAACAGGGCTGTCTGCTGTCACCCTGTTTGTTTAACCTATATACTAAGTACATCATGAGAAATACAGGTTTGGATGAGTTACAAGCTGGAATCAAGATACGCCGGACAAACATCAACAACCTCAGGGGAAATGCAGATGATACCACTCTAATGGCAGAAAGAGAAGAGGAACTAAAGAGCCTCTTGATGAGGCTGAAGGAGGAGAGTGAAAGAGCTGGCTTAAAACTAAATATTAAAAAACTAAGATCATGGCATCCAGCCCCGTTACTTCATGGCAAATAGAAGGGGAAACGGTGGAAGAAGTGACAGATTTCCTCTTCTTAGGCTCTAAAATCATTGCAGATGGTGACTGCAGCCATGAAATCAGAAGACAATAGCCTCTTGGCAGGAAAGCTATGACAAACCTAGACAGTGTGTTGAAAAGCAGAGACATTACTCTGCTGACAAAGCTCTGTATAGTCAAGGCTATGGTTTTTCCAATGGTCACGTACGGTTCTGAGAGCTGGACGGTAAAAAAGGCAGAGCACCAAAGCACTGATGCCTCTGAACTGTGGTACTGGAGAAGACTCCTGAAAGTCCCTTGGACAGCAAGGAGATTAAATCAATTAATCTTAAGGGAAAACAACTCTGAATACTCATTGGAAGGACTGATGCTGAAGCTTCAGTATTTTGGTCATCTGATGCAAACAGCTGGCTCACTGAGAGTCCCTGATGCTGGGAAAGATTAGAGTAGAAGGAGAAGAGGGCATCAGAGGAAGAGATGACTGGATGGCATCACAGATGCAATGGACATGAATTTGGGCAAAATTCGGGAGATGGTGAGGGACTGCGAGGCCGGCCATGCTGCAGTCCATGGCGTTGCAAAAAGTCAGACATGACAGGGCAACTGAACAACAACAAATACATTTTAAAAAGCAGGATAATCTCATGTGGAATAAAGACCTAAAGATCTTTTTAAAGATCTTTTAAAAGAAGCCAGGAATCTCTATTACAAGGATTTCAAAATTAATCTTTGATATAATTACTGGTAGTTTATGCACATGTGCTCAGTCACTCAGTCATGCCTGACTCTTTGCAACCTTATAGAGTGTAGCTTGCTTGGCTCATCTGTCCATGAGATTTCCCAGGCAAGAATACCGGAGTGGGTTGCCATTTCCTCTTCATTGATAGCTTATATCTATATTAAAACTATGTAAGAGATTTGCTGATTATTAAAGTGAAAACTATTTCTCTTTATAAGTAAAAAACCAAATAATCAACCATGATTCAATCTAACCATGCTCAGAAGAAATACTTTAGTAAAATGTTGAGAATTATAAACCAGCTCTGTGGCTAATAATAACTTATTTTATTATGGAATTCATTCTTAGAAAATGGTACTATGCATTCATTTATACACACATATAACTTACCATATATCATATATTGATAACATAATTCCCTATCTATAATAAAAAATTAAGTCATTCTAATACTGTTTTCTTTCACCTTCTCTTTTCATTTGTTTTTACCTTCAAGCTAATAGCTGAATTTATTCTGTTTACTTTTTTTTTTTTTTTCGTTGAAGATTAAAGACTCACATAGCTTTGTACTGCAGTTGCCTGGGCAGTTGACAGCCCATTAAACTAAAATCTTACAAGCTGTACATTTTAACGTCTTGACTCCAAAGTGTAACCAAAGTGCCTTTTCTATATGTAAGAGCAGTGCATTTCTGAAACATTTTGATATGGATACATAACAGTTTCATAAGACTCTCTCGGCCTTTTGCCTTTTTTAAAAACATTGAAGTCAACTAAGCTGATTAAAGTCTTTTTTCAGTTGGAAACTCTGAAGACATTTTGGTGCATATAGAACATGTAATTCTGGTTTATAACTCTGGAATAACTTTGGAAATACCGTATATATAATTGCATAATCCTGAATTGACTATGGAACTGCCTTTTATGACTGAATGTAACTAAATCAAAAAAGTAAAATATCAAAACAAATAAACCTGGAGATGATCTAGCCTAATCACTTTATGTGATGATAAGTGTCATCATTCCAAATTCATGGTATTATTTGTTGTTTTCTTGTGAATTGAGAGAATCACAAGAAAATTGCCATTTTACATACATACTCGAGACTCCTTAAGTCATATTTGAATTAGTGGGGAATGTATTTCTCCACTCCATGTCCTAACACCTCACAGGAACTAATAGATCAAGATACTTGTAAAAGCACTATCCTATTGTATGATACTGTTCAAACTACCGCACAGTTGCACTCATCTCACATGCTAGTAAAGTAATGCGCAAAATTCTCCAAGCCAGGCTTCAGCAATATGTGAACCGTGAACTTCCTGATGTTCAAGCTGGTTTTAGAAAAGGCAGAGGAACCAGAGATCAAATTGTCAACATCCGCTGGATCATGGAAAAAGCAAGAGAGTTCCAGAAAAACATCTATTTCTGCTTTATTGACTATGCCAAAGCCTTTGACTGTGTGGATCACAATAAACTGGAAAATTCTTCAAGAGATGGGAATACCAGACCACCTGACCTGCCTCTTGAGAAATTTCTATGCAGGTCAGGAAGCAACAGTTAGAACTGGACATGGAACAACAGACTGGTTCCAAATAGGAAAAGGAGTACTTCAAGGCTGTATATTGTCACCCTGTTTATTTAACTTATATGCAGAGTACATCATGAGAAACGCTGGACTGGAAGAAACACAAGCTGGAGTCAAGATTGCTGGGGGAAATATCAATAACCTCAGATATGCAGATGACACCACCCGTATAGCAGAAAGTGAAGAGGAACTCAAAAGCCTCTTGATGAAAGTGAAAATGGAGAGTGAAAAAGTTGGCTTAAAGCTCAACATTCAGAAAATGAAGATCATGGCATCTGGTCCCATCAGTTCATGGGAAATAGATGGGGAAACAGTGGAAACAGTGTCAAACTTTATTTTTCTGGGTCCAAAATCACTGCAGATGGTGACTGCAGCCATGAAATTAAAAGATGCTTACTCCTTGGAAGGAAAGTTATGACCAACCTAGATAGCATATTCAAAAGCAGAGACATAACTTTGCTAACAAAGGTCCGTCTAGTCAAGGCTATGGTTTTTCCTGTGGTCATGTATGGATGTGAGAGTTGGACTGTGAAGAAGACTGAGCACCGAAGAATTGATGCTTTTGAACTGTGGTGTTGGAGAAGACTCTTGAGAGTCCCTTGGACTGCAAGGAGATCCAACCAGTCCATTCTGAAGATCAGCCCTGGGATTTCTTTGGAAGGAATGATGCAAAAGCTGAAACTCCAGTACTTTGGCCACCTCATGCGAAGAGTTGACTCATTGGAAAAGACTCTGATGCTGGGAGGGATTGGGGGCAGGAGGAGAAGGGGATGACAGAGGATGAGATGGCTGATTGGCATCACTGACTCGATGGACATGAGTCTGAGTGAACTCTGGGAGTTGGTGATGGACAGGGAAGCCTGGTGTGCTGTGATTCATTGGGTCGCAAAGAGTCGGACACGACTGAGCAACTGATCTGATCTGATCTGATTGTATGATAAGTAGCTTGCTTCCTGGCATATCTTTTATTCCCTTTAGCCATGCTTCACCTCAAAATAAAATCAACAATAGAAAATTTAAAAAGTCACATTTCCACAATTCTGAAGTGTTCCTGAAGCAACAACAGTTTTTCAACAGTGGGAACTTCAAGTGGTGCCAGTGGTATAAAATCCCCTTGCCAGTGCAAGTGATGCAAGAGATACGGGTTTGACCCCTGGGTTAGGAATATTCCCTGGAGTAGGAAATGGCAACCCACTCCAGTATTCTTGCCTGGAAAGTTCCCTGGGCTGAGGAGCTTAGCAGGCTACAGTCTGTGAGGCCTGCAAAGAGTCAGACATGACCGAGTACACATACACTCATTAAGATATCCCCATTTTTTCATATTTATTTTTAAAATGGGGGAAAATTGCTCCACAATGTTGTGTTAGTTTCTGTCATACAACAGTCGAAATCAGCCATAATCATACATTTATCACCTCACTCTTGAGTCTTCTTCACTTCCCCCCATCCTACCCCTCTGGGTCCTCAGAGAGTACCATGCTGGGCTCCCTGTGTTATACAGCAACTTATCACCAGCTATCTCTTTTACGCATGGGAGTGTATATATGTTGATGGTACTTTCTCCATTTGTACCACTCTCTCCCTCCTGCACTGTGTCCACAAGTCGATTCTCTATATCTGAGTTTCCATTCCTTCCCTATTCCTATTTTAAAGATTTCCAAAGTGTACATCCTGAACAAGAGCTGGCCTGATTGTGTAGAGCAGTGATGGATGCTTGTTGTCATGTGGTCAGATTGCTTATTCAGATCTGAACAAAATAGCAGTATTTCCCACCTCTCTTCCACTTAAACTTTCTCAATGAAGAATAAATTGCTTTGCCCTTTATGTGCATATTTTCCACTTGGAAGCAGCCTGCATCAATTCAAAAGTGTTAAATTTTTATGCTTTGGCACTACATAGATGAAAATTTAAATAAGTGGATAAAAGAAGCTGTTTGTTTTTTATTTAAATAAAGAAGTGCTAAGGAAACAAGCAAATTTGACATAAATAGCAACACTTGTAAATACAGATTTAACAAGACAAAATTATAATAGCATATTTTCCAAAGCAATTGAATGTAGAAATCATTTTTTTACAAATGCTCAAAGTAAAGTGAGGACTTGAAAAAATAAGCTAAATATTTTACAAAGAATGATCAAAGTAGCGGGCATCTATTTTCATTTTTATTTATTAAATGAATCAAATGGCAATGATGTAAAACTGTTAAACACTAAGTAGAGTTTAGTATATATGCTAATCACCACATGTTACTTTTGGCTTTGAAATTTCATTCAGAGAGACAGTATGTTTTTGCAGAGTAATTTTTTTTTCTTATTTGTTTTGTTTTGTTTTGTTTTTAATTTTATTTTTAAACTTTACATAATTGTATTAGTTTTGCCAAATATCAAAATGAATCTGCCACAGGTATACATGTGTTCCCCATCCTGAACCCTCCTCCCTCCTCCCTCCCCATTCCATCCCTCTGGGTCGTCCCAGTGCACCAGCCCCAAGCATCCAGTATCGTGCATCAAACCTGGACTGGCAACTCGTTTCATACATGATATTTTACATGTTTCAATGCCATTCTCCCAAATCTTCCCACCCTCTCCCTCTCTCACAGAGTCCATAAGACTGTTCTATACCACAATCCCACTGCTGGGCATACACACTGAGGAAATCGGAATTGAAAGAGACACGTGTACCCCAATGTTCATCGCAGCACTGTTTATAATAGCCAGGACATGGAAGCAACCTAGATGTCCATCAGCAGATGAATGGATAAGAAAGCTGTGGTACATATACACAATGGAGTATTACTCAGCCATTAAAAAGAATACATTTGAATCAGTTCTAATGAGGTGGATGAAACTGGAGCCTATTATACAGAGTGAAGTAAGCCAGAAAGAAAAACACCGATACAGTATACTAACACATATATATGGAATTTAGAAAGATGGTAACAATAACCCTGTGTACGAGACAGCAAAAGAGACACTGATGTATAGAACAGAGTAATTTTTAAAAGCAGTCAAATTCCTTTGTTTCCTTCAGTGCATTGACATTCATATATATTTTCATATCAATTCATTATATTAAGCTCAATTTAGGAATATTTTCTGAGCTGTTACTTTATGTATAAGATATAACATTCAGAAAATGCACTACCAAAATAGTTTTCCTATTTTCTCATTTCTGTTACAAATTAGGTAGCAGTTGCAATTAATGTCAAACATACTTGTGAGTCCACATTTTTGTGTGCAAAGAACAACATATCGCATTCTCCCTAGGTTATAAAATCACTTAGATTTTTTAAAATTAATATTTGTATTGTGACCACATTTTATATGTTAAAAGTAAATTTAAGTTTAAAAAAAAATGTATTGAACATCCTGGGATAATATATTTTCAAAATATTTATGGGAAGACTTTAGTAAATTTCTTAATTTTTATATGACTAGCAAATTAGATGCTACTAGTTGTTCATAATCATTTCCAAATGTTGAGACAAAAGCCCCCAATACAATAACTCATTACTTAAATTGATCACTTTGACATTATTTGATATACCTGTTTAATGCTATTTAATCGAATATATTTATTAATTACACAACTTTATGATTGTAATTTTGGTTATTTTTCCTCTATAATTATTATAGTTAGTGGTCACTGGTAACTATATCCTAAATTCATTCTTTTTTTTTTTTTTAATTTTATTTTATTTTTAAACTTTACATAACTGTATTAGTTTTGCCAAATATCAAAATGAATCCGCCACAGGTATACATGTGTTCCCCATCCTGAACCCTCCTCCCTCCTCCCTCCCCATTCCATCCCTCTGGGTCATCCCAGTGCACCAGCCCCAAGCATCCAGTATCGTGCATTCTTTTTAAACTCAAATCCTAACTTCATGTATTCTAAACTATTCAGCATTTTTTCCCTCAATTTTTAGGAATTTGACAAACCAACCAACTCAGTGATCAGTGCTTCTTTTAATGATGTATAAATTTACTTGCTAACACATTTCCTCCACAAGAAAAGCTAAAAACAATGTTTTAACAGATAACAGTAACTACTGTAGTTTGTGTGTTCATGTATACATTTCACCATGTCATCAGTTCATGACACGCACATAACTTATTAATTCAACTGAGCTATCTATTACCTACTGTTTGATCTCAAAGCTGCTCATTCTCTCACTTTATCATGAGGCTTTTGTGAGTTCTCTCATTTTCTTACATGATGCTGCTCCCTATACACCCATTACTTTCATCTACCATGGATAAGTCCTACCACTGCTAGAACATTACCCAAAGTTCATCTTCTCACTTTTTTTTTTTTTTTAATGAAACAAAGTAAAAGATAGGTCACTGTCTCTGTCTCTCTACTGGAATTTAAGGTATACAAAATGTGTCCAGTCTGAGGCCCTAAACCATCCAAGATAGGGAAGCTACAGAAAAACAGTGAGAGAGTTTTTAATCCATTTTGAGTTTATCCTTCTTAGGATAAACTAGGATAGGTGTTAGGAAATGTTCTAATTTCAATCTTTTACATGATTCCAGTTTTCCCAGTACTACTTATTGAAGAGATTATTTTTTTCTCCATTATATAGCCTTGCCTCCTTTATCAAAGATAGGGTACTCATAGATATGTGGGGTTATCGCTGGGCTTTCTATCTTGTTCCATTGGTCTATTTTTCTGTTTTATATCAGTACTATACTGTCTTCATGACTGTACCTTTGTAGTATAGTTTGAAGTCACGAAGTTTGATTCCTCCAGCTCCATTCTTCTTCCTCAAGATTGCTTTGGCTCTTTGGGGTCTTTTGTGTTTCCATAAAAATTGTTAATTTGTTCTTGTTGCTGTTCAAGTTCTGTGAAAAATGGCATTGATAGTTTTATAGGGATTACATGGAATCTTTGGGCTTCGCTGGTGGCTCAGATGGTAAAGAATCCGCCTGCAATGTGGGAGACCTGGGTTCGATCCCTAGGTTGGGAAGAGCCCCTGTACGAAGGCATGGAACCTACTCCAGTATTCTTGCCTGGAGAATCCCCATGGACAGAGAAATCTGGTGAACTACAGTCCACAGGCTCACAAAGAGTCAGACATGACTAAGTGACTAAGCACACACATATTGAATCTACAGATTGCTTTGGGTAGTACAGTCATTTTCACAATATTGATTCTTTTTTATTTGATTTCTTATTGATTCTCCATCTTTTTATGTCATATTTGATTTCTTTCATCAGTGTCTAATAGTTTTCAGCATATAGCTCTTTTGTCTCTTTAGGGACCAGAAATTCTTTGATACAAGTCACAACAAGATCCTCTATGACCCACCTCCTGCTGCTGCTGCTGCAGCTAAGTCACTTCAGTTGTGTCCGACTCTGTGTGACCCCATAGACGGCAGCCCACCAGGCTCCCCCATCCCTGGGATTCTCCAGGCAAAAATACTGGAGGACCTACCTCCTAGAGTAATGGAAATACAAACAAAAAGGACACAGTTAAACTTAAAAGTTTTTTCACAGCAAAGGAACACATGAACAAGATTAAAACATAGCCCTCAGAATGGGAGAAAATAATTTCAAATAAAGCTACTGACAAAGGATTAATCTACAAAATATATAAGCAGTTCATGCAGCTCAATATCAGAAAACTAACAACCCAATCACAAAATGGACAGAAGAAATAAACAGACATTTCGCTGAAGAAAACTTACAGATGGCTAATAAACACATGAAATAATGCTCAATATTGCTTATTATTAGACAAATGCAAATCAAAACTACAATGAGGTATTGCCTCACACCGGTCAAAATGGCCATCAGCAAAAAAATTTACAAACAATAAGTGCTGGAGAGGATGTGGAATAAAAGGGACCCTCTTCACATTGGTGGGAATGTAAACTGATACAGCCACTTGGAGAACAGTATGGAGATTTCTTTAAAAAAGGGCTAAAACTACCATATGATCCAACAAATCCACCACTGGGCATATACACTGAGAAAACCATAACTGAAAAAGAAACAGGTACCCCAATGTTCACTGCAGCTTTATTTACAACAGCCAGGACATGGAAGCCATAAAATGAATGAATTTGAGTCAATTCTAATGAAGTGGATGAACCTAGAACCTGTTATACAGAATGAAGTCAGAAAGAGAAAAACAAATATTGTATATTAACACACACATATACATACATATATATGTATGGAATGTAGAAAAATGGTATTGATGAACCCATTTACAGGGCAGGAATAGAGATACGGATATATAGAACTGACTATGGACACAGCAGTGGCAGAAGAGGATTGAATTGATTGAGAAAGTAGCAATAAATATATATACATTATTATATGTAAAATAGATAGCTAATGAGAAGTTGCTGTATAATATAGGAAGCTCAATCTGATGCTCTGTGACAACCTAGAGGGGTGGGATGGGGTGGGAGGTAGGGAGGAGGTTCAAGAGGGAGGGAACATATATATACTTATGAATGAATTATGTTGAGGTATGGAAACCAACACAACATGGCCAAGCAATCATCCTCCAATTAAAAATAAATAAATTAAAAGAAAAGAAAGAAACACTGAGACAGCAGGGTTTTGATAAGCAACAGAGAAGTAGGGGGTGAGAAACTAAAATTCTTGGTGTTGTAGAAGTCCTAGAGACCAACGATTGCTGAAACCAAGATGAATTCCTGACCTTTCCATAAATGTGCAAACTTTCCTGGCAATTCATAGGCATTTATGTCTAGGCTCATTTGAATTAGGTTTCTGTCACTTTTAGTATACCTACTATAACTTTTTCTATCCAAGTATTCTACTAACCGATTAATATCCCTAAAATATCTCCTTGATGGTGATGATTTTCTAAAATCAAACATTGATGATGGTTGCAAACTCTGAATATACTAAAAGTTGTGAATTTCACACTTAAAAGTGTGAATTTTTGGCAGAGTAATTTTATTTCACACACACACACACACACACATATATATACACATATACAAATATACATATCTCCACTTCACTACTTTGTTTCCTTAAGCTTGATATTTATCAGAACTTCACCTTTTCAGATAGGATTCAGAATTTTAATTTTGTCTTTTAATGCTCTTCTCCACAAATTTGATGTAACCTCCAAGTGCATATTTCTCTACTGTCCATTATGACCTTTCTTATTATCTTATAAGAACCAGATGCTATTTCCCATACCCTTTCTGGTCTCCCCACCAAACTTTATCCAGATGTTCAAGCTGGATTTAGAAAAGGCAGAGGAACCAGATCAAATTGCAAACATCTGTTGGATCATTGAAACAGCAAGAGAGCTCCAGAAAAACATCTCCTTCTGCTATTGACTACATCAAACCCTTTGACTGTGTGGATTACAACAAACTGTAGAAAATTCTTAAAGAGAAGGGAATACCAGACTACCTCACCTGTCTTCTGAGAAATCTGTATGCAGGTCAAGCAGCAACAGTTAGAACTGGACATGGAAAAACAGACTGGTTCCAAATCGGGAAAGGAGTATGTCAAGCCTGTATACTGTCACCCTACTTACTTAACTTATATGCAGAGTACATCAATTGCCAAGAGAAATATCAATAAACCCAGATACACAGATAACACCACCCTTATAGCAGAAAGTGAAGAACTAAAGAGCCTCTTGATGAAAGTGAAAGAGGAGAGTGAAAAAGTTGGTTTAAAACTCAACATTCAGAAAACTAAGATCATAGCATCTGGTCCCATCACTTCATAGCAAATAGATGGGGAAAAAAATGGAAGCAGTGAGAGACTTTATTTTTTTGGTGACTGCAGCCATGAAATTAAAAGATGCTTGCTCTTCAGAAGAAAAGTTATGACCAACTTAGCACATTAAAAAAGCAAAGTCATTACTTGCCAACAAAGGTCTAGTCAAAGCTATGGTTTTTCCTGTGGTCATGTATGGATGGGAAAGTTGGACTATAAAGAAAGCTAAGTGCCTAAGAATTGATGCTTTTGAACTGTGGTGTTGGAGGAGACTCTTGAGAGTCCCTTGGACTGCAAAAAGATCAAACCAATCAACCCTAAAGGAAATCAGCCCTGAATATTCACTGGAAGTACTGATGCTGAAGGTGAAACTCCAATACTTTGGCTACCTGATGCGTGTCCAAATGACTCATTGGAAAAGACCCTGTTGCTGGGAAAGACTGAAAGCAGGAGGAGAAAGGGATGACAGAGGATGGATGAGATGGTTGGATGGCATCACCGACTCGTGACATGAGTTTGAGCAAGCTCCGGGATTTGGTGAAGGACAGGTAAGCCTGGCGTGCTGCAGTGCATGGGGTCGCAAAGAGTCAGACACAACTGAGCGACTGAACTGAACCAAATCTTACTGATTTTCTATGATATTTACAATTATCAAAACATTAGGCACTTCTATGTCCATTTTTATTTATTAAATATATTTGACAGCAATAATTGAACTCCTGAACACTAAGTGTAATTTAGTTTAATTCTTACATGTTATTTTTGACTCTGAAATTTCATTGAAGGAAACTATTTTTTGGTTGAATAATTTAAAGTCAGTCATAGTCTCTTGATTTCACTAATACATTGACATTCAAATATAGTTTTATATAATTTCTTTTTGCTAAGCTCAACTTATAGATATTTACAAAATATTTCTAAGTTATACTACTTCACATTCATTTTTCTGTACTTTAACTGCAAAAGTACATTTATCTGTGACAATGTGTCTTGATAAAATGTAATTTATTATTTTTTAAAATAAGTGAAATCAATATGAGGAATTAATTTATTCCTCTATTTTTATCTCAGAAATTATTGTTAGACTCTTGTGACTAAGAGGGAGTTGGTTCCAGGTCAAATGCCTATGTGTGATTTTTTTCAGACTCCACTGTGGGCAATTAACAAAGGTTTTACCTGGCAAGTCTCATGGGGAAAAACTGGCTTCCCACATCAGGTTTTGTGCACAACCAGTGAAGTGAACTCTTAAGAAGTCAGTAGCAAACAAGAACTAAGGTCCTCCTGGCCCATAATCTTCTCATATGTATCTGTATTCCAAGCCCATTTGCCTCTATTTGGAATTCTCCTTATTTGAAGGCACTTGGCCAAAGTCTTTCTCAGGCGTCTCTTCTGATACCTTCTCATGTGGGAAAGGTGGGGAATCTAAAAGACACTATTTTCCACTCTATTTAAGTTTCCCCTCTGAGCCCTTCCTCTCCCTCCTGTTCTCTGAGCTGAAATCCATAAAATGAGAGGAGGCTTTTTCTTTTTCCCCCCAGGGTTGCTTCATCAGGGCAATGTTCTCCAGCTGTGCCCAGATCTTTAGCAATAGCTTTGCACTATTTCATGGAGGAAAATGAAATGATGGAGGAGGAGCTTTTTCCAGTTAAGCCTCTTATACTCCCACAGTGATTAAGAGCTTGACTGTTCTTTCCATTTTGACTTGTTGTTTAATCAGCTATCCCAACTCTCTCCAGCTCAGCTCTGTCTTGACAGTATCTTTCCATGATAGTTAATTTTATTTCCCAGGGTCCAAACAATAGCTGGTACTTAGCAAAATTAAAAAAAAAAAAAAAAAAACTTTCCAAAAAAAGTGAATGGAGAGTTTTCTAATTCTCTTTGTAAAGTCTTGCCAGGTAAAACCTTTGTAATTGCTAATCTTTCCCTGATTTTGTATTAGCTAGGCTTGTATATGGAGAAGGCAATGGCAACCCACTCCAGTACTCTTGCCTGAAAAATCCCATGGGCGGAGGAGCCTGGTAGGCTGCCGTCTATGGGGTTGCACAGAGTTGGACACGACTAAAGCGACTTAGCAGCAGCAGCAGCAGCAGGCTTGTATATCAGAGAAGGCGATGGCACCCCACTCCAGCACTCTTGCCTGGAAAATCCCGTGGATGGAGGAGCTTGGTAGGCTGCAGTCCATGGGGTCGCGAAGAGTCGGACACGACTGAGCGACTTCACTTTCACTTTTCACTTTCATGCATTGGAGAAGGAAATGGCAACCCACTCCAGTGTTCTTGGCTGGAGAATCCCAGGGACGGGGGAGCCTGGTGGGCTGCCGTCTGTGGGATCGCACAGAGTCGGACACGACTGAAGTGACTTAGCAGCGGCAGGCTTGTATATATAATACTGCTAAAGATAATATTATAAATTTCTTCCTTTCTACTATAAACACAAGTCTTAGTTGTGCTGCTAACTGCTACTGCTAAGTCGCTTCAGTCGTGTCCGACTCTGTGCGACCCCACAGACTGCAGCCCACCAGGCTCCCCCGTCCCTGGGATTCTCCAGGCAAGAACACTGGAGTGGGTTGCCATTTCCTTCTCCAATGCATGAAAGTGAAAAGTCAAAGTGAAATAGCTCAGTTGTGTCCAACCCTCAGAGATCGCATGGACTGCAGCCTACCAGGCTCCTCCTTCCATGGGATTTTCGGCAGGAGTACTGGAGTGGGGTGCCTTTGCCTTCTCAAATTGAGTTTTTAAAAATAATTTTGGATGCTATTTTAAGGAAATTAATTTATATTTGGTAAGTTACATATTAAATCTTATTTCATCTAAATAATTTAAAAGCTCTTATTTAATTAAAAAAATTTTAAATTTTGGTCTTCCAGTTTTTTTGAGATATTACTGATATATAGCACTGTGTAATTTTAGGGAATCCAGTATAATGATTTGACTTACATGCATCAAGAAATGATTACCATGGTAAGTTTAATTGACATCCATAACTTCATAGAGACACAAAATTAAAGAAAAAATATATTTTGCTTTGTGATAAGAACATTTAGCATTACTCTAACTTTCATATATAACATACAGTAGTATTGGTTATATTAAGCACATTGTACATTACATCCCTAGTATTACTTTATAACTGGAAGTTTGTATTTTTTGACTACTTTTACCATTATTTTATATAGCTAATATTAACTCAAGTAACCCAAATTAACTTATGTCCACTTATGATTGATGATGATTTTACAATTAAAATTATTTTGGTTTATGTTATTTATACAAAATATTTTAGTGCAGTTCAGTTATTAATTCTTTCAGAAATGTGTTGAACTAAATGTGTGATAGACCTGTACTTAATTGTGATCTACATATGATAGAAATAAAAAATTTACCTAAGAACACTACTGTTAGAGTTTTCTAAAATATATCTATCAAATTCTGGCTTTCACTCAGAATTGAAAGTTTTTTAAGTTGACAGTTCTGGATGGCTTACCAAGGGAAATAAAGTTTGAAGTGCCTTTGGTTAACACTTCAAGTTGAAAACTGAATGATACATCAATTGGTGCTATGCTTCGATAACTTGCCCAAATTCAACAAGAAACTGAATGTGAATAACTGCAAAGAAAATCTTTCAAAGAATCATTCAGTTATGTTGTTTTTAGCTCAACATGGCATGTGCTAAATAAAATCTTTGTGTCAAGCAAAATATATCCTGTCATCCACTTACTCAGTAATTCTACTAATCATGCAACATTTATCAAAACACAGCCACCAGTTCACTGCTGGCGCGTGTGTGCACACACACAATATCTAAAAACTCACAAAGCTTTACATATGCTCTCAAGCTCTTTGAAGCCTTTAAATTCTGCTTCATCTAAGCATTTAGGACAACTTTCCAATGAAGATTGTTCCCAGTTCTCGAGCTGACACCATAATGTGCACCTTATTTTGTGTGCTATTCAGCTGCCAGCACTGAGAAAAAAATCCCTGATTTCAAGAATTTCTTTTTTAACATTTGTTTGGCAATAGTTATGACAAGTTATCTTTGCCCTGGTTTATTTGATGTGAGCAGTTTTTTCATATATATGAAAAGCAATAGCAAAAATACTAATTAGAATTACATGATCACGTGTCATCCTTCCATCTTCATTATGTTTTAGATATTACTGAAAAAAAGAAAATTTATAACTAAATTTACTTTAAACATTTCTGATAAAGAATCTTTTGCTGTTCCTATATGTAAGTTCTGGAAAAATGAATGATCAAAGGCTGCATGTAAAATTATAACCATACAGTAATTTTTATAACTGAGTAATTGCTCATTCAGAATGAACTCTCATAAAATCAAATATTCTGAGTCCTAAGAAAGTATTTATTTCTTAATTGTTTCTCAGTGTTCCTCACTGAATGACATTAAAATGTTGACTTTTAAACATTAGACCTAGAGATCAAACTTAGAAAATAACTAAATTAAAAAATATTATTTAATACATATGAAATCTTGATGTCAAAAGTAATTGCAAACAGAACTTTTGTTCAAGATTCAGACATCAAACTGTACATATATTTTGAACTGTATACTTTCAGATTTTGTTTTATTCAGCCAATAACTATATATAATTTTTCTTTAAAATTAGTTAAGGGTAGAGTATATTAAGTATTACTTTTACACTTATACAAATTTGAGTCAGTACTTAGTATTTGTTAAATGATACACTCCACACAAGAAAGAATATACATTTGGATTTCCAATCACAACTTTGCCCCTTGGCCCTGTGTCACTTAAGCAAATTACTTTTGACATCTCCATGACTCAGTTTCCTCACCTATAGCTTTTTAAAACCAGCTATTTATTCTGACAAATAAAATACCACCTTTGTTCATTTATGCTGATACAGTCTAGAAATAACAACATAAAATGCTAAGACATAAGATTTCCTGTTTCCTTTACCATGCTTAAGATCTTTATACATACACACACACACACACACACACACACACACATACTGATCTAAACTAAACTTTTATCCAATAAACGCTAGGTGCTGTAATTGAACCCCTTTACCATACCCAAAGCAATGTGGCATTTCCAACAGTTTGTGGCCTAAACTGTAGCCTATGTACCATCTAACTGTAGAGAAAGAAAAAAATAAAACTATTGGATAAACATATTTATCTGGGCTTTAGCTAATTTTCCTGCTACCAAATATATCATACAATAAATACACTTTAGAAAACTAATGGACATTAGGTCTACTCACTGTGAGAAATACCCTACTTATAATAAATTAAAGTGTATCTTATAAATGACAGATTCCTAACTAAATATAGTTCATGAAATTCCATAGCATAATTCATAATTTTAGGACAAAGAAACTCATGATGAGAAAGAAAGCAGGGAATTTAGAACAACAACCAAAAAAAAAAGGATAGAGTAGGTAGACAACTAAGTGGTTATGATTTCTGTATGAGATGAACAGTAGAAAGGAATGGGATAAGTATATAACTAGTACTTTCAGAAAAAAAAGAAGAGATCACATGTAGTTACTCATGTTTGTAGCAATGAGCATCAGTCTGGAGCATCAGTTGCAAAATACATGGAAAGTGCAGTGACAATATGAATTCTTGCACTCTATCCCTAGTTGAATACACAAAAATAGATAATATGGACAAACTCCTTATGTAAAGCCTGAAAATTAAAAATTTAATTTATGTTCCAAAGTGAGTTGTTTCTTTAGGTATTACTGTGAATTGACAAAAAAAAAAAAAAAAAAAAAAAAACCTAACAGGTTAAAAAAATCAGAGAAATGTCTTAGCTAGCATTATTTTATTTTTTCTAAATGAACTTGTTTTTTGTCTAAGGCAACCAAAGAAAAAATAAAGGCAGTTTTGAACATTTGGTACTATACATAGTGGCTTATAAAAATCACAATTAATATACAGATAATGAGACCACCAAACTAAACTACTGCCTTTTGATTTAAAAGTCTGGTCAAGAAACAGGAAATCATCGAACTAATTAATAATAATTTCAGGAAGGCTGTGGATGATTTCATGTTTTTTAATCTGTGGATTAACTTAATTTAATTAAGTTAAATTCTAGATAGATGCTTTCTTGATGGTGTGATATTTTTAAAATGCACTTCATGGCCACCGATCACACATAATCTGACTCAGCAGATTTTATGTGGTTCTTAAGACCTGGGGAATTCTGATACTCTGGGTGATTTACATCTAGAAATCATAAATGTGTTAGCTGATCATACAGTAAAAATATTTCAGAGATTCTGGATATTAATGAATTATCTTTAATATGAATAGATATGAAGCTTTTGTTTCATTAGTTTTTGCTTTGTTTTTGTTTCTAAAGAAAGTGCTTATCGTAGGAAGAGTGACACAAATTTGTGTCATTCAAAGGTATGTCTAGATGAGGTAAAAAACATTACCATGAATAATTATTACCCTCAAATTTTGTGAGATTAGACCATAATCATCAACGCTTAGACTCTGACAAAGTTAGAAAATTTAAGCGGGGATCTAGAAGATGATCCACATTTTGAAATATGAAAATCAGTTCAGTTTAGTTAAATCACTCAGTCATGTCCAACTCTTTGCGACCCCATGGAATGCAGCATCCCAGGCTGCATCCTGTCCATCACCAACTCCCAGAGCTTACTCAAACTCATGTCCATCGAGTCGGTGATGCCATCCAGCCATCTCATCCTCTGTCGTCTCCTTCTCCTCTTAATGAAAATCAAGAGAGACAAAATTATCCTGTATTCAATTTTTTAAAGAAAGAGACTGAAGGAAAATGTAAACGGTCTTCAAATGGTGGGGGGGTGGGGGCGGAGGGGTGGCTATAAGAAGCTAAGCCTTTATTCTGAGTCTAAATTTTTCTTCACTTATGAAGTGAGATAATTGAAATAGGCAATCAATAGAACATTAATGATTGAGGGTAGGAGTCTGTTTTTCACTTTTGTAGTATCAGAGCCTAGTATATGGATAACACATCAGTTCAGTTCAGTTAGTTCAGTCGCTCAATTGTGTCTGACCTCTTTGCAACCCCATGAACTGCAGCACGCCAGGCCTCCCTGTCCATCACCAACTCCCAGAGTTCACCAAAACCCATGTCCATTGAGTCGGTGATGCCATCCAACCATCTCATGCTCTTTCGTCCCCTTCTCTTTCTGCCCTCAATCTTTCCCAGCATCAGGGTCTTTTCAAATGAGTCAGCTCTTCACATCAGGTGGCCAAAGTATTGGAGTTTCAGCTTCAGCACAAATCCCTCCAATGAACACCCAGGACTGATCTCCTTTAAGATGTACTGGTTGGATCTCCTTGCAGTCCAAGGGACTCTCAAGAGACTTCTCCAACACCACAGGTCAAAAGCATCAATTTTTTGGTGCTCAGCCTTCTTCATAGTTCAACTCTCACATCCATACATGACCACTGGAAAAACCAGAGCCTTGACCAGATGGACCTTTGTTGACAAAGTAATGTCTCTGCTTTTTAATATGCTATCTAGGTTGGTCATAATTTTCCTTCAAAGGAGCAAACTTTTTTTTTTTTTATAATTTCATGGCTGCAATCATCATCTGCAGTGATTTTGGAGCCCAGAAAAATAAAGTCAGCCACTGTGTCCACTGTTTCCCCATCTATTTGCCATGAAGTGATGGGACCAGATGCCATGATCTTAGTTTTCTGAATGTTGAGCTTTAAGCCAACTTTTTCACTCTTCTCTTTCACTTCCATCAAGAGGCTTTTTAGTTCCTCTTCACTTTCTGCCATAAGGGTGGTGCCATCTGCATATCTGAGGTTATTGATATTTCTCCCAGAAATCTTGATTCCAGCTTGTGCTTCCTCCAGCCCAGCATTTCTCATGATGTACTCTGCATAGAAGTTAAATAAGCAGGGTGACAATATACAGCCTTGACGTACTCCTTTTCCCATTTGGAACCAGTCTGTTGTTCCCTGTCCAGTTCTAACTGTTGCTTCCTGACCTGCATACAGGTTTCTCAAGAGGCAGGTCAGGTGGTCTGGTATTCCCATCTCTTTCAGAATTTTCCACAGTTTATTATGATCCACACAGTCAAAGGCTTTGGCATAGTCAATAAAGCAGAAATAGATGTTTTTCTGAAACTCTCTTGCTTTTTCGATGATCCTGCAGATGCTGGCAATTTAATCTCTGGTTCCTCTGCCTTTTCTAATATGAGCTTGAACATCTGGAAGTTCACGGTTCACGAATTGCTGAAGCCTGGCTTGGAGAATTTTAAGCATTACTTTACTAGCATGTGAGATGAGTAATATGTTCTTGACAAATATTTATTGAATAAGTGAAACTGTATATTGCTTAAGTACTAAAATATATGGTTCCATGTCTATCCAATGTGAGCTAAGGAAAAATGTATATATATTTGTTCTACATTTTGAAGATTTAACTTCTAGTCTAGTCTCTTCTAAGACAGAGTAATATAATTATTAATTATTTTATTGGCATTATAAAATTTAATATTAAGTGTTTCTTTCACAAAATATTTTGACATCCTTTCCTTGAAAGTTAATGAGATAAACGTTTGGAGGAGATATAAATTTATGTATTTATTTATATGTTTAACAACCTCATGTATTTATTGTTCATTCTATTAAAAATATTGACATTTTAAATGCCATTGATATTTGAAAGTACATTTAGAAAAGTCATTTGAATAAGATGTTTAAGCTAATATATTTACTTATTTCCAAATATTAAGTTTTACTAAGTAAACAAAATCTATATGCATATATTACAATTTCTAGTGAAATGATTAGAGAATTTGATCAGAAACTGATGAAGGATACCAATATTGCACATGCTCTGAAGGGTACCCCTCCGAATTCTTTCTAATGGCATTATTGTTAGCATTCTTTTTGAAAAACTGAATTTTTGCCTAGGTTAATTACTATAATGCTCTCAAGGAATAGCATATATTCTTTCACTGCCTGTCCATTAGCATGTTGAGGAACTGGGGCATGCGTAGACAGCTCAGTTGTATCGGGAGGAGTGGGTACCATTGCTGCTAAAGGATCTTTAAAGAAATTGTTCACTCTTTCCCAGTGCAGGAGACGTGGGCTCAATTTCTGGGTTGAGAAGATTCCCCTGGTGAAGGGAAAGCCTACCCATTCCAGTATTCTGGCCTAGAGAATTCCATGGACTGTACAGTCCATGGGGTCACAAAGAGTCAGACAGGACTGAGCAACTTTCACTTTTCCCATGCTTCCCAGGGCAAGCACAAATTTGGTTTATTTATAGAAATGTGTGTACTAGCAAATGTTTTAACATTTGATTCTCTGAAAGATAAGCCATGATTTATAGTGTTTGCCAATTTCCATGGTGAAAATATTCCCGCTATTCTTCCAAATCAGCCTCTGTCAAGCAAGCTTGCTTAAATTATGAACTTTTTTTTTTTTTGCAAATGATTGTTAATGTCTGTTTCTTATGCTACAGTACAAATGCTAAGCCCCAAGGTGGCACAACACAGACAACAAATGAAGAAGCACAATTTCATTTTATAAGAATTTCAATTAAGTGCTCATACATGTACATTATTATTTTACAGTAAGTTTTCCTTAAAGGTATTACTGAAAGAAATACAATTCTAGAAAAATATCCTGCAACACCAGCAGTACCTGAAGGAGATGGTATTAAAATGAAGAAAAGACTACACTATAGAATTTTCTACATATTAACTACAATAAATGTTTTCACTCAAGAAAAAAAATGTTATAAAAGAAAATCAAATAATTACTGAGCTGAAAACTTGTAGGCCATTTTTTAGCTGGGAGCAAACATGTAATACAGAGATACAGATCTCTCCAAAAGGGTGTTTAATGATGCAAACCCTTGGGGAAAACCTGCTGCACTGCATCATATTTTTAACAAATAGTGTCTAAAACGTTCAGACTTTTGTGAATGAAATGAGAAAAAAATAAGGAGACAGAAGTATATTTCCTTGGAATTCTATATAATTTATTACCTTTACCTCAGTATATAATAGTTTTGTCTTTATTATCTCTTTCTAAAGAAATTATCAAGAAAATTCTGGAGAGAAAATATGTAGACTTTGTGAAAAAACATACTAGCTTGAAATTCAGTCTAAATTATTTGCTTTATTACTTTGGCAAATTGTCTGACATCTTTGAAGTTGCATTTCCTTAACTGTAGAATATGGACAATAATAAAATGAATTACTACATGTTATGAGTATGTTTTTTGAGTTATGAAAAATAATTTTTCTTTTTAGACAGTAAGTGATCCAGGTCCTATTATGCCATTTGTAGCAGAAGAAAAATCCTGGAGGGAGAGGAGCTAAATTCCTTACTGAAAGTCACAGAGCAAACAAGTGCCATAGAAGAGACTGAATTTAGAAATCTGATTCTTAACCTCAGGCTCTTAATCCCCTCACCTACCTCATAATATCTGCTAGCAAATTAAAGGGATGTAAAAAGCTAGCATTGTGCTTAGTATGAAATTAATAACTTAAATCATTCATATGTTTCTAAAGGTTTTATGCTGTAAGGATGAATAGCAATTTTATTTTAAATAATCAAAATACTCTGCTGGCTCTTTTTGACCCTGTTCATGAGTTTCCCTTATGGATGGGGTGGAGAAAAGTAAAGGGATACAAGATAAAGAGAGAAAATAAAGTTGTAAATTGAACTTACATAAATAGTAGGATCTGTCCTTAGCACCAAGCCTGCTATTAAACTAAAAAGGTGCACAATGGATGCCCATCGATCTTTACTGTCACCTTCTACAAACTATGATTGAGTAATAGATGAGTATTTGCATAGAGAACTGTACTCCATCATTGAATGTCAACCCACAGTGCTGACTAAGTGAATTGTGTTGCTCACTGATTAACTTGAAATAAAGAGGACAATCATTCTCATCAACATTTATCAGAGCTTTGTCGTTCAGGCTAAATGGTTGGTGCCACAACTATTCTTGGAGGAAGTTTGTGAAATTCGACTATTTCAGCAGAATTAGTTTCCCAGTTTTTTTTTTTTTTATTTTCCACAGTTGGATTTTTGAGTATGTTTTCTGATAACTTCTGCAGAATATTTTTAAGTATGTTTGATAAAAACTTCCTCTTGATATAAAAAAAATACCTTCAAATTTTTACCAAGAACTAAATTATGCCCTTTTGCTTTTCTGATCATTTTATACTAATGAAGTTCTCAAAATAGTTAGCAAAGTATTTGCATGTTGCACTGATGTGAAGAGAACGGGAAAAAGTAAATGTGACCAAAGCTGATCTGTGTATTTGCTAACATCATCTGCTACTGCTGCTGCTAAGTCACTTCAGTCGTGTCCAACTCTGTGCGACCCCATAGACGGCAGCCCACCAGGCTCCCCCAACCCTGGGATTCTCCAGGCAAGAACACTGGATTGGGTTGCCATCTCCTTCTCCAATGCATGAAAGTGAAAAGTGAAAGGGAAGTTGCTCAGTCGTGTCCGACTCTAGTGACCCCATGGACTGCAGCCTACCAGGCTCCCCCGCCCCTGGGATTTTCCAGGCAAGAGTACTGGAGTGGGGTGCCATTGCCTTCTCCGGCTAACATCATCTAACAAAAGATAAAACACAGAATGCAATTTCAACTATAAAGAAACAATTTTCTTCTTACCTTTTCCAAATGCCTTATATACATGGTTTGTATGCCTATTTTGAAAGCAAAGTAAAGATAATACTGGGAGATATTTTCAAGATGGAAAGTGGGGATATGCACATTCTTCACATTAAGAGGTTTATGTTTCAGATAAAACAATATGCCCAATTAGAATCATAAAGTTGGGAATACTCCAAAATTCAATGTAGTTTCATAATAAATGATTAACTAAATTAAAGCCTTTTGTGATATATTTTTGAATTTTTTATTCTAGAATAATTAAATTAAATCTTCCTCCACTTAAGTCCTATGAACAATTCCTTTCTTTATAACTGTGAGGTACATCAGCTGAAGTCTGTATCATTTGTGGCTCTCAGTAGTAAAGAATCCCGGAGAAGGCAATGGCACCCCACTCCAGTACTCTTACCTGGAAAATCCCATGGATGGAGGAGCCCGGTAGGCTGCAGTCCATGGGGTCACAAAGAGTCAGACACGACTGAGTGACTTCACTTTCACTTTTCACTTTCATGCATTGGAGAAGGAAATGGCAACCCACTCCAGTGTTCTTGCCTGGAGAATCCCAGGGACAGAGGAGCCTGGTGGGCTGCCGTCTATGGGGTCACACAGAGTCAGACACGACTGAAGCGACTTAGCAGCAGCAGCAGCAGCAGTAGAGAATCCACCTGCAATGCGGGAGACTGAGGTTTGATCCCTGTGTCAGGAAGATCCCCTGCAGGAGGAAATAGCAACCCATTCCAATATTTTTGCCTGGAAAATCCTATGGGCAGAGGAGCCTTGAAGGCTGCAGTCCACAGGGTCACAGAGAGTTGTACATGATCAAATGACTAAGCACACACACACAAAAAGTAGGGTAAAGGACTTTTAAAAAATCATCTGATTAAATCCTTGTTAAATTTTTATAAATGCAATATTTCACAACAGGCCTGATATTGGCAATGAAGAGGTCTGGTTTATAATGAGGGATAAGATCTGCCTGTTAAGATCAGTGACAGCAAACAACTGGAAACAGTGGGAACCACTGAAGAAGAGAGTGCCCCATCTGAAGAGGATAATTATACTCAGGACTTGTCAATTGTTGGAAGAATCCAGATTCAGGCTATCCACTGTGGGATAAGCTATCTGAACTTCTCTTATGAGTATGATGCTGTATTAGACTGATTGTAATACAGTTTTAATTACACTAACAGGACTAAACCACACTTTAAAAACTCTAATTTACAGTAAATCTATTAACACCAGCTAAATAGAATAACACTATATACATATTCTAGCATAGATCAATATTGTGATATATTGTCATTTTTCTTGAATAAGAAAGTCAATATTGAATCTTTGGTTAAAAATAAGTTTAAAAGTAGATTTCTTTTAATGAGAGAGCAAAAAACAAAATTCACAGCATGATAATCCCTGTGCTATTGAAAACAAACAAAAAATGTTAACAATTGTCTGTGCTGCCCAAAGTATTTGACACACATTATGTAATTTAATCCTATAAGAACCCCAAGTGATTGGTTCTATTGTTATCTCCAATTGATGTATGAGAAAAGTAAGGCCCAAGTAAGACAAATGATTTGCCCAAGACTCAGTTCAGTCCAGTTCAGTCACTCAGTCGTGTCCCACTCTTTGCAACTGCATGAATTGCAGCACGCCAGGCCTCCCTGTCCATCACCAACTCCCAGAGTTCACCCAAATTCACGTCCATCGAGTCGGTGATGCCATCCAATCATCTCATCCTCTGTCGTCCCCTTCTCCTCCTGCCCCCAATCCCTCCCAGCATCAGAGTCTTTCCCAATGAGTCAACTCTTCACATGAGGTGGCCAAAGTACTGGAGTTTCAGCTTTAGCATCAGTCCTTCCAAAGAACACCCAGGACTGATCTCCTTTAGAATGGACTGGTTGATCTCCTTGCAGTCCAAGGGACTCTCAAGCATCTTCTCCAACACCACAGCTCAAATGCATCAATTCTTTGGCGCTCAGCTTTCTTCACAGTCCAACTCTCACATCCATACATGACCACTGGAAAAACCATAGCCTTGACTAGACGGACCTTTGTTGGCAAAGTAATGTCTCTGCTTTTGAATATGCTATCTAGGTTGGTCATAACTTTCCATCCAAGGAGTAAGCATCTTTTAATTTCATGGCTGCAGTCACCATCTGCAGTGATTTTGGAGCCCCCCAAAATAAACTCTGACACTGTTTCCACTGTTTCCCCATCTATTTGCCATGAAGTGATGAGACCAGATGCCATGATCTTAGTTTTCTGGATGTTGCGCTTTAAGCCAACTTTTTCACTCTCCTCTTTCAATTTCATCAATAGGCCTTTTAGTTCCTCTTCACTTTCGGCCATAAGGATAGTAGTCAAGTTCTAAACTAGAACTGGCGAGTGCTCCCTCTTTCTTTCCTCTCTCTACCCTCCTAGTCACTTACATCTCTCTTTCCCTCTCTCCAATTTAACATTAATCATCTTGTTCATATTATACACACATACCTGTACCTTGCTTTTACACATGGTAGTGAGTTTCAGAACTATTTATCCACATATTCAGAATTCCTTACATCTACCTAATATTATACCACTGTTAAATGGATGAATCATTATTGACCACCTCTTTAGAGAAGCAGCATAGTAGTAGTTTAGCACACAGCCTCTAGAGTCAGATTCCTGGGGTTTGAATCTAAAGACTGTATTCTGTAAGTCATTACCACACTCAATAGTTCAATGACCATGATGTAAAACAGGGGCAGGAGGAGAAGGGGACGATAGAGGATGAGATGGCTGGATGGCATCACTGACTCAATGGACATGAATTTGGGTGTTGGTGATGGACAGGGAGGCCTGGCATGCTCCAATTCATGGGGTCGCAAAGAGTCGGACACGACTGAGCGACTGAACTAAACTGAACTGAACAGCAAGTACCTCATGATGTTGTTATGAGTGTTAAATGAATGAATATTTCAAAAGCATACAGTGTCTGATGTAAGTAATAATCTATATAAAGATTATAAATAAGTATTGAGGAGTGTTTTCTTATTTCTAAGGTGTTAATACTACAAACAATGGACATTTATCAAAGGATGTAGCATTTCTAATTTTAACATTGTAAAATGATACTCCTGAAAGTATGTCACCTTATATGAGAAGCATTATTAACATTTTTGTCTGGATTAATTTTTAGGTAAAAAAATGAATTCTCACTTTAAATTTTATTGATTTATTTATGAGTGTGGTTGAGGGACTTTTCAGAAGTTTGTTGACTGGTTATGAAAAGTCAAAATTGGTCAGTTGTGTCCAACTCTTTCCAACCTCATGGACTGTAGCCCACCAGCCTCCAAATCCATGAAGTCTCTAGGCCAGAATACTGGAGTGGGTAGCCATTCCCTTTTCCAGGGGATCTTCCCAACCCAGGGATTGAACCCAAGTCTCCTGCACTGAAGGTGGATTCTTTGCTGTCTGAGCCACCAGGGAAGTCTGTCTACATTTACATAACAAAAATTACCCTATTTATCCATTTCTCACTTAAAAAAAAAACATATATTTATTTATTTTTGGCTGCATTAGGTCTTAGTTGTGGCATGTGGGCTTCTCTAGCTGTGGCATGGGCTCTCTAGCTGTGACTCATGCTTATTTACCCCATGGCATATGGGATATTAGTTTCCCAACCAGTGATTGAACCCATGTCCCCTGCACTGGAAGGGGAATTCCTAACCACTGGAACACAGAAAAGTCCATATTTCTCCCTTTTATAAAGGATTGCTTTTCTTTTCCTTAATATTCAGCATGAATTTTTTTTTTTCAAATTTGTATCTTATTTCCCCAATTTACTCTTTAGATATACTGTAATTATGTTTTCCATATTGAATTTTTTAAATGTACTCAATTTATAAAATTGCTTTTATTTATTCTGGAAAGAAGAATTTTAAAACATTTTACTAAAGATTATAAAAATGTATTTCAAGATAACCATAATTATTATACAGCAGTATTATTTATAATTAGTACTTTATATTAACAGAACTTAAATGGCCATGCATTATATTTTAATTTATTGCTGCTGCTAAGTCGCTTCAGTCGTGTCCGACTCTGTGTGACCCCATAGACAGCAGTGTACTAGGCTCCCCCATTCCTGGGATTCTCCAGCCAAAAACACTGGAGTGGGTTGCCATTTCCTTCCCCAATGCATGAAAGTGAAAAGTGAAAGTGAAGTCATTCAGTGGTGTCTGACTCTTTGCGACCCCAGGGACTGCAGCCTACCAGGCTCCTCCATCCATGGGATTTCCCAGGCAAGAGTACTGGAGTGGGGTGCCATTGCCTTCTCCATTTAATTTACTGGTTATATATAATCATGGAGAAGGAAATGGCAAACCACTCCAGTATTCTTGCCTTGGAGAGTCCCATGGACACAGAAGCCTATAGTCTATGGAGTCACAAGAGTCAGACATGACTGAGTGACTAAACCTAACCTAACCTATATATAATCAACTAAGTGTAAAAGACAAATATTTCATATCCAAGCCCTTAAAAATATATGCTTTTAAAAATACATATACTAAGAATTAAAATAAATAAGTTTTCTTTAGTTTCTTTTACTTTTAACCTTATGGAGATAAAGTAATTATCTTTTAGGGAATCCAAAATTGTGGATGAGATATTTGGATATCAAAGAGTATAACATTTTCTTTTCTCTAACATGGTAAAATAACATCACTCAGCTGAAAAAACAAATGTATTACAAACAGTTCTGGTCATTTTTCACTTGCCAGTGAGCCATTAGACACTGCATTATTTTATTAGAGTATGTTGTTGTTATTCTATGATACTCAGATTCCTAATATTCTTTTTTTATTGCAGTTGACAGTGTCATCATTTTCTGAAACAAATGATATCATTTCTCTTTTGTTAATATACCCCTCCTTTGCATTGTATTACCAGAACACAAAAGAAGAATCATTTTAGGTTTATGAAGCATAATTTTAAGGAAAAGAACTGCTTGTTATATATTCAGCACTAATTGAAGCTACAACAATTTCTTTGTATTTAGAATCATATTCCTACTGTTACAAAGGGCAGCATTATGGTAAAACACTGTATTGAAACTATCCATAAAACCAGTCTTAAAATATATAAGATATCATTAAATATCTCAAGATGTGAAGAACAATATGGAAGTTCCTTTAAAAACTAAAAATAGAGCAACCATATAATCCTCCAATCCCACTCCTGGGATTATATATATATATATATATATATATATATCCAGAAAAAAACAACTGTAACTTTAAAAAAATACATGCATCCCAATGTTCATTGCAGCACTGTTCACAACAGCCAAGATATGGAAGAAACCTAAATATTCATTGACAGATGAATGAATAAAGATGGGGTTTATATATACTGTGGAATATTACTCATTATTATTCATTAACAATGAAATATGGCCATTTGCAGCAACATGGATGGACATAGAAATTGTCATACTGAGTAAAGTAAATCATAAAGAGAAAGAGAAATATCATATGATATTACTTGTATGTAATACAAATGAAATTATTTACAAGATAGAAACAGGCTCACAGTCTTAGAGAATGGACTTACGCTTACCAGGAGGAAGGGTGTGTGGGAGGGATAGCTAGGAAGTTTGCGATTGACATGTACACACTGCTATATTTAAAATCGATAAACAATGAGGGCCTACTGTATAGCACAGGGAGCTCTGCTCAATATTATTTAACAACTTAAATGGAAGAGAACATGAAAAAGAATATGTACATGTATATGAATAATTGAATCACTTTGCTGTGCACCTGAAACTAACACAACATTGTTAATCAATATAAAATATAAAACATATATATAAATGGAAAAATACAGAAATTTACAAAAAAAAATTGTACTGACTACGTATTTACTATAAGATAGTGTGAAGGTTAAATTTAAGTATCAACTTGGCTAGGCAACAGCACCCAGATATTTTGTCAAACACCAGTCTGGTTGTTCCTGTGAAAGTACTTTTTAGAAGAGATTAACATTCAGATCAGTAGACTGAGTAAAGCAGATTACTTCTATAATGTGTTTGGGTCTCATCTAGTCAGTTGAAGGCCTTAAGAGAAGAAGACCGAGGTCCCCAGAAGATGGGAAAATTCTGCCTCCAGACTGACGTTGGACTCAAGCTCAATATCAACCCTTCCCTGGGTCACCAGTCTGCCAGCCTACCCTGCAGATAGTGGAGGACTCAGCAACCTCCACAATCACATGGACCAGTTCCTAAAAATAAATCTTTCTTTATGTCTTTCTCTCATTCTGATTCATATTCCCCCCTCCTTCTCTCTTCCTCCCTCTCTTCCTCCCTCCCCACCCCTTTATCTTTTATTGATTCTGTTTCTCTCTAGAATCCTAATACACTCAGATGAAATATTTGATTTGTGGTGACATTACAGGTGACAAATTTAAATGGAACCCTGGTTCCCTCTCTTTTGATTTTCAAGTTTTTAGGGGACAGATGCCTATACAACTTTGCTCTCTATGTTATAAACAGTCAATAACAGTTATACAATAAACAAAAATTTTAAAAGATTATGCAGTTTCTCAAGATAATATTCTAATAGCTTAGTATGGCAGATTATGGGGACCTGAATTCAGATAAGAGCAGTAAAAAAGGCAAAGAGAACATCTACTTAGTACCTTAATACTTAGAATATAGGCAGAGTCTACCAGATTTTTTATAAACTATACAGAAGATGAAAAGTATGTGTGTTATAAAATATCCAAGAGGTAGTGACCAACTGAACTTAGGAAGAAGGAAAGTACTGGAAGTTAGGATGATTCCATTTCTAACTTAGGAAAGTTCAGGTATGAGAGGAAGATAATGAGCACACACACACAAATATACAAAGATACATAGAGGTTTGTGTCTAATCACAAAAAGTAAATCTTTTCTAAAGATAGATATTTTATCATCAAAATGCAGAGATATCTGAAGCCATATGCATTTGAAATTTCCTTGGGTAAGAGGAGTATATATGAAGAAGGACTATGAACAGAAATCCATTTAAATGGTAGACAAAGATCCCACTATATATATTAAAAAAAAAAAAAGATAAACCAGCAAGACATGGAACAAGTTGACTCAAATTTTGAAATATTACAGGAGACAAAGGAAGGGAAATTATCAGAAGGAATGGAATAATGAACGCTGTAAAATATCACAGAGAGATCAATAAAATAAAAGTCAAAAGGTGCTCAGAGGGATGGGCAGATTTCCAAGTTTTCTGGAAGCTTTAGCAAGAATAGTTTTAGCAGAGTGATGAGGACAGAAGCCAAGCTGCAATGGATGTACAGAGGCTGAAATGTTATGAGGAAAAACAATAGTAAAGCATACTACTTGTTGAAGAAGCTTGTTTTTAAAGAGAAAGGAATAGATAAGATAGCCACAAAATTTCACAAAAGGTCCTGGACATGTGTGTATAAGTAAAAAGAAGGAACAGCTGGGAAGGAAGAAGTTGAAAAAAAAAAAAGTGATAATTGATAAGGCAAGGATTTCTAAGTGATAACACAATTAGAAGGAAAAGCTTTGAACAGAATACGTTTATCTATCTAATGGAGGCAAGGAAAATGAGGTAAATATGAATCTGTGAAGAAAAATATATTTGAATAGACAGAAACTGAAATAATGTGTATCATATAAACAAAAGAAAAAGAATTCCAGAGATAATCTCCTTCTTTTTGACATGTTTTGTTGCAGATGTTATTCCACCTCTCATATGCTTCTACATTGTAATTAAATGCAGATTAATAGCAGGGGCTGAGAGAAAAAAGAAACAGAAATCTAAGACTGTCTTATTTCATAAGACTGACTGAATCCTAAAAGAGAGTAGAGAGCCATTTAAGAAGGCAGACAAGGGCCCTGAGGGCAGCTTCACCAAATTAACATCAGGTTGGCTTGGGATCCTTTAGCTCTTTTCAAATTCCATTTCCAGCTGAAATGCATATGTTTGCTCTATCACTATTTTCTTCCATCTTTTCTATGTCTTCAATACGTTCTCATATTAAACTTCCTAACTGGTCTATAACTGACATCTGCTGGGACATTCCTGAATGGATCTGGATTTGATTACTACATGTTGTTTTTCTTCTTTTTAATGCTTATTGTGTATAACATCAAATGAAGTGTGGAGTAGATATCTTGAGACAAATAACGCCGGATGCTTGGACACACTTGCCTTTGTACAGATCCAAGTTATGAGCTTGTCTCTTGACGAGAAGATAAATCTCAGTGAAGTAAAACATTATAAAGAAATCTGCCTTATAATGAAAAACTGGATATCTTATATTTAAGAAGGTACAAGAAATATATTGCAATTATTCATAATGATGGAACATCAAAGCAATAAAAGATGTTTTAAGTATACATTTTCTAGTAAAATATCAATAATTATGTCATCTTTCTTTCCTTTTTTTTTCATTGTTTTCCTCTAGATTTTGACAACTGTTCCAAAGATTTGGAAAAAAAAGTCTGTGTGTTCAAAAGTACCCAAATAATATATGCCATGCCAGTCTGACACAACAGATGGACCCCTGACAGAGTCTGGCAACTATCCAAAATATAATGCCAGTATGCTTTGTGTGTGTGTGTGTGTGCAGCTTCAGAAAATAAATAAAACTTATACAGGACTTTTCGTATCTTTGCACTTTGTTATAGTACACTATCATCTATAACTTCAGCAATTTAGCTTAAGTAATTTCAAAGTATCAACTTTTTAGATTTAAACTAATAGCAAGAAATAAAAAGCTTGTTGATGATAAGCTAAACAAAAACTAT
This sequence comes from Bubalus bubalis, assembly GCF_019923935.1. Lineage (NCBI taxonomy): Eukaryota > Metazoa > Chordata > Mammalia > Artiodactyla > Bovidae > Bubalus > Bubalus bubalis. Next base: position 48,588,266 of record NC_059173.1, read on the forward strand.
TCTATAGTCTTGATATAATCATCAGAATCATATTTCAACATACTGAGTAAAAAAAATGTCCTTGAATGAATGAACCTCGATGAAACAGCAAATAAAATGTTAATAATCATTAATATAGAACTTTCAAAGTCATTGAATTGATCAATGAATGACAGAGAAACAAAGAATATTTAAGATGAAACAGTTAAGAATATAGATTGCATTTTTATGTAAACTACAGTTTAATATCAGCATGTTTTAACATATGCTTACACATTAGGTAAAATGTAGAAAAACATAGAAAAATATAAATCTTTAATCAAATATAAAGATTTGTCTTGAATTATCTGAAGTATCTGAGATTTGGCCTTCACATGTGCATGGAATGCTTATAAAGATGATTATATTAATGAAATACTATTTCAGGTAGTACAAGTTTAACAAAAGCATCATCTGCTAAGCCCAAACTGAAGATCATTTGATAATAAACAAAAATAACACACTTAGTTACCATAAATCAGATATTTTATTCCACAGAGTGTTTATAAAATTAATAAAAGCAAATACTGAAGACAATTATTTAGTTAGTTGGAAGTCATATTTTACCAAGTATATAATCATTAAATATCAAGGCTAATCTTTCTTCTGCTTATTCTTTGAAATTAATATGACATTCTGGGCTTCCCTGGTTGCTGAGAAGGTAGAGTCTGCTTGCAAGGCAGGAGACCTAGATTCTATCCCAGGGTCGGGAAGATCCCCTGGAGAAGAGAATGGCAGCTCACTCCAGTATTCTTGGCTGGGGAATTCCATGGTGCCTGGTGGGCTACATACAGTCCATGGGTTCCCAAAGAGGCGGACTCGACTGAGAGACTAAGGCTTTCATTTTCAATCTTCCACATGAGCATTAGGCACTTTGCTCTTCCAATCTTAACTTTTCCGTGCAAAGTTAAGAATTTTGTTGAGCCATATGAACTTTGTCCAGTGTTACCAGTACTTCCCTGGTGGCTCAGATGGTAAAGTATCTGTCTACAATGTGGGAGACCCAGGTTCGATCCCTGGGTTGGGAAGATCCCCTGGAGAAGGAAATGGCAATCCATTCCAGTACTATTGCCTGTAAAGTCCCATGGACAGAGGAGCCTGGTAGGCTACAGTCCATCGGGTCCCAAAAAGTTGGACACAACTGAGCGACTTCACTTTCACTTTCTTTCACCAATACTTGAGCCTGTTACAAAGTATTATTTTTCTTTGAGTTACTTTGTAATTGTTTATCTTTGTAGAGTTTGGTATACTTTTTTTTTTTTTCGCTGACCCAAGGCTTATGGAATCCCAAGCAGGAATTGAATCCATCTCTTAGGCAGTGAGAGCATGGCACTCTAACCACTGGACTGCCAGGGAATTCCCTGTTTTTCTCATTTTTAATTCATAGCAATAAACTACCTGAGGACAGGGAGTCTATTTTGTAAACTCTATTTCAGGCAGTGTTAGCAAATTTAACTAAAAACAGAGAGTTCTACTAAGTTCACTCATTTTAAATGAGTGAATTTATGACCTTTGGAAATGCCAGTAAGCATTTCATGAAGTACTTTTCTATCTTGGGAACTTGTAGGTTGTAATGATGTAGACATAATTAATAACTGAACTATTTCTCTGAAGAAACTTCTAGTAAAGGGAGTATGCAAAAACTGAAAACATACAAGTGAATGTTGTTAGTATTGAGACAAACATATAAAATATGCTATGGAAGAACAGAGGAGGAATTGTCTTGGTTTCTTGCAGGACCAAGGTAGACTTACTTGAGGAAATCACTCCTACCCTGAGACTTGAAGGATGAATACAAGCACACCAAATGTACCCAGATAGTGTGAATAAGGGGAAAGTTCATGTCAGATTATAGAAATGTGACAGGACACAGATGGCTCAAATCTTGAATCTTTGGGACCCTATAGACTGAAGCCCACCAGGTTCCTCTGTCCCTGGGATTGTCCAGGTAAGAATACTGGAGTGGGTTGCCATACCCTCCTCTAGGGAATTTTTTAGATTTAGCGACTGAACACACATCTCTTGTGCATCCTGCATTGGCAGACAAGTCCTTTTCCACTAGTATCAACTGGGAAGCTGTACTGTTTGATAGGAATGCTCCACAAATGTTACTATGGCAAAACTGGAAGACTCTACAATGTTACCCAGCATACTGTTGCCATCTTTGTAAACAAACAAGGACAAGATTCTTGCCAACAGAATTAATGTGGGTATCGAGCCTATTAAGCACTGTAAGAGCTAAGATACCATCCTGAAACGTGTGAAGGAAAAATGATAAGAAAAAGAAGGAAGCCAAAGACAAAGGGACTTGGGCTCATCTGAAGCACCAGTCTGCTCCACCAAGCAAGCACACTTCATGAGAATCAATGGAAAGGAGCCTGAACTATCGGAGCCCCTCTTCAATGAATTCATAGCATGGTAGGTGTAAAGAAAAAAAAGACCTGGACTATTAAAAAAAAAAAAAAAGGAAGAATCACTGAAAGAAAAGAGAGGAATCAGGTCCACAAATGGCACAGGGCCACAAAGGATAAAATAAGTAGTTAGCATTAATAAACACTTTGAGATACATATAGAAAATTTCCAAATGAAAAACAGCAAAAAAGCAGTTATTTACATTAAGACTAACATTTTAAAGATGGTTAAAGAGACAGATGGTGACTGCAGCCATGAAATTAAAAGACACTTGCTCCTTGGAAGAAAAGCTACGACCAACCTAGACAACACATTAAAAAGCAGAGACATTACTTTACCAACAAAGGTCTAGGCAAGGCTATGGTTTTTCTAGTAGTCATGTATGGATGTTAAGAGTTGGACCATAAAGAAAGCTAAGTGTCGAAGAATTGATGCTTTTGAACTGTGGTGTTGGAGAAGACTCTTGAGAGTCCCTTGGACTGCAAAGAGATCCAACCAGTCAATCCTAAAGGAAATCAGTCCTGAATGTTCATTGGAAGGACTGATGCTAAAGCTGAAACTCCAATACTTTGGCTACCTGATGTGAAGAGCTGACTCACTGGAAAAGACCCTGATGTTGGGAAAGATTGAAGGTGGGAGGAGAAGGGGACAACAGAGTATGAGATGGTTAGATGGCATCACCAACTTGATGGACCTGAATTTGAGCAAGCTCTGGGTGATGGACAGGGAAGCCTGGCGTGCTGCAGTCCTTGGGGTTGAAGAGTTGGACATGACTGAGAGACTGAACTGAACTGAAAGAGACAGAAAAGAGTAGGTTCTTTATAAAAATACTTATTTAATTATTTTCTGACAAGTTGATTCTTACAAATTCCTTCAACGCATAATCTAGTGATAAGACTCTGTAAATCAGTGGCCTAATTTACATCTTAATCTAAATATGTGAACAGAAACTGCTGAACTAAGTTGAGGCTAAAGTTTAAAGATCTGTTGATCTAATGAATACTTTCCGTGGTATTGTAGGCTACAGAGTTGGTTGGTATGGTGTTACAGGCAATTTTCCAGAAACACATATAAACCGAAATACTTTCTAGTCTGAGGTTTGGCTATATTTATATCACCACTGCCCTTTCTGCAAAACGTGCTGTCTGCCATTCTGCAATCACGTAAAAGCTCTGGAAAGGTTTTAGCATCATCAAAGCAAAGCTGAGAGGATGCTTATAAAATGTGTTACCTTTTGATCTCTGTTTTTTGAATAGTTCTGTCACCATTTTTTTCCTCTGCTTATCTGAACTTTTGAAACAAGAGAAAAATTTTACTCATGTTTCAGCATGTGATGCAGACTGCTAATTATGAACTGGGAATCTCTAACTACACATGTGCTCAGCAATTTATACAAGTTGCTAGAGACCACAGCTATAACCTACTTCATCTATTAAAGCACATGACATATGATCAAAAAGGAAAAACAACATAAACCAAATACAACTACTAAGATAAAGAATCTTAAGCAGCTATCTTCAGGGTGTATAATCTGAACTCTTTAATATATCTGGCTTTCATGCTAGCTAAGGGAACAAACACCTGCATGTCCATATTCATATTATACATTCAAAATTAAAACTCCAGTAAAAAGGAGCATATTTTTCTACTGTGTAATCTAAGTTTTCCTTACCTGAGTATTTATGCTAGTTTTAGAGACAGACTCACTGAGTTTCAACTGTGAAAAATAAATGAGATGCACATCACTATTTGGTGTGCAATGTTATTTGGTTCTGCTGTTTGGACTTTTAGAACTAGTTTTGAAAGTAAGGACTCCAGGTATAAAACACAGCTTTTAGAAGTTATAATTGGTAAACAAGAAATTTCTTCATTATGATGTCACTAAGCCTGATGTCATTAAGTGATTTTAGTCTTCTTTAGTTCATTTTAGTGCTTCTGATATGAAACTTATGTCTCTTCATCTTAAATGATAGCTTTACTGCTACCCTGGTCATGCATGTGTTCAGATGCCAGGAAGATACAGAGCAATGAGTGAAGGAATGTCCACTCTGCCATAATAAGCACCCAGTAATCTACATAATGAATATATTCTGCTGAAGTTAAAGGTTTATAGCACAGTATAAAGTTTGGATTTATTAATAAAAACCAAAAGGATAAAGGAAATTCATTAGTAATTTTATCATTTCTTTCTAAATGAAAAATTCTGCTATTCTCCAATATCTGCTTTTTCCTTCCACTCAAGGAGGAATTCACTATGAGCCATGTACTTTTCCCCATTAACCACAGAATTAGAACCAGGCTTTCTTCTAATGTGGTTTCTACCAACTGATCGTAATTAGGACATGGTTTAAAACCCATTTTCTATCTTTATTCTGCTTGGTAGTATTTAAAACACATTTTCTATCTTTATTCTGCACGGTAGAATTTGCCAACAAAGGTCCATCTAGTTAAAGCTATGTTTTTTCCAGTAGTCATGTATGGATGTGAGAGTTGGATATAAATAAAGCTGAGCACCAAAGAACTGATGCTTTTTTACTGTGGTGTTGGAGAAGACTCCTGAGTCCCCTGAACTGCAAAGAGATCCAAGCAGTTGATCCTAAAGGAAATCAGTCCTAAATATTCATTGAAAGGACTGATGCTAAAGCTGAAACTCCAATACTTTGGCCACCTGATGCAAAGAACTTACTCATTTTAAAAGACCCTGATGTTGGGAAAGGTTTGAAGGAAGGAGGAGAAAGGGATGACAGAGGATGAGATGGTTGGATGGCATCACCAACTTGATAGAAATGAGTTTGAGCAGGCTCTGGGAGCTGGTGATGGACAGGGAAGCCTGACATTCTATAGTCCAGGGGGTCACAAAGAGTTAGACACAACTGAGCGACCGAACTGACTGAGAAATAACCAACTTAAAACTATAGCTTCTATTTAAAGCAAGCCTGTGAAAAACTGGAAAATAAAGTTGATAGCAATTTCTGATTTTTTCCTGCTCTTTATTATATAGATTTACTTTTAGCATAGTTTATCTTAAAATTTCATCCCTCTTGCCATGTATACTACTTGGATGCGTTTTTATCACTTCTTTTTTTAGCTGGTAATCTTCATGTTGGGAGCTTCCCTGGTGGCTCAGCAGTCAGGAATCCGAATGCCAGTACAGGAGACACAGGTTTGATACTTCGGTTAGGAAGATCCCTTGGGGAAGGAAATGGCAACCCCTTCCAGTATTTTTGCTTGGGAAACCCTATGGACAGAGGAGCCCCAAGGACTTCTGGAGGAGTTCTTGGAGTCACCAAGAGTTGGGAAGGACTTAACAAACGTAACAACAAAAATCTTCAGGTCAAATGCAAGACTGTTTAGGGAAGTGGATACTTTAAAGTCAGCATATTATACTTTAAAGTCAGCACAGCATTTTATGAAAATGTGTGTTCTCAGGTCACAGTCTCCAGACTTTGATTTAGCAGATTGGGTTCCACAGTAAGATGTAAAGATGGCATATGTATGCAAGAAAGATAGGTGGTAATGCCCTTGGGTATGACAAGTGTAAGAAAGGGAAGGAAGCAGGATGGGCAGAGGGAGAAACTAAGTGGATGCATTGTGGTTGGTATTACTCCTCAAAGTTATCCCCAAATGAAGCATGGGGCTTTGGCCCACAAAGACTGTGGATGATACTTGCCTCAAGAAGGGGCATGACTTAAGGTGAAGCAACACCTTTGGCTGAGAGCAATTCTCAGAGCTTCTAACCCTCTCCATTGTTGTGTGTCTCAGCCAGCAACCATGATTATTTGCTCTGTTGGAACTATAACACGTAAGAATCTCATATACCTCAAGCCAGGATATGAACTGTTAACTTTGTTTCAGATCTCTGAAGATTTGTCCATGTAAATGAGGCTACAAGCATATGTTTATTTAAAAGGGTCTTTTTTTTTTTAAAACCCTTCAGCTCATGGGTCTCACATATCAGCTGATCCCCTCTTTGCAGAACTGGTAAAATTTTGAAGTATAGAAGACAGCTTGCACCTGTAGGTGAGAGTTCTCAAAGGTATCAAAGCCACTTGAGCTGCTAACAGAGTGAAAGCAAGACATTGAAAATGATTCACGTCTCTGGCCTCAGGTTTTAAAAGTGAGAAGTGAAGATTAAATCTTGAGCAGGCTAAAAGATTAAGAGTTAAAACATTTGTTTTCTATGAGCTACAATGCATCCCCCCACCCCCGCCCTGCCCTGGCCTGGTTAAAGTGGGATTATGTGCTTTTTATAGTATCAAGTTTAAGAACACCATCTTTAGGTCAGTCTGACTTCTCCAAGCTGTTCTTACCAGCTGTGTGACCTTGAGTATGTTCTGTATGATTGTGAATGCTGCTTCACCTCTTTAAATCTGTTTTCTTTTTTTTTTTTTTTAAATCTGTTTTCTTATTGCATAGTGAGTACTGATACAACATCTGTTTTATGAATGTTGTGAGAATTAAATGAGGTAATTTAAGAGATGTAAATAACCCAGTTACTCTCTAGTAAATTTTTAGTCATTGATTCACTTCTATTATCATTAATGAAGTAATTTTTATTAGCATATTTATTGGGCTTATTGATTTATTAATTAAAACAGCATATGATTTCCAGCTATACTTGAATTTATTACAAATTTGGTTAAAATAGAGCATTTCCAATCATTTCTGATTTTTCCAGCAAATTCTCATTTCTTTTAAATAGATGTAAGATACTTCTTTCCCTTCTTTTGTAGCATTTTCTCCCTGCAGCAGGAGAGAATTATCCATAAGAGGAAAGATACTATGGCTACCTGCAGTGGATCTTCCCAGATGCCATGAGCGTTCATATGGAAAACAGAAGAGGTGGTGTGTCCACGATCTGGTCCTTTCCTGAGTTTTTCCTTTTCTTTCTTTTTTTTCTTTTAATGAGTATGTGGTTTAAGTAAGCTTGTTCTCTATTCAAAGTACTAACTGAGTGGATGATAAAATGCTGTCTAAGAGATGTTTCAAATTCATAAAACTATTTTTGTAAGGAAAAATATGTCTTCCCAAAACAATAAGTCTGGTAGCCTTCAATAATCATTCATTATTAAGTCAAATTAACAAGTTATAGAATAAAACTTTGTCTTAGAAGAGAAAGGTAATTACTGAACACCTAAAGCTTTTCTTACCAAGCTCGAATACTCAATGTCTAATATTGAAGTTTCTTCCTCAGAAAATAAGATAACTGGTTTTAAGTCTCCTAAAAATTCCTCCTACAAATGCTTTCTAAATTAAACTATAATCCCTGCCACGCCTTTCCCCAAACCATTTTTCTTCTTTGTAGAATTAGAAGGGGAAAACTGATGCACTTATATACACATGCTAAGATATAATTTTCCAAAGTCTGTGCCTTGCCCAATTTTTCTAATAGCTCTGAGAGCCTAATATAGTTCCTATATTCAGTGTATATAAAGCCTGTCAACATTTAAGTCGTCTCTTTCTTTCTCTGTCTGCCTTTTACCCCAACCTAACCTCCCTCTCCATTCTTGTTTAAAATGTATTTAGCTCTTAGGACATTTATTAGAATTTTATTCTTCTCAGTAGCCTGGAGCCAAAGGTTTAGATCTTTAAAATATTAAACTTATTTAGCTCACATTTACTTCACATTGTAAAATAAATCACTGAAGAACATATTTAGATTTTTTTTTATTAAAGTACAATATTAAAGATGCTTTTCCTCATTGTGTGTGTGTTAGTCACTCAGTTATGACTGACTCTGTGCGACCCCATGGACTGAGCCTGCCAGGCTCCTCTGTCCCTGGGATTCTCCAAGCAATAATACTGGAGCAGGTTGCCATTCTCTTCTCTAGGGGATCTTCCTGACCCACGGATCAAACCCGGGTCTCCTGACTGCAGGCAGATTCTTTACCAACAACCACAAGGAAAGCCCTTTTCCTCATATTAATATAAACATTTTAGAGTATTCTGAATTCTATCCTGCTAGTTTAATAAATCAGAGAAGGCAATGGCACCCCACTCCAGCACTTTTGCCTGGAAAATCCCATGGATGGAGGAGCCTGGTAGGGTGCAGTCCATGGGATCGCTAGAGTCGGACACGACTAAGCGACTTCACTTTCCCTTTTCACTTTCATGCATTGGAGAAGGAAATGGCAACCCACTCCAGTGTTCTTGCCTGGAGAATCCCAGGGACGAGGGAGCCTGGTGGGCTGCCGTCTATGTGGTCACACAGAGTCGGACACAACTGAAGCGATGCAGCAGCAGCAGCAGCAGTTTAATAAATATATTTTTGCTTAAGTAAGTCATCCTCAAAAAACATATTTCTTTAGTATATAATCAATACCAAACATATTATGAAATTTTATAGGAAATGTTATATATGTGCTTCTATAGTACATATATACTTATTAAGTATAATGATTATTTTAAAATACATCTTTACTTACTTTTCTTTTCTGGATTTCTTTTGTAGTCCTCAACAAAAATAGCAATGTATTTTTTCACTAAACATTTTATTTATCACACAGTTGATGAGTAATTCCAAGTCTTTCTTTATCAGAATAATAGTGTCAAGAAATGTACCACAAAACACAGGCTTTGTGACCAAGTAAGAGTGAGAAATACCTTCAAATTATATAATGCACTCTGGCATTTTAGAGGCTCTGTGAATAATGTCAATTATGATGTCAATTGACTCTTGTTCACCTCAAAGTTTTGTAACCTTATTTTAGTAAGTGCTGACTTTATTAATTTATAAATAAATAATATTTATTATTTAACTAATATTTTTAACAATTATTTTGTGCTATGCAGTATTCTAGGGAGGAGAAACATAGGAATCTGTAAAAAATATTATTCTCATCCTTAGAGTGATAATAATGAAAAAAGTGGTCTTCTTAATATGAATAATATCAATCAGTAAAACTCAGTTTCAAACATTTTTAAAGACACCATTTTTATATTGATTTAAAAAAAAAAACCTCAATTTTATATTGGATAATGAATTAACAATGTTGTGATAGTTTCAGGTGGACAGCAAAGGGACTCAGCCATACATATACATGTATCCATCCATTATCCCCCAGATTCCCTCCCATCCAAGCTGCCAAATAATACTGGGCAGAGTTCCCTGAAAGATATCATTTTTTAGATTAAAAAACCAAAAAATTCTAAGGCAGAAAGCATGTAAATTCTCAAGGCAACAAATTTTATAATTAATATAGGTAGAGTTCAAAGCCAGGTGTTCTCTTCCAAACCTTGTGTTGCTAAACGCTGGACTATGGCTACTCACAGAGCATGACTTTGCAAATATTGCAATGGATTATAGGTTGCTTGAGATCAGAGGCCTGTTCTATCCTATTAACCTTATTCTTTTTCTTAACACAGTTCCTAACATGTTGCCATAGACACTGTACAATAAATAGATGAATAAGTGAACAAACACATGTTCATTACTGATCTAAAAGATGAGTTGCTGCTGCTGCCAAGTCGCTTCAGTCGTGTCCAACTCTGTGCAACCCCATAGATGGCAGCCCACCAGGCTCCACTGCCCCTGGGATTCTCCAGGCAAGAACACTGGAGTGGGTTGCCATTTCCTTCTCCAATGCATAAAAGTGAAAAGTGAAAGTGAAGCCGCTCAGTTGTTTTCAACTCTTAGCCACCCAATGGACTGCAGCCTACCAGGCTCCTCCATCCATGGGATTTTCCAGGCAAGAGTACTGGAGTGGGGCGCCATTGCCTTCTCCAAAAAGATGAGTAAGTGCTTCTAAATTACTGCTTCCTACTGCATAGTGATAAATAGGTCAAGATTAGCACCTTTCATATGCTTACTTCTTTTTCATCTCTAGGCCTATGAAATACACACCTATTAGCTATGAGTCGGACATGACTGAGCATCTTCACTTTCACTTTTCACTTTTAAAAATTAGGGGTTAGCGTTAGGGTTAGGGTTAGGGTAAAGTGAAAAGTGAAAGTGAAGGAAATGGCAACCCACTCCAGTGTTCTTGCTGGGAGAATCCCAGGGATGGGGGAGCCTTGTGGGCTGCCGTCTATGGGGTCGCACAGTCGGACACAACTGAAGCAACTTAGCAGCAGCGGCATTAAAACCAAAACCTGTTCAAGATCCATTCCTTCCCCTTCCCATATACTGATCATTGGCTATTCTTTACTGTCTTGTTCTTTTCATCATAGACAATCTCCAAATCTAAAATCACAGTTCATTCACTATAAACTTCTCTCTTTATGTAAACTTCTAAACGGGTTAGTCCATATTTTATTCTATTAACATCCACTTCCAATCAAACCTCAACTTGTGATAACTTCATATTTTTAAATATTTCACAATCTAAGCATCTATTCATTCACTCACCCAACTGACCAAATAATACTCTTTGAGAGTTTCAGTCCTTCTCTCCCTTGTTAGATGAAATTAATCAGCATGCTCTGTCTCTCTCTCTCTCATTCTCATACTGAATCCTTCTACTTTTCTCTAATTTAAATGTTCCATTCTCTTTAAAGCCATTCATGTTTCTCCCCTGATTACTGCCATAGTTTTGCATTTCCCTCCCATGTTTTCATTACATTTTCTCTTTCCACCTTTTCACCCATTCTTCTCACTCTAGCCAGAAGGATATGTGTGGGGATGTGACTGAGACACCTCTGCTATTCCTGTCCGAGGAACAAGTAGAAAGTATAGCTACATAGTAAAAATAATTCATAGCTGCAGAGAAAGGCACCATGCTCCTTATGGTCCTGTTTTTGGTGCCAGACCCATATAATCCACATCAACCTCCCTACTAAACCGATTTTTTTTGGTTTTTGCAAGAAGTAAAAGAAGGGAATTGGCATCTTGAGAAGAATATTTTATGAAGCATTAATACTCTTCATCCTCTTTTTCTATAAGGAAAAGAGGAAGAAAAGTTGAACCAAATGTTCCCATTACCTTTAGAATCTCTTTGACACCTAAGTTGAGAAAACACCACTGAATTTTGATAAGCCTTCACACTGCTGATGGGTATCTTACAGTACAAGCATGCAAAAGGAAGAAGAATCATAGTAAGGCTGAGAATACAGCAGCCATGATTCCCACTTCTTGGTGTGTGAGGGTACATGCTTTTCTCTTAGGGGAAGAGGGAATGAAGAAGCAATGAGCACCTGCAGTAGGGGGGTATAAAACAGAGGAAAAGTTCTACGAAGGTGTTTTAAAAAAGCATCTCAACCTTGATAGGCTCACCAAAATTAGAGAACTCTATGGCAGGAGAGGCAGTATTTGGGGCCAGTCTTTAAAAAAAAAAAAAAAAAAAACAGCAAGTGCGTCACTTGGGAGAAAGAGCATTGGATACAAACAGTTCTCTGAAAGCCAATGGCAAAACAGTTTGAAGAAAAATGTACCTATACCAAACAAATCATGGGCCCCTAAATTTGCAGCTAATGTGTGCTTTTCTTATCTGGGCAAGTATTTTCTTTGCCTTTCTCCCTCCATTCCCTGCTTCTGCAAATAGGAGGCACAGGCAAAGAAAAAATGGGTAGAGAATCAAGAGAGAACAAAGTCTGACCACACTCCCCACCTCTGCCCTTTTGGTAACTTACTGAAGCTAACAATAAATGGACCTTCTTCTGGAGAAGAGGTCAACATGACATAGGCAAGAAATTTAATGAGAGTGTTATAAAGTCTGAAAAATTCCTGGATATAACTATATTTTTCGTTAAGTACTGATTCCTTTGGTTGGCACATTTAAGTTCCCTTGTATCTGCTACAGTCAATGAAGCTTCAAAGATTAATGTTGTTCTCCCTTACTGGTTTAAATACTATGGCATCACTGAATTGAAATTAATTAATTTATATCTGTTAGTTCTTCCTCAAAAAAGCAAATCTGTGTGATTCATCCCCTTTCTTAAAAACCTTCAAAGGCTTTCTACTGAAGTTATGATAAATACCTAAGGTTCTTTTTTCTTAAAAACCCCTCCATAATTTATCCCAGGCTTTTTCATAAGCTTCACATTTCTATATCTCCTACTTGCCTTTGTGTTCTAACTTTATTGGTTTCTAACAGTGTCTTGAATATGCCTTGTCCTCTTGCCTGAGGCTATCACACATACATTTCCTTTTGCTTAGAATACTACTTTTTATCCAATCTACATTTTTCCAATTTAAAAGTCTTTCCTTATTTTCACTTGCACAAGAAAAGAAGAACTTCCCTGAAACTCCAGGCTAGTTTAGTTTCTCATTTTAAGTTCCCCTATAGAATGAAGTACATCCCTATTTGTAAAATTCATCACATTTGAAATTACTACGTCTTTCTTCCCAACCAAAGAGTGAAGCAAAGGAATAATGTCAGCATTCTTTACTATAAATTCCCACTGCCTAGCACAGTTTCTAGTAGATAGTAAGCATTTAATTAATCTCCTATTTGACAAATTTATTAACTGTGGATATTTGAATGGTACTACTTAACTTAGGCTGCCTTTGTTTTCTATCTCAACTTCTACCACACAAGTTGAGATAGAAAACAAAGCAAAACAATCAAACATTATCATCTGTGGCTCACAAATAAGAAGCTGTCCAGTGAATGTTCATTAAAGCAACCTTGTAGAAGGAAGATCACCATTATTTCTTAATACAAAGTGTCACTTATCTTTTCAAAATGAAGGAATACATAGGCAGTAGCATTCTTCTTGTTTTAAAGGATTCATAATTAGAAAATATCCAAGTCATACTACCTCTTGGGTAAATATATCACATTAAGAGAGATTGCATTAAAGGAAATAATTAAAATTGTCCTCGATGCTTGGACACATATGCATAAGAGAGATTTGTGGATTTTTTCTCTCAAGTCTCCAAGTTGTGGTTGTTCATGAATAGTCCCTATACATTATTTTACTTCTTCAGTCCTCCTGATTGACATCTATTTATCCATGAGGCCATTTCAGAACAGAGCTCATACAGCTACAGAGGACTATCCCCTTCATGGGAAAAAGAAGAACTTGTCCCTTTATCTTTGGCCTTAAGACACTTTTTCTAAAGGGACAGATATAGATGGATATACATTATTTGGGCAGCAAATATATATTAACATACATACATTTGCATATATATTCTACATATGTATAATATGTATATGATTTAGATAATAACATCACAATACCCCTCTTGTTCTCTGTATTGGTCCTGTTTGCCAAAATATAAAATCTACTAAAAGGCCACTTCTTCTCGAGCCCTATATATGAATAGATATCTTCTCAAGCTGCTTATTGTGATAACTCACCAAACAAACCAGGACACATCTGAATCTTAGTTTTACTCAGTTGTATACATCATGAGAAACGCTGGGCTGGAAGAAGCACAACCTGGAATCAAGATTGCTGGGAGAAATATCAATAACCTCAGATATGCAGATGACACTATCCTTAAGGCAGAAAGTGAAGAGGAACTAAAAAACCTCTTGATGAAAGTGAAAGAGGAGAGTGAAAAATTTGGCTTAAAACTCAACATTCAGAAAACTAAGATCATGGCATCTGGTCCCATCATTTCATGGAAAATAGATGGGGAAACAGTGTCAGACTTTATTTTTGGGGACTCCAAAATCACTGCAGATGGTGATTGCAGCCATGAAATTAAAAGACGCTTACTCCTTGGAAGGAAAGTTATGACCAACCTAGACAGCATATTAAAAAGCAGAGACATTACTTTGCCAACAAAGGTCCATCTAGTCAAGGCTATGGTTTTTCCAGTGGTCATGTATGGATGTGAGAGTTGGACTGTGAAGAAAGCTGAACACTGAAGAATTGATGCTTTTGAACTGTGGTGTTGGAGAAGACTCTTGAGAGTCCCTTGGACTGCAAGGAGATCCAACCAGTCCATTCTAAAGGAGATCAGTCCTGGGTGTTCTTTGGAAGGAATGATGCTAAAGCTGAAACTCCAGTACTTTGGCCACCTCATGTGAAGAGTTGACTCATTGGAAAAGACTCTGATGCTGGGAGGGATTGGGGGCAGGAGAAGGGGACGACAGAGGATGAGATGTCTGGATGGCATCACTGACTCGATGGACATGAGTTTGAGTGAACTCCAGAAGTTGGTGATGGACAGGGAGGCCTGGTGTGCTACAATTCATGAGGTCTCAAAGAGTCGGACACAACTGAGTGACTGAACTGAACTATCTACCACATTACAAGTGTTAAATGTATTAACTGTACACAATCATAAAGATATAGTTAAATATAAATACCCCAAATATATTTAATGAATCATGATTTAATGCAAAAAAGTCTTCACTGAAAATAAATATCAAAGGAAATATTAGCTGAACATTATTTTTTATATTGGTATTGGGTTGTAATCAATTTATTTTCTTTTCTGACATGTGATATTCATGTAGCTTTTTAATCTTGATGACACTACCTGAAAATTTGAGATAAAAACCAAACATCCTCTATCATATAGTGGAATTAACATTTCCAAGTATCATTTTGCCCTAAGTATTCTGATGGTACTTACCACAACAATACAATACAATAAGTGTTATACCATTTTAAAATGAAGAAACTAAAGTTCAAGGGGTTTAAAATCTCAATGCAGAGTAAGATAATTCTCCAGGAAAATACTTCTGACAATTTATTTTTTTCAAGCTACAGTTTTAGAATCACATTTGATTAAAATTCACATTTCCATAGATAGATTAGGTGGGAGAAGGCTTACATATACTTAGATTATATTACACTTCTTTCGAGGCATGGATGGCAGTGATTTTAAGCTTGGTTGCTTTTGGACATGCTATTCAATGCTCTGACCAGGGCCCACTCCATGTAATCTTATGTATGCCCAATTCTTGAGGCATTCGACTTTTTCCCCTTAACAAGTACTGCTCCTGGTCAGAAACAAGTACAGCAAGGTCAGAAACGACTTGCCCTTTAAAGGTCTAATAATGTTATCTACTTTATGACATATAATGTGGAACTTCAAATCCCAAGATATTTCACTGTTTTTATAGAATTCTGAGTTATTAATGCTAATACTCAAGATTTGATCTATTCTTCCTTATCATGCATGCATGTTTCTCTGTGTATGTATGTTGTGTGTGTTCAGGAAGGAGGACCTCTGTGTTTTATATGGGTAAAATTTTTCAAAGTATATGGTATAAAGATGTCCCTCTTTCTGTATTTGTAACTCTAAATTTTTGGTTTTCTGTTTTTCTTTATTTTTTTTAACCTTTATTGGTGTGTGTGTGTTTCATTAGGTATTATGGAAGAATGGTTCAATCCACTATTTTCACATTCATTAATATTACATCATAGAGTAGAAAGAACAGAAGAAATGGAAAGAAACTCAAAAATAACCTGATGGAAGTGGGGGACGAAGGACAGTGGGGTGGGGGAAGTAAAGAATTCCCTATATAACCAGTGTAAAACCTCTTTATGTTCTAGGAAAAAAAAACAAAAAAACAAAAAACTAGTGAATGACTTACTTTAAAAAGTCACTTTATTGATTTGGCTAATAAAACAGAGGAAAGGAAAAGGCTAAGTGCCTTGAAGCCATTATTAAATAACTGCAAGTTATATTAAGAAGCTATCTGAAGAGAGCTAAGAGGCCCTTTATTTTGTGTGTGAGCAATTAGACTTAAAGGAGTCTTTCCTATTAAAAGGGCCATCAAAAGGGAGATTTACCAGTAACACACAATCATGCCTGGGAAAAAAATCTCTGCCCCAGCTTGTTTCTAAAAGTCAGTTTTTCCTTTAGACAAAGGAAAAAAAGAAAAAAAATACAGAATTGGAGAGTTGATTTTCAAGTTTAAATTAAGGATGATCTAAATGCAACTTAATGCTTTCCCTCAATTAATTGTATACAGACTGGTTTCACTGATAGCTCAGTTGGTAAAGAATTTGCCTGAAATGCTGGAGACCCCGGTTCTATTCCTGCATCTGGTAGATCCACTGGAGAAGGGATAGGCTACCCACTCTAGTATTCTTGGGCTTCCCTTGTGGCTCAGCTGGTAAAGTATCCGCCCACAATGCGGGAGGCCTGGGTTTGATCCCTGGGTTAGGAAGATCCCCCTAGAGAAGGGGAAGGCTACCCACTCCAGTATTCTGGCCTGGAGAATTCCATGGACTGTAAAGTCCGTGGGGTTGCAAAGAGTCAGACACGACTGAGCGACTTTCACTTTCAGACTGTTTAAAGGCTTAAAAAATTAAATCATCTAATACATGAAGCTTTCCTGAAACACATCATTGCTTCTATTCAAGATCCATGTAGGTACTTGTTATGTTTGTGAAGCCAAGAAGACATTGAAGAATACAGATTGCTGTTGTTGCTCCTGTTGTTGTTGTTTTAATTTTAAGCCTTGAATCTGGAAGAGTACAATAAGAGTTAGAATAAGTCAATTTTCTTTTTTTGCTTTTGCTAGCTACATATATTCAATTCCATTCAGTCATGAATTCCAATGACATGGAAAACATTCTGTTTCATATTTTAGAGAGAAAAAAAGCCATTATGTGTCATCTGCACAAATGCCTGCTTTAATATCCTTATATTATCTTTTTCTCTTGAATTGTCCAGCACATGAAACCAAAATTCCTTCCCCAAATTTGTAGAGATAATTGGAAAGGGTGTGGAAAATATGAATAGTTAGGTTCAGTATGAAATTTTGCATTTTTAATTGTTGATACCATAGTTTGTTCCTACCTTGAAGATTTCTACTCCATTTGAGATGATGCCAGAATAAAGATCTTCACTCTGGGAAAAAATTTTGTCAAGACCAAATCCATGGCAAGGCATTTTGATTATGATAACACTAATGATAATAATAATATAAAAGCTGATATTTATTGTGTGATTATGGACTAGGACTTTACAGATTATGTAACTGGATCTTCATAGAAACTTCACGGACATAAGTTCTACTACCATCATTCTAGAAATAAGGAAACTGAGACACAAGGAAGTTGTCATGCTTCCCTAAGTTAGCTAGCCCTGACACACTTTTCTAATGTGTTTTAATATTGTCAATCACAGAATTCTCAATCTAGACCTTTAGCGAAGTCCAGATTGACCTGCTGAAAAACTGTGACCATGTTGCTATTGCTGTTGCTGTTAAGTAGCTTCAGTCGTGTCCAACTCTGCGACCCCATAGACGGCAGCCCACCAGGCTCCCCCGTCCCTGGGATTCTCCAGGCAAGAACACTGGAGTGGGTTGCCATTTCCTTCTCCAATGCATGAAAGTGAAAAGTGAAAGTGAAGTCACTCAGTCGTGTCCGACTCCAGCGACCCCATGGACTGCAGCCTACCAGGCTCGTTACCCTTGCTTTTCTCCTCATTATGGTACTGCATGATAAGTCACTCCAGTAATACCTGACTCTTTGCAGCCCATGGACTATAGCCCTCCAGGTTCCTCTGTTCATGGGATTTCTCAGGCAAGAATACTGGAGTGGGTTGCCCTGCCATCCTCCAGGGGATCTTCCCCAGCTAGGGATTGAACCCTGAGTCTCTTAATTTTCTTGCACTAGCAATTGGATTCTTTACTTCTAGCACCACCTGGGAAGCAATGTATCAGTCATATGTAAATAACATAATAAAAGTCTCTTATTCTACTGACATGGACAGATATATTAAGTTATATAAACCTTCCCTTCGGATCCTGTAGATTCGATATTTTTAGCTTATCTGCAATAAAACAGAGAATACCTATCACTACAAATACTAAAGGTATTTTGATTTTACAACTTATTTGTAGAAAGAAACATGCAAATGACATTACTTATCCTTATTTTAAAAATGTAACTTTTAAATACGATCTATGCAGTGAAGGTATTTTTATTTCAGATAAGAAAACCATATCGTTATTACATGAGCAATTGGTAAGGTAAAGTAAGCTTTGTCTTAAACTTCAGTTCAGTTTACTTCAGTTGCTCAGTCGTGTCCGACTCTTGCAACCCCATGGATTGCAGCATGCCAGGCCTCCCTGTCCATTGCCAACTCCCGGAGTTTACCCAAACTCATGTCCATTGAGTCAGTGATGCCATTCAACCATCTCATCCTCTGTCGTCCCCTTCTCCTCGTGCCTTCAATCTTTCCCAGCATCAGGGTCTTTTCAAATGAGTCAGTTCTTCGCATCAGGTTGCCAAAGTATTGGAGTTTCGGCATCAGCATCAGTCCTTCCAAGGAACACTCAGGACAGATCTCCTTTAGGATGGACTGGTTGGATCTCCTTGCAGTCCAAGGAACTCTCAATAGTCTTCTTCAACACCAACAGTTCAAAAGCATCAATTCTTCAGTGCTCAGCTTTGTTTTGGAGAAAGCAATGGACCCCACTCCAGCACTCTTGCCTGGAAAATCCCATGGATGGAGGAGCCTGGTGGGCTGCAGTCCATGGGGTCACTAAGAGTCGGACACGACTGAGCGACTTCACTTTCACTTTTTCACTTTCATGCATTGGAGAAGCAAATGGCAACCCACTCCAGTGTTCTTGCCTGGAGAATCCCAGGGGCAGGAGAGCCTGATGGGCTGACGTCTATGGGGTCACACAGAGTCGGACACGACTGAAGCGACTTAGCAGCAGCAGCTTTGTTTATGGTCCAACTCTAACATCCATATATGACTACTGGAAAAACCATAGCTTTGACTAGATGGACCTTTGTTGGCAAAGTAATGTCTCTGCTTTTTAATATGCTGTCTAGGTTGGTCATAACTTTCCTTCCAAGGAGTAAGCGTCTTTTAATTTTATGGCTGCAGTCACCATATGCAGTGATTTTGGAATCCCCCAAAATAAAGTCTGTCACTGTTTCCACTGTTTCCCCATCTATTTGCCATAAGGTGATGGGACTAGATACCATGATCTTAGTTTTTGGAATGTTGTCTTAAACTTTATTTAATACAGAGTTGAGAATTGGTAGCACTGAAGTGGCCCTTAACATATGGGCTAGAATAATAACTCCCTTCCTTTATTTATAGAAAATGCTCATTCAATTGCCATTGCATTAAACTTCTAAAGCATGAACCCAATATGGAGCATTATGGCTTATTAATTTTAATTCAATCCCTTTCACTTTTGATGAATAATACAGCTTCTTGTCTACTCTAATACACATAAAACAGAATCTGAAAATACTACAACAGTGAAGTTTAATTCTTATACTTTATCATATATTTTCTTAATTTATATTTCCCCTTCATTTATTTTTCTTTGTTCATTTATCTTTCTAATACTCTTGAATGGAGTTTTAAAGTATTCTAAAATTGATGCTTCAGTCAAACTCTGTGCTTCTTTCAGCTAATATTTCACATGTACAACTTTCTAAACCAGCGTCCTTTTGCTTCAACTGTCACATTTTAAAATAACTTAGAGATTCACCATCCACTGGCCATTGAAGTTCATGAATTAATTGACTTGAATGTTTTGGCTTTCTTTGATCTAAGCTATTTTCTCTGTAATACTGTGATTTACCTGACATTAAAGGGCAAACTGAGCAGTGAGTTTCTGGAACTACATTCCTAAAAAAACAGCACCAGTATACCAATGAATGGCATTAATTGCACTTGGGATATTTATATAGAAGGAAGATGCTAATATAACATTTCTACTATATATCAAGTGTCAGATATTATAATCAGTGCTATTTCAATGGTCAACATGATCATTTGGTTCTATTCAGCAGATGTAGTTAATATCTACTATCTGCAGTATTTTGGAGGATATCAGGAAACATCTATTAGGTATACTTAAAGACTCTTGCCTGGGAAGTCCCATGGACAAAGGAGCCTAGTAGGCTACAATCCATGAGGTTGCGAAGTCGGACACGATTGAGCGACTTCACTTTCACTTTTCATTGTCATACACTAGAGAGGGAAATGGCAACCCACTCCAGTGTTCTTTCCTGGAGAATCCCAGAGTCAGGAGCCTGGTGGGCTGCCATCTATGGGGTCGCACAGAGTCGGACACGACTGATGTGACTTAGCAGCAGCAGCAGACAATACAAGTGAATATAGTCTGATTTTAGAATATATCCCTTCCTATCCCCAAGCTCAATCAGCTTGTCAGCTGTACCCAGCTGGTTATAGGATAGTGGCCACTATTTTCTTCCTGGCTCTCAATTAGGGGCTACTCATAATCCCTAGGGACTTCCCAGGTGGCACTAGTGATAAAGAACTCAGCTGCCAGTGCAGGAGACATAAGAGACTGGGGTTTGATCCCTGGGTTTGGAAGATCCCCTGGAGGAGGGCATGGCAACCCCCTCAGTATTCCTGCCTGGAGAATCCCATGGACAGAGGAACTTGGTGGGCTACAGTCCCTGGAGTCACAAAGAGTCAGACACAAGTGAAGTAATTTAGCATGCACCCATGCTTCATCCTAAGAGGCCTCAGTCTCATCCTTGCAAATAGCACCCCACATCTCAGAACCAACAAAGGCAGGTCTTAACGTTCTTAAACTTAAAATCTCTCCGATTTTCCCTCCTCTGTTACTTTTTCCTTCAGTTATGAAAAGTTCTCTGATTTTTTTTTTTTAAAGGCTCTTGTAGATTGGAACCCTTGGATAATTCAAGCTACTCTCCTTAAAGTAGGTCGATAGCCTAAACTACCTTCTCAGGTGGCACTAGCAGTAAAGAACCCACCCACCAATGCAAGAGATTTAAGGGTGTGATCCCTGGGTGGGGAAGATCCCCTGGAGGAGGGCACAGCAACCCACTCCAGGAATCTTGCCTGGAGAATCCCATGGACAGAGGAGCCTGGCAGGCTAAGGTCCATCAGGTCCCAAAGACTCAGACACAACTGAAGCAACAGCATGAATGCAACCAAAATCACAACTACAAAGTTCCTTTTGCCATGTAATGCAATATATTAACAGGGTCTATGAATTAAAGCATGGACATTTTGAGGGGACCCTTTTGCCTACCACACTAGGTACTCTTTAGCTTTTTTCTCTAACTCATACAATGCTAAAATAATTTTTTGAATGAGCATTGAAGCTTATGTCCAAACAGCTAAAATATTTTTTGTAACACTAGAGTACATGGGAGTGAAAAGTAGCTGTTGCTAAATAATATATATAGTAAGTCTACTATCAGTTCAACTTTTTTAAAAAAGAAAACATTTCTGAGAAAAAGGCATGCCATCTCAATTGAAAAATAAAACTTGTTAAAATACTAGGAAAATATTTTATTTGTAAAGAAAGAATGTCAAGTGTTTAATGCTATTTTAAGACATTTTTCTAAAGGTTTTCCTCTCAAAGTAAAAACTTAATAAACTAACTTTTATAAACAGAGTTCAGTCTATTTTGACATTTATTAAATACCTTGACTGTATGAAGTAAAGAAAACACTAACATTTAGAGACATAACTCTCAATGAACTTAAATAGTTACAAAGGAAGTCAAACAAAAAGCCATTAGGGCCTTAATACCAAACAAAAGATAAAATATTCATTTTATGACTTTTAAAAATTTTCCTAAGCCTTCCCTTTCCTTCATTAGAAGTGCCTGTATCATTCTTTCACCCTGCCCACCTCTTTTATCCAACCAGTCCATTCTAAAGGAGAGCAGTCCTGGGTGTTCATTGGAAGGACTGATGCTAAAGCTGAAATTCCAATATGCTGGCCACATCATGTGAAGAGTTGACTCATTGGAAAAGACTCTGATGCTGGGAGGGATTGAAGGCAAGAGGAGAAGGGGACAACAGAGGATGAGATGACTGGATGGCATTACCGACTGGATGGACATGAGTTTGAGTGAACTCCGGGAGTTGATGATGGACAGGGAGGCCTGGCGTGCTGCAATTCATGGGGTCTCAAAGAGTCAGACATGACTGAGCGACTGAACTGAACTGAACCCCTTTTATAAGTCTACTTCTGGCCACAGCTATGTTAAGAGTATAAGATCTTAGAGTCAGCAGAGACTATAGATCCTGCAGGTCCAACCCCCTCAATTTAGAGGGCATGACTGAAACTTTTTCCAGCTTTTAAGTTCTTTAAAGAAAACTTTTCTAAGAACAAAAGGTTTGTCCAACCTAGTCAGATTCAAGAGCTTTTTAACACATTATAACATCTCTAAAAAGACAGTTTAAAAAGAACATGATCACAATTCAGTCACAATTTCTGTATCAAAATACAGTTATCCACTAAATTTCAAAGATTTGGCAGATGTTACTTAGGGTAAAATATTCTTTAATTTAGCATATAATGCAACAGTTAATATACCTTAGGTGGATTTTAGTCGTATGAGGTTTCCATCTGAATTAAGGAAATTAAGAGAATTGGGAAATTAAAAAAATTCAGAAGGTAAGTCTTCCTTATATTTTTGTACATTTAATAAAATATTTAGCTGGATCTCATCCAATACATGTCACTAAATACAAAAAAAAAGGAAAGAAAAAAGAAAAAGTGACCTATATACTTTTCCAAGAGACCACAGGTAGATGGATACTAATAATATCAACTGACTAGAAAGGAATTAAATTGTGTTTTACTATTAATGATTGAGAATATTTTTCATAACAGAGAAAAATCTAAACTGGAATTTACCTATGTTTAATTAAATTCATCATTGAGGACAGAGCCTAATAAATAATGATTAAAGGAGGTGCAGGTGGCACAGTGATAAAGAATCTGTCTGCCAATGCAGGAAACACTGGAGAAGCAGGTTCAATCCCTAGTTGAGGAAGATCCCCTGGAGTAGCAAATGGCAATCCACTCTGGTATTCTTGCCTGGAAAATTCCATGGAGAGAGGAGCCTGACAGGTTATAATCCATGGGGTTGCAAAGAGTTGACATGACTGAGCAACTGAGTACATGCACACACACACACGCACACACACACACACACACACACACACACACAAGTGACTACTATCATGAGCCCAGTTTTTGAGTTTGACAGAACACTCTACTTAAAGATGCAGTGAGACTGACTATACATTACTAATTTCCAACTCCAGAAAGATACTTCAAGAATGCCAAATGCCACTGCAAGTATTATTTTGATATTCCTTCTTATCTACTCCTTTCTTATAAATTACCAGTGAAGAAAGAGTAGAAGTTTCTAGAGTTGAGATAGTGAGATAGTTTAGTTTAGGGTTTTTGTGTTTTTTTTTTTTTTTTTCTAAGGCAAGCAAATATGATGTTTTGTTTCTTGGCTTTTATTCATATCAGGTAGGTGCTCGCCCACTTGACAAAAAGTTATAGCACAACAGCCTATTCACAACATATGGTTTTGAGCATCAAGGTTCAAGATCAGAATGAAACCAATCATAAGGGTGCCCTCGTACTGAACCACCAAGTTGGTACCACAGGGCAGATAAAAACCTAGTAAATGGGCTGATTTCAGAGCTTGGGCTAAGTTAGCTGAGTTAGCAGCTGGTAGTTTTTTGTTTTGCCTTGTTTACTGTTATTTTCATTTCACCTGCAAAACCAAAAGTTTATTAGGGCATAGTGGTAGCCAGTGTATTACAGTTCCAAATTGTTCTTAATGATTGTTTCAGCTTTGTGTGCATGTTTATGGGCATCCGTGTGTGTGTAGCTGAATATTTTGATGCTTAATTTCCTTTAAGACTTAAGTTTCCAGCTTAAAGATCATTTTTATTATGGAGAGGAAAGATCCTAAAAGTCTGCTTTGTCAGCCATCACTTAACAAAACAAAACAGAAACAAAATGTTCTCTAGACAGAGAACATTCTTTCTCTAATTATCAAATAATAGGAAACAGAACAAAACAACTGTTTTTGTTGGCATTTGTTACAAACCCCAGTCCATTCTATGTCTCCTTCTTTTTACATTATCCAGAGTTCATATAAAGCTTTGGATTCATTTTTTTAATTTCTCCAAGTTTATGAATCTTCCCTTTTGTAAGTATGATTAAAATAAATCCATGGTCACCTAAGAAGCCTTTCTTTCCTTCTCATTTGAATTAAAGTTGTCAAGATTAATTTTAAAGAACTTACATTCCCATGAGTCACAGTGTAAAAAGACTTTTATATTTAACTTAAATCCATCCAACAAAAGAGAAACTGGTGAGTGACAGGAAAGTCATAAGAGTTTTTAGTGTCTGAATGAAGCTTTGATATTATCTAGTTGAATCTGAACATTTTATACTTAAGAAAACTGAAGTTTAGAGATACTTGGATCAAATCATAGATAGCATATGGACTGATGATCAGCTATTTGACTTAACATTTAATATTTCTGGTGAAAAATTGTTATGATTCAGTCATTAATAGGGATCAAAAGAAATACTAGCCATATTTAGAATTTAGAAAATCATATTTTACAAACTTGAGAAAATCTATATAAATCGACCTTACGTCTACAAATGAAAATAAATATAGCAATTATTAGGTTGTCATGTTCAAGAATTTGGGAAGAAATTTGAAATATTTATGAAATGGGGAAAGCAGTTAAGTATACCTGATTGAAAAAGGAAAAAAACAAAAAAGAGAGAAAGAAAACAGGATGGGTTTTAAAAGTCAACAAAAACAAGTCTGAAGATCTATTATAGAGTTAATTCCACAAAAACTATTATTAAGGCCTACTATTCTCAAGGCTATTCTATCTAGACATTGTTTGATAGAATTTCCAGGCTGGTATTGTCTTTAAAACACTTATGCCAAAATATAAAATCCTACACTTAGCATACTTGACGAAATGAAATTCCCATTTGCTTCTCATTAGCTCCAACATGAGCACATGCAGCTACAGGATGTCTATTGCAATTATGACTAGAATTTCAAAAATAAACAAGGAAAATTTCCATACTAACTAGGAAATGTTGAAAAACCATATGCCACAAAATTTGAGATATTTACCATTTAAAAAACTATACTGAAAACTCAATCCCAAAAGTCATACTTGAGACAAAGATTGATCCAGAATATGCGAAAGAGCCCTTTATAGAACCAAGTAAACAGGTCATAGTAGAATTAGAGCATACATGGATTCGAATATGATGTTTAAGAACCTCATGAGACCTCAAAAACTAAACAGAGTGATGAAGCCATGGGAAGTTTATTCCGAGTTTATATTAATAGTTCACTTGGACAGTTTTACAAGAATAGAACTGGAACATTGTGATAGCTCATTTTGAACTTGGAAAACTGAGCCAGGCAAAGAACTGGATCACTGTTTCACCTAAGTGGTTGGATTCATGTAAACGAATAACAAAGATGTTAAAAATCAGGCACTGACTGACTTCAGCTCTGATGCATTATGCAGGTTACTGGGTACCTGGAGTAACAAAGTATAACCCAAGTAAATTTAAATCTAGTTTGGTCTCTTTGATTGAAGTGGAGTCCTGGAAGAAAATCTAAAAATCTTACACTGCATTCCAAATCCTAATACTGAACCATTTACAGACAAACAGAACAAATTTATACCAACTCTATGGAAAAAGGTATATTTCAGCTGAAAAGGCTACTCTGAAGTCTCTAAATGTATACAACAACAGTAAAATAATAGAAGAAAGTTTCCATTACATAAAGTGAAGAAAGTGAAAGTGAAGTCACTCAGTTGTGTCTGACTCTTTGGGACCCTATGGACGGTAGCCTACCAGGCTCCTCCGTCCATAGGATTTTCCAGGCAAGAGTACTGGAGTGGGGTGCCATTTCCTTCTCCAGGGGATCTTCCCAACCCAGGGATCGAACCTGGGTCTCCCACATTGTAGGCAGATGCTTTACTGTGTGAGCTACCAGGGAAGTCTCCATTACATAAAGAAACACTTAAATCTTCAGACCAACAGTATTCAAGCAATGCAAAAAAAAAATATAATTAAGAGTCACAAAATAATCCATCAAGTACTCATTTATTCTACAAATACTTTATTTGTTGGAAATGTCAGGAAGCAAACAGATCAAATTTCCTACCTTCATGGAGCTTAAATTCTAGTAAGTGAAAGTTACTCAGTAGTGTCTGACTTTTTGCAACCCCATGGACTATACAGTCCATGGAATTCTCCAGGCTAGAATACTAGAGTTGGTAGCCTTTCCCTTCTCCAGGAAATCTTTGCAACCCAGGCCTCCGGCATTGCAGGAGGACTTTACCAGCTGAGCCACCAGGGAAGCCCAAGAATAAAGGGGTGGGTAGTCTATCCTTCCTCCAGCAGATCTTCCTGACCCAGGAATTGAACCAGAGTCTCCTGCATTGCAGGTGATTCTTTACAAACATGCTATCAGGGAAGATGAAATTCTAGTAAAGGCAAACATAATATATTAGGTAAGCTACATATTAAAAGATAATAAATGCTCAGGAGAACAGCAAATAAAGAAAATGTTAGAGGGGAAAGGTTGGTTTCTACTTTTAAATAATATGGTTGAGAAGGATCTCCTTACAAATGTAATACCGGGGCTATGACTGAAAAATGTGATGGAGGGGCAGTTTAATATCTAGGGAAAAGTATTCCATGTAGAAACATAACCTGTTTGCTCTATTTCAAAATATACTTCCATCTTAAAGTTTTTAATGTCAACAAAAATTATAAAAATAAAAAAGCCAGGCAGAAAAGCAAAATTCCTAACAAAGGGTAAATAAAATATCATACTTCCCTTCTCAAGTACTGGTAACAGAACACTATACAAAAATTTTTACCACGTCTAGAAGAAGAAAATTTTGTGTACAAAACTCTAAATGATCCAAAACTGTCTTTCACTTTTGACAAATCTGAAAGTCATTTTTGCTCATGCTTGAGTTCAGGAATTGTGTTATTAAAAATGCTAAAAAATTACCAAATATCTAAAATTACCTAAAGAATAAAAATTACGTATTGAAGAAATAGAGTGCAAGTGTAATCTAATTAGAGATCTGAAGAATGAAAAACTTATGGTTTGGGGAAAAACTAGTGTGGAAGGTGAAACAATCTTTCAATTTTTACTAAATAATTACTGTGACTATATAATACAACAATGCAAGGTCAAATTATTTTTAAAGTGAAAACGTTTATTTCTGTCACCACTTGGTTCTCTGGTGGCACTTATTTATGAAGAATATTTCCTTAAGTTCCTGATTATAACTGTCTTTGTTTGATTTTTTTTACTTGAAGAAAAAAAAATATTGTCGTTGTTCACTCGTTAAGTCCTCTCCTACTTTTTGTAACCTATGGACTGCAGCACCCCAGGCTCTTCTGTCCCCCACTGTCTCCTGAATCATGTGATGCTAACTAACCATTTCATCTTCAGTCATCCCCTTCTCCTTTTGTCTTCAATCTTTCACAGCATCAGGGTCTTTTCCAAGTAAGCTCTTGGCATTAGGTGGCCAAAGTATGGGAGATTCAGCTTCAGCATCAATCCTTCCAATGAATATTCAAGGTTAATTTCCTTTAGCACTGACTGCCTTGATCTCCTTGCTGTCCAAGGGACACTCAAGAGTTTTCTCAAAAACCACAATTTGAAAGCATAAGCTTTTCATTGCTCAGCCTTCTTTATACTCCAACTCTCACATCCATATATTACTGGGAAAACTATGGCTTTAACTATACGGGCCTTTGTCAGCAAACTTATGTCTCTGCTTTTTAATATGCTATGTTTCTTATAGCTTTTCTTCCAAGGAACAAGTGTCCTTTAATTTCACACCTGCAGTCACTATCTGCGGTGATTTTGGAGCATCAGTCAGACAGTTCAGTCGCTCAGTCATGTCTGACTCTTTGAGACCGCATGGACTGCAGCACGCCAGGCTTCCCTGTCCATCACCAACTCCTGAAGCCTACTCACACTCATGTGCACCGCATCGGCATTGCCATCCAAGTATCTCATCCTCTGCCGTCCCCTTCTCCTCCCACCTTCAGTCTTTCCCAGCATCAGGGTCTTTTCCAATGAGTTTGTTCTTCATATCAGGTGGCCAAAATATTGCAGTTTCAGCTTCAGGATAGGTCCTTCCAATGAAAATTCAGGAATGATTTCCTTTAGGATTGACTGGCTAGATCTCCTTGTAGTGAAAGGGACTCAAGATTCTCCAACACCACGTTCAAAAGCATCAATTATTCAGTGCTCAGCTTTCTTTATAGTACAACTCTGACATCCACATGTGACTACTGGAAAAACCATAGCCTTGACTAGACGGACCTTGCTGGGAGCCACCATGGGAGATCCCACCCATGACAAAGGTCATGCGGAAGAGCCCTGACAGGCAAGGGCGGATCAGGCCTCGAGGGACTCCCTGAATCTGCTCGAGCATCCACCCCAAAACCAGAATCTGTCTGTCTTACTATTTTTTGCCTTTCACCAACTCTTCTGACATTAACAGGGGGCTATCCCCGACCACATTTCTCTGGAAAATGTCAACTTAGGGCTTTAGTTAGTAAGTCTCCTGGGCATGAAAGGAATATTTCTATTTTAACCCCTCTGTTGGCTTTCTAGCTTGCTTGACAGGTTTATCCATACTCTTGCAATTAACACACATGATTGTTCACAACTCCCCAGACTTGAAAGGCACGGGAAGCCAAAACATTCTAAAAGTCCTGATGAGCATAGAGTCCTTTAAGGGATGAAAAATTATTAGAATAGATAGTACTGCTAAAGGGCTTCATTATTGGGCCAATGCTTGCTGCCAAGTGCCCATATCCCTTATCCATTGTGCACCTGGGAGTGCATTAGTTAACATAGTTGAAATGTAAGAAAAACAAGTAGCAGCCTTGGATTTAACCACATCAGACCTTTGAGCTAATTGGTTCTTTCTTTGTTGTGACCCACTGCACCTTCGCTCCATGAGAATGTAACTCTCTTTAGTACTTTCTGAGGCTGGGAGAAATAAAGAAGAAACACTTTAAGGGAAAACAAGTTTTCTGGTTGAGCAGCCTTTATCAAAAAAGGGTCATAAAATGTCCACAGGCCTCCAAGGCCAGAAGATAATGTACACAACATTGTTTATGGGAAAGGTATGCAGAAAAAATCCTGGTTTTGATAAAGACAAAACAGATGTAAGGTTTGGGCTGACTCTGTATGACTTTGCATCTTTCATTTCCCTCTAGTACAAGTTAAGGTATAAAAGTTCCTTTTGAAAATAAAGTTATGGGCCTTGCTCACGGAAGCTTGGTCTCCCTGTGTCATTCTTTTTTTTCCTTTTCCCTCCTTTTCTCTCTCTGTTCTTCCTTCAGGATGACTCCTTGGGGCACAGGGGCTCTCGGAGTTCACTTTTTTGCCTGGGCTTCTAAGACCTGATCGGGAAGGCGCCCTGCATCTTCACTAGGGAGGGGACGTCCTGCGTCCTCACCCCACCGAGAGGGCGCCTGCGGCCTCCGTGAACAGAGCAAGTTCCATGCCAGGAGCTTTATTGGCTTTCTGTGTTTATCAAGGAAGATCAAGCCCTGCTCTCTGCTTTGCTATCCTTTCACCTAGGTCGTCATCCTGAGGGTAACCCTGGATCCTGCTGGGGCTGGACCCCTGCAAGACCTTTGTTGGTAAAGCAACGTCTTTGCTTTTTAATACTCTGCCTAGGTTGGTCTTAGCTTTTTCCAAGGAGTAAGCATCTTTTAATTTCATGGCTGCAGTCATTTTCTGCAGTGATTTTGGAGCCCCCCAAAATAAAGTCTCTCAATGTTTCTATTGTTTCCCCATCTATTTGCCATGAAGTGATGGGACTGGATGCTATGGTCTTAGTTCTCTGAATGTTGAGTTTTAAGCCAACATTTTCATTCTCCTCTTTCATTTTCATCAAGAGGCTCTTTAGTGCTTCGTCACTTTCTGCCATAAAGGTGGTATCATCGGCGAATCTAAGGTATTGATATTTCTCCCGGCAATCTTGATTCCAGCTTGTGCTTCTTCCAGCCCAGCGTTTCTCATGATGTACTCTGCATACAAGTTAAATAAGCAGGGTGACAATATATAGCCTTGACATACTCATTTCCCAACTTGGAACCAGTCTGTTGTTCCATGTCCAGATCTAACTGTTGCTTCTTGACCTACATATGGATTTCTCAGGAGGCAGGTCAGGTGGTCTGGTATTTCCATCTTTTAAAGAATTTTCCACAGTTTGATGTGATCCACACAGTCAAAGGTTTTGGCCAAATAAATAAAGCAGAAAGATGTTTTTTCTTCAATTCTCTTGCTTTTTTGATGATCCAGCAGATGTTGGCCATTTGATCTGTGGTTCCTCTGCCTTTTCTAAATCCATCTTGAACATCTGGAAGTTCACAGTTCACATGTTGAAGCCTGACTTGAAGAATTTTGACCATTTCTTTGCTAGTGTGTGAGATGAGTGCGATTGTGTGGTAGTTTGAACATTATTTGGCATTGCCTTTCTTTGGGATCAGAATGAAAACTGACCTTTTCTAGTCCTGTAGCCACTGCTGAGATTTCCAGATTTGCTGGCATATTGAGTGGAGCACTTTCACAGCATCATCTTTAGAATTTGAACTAGCTCAACTGGAATTCCATCACTTCCACTAGCTTTGTTTGTAGTGAGGCTTCCTAAGGTCCACTTGACTTCCCATTCCAGGATGTCTGGCTCTGGGTGAGGGATCACACTATCGTGGTTATCTGGGTCATGAAGATCTTTTTCATACAGTTCTTCTGTGTATTCTTGCCACCTCTTCTTAATATCTTCTGCTTCTGTTAAGTCTGTAACATTTCTGTCCTTTATTATGTTCATCTTTCTAAGAAATATTCCCTTGGTATTTCTAATTGTCTTGAAAAGAACTTTAGTCTTTCCAATTCTATTGTTTTCCTCTATTTCTTCACATTGGTCACTGAGGAAGGCTTTCTTGTCTCTCCTTGCTATTCTCTGGAACTCTGCATTCAAATGGGTATATCTTTCTTTTTCTCCTTTGATTTTTGTTTCTCTTCTTTTCACAGCTATTTGTAAGGCCTCCTCAGCAACCATTTTTCCTTTTTTCATTTCTTTTTCTTGGGGATGGTCTTGATCACTGCCTCCTGTACAATGTCATGAACCTCCATCCATAGTTCTTTAGGCACTCTATCATATCTAATCTCCCGAATCTATTTGTCACTTCCACTGTATAATCATAAGGGATTTGATTTAGGTTATTCCTGAATGGTATAGTGGTTTTCCCTACTTTCTTCAACTTAAGTCTGAATTTGGCAATACGGAGTTCATGATCTGAGCCACAGTCAGCTCCTAGTCTTGTTTTTGTTGACTGTATAGAGCTTCTCCATCTTTGGCTGCAAAGAATATAATCAATCTGGTTTCTGTGTTGACCATCTGGTTATGTCCATGTGTACAGTCTCTTGTGTTGTTGGAAGAGGGTATTTGCTATGACCAGTGCATTCTCTTGGCAAAACTCTGTTAGCCTTTGACCTGCTTCGTTTTGTACTCCAAGGCCAAATTTGCCTGTTACTCCAGGTAGCTCTTGACTTCCTACTTTTGCTTTCCAGTCCCCTATAATGAAGAGGACATCTTTTTTGGGTTTTAGTTCTAGAAGGCCTTGTAGATCTTCATAGAAAAGGTCAACTCAGCTTCCTCAGCATTACTGGTCAGGGCATAGACTTGGATTACTGTGATATTGAATGGCTTGCCTTTGAAACGAACAGAGACCATTTTGGGTCTTTTGAGACTGCCTCCAATAGTGCATTTTGGACCCTTTTGTTGCCTATGATGGCTACTCCATTTCTTCTAAGGGATTCTTGCCCCCGGTAGTAGATATAATGGTCATCTGAGTTAAATTCACCCATTGCAGGCCATTTTAGTTCACTGATTCCTAAAATATTGATGTTCACTCTTGCCATCTCCTGTCTGACCACTTCCAGCATGCCTTGATTCATGGACCTAACATTCCAGATTCCTATGCAATATCATTCTTTACAGCATCAGACTTTATTTCCTTCACCAGTCACATCCACAACTGGTTTTTTTTTGTTTTTTGTTTTTGCTTTGACTCCATCTTGTCATTCTTTCTGGAGTTATTTCTCCACTCTTCTCCAGTGTCATATTTGGCACCTATCAACCTGGGGGAGTTCATCTTTCAGTGTCCTACTTTTTTGCCTTTTCATACTGTTCATGGGGTTC
This sequence comes from Bubalus bubalis, assembly GCF_019923935.1. Lineage (NCBI taxonomy): Eukaryota > Metazoa > Chordata > Mammalia > Artiodactyla > Bovidae > Bubalus > Bubalus bubalis. The sequence continues at coordinate 48,620,591 of NC_059173.1, forward strand.
TCAAGCCAAGAATACTGAAGTGGTTTGTCATTCCCTTCTCCAGTGGGCCACGTTTTGTCAGAACTGTCTGCTATGACTCATCTGTCTTGTGTGGCCCTCCCGGACATGATTCATAGTTTCACTGAGCTATACAAGGCCGTGGTCCACGTGATCACTTTGGTTAATTTTCTGTGATTGTGGTTTTCATTCTGTCTGCCGTCTGATGGATAATGATAAGAGGCTTATGGAAGTTTCCTGATGGGGAGACTGACTGAAGGGGAAACTGGGTCTTGTTCTCATGGGCAGGGCCATGTTCAGCAAATCTTTAATCCAGTTTCCATTGATAGGCGGGGCTGTGCTCCTTCCCTGTTGCTTGACCTGAGGGGAAACTATGGTGGAGTTAATGAAGATAATGGAGACTCCTTCAAAAGGTCCCAGGTATGCACTGCTGCACTCAGTGCCCCTGCCCCTGCAGCAGGCCACCGCTGACCCACGCCTTTGCCGGAGACTCCTGGACACTCATGGGCATGTCTGGGTCAGTCTCTTGTGGGGTCACTGCTCCTTTCTCCTGGGTCCTAGTGTGCACAAAAGCCTAAGTATATAAAATCTGTCACTGATTCCAGGTTTCCTCTCTATTTGCCATAAAGTAATGAGACCTGATACCATGATCTTAGTTTTTTGTTTGCTTGTTTGTTTTTTAAGTGTTGAGCTTTAACTAATATTTTTAATTCTTAATTAAATGCCTGTTTTTGTAATATCTTCCTTCTATAGAAATTTCAATAAATTATTTTTGTGCATTATGTCACTACCAGTCTTTGCACCCTTAAACCAAATCTAATGCTTGAGATTGCTTGGAACACCCGAATAATTTAAAGCCCAAATGACAAGAAACCAGGATGCTCATCTCTTCAAGGACTGTTTTGTCTTCTTTGTTTCTGAACCCTTAATCTGCTGATAAATACACACATGTACAGACACACAGATGTGTGTGTGTGTGTGTGCGCGTGTGTGTGTTATGTAGTTTCTTTAACAAGTTACTGTAAGCTTAGTGGCTTACAGCAATACAAATTTATTATCTTGAGGACAGAAATCTAAGTAAATCTGCAAGGACCCCTTCACTTTGAAGGCCCTAGGAGAGAATCTATTTTCTCATATTTCTAACTTCTGGGGTTGCTTAAATTCCTTGGCTTGTGCTTCCCTCTACCATATTTGAAGCCAGCAGAATAGCATATTCAACCTCTAACTCTGCTTCCATTATCATACCTCCTTCTATAATTGACACTCATGCCTCCTTTCATAAAGACTCTTGATCACAGTATGCTCATACAAATAATCCAGGATAATCGAAATCCTTAATTTAGTTATATATGCAACATCCTTTTGCCATGTAAGCTAATATATATTCACAGGTTATGGAGATTAAGACATGGAGTTTTGGGGGTCATTATTCAGCCAAATGTGTGTGTTCATGGGGACATGCATATCAAGGTATCCTAGTTGCAATGAAAAATGCATTATTTCAGTCTGTTTTCTCTCTCTCTTTTTTTTTTTTTTTTTTTTTTTTTTTTTTTGCTGTTAGGCTATAGCCTATTTTACAGATTAAAAATTAAGTGAACATTGATTTCTTGTTATCTTGTGAAGAACTGCCACTAGGAAATTCATAGGACAATTACTCAATGAATATGGTCAATTAGCTATTCTACACAGATTGTAAGCTTTACAAATTTCTAATGGTGGAGTTAATTAATATAGATACATACAATACCTCAACTTTTACCTATAAAAGTAAAAAAAAGATCTAAGCAATAAAAATCACTGAGAGCTTAGAGGAGAATTTATCTGAGAGAGAAGATATAAACATTTCAGAACATATTTTAGTTCTTTCTTAGCTTTTAGAAACCTCCAAATCCCCTACTCGCATACAGAAAGTGCTCCTTGAGTAATTTCAAATTCTCAGGTGCTTTCATTCAAGAGAAGTTTGGGAAGATTTTTGCCTGCGGGCCTTAAGAGCACTAAATCCTATAGTACAAAATACCACCTAGGCTTCTGAGCTTACTACTGTCTTCAAAAAGCTCTCTCATTGGGGAGCATTCTAAAATAATTTTAGGCAGCATGACATATTATTTAAACACACATAGACATTGCTGCTTTAAAAAGCTTTCAAAAGCAGCTGATTCTAATTACTAACACCAACAAAGTAAATATTACCTATAATCATGGTGATAATATGTAAGAGGAAATAGATACTAAGACAAATACTGCTATGCTGCTGTAACACAAAGGAGAAGCAGACTCAAGGGCAAAGGAAGTTGTGGTTTAGTTTGATATCCTCAAACACATATAGTTATTATTGTCATCATCAGGATGGTGGTGATATCATAAATCAATTTCCTGAATGACAGATACGGACAATCATGAGCTAGAGCCTAAGAGTTTGAATGCTCTTGTGTAGTCATGTGTAGTGAATTATGGGGATAGGATATTACACCAATAGCTTGCATTGTAAAGGCAACACTGCAGCATTTTGTATATCATGAGCTGAAAGTAGTTATCAGTAGAGATGGGAGTGCAAGTGATGGAGGGAAATAAAAGAATGCATTCTGAACACACAGTATTTCTGCATTATGAGGAAAAGGCAGAAGATTAGAAAATAGCAGTAACTGTGAACGTGCAGATTTTCCTTTACATCTGGGGAAAGAACTCTCTTATTTCTTTTTATTTTTTGTAGAATACATGGGAGGAAAAAAAGCCCAAGGGAATGTAGAATAAATGAGAAAAATAAAATGACAGAAAGAATTAAGTCTCAAGTGGCTTGGCTAAGCAAATTTAAATGCCTGGCTACATTCTTTAAAAATGTGCGTTTGTTTTGTGTTTGCTTCCTTTCATTAGGATATTGGTCAGTATCTGTTATTTATTCTCTACTACTGAGCACAGTTTTTGCTTAATTATTTTTATTTAAGTGAGTGAATTCTTCTAGGGTCAATCTTTAGACATTCACATTAATATGTCTTGTGATGCACAGATGACTTTATCCCAAAGCATACTGCCAGAGATGATGAACATTTTCTTTTTCTTTAGGTCATTTAATAGCTACCTTGCAGAATTAGATAGTTCTTAACACATTGTCTGACTCTCACAACATAACAGTTACACATGACATGATTAGGGATCATTCACTAAGGAAAGAGACTGTCAAATTACATTCTCCTAAGATGCCCCTTATTGATTTTACAATTTTTGTGGTGAATTTTTAGCACAACCTTTTCTAGTATTGGTGAGCTTGGACATGAGAATAATCTGACTTCCTACTTGTATGCATATCATCCTGACACCTGCTTTTCCTAAGGGGATTCAAGATTGCACAAGGCTGCCATGTTATTATAGTTTTCATGAAAGACTGCCTGAAGTGGTGTCACAACATCAGACATTCAGCTCTAGTTGACACTGAAACATCACTTACAGAAAACAGTTGCTTTGGGCATATTTTTACTTGAGCTGTGGCAACTCCATCTGATCATCTAAATGACACACCTGTGGAAATAACATTAATCAATATCTTATTCTATTACTGTTGTTATTTATTTAATTATTCATGACTTATCCAGTTTTCTACTTTGTTTTTTAGATTGCCACTTTGGCATTTATGTTTAAAATTGATATAGAATGATTTCATTTCTTATCTTCAATAGAAGAGTAAGAGAGACTCTTCATTTTCAAGATCAACATAAATACCCTATGAGAGAATTTTGAAAGCTTCCTATAACGACTACAGTTTAAGTCAACTTCTATAACAAAAGAAACTAACATGTATTTTAATGATCAAAATGTTTACCAAGAGCAATATAAAGAATTAAAGAGGAAATTTAGAGAGGACAAAACAGTTGAAGAGAAACAAAGGTTTAAATGTAGTACATTTATTTATATACTGAGGTAATGGGTGCAGTGGTAAAGAATCCACCTGGATGGGAAGGTCCCCTGGAGAAGAAAATGACAAACAGAACTCCAGTATTCTTGTCTGGGAAATCATATGACAGAGAAGCCTGGTGGACAGAGGATCCCTAGTGAGTCCATGGGATCATGAAAGAGTTGGACACAACTTAGTAGCTAAAAAATAAAACTGCATTTACATTTCTTGTCATTACTATAGGACATAAGGAAGGTGGAGGCAATACTCATGAAATATTGGCCTCTCAAATCATTTCTTACAGACTTTGTTTCCTTCAAAACATTGGTTTTCAAAAACTCTGAAGTGTAGTGCTGTACCATTTCTTACTAAACAAGTTTTGAGAATATTTCATGTAATATAGCTCCTTATGATTGTATTATATATCTTCTAGGTGATAAGCCCTTTACTGCCTTATTCTAAGAAAGAGAAAAAAAAAAAGTTTCTGACATCCTCATCACTATGTCTCTTTCTGACAGTTCCAGTAGAGCCTCACAGTGCTGCTTGATTTTCTCTCCTGACAGCAAGCCAAGCCAGTCACCAATTCAAGTGACAGAGAAGGTGGTGGAACGGGGGAGGGAGAGAAAGGTGAAAGTTAGATTTAAATAATAGCTTGAACATATTTCTCATAGCTTAAAATATATCATAGATCAAAACAATACATATTTTGGCTAAAATATCCAATTCTAGCCAACCTTAGTCTAATTCTTATTCCTCCATGTAACCTCAGATTATTGCTTCTTCCAATATCTTATATAATCCTGCCTATTATTATTTGAAATTACAGATATTATCACTTCATTTTAGGAAGAAATAAACTGCAGACTGTACCCTTATGATTTTAATTTATGGAGATGACTGAGTGATGACAGGGAGATGCCAATGCCATTGGCAGATTTTCATTTATCACTTGTATTTCCTGAGAAAAGAGAGCATGCTACACCATGCAGAGTCATATAGAGAGCCACTGAGTCTAGTCAGGAGGCAGACACAGGAGCAAGGAGGAAACTGAGGTCAGAACTTCTAGTACTGGGGTTTCTGTGGAAATGCAAGGCAGAGCATACAGTTTAGGGTTGGCTAGTTTGAACAATTCCTTTCAACTCTGGGCTCTTGTTGACTGGTGCCTTGTCTTTGAATGATTTAGGGCTGGGTATAGAACACTGATTTGTGTGTTAAAGTTAGGTAAGAAGTTTCTTTGGAGAAGGCAATGGCACCCCACTCCAGTACTCTTGACTGGAAAATCTCATGGACGGAGGAGCCTGGTAGGCTGCAGTCCATGGGGTCACTAAGAGTTGGACACGAGTGAGCGACTTCACTTTCACTTTTCACTTTCATGCATTGGAGAAGGAAATGGCAACCCACTCCAGTGTTCTTGCCTGGAAAATCCCAGGGATGGGGGAGCCTGATGGGCTGCCGTCTATGGGGTCGTACAGAGTTGGACACGACTGAAGCGACTTAGCAGCAAGAAGTTTCTTGGGGCTATAGATTCAGGATTGATTGGTTTGCATGCAAAAGACTTGCTTATAGACATGTTGTTATTATCTTTAGGAATTAGGTAGCCTTAGGAGGGAACTCTCTCCTCAGGTCTATAAAGTCCCCAAATGCCAAAGCACCAAGAATACAGAAAATGAGAAAATTTTGTTGTTAATGTAATTGACCATGTGATGAATGGATACCAAATAAATAAATGCTGAATCAAAATCACAGAAAGCAGGACTTAGCAAAACATAAGACATTGGAAATGTCTCTATGAAAGGCAGGTTTTTGGTTGGATACTAGAGCCAGAGTTGGTGGTTTCTACAATGATTAATATATCAGTGCAACATCAGGCAAAATAAGGATCTTTTTTTTTTCTTTTTCTTTTTCACATTTAAAGGAGGCATAACTAAAGAAAGTAAGTGACCTAAAAATAGTTACCTCTGTTGAATGGTTACAATTGGAAAGCATATGTATTTCACTTCATAAAAGTCATGGATGCACGAACACTCACTTCCAGTTCTCAAAAAGGAATAATACAAACAAAAAGCTTATATTAGTCTCTGAGCTTAGAACTGTTAATATATATTAGGGAAAACTTTTCATTTGGTAATACTTTTAATATTAAAGTACTTATTCCCTCAGCTTTCTGTTTTTCCAGTGTCATACCTATAAATACCTGCCCACACTCCATGGTTATTCTTTTTCCCCTGTTCCACATTAGAAAAATAGGTAAAACTTCATTCCAAAGCAGCCTTCACCATCTACGCTATAGATCTCATCAGGATTTTTGCTGTTGATAACTTCCCCTCTATTCTGAGTCTCATGTATCATTCATATAGTCTATACAGGTTTATTCAGTGCTTATTTTGTTACTGGGTCTATCTAGGTTTTAGGGCAATGGCGACTGGACAACAACAAGTTTCAGGGACATGGCATCTGTAAATGCAACCTTTTTTTTGAAAAAGTGTCTTTGCAGATATCATTAAGAATCTCAAAATAAGATTATTCTAGATTACCAGAGTGGGTCCTACATTGAATAACACTTGTCTTTGTAAGGGAAGAGAAGACCCAGATAGAGGAGGAAGGGAAGACCAAGGAGGAGGCAGAAATGGGAACTATGCTGTGATAAACTAAAGAAGGTCTGGAGTCACAGAAGGCAGAAGAAGCAAAGAAGGATTGTCTCCAAGGGTCTTTGGAAGGGCGTGGATATCTTTAGGATGAACTATACGAAAATGTTGATTCTATCATTTTGTCCACAGAAATGTCAATTTCTTCTTGCTTGAACACAATACAAGCTTCCAGAACTCTAATTTTAGTAGGTTTGGCTACAGATATAAATACTTTGAATCATCAGGCTGTTTAAATGTTTTAAATACAAAGGGAAAAAATTTCATAATGTGAAAAGAGATTTGGAAAACACAGGTATTGAGGATAAATATAAAGGAGGAGATAGAGCTATCTGAGATGCTGAGAAGGAATAGTCAACCTCATCAGCCAGAACTATAATAGACTTAACTGGTCCCATAAATAGGGTAAAATAATACGAATTTCAAATATATTCTAGCTATGAACAACGTATCTGTATTATACAAGAAATCAATAATTTAACATACATCACTATAAACAAAAGACAAATTATGAAAACAGAAAGTAAAGTATTTTCCAACTTACAAAGGAAAACATCTGTGCACAAAATGTTTACATTTTACAAAATCAAAACTTTATATTTAAGGATATTAGCTATCAAGGCAATATATACATTCTTTTAAGATATAGATCGCCATATGCTTAATGGTCTACTCTCTCATACATGGTTTTGCTATTGGTATAGATAAATCTAGATCTACATCAATACATTATAGATGGTAGCTAGAAGTTATTCTTTCAGCAAGTTCTATTACCCATCCCCTTATTCTTTTCCATCTTGTTTCTGGTAACCATCCACATTCTTCATGATAAACTCATCTACTAAGGAAAACAATTCATTTAGCCAAATAAAGGAATAAAAAGATAAAACCATGAAGGGAGACTTTAATATATGTTTCTACATTGTGTGTGGGAATACTTTCTTAAAGAAACCAGAAGTTTTCAAAATAAAAATAATCAAGTAGTTTTAACATATTTTATTTAAATATATTTTAATTATTTACCTTTATAGTATAATAAATATAATAATTACATTTTTAAAATTTCATATTTTTTAACAAAGAAAAATTTTTGAATCATGTATTGCTATAAGATCAGAAGTTAACATAATTCTAGCAAGGTTATTGATGTTTAGCTTTTGCAACAGGAATTTGAAAGGCTGAAGAATTAATAAAGTGTGTTCAAGAGAAAGTTCTCAGAGATCATTTGAAAGCAAATGGAGACAGATGCCAGAGACAGTCACAACTTTATGTGCATGTATATGTGTTAGTCACTCAGTTGTGTCCAACTCTTGAGCCACCAGGGAAGTCCAACTTTATAGCAAGGGTTAATGAAACAGATAAACAAACAAAAAATGTTCCTTACAAGCTCAGAAATCTGTAGAGAGGAATTAACATGAAAGGTGAACCCCCTCACCACCAACTAGGAACTTTAAAATCACAGAATAGATTATAGTTTCAAGTTTTATGCCCAGATATTTTGTCTCTAATTGGTGAATTTCTCTAATATAGATTTCAGATGAACTGAATTCTATATTATGTGGTCTTTTCTGACTGGCTTTCACTATGTATAGTGCTTTTAAGGTTCATTCATGCCATAGTATGACCAGTATTTTGTTCCATTTTATGCACAAACAATACTCCATCATAGGGAAACACTGCATTGTGTATCCAGTCTTCTGTCAACAGACACTTTGGTTGTCTTCACCCTTTGCTATCATGAATATTGCAACCATAAACATTCACACACGTTTCTGTTTGGAAATATGGTTTCATTTTTCCTGGGCATGTGCCTAGCAGTAGAATTACTGAGTCATACAGTTATATCTATGTTTAATACTTTGAGAATCTGACAGACTGTATTCCAAAACAGTTGTACCATCTTACATTCCCACTAGCAGAACACAAGGGTTCTGATTTTGCCACATTTTTGCCAATGCTATGTTATGTGACTTTCTGATTCTAGCATCCTATAGGATGCGAGGTGACATTTCACTGTGATTTTTCTTGCCCTTCTTGATGACCAATTATTATGACTATCCCTTTCCAAGCAGACTGGCCAGTTGTATATTTTCCATGGAAAGATGCTTACTTAGATCCTGCTAACTATTTTTTAATTGGGTTATTTATCTTTGTGTTATTGTGCTGTTAAGAGTTCTTTATATATCCTAGATGAAAATACTTTATAATACATACAACTGAAAAATATTCACTCATATTCTGTGGGCTGTCTTTTTACTTTCTTGATGGTGTCCTCTGAAGCACAAAACTTAATTTTTTTTAAGACTAAATTCAATGTATCTATCTTTCATTTGTTGCCAGTTCTCTTGGTGTCATAGATAGGATGTGAAAAGTGAAAGTGTTAGTCCCTCAGTTCTGTTCAACTCTTTGCAACCCCATGGACTATAACCCACTAGATCCCTCTGTCCATGGAATTCTCCAGGCAAGAATACTGGAGTGAGTAGCCATCCCCTTCACTAGGGGATCTTCCCCACCCAGGGATTGAACCCAGGTTTCTTGCATTGTGGGCAGATTCTTTATCATCTGAGCCAGCAGGGAAGCCCCATAGTAAGGATATTTTTGCCAAAATCAATGTCATGAGTATAATCCCTCTTTATTTCTAAAAACCTTATACTCTCTGCTATTATATTAGGCATTTGATTTCTCTTGAGCCCTTTTTCTTTATATGTGGGGTAAAAGGACCAATGTCATTCCTTCACACATCAATCCAGTGTCCCAGCAACATTAATTGAAAATACTATTTTTCTTCATTGGATAGTTTTGGTGTTCTTGTCAATATTTACAATAGCTAGGACATGGAAGCAACCTAGATGTCCATCGACAGATGAATGGACAAGGAAGTCGTGGTACATATACACAATGGAATTTTGCTCAGCTATAATAAGGAACACATTTGAGTCAGTTCTAATGAGGTGGATGAACCCAGAGCCTAGATAGACTACTATATAGAGTAAAGCAAGTTAGAAAGAGAAAGACAAATAATGTATATTAATGTATATATATATGTGTATATATATATATATATATATATATGTATGTATATGGGATCTAGAAAGATGGTATGGATGATCCTACATGAAGGGCAACAAAGGAGACACAGATGTAAAGAATAGACTTTTTGATCCAGTGGGAGAAGAAAAGGGTGGATGATTTGAGAGAATAGCATTGAAACATACATTACCATATGTAAAGTAGATAAACAGTGCGAGTTTGATGTATGATGCAGGGAACCCAAAGCTGGTGCTCTGTGACAACATGGAGGGATAAGGTGTGGAAGGAGGTGGGCAGAGGGATCAGGATGGAGGAGCCACATGTATACCTTGGCTGATTCATATTGATGTATGGCAAAAAACCATCACAATATTGTAAAGTGATTATTTTCCAATTAAAATTAATAAATTCTTAAAAAATCAATTGACTGCAGATATGTTATTTTTAATTCCTAATTCTAATCTGTTAATCTTTATCTCTGTCCTTGTGCCAATACCATCCTGACTTGATTATCATTTTTTGGTAATAACTTTTGAAATGAGGACTATGAGTCTTCCTACTTCTAGTTACACTGCTTACAAATTTTACTATTATAAGTAATACTTTGATGAAAATTCTTTTATTTTTGATAGCTTTTTGAAAAATTTCATTTTTAAGTATGACACAAGTAAAATTATTGAGCCTAACATATAAAAATATTTTATTTTAAAAATATAACTGTTTCTATATTTAACTGAAGTATGTACTCCTTCAAACTTAGTTAAACTTTAAATACTTCCAAGGTTCTAGTTTTCAGATTCTTTTATTTAGAATTTTCTCCTTCATATGTCCAATATAAATAAAGTATCTATCATTTTCTATGTATTTTCAACATTTTCTTGTATCTTTGCTGATTATTACTCTTGTTACATTGCCTTTCTCCTATGTTGTATCCTATCTTCAAAGTCTTTAAAAAAAAAAAAAAAAAAAACCCTCTGCTACAAAATTTTCCATGATGTTCTTTGCCCTAAATAGCCTCTGTAACACTTTTCTCTCTCTCTATCCTGACTTGAGTTATCCAGGCCTATTTGTTTTATCCATCATCAAACCATAATTTCCACAGTATTTGTATCATTATCAATGCACACTTTATGCATAAAAGAATTTCGAGTAATTGCTACACAAATAAATTACATTTGTATGTTACGGAAAACTGCAAAGAGCTTTGATCTCACAGCACATCCGACTCATGATTAATTCATTCTGCAGCAAGAAAACAACTTGCAAAAAAAGCAAAATCTGTGAATTGATTTTGGTAATGTGAACCATGTGAATTTTAGTACATGTTCACTGAATTGTTTGTAATGATGTTCTCAAATATTAGGACACTGTGAAATCAAGCACAGTAAGATGCTCAGTATTTAAATCTCACTATAGAATTATGATTTATTCATGTTTGAATATTAACTTAATAATATCTGAACATCTATATTGAAATAATTTAGTATATGCATAATTAATTACAGAAGAGGAGGAGATTAGAAATTAATATTTATAAACTACAAATTTCCTGTTTCTCTGCAAATATCATCAATAAATTTGTGATAGGAAATCCATCTTGAACTAATGATTTGAAAGAGAAAAAAATCCATCCCTATTATTTCACTTCCAAGAGCAGGAAATTGTTTTAAGAAAGTAATGTAGATTTTTTTTTAAGCTTTCATTTATGTATAATTTTGTTCTGAGTTTTGCTACATCAGTTATTCCTCCCTAACTTCTATTTGCGGAATTTATCCTCAGGTGGAAAGAAGCAATTAATTTGAAGAGGAAATACATTCAAAATCATAATTTCATAAGATGAAGTTTCTTTACTCATCTGTAAAATTGCTCCCTTTATCGAAAAAGAGAAGAGGCGTAAACAATCCAGGAGACAGCTCCATGGGGAGTGAAGATACATTCTAGAATACAACTTTAAAAATAAACACAGTAGAAAAGTGTTTCCTACCTGTAACATTTAACAAGCCTTATAGATATACATTCGAGAATACCAAATAACACAAAGGATATAATATTCTTGATTCCAGTTCTGTTCTTGTTAGTTTCTAACTTCTACCACTCATTTATTAGCCTCTTCCTTTTACTCTATTTTATACTTTAAGGATAAGGATTTTTATATATAATGAAAATAGCAGTTATCCTATGCTTGTTTTATAGACATCAATTCCAATGCTTCCTTTCTGAGCACATACAAATCCGCACTAATTCATTTGCTATTAATAAAAGGAAGAAATAGTACAAGTTATGAAAAAAAGAAGATACATAAATACACAAAGAAAAACCAGAACTGTATACATTATTGGGAAAGGAGGCACCTACATGCATAGGTCTGACTTCTAAATGTCCAGTGGCCAAACACAGATCCCTTCTTTGTAAAATACACTATGTACAAATTTTATCTCATATTTTTCCCTTTAAATCCCCAAAAACCCCCACAGATTTATCTATATTTATTTATATTAGTATTGTTTAGATTTATCTCTTTTAAAGCATAGTCAGGTCAATTATGCCAACCTTTTTTCAATTGAAATACATTTGACATATCACATGCCAACTAAGGTGTACATGTTAATTAGATGTATTAGCATATTATAATATGATTCAGGTGTCTAATAAGTAGTAATTCACTACAGTTTTTATATAGATCCCCAAGGTTTTTGCTATATTTTTTCTATTAGCATATCATGAAAACTCACACATTTAAAATATGAACTTTTAAAATATCCCATAATTTATATCTGTGAACTTAAGTTCCAGGGAGTCAATGCAGTTTACATTTTGAAATGTAAAAATTCCCTAAAAACATTTAATAAATATAACATTTATCACACGTTAATATTTGTTTTCTTTTCTGGGTTTCTTTTTTTTTCTGCACTAAATTAAAAGATTCTTGATGTAAGGGATTATACTTTTTATCATGGTGAATTATATGACTCAGCCAATTTTCAACTATTTTTTACCTACTAAAAATGACAATGCCATATGATTGAACTTAATATACCTATCTCCTAGGTGCCTAACTCTATTTAAGAGCAGAGTACGCGCTCTATAAATATTTGATAGATAAATGAAAAAAATTTGTGATAGTTTGTAAGATCCTCTGTCCATGAGATTTCCCAGGCAAGTAGACTGAGCAGTTTTCCATTTCTTTCTCCAGTATATAAGAGCTCGTGAAACTACCTGAGTACATGTACTTACATTGTTTCCCAGTTCTTATTCACTGAAAAGGAAAAATCAAAACTAGAACTCCTGCTTGCTAGTCAGGTAATATATAAAAGAAGTGGCCATTTCCTCCCTGACTACACACACACTGCCCCTCCCCCCTCCACACACACACACACACACACACACACACACACACACAGAGCCCAAAGAGTCACACAGACTCTTTGCATACTAATTTCCATTATACACTCTACCCCTGCATGCTCAGCCAGGAAGCTTGTATTGTGTTCAATCACACATGTAAACAAAGGAGAAAAGGGTACCAATGTAGCTTCATGTAGTAAACGTCTGGATCTTTTTCCTGAATGGAACTATCTGACTAAGTGCAGTCCTCTCTGAATTAACCTCCCACTATTCTTTGCTGCTGCTGCTGCTGCTAAGTCGCGTCAGTCGTGTCCGACTCTGTGCGACCCCATAGACGGAAGCCCACTAGGCTCCCCCGTCCCTGGGATTCTCCAGGCAAGAACACTGGAGTGGGTTGCCATTGCCTTCTCCAATGCATGAAAGTGAAAAGTGAAAGTGAAGTCGCTCAGTCGTTCCCGACTCTTAGCGACCCCATGGACTGTAGCCCACCAGGCTCCTCCGTCCATGGGATTTTCCAGGCAAGAGTACTGGAGTGGGTTGCCATTGCCTTCTCCGTCCACTATTCTCTACTCTCTTAGAAATCCTGTGCCCACATTAGTAATCTGCATTAAATCTTCATCCTTTTTCTTAGGGGATCTTTTCCTCTATCCTTTTCTTTTCATTGATGAAATTTCACGCCCAACTCAAAAGCCCTCTCTGGAGAGGTTGCCAGACCCAGAAAAGGCATTCCAAGTTTATGTTGATGAAAAAGAAGGAATAGCATTGGGAGTGTTAATTCAAAGGTTGGGATCTGAGCCCCAGCCTGTAGCTTACTTATCCAAGAGGCTCAAGCCAACCACCCTAGGCTGGCCTCCCTTCCTTTGAAAACTTGGAGCTATTGCAATCCTGATAGAAGATGCTTTAAAACTCTCTTTCGGGGGAAAGCTATTTTTTATCAGCCACCAAGTAAAACAACTTCTAAATGGGAGAGGCCATTTATGGATGTCTGATCAAAGAATCCTCAGATATCAAGTAGTGCTGATGGAAAATCCAGGACTGACTATATCCCCTTGTGAGGTTCTTAATCTAGCCACCCTCCTGCCTATCCCCAAGGGCTCTCTCCCCTTTCACTCTTGCCTAGAAACCTTGGACCACTGCGCAAAAACCCGGAAGGGATTGTCAGAAGATCCTCTGACCAATTCTGAGGAAATCTGGTACACGGATGGAAGCAGCTTTGTCTTGGATGGAAAAAGAAGAGCTGGATATGCAGTAGTCTCCAATTTTGAGGCCATAGAGGTTAAACTTTTGCCACCAGGTACTTCAGCCCAATTAGCTGAGCTCATAGCCCTGATTTGAACTTTAGAACTGGGAAAAGGAAAAAGAGTAGCCATTGACACTGACTCCAAGTATGCCTTTCTGGTGCTACATGCACAAGCTGCTTTTGGAAAGAAAGAGGCCACTTGAGCACCCGAGGTTCCCCAATCAAATATGGTGACAAAATCCTTAGGCTTTTGGAGGCAGTCCATCTGCCCACTGAGGTTTCAGTCTCCCACTGTAAAGGACACCAAAAAGGGAGCACAGAAGTGGCATGAGGGAACCAAGCAGCTGATTGGGCAGCTAAGAGAGCAGCATTACAGAACAATTACCCTATAGGGGTTGCCATCTTAGTTCCACAGACTAATTTGCCAGAAACTTCTTCATATACTGAAGGTGAGACTCTTAAAAGCTAAGAGTGTGGGCTTTCAAGAAGATCATATGGGGTGGTTCCACAAGGAGGGACTCCTTTCTCTGCCTGGGAACCTCCAATAAAGTCGGTTAGCTCCTTACATGCCACCACTCATTTAGGTGAAAAGGCCCTCCAAAGATTACTATAAAGGTCCTTCAGAAGAACAGGCCTCCAAATGACTATAAGCCAAGTGGTCTCCTCTTGTCCCACTTGCCAATTAAATAACCCCCAAGGAGCTTGAAGACCCCAGCTGGCCCAGCCTGTCCAATGAGGTGGGACCTACCCAGGAGAGGACTGGCAGATGGACTTCACCCAGATGCCAGTTTCTCAAGGGCATAAATACCTATTAGTCATGATAGATACATTCACACGATGGATTGAAGGCTTTCCCACACAGACTGAGAAGGCTGAGGAGGTGGTAAACAAACAAACAAAAAAACACCTGCTCCATGAAATCATTCCAAGATTTCGTCTGCCCAGGTCATTACAAAGTGGCAATGGGACATCATTTACTTATAAGGTTACCCAAGGGGTCTCTAAAGCATTGAGCATTACTTATTATCTCCATTGTGCCTGGAAGCCTCAGTCTTCAAGAGAAGTAGAAAGAGCCAACCAATTCTTAAAATCAGTGATAAAAAAGATAATCCAGGAGAGCTCCCTGGGATGGATGGAGGCTTTACCAATAGCTATCCTCTGCACCCATTTTGCCCCTAAGGGACAGGTTGGTCTTAGACTTTATGAGATGGTATATGGGAGACGTTTTGTTTATGCCAATGACCTTTTCCTAGATCCAGGGGCTCAGATCCTCTGGTCTTATATCATGACCATTGGACATTTCCACAGGATATAGGCTTGTGGTGTGTCAACCTAGACCCAAAAGATTCTAAGGAGTTACCACTATATGCTTCAGTGACTCAAGTCCTAATTAAAGTCTGGAAAGATGGATCTCCAAAGGCTCAACTTCAGCCAACATGGAAGGGCCTTACACTGTAATACTTTCTACACCACCACCCCCCCCCCCCAACCCCACAGCAGTCAAGATACTAGAAAACAACTCCTGGATTCACTACTCACGAGTCAAGACATGGAAGTAAACAGAAGAGGACACTCAATACACCTGTGAGCCCCTGGGAGATCTCAGATACCTATTCAGAACTACAAATGCATGCCATTCTAATGAACACCCCCCAAATTAAAATTTCATTGGATAAGATTTCTCAGGATAGCTCAAAAGAGCCAGCACAGGTTTGCAGGGGTTGTACTCCAAAACAGACAAGAACTAGATTTCCTGATCCCTAAACAAGGAAGGATTTGAGCCACTTGGATGAGACGTGCTGTTTCTGGGTAACTACCTCCAGTTAAGTTAAAGAAAGTCTCACAATCCTCAAGAAAAACATTCGGATCCTACAGGATCTCAAAGAACGAGCTGGAGTGTTCTTGGGGTGGCTACAATCTCTCTTTGGGCATCCTCCTGGTGATGGGAAATTTGTAGTTGGCTAATGCTCAGACGGTAAAACGTCTGCCTGTAATTCAGGAGACCCAGGTTCGATCCCCGAGTCAGGAAGATCCCCTGGAGAAGTAAATGGCAACCCACTCCAGTACTCTTGCCTAGAAAAGTCCATGGATGGAGGAGCCTGGTGGGCTACAGTCCATGGGGTCACATAGAGTCGGACACGACTGAGCGACTTTGCTTCGCTTTAATGCCCCTACTAGTTTCTGTCATTACCATATTAATGCTGCTTATGATTGCTCCATGTATTATCAATAGTCTAACCAATTTTGTCTCTGCCGAGGTCAACAAGCTACAACATGTGCCAGTTCAACAAGGATATATAAAACTACAGCCGACCACAGAAAATATCACTCACCCTTAGATGGACACCACTATAAGGACTCTGAGGCTTGAGACTAGCAAGAGGGGGAGGCCCAATGCCTCCCACAGTCCCAGGTCAGCAGGAAGCAGCCAGAGGGACCTCAAAGCCCCTATTCCCAGAGAATTGAGTCTCCCATCTCTTGAGGGGGGAATGTTAGACAGTTAGAATACGGAAAGGGAGTCCTGAATGGCAGTGGCTAAAACACAAAGAAGGGAAAACCCCGTGAAAATAGAACCAAGGAAGGTCCGAGGACTGGAGTGAGAACCTCAGGTAAAACAAACAGTCCTCCTGGCTAGCCCAGTTTACATAGGGCAGGCTCAGGGGGAAGAGAAAAAACATATAAAAAGAGGAGCCAAAATTGGGGCAGGGCTTCTCTTCATTTCAAGGTCTTTTGGGTCGGCACGCCTTCACGCCTCGAGGATGTATTTTCCTTTGCTTTCTAAATAAAACTGAGCTGTAATACAGAGCTGTAACACTAGTCTGTGCAAGGTCTGTAACACCGGTCCATCCATCACTTCAAACTTTTGTTGCGATGAGACAGAACTGAGGAAATTATCAACTCCCCTGACAAATCACACCAAATTTATTTCATCTAGTCACTCTCCCATTCTTGATAATTATTTGCTCCCAATAAGTATTTTGCCATTTTCCTCCTTTCTCAAATCCCTTTCTAAATTTATTCAGAATATAAATTCTTCTCACTTTGACTTCTATCACTTTGGTCCAGGACACACCATCTCTCATCTGGATACTGCTGTAACCTCATACTTCTTTCCAACTGCTATGGTCTGAATGTTTGTGTTCCCTAAAGTTCATATGGTGAAACTTCACAACTATTGCGAAGTCATGAAGAGGAGGAGGTGGGCCCTTTGGGAGGGAATTAGGTCATTAGTTCCCTCATAAAAGATGCCTAAGAGAGCTCCCTTGATCCTTCTGGCATGTGAGGATACAATGAGAAGTTGGAAGTCTACCACTAAGAAAAGGGCTCTGCTATCAATCATGCTGGGATGTGATTGTGGGCTTCCAGCCTCAGAACTGTGAGCAATGTTTCTATTATGTATAAGCTACCCGGTCTATGATATTTTGTTATAGAAACCTAAGCACACTAAGACATCAACTTCTCTCCCAAATATCTTTTCTCAACCCAGAAGATATTACTATAACATAAAAATATAAATAATAAATATAAATCTTACTCCTATTAATCCATTTAATGTTTCTCTACTAAATGGGGTAAATTCCAAAGTCTTTTGACAGTCTACAAGACTCTACATAATTGGATGAATCTTTATTTTTTGGCCTCTCTCTACTCTCAGTTTTGTTTTCTCTGTTCCAGCCATACTAGGTCCCTTTCAAAGGATCTCTGCCATAGTTACTTTCTATGCTTGAGATTATCTTCCTACAGATATTTTAGTGGCTAAATTTCTCACCTTATCTTTTCATAAAAGGCTACACAGTAACAATTTCTTTTTAATTTGGAGTAGACTTACAATATTATATTAGTTTCAGGTGAACAGCAAAGTGATTCTATATCTTTATACATTTTGTACCATACAAAGTTATTATATTGTTTACTCTATTTCCTGTGCTGTACATTTCTGTGACTTATTTTATAGCAGGTAGTTCATATGTCTTAATAATCTTCACCTATTTTACCCATCTCCCCACTCACCTTCCTACTGGCAACAACTAGTTTGTTCATGGTACTTATGAATCTGTCTCATTTTTTAAATTTTTTGTTTTGTTTTGTTAGATTTCACATATAGGTAAGAACACAGTATTTGTCCTTCCCTGTCTGACTTATTTCATTTAGCCTAATACCCTTTGGTTCTATCCATGTACTTGCAAATGGAAAGATTTCATTATTTTTATAGCTGGGTAATACTTCATTTTATGCACACACACACACACATACATACCACCATATATATGTGAAAGCACTCTTTTTATGCCTCTGCTGTTAAGGCAAAGCTCCCTGAACCTCTTTTCTCTATGTGCTCAATTGGTTTAAAATAAGACAATATTATGATATTTTGCTCCATCATGTTATTTTTTTTTAGTTACTCCTTAAATGAAAACAAAATACTACATACATACATATATATATATATACATACACACATATACACATACATATATACACATCACTTCTTTATACATTCACTTGTCAGTGAGTACTTAGATTGCTTGCATATCTTGGCTACTGTAAATTACAATGAACACTGGGGTTCATATATCTCTTCAAATAAGTGACTTTGTTTTCTTCAGAAAAATACCTAGAAGTAGAATTAATGGCTGCTGCTGGATAATATGGTAATTATATTTTTTTATTTTATTTTTATTATTTATTTATTTACTTTATTTTTTAACTTTACAATATTGTATATATGGTAAAACCAATACAATATTGTAAGGTAATTCTATTTTTAATTTTAATTTTTAGAGGAACCTCCATGTTGTTTGCCATTAGTAGTTGTACTAATTTACATTCCCACTAACAGTGCACAGGGGTACCCCTTTCTCCTCATCCTTGACAACACTTGTTGTCATTTCCTGTCTTCGCAATGATAGCCAATATAACAGGTGTGAGGTAGTATCTCACTATGGTTTTGATATGCACTCTGTGATGATGATTGATATTGATGCCAGGACCCAGAGCTGGGTTGTTCAATGTGGAGCTTGGGCCCATGTTCCTTAGGGAGAACCTCCAAGCCTATGCTATTCCCTTCTTTTAGGTCATCCATCCAGGATGTGGGTCTGGATAACATGATACTGTTTTATATCCTTGATTGTGGTAGAGCTGTTCAGCTAGCCTTCAAGTCATTCTCAGAGAGGGTTATTCTCTATGTAGTTGTATTCTCTATGTAGTTGTTTTTGTGTGTCCATGAGAGCTGATGGGCTCAGGGTATTCCTACTCTGCCATCTTGATTCCTCCTTTCTATTTTATTTGTTGCACAATGACCTAATTTTTAAGTACAAACCCATGCTCAGTTTTCTTGATCCCCCTTATACGTTTTATTTTTCCATATCATTTTGTTATTTATAACACACTGGTTTATTATGCTATTACTAGTTTATTATGCTATGATCAATTTTATTTTTCTCTTTTCCACTTAACCAATATAATGAAACTTCTGTTTTTAACTTTTATATCTGAAAAGCCTAGAACAGACCCTGATAAAATAATACTTAAGTAGCTGATGACATAATGAATTAACTAGTAAAATCTATCCGTCTACATTCGCTCACAATCCCATGTATCTTATCACCCACTGACTGTGTTAAATTTTGTACTAAATTTTGTATCTGTTTCATTCTGTATCTTCTACTTCTCCCTTTGTGCTCATTCTCATAGCCATTTACAGCTCAAGTGTTCATAAGCTTAAAAATAACTCAGCTTTGACCTTAAGCCAACTTTATCTTCAGTATTAGCATATCCTATACTATGATATCAAAATTTTTTAGAGAAATATCAATAACTGTTGACTCCATTTCCTCATACTTAAACCCCTATTCCCACTGCTTGCATTGAACCTCTTCATATTTATTTGGAACACTTTTTACCATGATTTCTAAACCAAAAGTTCTCTTGAGTTTCCTACCACACTCCCATCCATTTCAGGGGAAGCTTTCTATACTACACTATTAGTATTTGAGCCTTGCAGAAATCTGCCCTAGACCCTCTCACATAATCACCCTTCACTTTCTCCCTAGATATCTTGTCCACCCCATATCTTCAACTATACCAGATACTAACACCTTCTGAATTCATATCTCCCTCTCTCCTGAAGTCTGGAGACCACATTTTCCATATAAATGCACCAAAGCTGTCTAAAATATGTTAAAACTAAATATTCATCTTCTCTACAAACCTCTGCTCTTTCTTCCATATTTCCTATCATAATATACCATATAACCAATCATTAGCTCTAATGTTCAATCAGCGAGAACTGTCAACTCTACATTTTTAATTACCTTGTGACCATTACCATTATCTTTCGCTGTGACTATAATTTCCTTATTGGATAATTTTTTTTTCTCACTATAAGTCATGATACAATTCTATAAAGAGTTGTCTTAAACAATCAAAACTTATGACTATATTCTCCAGTTAAATTATTTTCAGTTCAGTTCAATCGCTCAGTTGTGTCCGACTTTTTGCGACCCAATGAACTGCAGCACGCCAGGCCTCCCTGTCCATCACCATCTCCCGGAGTTCACTCAAACTCATGTCCATTGAGTCGGTATTGTCATCCAGCCATCTTATCCTCTGTCGTCCCCTTTTCCCCCTGCCCATAATCCTTCTCAGCATCCGAGTCTTTTCCAATGAGTCAACTCTTCGCATGAGGCAGCCAAAGTACTGGAGTTTCAGCTTTAACATCATTCCCTCCAAAGAACACCCAGGGCTGATCTCCTTTAGATTGGACTGGCTGGATCTCCTTGCAGTCCAAGGGACTCTCAAGAGTCTTCTCCAACACCAGAGTTCGCAAGCATCAATTCTTTGGTGCTCAGCTTTCTTCACAGTCCAACTCTCACATCCATACATGACCACTGGAAAAACCATAGCCTTGACTAAATGGACCTTTACTGGCCAAGTAATGTCTCTGCTTTTCAATATGCTATCTAGATTGGTCATAACTTTTCTTCCAAGGAGTAAGCATCTTTTAAGTTCATGGCTGCAGTCACAATCTGCAGTGATTTTGGAGCCCAAAAAGATAAAGTCTGAACTGTTTCCACTGTTTCCCCATCTATTTCTCATGAAGTGATGGGACTGACCCCACATTTATGGCAGAAAGTGAAGAGGAACTAAAAAGCCTCTTGATGAAGGTGAAAGAGGAGAGTGAAAAAGTTGGCTTAAAGCTTGACATTCAGAAAACGAAGATCATGGCATCTGGTCCCATCACTTCATGGGAAATAGATGGGGAAACAGTGGAAACAGTGTCAGACTTTATTTTTTGGGGCTCCAAAATCACTGCAGATGGTGACTGCAGCCATGAACTTAAAAGACGCTTACTCCTTGGAAGAAAAGTTATGACCAACCTAGATAGCATATTGAAAAGCAGATACATTACTTTGCCAACAAAGGTCCATCTCATCAAGGCTTTGATTTTTCCTGTGGTCAGGTATGGTTGTGAGAGTTGGACTGTGAAGAAGGCCGAGTGCTGAAGAATTGATGCCTTTGAACTGTGGTGTTGGAGAAGACTCTTGAGAGTCCCTTGGACTACAAGGAGATCCAACCAGTCCATTCTGAAGGAGATCAACCCTGGGATTTCTTTGGAAGGACTGATGCTAAAGCTGAAACTCCAGTACTTTGGCCACCTCATGCGAAGAGTTGACTCATTGGAAAAGACTCTGATGCTGGGAGGGATTGGGGGCAGGAGGAGAAGGGGACGACAGAGGATGAGATGGCTGGATGGCATTACTGACTCAATGAATGTGAGTTTGAGTGAACTCCGAGAGTTGGTGATGGACAGGGAGGCCTGGTGTGCTGCGATTCATGGGGTTCCAAAGAGTTGGACACAACTGAGCGACTGAACTGAACTGATGGGACCAAATGCTATGATCTTCGTTTTCTGAATGTTTAGCTTTAAGCCAACTTTTTCACTCTCCTCTGTCACTTTCATCAAGAGGCTTTTTAGTTCCTCTTTACTTTCTGCCATAAGGGTGGTGTCATCTGCATATCCAAGATTATTGATATTTCTCCTGGAAATCTTGATTCCAGCTTGTGCTTCTTCCACCCCAGCATTTCTCATGATGTACTCTGCATAGAAGTTAAATAAGCAGGGCGACAATATACAGCCTTAATGTACTCCTTTTCCAATTTGGAACCAGTCTGTTGTTCCATGTCCAGTTCTAACTGTTGTTCCTGACCTGCATATAGGTTTCTCAAGAGGCAGGTCAGGTGGTCTGATATGCCCATCTCTTTCAGAATTTTCCACAGTTTATTGTGATCCACACAGTCAAAGGCTTTTGCATAGTCAATAAAGCAGAAGTAGATGTTTTCTGGCACTCTCTTGCTTTTTCAATGATCCAGCAGATGTTGGCAATTTGATCTCTGCCTTTCTCTGCCAATTTTCCTCTGCCTTTTCTAAAACCATCTTGAACATTTGGAAGTTCACAGTTCATGTATTGCTGAAGCCTGGCTTGGAGAATTTTGAGCATTACTTTACTAGTGTGTGAGATGAGTGCAATTGTGTTGTAGTTTGAGCATTCTCTGACATTGCCTTTCTGATAGTGACTCCATATTCCCCAGTTGGTGTAATGTAAAGAATCACTTAGATTAGAATCTGTTCTCTGCTTCAGTTTCAAGTCTCATTTTTCTTTATTACCTATACTCCTCCTTACAGTGTTTCTCTCATTCTGAACTACTTGCTGCTGCTGCTGCTGCTAAGTCACTTTAGTGGTGTCCAACTCTGTGCGACTCCATAGACGGCAGCCCTCCAGGCTCCCCTGTCCCTGGGATTCTCCAGGCAAGAACACTGGAGTGTGTTGCTATTTCCTTCTCCAATGCAGGAAAGTAAAAAGTGAAAGTGAAGTCGCTCAGTCATGTTCAACCTTCAGCGACCCCATGGACTGCAGCCTTCCAGGCTCCTCCATCCATGGGATTTTCCAGGCAAGAGTACTGGAGTAGGGTGCCATTGCCTTCTCCGAACTACTTGCAGTTTCCTGGATATAACAGATTTCTTCACTCTTAACTCTGGTCCTTAGCACATAATCTTGCCTCTTATGGGATATATTTTCCTCAACATATAAAATCTCCCCTGGTACTCTCCACCCATATTTTCATTGAATTTACACATTTACCTTCACGTCTTAGATTAGACTTTGTATTAATTGTGAATTCCAAGTGAGTTTTTCTTCTTTATGCTACTGTATCACACTGTGCTTATTGTTGACATCACTTTCACATTAATTATAATCACTATATGAAATGTGTTCTTTCTCTAAACTGACAAAGCAAGCAGAAAATGTACATATGTATAGTGCCTAGTATATATTACCTGGCAAGTTTGCTTTTTGTTAACTTAAAAAGTTAGTATGGTGATTATTATGCTTCAGGTATAATAAATTAATCTTCATAAAAATACTATGATTTAGGTGGCATTATTATTATAATTTCATGGATGAGAAAACTGAAGCTGAGAAAAGTTAAGAAACTATGAAAGATCAAACAATTATAAATTGGTAAAGCTAAGAATCGATGCTTTTGAACTGCGGTGTTGGAGAAGACTTGAGAGTCCCTTGGACAGCAAGGAGATCAAACCAGTCACTCCTAAAGGAAATCAACCTTGAATATTCATTGGAAGGACTGATGCTGAAGCTCCAATACTTTGGCCACCTGATATGAAAAGCTGCCTCATTGGAAAAGACTCTGATGCTGGGAAAGATTGAAGGCAAAAGGAGAAGAGTGTGGCAGAGGATGAGATGGCATGACTCAATGGACATGAATTTGAACAAACTCTGGGAGATAGTGAAGGCCAGGGAAGTCTACAGTGCTGCAGTCCAGGGGGTCGCAAAGAGTCAGACATAACTTACAGACTGAACAACAACAATTAAGGTTAAATATTATTGCCATGCAATTATTGCTCAATCAATGAAAATATGAATAACTTAGGGAATAAGTGCATGAATTTTCCTTTCCCCAGATCACCAAGCATTTGTTACCAGTAACTGGGGTATACGTTTTACAATGCAGTCTGTGTTTTCTTTGGAGGATTTTTTTTTTTTTTTTCCTCCAGAAAGTTACTCAGTCTCTCAAGCAAACATATTCTGGTAATCCATCTGCCAGTATGTGTCTTAATCTGAACAGCAGACACAATTGACAAAAATGAGACATTGATTACACTAAGTTGAAGAGGTCCCTTAATAACTTGAAGAGGCTTTTTCTGTGAACAGTTGTACAGATTGTGTCCACAACGAGGGCCTCTGGCCAATGGGGCTAAAATCCAGCCCAGAATGTACTGTCATTTTGGAGGAAGAAATGACATTTTAACTAATTAATTTTTCCAGCAAGCAGGGGTACATTTTTCAATTAGTCTGCCAGATTGGATGTTTTTTTTTTTTTTTTTCCCTAATTCTAATTATTTTCTATTTTTTATTTTTTTAAACAAAGTCATCACTAGCAGTCATCACTAGTCATATGCTAGCGGAGAGCCTGCCCAGGAGGGTTTAGACATTTAAGTATATATTCTTTTCTAAGTCATATGATTTTATCAAATTTCCTCAACATTATTTTTCTCATCTGAAGAATGGAGGTAATAAAATCTAACTCAAAGTTTTGTTAAGAATATTGAATGATATAATTCATACACATCACCAATACTTTGTGTTGCATACAGTAATTACTCCATAAATATTGGATTTTATGTTAAAATTTTTATTCCATTTAATATCATTACTATTTCTTCTTAAAAGTTTTCTTAGAATGATTGCATCTTCTTTGGATTCTGATAGCTAATGAAGCTTAGTGAGATAAAACAACCTTTGAAATTTTGTTGGAACAAATGTTAAGACAGCAATCTTGAACACCATTCCCTAAATATTAGAATACAAGAAAAACTGTTTATGCATGTACATTTTCTACTCAAAGTTATCAGAAGTACTATTAAAATTACAGAATTACTCTTGTCATACAAAATCAAAGATGTTTCAGCATAGAGTATAGTAAAAAGTGAAGGTACTTTCTGTTCCTAACTTGGCAAATTCAGATAAATTTATGAACACTATGTTATAAACTGTTCTAGACCAAGGGCAATCATCAGGATGAATCTGTAGCAAAGTCTCAGGTTATGTAACTTATTTGTGTTATATGGTAAGATGAATAATTCCTCAAAAATGTCTAGGACTTACTCGTAGGTGACTATGTTACCTTAAGTGGTAAAAGAGACTGGCAGCTTGAATAAATTAAATATCACAGGTTAAAGAGATTATCCTAAACTATCTGGGTGGGTCAAACTCAGTCACAAATATCCTTACAAGTTGGGGTCAGTAGAAGAAAATATGACAGTGGAATCAAAGGGATAGAGTGATGCTAACTAGAATATCACCAGTCAAGGACTGAAGATGACTTCTAAACACTAACAAAGGCAAGGAAACACATCTCCCCTAAAGCCTCCAGATGGAACAGACTGTCTAACACCTTGAGTTTAGTCAAGTAAAACTGATTTTGGATTTCTGACTTCCTAAACTATAAAAATAATAAATTTTTATTGTTTTAAGCTACTAAATGTGTTTCAATTTGTTATAGTAGCAATACGAAACTAATATAGGCAGGTGATCTTATAACAGTGAGTGGGGAATTGAGATAGGAAAAGAGGAAAAATCAGTATCATCATCAATTAAATATATATATATATATATATATATACACACACATACATACATATATAGTCTTTTGGATAAATTTGAGAATGGTGTGGAATATATAGATACCTCTGAAATTCTCTACTCCTCACCAAAGTATGAAAAATCTGGGGATTTTATACACAAATTTCCATCAGTCATCTTTTTAGGGCTAATTCTGAAAGTATTAGTTTCCTGTCACTTCTGGACTGCAACGTGGGCCAATAAAGCAGAGTCTAGCGGCCAGAGAGAACCCATGGGCAAAGAACTGCAGTGCTGATGCCTGGAAGTCTACCTGTTGTGCGCTGACGCGTAATTAGGAGGATGGAAACAGGACACTGATAGCATCTACAGAGGTTTCCAACGCGTGTTTACTCATGGTGAGTGAACTAAAAAATGCAATGAAATTAGGAACTGCTTATTTGTTTTAGTGTTGCATACACACATCTTTGAAACATGATGCACTAAAGTAAGCCAAATAATTCCTTTTGAAATTAGCAATCTAAAGGGAAAAGTGAAGTATTATCCTTAGTAAAACTGAATAATCTATCTGAAATTTAAACATTCAAAGATTGGCCAAACATATCATCATGTACACCTTATCAAAACATGAACCTAAAATCAGATTGCTTTAATATTAACCTTCTCCAAAAGTGCCTCACAGAAAGAAATTGTTACCAACGTCACACAAATAATATTTTAAATATTAAATTAGTCTTATGCTGCAGTAACTTATGTTCAGTTCATTTCAGTCACTCAGTCGTGTCTGACTCTTCGCGACCTCATGAATCGCAGCACGCCAGGCCTCCCTGTCCATCACCAACTCCTGGAGTTCACTCAGACTCACGTCCATTGAGTCAGTGATGCCATCCAGCCATCTCATCCTCTGTCGTCCCCTTTTCCTCCTGCCCCCAATCCCTCTCAGCATCAGAGTCTTTTCCAATGAATCAACTCTTCGCATGAGGTGGCCAAAGTACTGGAGTTTCAGCTTTAGCATCATTGCTTCCAAAGAAATCCCAGGGCTGATATCCTTCAGAATGGACTAGCTGGATCTCCTTGCAGTCCAAGGGATACCTACTTAACAAATATGAGTTTTGAGCCCACATTTGAATGATTTATTGATCACTCATTCATTTTATATTGAAGAAACATTTTAAAAACACATATTATGCACTAGACACAACTCTAGGTACTAGAGATATAGAGCTTACACTATAGAAAATACAGACAATAAAAAATACATAATTAAACATATAATATGTAAAAGTGATCAGTTTCATAGAGAAAGATAAAACTGTAACAGTGGACATAAAGTTCCAGGAGTAGGAGGAGATATAAAAAATTTAAGTGTTATTTAAAGAAGTTTTTTATGAGTATAATTTAAGGGACATTTGAGATTGGATTTACACATTTGATATTTGTCAATGAGTAAATGTTATTGAAAAACACAGACTATAAGAAATAGGCAAATGGATCAAGTACCTATAGAATATTATATCTGAGGACAGAATTCTGCAGCAACCAAGATTTTATATGTTGGGGAAATGAGAAAACTCAGCACTGAGATGGAGAAGCAGCAGTAACAGAAGTAGAACAAACAACAGAATTAGGACAAAGTGTAGTATACTTAAAGCCAAGTTAAAAAAGAAAAGAGTCTCAAGGAGAAGTGAGAGACCTCTTGTATGAAATATTGATTTCCTACAAGGGATGAACACTATCCAGTGGATTTACCAATGTGCAATGGACGTAAATTTGGGAAAACTCCAGGAGATACTGAAGGACAGAGGAGCCTGATGTGCTGCAGTCCTTGGGGTCTCAAAGAGTCAGACATGACTTCATCACTGAACAGCAAGGAACAAGTTTAATGGTGCTCTTCAAAAGACCTGTTTGTTGAAAAGAGGAGGCTTACTGGAGAGGTTTTAACAAAGTGTCAGGAAGGGACCTGTCCTTCAGTTCTATATCATATATTCTTCACTGTAATTTCACTCATTAAACTCTTCTCTAGTGGATACCATATAATTCATATTCCTTTTTGGAGACAATTCTGTCTTTTTCATCCATTCCTTTTGTGTGATCCATCAGCTATCTCTCATAGATATTATCATATCTATTTTGAAATTATGAACTTCTGATTTCAGTGTTATTTCCTATCTTTGGTATTGGTTAAATTCCTTTGAATTCAAGCTGGGGTGAAGATCCCACATTGCTTTCTTTCATGTCTTTCTGTATGAATCTATGTATGTTGGAGCAGGGATATACTAATGTTAACGTAGTAAAATGTTTTAATTATTTTTCTCTTTTTACACTATTTTTAAATGAGAGCTGTATTATTTTAAAATATATGTTATTTACATTGAAATGTCTTAAAACAGTAGACAATTCAAAATGGAGTAAGTATAGATGTTTTGGGTAATTAATTTGGATTCAGTTTGTGTATGTCTTATTCTGCTTTCACCCCTAGGTATATTTAATGAAAATGCACCTTCACTTTGGTAGTATATTGTGTGTTATGTACATTTCCTCTGAATCTCTGATATCATCATTCTTTAGTAGCATTCATACTTTACTGCTACCATACTTATGAGGAACACCTTCCCCTCTGTGTTCCTTTTTCCTTTCCCAGAAGTAATGTCTATGCAAGAATGACAATAGTTTATTCTTTGATCCACTAGATCTCAGAACTATTTTGGCTATTTTATAATCAATGTAAATTGCATCACTGACTCAATGGACATGAGTTTGAGCAAACTCTGGGAGCTGGTGATGGACAGGGAAGCCTGGAGAGCTGCAGTCCATGGGGTCGCAAAGAGCTGGACACGACTGAGTGACTGAACTGAACTGAATCAATGTAAAAACCCTCTCCTGGGATGTGTGTGTGTGTGTGTGTGTGTGTGTGTGTGTGTGTGTGTGCTCCGTAGCTCAGTTGTGTCTGACACTTTGCAGCTATAGTAACTTTGCAGCTATATAACAACAACAGTCCCTCAGGCTCCTCTGCCAATGGAATTTTCCAGGCAAGAATACAAGAGTGGGGTGCTATTTCCTACTCCAGGGGTTCTTCCTGATGAGGAATAGAACTCCTGCCTCTTGCATCTCTTGCATTGGCAGGAAGATTCTTTACCACTAGCACAGTCTGGGAAGCCTTCTCTTAGGATAACCCTTGTTATTGCTTTCTGTTCCCCTCCACCATGAGGATTCTACTCCTCTCTCTCCTGTCCAATCCCTACCTAGTTCTACACTCTTTCTTAGACTTAACAGAAAACTCTGCCGGTCAGATATCTGTATTTCCCCATATACACAGAAGCTACAGTTTGTTGTATGCTTTGCTGATAAGTATAGGCTATAGGAGTATAGGCTATAGGTGGTTTGATTGTATTTGTTTTCTGTTTGGACTTATATGTGGGTGTTTTTTCTTTTTTTTTGTTTTGTTTTTGGTTAAGAATATGTAGAGAAATTTGTCGATTTCCATGATCACCAGGATAGTTAAAACTGCCTCTCAATGTAGTATTGTTAGTCCTTCCTCTTACCAATAAATATTGATATAGATAAAAACTTTGTTGAAAGACTGGGGGGACATTACTGTGTCTTATTAATGATCATATCCAATTTTAAATAATCAAAACTTGGAACTTATAGTCTATGAATCTAAAGGATTCAAAAGAATAGTAACAAGCAAAAAGAAACAACTATGTATAAATGGAAAGAAACAACTCTTTGTTTGTTGAGAAAAATGGGGATTTTCAAAACAACTATTACATCAAAGACATATTAAAGAACACTACAAAGAATTCAAGTTAACTTTCACAGTAATAAGTTTTAATAATCTGCATAAATATAGTAATCATACATTTGAATAAATGGCTGTGGGGAGCAATGTGGAAGTTCATTTCTGGAAATCATCAAAGATAAAAGTAGCATATTTTTTTTGTTTTTATGGGAGACTTAAATGAAATATTTCCTGACCAATAAGAAATGAAATATTTTACTTTTCAGTGTTCCTTTCAGCCATAAGATCAGTCTCTATGATCCAACTGTATTTCTCACCTATTACCTTGATAGCTTTATTCTTTGTGGTATTATGTCCCTTTCTTCTTTCTATCGTAAGAGGAGAAAGATACAACGTGGAGTCCTTATACCATCCCATATACTACTTTTGAAGAAAAATAAAAGCTGAAGGGGTTGGGGAAATACTATAGAAGTGTTGAGCAGCTGGAAACAAGAACACAATTTCTGCAAATGTTCACAGCTTCAATTGCATACTTAATTTATCTATATGACTCAACAAAATCACTTAACCACACAAAAATACTTAACATTTGGAATTCGAAAATTACCGCACTAATATCATTAGTAAGAACTATCATCAGCAACATGGAAAACACTCAAATATCTCTAATCCAGAAAATTTTAATTTCCCAGCTATGCTAAAAGTAACAAAATCATTTTCCTAGCTGCTTTTCTACTGCTTATAAAATCAACCCTTGAGAACAATGGTAAGTTAAATGCTACTTTCTTATTCATGAAAAAGGAAGCAGGCTGAAAAGAGCACAGCTGCCCCAATACCTTCAAGAACACCTTTCATCGTTTGCAGAATCACACACATATTTATATATTTGTGAGTGCATATACACACACACTGCCACAAACTTCAAGAGGTTAGAATAATTTTTATCCTGTTTCACATTCTATCTACTAAAGCATTTTGATGTATTAATTGATGATAGGTAAACTGACAGAATAGAAATAACATTTTTGAATTAAAAACATCTTTTTCTAATTACATAATTTTAGCATTTGACACTGTTTTTGAGACATGATTTGTTTTATATAAATGCTATGAATGTAGTATTTTAAAAACCTCATCTCAGTAGCACTAGTATTTTCACTGCACTCAACTGAAAACAATCCATTACCATTAGAAGCCTATTTATATTAATCTGTGTCAAGGTTTAAAAAGAGAAAGGAATATTGCTAAAGTTGCTACTGTCCAAGTCTATGAAAATTCTCAAAATTTTAGCTATAAAGTTAGGGTATAGTGACAATGTATTTAAAGACATTTAAACAAAAAATTTAAAGACTTTTTGTGATTCTTTGTCTAGGAAATTCTCCTATGTCTTTCCCCAGAATAAAGTTAATCTGTCAGAGAGATTTTTATTTTTATTTTAAAATAACTGTTACCTCATCTTCTTGCAACAACTTACTTATATACAAGCAAACCATATTTAAGAAATTAATTTCCACTAAAGAAACTACTTCCATAGCTTTCAAGCTCTATAATATTTAATACATTATGAACACTCATCATTTCACTCCTATGAAATTTTCTCCTTAATTGAATTAGTTGTTTTATTTCTTCTTTACCTGTTTTTCCCGGTATTTTTCTTCAGCTCCTTTATACTCCTGAGATGTTTGTGTCCTTTCCTTCTCCCATCTTTCTAGAATCTCAGTATTTGTATCTAAGCCCATAGCTTTGTTTTTTACACATCAATAAATTTACTATTGAATTAATAAAGTTTAAGCTTTAGAAATCATTTCTCATGGCTCTATTTAAAGACACTGTACCAAACACTGTATTACAAAATTTATACATTTTAAAAGATCTCCAAAAATTGTACCAGTTTCCCACATGTAAAACTAGCATAACTCCCTGCTCTTGACTGTATACACCTGATCTGAGACCCAGATGCATCTGTGATTTCCTTTAGCTATGTCCACTTAGATATGCTTTCCAACAGAAAATAATTTTCATACCAAACAGTATATATACATCTAAATTTATACCTATATTCTAACATTCTTCACTGTTAATCCCTATATTAGTAACCTAATTTTCACTCGGCTAGCCATCCAAGTATGAACATGACAGGCATCCTTAATCTCCTGCATATTTCAGCCCCCAAAACACAGAATGAAGTTCATTTTAAGTGTGGTAAACAAAATCTTGAATGTGACCACCACTGGCCTGTCCTGCTCACCTACCATACATGCACCATAATCCATTAACATTATTTACAGAACTACTAAACCTGTAGAACATTAAACCTGTAAAAATCCATATTTTTATGGAATTTACTATGTGTTGTGTCTAAAACAGTCTTTCTCCATCTTTCATTCTAACTGAGTCATCATTAAAACCTGGACTTTACTACAATGTCTTTTTCTGAACCCTCCTTCATCATCATGCACTCATTCTCTTAGAGAGTTCAGTCATTTTCTCCATCATGATAGCACTGTACTTTGAAACTTTTAACACTAAAATTGAATCTTTTTAAACTAAAATTTACTAAAATGGATTTTGCTCACTACTAGCTCCATGATGGGACTTTAATCCCCATGATGAAATCTCTATTTTATTCATTTTTATATCTGTATTGTCTTACAAAATAATAGCATAAACAATAGTACCTGGCAAATGTGGTGAATGAATTAATTTACTGATTATTTTGGATTAACCATTTATGTTCCAATCTAACACCAAACCCTCCACTTGTGCCCATGACTATGGTTACTCCTTTTACTTATGAAGAACATCACTTGAATAATTGTCTCATCTGTCTTATATTTCTTGTATCATTTTTCTCCTCTCTACTAGATCATTTCCATTGACTTCATACCTGCTTTAATATTTTCTTAATCCTTTCTACAACAAAACTCTTAGAAAAGGATTGCTGAAATGTGTCTCTAATTCCTTTTGTGTTATTTTGGCTTGAATTTTGTGTATTCAGACTTTGTTCTTACCTTCCATTCCACGGTTTCTGTTCATGCCAAGGGCACCAGTGATATCCACTTTTTTAGGTGTTCACGTTTTGCCCCTATCTTCCTGGACTTATTAAGTGCATTTGACACAGGTAATAAAATTCCTCTCCTTAAAGTATTTTCTTCACTTAGTTTCTCTTTTTACCTCATTAGTTGCTCCTTCTTGGTCTCCTTTGCTCTGAATCCCTGCCCTCTTAATTTGGAATATTACAGACCTCTCTATATAAAAAGCCTCTAATATTTTGCCTGTGTGTATGTATATGTTATCTCAGTCTTTCTTTCCCTACACGCCCTGCAATGCTGTAGAAGACTTTTCCTGCTTCTCAAAATGCCCTTCATCTACTCATTTTCTGACCTTATATCTTACTATTTCCTACTTCCCCATCTCCTGGACCTTACTCAAGCTCGTGTCCATCAAGTCAGTGATGCCGTCCAACCATCTTGTCCTCTGTCATCCCCTTCTCCTCCTGCCTTCAGTCTTTCCCAGCCTCAGGATCTTTTCCCATGGGTTGGCTTTTCCCATCAGGTGGCCAAAGTATCGTAGCTTCAGCTTCAACATCAGTCCTTCCAATGAATATTCAGGATTGCTTTATTTTAGGATTGACTAGTTTGATTTCCTTGCTGTCAAAGTGACTCTCAAGAGTCTTCTCCAACACCACAGTTCAAGAGGATGAATTCTTATGCATTCAGCTCTCATCATGGTCCAACTCGCACATCCATACATGACTACTGGAAAAACCATAGTTTTGACTATGCAGACTTTTGTCGGCAAAAGTAATGTCTCTGCTTTTTAATATGCTGTCTAGATGGTCATAACTTTCCTTCCAAGGAACATCTTTTAATTTCATGGCTGCAGTCACCATCTGCAGTGATATTGGAGCCTAAGAAAATAAAGTGTGTCACTGTTTCCATTGTTTCCCCATCTATTTGCCATGAAGTAATGGTACCAGAGAAGGCAATGTATTGGAGAAGGTATCGCAGAGGGCAATGGCACCCCACTCCAGTACTTTGCCTGGAAAATCCCATGGATGGAGAAGCCTGGTGGGCTGCAGTCCATGGGGTCGCTGGGGGTCGGATATGACTGAGTGACTTCATTTTCACTTTTCACTTTCATGCATTGGAGAAGGAAATGGCAACCCACTCCACTGTTCTTGCCTGGAGAATCCCAGGGACAGGGGAGCCTGGTGGCTGTCGTCTGTGGGGTCACACAGAGTCAGACACGACTGAAGTGACTTAGCAGCAATGGTACTGGATGCCATGATCTTAGTTATCTGAATGTTGAAATTTAAGCCAGTTTTTTCACTCTCCTCTTTCAGCTTCATCAAGAGGCTCCGTAGTTTCTCTTTGCTTTATGCCATAAGGGCAGTGTCAACTGCATGTGTCAGTTGCTCAGTCGTGTCTGACTTTTTGTGACCCCATGGACTGTAGTGCTCAAGGCTCCTCCATCATCTGTATATATGAGATTATTGATATTTCTCTTGGCAATCTTGATTCCAGCTTGTGCTTCATCTACCCCAACAATTTTCATGATAGCCTCTAGCCATTTTATTTTGTTTTCTAGGCTTTACAGGGCCCATATTAGAAAGAAAATCACATGCATGTATACACATATACAAACACAAGTTAATTTTTGTGAAAGGACTTTCTGATTTTCCCACTATCCAATATTACTTAAAAATTTTCTACTGTAAGATTTGACAATTTCCATATAAAATGACAGCTAAACAGAAATGTTCATGATGGTCTCATTTAATTAATTTCTACCAAAGTTATCCACCATTTTTTTCTGATATGTTTTTGAAAAGTGTTATTTCCACATGTAATGATTTATATGCATGTATGCTCAGTTGCTAAGTTGTGTCCAACTCTTTGTAACCCCATGGTCTGTAATCTGACAAGCTTCTCTATTCATTTGAATCTCAAGTTAAGAATACTTGAATGGGTTGCCAGAGATCAAATCCTTGTCTCCTGCACTGCAGACACATTTTTTAACCATTGAGCTACCACTACCCATCAGTTGGTACAATGGAAGAAATATGTAAAAAAAAAAAACACAACAAAATAATATGTATAAAAAACAAAGTAATAAAAAGTATAAAGTTTTTATGTAAAACCTTTGTGTAAAGTTCTAAATACAACTGAACATTAAGTTTAAAATAAGTAACAATTTATTATATGCAGGCAAAAGCATATTCAGTTCAGTGCAGTGCAGTTCAGTCACTCAGTCATATCCAGCTCTTTGCAACCCCATGAATCGCAGCATGCCAGGCCTCCCTGTCCATCACCAACTCCCCGAGTTCACCCAAACACATGTCCATCGAGTCGGTGATGCCATCCAGCCATCTCATGAGCCTCTGTCGTCCCCTTCTCCTCCTGCCCCCAATCCCTCCCAGCATCAGAGTCTTTCCCAATGAGTCAACTCTTCACATGAAGTGGCCAAAGTACTGGAGTTTCAGCTTTAGTATCATTCCTTCCAAATAATCCCAGGGCTGATCTCCTTCAGAATGGACTGGTTGGATCTCCTTGCAGTCCAAGGGACTCTCAAGAGTCTTCTCCAACACCACAGTTTAAAAGCATCAATTCTTCGGCGCTCAGCCTTCTTCACAGTCCAACTCTCACATCCATACATGACCACAGGAAAAACCATAGCCTTGACTAGATGAACCTTTGTTGGCAAAGTAATGTCTCTGCTTTTGAATATGCTATCTAGGTTGGTCATAACTTAATCACTGACATAAAGATCTCTAAAGAGAGAAATCTCAGATTTCATGGGTATATATGCCAGAAAAATAGGAATACATGAAATGTTAAATTTATATTTTATAATGTGCTTTAAAAATATATGTTATAGAACAGTCTTATGGACTCTGTGGGAGAGGGAGAGGGTGGGAAGATTTGGGAGAATGGCATTGAAACATGTAAAATATCATGTATGAAACGAGTTGCCAGTCCAGGTTCGATGCACGATACTGGATGCTTGGGTCTGGTGCACTGGGACGACCCAGGGAGGAGGGTTCAGGATGGGGAACACATGTATACCTGTGGCGGATTCATTTTGATATTTGGCAAAACTAATACAATTATGTAAAGTTTAAAAATAAAATAAAATTTAAAAAAAAAAGAAGGAAATGGCAACCCATTCCAGCATTCTTGCCTGGAGAATCCCAGGGAGAGAGGAGCCTGGTGGGCTGCCTTCTATGGGGTTGCACAGATTCAGACACGACTGAAACAACTTAGCAGCAGCAGCAGTAGCAGCTGCAGGAATATAATGTACAAGATGATAAATAGAATTAACATTTCTATATATTTTACAAGAAAGTTGTTAATAGAGTAAATCTGAAGAGTCCTCATAAAAAATAAGTTTTCATCACAAGGAAAAGATTTTTTCTATTTCTTTAATTTTGTATTTTTATAAGATGATGAATATTCACTAAACGTGATAATCATTTAAAGAAGTATGTAAATAAAATAATTATGCTGTAAAAAAAAACAAAAAAATAAAAATATATGTTATTACAACAATCATTCTTTCTTCGTTCAATTCTATACTGAGTCAAACAGTGGTTTTATATAGAAAAGAGAACTCTGAATTTAACTTAGGTGAATGCTGGTCTTTATTCATCGTGCATTGATTCCTTAATATTACATTGTATTTCCATAGATTAAGTGCAGGCCTCCTTCCAAATAGAGACCACATGTTTGTGGAATGTCCAGGCCATATTGCTGTGCCAAAGGTAATAATTACAACAGTATTTATCAAAGTGGTTGTCCACAAAAGAGCCATGTGTAACTTCTCCTTTTCAATTGTTGTAAATGGAAGGAGACTAGAAAATTAAAAATAAAATTTCAAGGATGAAGGAGCAGAACAAAATATTAATCAGTTTCCAGCTGAGTTAGTAGAACCACTAAGTCTTACTTTGAAGTAAATAAAGAGCCTGTCTTTGGGGAGAAAAGAATGAACATAAAGGGAGCATTTAAAAAGTCTTTCATCTTTGGAATATTTGTTGCTTAAATTACCCATTCTTCTCAGTACTAGATTTTAAAGGCTTCCAACTAGGCTTTGAAACTGATATGCTCCTGAAGTTGTTAGGCTGAAGTGGAGGAACTGACATCTTCATTAAAGCATTTTTTTAATTATGATAAATAATTCCTATAAATTGCTATCGTACCTTTATTACCAAATATCCACAAATATATTTCATTTCTTTGTTTCATTTCAAAGAATATATTTCATTCACACTTCCCTGCCAAAATATTTACTTTTAACAAAAATATTCATATTTCATATCAAAATTTTTAATTCAATGCCTAATGCCAATATATTATTTAATATTTTAAATATGTAATTATTAAATTAAATAAATGTTCAGACTCAACTATCTTCTTTGAATGAACTTTTGCTATTAATCAAAAAAGTATGCATTTAAAAAATTGTTCTGCCTTTGGAAGATTAAATTATCAGGGAAATAACTTTACAGACTTTTTTTAACTTATTCTAATTTTTATGAGTACAATCTTTCTTATAAATTTATGACAAACACAAACAAACCCAATGGTAGAAACTTAATGCCTAATCTCTCCATTAGTGTTTTCTATTACCTCTATTGTATAGTTTGAATTTTGACACTTAAATCATGTATTCACACACACACACACACACAAACACACACACACACACTCCCTTTTAGCTTATAACTGGAGCTAAAGCAATCTAATTATATACTATCAAATTTAAGTGGACATGTTTTCTAGAAATTAGACTTTGAAAGTTCAATTATAAGTGTATGAAATAGTCATTTCAGTTTTCACCAAATATTGGCAAAGTTCTCTCATTTGAATGATGCTACTGTTCTAAAGAGAAGCAGCAGCCAGCAAACTGCCCTAGGAGAGGGCAGCACCGTGTCTCTAACATCTCTGTGGCTTATTGAGGTGGGCTAGATGGGTTCTAACACCAAAGCAACAGAAATTATCATGTATATTTTACTTATAGACTGTGGAACTTTATTAACCCCCTTTTTTAATCTATGAAATAAAACAAGAGTGCATTTTGAGTTTTTAAAATTATATAAAATTAGCTTTCATTTTTTTTAATGCAACAAAATGCAGGTTAGTCCAGTTCTCTGCATGCAAATATTTTATATTTAAAAATACTTTATAAAAGCCTATTCATATATTCCTTCCCTTTCTTATTTCTTCTTCTTCATTTATGAAAATCTTACTCTTAGGCATCTGTTTTATAGCAAATGAGAAAAATGAGATTGTTATGTCTCCACTTGTTTTCAATTTGTCCACCTCAGACATAATAGCATGATGTTGACTAAGCTTAACTACTTTACTTGGTGTGTAGGAAAATTAATGTCTGTCTTTATAAAAAAAAATACTCCTATTATATTAGGATTTGTAAAATATTTGCCATTATACAATCAATCATGTTTTTGAAAATGTGGAACTAGTAAATTTTAATTACTCTTTCTAAAGCCATGTATAATAAGACCTTTTCCATTTCTTTTCAAAATGTCATCACTACTGAAATACTCATGAGAACTTTGTGCAATACATATGCTAGCTTGCAATTTTATTATTTTTAATAAATAGGGAAGATGGGAAAATAAGGATCCTTAGTGCCTTGAATAAAGTGAAAAAGTGCTTAATACTTATCACTGTGACCAGACCTTTCTCCCTCAGTGAAGGTAATAAAAGAAGTCAGATCACCCTCCTTGCTTTTAACTATTCCCAAGCAGCTGTCATGGTGTTTGGCTATGAAAAGCACTCATGGGTCCTAAGTCGTTAGACATTTGGGACATTTGGAATGAAAACGAAACTTCATAAGCAGGAGGCTGCAGGTAATATTTGAAATTGTTTAACACTGTCTCAGGTAGAAAATAAAAGGGATGTCAAAATAATATCTTTAAAGGTCTCTTCATAACAAGAAACTTTTATCTCATTCTTTAAAAAAAAATGTAACCCATTTGGACGTAACTCAGAAAAAGGAATGAAATTATTTTTTTTCCACATGGTTTTAAAGTACTACCTCCTAGGGTTCTTTTGGATAGCTCATGATATAAGTGAAAACATCTAACTTATGCTTGACACATAGAAAGCACTCAATATTAGTTTTCTTTTCAAGATAAACTAGTATGTATATCCAGGGAATATGATTTTATCATTTATTAATTTTATAATATATATCATCATTTTATTCTAGAGTCAGAAATCACCTTAAAACTGTATGGTTTGAGCCAATTATTTTATAAATGAAAGGAAAAAAAAAAAAGGAAAGCCAAAATAATCTTATGGGAACTCTGAGTTAGAAGAATAGTTGTTTTTTTTTTTTTTTTCTCTAACTTTAGTCTGTGTTCTTTCAATCATTTTTTTTTAGCTTTGTCTCTTTCCCTTGATTTATCAATTTCATGACCATAGGAAATCTTTCTGTCTGGACTGCATATAGTGTCCAGTACAGTTGTCAATACATATGTACACTGGATATTTTCTGCCAAGTTGTAAATTAACAGAGTGTATGACAATGTCAACATGGTCAGAAGAATTGAGTATATTCAGCAGTAATAGATACAGTAAAAATATGAATATCATGCCAATTTGAAAAAAAAATAGTGCTTCTGTCCAAATTTGATATTATATATACAGTTGAGCTATTTCAAATTCTGAAAGATGATGCTGTGAAAGTGCTGCAGTCAATATGCCAGCAAATTTGGAAAACTCAGCAGCGGCCACAGGACTGGAAAAGGTCAGTTTTCATTCCAATCCCAAAGAAAGGCAATGCCAAAGAATGCTCAAACTACTGCACAATTGTACTCATCTAACACTCTAGTAAAGTAATGCTCAAAATTCTCCAAGCCAGGCTTCAGCAATATGTGAACCGTGAACTTCCAGTTGTTCAAGCTGGTTTTAGAAAAGGCAGAGGAACCAGAGATCAAATTGCCAACATCCACTGGGTCATCAAAAAAAACAAGAGAGTTTCAGAAAAATATCTACTTCTGCTTTATTGACTATGCCAAAGCCTTTGACTGTGTGGATCACAATAAACTGTGGAAAATTCTGAAAGAGATGGGAATACCAGACCACCTGACCTGCCTCTTGAGAAACCAATATGCGGTTAGAACTGGACATGGAACAACAGACTGGTTCCAAATAGGAAAAGGAGTATGTCATGGCTGTATATTGTCACCCTGCTTATTTAACTTCTATGCAGAGTACATCATGAGAAACGCTGGGCTGGAAGAAGCATAAGCTGGAATCAAGATTGCCGGGAGAAATATCGATACCCTCAGATATGCAGATGACACCAGGGTTACTGCAGAAAGTGAAGAGGAGCTAAAAAGCCTCTTGATGAAAGTGAAAGAGGAGAGTGAAAAGTTGGCTTAAAGCTCAACATTCAGAAAACGAAGATCATGGCATCCGGTCCCATCACTTCATGGGAAATAGATGGGGAAACAGTGGAAACAGTGTCAGACTTTATTTTGGGGGGCTCCAAAATCACTGCAGATGGTGATTGCAGCCATGAAATTAAAAGACGCTTACTCCTTGGAAGGAAAGTTATGACCAACCTAGATAGCATATTCAAAAGCAGAGACATTACTTTGCCCACAAAGGTCCATCTCATCAAGGCTATGGTTTTTCCAGTGGTCATGTATGGATGTGGGAGTTGGACTGTGAAGAAAGCTGAGTGCCAAAGAATTGATGCTTTTGAACTGTGGTGTTGGAGAAGACTCTTGAGAGTCCCTTGGACTGCAAGGAGATCAACCAGTCCATTCTAAAGGAGACCAGTCCTGGGTGTTCATTTGAAGGACTGATGCTGAAGATGAAACTCCAGTACTTGGCCACCTCATGCGAAGAGTTGACTCATTGGAAAAGACCCTGATGTTGGGAGGGATTGGAGGCAGGAGGAAAAAGGGATTACAGAGGATGAGATGGCTGGATGGCATCACCGACTCGATGCACATGGGTTTGGGAGGCCTGGTGTCCTGCGATTCATGGGGTCGCAAAGAGTTGGACATGACTGAGCAACTGAATTGACTGGCTGACTGATATTTATTACTTATTATATATCAGTTCAGTTCAGTTCATCCAGACTCATGTATAGGGTGACAATATACAGCCTTGACGTACTCCTTTCTATTGCTTTTTCCATGATCCACCAGATGTTGGCAATTTGATCTCTGGTTCTTCTGCCTTGTCTAAAACCAGCTTGAACATCTTGGAAGTTCACAGTTCACTTGCTGAAGCCTGGCTTGGAGAAATTTGAGCATTACTTTACTAGCGTGTGAGATGAGTACAATTGTGTGATAGTTTGAGCATTCTTTGGCATTGCCTTTCTTTGGGCTTGGAATGAAAACTGACCTTTTCCAGTCCTGTGGCCACTGCTGAGTTTTCCAAATTTGCTGGCATATTGAGTGTAGCACTTTAACAGCATCATCTTCCAGGATTTGAAATAGCTCAACTGGAATCCCATCACCTCTACTAGCTTTGTTCGTAGTGATGTTTTCTAAGGCCCAGCTTGACTTCACATTCCAGGATGTCTGGCTCTAGGTGAGTGATTACACCATCATGATTATCTTGGTCATGAAGATCTTTTTTTGTACAGTTCTTCTGTGTATTCTTGCCACCTCTTCTTAATATCTTTTGCTTCTGTTAAGTTCATACCATTTCTGTCCTTTATTGAGCCCATCTTTGCATGAAATGTTCCCTTAAATATACATAATTGTGATATGGTTATATACATATATATTGTGATATATATATCATTAGGAAAATTGAGTATTCCTCTTTATGCCTCTTTAGCATATAGACATGTCTTTCTGTAAATGATACACCCAGAGTTATTTCTATAAAGCAATAAACTAAGTCATAGATATTAAAGCTTTCCTTAGACCCTCCTAGTTGATCCTCATATATAATGTTCCCTTGTTTCTTTTAAGAACCTCAGCATGTAAGTAATGATTTGTTGATCTTTTATAATAAAAAAAAAATTAATTAAAATAATCATGTTCAGCAAAAAGGTAATGCATGCCTACTCACCTATATTAGGATCTATTTAGTATTTTACTTATTTTTTATTTTTTAAATCTTATAGAAATATAGTTGATCTTCAATGTTGTGTTTAATTTCTGTTGCAGAGAAACATGACTGAGTTTAATATATATATATATATTCTTATTTTTTCCGACTGTGGTTTTTGCACAGGACACTGAATATATTTCTCTGTGCTATACAGCAGGACCTTGCTATCTATCCATCCTATATGTAATATATCACATCTGCTAATTCCAAACTCTCAGTACTTCTCTCCCCTGTGGCCTCCCCCTTGGTAATCACAGCACTTCTCTCTATATCTGTAAGTATGTTTTTGTTTCATAAATATGTTCATCTGTGTCATGTATAGATTCCATATATAAAAGATATATGATATTTCTCTGACTAACTTAATTTTGTGTAATAAACTCTAGGTCCATCCATGTTACTGTAAATGGCAATATTTCATTATTTTTTAAGGTTGAAAAATATTGTATCTGTATGCCATATCTTCTTTATGCATTCATCTGTTAAAGGACATTTAGTTTGTTTCCATGTCTTATTGTAAATAGTGCTGTTATGAACCTAAGGGTGCATGGAATTCTTTGAATTATGGTTTTTCTGGGTATATGCCCAGGAGTGGGATTGCTGGATCATATAGCAACTCTATTTTTAGTTTTTTTATGAACCTTCATACTGTTCTCAATAGTGACTACACCAATTCACATTCCCACTAACAGTGTAGGAGGGCTTCCTTTTCTCCACAATCTACACAAAAATAAACTCAAAATGGTTTAAAGACTTAAACTTAAAACAAGACACCTAAAACTCCTAGAAGAGGACATAGCCAAAATATTCTCCTACACAAACTATACCAATGTTTTCTTAGGTCAGTCTCCCAAGGCAACAGATAGAAAAGTATAAATAAACAAATGGGACCTAATCAAACTCAAAACTTTTTCACAGCAAAGGAAACCATAAACAAAACAAAAAGGTATCCTATGGACTGGGAGAAAATGTTTGCAAACGATGTGACTGACAAAGGCTTAATTTCCGAAATATATAAACAGCTCTTACAATTTAATAACAAAAGGGAAAAGCAACCCAATTGAAAAATGGTGAGAAGACCTAAATAAATATTTCTCCAAAGAGGAAATACAGAGAGCCAATAGGCACATCCAAAACCGTTCATCATTGCTAATTATTAGAGAAATGCAAATCAAAACTACAATGAAGTACTGCCTCATACAGGTCAGAATGGCCATACCTAAAATGTTTAACCATATGTAATACCCAATGAACATAAAAAATACTGACTTAAATCACTTTATATATTTTTTTTCAGTTTTGTCGGTCAGTCGTGTCTGATTCTTTGTGCCCCATGGACTGCAGCATGCCAGGCTTCCCTGTCCATCACCAACTCCTGGAACCTGCTCAAACTCATGTCCATTGAGTCAGTGATATAATCCACCCCTCTCATCCTCTGTTATCCCCTTCTCCTCCTGCCTTCAATCTTTCCAGCATCAAGGTCTTTTCTAATGAGCCAGTTCTTTGCATCAGGTGGCCAAATTATTGGAGCTTCATTTTCAGAATCTGTCCCTCCAGTGAATATTCAGGACTGATTTCCTTTAGGGTTGACTGGTTTGAATTCCTTATGGTTCAAGGGGCTCTCAAGAGTCTTCTCCAACACCACAGTTCAAAAGTGCTCAGCTTTCTTTATAGTTCAACTCTCACATCCATACATGACTACTGGAAAAACTAAACATTACCCAGACAGACCTTTGTTGGCGAAGTAATGTCTCTGATTTTTAATATGCTGTCTAGGTTGGTCATAGCTTTTCTTCTAAGGAGCAAGTGCCTTTTAATTTCATGGCTGCAGTTAACATCTACAGTGATTTTGGAGCCCCCCAAAATAAAGTCTCTCACTGTTTCCATTGTTTCCCCATCTATTTGCCATGACGTGATGGGACCATATACCAAGATCTTAGTTTTCTGAATGTTGAGTTTTAAGCCAACCTTTTCACTCTCCTCTTTCACTTTCCTCAAGAAGCTCTTTAGTTCTTCTTCACTTTCTGCCATAAGGGTGGTGTCATCTGCATATCTGAGGTTATTGATATTTCTCCCAGCAATTGTTTTAAATACTTAAAACAAGTCCAATTTTTAGTGAAACTGTAAGTTCTTTGAAATTGAAGAATTTAATAAAATACTTCTAGTGCTACACTGCTTAGAACAAAGTTATTTTCTAACTATTCAGTTATTAGAGGATGGTGGAGATTTCTAAAGAAATAAATGCCAATATTCTGATTCAAATTGGTGGGAAAATACCTTCTGCTTTGAACACCATGCCTAAGTGATTAGAGGCAAAAATGGCATTTTGTATTCTTGGCTCTTGAGATCCTCTCAAGTGAACA
This sequence comes from Bubalus bubalis, assembly GCF_019923935.1. Classification (NCBI taxonomy): domain Eukaryota; kingdom Metazoa; phylum Chordata; class Mammalia; order Artiodactyla; family Bovidae; genus Bubalus; species Bubalus bubalis. Next base: position 48,664,609 of record NC_059173.1, read on the forward strand.
TATGGAACTGAATTTGGGATTAAATCAAATGCTGAGTGCACTAACTTCTCTACCTCAGTTTTCTCTTTCAATTTATTTTCTTTTTCCTTTTAACCCAGATCAAATCTCTCCATATGTTGGTTCCTATTTAGACTAGCAACAATTTTCCCTACATTGCTTTTATGTTACATTACACCCTGGGGTAAATGTCATTAACTATAGTTTCAGCCATTAGTCTCATCCCATCATTATATAATTGACTTTCCAGAGAATCTTCTCTGTATGTGTAATTTTGACTAATTCAACCCGCAATTTGGAAAACTTTTCAGAATCCTTTCAATTCAATGATTTATCTTAAGCAATATAATCAGCAAGGTGCACTTTAAAGAAGTAATGTTTGAAAGCAAGCCTATTTAATTTCCGTATTTTTATCTTTTAAAAAAAGGTAATAAAAAAGAATCTATATTTAAGAGTTACATCTCTGTTTAAAGTATGGATATCTGTGAGAAGAGAGAAATATAAACAAGGAGCATGACAAAAGGATGGTTACTTTGAATATTATATACAAAATAGATCATATAACATTGAAATAAAATTAGCAACTTTGAAAATATTGTTTGAATATGTAACTTTGCTATATTAATGTAAAACACAGATTATATATTTATATATTCATAATATTTCTACATATTTATATTTTAAATGCAATCATTTAAAAAGTATATTTTAAATGTTTACTACTTTGAAAAACATTTACAGCTACTAACTTCTAAACAAGAATCAATGAGTCTTTATAAGTTTAAGTCCTCCCACAGTTGTTAAGGATACCCTGGAGAAGGGAACAGCTACCCCCACTCCAGTACTCTGGCCTGGAGAATTCCACTGACTGTATAGTCCATGGGGTAGCAAAGAGTCAGACACGACTGAGTGACTTTCACTTCATTTCACTTCACAGGTGTTAAAAGGGGACCCAGGGTTCTTCCACAAAAATCATTTCTGTCTAGGCCTTAGATCCTGTAAATATCAGCTCCCAGGAGAATAGAATAAAATATAATCTATTGAAATACCAGACCCAGAGAGTTAACTAGAAAAGTTTCATGGAATTTGTTGCTCAAACAAAGCCATCATACCACCATAAATATCAAGCAAACAATCAAATAGTTATGAAATACTGACAGTAAACAAAATGCATGAACTTATTTGGCAGAAATGACAGATTCTTTAACTCAACAAATAAATAATCCTACAATGATCATTCAATGGCTAAAGGAATTCAGAATATGTGATGCAGTTTATCCCACTTTTCTTATCCCATCTACACAGGTCAAATTGAATACTCAATGCTAGACCCTGACAAATAAACTCTAGCCTACACTTGAATACAGAAAAGGTAAAAGTTTAAACATTTACCTACATCTTTTATTCTTGATTTCTTGATCCAAAGGCAAGAGAGCCCCAGACTTGACTGCAGTATTCCTCAGAACCAAGATCTGTGGAAAACAGTGAGGTATTAACAATGTTAGGTTAATGTCATATCTTGAAGTATAAGTTTTGCTACTGGAATCCCATTTTTCATGAGTTGGCTGTGCAGTGACTGAGTTAGATTGACTTTTGCCATCAAAGTTTACACGCTGCACCCCATAGCTGCTCTATTTCCTGGCCAGAGCTCAGCCCTCCTATAGAGTTGTTCTCCTGTCTGTCAGACTAAGGCACTGACTTCACTGGTTCATATTCCCAGGTGCTATTACCTACACAGGAGACCAAACCAACTTCTCTTTGGCTTATTTATTCAGAGAAGCAGACTGTATGGATGCTTGCATGTGTCTTTTACGTGTGTGTAAACTAAGATTTCTATTCAAAATGTTCAAAATGCTTAAAGATGTTAAGTAATTCTAAAATATAAAAATGTTTTTATAACTAGAAAACTTTACCTGGTATGAAATTAATTCTAACAACTCTCTACCAAAACATACTGGCATCTCAATATTAATATATTTAGTATGTTTTAAATTTCCAAGCTGAAATAATAATAAACATTGATCTGCTGGAATGTATCTGTGCCTAGGTTAGTGTGGGCATTACTTTGTCATCATATAAGATGAAATCATCAGAAAGAGAAGATGAAGATCTTTTCTATTTTAATAAATGCACTTTAAAAATAGATTAAAATTTCACTTTTTAGTATTAGGGAAAATTCTCATAGAGAATACATGTAACCTCTTATTATCACACACAACTGAAGTTTTAAAGTTAAAGGCATGTTTTAAGAAGAAAGTAGGGTAACAGAAAATAGAACAAACCATTAGTTCAAAACTATTCACTTGACTGGAAACCTAGAACTCTTGAGTTAAATACTTCCTTTTGGGGTTTACCAAGCACACTTTTTCAGAATTTGAAATTACTTCCACACTCTGTATATGATGAAACTAGCTTTATCACATGGCCATTCTGAAAACAAACAATAGATGCATTTTGTCTTAAGGCAGAATTTGTTTTTTCTGAACAATAAACAATTATAAAACCTTCATCATATTCTTATAGAAGCCATTAGCGATGCTGAATATTTTTGACTCAGAAGTCTTTAGGAAACCTTGCATCATTTCCAAAAATACATCTCAGAGTATCTGTTCTGCAAAATACTCTATAGAAAAATAATGATGATGATGGCTAGGGGAGTTATATGGTTGAATATGTTTTGAAAAGTTAAAAAAGTGAAGCTGCTCAGTCGTGACCGACTCCTTGCAATCCCATGGGCTGTAGCCTACTGGGCTCATCCATCCATGGAATTTTCCAGGCAAAAGTAGTGTTGGAAGCTGCAAATAGTATCTCTTGGCAATTTATAAAGCATATTAGAATGCTAAAACCAAAAATTTGTTCAGAAGAGCATGTTAGACACTTAGAAACCAGTGTTCAACAAAATATTTTTCAACTTAATCTGCCTTCAAAACAACCTACTCTAACACTTCCCTATCCCAATTGTATTTTTTAAATTTATTTTTAATTGAAGGATAATTGCTTTACAGTATTGTGTTGGTTTCTGCCATACATCAACATGAATCAACCATGTTGATTCAATACATGTATCCACATGTATAGCCAACTGTATTTTTTAAGCAGATTTCTCTGATGTCTTTCTCACTGAGTCCTAAGTCAGGACAATTATAAAGTTGTAGGAAGCCTTCCACTGTTAGTGTTTTAAAAAAAAAAAAAAAGGCTGTGAATAATTTATATTAAAATAAACACAGGTAAAGCAGATTTTAGGTTTTCCTCTTGTTTTCATTTCTATATCTTAATATCTTAATCTGAAGAGAAATGACTGAAGTTATATCTAACTTGTAAACTGTGCAGTCTTCTGTGCATTCATTGGCATGACTGAGAGATGGTTTTTTCCACATAATAATGACAGTCCTCAGTATTATTGAGAAGACAAAGTTGAGAACCTCTGGTGTCCATACATAGCTTAATGGTCTGAGAGTAAAGTATACTTCACATGCAAGTATATTTACATACTTCTTAGAAATGTCCATGGCAAAAAAAAAAAAAATGTATTGGCAATAACAACTGCAAGATAATTTAATAATTTCTGGAAAGACATGCAAGGCAAAAGGACAAGCAAAGTAACTCCTTTGTCCCAGAAAATCTTAACCAGAATGATCTGACATTACCTCAAGATATACTAATGAAATTTTAACTGGTATTTACAGTTAATTTGTTGTGTTGCTGAACTTTCAATCTTTACTTAGTGTTTTATAAAGCTTCCAGACAGTCTGTACTGAAATTACAAGACTTTCCTCTTAGAATTCATCAGAATTATTTGTCAAAATACCATTTTTATTGTCAACAACATTTATGATAAGTAAAAATATGGTTAAAATCAGTATTTTATTTGTTTTAAACAAAAATGGAATTGCCTCTATTTTGAAATTTAATGATTTATTTTTCTGGCAAAGTAAAAATTGTGCTTTTGGGGCTCTTATTAATAATAGATACACATAGGTGCACAACTACACTTTAATCTATAGACATGGATTTGATACTTGTGTGTGTATATGTTTGTGCAAATATGCATTTCTGTAAATAGATATGGATAGCCTTCTTTCTTGTCTCTTCCTGTGTTGGCCTATAATAACATTTTACTCTAACATTAGGATATCTAAATGGCAATTAGCTTATCTAAATCTAACTTAAATAACCAGACTTTGTTCTATAGTTGAGGGATCAGTATTTGTATGTAAAAAGTTTGGGCTTAAATTAAGGCTTAGATGTTTGCTATCACACATTTCCCAAAATACATTGTTAAAAAATTAATGAGTAAATGAGAAGAAATAAATGAATCAAGCAGTTTTTTTTTTTTGATTCAAGTAAAAAAGTTAAAAACTAATAGTGTATTAATCTCTTTTCATTTATTCCTCATTTTATTGATTAAAGGTATGAAAACTGGCACTAAAGTTTTATTGATTAATATTTAAGCAAGCAGATGTATATTGTTAAAGACAAAACTTCTTTTAGATATTTTATGCCAATAATCACCAAAAAATGTAACAGAATTAACTATAGTCCTTTGAAATGTACTGATCATTTCCTCTATACCACAAAAAATGTTTAAAAAGTTTTTTAAGTCATAATAATGTGATTTTAATAATTATAAAATATTTTTCACATTTTAAAATACATATTTATATTGTTTTTAAAATGTTATCCATTTTTATGATTATTCCAAGGCCAAGAAACAGACTTTTTAATATATGTCACTATATGTGATATATTGTGTATTATATAGCATGTACGACACATATTTAAATAATATTTAGATAATAAAGTCATTTGTTCATATTTTCATTTCAGGTCTCAATTGATTTAAGTTTTATCAAGATTACCTGAACATGTTACATTGCTTATGAGATAATACACAGCATTTTAAATGATATTTTAGAGGTAAATTAAAAAGAAATTTATTTTTCATTGTTATTAGTATATGTTCTGTGATACTTTTAAAGTACTAAAATTTTAAGGTTGTCTCAAGATAATATTCTTTATTATATCAATTTTTACTACCTTTCATAGCATATAGTCCAACTGGGTTCATCTTTCTTTCTACTACAAATTTTTGCCCTAATATGTTCCTTTTTTTAAATTTGTCTAATATATATCTGCATCCTACTACCTGGATCAGTTAGACTATTAAAACTGGACAATACAAAACTTACTTTGATTCTTTGTTTTTGTGTAACAACAGAAAACAACAGAATGGGAAAGATTAGAGATCTCTTCAAGAAAATTAGAGATATCAAGGGAACATTTCATGCAAAGATGGGCTCAATAAAGGACAGAAATGGTATACACCTAACAGAAGCAGAAGATATTAAGAAGAGGTGGCAAGAATACACAGAAGAACTGTACAAAAAAGATCTTCACGACCCAGATAATCATGATGGTGTAATCACTCACCTAGAGCCAGACATACTGGAATGTGAAGTCAAGTGGGCCTTGGAAAGCATCACTACGAACAAAGCTAGTGGATGTGATGGAATTCCAGTTGAGCTATTTCAAATCTTGAAAGAAGATGCTGTGAAAATGCTGCACTCAGTATGCCAGCAAATTTGGAAAACTCAGCAGTGGCCACAGGACTGGAAAGGTCAGTTTTCATTCCAATCCCAAAGAAAGGCAATGCCAAAGAATGCTCAAACTACCACACAATTGCACTCATCTCACATGCTAGTAAAGTAATGCTCAAAATTCTCCAAGCCATGCTTCAGCAATACGTGAACTGTGAACTTCCTGATGTTCAAGCTGGTTTTAGAAAAGGCAGAGGAACCAGAGATCAAATTGCCAACATCCGCTGGATCATGGAAAAAGCAAGAGAGTTCCAGACAAACATCTATTTCTGCTTTATTGACTATGCCAAAGCCTTTGACTGTGTGGATCACAATCAACTGTGGAAAATTCTGAAAGAGATGGGAATACCAGACCACCTCACCTGCCTCTTGAGACACCTGTATGTAGGTCAGGAAGCAAGAGTTACAACTGGACATGGAACAACAGACTGGTTCCAAATAGGAAAAGGAGTATGTCAAGGCTGTATACTGTCACCCTGCTTATTTAACTTCTATGCAGAGTACATCATGAGAAACGCTGGACTGGAAGAAACACAAGCTGGAATCAAGATTGCCAGGAGAAATATCAATAACCTCAGATATGCAGATGACACCACTCTTATGGCAGAAAGTGAAGAAGAACTAAAAAGCCTCTTGATGAAAGTGAAAGTGGAGAGTGAAAAAGTTGGCTTAAAGCTGAACATTCAGAAAACGAAGATCATGGCATCTGGTCCCATCACTTCATGGGAAATAGATGGGGAAACAGTGGAAACAGTGTTAGACTTTATTTTTGGGGCTCCAAAATCACTGCAGATGGTGACTGCAGCCATGAAATTCAAAGATGCTTACTCCTTGGAAGGAAAGTTATGACCAACCTAGATAGCATATTCAAAAGCAGAGACATTACTTTGCCCACAAAGGTCCGTCTAGTCAAGGCTATGGTTTTTCCTGTGGTCATGTATGGATGTGAGAGTTGGACTGTGAAGAAGGCTGAGTGCCGAAGAATTGATGCTTTTGAACTGTGGTGCTGGAGAAGACTCTTGAGGGTCCCTTAGACTGCAAGGAGATCCAACTGGTCCATTCTGAAGAAGATCAGTCCTGGGTGTTCTTTGGAAGGAATGATGCTTAAGCTGAAACTCCAGTACTTTGGCCACCTCATGCGAAGAGTTGACTCATTGGAAAAGACTCTGATGCTGGGAGGGATTGGGGGCAGGAGGAGAAGGGGACGACAGAGGATGAGATGGCTGGATGGCATCACTGACTCAATGGACGTGAGTCTGAGTGAACTCTGGGAGTTGGTGATGGACAGGGAGGCCTGGTGTGCTGCGATTCATGGGGTCTTAAAGAGTCGGACACGCCTGAGGGACTGAACTGAACTGAACAAAGTGTGCCAAAGCTTAGTGCTTTAAAACAGCTACCATTATATTACATTTCATATTTTGGAGGGTTGAGAATTTGGACAGATTTCAGTCTCATGATTCTTCTGCTCAAAATTACATTGCCTAGAGTCAGTGGTATTCAGTTGACATGTGCACTGGTCTGAAAGATCCAACTGAGCTTCACACTCATGCCTCGTGCCCTGGTAGAAAGACTAGAAACTGAGCTTAACTAGCGTTCTTCCCGTCTCCATACATCTTAGGGCCTCTCTCTGATCTCCTCCACATGGGTGACTATTTATATATGGTGGTTCTTTGAGACTAATGCTGACACTGCCATGATGCTACTTCTGCCATATTAATCAAAGAAGTTCCAGTTCAGCCCAAATTCAAAAGAAGGGGAAGAGATTCACTCCTCTATGGGAAGTAGGAGAAAAAATCCTTTACCATTGTTATTATTCCACAGCACCATTGCCAAAGAAATTGATGGCTTACATTATTCAAATTCTTAAGTCTCATTTCTATGTACTGCAATATTTGGCTTAGGGAAAATAATGAATATGTATCATAGTTTCTATTATAATTTAGCAATAAAATTATATATATAGATCTGAAAGTGAGGCCCTGCACACTAGAAAATATATGATACAATTTTGTGAAGATGTTGATAATTAATCATATTGCCTTTAATAATTATAAAATAATAATTGCTATTATTTTAGGATAATGGGAAAAAAACAGGCAATGTGTTAAGTGTTATTTTTACAGTTATTTAATTCTCCAGGAAGGGCTCTATTATCATTCTTCTTTTTATAGATAAAGAAACTGAAGCACAGAAGTATTGAGACAAATTTCTTAAATTTATAAAGCTAGTAAGATGTATACCTGGGATTCAAATGTCATCAGTCTAGGCTTAAAATCTGTACTACTGCCTTTTTACTTATTCTTTCAAGATATAATGATTCCAAACTGTTTCCACAGAAAGATATATAAAGGCTGTCAATTGTAAAGAAGTTACAAGGCTTTTCCTATCTCTCAACTGGCTAGTAATATGGTAGCAATATCAGCAATCTATTCTCAGTTTCATTCCCTTCTAGATTATTTTGGGTTTGTTCTGTTTTTAAAAACACCCAGATAGGTCCCTATGGAACCTTATGAATTAATCAGTTGTATGGCTATTTAGAATTAAAATAACTCATAGTAAATATAGAAATTGTTATATGTGAACAGTTTTAACTAGATGTATGTTAAACATGATTATCTTCAAGTCATAAAATATTTGTCACTTATATTTTATTGCTTATCATTTTACTCACATTGTTCAATGAGTGCAATTTTACTAGTACAATATTATTACTATTATAACAAAAATATATTTTGAAACTGTCTTCTCAGAGTATACTTTAATTATAAATTCCTCTAGAAGTTAATTTCTCATTGATAGTTTACAGAAATATATGACATAAATGAAAACATTGCTATTTAGAGAAAGTTAATTTCCTTGTGTATTTTATAATTTGAGTAAATATAAAAATAATTTTTTAATTTCTCAATCAGAGATGATATTTAATCTCTTTCAGAAATTAAAACTGCTTCTGGTTAGATATAAACATCTGGGATCCAAAGACATACAATAAACTTGAAGTCATTCTCTATTCTTTTTCTTACAAAATTGTTTTGACATTTGGAAAACAATCTAAGCAAAAAGTAGAAGCACAGGAATTCAATCAAGTCAATGATTAGCAAAATAAAAGCATAAGTATTCAATCAAATCAGTGATTAATATTTATCCAAGCCATGACAGAAGTAATTCTAGACCATCAGAATGTGAATTCCCATAATTTGTATGAGGCACTTATTCTGAAATAACTCAGATATACAGTTTGTTGTAGAGGAATCATGCTTATTGTTAAAAATCTTAAACAGGACTCTTCTAACTTGTGTCAAGGAAAAAGAAAGGAATATATTAAGGAGCCTTCTCTGAACATTCACAGAACACACTAGCATGATAAAGTCCTTATAAGACATGTTGTTTAGAAATCTTTAAATGTTAATCTAACATCTCCCAACCTCATTTTCTAAAAATTTTCTAAAAATCTCCTCATGCCTTAATCTGTAACTAACACTTTAGGAAATGCAACTTAAAATACAATATAATTTCTGTAAATATTTCAGGCCCTTCTTGTAAAAAGTATATTTGAGAATAGTACAGCTATAGTTTTAGAGGGATTATTTACTTTCTTTAAATGTATAGCTAGTTGCTTGGTTAAAAATACAAGTCAAATGGTACTCCAAATAAAATCCAAAAGAAACAGATGAAATAATTTATAAAACATATAATATCTTTAACATATTGAATATGAATGATATTGAATATTGATTGATATAATTTACCTACTATACCCTGCTGCTGCTAAGTCACTTCAGTCATGTACAACTCTGTGCGATCCCATAGACGGCAGCCCACCAGGCTCCCTAGTCCCTGGGATTCTCCAGGCAAGAACACCTGAGCGGGTTGCCATTTCCTTCTCCAATGCATGAAAGTGAAAGTGAAGTCACTCAGTTGTGTCCGACTCTTAAAGACCCCATGGACTGCAGCCCACCAGGCTCCTCCGTCCATGGGATTTTCCAGGCAAGAGTATTGGAGTAGGGTGCCATTGCCTTCTCCTTACTATACCCAAATATTATCATTTAAATGTGAAATCAATATAATGTGATTTTAATGACATATTTACAATTTTTTAGGTACTGCGTCTTAGATATCTGGTATTTATTTTTATACCTACAGCACATGAAAATGGAAAAGCCATATATCAAGGTTTTCATAGCCAGTTTTGGCTAGTGACTACCCAATCAGGCAGCCAAGTTCTACTTCATGAAGTTATCTATTTTATTTACACATGTCTAAATTTTAATTTCACAACTTCTCCCACCATCACATTTGTTTTGATACATTGAAAGTTATATACTTCACTATATTTATATTACTATAAATGCACTATAAAATATAAATATATTTATACTTATAAATAAATGTATACTTAGAAAATGCATCATGCAAAGAGTATAGTTTTATGATATTTAACCAACATTTACAGGCAGGTAACCCAAACCACAATGAATATAAAAATTGTTTATCACCCTAAAAACTTCTTTTGTGTATCCTTTCAGTTACCTTCCTCCCTGAGTCCAGACAACCGCCAAAAGGTCTTCTGTCTACTAAAGATTAATATGCCTGAAGCAGAGTTATAGATACATGAAATTATGTATTATATATTCTTTCTTTCTAGCTTACTTTGCTCAGCCTAATGCTTTATGAGATTCGCTCCAAATTACATGTAGCAACATTAAAATGCTGAATAATCTTTCAGTGTATGAAAATATCACAACTCGTTTACCTGCTATTGAACATTTGTGTTGTATCCAGGTTTAGGCTATTATGAATAAACCCACTAAAGACATTCTTGTACTAGTCTTTTTGTGGACATACATTTTTATTTCTTTTGGAAAAATATATTGGCTTGGTATTTCTGGAACATGTTGCAGTTTTCAAAGTGGAATCTGTTCTCTGAAGTAGTTGAGCCATTTTATAAAACAAAGAGTCATGTATTATTCTAGTTGTTCCATATCCCTGGCATCCCTTGATATGGTCAGCCTTTATAATTTTAGCTATTCTATTGGGTTTATAGTGGTAATCCACAGTGATTAAAGATATTAATGATCCCTTCATTTATTTATTAATCATTTAATGTCCTGTTTGGGGATATATCTGTTCAAATAGCTTGTCCATTTTCTTAACTGGGCTGTTCCTTTATAATTTCTAGATATAAGTTTCTTACCAAATACATATATGCATATTGCTAATATTTTCCCCCAGTTTATGGTCTGTTTTTTATGTGCCTAATGCTAACTGCTGTCTTTCAGAAACTAGAAATTTGATGAAGTTCAATTTATGAATTTTTTTCATGTTATATGCTTTTTGTGTTCCAAGAAATCTATGGACTCTTAGAAACTGTTCTAAAGTATCATTTTCTTATATATTTTCTTCTATGTGTTACATTTTTAGCTTATATGTTCAGGCTTATAATCAATTTTAAATTAATTTCTGACTTTATTGTGAGGTACAAATTTAGATTTTTTTTTTTCCCAAATATATATACACTTGCATTAGAACCTTACAACTTCCCAGGTGGCACAGTGGTAAATAAGCCACCTGCCAATGCAAAGGACACAAGAGTCACAAGTTTGATCCCTGAGTGGGGGAAGATCCCTTGGAATCTGAAATGGCAACCCACTCTAGTATTCTTGCTGGAAAATTCCATGGACAGGAAACCCTGACAAGCAGCAGTCCATTGGGTCACTAAGAGTCAGACAGGACTGAGTTACTGAGCACACACATATGCATATTAGCACCTTGCTATTGCCCTAGGTAACTGAAACTTTGTTAATTCATTTTTCTACCTTTTTTTCAGTTTAATTATCTATGTGCTTCAGTTCAGGCATTGCTATAGACTGAACTGTGTCTCCTCAAAACTCATCTATTGAAGCTCTAACTTTCAGTGTGACTAAATTTTGAGACAGAGCCTATTAGAGATAATTAAGGTTAAACGAGGCCATAAGGGTGGGGCCCTGATTAGAATCACTGTCCTTTTATGAAGAAACACCAGAGAGTTCCTTAACTCTCTCTCCATGTAAGCACAGAAGAAAAACAATCTGAGGACATAGCAAGAAGTAGCTGCCTGTAAGCCAGAAAGAGGGCTCTCACCAGAACCTGCCTGTGCTGGCGTCCTGATCCCTCATTTCTGGCCTCCATAACTATGGGAAAATAAATTTTAGTTGTCTAAGCCACCCAGTCTATAGTGTACTGTTATGGCAGCTTGAACTAACACAGGTATTCTCGATAGTTATTTCTTGGCATTTACTACTATTTTGACCTTCAGTACCATATCAGCTGCTAACCTCACCCAGTGGATAATATATATATTAATTTAGATGCATTTTTTATCTCTAGAAGTTCCATCTGGTTCCTACCTATATATCTTCTATTTTTTGTATTATGCTTTCCTCTAAAATCTTGAATAGTCAAGATTTTTCTTATGTGGTTCACAATTCTACTTCTCTGCATGTTTAGTGATTGTTTTGTTAGATCCAAGACATTGCATATGCCATGTTTTTGAGTGTTCATATTTTGTTAACTTTCTTTAAAGAGTATTGATATTTGCTCTGGGAGGCAGTTAAGTTACATTGTAAGACTTTAAAAATTGTTGTTTTTTAAGGTAGGAATGGAATACTCTTCTCTCAAGGGTTAATAGAGACTTACTACTCAGTTGTGACTCTTTGAGGTTTCTATTGATGTACAAGAGTTAAACAAGGTTTCTTTACTCTCTCTGGGTAAAATCTGAACAACTTCTATCTCTATGTGTGGCCTGGGAATTAGTCCAGTTCAGTCACTCAGTTGTGGCCAACACTTTGTTATCCCATGGACTGCAGCACGCCAGGCTTCCCTGTCCATCACCAACTCCTGGAACTTACTCAAACTCATGTCCATTGAGTCAGGGATGCCATCCATCTCATCCTCTGTCATCCCCTTCTCCTCCTGCCTTCAATCATTCCCAGCATCAGAGTCTTTTCAAATGAGTCAGTTCTTTGCATCAGGTGACCAAAGTATTGGAGTTTCAGTTTCAGCATCGGTCCCTCCAATGAATATTCAGCACTGATTTCCTTTAAAATGGACTGGTTGGATCTCCTTGCTGTCCAAGGGACTCTCAAGAGTCTTCTCCAACACCACAGTTCAAAAGCATTCTTGCAGTTGGTTTTGCTTGGCTTTGGGGATTCACCATATGTAGATGCAGATTAACATTCAGCCAAGAAAAAAAAGAGGACTACTGTATGCATTTTTTCCAAACTCCCTTCTTTCTGATAATCTACCCTGTAAATTATAACAGCCTTAGTCTCTCAAACTCCAATGTGTCTCTGCGATTGACCTCAGGTTCTGCTTTGCTTCTCTTTCTTACACAGTAATCCAGAATGTGTGTCCCCTTCATACAAAAAAGCAGAGCAATTGTGGGACTCACCTCATTCTCTCATGAACCATAATGCTGTAATTTCCATCACTGCAATTAGTGAAAACATTGTTTCATATATTGTCCAGATTTCTAGCTGTTTGTATGGCAAGACAAGCTGCATACCAGCTATTGCTTTATAGGATTTGCAATAAACACTGATTAAGAGAACATATAAATATATTCACTTCTGGGTGTCTGTTTTGTTTCAAAAATAGGGATTAACAGTGGATGGAAATGAGAAAACAAGCATGAACATGAGAGAAGGAATTTTTCTCAAAGGCAAGAGAGTTGTTGCAGGTACTGCATATCTAAGAGGTGGATAGTGAAGAAGAAGTATTTTAAAATAATGAAATAGGGATTAAAAAACAGGTGGCTTATGCACAGGCATTAACCACTTTATTTTTTTCCCCAACATCCCACTAAAAATATGGTCGGGCTCCCCTGGTGGCTCATACAGTAAAAATATGGTACAAGAATATAAAAAGTAGAAAGGTCTATAGGAGAGAAGGGAAAAGCAAAGGTTTCAATGATTTTTTTTTAATTATACAAAGCAGGAGAATCATTAACTAATTTAAAGAATAAGGAAATGTTTAACACAGAAACCTTTTGAGAAGAATAGCTGCAAACAACTGAATTAATTTACCCCGCTGAATCTCAGAGAAACTTAGCATTTGAAGAGACCATTTCAAAGATAAAATCATTGAAGTAAATGTTATATTAATTTGTCAGTTTTTGTTATAGAAAATAAATTTAAATATACTTGGGAAACTTGTGTAAAAATTATTTAACTTCTAAAGTTATATGTAAAATTCTTACTTGTATGAAGAGCTTGACTTTAAATGTTGCTAAAGCTGGTCCACATATTTTCATTATCCCCTAACCTGAACATATATAAACTAAGGAAAAACTCATATACTTACTGGTGTTTTGAAAGATGTGTGGATGAGTAATAAAATATTTTCTTGTTATTTTCTTTAATATTGCCAAGTTAACATTTACTTGTTTTCTTTTTATACCATATACAATTTCATTTCTTAGAGGAAGTTAAGGTATTGTGATATTTGAATAGATAATTATATTTTCAATCAACTAGAAACATGAATATCACTTTATGATTGTTTTATACCCATCTTAATAAATAGTCTGGCTACCTCTGGATAAATAATGTATCTTTGACTAAACATCTATCAAATGACATAGAATCAGATAGCATTGTAAACTTGCAAAAGGAGGAGGAGTTGAATATAATTAAACATGAATATTGTGGCTTGCTCAGAAATGTAGCAATATAAGATAACTACATAAAATTTAGGATTTCTTTCATTAGTAATTTTAAAATATCTCATGGACATTATAAAACATATCCTGCCACACTAATGGCAGAAAGAGGAACTAAAAAGCCTCTTGATGAGGGTGAAAGAGGAAAGTGAACAAGCTGGTTTAAAACTCAACATCCAGAAAACTAAGATCATGTCATTCAGTACCACCACTGCATGGCAAATAGTTGGGTAAAAATGTAAACAGCGACAGACTTTATTTTCTTAGGCTCCCAAATCACTGTGGACAGTGACTGCAGCCATGAAATTAAAAGACACTTGCTTTTTGGAAGAAAAGTTAAGACAAACCTAGACAGCGTATTAAAAAGCAAAGACATCACTTTGCTGACAAAGGTCCATCTAGTCCAAGCTATGATTTTTCCCGTAGTAGTGTATGGATGTGAGAGATGGACCATAAAGAAGCCTGAGGACCAAAGAATTGATGCTTTCGATTTGTGGCATTGGAGAAGACTCTTGAGAGTCCCTTGGACAGCAAGGAGATCAAACCAGTCAATCCTAAAGGAAATCAACCCTGAATATTCATTGGAAGGACTGATGCTGAAGCTGAATTTCCAATACTTTGGATACCTGATGCAAAGAGCTGACTCATTGGAAAAGATCCTGATGCTGGGAAGACTGAGGATAGGCGGAAAAGGAGGCAACAGAGGATATGATGGTTGGATGACATCACCTACTCAATGGGTATGAGTTTGAGCAAGTTCTAGGAGATAGTGAAGGACAGGTTAGCCTGGTGTACTGCAGTTCATAGGATGCAAAGAGGTGAACATGACAGCCACTGAACAACAACAATCTGGGGGAGAAGAATTAAAATCTCATAAAATATTTAATGGCTATAATTGTATAGACAACAAAAGACATCTAATTGTTCCTATTCGGTCCTTCACATGAGCAACAGCAAGATTTCATGAATTAATCACTTCAGGCTGATTAAAAAGCATTATAAAACTCCAGCCTTTATAAAAATATTGACTTCTAACTCATCATCAAAAAAAGGAATATGAAAATGAATAGTTGTTAACTTTAAAAACGTAGGTATCACATTCTCTTCTGAGATGTAGTCAGAAATACTGGTCAGAGGAACTGTTCCATAGGTTGATAATTTGTCCTTAATGATAGATGTTTATAGCTATAACCAGCAGAGTCCACTCCCTTTCCCTCTAACCCCCCAGAAAGGATTTGAAAAATATTTCTGTAGCTGCTATAAAATTGTTGACTTATAGGAACAAGAAAGTTCTAATAGAATGCTGTTCTCACAGTAATGGATGAAACAATGCAACGAATGGAACTTCTGGTGTTTATAGTAATAAAACCCCTTGGACAGGGTCCAAAATCCATTTGCCTAATACTGAATTGTATGTTCCTAATGCTGTTATAGTGGCATTTTAGCTTATTCTGGAAGAACAGATGCCCACTGTTTTGGTTTTGCAGATTTTCACAGGAGATTGGCTATGTCTACTCACTAAATGACAGAACAATTTAGAAAATATCTTTGGCCATAATTTCCTCATTTAAATTGATTAAGAGTGCAATCTATGTAGTAACAATTAGAACTATGTATAATCCAGTCTTTCCAAACTGTATTGCCAGCTGATGAAGAAACTGAATTTGACTAAAAGTCAAAACCAGAATTACAGTATTTTATGCAACCACATATGCCAACATTTAATTTTCATTAATTTTGATACATATTGAGATATAGATGTTAAAACTTAATGCATTTAAAGTGCCACATTTCTTTTTAAATCTGTCAAATTCTTTTCAAAATATCAGTGTTCAAAATAATGTTTTTATACTTCAATTGTGATATGTTCTGATTTAGGTATCAAAAAGCTATATATAGTTAACTTTTATGTATCCATAGATACAGTAGATATATAAAAAGTTTATATACAAAGTTTCTGCTAGTTATTAAAGAATTTGATTCTAATCCAAAAAGGCATAGATCTGTTGGAAGTATCAGTAGCCCATGGTGACACTGCATTTATTGCTCGAAAGTGTTGAAAAACAGTGCAAAACTGATCATTACAAATTCAATTCCATTCAATTTCAATTGTGTTCTTGATGCTATTTATCAAGCCTATCATTAATTTGTTTTTGGTTCCCTAGCTAATTCACCACATGGGATTTTCTCTCTTCCCTTTTCAATGCCCTACAAAATTTAAAGTAGAGGAAAGATTATACAATTTGATATCAGAAACTTAGTTTGAAATTAATGCTGTGTTGATTTAAGTCATAGCACTGTGTCTCTTTGTTCTCACTCATAAATAAAAATAGTAGCTGTGTGTACATGCCAAATTGCTTCAGTCAAGTCTGAATCTTGACAATTCTAGGGGCTATAGCCCTCCAGGCTCCTCTGTCCATAGGGATTCTCCAGGCAAGAATACTGGAGTGGGTTGCTGTGCCCTTCTCCAGTGGATTTTCCCAACCCAAGGATTGAATGCACAGTCTCTTGCATTACATTTCCTGCACTGGCATGTGGGTTCTTTACCACTAGCCACCTGGGAAGCCCCAAATAGCACCTAACTCACAACAACTCTGTGGAAAAAAGAATGTGAACATGAACATTGAAGTTTTATGGGCAGCCTGTTGTGAATAAATTACTGTTTAAGACTAAGACCCATTGTGTAAGAAGTGGTTCTCAAAGCTTTGTCCTGGAAGGAATAACATCAGCATAACAGAGAACTTGTTAGAAATACGAAGCAATTAAATCCCATTCCAGATTTACTAAATCAGAAACTCCAGGGATAGAGCCTAGGAGTCTGTTTTAACAAGCCCTCCAGGTAGTTCCTGTGCTTAGTTAAGTTTGAGAAACAGCAGTATAATGAATCCTACTTGTCTTTCCACTTGGCATCAGTCTTGCCTGCTATAGTCTTTGGGGAACCCCATGTAAATTGTCGGAGAAGGCAATGGCACCCCACTCCAGTAATCTTTCCTGGAAAATCCCATGGACGGAGCAGCCTGGTAGGCTGCAGTCCATGGGGTCACAAAGAGTCAGACACGACTGAGAGACTTCACTTTCACTTTTTACTTTCATGCATTGGAGAAGGAAATGGCAACCCACTCCAGTGTTCTTGCCTGGAGAATCCCAGGGATGGGGGAGCCTGGTGGGCTGCCATCTATGGGGTAGCACAGAGTTGGACACAACTGAAGCGACTTAGCAGCAGCAGCAGCAGCATGTAAATTGTATTTAATGATTTGTCAAAGAGTCACTGATAAAGACACAGGTCTTTCACACATGGCTTTATGACATGCATTATTAAATATCTAATATGTAATAAAAATCTCCAGACATGGTTTTAAACATAATTATATAAAGCACAATATAACTCATGTAGATATCTATTTTGATATTAGTTTTAAAATTCATATAACTATAGTAAGAGGAAATCATCATACATCACATTTAGAATTAGGAAATACAATTAGAATTCAGAAAATAACACCATTTGCTCCAATTTTTATTTCTGTTTATACATGCTCAAATTGTAGTGACTTTTTTATTCCCCTCTCTCTTCTCTTTTTTCTTTCTTTTTGTCTCAATTTCTGCCTTTCTCTCTTTCCCTCTATCTTTCTTTCATAAATATCATTGCATCATCCTCTAACACATTCAGTTCAGTTCAGTTGCTCAGTCGTGTCCGACTCTTTCCAATCCTACGGACTTCCAACCCTCGCTGTCCATCACCAACTCCCAGAGTTTACCCAAACTCATGTCCATTGAGTTGGTGATGCCATCCAACCATCTCATCCTCTGTCGTCCCCTTCTCCTCCTGCCCCCAATCTTTCCCAGCATCAGGGTCTTTTCCAATGAGTCAGATCTTTGCATCAGGTGGCCAAAGTATTGGAGTTTCAGCTTCAACATCAGTCCTTCCAATGAACACTCAGGACTGATCTCCTTTAGGATGGACTGGTTGGATCTCCTTGCAGTCCGAAAGACTCTCAAGAGTCTTCTCCAACACCACAGTTCAAAAGCAGCAATTCTTCTGTGCTCAGATTTCTTTATAGTCCAAGTCTCACATCCATACATGACCACTGGAAAAATCATCGCCTTGACTAGACGGACCTTTGTTGGCAAAGTAATGTCTCTGCTTTTTAATATACTGTCTAGGCTGGTCATAACTTTCCAAGGAACAAGCATCTTTTAATTTCATGGCTGCAATCACCATCTGCAGTGATTTTGGAGCCCCCCAAAATAAAGTCTCTCACTGTTTCCACTGTTTCCCCATCTATCTGCCATGAAGGGATAAGACCAGATGCCATGATCTTAGTTTTCAGAATTTTGAGCTTTAAAACAACTTTTTCACTCTCCTCTTTCACTTTCATCAAGAGCCTCTTTAGTTCTTCTTTGCTTTCTGCCCTAAGGGTGATGTCATCTTCATATCTGATGTTATTGATATTTCTCCCAGCAATCTTGATTCTAGCTTGTGCTTCTTCCAGCCCAGCGTTTCTCATGATGTACTCTGCATAGAAGTTAAATAAGCAGGGTGACAATATGCAGCCTTGAAGTACTCCTTTTCCTATTTGGAACCAGTCTGTTGTTCCATGTCCAGTTCTAACTGTTGCTTCCTGACCTTCATACAGATTTTTCAAGAGGAAAGTCAGGTGGTCTGGTATTCCCATCTCTTTCAAATTTTCCACAGTTTGTTGTGATCCACACAGTCAAAGGCTTTGGCATAGTCAATAAAGCAAAAGTAGATATTTTTCTGAAACTCTCATTTTTTTGATGATCCAGTGGATGTTGGCAATTTGTTCTCTGGTTCGTCTGTCTTTTCTAAAACCAGCTTGACCATCTGGAAGTTCTTGGTTCACATACTGTTGAAGCCTGCCGTGGAGAATTTTGAGCATTTCTTTGCCAGCATGTGAAATAAGTGTGATTGTGTGGTAGTTTGAACATTCTTTGGCATTGCCTTTCTTTGGGATTGGAATGAAAACTGACATTTTCCAGTCCTGTAGCCACTGCTGAGTTTTCCAAATTTGCTGGCATATTGAGTGCAGCATTTTCACAGTATCTTTTAGGATTTGAAATAGCTCAACTGGAATACCGTCACCTCCACTAGCTTTGTTTGTAGTGATGCTTCCTAAGGTCCACTTGACTTCACATTCCAGGATGTCTGGCTCTAGGTGAGTGATCACACCATCGTGATCATCTGGGTCATGAAGATCTTTTTTGTATAGTTCTTCTGTGTATTCTTGCCACCTGTTCTTAATATCTTCTGTTTCTGTTAGGTCCATACCATTTCTGTCCTTTATTGACCCCATCTTTGCATGAAATGTTCCTTGGTATCTCTAACTTTCTTGAAGAGATCTCTAGTCTTTCCCATTCTATTGTTTTCCTCTATTTTTTTGCACTGATCATTGAGGAAAGCTTTCTTATCTCTCCTTGCTATTCTTTGGAAATCTGCATTCAAATGGGTATATCTTTCCTTTTCTCCTTTGATTTTTGCTTCTCTTCTTTTCACAGCTATCTGTAAGGCCTCCTCAGAGAGCCATTTTGCTTTTTTGCATTTCTTTTTCTTGGGGATGGATGGTCTTGATCCCTGTCTCCTATACAATGTCACAAACCTCTGTCCATAGTTCATCAGATACTCTATCACATCTAGTCCCTTAAATTTATTTCCCACATGTTAGCTTTTTAAAAATAGTGCTTTGGGGACACTATTGCAACTGCATAGAATGTCTTCATATATTTGTATTTAATTCAATTTAGAGAACAATTTCTCTTAGAACAGCACAGAAGACAAAAGTAAAGGGTGGAAGAGCAGAGAACAAAAGTAATAAAAATGTTACTTAAGGAAATTATTTTTGTGTGTCTCTGGAGAAGGCAATGGCACCCCACTCCAGTACTCTTGCCTGGAAACTCCCATGGACGGAGGAGCCTGGTGGGCTGTAGTCTGTGGGGTTGCTAAGAGTCGGACACGACTGAGCCACTTCCCTTTCACTTTTCACTTTCATGCATTGGAGAAGGAAATGGCAGCCCACTCCAGTGCTCTTGCCTGGAGAATCCCAGGGACAGGGGAGACTGGTGGGCTGTCGTCTATGGGGTCACACAGAGTCGGACACGACTGAAGCGACTTAGCAGCAGCAGCAGCAGCAGCAGTACTTAGTTACAACATAGAATACTTTCCTACTCTGGGTTGTAGAAAAAAACCCCCAAAACTGTCATGTAAAATGCTTGCCTTAGTTACAACGTAGAATATTTTCCTACTCTGGGTTGTAGGAAAAAAAACAAAAACTGTCATGTATAATGTCTGCCTTCAATACATGTTTTTTTTTCTCTTTTCCTCTCCCTCAAGTCTAATACTTTTGTGTTTTGTCTTCTGCCAACACTGCTTTAATGGTTTTATGTTGTATGTTCATTCCTTTGGGCAAAAAGAGTAAATCCAAATTGTTTACAAGCTAAAAGACGGACTTACTATCAGAAAAAAATGTATCTTTATTAAACATGTCTGGCTGTAGTTGTTCAAAGTATAGCCTTGATCAACAACAACAGCCATTCCTAGCCCACTGCTTGGTAATTAGCAAAAACATTCTTATACTATAAAAAGTATATATATTTTTGCAATTAAAATTATATCCCATTTTAACAATCTTCATAATAACATAATGATTTATTATAAATATAATGCAGTTTATAAAATTACTTATTACTTAAATGCCAGATAGAAGTGCTACATGCTTTAATTCATTTAATATTAATTATAATTTTATATAAATAAATACTATTATTAATCCCATTTTAGAGATGAGTGACCTGAAAAGAAAAAGTTTAAAAATTGACATATATGCACTACTATATTTAACCTGTTCTGTAATAACCTAAGTGGGAAAAAGAATTTGTAAAAGAGTATATATACTTACACACACATACACATATATATATGTAACTGAATTACTGTACACCTGAAACAACACTGTAAATTAACTATGTGCTGTGTTACTCATTGGCTGTTTTTTATTTTATATTTTTTAATTAATCATATTTATTTAAAAAAAAATCTGATATTTACCAAGCAGAAATGAAGTTCAAAGAAGCTTCAGCCTTGGGGCACAGTATTTAAGAGGACAGGAAAAGCCAATAATCAAAATACATAATATTTTCAAGCAGTGTTTTTTTAAATCAATGGCTACTCATCTCTTTATTGTAAATAAAGTTTTATTGGAATAAGCACTGTGATTAGATGAGGTGAGTTAGACATATCTATGCAAGTGCAGGGTCAAATTTTGTCCTTACTTAAATTTTTGCAATTTTTTATCATGGGTTTGTGTTACTCTTATTTTTTATATACTGCATTAAAATATTTATATTGATTATATACTTACCTTGTACTCTCTTGACTTTTCTACCCTGAGGCAATGGTTTCACTCATATTACCCTTGTCCTAACATAAGAATATGAGGTGTTTAATTGTTACCATAGTTTTTTGTAAACCTGGAGTCACTTTCTTACTCTAGTTATTGTTTTCTCTATGAGATCTACAAGTAAATGCT
Source organism: Bubalus bubalis (assembly GCF_019923935.1). Lineage (NCBI taxonomy): Eukaryota > Metazoa > Chordata > Mammalia > Artiodactyla > Bovidae > Bubalus > Bubalus bubalis. The sequence continues at coordinate 48,686,445 of NC_059173.1, forward strand.
TTTGCCCCACAATGATACTTTATATAGGTATTACTGATGGATTAGTAGGTTTTATTAAGTATTTAACATATGTCAAACTATGTAATGAATAGCCTACTACACAAATTCAGAGCGTGATTTCCATGGCTCTCTTTTCTTTTTCAAATAAAACATAATAAAGTTTTCACATATCAAATTGGGATGAATTCAAGTAACTAGTTTTGTCATCAGAGAAGGCAGTGGCACCCCACTCCAGTACTCTTGCCTGGAGAATCCCATGGATGGAGGAGCCTGGAAGGCTGCAGTCCATGGGGTTGCTGGGAGTCAGACACGACTGAGCGACTTCACTTTCACTTTTCACTTTCATGCATTGGAGAGGGAAACGGCAATCCACTCCAGTGTTCTTGCCTGGAGAATCCCAGGGACGGGGGAGCCTGTTGGGCTGCTGTCTCTGGGGTCGCACAGAGTCAGACATGACTGAAGTGACTTAGCATAGCATAGCATAGTTTTGTCATGCTTTACAGATTTTTCCAAAACTATGGAGAATTATGGAATCCATAATGGTCATTTGGATGACTTTCACACTTAAATTGGAAATATCATTTCACGCCAATCAGAATGGCTGCGATCCAAAAGTCTACAAGCAATAAATGCTGGAGAGGGTGTGGAGAAAAAGGAACCCTCTTACACTGTTTGTGGGAATACAAACTAGCACAGCCACTATGGAGAACAGTGTGGAGATTCCTTAAAAAACTGGAAATAAAACTGCCATATGACCCAAGAATCCCACTGCTGGGCATACACACTGAGGAAACCAGAAGGGAAAGCGACACGTGTACCCCAATGTTCATCGCAGCACTGTTTATCATAGCCAGGACATGGAAGCAACCTAGATGTTCATCAGCAGACGAATGGATAAGAAAGCCGTGGTACATATACACAATGGAGTATTATTCAGCCATTAAAAAGAATACATTTGAATCAGTTCTAATGAGGTGGGTGAAACTGGAGACAATTATGCAGAGTGAAGTAAGCCAGAAAGGAAAACACCAATACAGTATACTAAACATATATATGGAATTTAGAAAGATGTTAATGATACCCCTGTATCCAAGATAGCAAAAGAGACACAGATGTATAGAACAGTCTTTTGGACTCTGCGGGAGAGGGCAAGGGTGGGATGATTTGGGAGAATGGCATTGAAACATGTATAATATCATATGTGAAATGAATCGCCAGTCCAGGTTTGATGCTCGGGGCTGGTGCACTGGGATGACCCAGAGGGATGGTATGGGGAGGTTGGTTCACGATGGGGAACACGTGTACACCCGTGGAGGATTCATGATGATGTATGGCAAAACCAATATTGGAAAGCATTTAGCCTCCAAATAAAACAAATAAATGTATATTAAAAAATATATAAGATTATAAAAAAAAGAATAAAAATAATGGAACTTTCCTGTATTGCTTTCACTTCCTGGTGTCACATGGTGCCCCTGTTGAATTTCAGTCCTCCACAGACAACAGCTGTAGCTCCTCCACTTTATAACAAACATTTTTCTGGTCTGAGATTTAGCACAGACTGCTATAATCCTACATAGCAAAGAGATCTCAATTCTTTACAGGGCAAATACAATTAAGTTTTTTTGTATTGGCCTCCCTTCTCTGTTTGTTTACCTCATCTCAGTCTTTATTCTTAGAACTCAAACTATTCACTAGGTCTTCTAGTAATAGCTTCATGCAAAGAAGATGGTAGCTAACCTCCACAGAAGCTGTATTCCTTGTCTTGAGATTAATTCAGCAGCTTGACTCACTGCCTTCAAATAACCAGCATTAGGATTCTTGTTGTGCTTTTATGTTCTGGGCCAACCTGTCCACCAGTACATGTCTCCTGACTTTGATTCCCAGTGATCTAGTAGAGAATTCTATTTGCTTACCTCCAGGAAGGTACTTAGATTTTATGCATATTGGATCCTCTTCTAATTTATTTTCTATTGTAGCAGTGCCATTAGTACAGAATCACAAAGGAAAATAAATTCTAAGATAGTAGTTTTCAATAAAGATTTACAGAACCAAGAAGGTAAATTTTTCCAAAATAATGGATGACAATGAATCAATGAATTAAATTTGTTCCCTGTAGTGAGGAATACTGGTTTTTCTTCCATTGCTTGCTTCCCTGGTGGCTTAGATGGTAAAGCATCTGCCTGCAGTGCAGTAGACCCAGGCTCAGTCCCTGGGTTAGGAAGATCCCCTGGAGAAGGAACTTGACAACCCACTCCAGTACTCTTGCCTGGAAAATTCCATGGATGGAGGAGCCTGGTAGGCTACAGTCCATGGGATTGAAAGAGTCAGACACGACTGAGCAACTTCACTTTCTTCTCTCACTTATCTCAAACTATAGAAAAAGGAACTTGGTACATCTGTCCTCTAGGACATTCTATTTCTCGAGAAAGGAAGCATATTTCAGCTAACACAGGGGATGATATTGAGCCACATTTTCTGGAGGATGTCAGTTGCCTGTTTTTTTTTTTTTTTTTTTGCTCTTTCCTCCACATGACACAGTTGGCTCCCATTACTGGTTTTTTAATTTTTATCAGTCTTCAAATACTTGGCATCTCCTGCCTGTCTCTACCCTTCCACCCCTTGATAATCTCTCTTCTCTGCCTGATGGTAGAGGGCCTTTAGTCCAGCATCAACAAAATTAGATCTGTAGACTGCCTGCAGGGACCAAAACAAATGTGGGGAGAGAATGAGAGGTTTAGGCTTTACATCTAAAGAACACTTACATTTATAATTTCATAAAACATAAACTTAACCATTTAATATTTTGAATGCCATTTAATTTCCTATTTTTAAATTGTCTCTATTGGTAAATCCCAAGAGACAGCAAGAAGAGATTTATATTTTATAACTTCAAAACATTATTTTATATGATCATATATATATCATATATATGATCATATATTATTTTATATGATCATTTTATATATAAAAATTTCTATTGGTTAGTTGATCAGTTGTTTCGTCAGTTCAGTTCAGTTCAGTCACTCAGTCGTGCCGGACTCTTCCTGACCCCATAAAACACAGCACACCAGGCCTCCCTGTCCATCACCAACTCCTGGAGTTCACTCAGATTCACATCCACTGAGTCAGTGATGCCATCCAGCCACCTCATCCTCTGTCGTCCCCTTCTCCTCCTGCCCCCAATCCCTCCCAGCATCAAAGTTTTTTCCAATGAGTCAACTCTTCACATGAGGTGGCCAAAGTACTGGAGTTTGATCTTCAGCATCATTACTTCCAAAGAACTCCCAGGGCTGATCTGCTTCAGAATGGACTGGTCGGATCTCCTTGCAGTCCAAGGGACTCTCAAGAGTCTTCTCCAACACCACAGTTCAAAAGCATCAATTCTTCAGGGCTCAGCCTTCTTCACAGTCCAACTCTCACATCCATACATGACCACTGGAAAAACCATAGCCTTGACTAGACGGACCTTTGTTGGCAAAGTAATGTCTCTGCTTTTGAACATGCTATCTAAGTTGGTCATAACTTTCCTTTCAAGGAGTAAGCGTCTTTTAATTTCATGGCTGCAGTCACCATGTGCAATGATTTTGGAGCCCTCCCAAAATGAAGTCTGACACTGTTTCCACTGTTTCCCCATCTATTTCCCATGAAGTGATGGGACCGGATGCCATGATCTTCGTTTTCTGAATGTTGAGCTTTAAGCCAACTTTTTCACTCTCCTCTTTCACTTTCATCAAGAGGCTTTTTAGTTCCTCTTTACTTTCTGCCATAAGGGTGGTGTCATCTGCATATTTGAGGTTATTGATATTTCTCCTGGTAATCTTGGTTCCAGCTTGTGCTTCTTCCAGCCCAGTGTTTCTCATGATGTACTCTGCACATAAGTTAAATAAGCAGGGTGACAATATAGAGCCTTGACGTACTCCTTTTCCTATTTGGAACCAGTCTGTTGTTCTATGTCCAGTTCTAACTATTGCTTCCTGACCTGCATATAGGTTTCTCAAGAAGCAGGTCAGGTGATCTGGTATTCCCATCTCTTTCAGAATTTTCCACAGTTGATTGTGATACACACAGTCAAAGGCTTTGGCATAGTCAAGAAAGCAGAAATAGATGTTTTTCTGGAACTCTCTTGCTTTTTTGATGATCCAGCAGATGTTGGCAATTTGATCTCTGGTTCCTCTGCCTTTTCTAAAACCAGCTTGAACATCTGGAAGTTCACGGTTCATGTAGTGCTGAAGCCCGGCTTGGAGAATTTTGAGCATTACTTTACTAGCGTGTGAGATGAGTGCAATTGTGCAGTAGTTTGAGCATTCTTTGGCTTTGCCTTTCTTTGTGAGTAATTACAAGTTTAGAGAGTTTAATCATTTATAAAATTGCATGGATTGGTAGAGGTAGGACTAGAATCTAGGTTTCTTCAGTCCAGGTGCTGGCCCCTTAATCCCTGTGTGGGAGCATATTAGCCTTTCAGAAGTCCCTGCAAGGTCCTCTGACATTTCAGCATCAAGTCATCATTTCTTTATTCTATATAGGTAACATTTCACTTCTAAGGCAGGCTCTAAGTTTTGTTACATAAAAAGTGGGTAGGGATTTTAGGACTGAGGACCAAGGCTCATTCCCTTTCCTCTTTTACTGTCTCTCAAGAGCAAGAATCAGCTGAAAATCAGTGTTTGTGTTACAAGATTCATTGTGCCTAATAACACAAATATCCTTCCAATGAAATAAGAAAGTGGGCAATTTTCTGAAACAGTTCATTTAAGAATGGTGTAAAAATATACCAGTTTACTAAACACAAAGGACAATAATATGGGATATACAAAAGGAATCAGGGAAAAATTTTCCACTCTTAGGTTAAAGAAGTCCTTTAAGCAATTAATTTGCCTGAACTTTAATTATTTTCTATGTCAAATTACTATGTTAGGTAGAAGCAGCCAGTAACAACTCACATGTATTAAAGTTATAACAGTATTCCTTACAACAGTTGCCAAACTCAGGATATTTATTTCCCTGAGGAATAATTAAAAATAGCACATTATTTAGTACAATCAAAGGTGAAGTTGAACCAGTGAGTGAAGCAAACTATAGGCTTCAGTGTGACTACACTCATGTGAAGATATTTCTAACATTACTGTACAGTGTCATGAATTTGATTTGATAATCATCACAGGTTTGAGTATAGGCTTCCCTGGTGGCTCAGATGGCAAAGAATCTGTCTGCAACACAGGAGCCCTGGGTTCAATCCCTCTGTTGGGAAGATCCCCTGTAGGAGCCCATGGGAACCCACTTCAGTATTCTTGCCTGGAGAATGCCTAAGGACTGAGGTGACTGGTGGGCTACACAGTCCATGGGGTTGCAAAGTGTCAGACAAGACTGAGAGATTAAGCACAGCACAGCACAGGTCTGAATATATACGATTGGTCTAAATGACAAAATAACGCAAAGGAAAGGGCCAAATTTAAACCCTCTCCGGTCACTGTCCTGGTTTGTGGATTATATCAATACCACTGCAAGGCAGGATAAAGTCCCTCCCAGTGTGTTTTTTTTTTTTTTTTTTCTATTTAAGTCCCTACATGCAACAACCATAAAACTACTTCAAAAAAGTGACAAAAGGAAGTGATTCATTAATTTGTAAATATCTATTAAACCTTTTCTGCCTTAATAATTGGACATCCTGGAATGTGAAGTCAAGTGGGCCTTAGAAAGCATCACTACGAACAAAGCTGGTGGAGGTGATGGAACCCCAATTGAGCTATTTCAAATCCTGAAAGAAGATGCTGTGAAAGTGCTACACTCAATATGCCAGCAAATTTGGAAAACTCAGCAGTGGCCACAGGACTGGAAAAGGTCAGTTTTCATTCCAAGCCCAAAGAAAGGCAATGCCAAAGAATGCTCAAACTACTGCACAATTGCACTCATCTCACACGCTAGTAAAGTAATGCTCAAAATTCTCCAAGCCAGGCTTCAGCAATACGTGAACTGTGAACTTCAGATTTTCAAGCTGGTTTTAGAAAAGGCAGAGGAACCAGAGATCAAATTGCCAACATCTGCTGGATCATCAAAAAAGCAAGAGAGTTCCGGAAAACATCTATTTCTGCTTTATTGACTATGCCAAAGCCTTTGATTGTGTGGATCACAATAAATAGTGGAAAATTCTGAAAGAGATGGGAACACCAGACCACCTGACCTGCTTCTTGAGAAACCTATATACAGGTAAGGAAGCAACAGTTAGAACTGGACATGGAACAACAGACTGTTCCAAATAGGAAAAGGAGTAATGTCAAGGCTGTATATTGCCACCCTGCTTATTTAACTTATATGCAGAGTACATCATAAGAAGCTGGGCTGGAAGAAGCACAAGCTGGAACCAAGATTGCCAGGACAAATATTAATAACCTCAGATATGCAGATGACACTACCCTTATGGCAGAAAGTAAAGAGGAACTAAAAAGTCTCTTGATGAAAGTGAAAGAGGAGAGTGAAAAAGTTGGCTTAAAGCTTAACATTCAGAAAACGAAGCTCATGGCATCCGGTCCCATCACTTCATGGGAAATAGAAGGGGAAACAGTGGAAACAGTGTCAGACTTCATTTTTGGGGGGCTCCAAAATCGCTGTAAATTGTGATTGCAGCCATGAAATTAAAAGACACTTACTCCTTGGAAGGAAAGTTATGACCAACCTAGATAGCATGTTCAAAAGCAGAGACATTACTTTGCCAACAAAGGTCCATCTAATCAGGCTATGGTTTTTCCTGTGGTCATGTATGGATGTGAGAGTTGGACTGTGAAGAAGGCTGAGTGCCAAAGAATTGATGCTTTTGAACTGTGGTGTTGGAGAAGACTCTTGAAAGTCCCTTGGACTGCAAGGAGATCCAATCAGTCCATTCAAAGGAGATCAGCCCTGGATGTTCACTGGACGGACTGATGCTAAAGCTGAAACTCCAGTACTTTGGCCACCTCATGTGAAGAGTTGACTCATTGGAAAAGACTCTGATGCTGGGAGGGATTGGGGGCAGGAGGAGAAGGGGATGACAGAGGATGAGATGGCTGGATGGCATCATTGACTCGATGGACGTGAGTTTGAGTGAACTCCAGGAGTTGGTGATGGACAGGGAGGCCTGGCATGCTGCGATTCATGGGGTCGCAAAGAGTCGGACACGACTGAGCGACTGAAATGAACTGAACTGAACTGAAAGGGCAAATTGTTATGACTATCTAGATTTTGATGGTTTCATTTTATAAAAATATTTTATATATATTTTATCTTAAAATCAGATAGTTGGACCTTTTCAAACTTCATTTATAAATGAGAGAGCGAGAGAGAAAAGTAAATTAATTCCCAGAGAGTATTGTGCAGAGGTAGAGTTGCACATCATGACCCCAAGTCCCAGTTCTAGGCCTGTTAGTGTATCCTGGTAGAAGGCTACTGGTAACACCACCATTTTTTCAGGGGCCAAGAATAAAGACAGTTGTCTGTGTTTGAGGAAAAGAGGCAAAGGGAATTTTTTGCTTTTCCATATTAATAAATAAACATCACTAACATTTTTAAAGATGTGAAGCATGGAATAAAACCAGCTACTATTTAGGGAAAATGTACTATATATTTTTAAGTTTTGTTTTGGTTTATGGTTGAAGATTTATTTAATTTGGTATTTAGTGAGTAATTCTACTGTCTTTATTGACTTTCATTCTTCTGAAAAACACAGGGAGGCGATTAAATCAAAGTTGACAGGACTACTTTTCCTCCATTAATTGAATAGCATGATTTATTCAAATATGCAGGCAGTAAACATTTTTACGTGTATTTACTTTTCATGCCTTTCATGAGACATTCCTATTAAAGTATTAACATTTTCAAATGCAAAATAAATATGTCTTTGATTGGCTGAGTGAATTCTATCAAGAGAATTTCATAGAACAGCTCATTTTGTGTTGTTAGAATAATCTGATGAACACCATTGTTCCTGTTATTCTAGAAGTAGCTGGCTTTTCCCAGAACAAAGATGCTATGACTGTAGCTACAATTTTATTTTTTTCCAGATTACAAATTGTAACTATCCTATCTCTCTACCTAATATATTATATTCAAATAGGTTGTCTTCCATATTATTTTCTGTCAAGAATAAAGAAGTATTTCCATGAAAGAATCCAAAAATTGTGCTGAAATCACACAAATGTGGAATTAGTTACCAATTTATTCTATAAAGAAACTGGGAATTGTAGCCTGTTCTTTACTGAAATAAGAAACTTAAAGTTAGAAGTTGGCATATGAGAAGTTCTGTCCATAAGAGTACCTATTACATTTTTAACGTTACTTACTCCTTGCTGCTGCTGCTAAGTCGCTTCAGTAGTGTCCGACTCTGTGCGACCCCATAGATGGCAGCCCACCAGGCTCCCCCATCCCTGGGATTCTCGAGGCAAGAACACTGGAGTGGGTTGGCATTTCCTTCTCCAATGCATGAAAGTGAAAAGTGAAAGGGAAGTCGCTCAGTCGTATCCGACTCTTAGCGACCCCACGGACTCCAGCCTACCAGGCTCCTCTGTCCATGGGAGTTTCCAGGAAAGAGTACTGGAGTGGGTTGCCAGTGCCTTCTCCTAACAGAGATGCTAAATTACCTGCTAAGAAATCTAGGATAAAAAATTGCAAAATAATTTCATTTTAAATTTTTTGTCTTTTCCTTTCTATTTTTGTTAAAATTAAGAATAAACAGAATTAGGAATATCATTCTATTATCATACAGTCACTAAGTCAGGGACCTAAGAAATACTGGATAAATGTTTATTAATGATTAATAAAAAGATGAAGAAGGAAATGGCAACTCAATCCAGTATTCTTGCCTGATAAATCCTATGGAGATACACAGGGTCACAAAAGGATCAGACACAACTTAGCGACTAAACAACCACTGAAACTAAAAGACTGTGTACACATATGAAAATATTGCCCAGTTTTGCTAATCTCACTTAAATGTTTTTGCTTAATAAAAAGTTCTTTTAAAAAATCATAATAAAAAGACATATTGTCCAGAAGAGAACTGGATTCAGAAAAGAAAAATTTTACTCTAGTGCAATGAGCTTGGAAATACTGAAATATTTTTCCTCAAAAGAATGTTCTGCTGAGTAAAATTCGCATTTCATGTTTCAAACGAAAGCAATAACAACAGTAACAACAAAAAATAAAGTTATCAGGGTGTGAGCATATTGAGGTCTCTGAAAGTCAGGGGTATGCATCAAAAGAGAACATAATTGTGATTAAGATCTGTGCAAGTGGCATGTATTCATATACTTCTGTGGTATATTTTCTCTTGAAGTACAAGGCAAGGTGATCTCTTGAGAGAAAAAGGGGAAGAGCAGGACTAGCAGGTTTAGGAGAGGAGAAGTTTAAAATAATTATTGGATTATATACACCCTCTGCACACAGTGAATGTTGTCCAATTGACTTGAAATTACAGATAGCATTTACAGAGCCTAAGACTGTTTGTGATCCTGCCATCTCAACTGAACAGTTGAATCAATTTGGTCAAATATCATGTTAATAAGGTCAAAAAGTCAGTCAAACTGGCTGTCTGACTTGAATGATTGTATGACTAAAGTGATTAGTGAAAACAGCCTTAAACTCATATTAATCCCCAAACCTTTTCTTCTGAAGAACTGTCCTGTTTAGATGTTGGGCTGTTACTATAGAGGTTTTCTGTTTACATTAATGTTTCTCAACATTTTAGATCACATACCTCCTGTTGAAAGCACACTCAATTCTACACCCTCTTTTAAAGTCTCTCAAAATCAACACAATTTAGTTAAGAATCCTGAAACAAAAAATGATTTTCAATTAGTTCTTCAAAATAAATATACATTTTCTTCATCTTTCAGCATTAATGTCTATTTTGCAGGAAAATGTAAGTTTAGCAGGGGATTTAAAATGTCACTTGTCCAATTATCTTCATAAGCTTATTAGAGAAACTGTGTGTTAGTAAATGTCTTTTGAAGTAAGCCAGAAAGAAAAACACCAATACAGTATACTAACACATATATATGGAATTTAGAAAGATGGTAACAATAACCCTATGTACGAGACAGCAAAAGAGACACTGATGTATAGAACAGTCTTATGGACTCTGTGGGAGAGGGAGAGGGTGGAAAGATTTGGGAGAATGACATTGAAACATGTAAAATATCATGTATGAAACGAGTTGCCAGTCCAGGTTCAATGCACAATACTGGATGCTTGGGGCTGGTGCACTGGGACGACCCAGAGGGAGGGTATGGGGAGGGAGGAGGGAGGAGGGTTCAGGATGGGGAACATATGTATACCTGTGGCGGATTCATTTTGATATTTGGCAAAACTAATACAATTATGTAAAGTTTAAAAATAAAATAAAATTAAAAAAATAAAAATAAATTAATAAATAAATTTATTCAAGATTCTCCAAAAAATAATAATAATAATAATAAAAACATTCCTATTTTCCAAAATCTAATTCTTGTTAACTGTACATTGATACTTTATATACTGAACTCACTGGATATTAATACCACTGGATATTAATTCTATATTTACTGCACACCATCCACCATAGTTATCATTAGTGCAGACACCGTGGAAAGTAGGTTATGGCATTTATCAACTTGAGTCAGTAAAGTCTCATTTGTGGCTTCCCACTGTTTACATATAAAATCAGTCTTTCTGTTAAGATGTTGGGATAAATCAAGCCCTGATCTACAACGTAATTTGTTGTTTCAAGAATATTTTTGTAGGGCAAAAGGGATCTACTTGAAATTCTTTTTTGGTAAAATTATTAACCTGCTGAAAGGACAAAAATCATTAACTAATTGAAAAGACTCAATATAATCACACATGAAAAAATATACAATGAGCATTTTTCTATGAGCCCTTAGTAACTTTACAGAAAAGATTAAAATTTGATAATGTCTGTAAAGCAGATTAAATGTCAGCACCATACAGTGTACTCCTATGCATTATGCCCATCATGTCCAAGGTAGGCGCCACTCCTTTTGTCTGATCTAAGAAATGTGCCTGACACTAAGTGTCCTTGAGGATTTTAATATAAAAAAATAATAATTTTATATTTTCTCCATTCTCACATATTACAAGCGAAGGCAGTCAAGAGCGGTGCATGTTGGAGAGGGAATATTGTACTGAAATAGGGATCACTGATTAAGAAGGAAATAATATTGTTACAATTTATGTCAAAGAGTATTCTGCCTATATTGTCCTCTAGGAGTTGCATGGTTTCTGGGCTTACATTTAGGTATGATATCACTTACATGTGGAATCTAAAAAATAAGACAAACTAGTGAACATAACAGGAAAGAAGCGGACTAACAGATACAGAGAACAACTAGTGGTTACCACTGGGGAACGGGACTCAGGGAGGGGCAATTTAGAAGGTGATTAAAAAGTACAAACTTTATATACAAATAAGTTACAAGTATATACTGTATGTCAAAGGCAATGTAGTCAATATTTTATCACAGTAAACAGAATTTAATCTTTATAAACTGCAAATCACCATATTGTACACCCATAACATATAATACTGTACATCAAACTATAATTTAAAAAAATATATACAGGATAATGTGTGTGGGTTATATGCAAATACTACAACATTAGATCTAAGGAACTTGAGCATCTTTGAATTTTGGTATATGAGGGGTTCCTGGAACAAATTTCTCAGGGATACAGAGATAACTGTACTTGATCACAGTAAATCAAGGAGAAGGGGTATTTGGTCTGTGTGAAATACAAATAAATATCACTTACTACTCAGAAAAGAAAAAGAGGGAAATAACAATGTGTTAAAGACTATGATATTGGTACGCCACTGTGCCGTGCTCAGTCATGCCTGACTCTTTATGACCCTATGGACTGTAGCCCACAAGGCTCCTCTGTCCATGGGGAATCTCCAGGCAAGAATACTGGAGTAGGTTGCCATGCCCTTCTCCAGGGGATCTTCCCAACCCAGGGATCAAATCCAGGTCTCCCACATTGCAGGAGGATTATTTATCTGCTGAGGTACCAGGGAAGCCCATGAGATCAGTTTACATTTAATGAATTCAAGATAACTCTGAGAGAGTTAAGTGCAGATGTTGAGTAACCAGTTACATACAGAAATTGGAAGTGTGAAGTGTTTTGATCTCAAAATAAAAATTTTAGAATACTCACAGTTGTTACTGTCCATGGAGAACCACTGTCAGAAAGCTGTTATATATATCTTAGAATCATAGTCTCCTTTGCAACAATCTCTATCCTTTTGAAAAATCCTGGTCTTATAACCTCCAATTTCCCTCAAAGATACCAACTTCTCTCTATCTCTCCATTCAAATCAATAATATATCTCTGCCAGTCTCCAGAAATAGTCTCACATGCTTATAATTTCTACTCTTGTCTCCTTTTCTAAATATAGCTCCACAGTCTCCAAAATTTATGTTTATACAAGAATGAGACCCTATAAATCATAATTTTGACTCTGTCACTCTATGTGCTACACTTAAAAGGCATTGTTCATTGCTCATGAGTAGTACCTGGGCCTTTCATGCTCTGGCCCTTGCCTATAGTGCCCACCTTATCTTGTTGCATGCTCCTTCTGTGTTCCATCAATACTGCTTTCAGTGCTTTCCATGTAGAAGTTGTCTTCCCTTGCAGGGATTTCTGTACATTTTTCTAAGTAAGTCATTCCATTAACTTCCATAAAATTATGGCTCAACTATTTACAGTAGCTAAGACATGGAAACAATCTAAATGCCCATCAGCAGATAAATGTATATAAAAGATCTGGTATAATATATATATATGTGGTGGTTTAGTCACTGAGTTGTGTCCAACTCTTGAGACCCTAAGGATTGTAGCCCTCAGGCTCCTCTGCCCATGGGATTTCCCAGCCAAGAATTTATACATACACACACACACACACATACAGAATAATATATATGTACACACACACACACACACACACACATATATATATATACATATAAAACGGAGTGTTGTTCAGCCATGAAAAGAATGAAATAATGTCATTTACAGCAGCATGTATGGACTTAAGAGATTATCATACTAAGTAAATCAGAAAAACAAATACCATATGATACTACTTATATGTGGAATCTAAAATATGACACAAATAAACACAGCTATGAAAAAGAAACAGATATATAGACATAGAGGACAGACTTTTAGTTTCCAATGGGGTGGGGGTTGGGGCAGGGAGGCAGTGGGGTTTTGGGATTAACAGATGCAAAATATTATATATAGGATGGATAAATAAGATCCTACTGTATAGCACAGGGGGCAATGTCAATATTCTGTGGTAAACCATAATGGAAAAGAATATATGTAACTGAATCACTTGTCTATACAGAAGAAATTAACACAACACTAAACCAACTATACCTCAATAAAAAAAAATATGTAACATAAAACATGACCCAGTACAGTTTCATCAAATCATTTCAGTTACTACATGCATTTTCTAAAGGGAGAAAAAGGAGTAAATAAGAAGTACATGGTCATTCAAGTATGAATGAAAGAGTCTCAGTGTAGCCACAAAATAAAATAGTTTGAAAAGATATTTCTGATATTCTGACAAGAAATTATTGTAGTCAGTTACATCTTGGTAGCACTAACTTTCTTCACTAAGGGAACAGTTATGAAATAATCTCTAGTCCTTTATTTTTGGTTCAATTACCCAGTTTTATTTATCTTTTAGTCTTTAAATGTTAGATTGTTGGGTTTGGTTACATATGCATGACGTACTATTTTTCCTGTTATACTTGAAAAAATATCTACTTCATCTAATTTAAGGCAGTCTCTTGCAATAGAAATAAAATGAATGTTACCTTTATAATTACATCCTTTGGTCTTTAGGTAAACAAGTAAAATGATTTCTAGATTACTTAAATGAACAAAACTAGATGCAATTGAAGAGATTAGATTTCTTAAAAAAAAAAAAAATCTGAGCTAGTTGTGCTGCTTCATAAAAATTAGCTGCCTAAATGAACAAAAGGACTTTTGAACCATTTATGTTTTTTCCAATTTGGGAGCTTTAAAGGTTCCTTAACTATTTTTAAAGTACTACAATCCTGTGTTTATAAGCATTCAGTCAGTTGAGTCATTCAGTCGTGTTTGACTATTTGCGACCCTATGGACTGCAGCACGCCAGGCCTCCCTCTCCATAACCAACTCCCGGAATTTACCCAAACTCATGTCCATTGAGTCGGTGATGCCATGCAAACATCTCATCCTCTGTTGTCCACTTCTTCTCCCGCCTTCAATCTTTTCCAACATCAGGGTCTTTTCAAATCAGTCAGTTCTTTGCATAAGATGGCCAAAGTATTGGAGTATCATCTTCAATATCAGTTCTTCCAATGAATATTCAGGGCTGATTTCCTTTAGGATGGACTGGTTGGATCTCCTTATGGCTCAAAAACTGTTAAGAGCCTTCTCGAATACCATAGTTCAAAAGCATCAATTATTCGGTGCTCAGCTTTCTTTATAGTCCAACTCTCACATCCATACCCAACTACTGGAAAAACCATAGTCTTGATTAGATGGACCTTTGTTGGCAAAGTAATGTCTCTGCTTTTTTATATTGTCTAGTTTGGTCATAACTTTTCTCCCAAGGAGTAAGTGTCTTTAATTTCATAGTAGCAGTAATCATCTGCAGTGATTTGGGAGTCCAAAGAAATAAAGTCTGTCACTGTTTCCACTGTTTCCCTATCTATTTCCCATGAAGGGATGAGACCAGATGCCATGATATTAGTTTTCTGAAGGTAGAAGTTTAGGCCAACTTTTTCACTCTCCTCTTTCACATTCATCAAGAAAGCTCTTTAGTTCTTCTTCACTTTCTGCCCTAAGGGTGGTGTCATCTGCATATCTGAGGTTATTGATATTTCTTCCAGTAATCTTGATTCCAGCTTGTGCTTATCCACCCCAGCATTTCTCATGATGTACACTGCATATACGTTAAATAAGCAGGGTGACAATATACAGCCTTGACGTACTCCTTTCCTGATATGGAACCAGTCTGTTCCATATCCAGTTCTAACTGCTGCTTCTTGACCTGCATACAGATTTCTCAAAAGGCAGATGAGGTGGTCTGGTATTCCCATCTTTTTAAGAATTTTCCATAATTTGTTGTCATCCACACAGGCAAAGGCTTTGGTATAGTCAATAAAGCAGAAATAGATGCGTTCTGGAACTCTCTTCCTTTTTCGATGATCCAGGAAGCCTGACCTTTTCCAGTCCTGTGCCACTGCTGAGTTTTCCAAATTTGCTGGCATATTGAGTGCAGCATTTTCACAGTATCATCTTTTAGGATTTGACATAGCTCAAATGAATCCCATCACCTCTACTAACTTTGTTTGTAGTGATGCTTCCTAAGGTCCACTTGACTTCTCATTCCAGTATGTCTGGCTCTAGGTGAGTGATCACACCATCATGATCATCTGGGTAGTGAAGATCTTTTTTGTACAGTTCTTTTGTATATTCTTGCCACTTCTTCTTAATAACTTCTGCTTCTGTTAGGTCCATAGCATTTCTGTCCTTTATTAAGCCCATCTTTGTGTGAAAAATTCTATTGGTATCTCTAATTTTCTTGAAGAGCTAGTATTTCTCTATTATTTCCCATTCTCTTGTTTTCCTCTATTTCTTTGTACTGATCATTGAGGAGGGCTTACTTATCTTTCTTTGCTATTCTTTGGAACTCTACATTCAAATGGGTATATCTATCCTTTTCTCCTTTGTTTTTTACTTCTCTTCTTTCCACAGCTATTTGTAAGGCCTCCTCAGACAGCCATTTTGCTTTTTTGCATTTCTTTTCCATGGGGATGGTCTTGATCCCTGTCTCCTGTACAATGTCACAAACCTCCATCCATAGTTCATCAGGCACTCTATCAGACCTAATCCCTTGAATCTATTTCTCACTTCCACTCTATAATCATAACGGATATGATTTAGGTCATACCTGAATGGTTTAGTGGTTTCCCTATTTTCTTCACTTTAAGTCTGAATTTGCCAATAAGGAGTTCATGATCTGAGCCACAGTCAGCTCCTGGTCTTGTTTTTGCTGACTGTATAGAGCTTCTCCATCTTTGGCTGCAAGAATATAATCAATCTGATTTCCATATTGACCATCTGGTGATGTTCATGTGTACAGTCTCTTGTGTTGTTGGAAGAGGGTGTTTCCTATGACCAGGGCATTCTCTTGGCAAAACTCTGTTAGCCTTTTCCCTACTTCATTCTGTACACCAAGGCCAAATTTGCCTGTTACTCCAGGTGTTTCTTGACTTCCTACTTTTGCATTCCATTCCCCTATAAGGAAAAGGACATCGCTTTGGGGTGTTAGTTCCTGAAGGTCTTCTAGGTCTTGAGAGAACCTTTCAACTTCAGCTTCTTCAGCATTACTGGTTGGGGCATAGACTTGGATTACTATGATATTGCATGGTTCCTTGGAAACAAACAGAGATCATTCTGTCCTTTTTAAGACTGCATCCAAGTACTGCATTTCAGACTCTTTCATTGACTATGATGGCTACTCCATTTCTTCTAAGGGATTCTTGCCCACAGTAGTAGATATAATGGTCATCTGAGTTAAATTCACCCATTCTAATCCATTTTAGTTTGCTGATTCCTAAAATATTGATGTTCAATCTTGCCATCTCCTATTTGACCACTTTCAATTTGACTTGATTTTTGGACCTAACATTCCAGGTTCCTATGCAATATTGCTCTCTATAGCTTTGGACGGCGCTTCTATCACCAGTTACATCCACAACTAGGTGTTGTTTTTGCTTTGACTCCATCTCTTCATTCTTTCTGGAGTTATTTCTCCACTGATCTCTAATAGTATTTTGGGCATGTAACAACCTGGGGAGTTCATCTCTCAGTGTCCTATCTTTTCATACTGTTCATGGGGTTCTCAAGGCATGAACACTGAAGTGGTTTGCCATTCCCTTCTCCAGTGAACCACATTTTGTCAGGACGCCACGCCATGAGACATCCATTTTGGGTAGTGTTACATGGCATGGCTCATGGTTTCATTGAGTTAGACAAGGCTGTGGTCCATGTGATCAGATTGGTTTGTTTTCTGTGATTGTGGATTTCAGTCTGTCTGCCCTATGATGGAGAAGGATAAGAGGCTTATGGAAGCTTTCTGGTGGGAGAGATTGAATGAGGAAAACTGAGTCTTGTTCTAATGGGTGGGGCTATGCTCAGTATATCTTTAATCCAATTTTCTGCTGATGGGTGGAACTGTGTTCCTTTCCTGCTATTTACCTGTGCTAAGGAGATGCTCCATGTCCACAGTCAGAGAAACCCCAGCAAGATGGTAGGAGAGGCGAATTTGCATTCAGAATCAAACCTCATACCCGCCAGAGACACTCATAGGGCTCAAACAGACCTTGTGTGCACCAGGACCCAGGGACTCCACAGAGAATGAGACAGAACTGTGTTTGAGCATCTCCTGTGGTGGTATGGGTCAGCAGTGGACTGCCACAGGAACAGGGCCTCTGGGTGTAGCAGACTTGGGTATGGCATAAGCCTTCTTGGATGAGGTCGTGATTAACCCCACCATAGAGCTGCCAGAACTTACACAGGACTGGGAAACAGACTCTTGGAGGGCACAGACAGAACCTTGTGTGCACAAGGACCCATAAGAAAGCAGCAGTGACCCCAGAAGAGATTAACCCAGACTTGCCCAGGAGTGTCCTAGAGTCTCCAGTGGAGGTGTGGGTTGGTGGTGGCCTGCTTCGTGGTTGGGGCACTGAGTACATGCATGGGATCTTTTGAAGGAGGCCACCATTATCTTCATTAGAAGCATTAGGAATAAGCTAATTTTCAAGCTAATAGTTTCATTTATCTCAGGCTGAATATTTTAAAAAATAATTCCAGTATACTAGACAGACTAATAGTTTGAAAAACCTAATAGGATTCTTGGATAAATATGCTCAGAAAATTTAGAATATATATTTTGATATTACCAACTTAAAATATGTATTATGGTAATTGGATAGTTGTTTTCTATCCAACAAAAAGCAACATTGGTTGCAACATTCTTTAATGCTTCTACATTTTTTCCCTATTATATTATGTATGTCCAAAATCCATAAAGTAGAAATTAGATACAGAAAACAAAAACCACTTATTAGAACTCAAATTAATGTATCACTATTTTTATGATGTTTCTGAGTTCCCTGTGATTCTAAATATATCTATCATTTAGATAGTACTTCTAATTAATTGAAAAGTTTTTCAAAGTTTTCTCCAAATCTGCTGCACTATTAGGTGCAGACCCAACAATGATGTGGGGGACTAACTTTTGCATAATGTTGTATCCACGGTATATTGCCTAGTAGCTGAAAATATTAAAAATGGACTAACTTATTTGTTTTGCTTAATTAATTGCCTATCTGTGATATAGCTATCCAGACAACCAACAATAGGGCAAAAATAAAGTATCAACATTATTTCCATATATACATACCTATAGATTTAGTTTGAGCAAAATTATAGAGAGTTCATTTTATTAAAATAAGAGGATGATGGTTATATAAAATTGATTTTCACTTACTAAATAGACAAATGCTGAAAATGTATTTGAAAATAGCCACTGACTGTCTTTAACAATTATCTTAACCTGCAGATATAAAAATAATGGGCTTCCCAGGTGGCATTACTGTCAAAGAACCCCACTGCAAACACAGGAGACATAAGAGATATGGGTTTGATCCCTGGGTGGGGAATATGCCCTGGCCAAGGACATGGCAACCCACTCCAGTATTTCTGCCTGCAGAATCCCAAGGACAGAGGAGCCTGGTGGGCTATAGTCCATGGGGTTGCAAAGAGCTTGACATAACTGAAGCAACTTTGTACAGACACATGAAAATAATGCCTTCTCAATCCCAGACTAAAGTGCTTTTCTGTATACATTAAAGTTTGTTGATGACTGAAAAACTTATTATATATATATATATATATACACATATCAGATATATATATCAGAAATTAGTAAGTAGAACTGAAAGTTTGTTGCTGAACCACAAAAGATGCCGGGATTCTTGTCCTCCAGAGGAGAAGAATTCAATCCAGGGCCAGAGACGAGGCTTGATCGCTCAGAGCTTTTGTGTAATAAAGTTTTATTAAAGTATAAAAGGGATAGAGAAAGCTTCTGACATAGACATCACAAGGGGACAGAAAGAGTGTCCCCTTCACTAGTGTTAGCAATGGAGTTATATACTTTTAATTAGCTATTACAATGAATCAAAAGAACGTCTGGAGGTTGTAAAGACCTTACTAGACCCACTCTCATAATTTGCATTTTAAGATAACAGGATTAGCCAGAATGTTTTTTCCAGAAACTGTCCTCAAGCAGGATACATTATTGTTATATAATCCTAAGGAATGTAGAGGAAAAAAAAAAAAGTTTGTCCTTTCCTCCTCCTTGAGAATTCCAGACCCCTATCTCCTTGGGGACCCCAGGACTTCTTATCAACCTGCCTAGGAATTGACTCTCAGAACCTTACAGAATATTTTGTGATCTCATCTAGTAATGAACGGAGTGTCTTTTATCCAACTGCCAAGTATTCAGCAGCAAAACAGGATGAGCATAGTTTATGAGGCCATTAACAAACATTTTAGGATACTTCCAAATGCCTGAGATAGCTCTGGGCCTTTTATAAATCACTCCACGAAACAAACTCTGAAGCATCCTTAGGATCTTATAACATGACCACCTGACTTAGTCATTTTAAAAGAGAAGGGAATAAAATGTAAACATTTCTGTGATAAATAAGAATAAATAAACATATATTAAAATAAGGAAGTGTTCCAACTGCTGTTCCTAATTTTTCCATTAGATATACTCATTGTCATTTAAAACTAGGGATAATGTTTCATTTAAACAACTCGAATTTTTTAAAAAAATAAGCTTTGGGCATTTTGTTCGCTTTTCAATTTAAATCCTTTTTACATTGGCATGGCTGTTCTTTTCAACTGCCCTTTACTGACACCAAAGTTTTTTTTTTTTTATTTTGTATTGGAAAAACCCACTTCAGACTGGCATTCCATTACAATCACTGTGTCATGTGAATTATTTTTTAAATGCAAATTACACAGTATGAATCTTCTGCTTAAAACCCTTCAGTAGCTTTCCATTTTCCAATGAATAAAAATTCTAATTACTTAGGCTAGCTCTTAAGTATATCTGAACCTTGCCTGCTTTCCATTCTTCCTCTTGGTCCTCCAATCACATTTCTCTCATTCAGTAACCATTTCAGAGCATTCCATGTCCACATTTCCCCTTCCTGCCATAATTCATCTGAAACTCTAAGGCTGATAGGTGAGGTGGTCTGGTATTCCCATCTCTTTAAGAATTTTCCACAGTTTGTCATAATCTACACAGTAAAAGGCTTTGGCGTAATCAATAAGGCAGAAGTAGATGTTTTTCTGGAACTCTTTTCCTTTTTTAATTATCCAATAGATGGCAATTTGATCTCTGGTTCCTCTGCCTTTTCTAAATCCATCTTGAACATCTGGAAGTTCATGCTTCATGTACTGTTGAAGCCTGGCTTGGAGAATTTTGAGCATTACTTTGCTAGCATGTGAGATGAGTGCAATTATGTGGTGGGCTGAACATTCTTTGGCATTGCCCTTTGGGATTGAAATGAAAACTGACCTTTTCCAGTCCTGTGGCCATTGCTGAGATTTCCAAATTTGCTGGCATATTGAGTGCAGCACTTTAACATCATCTTTTACGATTTGAAATAGCTCATTTAATACTGAAAAAAATTATTTTCAAAAGATTAAAAGATACTAAAATGAAATTTTCATATCAGTTTTAAAACTAGGCCGTATTCATTGGTTATTAAATTGAACTGACTGCTACAGTTTAAGTGTAGAGGAAAAAGATGTTCAATGTTCACTTTCTCAAGTTTATATATGTATGACAGTCACTTACTCATGTCCACCTCTTTTGAATCCATGGACTGTAGCCCATCAGGCTCCTCTGTGGCTGCTGCTGAGTTTTCCAAATTTGCTGGAATATTGAGTGCAGCACTATACACTCCATGGAATTTCCCAGGCAAGAATACTGGAGGGGCCAGCCATTCCCGTCTCCAGAGGATCTTTCTGACTCAGGAATAGAACATAGGTTTCCTGCATTGCAGGTGGATTCTTTACTACCTATGCCACCAGGGAAACCAAGTTTACATTTCTACAAATAAATTGGAAGAGAGATATGAGAAGGCAGCTAAACTACTTCATAATATCGCACTTTGGCATCCATTCTGTGTTGCCAAGCTTTTGCCAAGGATCCCTTAAACTAACTCCCCACTGCCCTTGTTATATGCATTCTACCTCTAAGGCACAGGACCTTCCCTTTCTGCCTGCCTCAGATTACCAATCCCTCCAATTTACCAAGCACCATTCTATTTGGTTTGAATTAACCAATCCAGCCCTAGCCTGGAAATGCCAAAGCACTCCACACTTGGGCCCTAATCAAGTCATGTACCCCAGGTCCTGGAACTCTCTCTCTCTCTCTGCCTGAATTCTGCCCTTACTTCACTGTGGGTGCTGTGCCAGTGTTCTTCCTACAGGAGGTGTGAATAACAAAGGTCTCTATTTCCTTTGCCTTGCACTTTTATGTTAAAATGGCTTACCATCCGACTCCTGGGGCTCTACCTAACAAATGTTAACCTAATAAAGTCAAAACATTAGATTATATTAAATTTCTAGTATATGTAACCTAATTTCTTTTATGCCTATGTATATGGTTAAAATGATTTTTTTGTTACAAAGTATGACTAGAGATGGTATTTCACTTTAAGTAATTCATGATGTGAGGGATAAGCACAGTTAAATAGACATTAAAAAGAGATATTAAATCATTGTATTTTAAAATGTACATGCCACAAATATTTGCAAGATGAAAGCAATAAATGGAGGCTCTTAGAAATGCAATGTATAAGGGACTATCACATTTTTTTGATCAAATCTAAGACAACCTCAGGAGAAGGCAATGGCAACCCACTCCAGTACTCTTGCCTGGAAAATCCCATGGACGGAGGAGCCTGGTAGGCTGCAGTCCATGGGGTTGCACAAAGTCGGACACGACAGAAGCGACTTAGCAGTAGCAGCAAGACAACCTCAATTGAAAAATGCATCACTCTTGCATATATGAACACACACACACATTGCCAATTAAGCAATGACAGAACGCCTAAACTCTCAAGATATCTCACCCCAGACTAATGTTGTTTCAAATTTACTTTCAAAAGATTTTTGAGAATTTGTCTATCTTTTTGCCTTCAATTTGATTGCCTGGCATGTTCTGTCCAATCTCTTTAGAGGTATGTCAGTAACAAAACATACAATGATTTCAACTACTTCTCAATATTGTCCTTTTTAAGTTCTATAAACCATATTGTTGCTTTGCAAGTAAATATGGAATTGTACTTATTATCCATTGGCATGTATTGATATTTTCTTTACTAATATATCAAATTATATAGTGTTGCTTTTTTCCCCATTACTTTATGTATACCCTGGAGAAGGAAATGGCAACCCACCCCAGTATTCTTGATTGTAGAATTCCATGGACAGAGGAGCCTGGTGGGCTACAGTCCATGGGGTCATAAAGAATTGGACACTACTGAGTGACTAACACTTTATGTATACCCACTATTGGTTTGAATGCCCAATCACTTTCCATAAGACATTTAAAGAGCAATTAAATCCAAAATTATGTAGTAAAAATTGCATGTAAGTTACCTGAAGTGAAAAAAAGAATGAAAATACTATGGCTAACTTCATATATATGCAGGCAATTTCAAGTTTTTCATAATGGCTGCCCAGGAAAAACACAATTATTAAGTGTCATCAACTGTACATATACCAAATTCAGCAAATTCAGAGCTAACACAGAGAGAGAAGTATGGCTTGAGAAAATTAAACATTAAGGAAGTGAGTTGGTAAAAAATCCAGGGACGAAAGTGTTATATTCACATCCTTTAATGCTTTTTTCTTCTGGACAATTAATATTTTCAATAAATACTTTCATGAAAAACAAAAAATAAATATTTCAAATATTTTGCTTTGTTTTTACACAATATATGTAAGAGAATAAAAATCATTTGAATTATTGAGCTAATATCATACACAGATTTATAAACAAACAGCTGTAAATTTGACAATAATAATAAGCAACTGCATCAAATTTAGCTTTTTTTTTTTCAGTACCAATAAGTTTTTATTCATTGTATATTCCTAAGGAAAACAAAGGAAAGGGAAAAGGGTCAGCGTGTGTGTTACAAAATGATAGCAAATGGGAAAGGAAGTACCTGGCACAGCAAAATCAGCCATCAAATAAACACTGCCCAGATGGGGTCGCCAAAGCCCAAGGGGCTATGTCTCCTGCAGTTCAGGAATGAGAAGGGATGAGGAAAAGAACAGATGGGTACATGTTTTTCTACCCTCCCTCCTTCCCTCCCCATAAATTCAAGATTTCATACAAAGCTTTGGTTTCTAGCAGTAAACATGGAGTTACATTCGTCCGTCTGCTATTAAACAATCTTGTGGCTACTTTGACATAAGTTTCTTGCACCTGCATAAAAGTTCCTGAGTGACTTGGATATACATTCATCTTTCCTTTTGTGGTCTCACAGCCCCACCTTCTACATGGAAGGCCCCCTTCATTGCTCCTCTCTACCCTTGGAGTTGGTCTTAATCCAACCAAATACATCAGTCCGTTTAGCATGAATCACATCAAGGAATGGACAGGACTCGAAATTGGGAACAAGGGATGGAGCAATCTTAGCTTTTTCAGGATTTTTGCACAAATCACTTAATCACAGATACCCCACAAATTAAATGTATAGGTATATGGTCTATTTCGGCGGGGCACAAAGGTGGAAAGAAGAGGGGGTAGGAATCTAATTTTCAGGACACATCTTGTTTGAAATAGGAAATAGAGGAAGGGGAACACAAAAGAAAGTGTAGTTCAAGACCCCCCCCCAACTTCAAGAGGGGCCCCCAAGCTTATGTTTCAGATCTCTTTGCCTGGTGCAGAACATTTTGTCAAAGATGCTTTGGCTATTTTTCTCAATATAAAAAGAAGTTTGTAAACAATAAAACCCCAAAAGAACATGGAGAAGACCAACACATTATATTTACACAAACTAGGCCACCTAGCAATCACCAAATCAGCTACATGTGAAGCCCTACAAAGCCCAGACAGATATAATAACTAGAGGGGGCAGCAGCTGGGGGAGACAGGATCAGACACACGTCACCCAATGCGTTCTATTGCATTTGCCCCGTGACAACAGTGAGGTAGGTCTGCAGTGATCTCACAGCTTGTAAACGAACCCGCCGTCCCCACCGCCCTTTCTTCTGTAGCTGCCATGATACTAATCACTGCTGCAGCAGAGTAGGACCCTGGCTCTGGGAACCACAAAGAAGCCATTGCTGATGGTCTCTCCAGAAGCCAAGAAGGAAAAGCCCAGAATCGTTAAAGATCTTGTCCTTGCTTCACATATCCATCCCTGGGCAGCTCAAGATGGGTACAGAGGCGTTGTTCTTAAAAACCTCTCCTTACCAACTTTCATTTTTTATAAAAACACACACACCCTGTTGTGCATGGTCAGCCTAGCCCAGTCAGATGAAGGATGGATCTGGTATATAAAGCGAGTAATGTGCCCTAGGATTATAGATCTGGAACAGGAATCCTTTGTCACACATACAGACAACTTTTGCCTAATCTGGGCTTCCCCTCTCTGCACTTCTTACCTGGCCCAGCCTCTCCTAACCTCTCTGCACCACGTTTTCCTGTTCAGACCAATTTCCAATCTTTCAGTAGGAAGGAGACCAAGTCATGGGGCAACCCAGTTAAAACCTAGTCTCTCATGAAACGCTGAAGATGGAGGGGTTTCAAGAGGACACTATGGCAGAAGAGCCAGCTGTAATTGGCAAAAATGAGGTAGTTCAATAGGCTATACACTCCAAATAGTTGTTCTCTCTGATGATACAGCAACAAAAAGCATTCCTGCTGTGCAGACCTGGAGCTGCTGCTGACTTATCCCTGAGATTGCTCACGTACCTGAGAACACAGTGCAGGAATGAGGGCCTTAGATTAAAATACACAAAAATACAAAACCAGAATATTTATATTACGAAGAAAAAAAAAGTTAAAATGCACAAGATACGTCATTCGCACACTAGTGCAGTTGGCATCCTGGAGAAAGTGGGACCCAAGGTACAGTCACCCAAGGCAGCAAATAAATAAAATTGAGTTGGCCCAGAATGGGGTGAGAGTGACCTTAGAAGCAGCAAGTCTGCAGCTGTTCCCTCAATCACCCCTTTACCTGTCATCATAACCCATTACTTGGGACAGTTCTTAGCATTCTGTCCCAAGAGGGGGTTATGAGGAGAGAAGACGAGGAAAACCCTGCCGCCCCCCGAGATGTTTCCTCCCATGGAATGTAGTGGCTTGTTGGTTGGCTCCATCAACCTGTTCTCTTCTTAATCTTTACACTCTGATATGGGAAATATTATTCCACATTCTTCTTTAAGAGTAAAACAACTTCCCTACCCAGGCCACTTTCAAAAGCTGGAGATTCTGGGGGTGGAGACTCAGATAAAGCATGCAGGGAGGGTTAACCCTCAAAGCCCTCATATGCATTTGGAAAGAGCTAATTGGAGTTTCTTTGCCTCACCCCTTCTTCCCACCAAGAGGGAAGAGGGGGTGATGCCTTGGACTCCAGCCTCAGATATATGGCAGTGCCAGCTGCCCCCTACCCACCCTGTCCCCACTTTCTCCACTCTGCCGATTGATGCCTGCTCCTCAAAGCTTTCTGATCACAAAAGGATAGCCCCCACCCACTGTGGCTTCAATTCTGGGCCTCTGGGAGCATGGCAGAGCTATGGATCTCTTCTTTCTCTTCCCGAAAGTAGGCTGGCTTTCCCTGGGAGCTGGGAGCTTGCTGGGCCTTCAGTGGGCACGAGGCTACCATATGGTTGATGCTCTGGCAGAAATGGCACTTCTTGGGCTGCGGTGGCAGTTTGCATTCCTTGGCATGATGGTCTAGACCTCCACAGTTGTAGCACCTGTCTCCCTTTGATCTGCGTTTCTGCATATTCTTCCCTTTGGGCCGCCTTTCACTCCCAATACAGAACACCCCCCCAGGGCCGGTGACTCGGATAGATTCCAGGCCCTTGGCGGACTTCTTAAAGGTGAACTCCACGGCCTCCCCTTCCTTCAGGCTCCGGAAGCCCTCCATGTGCAGCTTACTCTGGTGCACAAAGACATCCACCGGGGGCTAGAGCGCGACCCCTGCGCGGGCGGTCATGGACAGGAAGCCGAACCCCATGCGCACGTTGAACCACTCACAGATGCCGGCACCGTGCAGCAGCTGCGGCTCCTCCGCCGCGCGGGCGGCGTCCTCCGGCGCCTCCTCCGGCGCCTTAGCGCAGCCACCTGCAAACTGCTGGTTTGACACAGAGCCCATGGTAGTCGGCTGAGCCCGCGGCCCCGGGCCCCTGCTTGGGCGGCTGCTGGCCCCAGAGAAGTCTGGAGGCCCAAATTTAGCTTTATAAATTAACAGTCTACATTTAGCTCATAAAATACACAAGTGCAAACACTTGCATAAAATTAAAAACCTCATCAGGAGAAATTAGGTAAAACTGTACAATTTAACATGCTTACATTTTTTTTTTTCTCAAGAGCAAATACGGACTTCAAATATGCAAATTCACATTGCTCTGATTACTTTGTTGCATGTTCACTGAAAGAATTTATGAGGCAATTAGAGTAACTTGTTTCCATTATACAAAAATCAATACATATGACTAAACTTGGTCATATCTTTGATTCTAAACAGATTATTGCCTATTGATAGTGAATGATTATGGAGCACTACTTCATGAAGAAGAGTGAATACAACACACTACACTTGCTGATTGCTAGCATAAATATATATTAAACTTACAAAATCAACTCTTCAATAGAGAATTCTTCCTTTCATCCTGAACTCTGTCTCATAGGTCACAACTATGCTTGTTTTTCTGAGAATTACTGCCCTGCACTCTCTTTCATTAAGTTTTCAGTGAGACGAAGTACTCAATATTTAATATCTCTTTCAAATAACTTCATATCTTACTGTTTATTCTGAAATATGTTAAATATTTTCTATTGCCAAGAGAGGAAATAAAGTTCTATATTTTTAAACACAGGATAAAATTACTTTTCTAAATGCTTCTAGAAAGTATGATGAAGCTTAACAAACACTTTTAAAAATAAATCATTTTATTCACAAATGCTTCTATTTTATTATTATCTTTTACAATATCACATATACTCTTACAATACAATTTTACTTGGATTTGTATTCACTTTTTACAACTCTTACTTTGGGGGAATATTATTCAAATTGTTCAATCCAGTAGATCAGAAATATTAGCAAGTATTGAAAAATAATCCAGAACCAAATAATTTTTGCAAAATATTTAACCACAACAAATGGATTATTTGCCAAAATATTTTTCATATTTAAGTTATAGTATCAACTATGAATATCTACAAAAGGGATATACTGGAGTTACATTTCCAAAACACTTTTGCCCACAAGATTACTTTTTCATTGATAAATCTCATGTAATTGTTCTTTGTAGTCTGGTATGAAAATTCTAAAATGTGTTACTTCTAAAATTTGAATAACATTTAAAATATATTATGCTATCATCTGTAAAATCTAACCTAAAATTTGCACACATTAACAGGTACACTACAAAATAATTTCTATTTTCAATTAGGTATTTCAAGAGTTCATTTTGAGGTTTATTTATCAGTTGAATGATAAGTTATAATTTTTGTAAATATGTTACATTTAAAAAAGAATAAACAATAATAAAATAGCAAGAGAAAGCCTGAGATATTATATATATCTCCAAGAATGCTGAGTAAATGGAAAATAAATGGCACATCAGCAAATACATAAAATAGAGAATAAAGCTATAAAATCTGACATATAGTTAAAAGAAGTCCCAGAGAAGTCAGGAAGTGTACACTAGACAAAATCGAGGGCTTCCCTGATGGTTCAGTTGGTAAAGAATCTGCCTACAATGTGGGAGACCCCAGTTTGATTCCTGGATCAGAAAGATCTCCTGGAGAAGGGATAAGCTATCCATTCTAGTATTCTGGCCTAAGGAATTCCAAGGGGGTCTCAAAGAGTTAGACATGACTGACGAGGCCTTAAAAATAGCTGAGAAAAGAAGAGAAGCTAAAGGCAAAGGAAAAAAGGAAAGGTATATATACCCATTTGAATTCAGAGTTTCAAAGAATAGCAAGGAGACAAAAGAAAGCCTTCCTCAATGATCAATGCAAATAGAGGAAAAAAATAGGATGGGAAGGATTAGAGATCTCTTCAAGAAAATTAGAGATACCAAGGGAACATTTCATGCAAAATGAGTACAATAAAGGACAGAAATAGTATGGGTCTAAGAGAAGCAGAAGATATTAAGAAGAGGTGGCAAGAATACACAGAAGAACTGTACAAAAAAGATCTTCACGACCCAGATACCCACGATGGTGTGATCCCTCACCTAGAGCCAGACATCCTGGAACGCGAAGTCAAGTGGGCCATAGGAAGCATCACTACAAACAAAGCTAGTGGAGGTGATGGAATTCCAGTTGAGCTAGTTCAAATTCTAAAAGATGATGCTGTGAAAGTGCTGTATTCAATATGCCAGCAAATTTGAAAAACTCAGCAATGGCCACAGGACTGGAAAAGGTCCTGTGGTCCAATCCCAAAGGTCCAATCCCAAAGAAGGGCAACGCCAAAGAATGTTCAGATTACCACACAATTGCACTCATCTCACACGCTAGCAAAGTAATGCTCAAAATTCTCTAAGCCAGGCTTCAACAGTATGTGAACCATGAACTTCCAGATGTTCAAGTGTGATTTATAAAGGACAGAGGAACCAGAGATCAAATTGGCAACATCTGTTGGATCATTACAAAAGCAATAGAGTTTCAGAAAACATCTACTTCTGCCTTATTGACTATGCCAAAGCCTTTGACTGTGTGGATCACAACAAACTGTGGATAATTCTGAAAGAGATGGGAATACCAGACCACTTGACCTGCCACGTGAGAAATCTGTATGCAGGTCAGGAAGCAACAGTTAGAACTGGACATGGAACAACAAACTATTTCCAAAAAGGGAAAGAAGTACAACAAGGCTGTATACTGTCATGCTGCTTACTTAAATTATATGCAGAGAACATCATGTGAAATGCCAGGCTGAATGAAGCACAAGCTGGAGTCAAGACTGCCAGGAGAAATATCAATACCCTCAGATACACAGATGACACCACCCTTATTGCAGAAAGTGAAGAGGAATAAACAGCTTCTTGATGAAAGTGAAAGAGGAGAGTGAAAAATTTGGCTTAAACCTCAACATTCAGAAAACTAAGATCATGGCATCCAGTCCCATCACTTTATGGCAAATAGATAGGGAAACCACGGAAACAGTGAGGGACTTTATTTTTGGGGGCTCCAAAATCACTGCAGATGGTGACTGCTCCTTGGAAGCAAACCTATGCCCAACATAGACAGCATATTAAAAAGCAGAGACATTACTTTACCAACAAAGGTCCTCTAGTCAAAGGTATGGTTTTTCCAGTAGTCACGTATGGATGTGAGAGTTGGACTATAAAGAAAGCTGAGCACAGAAGAATTGATGCGTTTGAACTGTGGTGTTGGAGAAGACTCTTGAGAGTCCCTTGGACTACAAGGAGATCCAACCAGTCAATCCTAAAGTAAATCAGCCCTGATAATTCATTAGAGGGATTGATGCTGAAGCTGAAACTCCAGTACTTTGGCCCTCTGATGCCAAGAACCTACTCTTTGGAAAAGACCCTGATGCTGGGAAAGACTGAAGGCGGGAGGAGAATCGGACGACACGAGATGAGATGGTTGGATGGCATCCCCAATGCTATGGACATGAGATTGGATAGGCTCTGGGAGTTGGTGATGGACAGGGAATACTAGCGTGCTGCATTTCCATGGGGTCTCAAAGAGTTGGACACGACTGAGCAACTGAATTGAACTGAGACAAAATCATCAAGCAAACAATGAAAAAATATTTTCCAAGTCACAGAAAGATTTGAATATGTAGGAAAACAAGACAGCCTGGTATCTATCATGATGAATTAAACAATATCAATATTTTCTACATACTGAAATCTGAATTTCCAAATATACATAACTAAAAAAATCATCACATCCTCAAAGATGGAAATATATATACATATACATATATATAGAAAAGAAATAATAATTGGAATGGCATCAGACCTGATACCAGACAAATCAAACAGAAAAAAAAATGAACTAATAATTTAAGAGAAAGTTATTTTGAACTTACAGGTCAATAAACTTAGTCAAAATTAACAATCAAATATGTCCCAATGAAGATATCTTTAGACATAAGGCTTGGGTAATTAAGTTCTATAGGATGCTTTTCATAAAGCGAGAAAACTGGAAAGCAGAACACATGTATTACAAAGATAGAGCACCTGATCTGGAATACAATGAAACAAAATCTGAGGATGACAGCTTTGAAATAATCCTTAAAGTAATGTTTCTAAATTAGAACAAGAATGTAACTGATAGATAATTTTGTTTTTTAAATGTACAATAAAATAAATTGTACTGACTAGATATACTAAAGTCAAGTTCTGGAAAATTTTCATAATATGGTGAATAAAACATCTCTTTTCTTAACAAAGAAAAAGTCAACTGAAATTCCACAGTAGGACAAAAAGAAATATCATATTATCAAGCGATGGTCCAAATATAAAGCAGATAATATATGGCATCGTTTTTGAACTGTTGAGAATTCAATAGATAGATATGTCATTTATGCTTAAATAATTTTGAACTTTCAGAATCATAATCTAACAAAAGAAACCATGGTAACTGACCAGCTTGTAAATATTGTAATCACTGACAAAGCATACAGTGCATTACGATCCCTTAGTCTTCATTGTCCTTCCTAATTCACATGACCATTGAAGGCAATTGCAATATTGCTTAAATAACATTTTTGTATGTTTATGATGACTCTTAAAAACACCAGTTGGATGAACTTTCGAAGTCCTCTCTCCAACTATCCCTTGTCATCATTCCCAACCTCTATGCAAACTCCCTTGGTTTTGTGACCTACTGCAGCATCCATCCTTTGTACCAATAATGAAGTTATTATACACTAAATAGTTATGATACATTGAACAGTAGAGTCTTTTTATAACACCTCCAAACCACAGAAAGATAAATGACAGGTTTTTCCAGGCAGGGTTGGAAATCAAGTGATAAGTATATGCATTTGTTTATAGAAAGTTTATAGAAATGGTCGATACTTCCATTTGACCACTTCTATAAAAGTGGTCATAACTTCTATTTATATAAGTAGTTCATAACCTCCATAATCCCCATTAAATCTAAATTGAGATTTAAATTTCAGCCCAGCCACTTATTACATACTTCATTTTGTCAGCTTGCATACTGTCTGTGAGCGTCAATTTCCTTCTTTGGAAAATGAACTAAGACAGCAATAATATAAAGTTTTCATGAAGATGTTATAAAACACTGGCACCTGCCCTAGTGTCTGGCACAGTGTAGATGATTCACAAAATATCATTGCTTTTACATCCACTACAATTATTAAGGAATTATAAGTTGCAGGCATAAAGTGAAGAAAAATGTTATGTGGCACAAATTAAAACCAATACTTTGGCCACCTCATGCGAAGAGCTGACTCATTGGAAAAGACTCTGATGCTGGGAGGGATTGGGGGCAGGAGGAGAAGGGGACGACAGAGTATGAGATGGCTGGATGGCATCACCGACTCGATGGACATGAGTTTGGGTGAACTCCGGGAGTTGGTGATGGACAGGGAGGCCTGGTGTGCTGCGATTCATGGGGTCGCAAAGAGTCGGAACGACTGAACGACTGAACTGAACTGAAAATAATATTAAAATATATTTGAATGTGTTACATTAAAAAAAACACACCTTTAATATAGTTTTCTATTTGCCACAATAAAAATGTGAGAAAGATATTTTTTTAATTCATAGATCTAATTATAACATGAGTAAAATATGTGGATTTGGTTAACTAAGTTTTTGTAGGATACCTGCACATTTCCAGTTACCAAAGACAACTGTGACTTAAATTGCACACTTTTTTTGCTGATATAGCATTATTTTGGTTATTCTACCACTTTTCAGAGTAAAGTTTATTACCCCTCTGGGACGTTAATGGGAGCATGTGTGCATCCTAGTGGTTCCCCTACTTTGGCTGTTTTTCCTGACAATGTACTTATGTCTGATGCTTCTCTGGTCATGTAACAAGCCAGAATGCTATTGACTTTCTCCTTAAAAATTATTCAAAGTAGAATGGCATTCTTAAACCTCTTTTTAAGATAGTTCAGTATCAGGTTTAATGAAACAAACTAAACACAGTGAGACCAAGCTTGACCCCAAGCTTGTTCTTCCCTGGTGGCTCAGAGGGTAAAGAAACTGCCTGCAGTGCTAGAGCCCTGGGTTCAGTCCCTGGGTCAGGAAGATCCCCTGGAGGAGGAAATGGCAATCCACTCCAGTGTTCTTGCCTGGAGAAGCCCATGGACAGAGGAGCCTGGCGGGCTACAGTCCATGGGGTCACAAAGAGTCAGACACAACGGAGCAACTAACACACTAAACACAGTGAGAAAGCATAATGTTCAAATTGTGTTAAGATCCATGTTTATACGCATTTTTTTTATTTTTAAGATTTTAAAAAATCATCCTGCAGTGC
This sequence comes from Bubalus bubalis, assembly GCF_019923935.1. Classification (NCBI taxonomy): domain Eukaryota; kingdom Metazoa; phylum Chordata; class Mammalia; order Artiodactyla; family Bovidae; genus Bubalus; species Bubalus bubalis. The sequence continues at coordinate 48,719,302 of NC_059173.1, forward strand.
AACTATAAATTATGTTTTTCTTAAGTATTTATCTTAAACCTTTTCTGCTTCAGCTTCTCCTATATCTGATGTGAGATCAGCCTCTTGAACAGTTGACCTCAGGGGCAATGGATATGTCAGGGATGTGGTAAGGAGAAACAATACCATGAATTAAGATGAAAGTGTATACAAATATATACTTCCTTTTCCATGATATCCTTTTGTTTTATTTCATGAGAAAATATGTGTTTTTATGTGAAATAAAGTTCTTTATGTACTTATTAAGGCAGAGATGGTGTTATTAATAATTAAAATTCTAAGAAGTTAATAACTCATTAAAGTGTAATATTAACACTTTGACAAAGTAAATGTGAATATAACTATTTAAAATTACATTAATAGAGAGACATAGGGAGTGGGAATAAATGAATTCAAAATTTTCCTGTTCTTACGGTATAGAAACAAATACACAGAAAACACTGATTTACACTTCCTTTTCTTATGGAAGAAACATTTGTTACAAAGAATAAAAAAAACAGTTATTGTTAAAAATACTGTCTGAAATGACACTCTAAAATACTTACTAATTATGTATAAACAACAGGAAGAAGAATATATCAAAATATATCAGTACAAACTATCCTGACAATGCACCTAATATCAGAATCTGGAAAAGTATTTTCACTGAATGTAAGACTGACATGCCAAAAATGATAGTTAAGGAATTTATGCTCTGTAAGTCAGAATTTGATTTTAAGTCTAGGAAAAGATTAGAGATTTTGTCACTTCAAATGGTAGAATGTAGTGAAAGTAGGCCAAAAGGCTATAAACATTATAAAAAATGGGGGACTAGCAAAAATCAAAACTGTTGAGACAATGATAATTAGAACTGATACAGTGCTGAAAAATACAAATTTTAAAATGTCTCCCAGAATGGGCAGAATATTATAAAGAATATTTTTAAGATTTTTCTTGGAAAATGATGTCACTAAAATTTTTATACCTAAATTTTTCTTATTGTTTGAAAGCCACTAAATCACACATTCAGATACTTAAGGTCAAGAGAACTATGCAATTTTTCTATGCTTTAGAAAAATGTTAAAATCCTAGAGGACTGGGAGGCAAAGGAGACTGAAGACAGTCTCTTAGAAAGTCTCAATTGTTTGCCTCTGCTACTCCTGTATAACCTCCTCCCATCAAGTGTACACAGGATTTACACACATTGAGTGAAAAAAATCTTGCAGTTATGATGTTATATCATTACCAAGATTAGGCTAAGAAAGACTATGTCTTCTCTACTTGAATTCTTTATGCTAAATGAAACAAATGTCATTCTGTGAGTAGATCTCTGGCTATGGAGAAGCCCAGGTGGTACAGTGAAAAAATGAGGCTCAGTCCAAAAGCCTGAAAGGAACAAATATGTGCCCCATGTGAATGACTTTGGGAGCTAATTTTTCAGCTCTTGTCGATCTTCCAATAGCTACAGCTCTGGCCAACAATTTGACTGCAGACATGATGAGAAATCTTGAGTGAGATGTACTTAGCTCAGCTACATCTAGATTCTTTGTTCACACATGTGGGATAATAAATGTTCATTGGTTTAAGCCATTAAATTTTGGAATAACTTGCTACTCAGTAATAGATAACTAAAACAAGGTCCCAAAATGGACTCAAATTGTGATTGGTTTCAAATAAAATATTTGGTAGTGAACGTTGAAAGCAGTTAAAATAATACATCTACTTTGTAGCTACAATTGTAATTATTCATATAGATTTTACGTAAAATACAAATTTTAATCATTTAAATAGTGGTTTAAAATTCTGATAATTATATATTAATTCAATTATTTCTATTTTAATGAGAAGTTTTCATCTTTATGTACATACTTTGTTCTTGAAGAATTTCATATTTTTACTACTTTATTTTTAAAAATACTATAAAAACAAATGGGCTGTGTGTTGTATTTATATATTTGTAGTGACACAATACTTCTTGACTATTGAAAATTTCTAAATTGAGGTTAGTAATAATGACCATTTGGAAAAGAATACTTTGTACCTTTTTTAAGTAAGGAATTGAAGAAATCAGTTAATATGTCACATGAAAAGATTTTAAGTATATTACTTTTAGACTGCTGCTGTTCTATTAGTATACATGAACAACTCAAAATAGTGTTTATTCAAAATTGTAAAATATATAATATAAAAATCCATTTTATTTATGAATTTGGGAATTTGTGCACCAGTTTTCTCCTACAAAAATAATAAATTCAAACAAATGTGTGCATATCACAAAATATAAACTCTAATAATTCAGCATTACATTGAGTGTCATGTAATAGCTCTATTTTAGCTTATTAGCACTGTGAATTGAGAGCTATCATGCAGTCACATAGTTATATCACCAGTCTGTATGACATCAAATTGTTGCTTACTTTATTGTAGATAATCTCTTACACAGTATGTTATCTCTTAATAATATCTCTTGTATTTACTATTCTGTTCAGCATTAAAGAAAAAAACTTATTTTTCTATGCCTTCTTTGCTAACTATTTCTATGCCTAACTTCGCTAACTTCTTTGGTAAATAATTACATACTATTTAAACATCTTTAAGGTTTTTGAATATTTAATGCTAAAATGTTTTTATGACCAAACTTATGCATTTCATTTATGCATGAATCAAGAAGAAAGGAATATAGGAAAAATATGTTATACATAATGGAAGATTAGATTGACTTTTTCCTCAGAAAATTATTTAACATCATTCATAATTGCTTCAAATCACCCCTCCTAATGTATTTATGAAAAGCCTAAAATGAAGTTCACATAGTGAACATTTAGCTAAAACATTTGAATTGACCCACAGAGCTCTATAATATACTTTGTAAAATATAAGTTTATTGTAATACAGTTATATGAAAAGCATTTTGAGTATTTATATTTTAACCACAAAGTAAAATATTGACATAGACATAATTTTAATGTATTTTCTACTGAAGTGCTTTACAAGTAAATTACATACTGGGCACTCAGCAAGTTTCTAATGAAAGGAATAATATGTAGCCAGTTAGAGTCTGATTTAATTTTTTATTATGTAAATATTCTGCATAAAGCAATGTGCAATATTACCAAAAATTTTTAATGTTTTATATCTTAAACTTAAAATAATCCAGAGACACATGGTTGACCCCAAATAAGCCAATTGAATACCAAGGCAAATAGCAACTACTTCAAGAAACATATGCTTTTAAATATTAATAACATTTCTTATTATATACTGCTTTTAACCTAAAGGAAAAATTCCCAAACAAAGCAGTATAAGGTAAAATAGTTCACTTTATTATTTCATCAAATTACAGTAATTAATGAATTAAAATATTCATTATTTTTTAAAAGACTGTATTTCCTGAGAACAATTAGACCTAGTCCACATGTTACTGATAGAAAAAAATTAAGAATACTAAATTCTGAAATACTTCTGTAGCCATGAATTTGGAAGAAGTAGAGCAATAACAATTTGATACCTTATACTATTTTATTTAAGTATGACTATAATTGTTAAAGTCAGAATGATAGAAATGAATTTGAAATTTAAAATCAAAAAGAGTTACCCAGGAAATCTGACTTTAAAACATTGTTTTTCTTATAAAACTTACTCTTGGTATTACACTTTGTGATGCAATTGGATATTTAGCAAAAGTCTAAAAGGTTGATTTTAACCATTCCAATAGTGAAATTTAGAGAAATATAAACAAAAGGAAATGAGGTTTTAAAAGAATGCTGTAGCCTTTATATTTTCTATTTTCATCAGTTTAATAAAGTTGTCAAAGTTATATGAATGGCAGCATGTGAAACAGAAGCAACATGTCTAATAGGTTTTGAAGACAGGTCAATAAGAATGTTGCTTTTATCCAGATCAGCCCAAAGTGAGCTGATGATAATTATTTTATAATCAGTGGGTATTTGGTGCTAGTGAGACATTATTTTGGGCATTAAATTATGCTTTTCACAATTTTTTAGAGATTTATCTAGGTAACATATGTTTCTGTATCATGTCCTCTTAGCAGTTTAATTCACAAACAATGGCAAATCTCCTGCCATGATAATGTAATAATTTTGGTTTTGTTGAATATTTACCCCAGCCCCTTTTCAAAATACAATAAATTAAAACACTTTCATAAAAGATTATATATATTTAATCAAAAGCATAAAAAATAAATTCTAAAGGACTTAACAGTTTTCTTTCATCTTTGCAAACTTCCCCAGAAACTATTTACTTATTATGCATTTTAAGTCATTACCACTGCATTTATTTACATTTGTATGTGCATGTACAAAACTCTTTATATGCAAAATAGGTTTTACTATATATTTATCTGTCATTATTTTTTCAAACAAAATTTCTTGATGACCTTTTTGTAAAATATCTCATTTTATCTTAAAGTCTGCATGATGTTCCAGGGCTATTTTTAATGAATTTGCTGAATCAATATACATATCAGATCAGATTAGATCAGTCGCTCAGTCGTGTCCGACTCTTTGCGACCCCATGAATCGCAGCACGCCAGGCCTCCCTGTCCATCACCAACTCCCGGAGTTCACTCAGACTCACGTCCATCGAGTCAGTGATGCCATCCAGCCATCTCATCCAATGTCGCCCCCTTCTCCTCCTGCCCCCAATCCCTCCCAGCATCAGAGTCTTTTCCAATGAGTCAACTCTTTGCATGAGGTGGCCAAAGTACTGGAGCTTCAGCTTTAGCATCATTCCTTCCAAAGAAATCCCAGGGCTGATCTCCTTCAGAACGGACTCGTTGGATCTCCTTGTAGCCCAAGGGACTCCCAAGAGTCTTCTCCAACACCACAGTTCAAAAGCATCAATTCTTCAGGGCTCAGCTTTCTTCACAGTCCAATTCTCACATCCATACATGACCACAGGAAAAACCATAGCCTTGACTAGATGAACCTTTGTTGGCAAAGTAATGTCTCTGCTTTTGAATATGCTATCTAGGTTGGTCATAACTTTCCTTCCAAGGAGTAAGCGTCTTTTAATTTCATGGCTGCAGTCACCATCTGTAGTGATTTTGGAGCCCAGAAAAATAAAAAGTCTGACACTGTTTCCACTGTTTCCCCATCTATTTCCCATGAAGTGGTGGGACCGGATGCCATGATCTTCATCTTCTGAATGTTGAGCTTTAAGCCAACTTTTTCACTCTCCACTTTCACTTTCATCAAGAGGCTTTTTAGTTCCTCTTCACTTTCTGCCGTAAGGGTGGTGTCATCTGCATATCTGAGGTTATTGATATTTCTCCCGGCAATCTTGATTCCAGCTTGTGTTTCTTCCAGTCCAGCGTTTCTCATGATGTACTTTGCATATAAGTTAAATAAACAGGGTGACAATATACAGCCTTGATGAACTCCTTTTCCTATTTGGAACCAGTCTCTTGTTCCATGTCCAGTTCTAACTGTTGCTTCCTGACCTGCATACAAATTTCTCAAGAGGCAGGTCAGGTGGTCTGGTATTCCCATCTCTTTCAGAATTTTCCACAGTTTATTGTGATCTACACAGTCAAAGGCTTTGGCATAGTCAATAAAGCAGAAATAGATGTTTTTCTGGAACTCTCTTGCTTCTTCGATGATCAAGCGGATGTTGGCAATTTGATCTCTGGTTCCTCTGCCTTTTCTAAAACCAGCTTGAACATCATGAAGTTCACGGTTCACATATTGCTGAAGCCTGGCTTGGAGAATTTTGAGCATTACTTTACCTGTGTGCGAGATAAGTGCAATTGTGTGGTAGTTTGAGCATTCTTTGGCATTGCCTTAAAGTGAAAAAATCTTAAGCGAATTTATACAAACTGAATATATTCATGGAATGACCCATATGTATAAAAATAGGTAACATTTTCAGCTTTTCAGAATTCACCCCCCTGTCCCATTATAGTTACTACACAATTTCCCACCCAAGGTAAACACACTTCTGATTTCTTAGATAGGTAATACGTTATCAAAATTGATATAGATATAATTATACTATTGTGTTCTATTATGTTAGGTTTTTTGACTGACATTGTATTTGTGAGATTTACTTGTCATTAAATTTATTAGAATTTATCTTAATTGCTCATGTATTCCTTTATATAAATATATACCTATTTATTTAGCCATTTTATCATTGAAGGGATTTTCTGTTTTCTCTAGTTTCTATCTATTATGAGTAATGCTGCTGCAAAAATTCTTGTATATGAACTTTGTTGCCTATTTGTAAGTGTTCAGTTCTGTATATATCCATACACAAGTAAAATCACTAAGCTATAAGTTCAGATTAAATAGATATTTCCAAAGATATTTCCAAAGTCATTTTATCAATTTATTTTCTCACCTTCCTAGTGGCTCAGATGGTGAAGATTCTGCCTGCAATGTAGGAGACCTGGGTTCAATCTCTGAGTAGGGAAGTCCACTGGAGAAGAGTATGGCAACCCACTCCAGTATTCTTACCTGTAGAATTTCATAGACAGAGGAGACTGACAGGCTATAGACCACGGGGTTGCAAAGAGCTGGACACGACTGAGTGACTAACAGACATACTCTTACAAGCAATGATGTGTAGAAATTCTTTATTCAATTTGTAAGTATTGGAAATATATATTATGTTGTTGTCCAGTTGCTCAGTCATGTCCAACTCTTAGCATCCCCATGGAATGCAGCATGCCAGGCTTCCCTGTCTTTCACAATCTCCCAGAGTTTGCATAAACTTATCCATTGAGTAGGTGATGCCATCCAAACATCTTGTCCTCTGTCGCCCCCTTCTCTTCCTGCCCTCAATCTTTCCCAGAATCAAGATCTTTTCTAATGAGTCAGGTGGCCAAAGTACTGAAGCTTCAATATGAGTCCTTCCAATGAATATTCAGGGTTGATTTCCTTTAGGATTGACTTGTTTGATCTCCTTGCAGTCCAAGGAACTCTCAGGTCTTCTCCAACTCCACAGTTCAAAGGCATCAATTCTTAGGCTCTCAGCCTCCTTAATGGTCCAACTCTTACATCCATACATGCCTACTGGAAGAACCATAGTTTTGACTATTGGAAATATATTTATATACATATATATGTATTTTTAAAAATTCCTTGATTTTTTAGCTTGCTTGGTCACTGACTTAATGGAGATTTTTGATGACCACTTTTTAAAATTTAATGTACTATATCTAATCTTTTCCATTATTTTTTCTTTTTTCCTATATTCCAGGAGACATCTTTACCTGCTCTAAATCAGGATCAAATTCCCATTTCTTATTTTCTAGAATAGTGGTTCTCAACACAACCTCAACTACACATGCAAGGTCTGGAGACACTTTTGACTTTCACACTGGCTGTCTGTGCTCTCAGTTAATGTCCTACAATGCACAGGGCTGTCACACAAAATAATTATCCAGTCCAGAATGTAAATAATGTTGCTATTCAGAAATCCTAAAGTTCTGAATTTCAGCTCTCATAAGGCAGCTTTTTGTAAAATCTAGATTTTATTCTTTGTCCAGATAACTTTGGTTTCCCTGTGTAGATATACCCAATCACTTACTGAGTTGGCCATACTTTATCCACTTCTCTAAGTTTCACCTTTGTCTTAGATCAAGTGTCTATGTACTGGAGGATGCCTGTCTTTGGACTCTAAATTTTTATCATTTCTCTATTTTTCAAAGTCTATACCAATGACACTATCTTAATTACAACAGTTTCTTAAAAATAGGTTATATGTGGTGGTGTATGTCTCAAATTTCCTTCTCCTCTCACTTCTTCCCTTTCTTTACTTCTCCCTTCTTTTCCCCTTCTCTTTTTCCCTATTCCTCTCCCCTTTTTCTTCTTCTTGAATGTCTTTATTTCTTTCCACTTTTTTTGTTAAGTTGCTAAGTTGTGACTGACTCTTTTTGACCCCATGGACTGCAGCATGCCAGGCTCCTCTGTCCGTGGGATTCCTGAGGCAAGAATACTGGAGTGGGTTGCCATTTCCTTCTCCAAATTGAATTGTAGAACAACTCAATTCTACTCATACTACCTCAGATTCCAAAGGCTATCTGCTCCTCCTCCACTCCCCACTTCAGATGCCAGTGGAAAATCCATGTTATCACCTGTGTTTCTGACCAACTCTAGATCAGGCTATAGATTAAAGGTTCCAAGGACCTTCTCCTTGAGTTCAATTAATTTGTTAGCTATATGAAAGGGTATAACTCAAGAATAGCCAGATAAAAGAGATGCATAGGTCATGATTTCTGGAAAAGGCATGGAACTTCCATGCCCTCTGAGTATACCACTGTCCCCAAATTCACCAACTGGGATGCTCTATGAACCTCCATCTTTTTGGTTTTCTAAGACTTCATTACACAGGCATGATTGATTGAAAAACTGGCTATTGATAACTGATTCAACCTTTACAACTTACAGGCCCACTTCTTTTCCCTGGAGGTGAGGGTCTGAGAAGGAAAGTATCAATAATCTAATCTCCTGATACAGCCTCCATATTTAGGTGAGTCCAAGTCACCTCATTAACATAACAAAAACCATCTTTATTGTTCTTCTTCCTAGGAGATTTGATTCCAAAGGTTTTAGGAGCTCTGTACCAAAAACTGGAATGAAGATCAAATATAAATTTCTATTAAGAAACACAATGTCACATTTCAGTAGAATTTTGAATAGAAATAAGTATGGCAATTAAAAAAGTTTTCAATATTTCATGATTAAACTAGTTATTTGCTAAGGATTTTTATATTTATTATATTTTAATATTTATTCTTTGTTAGTTTAAATACAATAATTAAATCCTTTTAAAGCATTTATTAAAAATAACATGATTTTTTTAAATCTATTAATGTGATGAATTTCATTGCTATCTTTAAACTTTCTGGAAAAATCTCAATTTTGACATCATATATTATCTTTTTATATACTGATAAATTTGTTTTGCTAATTTTTAAATTAATTGTGAATCTCTATAAATAAATATCATTTATATTAATGTCAGTTTTGCTACTAAATTGTGATTTGATAGAATGCATTGAAAGTATTTCTTTTCTCTTCTATAAAGGAGTTTATGTGATTGAAGTTACTATTTCTTAAATGTTTGTTTGAAATCATGAGTAAACCTATATGAGTCTTGAGTTTTATTTATGAGATTTTTAAGAACTTCAATTTCTTTAATAGTTATTGGATTAGCCATATTATTTTTTTCTTTGTTAGTTCTGTTTATCTAGGAAAAGCTAATTTTATATAAATTTTAAAATTTATCACTATGCTGCTGCTGCTAAGTCCCTTCAGTCGTGTCTGACTCTGTGAGACCCCATAGACGGCAGCCCACCAGGCTCCCCAGTCCCTGGGATTCTCCAGGCAAGAACACTGGAGTGGGTTGCTATTTCCTTCTCCAGTGTATGAAAGTGAAAAGTGAAAGTGAAGTCACTCAGTTGTGTCTGACGCTTAGCGACCCCATGGACTGAGGAGCCTACCAGGCAAGAGTACTGGAGTGGGGTGCCATTGCCTTCTCTGAAAATGTATCACTATCAGATCAGATCAGATCAGATCAGTGGCTCAGTTGTGTCCGACTCTTTGCAACCCCATGAATCGCAGCACACCAGGCCTCCCTGTCCATCACCAACTCCCGGAGTTCACTCAGACCCACGTCCATTGAGTCAGTGATGCCATCCAGCCATCTCATCCTCTGGCGTCCCCTTCTCCTCTTGCTCCCAATCCCTCCCAGCATCAGAGTCTTTTCCAATGAGTCAACTCTTCGCATGAGGTGGCCAAAAAGTTATATAAATATTATGCTCACAATTTTAATGACTATAGTAGCTGTAGTGATGCTTTTTTTTCCATAATATTTAATCACTCGACAGCAGTTTACATTTTTTTCAGTATTTAAAATAACTAATTTTAGTAGTATAGTAGTCCCCCGTTATCCATAGAGAATATGATCTAAGACCCCCAGGGAATCCCTAAAACCTCAGATATAATACCAAACTCTATATACACTATGTGTTATCCTATACATACATAACTATGATAAAGTTTAATTTATAAATTAGACACTGTAAGATTAACAGTAAAATACAATTATAACATATTATAATAAAAATTATGTGAATGTCGTCTCTCTTTTTCCCTCAAAATATCTTGCTGTACAAATATAATATATTTTACATCTTAACTAAGCACTTACCACACATACTGTGGTTATAGCTTTTCCAGCTATCTTTGTTGGAAGATCCATAGCAAAACTAGCACAAATTTATTTTTCCTTCTTCACAATTTCAAATAGAAGTTTCATTTTTACTTCAGATTGTAGCAATCTCAGCATAAGTTTTTTTTTTCTTTATCAAACCAAGAGCTTTCACCTTTTCACTTAAAGGAAGCACTCTACAGCTTTTCTTTATCTGAATTGCCAGCATCACTATTTCTGTGCTTTGGGGACATTATTAAGTAAAATAAAGATTACTTGAATATAAGCACTGCATCCTGTGACAGTCAATGGTATAAGCAGAAGGCTACAAGGTGACTAATGGGCAGTATATGCTGGATAAAGGCATGATTCACATTGCAACCGGGATGGAGTGGGCTTAGCACAACCACATCATGCTATTTAAAATGGTACACAATTCAAAACTTACAAATTATTTATTTCTGGAATTTTCTATTTAATGTTTCCAGACTAAGGTTGACCACAGGTAATTAAAATTTCAGAAAATAAGGGGAGACTACTATATTCATTATCTTTGCTATATACTTATCTTCTATTTTATACATTTCTGCTTATACTTTATTATTTTTTTCTTCTTTTTTTTAATTTCAATTATCATTTGTACTTTAATTTATTCAGCTAGATTCTCGGTATGTGGGGTTTTACACTTTCTTCTTATATGTATTTAAGGGCACAAATTTCTGTTAAAGCATAGTTTAATCACATTTACTAATTGATGTAACTATTTCTTTGATCTAAGAGATACTTAGAAATGCATAGCCTAATTTACAAACTTTAAAAAAAATTGTCGTTTTGCATTTTTTCTAGTTCAATTTCACAATGATATAATGGCATATTCTGTAAGATTTCAATATAAAATTATTAAAATTTACTTTAGATTTGGGGAAAATATAGGAAACATGCTTTAGAGCTTAATATTCAAGCAATAAGACTTTGAGTGTTAAGAATTAAATATTAATTACAACCCTTATCACTGTAATTATAGTGCTCTCCATGTTTGAAGTGATGAGAGTAACCCATATTGTCTTTGTCATAACTAGTTAACTCTGTCATTGCAGTGTGAAAGTCAGCATAGATATTAAGTAAATAAATCAGGTGACTGCCCCAATAAAACTTTATTTATGGACAGTGCTATCGGAGTTTCATGATTTTTATTTTTCACAATGTACTATTACTCTTTCAATATTTTTAGTATTTTAATTTATTTTTTAATTGGAGGAAAATTGCTTTAAAATGTTGTGATGCTATTCTGAATTTGTGGGTCACATAAACACAAATGGTTGGCCAGATTTGACCCATAGTTTGCAATCTGCCAACCATTAGCTTATTTAGCCTTACCTACTTTTCTTCTGTTTTGTAGTGTACTACAGAAGCTGATTTAAAGTTTTTATTATGGTTTTTGATATATCTATTTCTGCTTTGTCAGATTTACTTCATACATTTTAAGGTTATATTAAATATACATAAAAAATGTAGTAGGTTTCTTATATATTCCACTGGGTTACTCCTTTAACATTAAAAATGTTTCTGGTTATCTTTAATGCTCTTTGCGTTATATTGTACTGATCTGGTGTTACTATAGCTAAATCACCTTCCTTTTGGTTAACATTTTAAAGAATATTTTTGTATCCTTTTATCTGTTTATTTTATGGAATATTTTTCTATATTTTTATTTTTAGTCTTTTTGTATTCATATTTCATATTACTTTGTAAGCAGCATGCTGCTGCTAAGTCGCTTCAGTCGTGTCCGACTCTGTGCGACCCCGTAGACAGTGGCCCACCAGGCTCTCCCGTCCCTGGGATTCTCCAGGCAAGAAAATTGGAGTGGGTTGACATTTCCTTCTCCAATGCATGAAAGGGAAAAGTCAAAGTGAAGTTGCTCAGTCGTGTCCGACTCTTCGCGACCCCATGGTCTGCAGCCTACCAGGCTCCTCCGTCCATGGGATTTTCCAGGCAAGAGTACTGGAGTGGGGTGCCATTGCCTTCTCCTGTAAGCAGCATGTAGTTGGACTTTTTGTGAAATACATTTTGAAAGCTACTTGAGTGCTTACTCCTTACCATATTGCAATTCAGTACTGGTTTTGCATTTAATGTAGACAATGATATATTTAAGTAAGGATTTGAATTTACCACCTTACTATTGTTTTCTATTTGCATCACCCATTCTATGTCTCTTTTCTTTTAGTGCCATCTTTTGTTTTATTGAAGTACTTTTTCAATCTGTATTCTCTTTTAGTTTGTGAGTGTTATTCTTTTAGTGGTTATTTCAGAAATTTTAACAAAAGTCTTTGAATTAGAGGAGTTTAACATAAATTAGTATGGCTTTTACTTCACAGGTAATGTAATTTCATGAACACCCTTAATATTATCTCTTTAAAGACATCTATTTTGTTTTGTTTTATTCCTCCATTGTTTCTGCTGGATTCATACCCTTAAGTCTTCTTTGTGCTCTGATAAGATACTATGTCCTTTTTGTAATCTGTCTGCTTTTAAGATAGTTTCCCTGTCTTTGGTGGCTTTTACAGTTTTATTATAATGCATCTAGACATTTTTCTTTGTATTTCTTCTACCTGAGGATATATTGAGCTTTTTTAATCTGTGGATTAACATTTTTCATCATTTTCAGAGAATTTGGGCAGGTCTCTCTTCTCACATTGCCACTTTTACACATTCTTACTACTGCCCTTCTGGGTTTCCAAATAAATATTAACACAAACTGCTTTTTATATTCAACTTCTTTTGATTCATATTTTTTATCCATGCCTCCATCTGAAAATTTTTCATCATTATATATTCTAAGATCCTCTTTTCTATTGCTTCCAATATCCTCTTCAGCCTTTTCTTCAACATTTAATTTTAGGTAATATTTTGTTTTCTAGTTTTAGAAACATCCTTAATTCTTTTTTTAAGTTCAAAGTAAAATTATTTTGAAATATTTTCTATTTCTAATTTATGATTGTTCCTACTATGTTCCTCTAAGGCTCTATTTGGGCATTTTAATATAACTTTTATTCCTTGGCTTGACTTCTGATTTTCATCTAACCAGATTCATGTGCCATATTGGTGGTTCTTTCTTTTCTGATTCTTATTTTCTTGGATTCTTATGATTGGATGATGTTTTGAAGTTGAGTAGTAGAGAAGGTTGGAATCACTTTAATGCACTCTCTCTCAAGAATCATGGTCTGTGAAGTGCTAGCTGCCTCAGTAGATATAAACACTAAGTTTGGCTCAGACCTATGTTGCTGCTAAAAGTCCAACAAATTTTCTCAGTCTCTTGTATGCTACACTCTGCTCAACCTTTTAGTCACTGATTCCATGCCACATTTAACTGGCAAATATCTTGAGGGAAATTGCCAAAAAATATTGAGCTTCTGTCAGTCTGTTTCCTTACTCTTTGGGACCCTGGTTCCTCTCATCCTGACTTGCACATGCTTTTTAGTATATTTGTCCATGTTTTTCTACCTGTATTTCTGAGAAAGAATGATACTATCTGTCTCTAGAAGTTAAACCAGTGGTTGTACATAAATCTTTAGGGCATTTACTGTACTATTCAACAAACATATTGAGCCAATTTACAATTCTCAGTTTCTCTTACCTTAAGAGAAATAGACAATTTGCAGGCAAGTTTTTAAAGCCCATTCTCTGAACTTGCCTTACAATTCCCAGAAAATTTTATAAACAGTGAAAATAATTTTTTTTATCAATCTTGAGATCAAAAAATAGAAACTGACCATAAACAGAATCCGGGAGGATATAATAATAAGCCAATACTGATAGCACTAGGCAAGAAAACTGTTAATTGCCAAAATCTGCTTTACTGACTCTGTAGGTATGTTTTCTATAAAACAGACTAGCAATTTATTAATACCTGTTAGGACTCTTTTGTCAATAAGACTGATTGTAAGTGAGCAAAGATAATCTAGATATCAGTCAGATAATCCAGACAGTTTTATCTGCAGCTATCCATGTGAAATTGTTAGTTGCTCAGTCATGTCCAACTCTTTGCAACCCCATTATAACCCTCCAGGATCCTCTGTCCATTGGATTTTTCAGGCAGAATTATTGAAGTGGGCTGCCATTCTCTTCTCCAAGGGATCGTCCCAACCCAGGGATCGAATGCAGGTCTCCTGAATTGCAAGGAGATTCTTTACCATCTCAGCTACCTGTGGCTTACTCCATTTCCTCCTACAGACTTTGGCCCAAATACCATAAAGCCCTAATTTGAGTATTCGTAAGAGTCACCATCACAAAATTTTTGTACTTTTAAAGGAGAATTTGACAAATAGTATGAGGACACAAACTTTGAGAAAGATAAATGAATAAACAGAAAACAGCAAAAATTTTAAAAATAAATAAAATTTAAGAACACATGCATACATATTCTCAGTCCCTCTTTAGTCTACCTTGTATCTTTCTCAAAAACAAAACAAAACAAGGGATCTTTATCCCATGTAATTAAAAAAGGAAAACCATAAAAGGACAGTTATATCTAAGCTTTAAGTTAATACAAATTCCTAGGAAGACAAAATTTAAGTGAAGCTCACTGTATAAAATGGGCATTGTGAGGAGTAAGGTGAAAATTTAAATTCTATCAAAATTTGTCTTGCATTAATTACATTGAGTTTCTAAATCCAATGTGATATTTTTATCAATCCCTGAGTTTATAAGTGGAATGGGATATTTGACACATAAAAGGACTTAGACTTTGGCTACTTGATTAGGAGTCTAGTCAATATGATAGAATGAATCCACTCATGCTCATAATAATATAAACAAATTTTTGCCATTTTCTATCCCTGAGGGACTTGAAGCTTTGTGTAAACTTCAAAAACTTAAGAGATGGCCCTATGATTCATAGCATTCCCCTATTCTTTTGACTACCTTGATTACTGTAAGAAAACTGATAAATTTTAATAATTACTATAAAGTTATCATTTTATATATCCAACTATGCATAACACTCAGATGTCTTCTTATTAGAGAATACAAATATATCACTTGGCAAGTGGTTTGCTTTTACTGATCTAGAAATTACATTGGCAATGGAACACAAATTAAAACAGTAACTTGCCTGCACCTGATAGGAACCACCTCAGGAATATTCTGCCTCTAGGATATACCAGCCTTCTATTTCTGTGCCATAATAGAGTTTACAGGAATTTTACCTGATTCATTATTCTGTAGGATGTCATACTATTCTACTATATTGTTAATATCATGTTGACAGAATCTAAAGCTATAACAGTGACACCAATTAATACACATTGTTTACTACTGTCAATTCTCAGCATAAACCTTATAAAAGAGCTACGATTATATTTTTCATTTTATAATGGAGGAGAGTCGCAGCACTCTTAATTTGCCCCCAGTCACAGCTAAGGAGGAGTTGAGTGGGATTTAGCCCCAGATAGTCTGAAACCAAGCTAGACACTTACTCACTGTGATAACTAATAGTGGAAGCATGGTTAGCAAACTCTCTTCATGCCTTGACAAATACACACATGAGGGAAAAAGAAAGATATATTTCTTGAAAATGTAAGTACTCTCAGTGGTCTAGTGATATGCATTACTTTTCTGTTGCTGTGTGACAAATTAATACAAACCCAGAAGCTTAAAACAACACACATATATGATGTAACCATTTCCATGGGTCAGAAGTCTGGGAATGGCTTTTCTGGGTCTTCTGCTTGAAATCTTATCAGGGTGAAATGAAAGTGTCTAAAGTATGTCATTTTCATCAGAACTTCAGGGTCCTCTTCTAAACTCACCGGTTTTCAGAAGAAATCATCTCCTTATATATAATTGATGTTTCTGTTTTTTTGCTAGATATTACTGTTAATAGATCCTAGAGGCCACCTGTACTTCTTTGCCACATGGCCCCCATCAGCAGTTCACAACCTGGCTACTGCTTTCCTTAAGGCTATAAGGAAAACATCTCTCAGACTGTTTCCCTGTATTCAGCCAGAGAAAACTACTTTTAAATGTCTCATCTGATTAGGTTATGCTCACACTTTTGCCACAGAATGACAGTGATATCTCACACTTACAATTTCCGTCCACAGAAACAGCTGAAAATGTTGATGGCAGATCAATACCATGAGGAACACACTGATAAGAGTATAATAGCAAGTAGAAGAGATCAATATGGTGAAGTAGGAGGACTTGGAGCTCACCTCCCCCATGAACACATAAAAAATGCATTTATATAGACACATTACTATTATACAATAGAAAACCAACAAGTGCCTACTGTATAGCACTGCCCCAGCTGTCTAGTCCAGCATTGAGAACCCATACCTGATCTGAAAACCAGTGGAATTAACCTAAGGGTAATAAGAAATCTAGACTCCACTCATGAAGAGCATGCACACACTTGCTCACTCCTTAAAGGAAGTAGACTGAAACTGCACAGGACTCTGTCTAGTTTGTAGAGATCACCCTGGCGTGCCCTCTCTGTCTCCACTTGCTCTGTGACACTAGGGTTAGGACTGCCACAGCCAATAGGAAGGCTCTGTTGTTATGGACAGAGCCAGCTCAGATCTGGAAGCATATCTGAAAGGGGTGTGGTCAGCCATTACTGGCACCTATAGAAACAGCACATCTAGAGTGCTCCAGCACCCTGACTCGGGCTGGGACTTCCAAAGCCTACATCCTGATACACAGAGTGTCCAACCCAGCCCCTCTTGCACCAAGGCTCTTCTCCTCTGGGTGTGAGGGTTTTAGTAACGGAAGCCAGAAGATCACACTCTAAGAGCGAAAGTCAACTCAGACCCAACCCTCAAGTCTTCTGCACCAGCAACTTGGGATATACTCCCAGCAGGGTGGTGTTGGTCAAAGAGCAGAGGAGAAGCCATGACTCACACCTGGATCTGGCTCTAGCCCCCCCACCTCCAGCCCCACCTCTTGCCAAAGTGATAGCGGCCAGCACATAGTGGGGGAAGATGTGACTCCTAAGCATAAGAATCCTGATCAAAGTCTTTGAGCAAATATAGATTATATAGGGATGCTCCCACCCAAGGACACCACTTCAAGACTAGAATAGGTAACTGTTCCACCTGATTTCATAGGGACAGAGACAGTTAAAGGAAATAGGAAGACAGGCTAATTTGCTTCAATTGAAAGAATAAGAAAAAGTCCCGAAACAACAACTAATGAAACAGAAGTGAAAATTTGCTAAGTAATGTGTTCAAAGCATTAGAAATTAGGGAAATTAGGGGAAATTAGAATACATAGAAATTTAAATATTTAGAAATCTAAATATTAAATATTTAGAAATCTAAATAATTAGAAATTAGGGAAAAGAGTAGGTGAACAAAGCAGGAATTAAGAAAAAGAGAGAGAACTAAAATCAGAAAAATGAACCAATCAGAATTGAAGAAAACAACCACTTGAATGTAGAAGAATAGAAAGCACAAGTCAATCAATGTGACACATCATATTAACATTTTGAAGAATAAAAACCACATGATCATCTCAAAAGATGCAAAAAAAGGCTTTTGACAAAATTCAATATTCATTTATGATGAAAACTCCACTGTAAGTGGTCACAAAGGGAACACATCTCAACCTAATAAAGGCCATATATGACAAGCTCACAGCTAATGACATACTCAATGGTGAAAAGCTGAAAGCACTTCCTCTAAGGTCAAGAACAAGACAAGGATTCCAAACTTCACAATTTTATTTGATATAGTATTAGAAGTTCTAGCCACAGCAATGAGATAAGAAAAATAAAAATAAATGAAATCAAAATTGAAAAGGAAAACATAAAACTGTCACTGTTTGCAGAAGATATATAAGATACATAGAAAATCCTGAAGATACTACCAAAAAAATTGAGCTCATCAATGAATTCAGTAAATTTTCAGGATACAAAATTAGCATACATAAATCTGTTGCTTTTCTATACACTAATAATTAACTATTAGAAAGAAAAAGCAAGAAAACAATCCTATTTAAAATACAAACAAAATAATAAAATACCTAGGAATAAACTTCATCAAAAAAGTGAAAACTATGCACTGAAAACTAAAAAACACTGATTAAGGAAGCTGAGGATGATAAAAAGAAATGGGAAGGTATTATATATTCATAGATTGGAAATTATATCATTAAAATGATCATATTATCCAAAACAATTTACAGATTTAATGCAATTCTTATCAAAATATCTTAGACATTTTGCATAGAACTAGAACATATAAACCTAAAACTTATATGGAATCACAAATGACCTTGAATTGCCAAAGTAATCTTGTGAAAAAAAAAAAAAAAGATGGAGGTAATATGCTCTCTGACTTCAGACTATACTATAAAGCTAGCAATGGCACCCCACTCCAGTACTCTTGCCTGGAAAATCCCATGGACGGAGGAGCCTGGTAGGCTGCAGTCCATGGGGTCGCTGAGGGTTGGACACGACTGAGCGACTTCACATAAAGCTACAAGAGTCTAAATACAGTATTTAGTCAAATGCTACAATAGTAAAAACAGCATTATCTTCGCACAAAAACAGACACACAGATGAACAGAACAGAATAGAGAACCCAGAAATAAATCAAAATACTTATAGTCAATTAATCTATGACAAAGGAGGTGATTATAAACAAAGGGGAAAAGCCAATCTCTTCAGTAAGTGGTAAAGTGGGAAAATTGGACAGCTACATGTAAAATGAAATTAAAACATCTTCTCACACTATATACAAAAATAAACTCAAGATGGATTAAAGAGCTAAAATCACAATCATAAACCTCCTGGCACATGGGTGGACTGCTCTGACATAAATTGCAGCAATATTTTTAGACCTGTCTCCTAAGGCAAAAGGAAAAAGAAAGCAAAAATAAACAAATGGTACATCATTAAGATTAAAAGCTTTTGCACAGCAAAGGTAGCCATCAATAAAACAAAAAGCCAGTCTACTGAATAGGAGAAAATATTTGCAAATGATATGACTGATAAGGGGTTAATACCCAAGATACATGAGCAGCTCATACAACTCAACAGCAAAAAACAAACAAACAACCCAATTTAAAAATGGGTGAAGACCTGAATAGTCTTTTTTCAAAAAGGACATACAGGTGGCCAACAGACATGAGAAGAGATGCTCAACATTGCTAAATTTTCAGAGAAATGGAAATCAAAACCATAATGAGGTATCATCTCATACCTGTCAAAATGGCTACCATTAAAATGTCTACAAATAACAAGTTCTGGCAAGGTTGTGGAGAAAAAGAAAGCCCTGTACACTGTTTGTAGGAATGTAAATTGTTTCAGCCAATATAGAAAACAGTATAGAGTTTCCTCAAATACTAAAAATAAAATTATCTTATGATCTAGCAATTCTAGTTTGGAGCATATGTCTGAAGAAAACAAAAACACTAATTGAAAAAGATAACTGCATCTCAATGTTCACAGTAGTCTTATTTATAAGACTTCTTTATAAGACTCCAAAGATATGGAAGCAACTGAAGTGTCCACCAACAGATGAATGGATAAAGTTGTGGTGATATATACAATGGAATATTACTCAATCATAAAAAATGAAATTCTGCCATTTGCAACAAGATGGATGGACCTAGATGTTATGGTGAATAAGTCAGACAGAGAAAGAAAAATGCTGTTAACACTTATGTGTAGAATCTAAAAAATGAAATGAATGAATATAGTAAAAGAGAAACAGACTCACAGGTATATTAAAAAAAAAACAAAAAAAAACCAGATCGGTGGTTACCAGTGGGTAGAGGAAGGGTAGAGGACTGAGAACTACATACTTCTATATATAAAATGGATAGGCTACATGATGTATTGTAAAGCACAAAGAAATATAGCCATTATTTTGTGGTGATTTCAAATGGAGTAAAAGCTATACAAATGCTCAGGTGCCATGTTGTATACCTGAAACTGCTGCTGCTGCTGCTGCTAAGTCACTTCAGTCGTGTCCGACTCTGTGCGACCCCATAGACAGCAGCCCACCAGGCTCCCCCGTCCCTGGGATTCTCCAGGCAAGAACACTTGAGTGGGTTGCCATTTCCTTCTCCAATGCAGGAAAGTGAAAAGTGAAAGTGAAGTCGCTCAGTCGTGTCTGACTCCTAGAGACCCCATGGACTGCAGCCCACCAGGCTCCTCCGTCCATGGGATTTTCCAGGCAAGAGTGCTGGAGTGGGGTGCCATTGCCCTCTCCAATACCTGAAACTAAGATGCTATAAATCAACTATATTTCTCTTAAAGAAAGAATCATAGCAATTAATCCTGAGACTTTTATTTTTAAAATATCTCTTTAATAAGAATATTTTTAATTTAATAAGGGATATTTAGAAACAAAATGAAAGCAAAAATAATACTTTGAGCTATCAGAAGAACTTAGTATGTGCACTTGGGATAATAAGTAACCTGTGGATATAAGTTTATATGGTGTTCTCAGTGTTTTTTGATCTGTCTAACTGTAAATTTAGGCATGCCCAGGTGCTCCAATATTATATGGTCGCAATATATACAAAACAGTCCACATGACCCAAAGGAGCAAGTGAGTAATGTAAACAGGTTTCTTGCACTTTCATGGTACCATATCCTGTTAGAATATCTTTCCTCCCTCAAACTTCATTGTCTGATTATCAGTAACCAGACAATGAAGAATTAAAACTTGCAAATATAATACATAATGTTGTGTGTTTCTATTACATAAACCAGCACTATCTACAGTCATGAAACTACCACTCTTGGGAGTGGCTGTGACCATGAATGGAGAAGGGAACTTCTTATAAGAGGCAGAACTCTGAACTCTATATTCACTAGGTCTAAATGAAGTCATGCCAACGGTAAAAATCCATGTTGATTCTGAGATAATGCTTTAGCTGGAAAACTTGAAGAGAAAATGATTAAATAAGGGGTCACTGAATATAATATGGAGGAATATCATAAAGATACTGTTGAATTAAACAAGTCCAGTATGAAAGGGAAGCTGCTATTTGATTCAAATTATATAAGGTTCAAAACCATGCAAAACCAATCTATGGCAACAGGAATCAGATGGGTTATTACTCTTGTGTTTATAGAGACTAGAAGAAAGCATACCAGGTGTCTTCTAAAATATGTGTAATATTTTATTTCTTGATCTCATTACTGTCTGTGCAGATGTGTCCAGTTTGTGAAAATGCATTGAGCTGTGCCCAGATGGTCTGTATAGTATCCTAAATGTATGTTATTATTAAATAAAAAGTCAAATAATTTAAATAAATAATTTATCCTGAGAATTATTTTTCAAGAAACCTATAGTTCCTATAGTTGGAACTCTGAGAATGGGCCCAGAACATGAAAATATTTTCTCCCTAATGTAGAAAAGATACACTAATAATCAGGTATATAAGATAATAGAATTCTTAGATGTCAGCTAAATGTTTTCCCAGGTAGCCCACAACTTGCATAATGAATTCACAATTAAACTGTACATGATGGAGAGAGGAACTTTAAAAATACAGTTTTCCTCTCCTTAAGGTGATCAAGCAACAGATAGTTATAAATGTGCTGCTGCTGCTGCTGCTAAGTCGCTTCAGTCGTGTCCGACTCTGTGCAACCCAATAGACGGCAGCCCACCAGGCTTCCCCATCCCTGGGATTCTCCAGGTAAGAACACTAGAGTGGGTTGCCATTTCCTTCTCCAATGCATGAAAGTGAAAAGTGAAAGTGAAGTCGCTCAGTCGTGTCCTACTCTTTGCAACCCCATGGACTGTAGCCTACCAGGCTCCTCTGTCCATATAAATGTGCAATTTCTAACAAAAATATATAATTATTATTCCTCAATACAGCTAGCCAGCAACAAGGTGTCTTCAAGATATTTACATTAGAATTTTTCCCTGGGTGAGGAACATGGTAAAGAATTTTCTTTAACAGATAGAAATTTATTCAAGATGTGGATTTTCTTTTAAGACTAATTGTGCTTGGTCAGGGACCACTAACCTTGGATTACCTAAATGCCTCATAAGTTAACATACTATTCAACATGCACTGCCTCCAATTAAGAATTTTTCCTGAAGTAAAAGAAACAATGCATTGACAACCATTAATTTTGCTGCCCCAATGACAGATGTAATTGATTTTTAAAAAATAATGTAGACTCAGCTCTAGCTCCAAGAGAAACAACATCCCATGAAGTTGGCTTTTCTGCACAATTATCATATATATAACCTATACTCATGACAATATATGTTGCTCTCCTTTCTTAAGCCACAATGCTAAATCTTTGAACAGATGAATCCAGAAAAAAAAAAAGGGTAGAAGGTGGCTTTGGTACTTCTTACTCTTACACCTAATGCTGCTGCTGCTGCTAAGTTGCTTCAGTCATGTCCGACTCTGTAAGACTCCATAGACGGCAGCCCACCAGGCTTCCCCATCCCTGGGAGTCTCCAGGCAAGAACACTGGAGTAGGTTGCCATTTCCTTCTCCAATGCATGAAAGTGAAAAGTGAAAGTGAAGTCACTCAGTCGTGTCCGACTCTTCGAGACCCCATGAACTGCTGAGGATGACGTACTCCTTTTCCTATTTGGAACCAGTCCAGTTCTAACTGTTGCTTCCTGACCTGCATACAGGTTTCTCAAGAGGCAGGTCAGGTGGTCTGGTATTCCCATCTCTTTCAGAATTTTCCACAGTTTATTGTCATCCACAAGGTAAAGGCTTTGGCATAGTCCATAAAGCAGAAATAGATGTTTTTCTGGAACTCTCTTGCTTTTTCCATGATCCAGTGGATGTTGGCAATTTGATCTCTGGTTCCTCTGCCTTTTCTAAAACCAGCTTGAACATCTGGAAGTTCACGGTCCACATATTGCTGAAGCCTGGCTTGGAGAATTTTGAGCATTACTTTACTAGCGTGTGAGATGAGTGCAATTGTGCGGTGGTTTGAGCATTCTTTGGCATTGCCTTTCTCTGGGATTGGAATGAAAACTGACCTTTTCCAGTCCTGTGGCCAGTGCTGAGTTTTCCAAATTTGCTGGCATATTGAATACAGCACTTTCACACCATCATCTTTCAGGATTTGAAATAGCTCAACTGCAATTCCATCACCTCCACTACCTTTGTTCATAGTGATGCTTTCTAAGGCCCACTTGACTTCACATTCCAGGATGTCTGGCTCTAGGTCAGTGATCACAGCATAGTGATTATCTGGGTCGTGAAGCTCTTTTTTGTACAGTTCTTCTGTGTATTCTTGCCACCTCTTCTTAATATCTTCTGCCTCTGTTAGGTCCATGCCATTTCTGTCCTTTATCAAGCCCATATTTGCATGAAATGTTCCCTTGGTATCTCTAATTTTCTTGAAGAGATCTCTAGTCTTTCCCATTCTGTTGTTTTCCTCTATTTGCATTGATCGCTGAGGAAGGCTTTCTTATCTCTCCTTGCTATTCTTTGGAACTCTGCATTCAGATGGGAATATCTTTCCTTTTCTCCTTAGCTTTTCACTTCTCTTCTTTTCACAGCTATTTGTAAGGCCTCCCCAGACAGCCATTTTACTTTTTTGCATTTCTTTTTCATGGGGATGGTCCTGATCCCTGTCTCCTGTACAATGTCACCAACCTCCGTCCATAGTTCATCAGGCATTCTGTCTATCAGATCTAGTCCCTTAAATCTATTTTTCACTTCCACTGTATAATCATAAGGGATTTGATTTAGGTCATACCTGAATGGTCTAGTGGTTTTCCCCACTTTCTTCAATTTAAGTCTGAATTTGGCAATACTACTCTCCTTTATAAAAATTCTTTATTTATTTAAGTTAGTCTTTCTTTGGTAGTTGTCAATATTGCAACTAAACAATAAGAGCTACCAAATTAGAGCAGCATCCACAGAAATTTGATTTTAGCATTTTTCAACCAAGACTTTTAACAAAAATTAGTTTTTCAAATATTTAGAAAAGCAAAAAAAAAAAAAAAAGATCAAGTATACAAGTCTCATTGTAAGTTTTTTTTATATTTCATTGGAAGATAAATTAAAATTTGATGTTACTGAGAGCAGTCATTATGTTGGGGAAATTTTGGTCATGAACAGTAAAAACAATTGAAAAGACTGAAATAAACACACAGAGTTTCAGATACAAACTACAATTCTACTACAGTTATTGAGTGAGTAAAAGCTACTTTATCACCAGCTTTCTATTTCCCCAAAGCAGTGGGTAGAAAAGTAAGATGATTATTTTAATTAAACAGACTAATGTCAAAATGAAAGGATCATTAATATTGCTATGACAGAGGAATGATGGACTACTTTGTGCATAAGAGTTCTTATTTAGGAGTAGAAAAAGTCTTTCCAAAGGCCTAGCACAGTTCCAATCACACAATGGATGCTCATTATATAATTTCTGATTGTGTAAATTAAAGAGTTAATACAAATTAAGCTTTATAGGATTTTCTTTGGTGTGACATAATCAAAAATATCTGAAACAAAAGATTAATTTTATTATCTAAGGAAAATAGGATCAAAATGAAAATATAAATTTGTAAGACAAGTAATAGTATTGAGAAAACAGTCATAAGCATATTTAAGAGAAAATATCTTCAACAATACATGATTATATAGCATTTTCCCATTTCAGACATTCACTGATAAGCAGGAAGTGTATTTTGTGTTATATTTTAAAAAAAAGAAAAAACTGACAGACGTATTGGAAAGTATTTTATGTTCTCTGATGTTCTTTCTATCAATGTCAAAATAAGGAAATGCAAATCAAGCCAACAATGAGATTGCCATTTTTAAACACTTTTTACAATAAAATCTTGAATGATGATAACTAAAGGACAACATTGTTTTGAAAGAATTTTAAAAATTTAAGAATCCTTTTTTATTCCTTACCCCTAGGTCTCCCCTTTAAACAGTAGTAGTAGTAGTGAAAGTGAAAGTCACTCAGTCATGTCTGACTCTTGCGACCCCATGGACTGTAGCCTGCAAGGTTCCTCTGTCCATGGGATTCTCCAGGCAAGAATACTGGGCAGTAGTTAAATAGAATTCATTCTGCCATTCTCTATAATCTCTACTCTTCTCCAATGCCCACAGCTGCCACTTCAGTTTAGTTTTAACATCATAGGTACCTGAATTCCCACAATTACCTTCTATTTTGTCCTTCAGGCCCCAGTCTTATTTCCCTTAATGCATTCTCTTCTTTCAGCCACAAAGCAATTTTGATCATGTCACTCCTCTGTTTAAAACAATTGTTATAGCCATCTCTTTGCCCTTACTTAAAGTCAAATTGATTAATATGTTTTCAAGACACTTCATTTACTTTTATGTTGCTGTTCAATTACTTATCCAACTTCATTTTCCCTTTTCCCTGTCCTTCAACCCATCTCCCTTTCTATAGTTCCAGAACCTTCCATCTGCCCATGTTCTCACTTACCTCTTAACCTTGGCCTAGGTATTCTCTTCACAAAACATGCTTCCTTTCATGTGACTGACCTCCAAGCATCCTAGACATGGACTCGGTTTTGACAGCAATCACTCTATCATTACTGATAGATAGCCAAACATCTGGCTAGTTTCCAGAGCAACTTATAATTACCCAATTACAGCATTGCACTGCAGACAGGCAGTTGTTTTTTCCAAATGAAGTTTGTTCATTTGGGTATCTGAAGTACAACTATACTTGATTATTGAAAAAAATGAGTCAATCAAAATTCATTGAATGTGCAATATTTGGCACAATATTATTAATTCTAGAACCCTATCTAAAATATGTAATCCCAAGAGTAGAAAATATAGGTACATAATAGTATTTATAGTAACACTATTTTACAAGTTTAAATATAGGATATCAGGTAAATGCATTAGGGCAGCACTAGTCATTTGCTATTTGTGTTTACTTTCAAAATTTATTCTCCTGAAAACATTTTTCCCTTTTTACCATCATGTTTATAAGGAATAGGCCCCCCTCTCAAGGAGTGGACCTTCATCAGCTTAAACTAATCAGCATATTCCATTCTTCTTGAACCAGTAATTAGCTCACAAATTAACTAAGAAGCCATCTAGAGCCAATATAGCTCTGAAAGATAATTACTAGGGCTTCAAAAGAAGGAAAAGTCATTTTCCTTTTCCACTAGACAGGATTGAATGCTGTTATAGTTAAAAGATATGGAGTCTGATAGAGAGACATTTTTAATTAAAATTTTAATAAGATAATTGTAGGTTCATATGCATATATAAGAAATAATAGATCCCATGTGTCTCAGCAATAACAAAGTATCATATGCTGGGTGCTTATAAACAAAAGAAATTTATTTGTCACAGTTCTAAAAGCTGAAGCTCAAGATTACGGCCGCAGCACAGTTGAGTTCTGGTGAGACTCCTCTATCAGGCTGCAGATGCCACCTTCTGGTTTTATCCTCATGTGACAAAGTGCAGAGACAGGAAGCAAGCTCTCTTGTGCCTCTCACACAGCACTAACCCCATTCAGTAGGGCCCCACCCCCATGGCCTAATTCTATTACCTCCCCAAAGCTTAACCTCCTAATACCATCACATGGGAGTTAGAGTTTCAACATACAAATTTGAGGGGGTGGACACAAACATTCAGTTCGTAACACTGCATCCCTTTCATCTAATGTCCCCCAATATCTTACAAAAAGACCATATCACCACCAAGAAACTGACATTGACAGAGTTAAATTACTAATCATTTCCATTTTACAAAGCTTTTTGACATCCTTTTATAACATACCAACTTCCCTCTTATCCAAGCGCTCTGACACCAATCCTGACCCCTGGCAACCATTAACTAAAATGCTCTCCATTTCTGTAATTTTGTCAACCTAAGAATTATATAAATTGAATCATAAAGTTTATAACCTTTTAGATTGGTCTTTCCACAGCATAATTCTGTGAAGATTCACTCAAGTTGCTGCACGTATCAGTAGTCCATTCATTTTTATTGGTGAACAGTATTCCATATTATAGATGTACCATAGTTTGTGTTATATATTCATCCATTAAAGGACATCTGAGGTGGTTCTACTCTATGTCTGTTTTGACATATATACACTACTATATATAAAATGTATAACTAGTAAGTACTGACTGTATAGCACAGTGAATTTTACAATACTCAGTAATGACTTGCATGGGAAAGGATTTAAAAAAGAGTGATGTATATCTGATTCACTTTGCTATACAGTAGAAAGTAACACAATATTGTAAATTAAATATATTCCAATAAAAAAATTTAAAAATAAACTAATGCTACTATATATATTCAAATGCAAGCTTCTGGATGAACATAATTTTTTTATTTCTCTGGCATTATGCTGAAAAATACAATTGCTGATTTTTTATGGTAGTAACATAGTTTGATTAAGAAACTGCCAAACTGTTTTTCAGAGTGGCTGTATCATTTCACATTTATACCAGCAATGTGTGAATAATCAATTTTCTTTGCACCTTAACAGCATTTAGTAGTGCACTATTTTATATCTTAGCCTTTCTATAAAGGTATCTAGTGTTATTTTACTGAAATTTTAGTTTATGTTTCCCTGTTAGGTTATGACCCTATTCATCTGTTCTTGTGGTCATTTACCATTTACATTCTTTTTAGTGAAACGTCTTCTGCCTATTTTCTGTTTGTATTCCTCTTTCATTTTTCTTGCTTGCTTCCTTCCTTTCCTTCATTCTTTTTACTATTGAGTTGAACATTGTATATTTTCTAGATGCTAGTCTTTTTTTGGATAAGTGGTTTGCAAATATTTTCTCCCAGGGCTTAATTTGTGATTTCATATACGGTCTTCAACTGAGCAGATCAGTTAATTTTGATGAAGCACAACTTATCACAATTATTCTTTTTATGAATCACAGTTTTTATATAAAGTCTAAGAACTCTTTACCTACCCCTAGATTCTTAAGTTCCTTTTATTTTTCCTTTAAATTTTTTTCCTAGTTTTATATTTAAGTTTATGATGCAGTTGGGGTTATTTTTTCACATTAGGTAGTCAGACATCCATTTTAGTTACAAGTCACCTGTGGAAAGTTGATGAATCAATGGGAGAACCTGTGAATGAGTCTGTCACTACAAAGGGTAGTGAAAATATTGTCTGTGCCTAACTCTGAAGGTCTTAAGCTAATGATTTTCTTTATATTGCCTTAAACACGTTAATTTTTGTTTGCTAACCATAAAAGAATTTTAACATGCCAATATTAGTATGAAAAACTTTACAATGGAATCTGGAAGAAATACAAATTAGTAAGTAAATTGTTGCTGATGTAAAGAGAAATGCTGGTTTAAGGAAACAAGATGTAATTCTTTATGTAGGATGGTCACAACTGTTTAGAAAACAAGCAAAACTCCCTCATATACTAATAATTAAAAGGAAATAAGTGAAATTATTTGCATGTCATTGACCTTTAGATGATGTTCCTTAATACATAATATTTTTTTAAAAAGATATTATTTCATCTTAGCAGCACATTCTTCCAGTCTTTCAAATATTGGAAAGATGTTCATGAGATAATTGACACAACAGTTACAGTTTTTAAATTATCTTTAAATTTATGTGTCCAAATAATTTATTTCAAATAAAAACCCAAGAAAAGTATCTACTGTGAGTTTAGTATGCATAAAAAACATATGACATTCAACTATGCAAAACTACAATATTTATTTCTTTAGAATAAGAACATTTAATATGAACATAAAACTAAATCATGTTAAAAATGTAATGAAAATATCAAAGAAAGACTATTTCTTATTTATTTGTATAAATTACTACAAAACAGTAACCAGAATATTCAATTACTATTCACTAATTTACCATGAGTCATGTAATTTTTTTCCTATAAATGTGCTTCAAAATCTTTTACTCTTTGTTATTGTATTTAGGTATTTGATTCCTTTTGAGCTTTTTCTTTTCTTTTTTTTTTTTTGGTTTGTGGGTAAAGTAAAGGTCCAATGTCATTCTTACACACATAAATCCAGTGTACCAGCAACATCAGCTGAAAATACTAGTTTTTCCCCATTGGATAGTCTTGCTGCTCTTGCCAATATTTACAATAGCTAGGACAGGGAAGCAGTCTAGATGTCCATCGACAGATGAATGGATAAGGAAGTTGTGGTACACATACACAATGGAATATTACTCAGCTATGAAAAGGAAGACATGTGAGTCAGTTCTAATGAGGTGGATGAACCCAGAGACTATTATACAGAGTGAAGTAAATCAGAAAGAGAAAGATAAATATCATATACTAATACATATATATGGAATCTAGAAAGATGGTACTGATGAATTTATTTGCAAGGCAGCAATGAAGAAACAGACATAGAGAACAAACTTACAGACACAGGGGAGAGGGAAGGAGAGAGTGAGATGTATGGAGAGAGTAACATGGAAACTTACATTACCATATGTAAAATATATAGCCAATGGGAATTTTCTATATGACACAAGGAACTCAAACAGAGGCTCTGTATCAACCTAGAGGGGTGGGATGGGAAGAGAGATGGGAGGGAAGTATAAGAGGGAGGAAATATATGTATACTTATGGCTGATTCATGTCGATGTTTGATAGAAAACAAAAACATTCTGTAAAGTAATTATCCTTCAATTAAAAAATAAACAAAAAACACATTTCAGTAGATAATTTTTTAAATTCCTATTTAACCTAAATAAAGTGCCAATTTTAAAATTGTATTAAACTTTAAGTCCACATTAAACTTAAGTCCATTTTAAAATGATTTTTAAAATCCCTTTCCTCCCTTTCATTTTAATGTATTCTCTACAAATTTAATCTTTTCTCATTTGTAGTTTGTGTTGCCATCTCTGCTTTCTGCTTTTTGTCTTCTTGTTTGTGATTTTTAATTGTTTAAAGATATGCTTTAAAAATTTAAAGTTTTTTCTAGTGTGTAAGCAGGTTTATCAGCTCATACCCTGAAAATGCCAAATGTTTATCATACCTTATTGGAAGACTACAGATATTTTTGACCCTGTAACATTTAAACAAAAACACCTTAGTTTAAAAAAAAGTTTCCTTTTCTGTGATATATATTAACATAATTTTAAATAAAAAGAGGCATTTCATGAATGTCAGCTTTTTCCCAAAAATATACTGAAAAAACCCAGAATATACTGGCATTATATTTTATTATTGGTACTGATAGAAATAGATGACATAGCAATGTAAAATGGCCTAGTTACTATTTTCCTCATTGGATATAATGGCAATTGTTTTATTCTAACATTATTTAGAACAATCGTTCGTTGAAAGCATCCAGAAAAAAAGTAACAATAGGACACTATTCACAACTAATCCAACATGCATAATTTTCTGTTTTTATTTAGTACAATAGATTTAATTTAAGGAAGAATGAACGAATGAAATACTTTGTCTTCTAAATATTCCAAGCTCATAGTCTTAGGGCTTTGAGTTTTTTTTGTTTTTTAAGATGATAAAGTTTCTCCTGAAATGTTCCATAAAGAACACTGTCAGCCAAATTTTTTCCAGAAAGATTTAAGGGTAATATACTTTTATTGAGAGGAATTTTAAATGTTAAAAAATTCTTAAATCAAAAATGAAAACAAAATGTACAGTAAAATTCTATTCAAACTTAAAGGGTCAGATGTCACCTACAAATTCTGTCATGTAGGGCCCATTAGATGACATAACATGGGGATGAGGAAAGGGGCATTTAAAAATATAATCTCAGTTTCATAAGTAAAGCAATGAAAGTTTAGATGATTTTTAATCCCACATAGAGTTAGCTTGGTATAGGAGTAATATTCAAACTTGTATCTGTCCAGGTCTATAGCCTGTGATTTGAAAAGCCATACTGTACTTTCCAACAATGCTTACACACATAATAATTCTATTGTCATACTTGACTAAAAAATCACATCCATCATACTTTATAACTTATTACTATATTATTAAGAGAAACTCAATAGTTAGCTAACAACTTCCAGGAGCATTTAATTATCTTGGAATATCTACTCGAAATTCAAGGCAAATAAGTAATTAAATGTTTCTAGGAAAAAAATTAAAACAGTTAAAGTAAAATCTCTAAGACTGCTATGTCTAGCCAGTGCATGTGGACACAATGTTGGGTCACAGGCAGAGGACCAGAAAGGAAACAGGGTCCTGGAGGCATCCTCCTACCTAGGCTTTACTTTTTGTTGCTGTACTGAAGGGAAATCGAGATGCTTTGTAGGGGAGACACCTATGTAGTAGGGAGGACACTCAAAGCCATTTGGGAAACTAGCTATTTACCACAGGGGTAGGAAATTTTACTACTTTAATAAATGGTATGCCTGTATACAAAAGCATGCTGAATCTATCATCTTGGTTCTTAGTGCCGAGATGTGCTGAGACACTGACCCATGCAGCCAGTAGCAGTGGTCAAGAGGGCCAGGTAAGGTTACCTCACTGAACCATACTAATGCTGTTTTCTGCGTCTCTTCTAGTGTCATAAGCTGTGGAGCACTTTTCTAGTAGAGCTATCTATCATCCACTTAACTGTTTCCACTTAAAGAATCATCTTTTAAAATAAAGTAGCATGCTTTCTTATGTTTATCTATATTTGTGGTATTGTCGCTGTTGTTGTTCATTAATAATGTTAACTGGAAAAGGGCCCATTGAGGCAAGAATTTCAGATTAAAAATCTGGCTTCCATGATAAACTGTGTGAATGTGGAATACAATCCAAATTTCTTTTAGAGCCACAAGTTGCCTTAGCAGTAAATTATGAGATGGGAAGAGATTTGTTCATCCAATTAAGTGTTGGAGTCATTGCTAATCTTTAAAATACTCTCTATGAAATAAAAACTTACACATTTAGAAAATATAGCTAAATGCAAGAGAGGCATCTGAAGAAACTTTTGAGAATCTTACATTGAAAAGTGGCTGTAAATCCATTCTCTATGTCTGTGTCTCTAGAGTAACACTGAAATATACACACTGCATGCTCAGTTGCTTCAGTCATGTCTGACTCTTTGTGACCCTATGGACCCTATGGACCCTATAGCCCATGGCTTCTCTGTCCATGAGATTTCCCAAGCAAGAATACTAAAAGAAAGAAAAGTGAAGTCACTCAGTCATGTCCAACTCTTTGCAACTCCATGGACTGTACCCTACCAGGCTCCTCTGTCCATGGGATTTTCCAGGTAAGAATACTGGAGTTGGTCGCCATTTCCTTCTCCAGGAGATCTTCCTGACCCAGGGAGTGAACCCGGGTATCCCACATTGTAGACAGGCGCTTTACTGCCTGAGCCATCAAGGAAGTCAAGAATACTAAACTGGGTTGCTATTTCCACCTCCAGGGGGTTTTCCTTATTCAGTGATGGAACCTGCTGTCTGCTGCATTATAATAGGTGGATTCTTTAGAGCTTAGCCACCAGGGGAGCCTAAGTAAGTAAGTGTTAGTCGCTCTGTCCTGCCGGACTCGTTGGGATCCTGTGGATTGCAGCCCACCAGGCTCCTCTGTCCATGAGATTTTCCAGGCAAGGATACTGGAGTGAGTTGCCATTTCATGTGTAAAGTGGATAGCTAATGAGAAGCTGCCATATAGCACAGAGAGTTCAGTCTGGTCTCTGAAACGACCTAGAGGGGTGGAATGGCGGGGAGGGTGGGATAATGACTCAAGAGGGAGTGGATATATTTATACTTAAGGTTGATTTATATAGTTGTAGGGAAGAAATCAACACAACATTGTAAAACAATTATCCTTCAATTAAAAAAAAAAAAACAAACGTAAAAAGTGTCAGGAGGTCAGCAGGATTATATTTGAAGAACAGAATTAAGAAAACAAGATGCTGGAATCAAGCAAATCTCACGTGAATCAAGTGTGAACACATATTCCCCAGAGCAACAGAGTTCATACAATATTTGATTTGCTTAGAAATAAACTGATAACAAGGAGTACATACGTGTTGCTGTTTGGGCCGACAATCTAGGCCAGTCGCTTGGTCTGGCTTTCACAGGATGGAGGGCTCCCTTGCCCAGGGAAGCAGCCGGCCCTTGCTGTCTCCTTCCATGTAGCCATGAATCTGGTGGCCCACCCAGGCCAAGCCAGCCCCATATGGCTGCAACACCTTCCAGGGCAGGTATGCCGCCCCCTCGGAGAATGCTGCCTTAGTGATTGGCAGGCCACTGTGTTTCTTCCCATAATGCAGCGCGGTGCTGGTGCTGCGCATCCGCATCCTTAAAGGGAACCCTTTGAGGCAGTGGCATTGTTTTTACCCCAATACAGGGTTCGCGGCTCAAAGGCTGTCAAGTCAAAACATACAACTAAGACAAAGAGCGGGAGAAGGAAGGATTTATTACTTGAAGTAAGTAAGGAGAACACGCGGGATCTTTCCTAAAGCAGTGTCTCCTCGAATAGCAAAACTGTGGGTGTTTTAAGCTAAAGGTACATGTGTGTTTGTGGAGGGGCTTGAGGTGAGGAGAATTCAACACAGAATTGGGACAGAAGTTGACAGAATCCAAGCTTTAGTCCATTGAGTGAGGAGGGTCAGAAAAGTCTTTGCCATCTTCTCTTTTGTTCTGGTTGATCCTGTGGTTGAGAGCTTAAGGGGTTTTAAATTTGGCAAAATATGTCAATAAAGTGTTTCAGGCTAAACCGGAACTGGGGTCCTTACAACTTAATATCTTTGCTATTGTTACTTCTCTTGCCTGATGAAATTATTTGTATTGTTTTCTTAAGATTATTATCGTAGGACCTGTTCAAGGGCAAGCATTGTGTCCGGGTTTGGATCACAAATGTAATTGCTTACCTCTAAAAGGCTTCTCATGTGTCAAAAAACTATATCTAGTTCTTTTCCGAATCCCAGGGACAGGGGAGCCTTGTGGGCTGCCGTCTGTGGGGTCGCACAGAATCGGACACGACAGAAGCGACTTAGCAGCAGCAGCAGTTCTTTTCCTATGGACACCCCCTACCCTATCTGCATACACTGGGGCCCCCCAAAGTGATGGCTCAGCTGGAGAAAGTGGGTAGAGTTCTGATGGCACCACCTTCCATGTTTGCTATTGGACAACTCCAGTGTGCAGAGCATGTAGTGTTCTTATAGGAAATTAACATCACCATTTGAAGTTTGCAAGTATATTTGGGTTCTTTACTTGGTTCTATGGAAGTCATAGTTGAAGACAGATGGGAAAAGTTTGTGAAAATTGTGATTGGTAATTAGCTGCCACCTGCCTAAGGTGTCTTTGGAGAGGAATAAACATCTTTATGGCTTTAGAGTCAGTCACTAGGTTAAAAAATAAAGAATGGAATAAAGTGGACTATGTCCCCTTTCAAGCTGCCACATCCATAGCAAAAGCAATATTTGTCTGAAAATGATTTTTTTTTTTGAAAAGGTAACGTCAAGTCAAGATGAACATTCCTTCTAACCTAAGTTTTACAAAAGTCAAACCTCCATAAGTATGTTGGGGAACAGATTCAATTAATGGTGGTGGTGGTGGTTTAGTTACTAAGTCATGTCCAACTCTTAATTGTTTAAAAAAAATCCTTAGATAAATCAATTAACTACAAAAGTATTTTTTATGAAGACAGCCAGCTGATAATTTTGGTGAAAAATTATTCAGTTGATCTAAGAATAAACCAATTATATAATATACCAGTTATATATAATATACCAAATATATAATAAACCAGTTATAACTGAGGATTAAAACTCTGGGAATAGCATCTCAGAAAGCTCTGAGAACTGTTCCACCCATTAGAAGTCAAAACGCAGTTATGAAAGTTTTTTTTTTTTCCCAACAGTCCATTAAATGATGTACTATTGACACAGCCTGGCAAGTAGTGGGTAATGGGTCATCCTGGCCTCTTGTAAGATTAAACAAGAATGTTATCTTTTAAGGAGTTGTCTTGTTGGTGCTAGGAGAATGTTGCTCTTTATATTTAAATAGTATTTCTGAGGATGAGGAGGTTTGATTGATGCATAAAGCTGATACACAATGCACAGTAGAGAAGAGGCCAAAGGACAGAGGCAAACAAAAAAAAAAAAGTTTATGTTTAAATTGTGCTTGTCTTGCCATAAGGTATGAATTTTATTTCAAAATAAGTAGTGCCAATCTTGGTATGCAAAATATGGCTTCTATTCTAACTGCGCTGTGGATTGAATTGCCAAATTCAAGTAAAGCTAGCTGTGTTTGACTGAGTTTAGAATTCTGTGGTAATTGCAAAAGAGTTTTTAAAGAAAAAAGAAAAAACCTTCTAATCTTCATGTTAGCTGTTGAAGTTCTGCAGTTCGCCTGAAGGGAATATCTCAGTGCTCAGGTATCTTTAGTATTTCATCATTACCTTGCACTTGCTTATCAAGCCTTGAGCTGAAACTTTCTTCCTTTTGTCCTCATGGAGCAAATATCTGTTCACATTCCCTGCAGAGTTTCCATGTTGGAATCTTCCCTGTCACTTTTGTTGCTTAAGAAAAGAGCTAAGTTTAAGCTTGGTGAATGAAAATATTTCAATTGTGTGGTGGACCTAACAATATTAGGTGTCTTACTGTGCCTGAATTCCAAACAGCCTTCTTAAATGCACTTTAAACGACATCCACAAGTAGAGGCTGATTTAACCTTTAATCGTGAATAGTTACATAAAAAATTAAACTAGCTAAACTATATTATATAAACTCTAAAAAGAAGATGTAATAGCTTAGAATTATCACTTGACATATTTTATTACTCCTTTCCATTCCCAATAGGTAATTACTCTATTGTAATGTTAAAATTCAGGCTTATAAATGCTGTTTATAAGACTATAAAGACTCTTTTTCTTTCTGTAATCTGTCTTCTCTGTCTTGGCAGCCAGTTCAGTCTCTCACTATGAAAAAGAGACAGACATCAGCAATATGTGGTGAAACAAGATTTAAAAAATAGAATACTCTAAAATTAAATAAGATAGTTTTAGTGTTGATTACTCATAATTACTCCAATTTTTTTGTTGAAATTCATCCAATGAATTGAAGAAGAGTTGGCTTGAAAATATAGTGTTTGAGTGTTCGATCTTAAAAATATATTTACGTATTTACATGTTTTTTTCTTGTAGATTACATTGGCTGTGCCTAAATTTACCAGTATAATTTAGCTAAACAGTTCTAAAATGATTGTGTTGTTATAAATTTATTCCTATTATAGATTGTCAGAAGTTTCTTCATCCCTCTCTCTGCTGCTCCCCCCCCAACTAGGTTACATGACCTTGACAAAAATCTATCTGCTTGGTCATTATGCAGATACTTCTTAAGAGTCTTCAAATTGGAGGAAGATAGTCTCTGAGGTATAGACAAAAAAAAAAAAAAAAAAAAAGATTTTAAGCTCTAGCAATTACTAGCTATGTGGTTTTGACTGAGATAAAATCTGAACCTCATCTTTTGCATTTTAAAAATAGAAAATAAATTTTGTGCACAAAGACAATATATATATTACATTGGATAATGTTAATGCCTTTTTCACAGAACCTTATACATAGTACTATATGTTTCCTACTGTTCTGTTAATGAGGGTACAAGTAAGTCTACGTCTAAGAGGGTAGCAATTTAGGGATTTTTAAGGGTGGATATTATGACTATCATGGTGTTGATTATATTCTGAGTGATAATTGGAGATTAACCAGGAGTATCTGCCACTTCTGATGTGGGATATGGATGAAGTGCTTAGTTTTCATGTTTAGCTATGCTGTCGTTTAACGTTATCGGTTCAGTTCAATTACTCAGTTGTGGCCAACTCTTTGCAACCCAATACAGTGTAGCACGCCAAGCCTCCTTGTCCTTCACCAACTCCCAGAGCTTGCTCAAGCTCCTGTCCATCGATTCAGTGATGTCATCCAACCATCTCATCCTCTGTTATCCCCTTCTCTTCCTGCCCTCAATCTTTCCCAGCATCAGGGTCTTTTCTAGTGAGTCAGTTCTTCTCATCAGATGGCCACAGTATTGGAGCTTCATCTTCAGCATCAGTCCTTGCAATGAATATTCAGGACCAATTTCGGTTAGGATTGACTGGTTTGATCTCTTTACAGCCCAAGGGACTCTCAAGAGTCTTCTCCAATACCACAGTTCAAAAACATCAATTACGGAGCTCAGCTTTCTTTATGGTCCAACTCTCACATCCATACATGGCTACTGGAAAAATCATAACTTTGACTAGATGCACCTTTGTTGGCAAAGTAATGTCTCTAATTTTTAATATGCTGTCTAGGTTGGTCATAGCTTTTCTTCCAAGGAGCAAGTGTCTTTTAATTTCATGGCTGCAGCCACCATCTGCAGTGATTTTGGAGCCCAAGAAAATAAAGTCTGTCACTGTTTTAATTGTTTTCT
Organism: Bubalus bubalis; assembly: GCF_019923935.1. Classification (NCBI taxonomy): domain Eukaryota; kingdom Metazoa; phylum Chordata; class Mammalia; order Artiodactyla; family Bovidae; genus Bubalus; species Bubalus bubalis. The sequence goes on from NC_059173.1 coordinate 48,756,769, forward strand.
CATCTATTTACCATGAAGTGATAAACCAGATGCCATGATCTTTGTTTTTTGAATGTTGAGTTTCAAGCCAGATTTTTCACTCTCCTCTTTTACTTTCATCAAGAGGCTCTTTAGTTCTTCTTCACTTTCTGTCATAAGGGTGATATCATCTGCATATCTGAGGTTATTGATATTTCTCCCAGCAGTCTTGATTTTGTGCTTCATCCAGCCTGGCATTTTGCATGATGTATTCTGTATATACGTTAAATAAGCAGGGTGACAATATACAGCTTTGGTATACTCCTTTCCCAATTTGGAACCAGTCCATTATTCCGTGTCTGGTTTTCTCTGTTGCTTCTTGACCTGCATACAGATTTATCAGGAGAGAGGTAAGGTGGTCTGGTATTCCCATCTCTTTAAGAATTTTTCAGTTTGTTATGATCTGCACAGTCAAAGGTTTTAGGGTACTCAATGAAGCAGAATACCCTAAATTCAATCCAGAATTCAGTGGTTTTCTGGAATTCTCTTGCTTTTTCTATGATCTCCATTCTGGAGAATTATGAAAATTGAAATATCTATTTCTGAATTTTTAAATTAGGGGTTAAAAGGATTATTACCTCACCATAGAGTTATATATTATTGAGTGTATTGTGACCCTTTATATTCATTAATTGATGTTATATAATTCCATTCCCATAGCAGTTAATATCCTTGAACCCATGATGAGTTTTGAAAATCACTCTTATCTTTTCTTAAGTACACCTGCAATCTATGACTATGGATAATTTTTGTGTATGAACAGTTTGTTCCTTTCTATTACTGAGTAGCATTTCTTTATTGATATACCACTGTTTATCCATTCCCTGGATGAAAAGCATTTGGATTGTTTTCAGATGTTGGTGATTTAACCAAAGCTGTAATATAGATATAAATATCTTTGTGAATATAGAATTTTATTTCTCTTGGATAAATATATAGGAGTAAGGTGGCTGAAAAGTATAGGAAGTGCATGTGTAACTTTATAAGAAACTACCATAGTTTATTCCCAATGGCTGTATCATTTCGCATATTAGCCAATTATATGTGTGCTTGTAGCTCAGTCAGTAAAGAATCTGCCTGCAATGCAGGATACCTGGCTTTGATTCCTGGGTGGGGAAGTTCCCCTGAAGAAGGAAATGGCAACCCACTCCAGTATTCTTGCCTGGAGAATCCCATGGACAGAGGAGCCTTGCAGGCTATAGTCCATGGGGTCCCAAGAGTCGAATATGACTTAATGACTAAGCCACCACCATATTGTGCTCAGTTGCTCAATCATGTCCAGATCTTTGTGGCCCACCAGACTTCTCTTGTCCATGGAGGATTTCCCAGGCAAGAATTCTGGAGTGTGTTGCCACTCCCTTTTCAAGGAGGTCATCCTGACCCAGGGATTAAACCCATGACTCCTGCATTAACAGGCAGATTCCTTACCACTAAACACCTGTGAAATCCAGTTATATGTGACATTTCCAGTTTTGAATTATTTTCTAGCCCTTTGTTCTTGGTACAGTGAGTTTTTCACCCTCATTCTAAGTGCATGTTAAGTGGAATTTTTGCATGGTTGTAACTTACTTACCTAAAGACTAATGATATTGAGCATCTTTTCATATGCTTATTTGCCATCTGTACATCTTCTCTCATGAAGTTTTTGGTCAAGTGTGACAACTTTTTTTTTTCTTATTGTTGAGTTTTGAGAGTTCATTATATATTCTAGATACAAGTCATTTATAAGATGTGATTAGCAAATACTTCTTTGTAATATGTGTTTTAATATTTTAGTTCTCTCAGATTCTTTTACAGAGCAGTTTCTCAGTTTTTATTTTATGTATAGTATTCTTTAGTTGTTGTACCTTAAAGCACTTTGTATTAATATAACCAGTGTCACAAAGATTTTCCTGGTGTGTTTTCTGCCAGAAGTTTTATAATTATGTGTTCTGCATTTAGATTTATAATCTTATTTGAATTAATTTTGTATAAAGTTTGAAGTGTAAGTTTGAGACACAGGTTGAGTTTCTTTTTATTTTTTCAAATTAAAGTCCAGATATTTCAGGGTTGTTTAAAATACTATCCTTTTTACTTTAAATTTCTGTTGATTCTTTGTCCAAAATTAATTAGCCATGTTTGTGTGGACTGAAAGAGAGAAAAACAGACAGAGGGAAGGAAGGCATGAAAGATGGAAAAAAAGGGAGAGAGAGAGAAAACTAAAAAGACCAGTGTTTCCTTGAAAAATATGTGATTAAATATCTGCATTAGGATTTTCTGGAAATTTCTCAAGTGCGCATTATATTCTTGAGCAGGTACACAAAACAATGAAAACAAATAAATCAGAATTACAAATTTGTACAGGTAATTTGACAAATGTGAGCTGTCTTGCACATGTAAATAACTGAGGGTAAATTGGGCAATTCAATTGTGCTGTCTCTTGTGTAACATCTCTATCTTAAATAGAAGATAAATTACACTTTAAGGTTTCTAAAAATGTCCTAGATTTCAATTTTACTGAAAGATTGAAATTAGTGTATTACTTTAAAAATATTACACTTTACAAAAATCTCTTCTGCAAATATTCAAAATAGCAAGTATGTCACATACTTTACATATCGTTTTAAATCTTGGCATCATTTGTCTCCTGATCATTAGCTCCTTAGCTGAAAAGTAAGGTAAATAAGGCTGAGGTCTTGTTCCCAGATGAAGTCTGGTTGGCAGAAAGAAAAGTAAACAGATGTTAAAATGACTTAATTCATCCCACAAAGAATTAGGATGTGCCTACCACACTTAAGGTTTCTAAGATATATCAGTGGACAAAAAAAAAAAATATATATATATATATTTTAATAACTACCTTTGTAGGGCTCACATTCAAGTAAGGAAAACAGGTAATAAAACATTAAACATAGCAAAAGAAAATAATTGTAAGAAGTGGATAAGGACAATAGGAAACAATAAAGCAGAGTAAGGGTGTCAAAAGTGGCAATTTAAACTATGTTCATAAGATTTATTTGATGAGTGGTTTTAGCAAAGACTTGAAAAACATGATGTAGCTAGCTGTATAGATATCTCAGAAGAGAGTATTCTAGGAAAAGGGAAAAGTCAGTGCAAAGTCAATAAGACATCCAACCTGGTGAATACACTGAACACTAAGGAAGTCAGGGTAACTGTAGCAAAATGAACAAGTGAAAGGGGGAAAAAAAATGGAGATGAGATCATGGAGAAACTTGATGGCAACTGTAAGGCTTTGGCATGTTCTTGGATTAAAATGGGAGCCATCATGGGATTTTGCGTAGAGATGTAGTTTTCTGACTTCTGTTTTAAAGTGGCTGTGGTACTGAAAGCAGACTGAACAGCAGCAGAAGCAGAGGGTGCATCATAGAGTCCCGTGTAACTAGGGGGTTCATAGGCTGGCAGAGTCAGGGAAAACCTCCTAATGGAGGTTACCTTTGCTTGTCATGAAATCTGGATTTAATTTTGGTACCTCTGGATAGAAAATGAGTCACTGGTAGATGAGTTCAATAAGATAGATGAGGTCATCAAGCCTTTAGTGGGCTTACACAAAAGGGAGAATTTGAGTTATTTTCACTCTAAGAATAATAGAGATTAATATTGGAAGTCTCAAAAGAGTCAAATTTGCATAAATTTTATTAGCTATATAACTTGTTTATTTTCTTTCTACCAATATCATTTGGAACTCTAGGATCAGCTAATTCTATCCATGTTTCTTGTCCTTAGGTACTGAACAAAAGTACAGTTTCCCATCTGTGCTTCCTTTCACAGCCTAAATTATTCCATTTCAGCCCTTCATCCAAATGCCACCCCATTAGGTCTTTTGAAACTTCCTTTTTTATACAGATAAATTACTAAATAAAGCTTGTAGCATGAAAGTGTCTGCATCTTATTTCCTAATTGAATTGTGAAAGTGAAGTCGCTCAGTTGTGTCGGACTCTTTGTGACCCCATAGACTGTAGCTACCAGGTTCCTCCACCCATGGGATTTTCCAGGCACGAGTACTGGAGTGGGTTGTCATTGCTTTCTCCAGAGGATCTTCCAAACCCAGGGATCGAACCTGGGTCTCCCACATTGTAGGCAGACACTTTACCATCTGAGCGACCAGGGAAGTCCCCTAAAGCTGTGACTTACATTAACAGCCCTCTTTAATACAGGGTACTCACCCACACTATCAGAGTAACCTGGTCAGGAGTGTGTTGAGGCGAGGAAGAAGTCAACATTACCTTTGTCATTTAATGCCACTTTCAAACTTTTCTCTGCTCTTAGGTAAAACACTATCATGCTTTTGAAGCTTATCTCATCTGGTCTATTCCAATGTCTACACGCCTAATCATTTTCCCATAGTAAGCCAGGTCTTGTACATCTCTCTTATAGTTTCCTTCTCTTGAATTCTATTACCACAAATTTCATTGTTGTCATTAACATTAATCACCAAATATTTCTGGCTCTCCTTCTGGGCACATGTTAGGATCACATGCCAGTCACTCTTGTTCTGACCAGAGCTGTGAATAGTGATCTGTGTCTCTTCTTAGAGAATTTAATTGCTGGTTTGAGATCCTTAACACAGTGGTCCCCAACCTTTTTGGCACCAGGGACCAGTTTCTTGGAATACAGTTTTTCCACAGACTTGGGGAGGGGAGATGGTTTCAGGATGATTCAAGTGCATTATATTTATTGTGTACTTTATTTATATCATTATTACATCATCTCCACCTCAGATTGTCAGGCATTAAATACCAGAGGCTGGGGACCCCTGCTAGCATATTCTTTTCCATTGGTAACCAATCAATATTTGAGATGGTGAATACTGCTTCAGCCTAGATCCCTAAATGATTATGAAAAACAGAGCACATAAGCAGACTTGTCAAGGACTAGTGGCGTGAGTACAATATTAACCTTTGTTTTTTAAACCACTGAGATATGGATACATTGATTAGGCTGCATAAATTAGCCTATTCTGCCACTGAGTAATGTAAAAGTTGTTATGTAATTTAGAAAACAAGACAATTGAATTAACATATGTAGTATTGGCTTGTGAGCTGGCTACAGGTGTAGGAAACTGTTATAGTAATCTGGAAGGATGATAATTCATATTAAGTAGTGACAGAACAGTTAAATTCTCACCTGTTATAATTATATGACAGGAAATGTGTTTGTGAACTTACAGATCTATAAAAGCCATTGAGAAACAAAATGCTTGTAGTATATGTTGGCCATAGTTGACTAATTGCTACAAAGAGATGATCTCAGATAGTGTATGTATGGTAGCAAGCAGAAAGAAAGAAAACAAAGAATTCAGAAATTCAGAGATGTACAGGTTTGGAAGAAGCCTGAAGAAATAAACTTTTACCTTTATTTTGATTAATTTAAATTTAAATTCTCAGCTGTGGGGTGAGGCCATTTGAGAACCAATGACTTATACATTGAAATGACTTGTGTCACTTCTGAACTGGAATATTCCTCTGATATCCACTAACCAAAATTTTGTTGAGGGCTGCTGCTCCATCAGCCTGCATACTTAAGAGGCTATGTGAACTGAGCCCCTCTGCTAAACCATGGTAGACACAACAGGAGCAGGAAATAAACTTTTATTATTTTAAGGCACTGGGGCTATCTGCTATCTCAGCTTATATCCTAGCCTAGCCCAACAGACATTCTTGACAAATTCAATGTCCTATTATATAATCCATTCAACACACTTGTCTTCATTCGGCAAACCATTCCCGTGGCCTTACACTGCTCTTTCTATAAGCCACATTTGTTTTACCTCTAAAGTTTTAAACTTCATCTTGTTTTCCTATTAAACATGACTTTATTGTTTGAAAGGCTTACATTTCCAGTGATTTTCATTTTGCAGAATCATTCTTTTTACATTGTAGAATCCCATGCTGCTGATAAATTTGTCCTTTGATTCTCTTAAGAAACTGGATCTATTTATTCTGTTATTTTGTGAAATTCACAACCCTGATCTGTCACCTAAATGCAGGAGCTTCCAATCTAGACCTCTATAAAAATCTGTTTTCATTTGTCACATTTGTCTGTCTCCTCTTCCACAATCCCACCAACATAGAAATTACAGTTTTGAAGTTTATCAAGCCTGTGATCCTAGAAAACATTGACATTTGAATAAATCCCCGCATCTCTTTTTTTTTTTCAGAAATGGATTATAGCAGGATCATTCTTTCCCATAATTGATGGGGTCAAGAATACTTCTGTTATTTACCAATGAGAAGCCTAGACACAGACCCTCTAAATTACCTTCTTTGCCACATAAATGATTAGTTAAAATGTTAGGACATATCAGTCAGTCTGGATAAAATACCTGCTACCCTGACTTGACTAAACTCTAGATAAGCTTTTTCCTCCCTCCAGGTTGACACCCCTGCCTCAGCATACAGCTTCTCTTCAACAGCCCCTCCAGAACATAAACTGACTTCTCCAGGAAAAAATATTACCTGATGAATTGCTTTTAGTATTATTCTATCATCCCACTTCTCCACACCCATTTTTCTAATTTTGTTCAACTCCTCCCTATTTAAAAAAGCCCCTTTTGTCTTACCTTTGAGAGATTTACAGATCTCATGGTCAATGCATTCTCCATGCTGTAATAATGTGTCCCCAAACACCATTTGCAGTTATCCCTTTGAATATATTATTTTCTTACAAACATCCTGATTTTTTTTGACATGAAATACATCTTATGGCAAGCAAAATTATTACAGTCTCTGAACTGTTATTTGTCTATCAAGGCAATTTAAGCATTATTACCAGTAATAAATATATGAAATGTAAATTCTCAAACTTAGCATGCTACATCCCTGCAGAGATTCTCTGATACTAGCCCTTCTCATCTTGGCAGCTGCAATTTTTGATAGTATCTTTCCCAAATTTGTGATCCAGATTCATGTCCTTCCCTTTTCTCATTTGCAGAGCATTATAATCACACTTGTCTGTGGACTTTCGTGTACACTGTCACCTCAGCTGGTAATGTTGTCCACACACTCTTCATCTATCTTTTTTCCGTTGTTACACTAGACCCTCAGTTTGAAAGTCAATTCCTCTGAGAAACCTTCCTCAAATCCCTTAAATCTGTTTGCAGTCTGCATTTATGCATCCCTTCTTTATCAAATTCTTATACTCGTACATATATTCCTTCATTACCAAACACTTCTCCCATCAAATCATCATAACCCTAAATTGTAATTGTGCCCTACTTGACAGATCAAATGGTCATTTCTTTGGGGATGGAGGGACCAATCTGTCTAAAAATATGCTGACAGTAATGCATTTTGCAAAGCCTGAATTATTCAAAATTTTGAGTGCCATATAAAAAGTATAGCAGAAAAGGCTAGAGTGGTTTGACATTACCAGTCTGGAAAACTCTTATGTGCCCCAGTAATATGTGTTCAAGATAAGCCATTTCCTATGGATCTGCTCCTCATCTCTTAGAATATAATTGCTTCTAATAACAATTTGCATGGGTAGTGAAATACAAATCTATATCAAGGTGGAAAAGCTCCTAAAGGCAATCACATTTGAAAGATGTTACCTATTACCAGGCACACAATAAAGAAATCTTTTTATATTATTATGCAAGCAGTTAGAATCCTATTGAACAGTCCTGAATAGAAGCTTGATTTTAATTTTGAACAGAGAAGACCCATTGAAATGTTTAATTCAAACAGGGGATCTCTTTACTCCAGAGGTGAATTCAAGCAATACAGAGAGGTTACATTCCTTTTTTCCCCATCCTTCTCTCTCTTTTAAGAAGCTTTTTCTCAACCCAACTTCTAAATGTTGACAAATCTTGATCCTAGGCTCTCTTCTACCTGTGCTATTTACTAATATGATCCAACTCAAGACTATGTGTTATAATAGATATCCAGACTCTTATGTTTAAACAAAAATAACTGATATCTCCATTTAATGTGTATCAAAGTAAATGAATGTGCTCAAATCAAACTTGTGACTTCAGATCTCCAAATTCTTTCTCTCCCCATCATTCACATAAAGATAAATAGCACCAATGATCTAATTGTACAAGTCAGAATCTTTAAACAGAAATACACACAAAGATTTGGATTTGAGGCTTTTAAACTTAGGAGTTGGGCTTTTGGGGACATACTATACAAAATTACGAATATAAAAGTAAGATATACAATATAGTATTTAGTATTTACAAAGAGAAAATAATCACAACAAATTATAAATTTAAAGAAGTTGATGGATACTGTAAATGTCATAGCAAAATATAAAATGTTATCAGGGTAAGATGCATCAGGAATCAATGCATTTGAACATTTTTGGATGTGCAAAATGGGACTCTGGACCCAGGCATATTCTTTATGGTCCTGAGAGACTTAATATATAAAAGGATAATAGATAATATATATAAATAAAAATTTGACCCATAATCTTCAGTAACCATACCAGGAAGCCACTTTACTATGTAAAATAACAAGACCAAGAAGTCACAGTACTCTCACTCACAAACAGTCCAGGAAGTTAAACAATAACCCTATATCATGTGACCGCAAACAACTGGTTTCTAGTTTATAATTGACAGCTCCTAATTTTTGCTCTATTTTCCAACTTAGGACCAATTGGAAAAAGCCACCAATGTACCTCCTAATTAATCACATATAATACCCTGCAACTGCTTAGCCTTCCTTCTGCTGTTTCTCCATGTCAATAGCCTATAATCAGGATATACTTAGTCTTCTCACTAAATGCTTTCCCACTACCTTTGAGTCTCTGCCAAACTCTAGAATAGTGGCTGATGCCCTGCTATTGCAATATCTGAAAAAACAGCCCATTCTTGTTCTTGTTTGTGTGGTCTTTATTTCTATAGTACTGCTACCATTTGTTCCCTAAAAACATAGAAATTCTACAAAAAAAAAAAAAGTTACACACACTTCTAATTAAAAAAAAATGTTAATTTTTAAATTCATTCATTACAATGCCAAGTATGTTCTTGAGAAGTGAAAACTTTAGATTTGGTTATGCATTAGAAAAAATTATATACATATTCATATTTATCTGATGATTGGAAAGCTTTTCTGCTGTCTATATTCTGACTCTGTTTATCTCAAATTTGTTTCTCTTTCATAAGTTTGTACCTCCTTTGGATCCCATGGCACAATGCTAGGTGACTTGGAGCAGTGGGACCTGGGAAATTCCTAGTTTTCCCACATGAATAGAGTTGGTGATAAATATGTATTTATGTGGCACTGGGCTGAATTCAAGTTAATTATATCTATCAGTTTCCTCCAAGCTAGATGCCCCCACTACAAAAAAAAGGCCTATTATTTCCACATCACCATACATAAGAAGAAGTGTGATAGAGGCAAAAAAAACAAAAAAACAAAAAAAAAAAAGGGAAAGTGGTGGTGAATTTAGTCAATCAAATGTTACACAGATTTATGGACACATTGCTAGGATTCCTTCCCAAACCTTGCAACATGAAAGAAGGTACCCAAAGTCTTAAATTTCACTACTTTCATAGTAAGTATATCTCTTACATACCACAGTCATCTTTAACTTTTGGCTTTTTTTCCTCTACTAACATACGATCATCAAGACTGGACTGTCAAAGAGAATTCACATAGATCTAAAATGGAAAATTCAGACTAGTGAAACTATGGGCAGAAAACTGGAGAAATTCTTCTGGGAAGAGTAGACAAAGAAGGCAAACGAGGCAGTGCATTAGACAAGAATTAGACTGGAAATGAGAAATAAGGATTTCTGCAGAAGATTTCATCCCTGAACTCTGAGGGTTTATATCTTTACGTTTTAGGTTTTTTTTAGTTTCTTTTTGTAGTACTCTTCCTGCCTTTTAGCACAAAGACAATGATAACTATGGTTTGGGGAAATTAAGAAATGGGTTTATATTCTCCTTGGAGACAGGATAATGAAGAGCATTATATTTTTCCTCATGTCATTTCTATAAAACGAGTGTACTGGAGCATTGTTCTCCAAGAAGTGAATAGAACTAATGCAAGAGATGTTGCATTCATCTCTAGTGCTGAGGCAGGGAAGGATGGGAAAGTATACAGATGCTGACAGGAAAGACATGAGCAAGGGAGAAAATAGCAAGAGAGGAGATGAGAAAAATCTCTCTCTTGATATAATATTCTATGGAGTTTTCTGGGGAAACAAGAAATGAAGACCCAAAGGAACATGCTAATTCCAAATATAGAATTAGCTAGGCTTGGTATTGATAAATCACAGTGAATGTTTGTAGGTAGCCCACAAATGAGTACAAAGTCATAGTGGATTTTCTGTACTATTTATCTGGAATTAAATCTACTTTTAAACTTGCAGGAAATAGAAGTTATTCTATTTACATCTGTAGATGCATTTTCACTTTGATATTATGTTTGTGTAACTCGTCATCAGTACCTCCTGGGGTTGCCCCTGACAGTACATTTACTGATAGTACATATGATTATTTGCCTTCTTCAACATTCCTACGTTAGGTTAAGATTGTTTCTATATTCTATACTATATTCTTCTGCAGTGAGCATCAGTACTTCAGAACTTGTTAAAATTGTAACTTCAGGAGTCCCATTTCACACCTGCTGTATCACAATTCTGGGAGTGGGTCCCGGTAAACAGGAATTTACCAAGCCTTCGAGTGATCTCATCACACTCTTAAGTTTAAGAAGCTTTCAGTTCAGTTCAGTTCAGTCGCTCAGTCGTGTCAGACTCTTTGCGACCCCATGAATCGCAGCACGCCAGGCCTCCCTGTCCATCACCAACTCCCGGAGTTCACTCAAACTCACGTCAGTGATGCCATCTAGCCATCTTATCCTCTGTCGTCCCCTTCTCCTCCTGCCCCCAATCCCTTCCAGCATCAGAGTCTTTTCCAATGAGTCAGCTCTTCGCATGAGGTGGCCAAAGTACTGGAGTTTCAGCTTCAGCATCATTCCTTCCAAAGAAATCCCAGGGCTGATCTTCAGAATGGACTGGTTGGATCTCCTTGCAGTCCAAGGGACTCTCAAGAGTTCCACAAGAACTCTGTGGTTCTCAAGAGAACCACAGTTCAAAAGCATCAATTCTTCAGGGCTCAGGCTTCTTCACAGTCCAACTCTCACATCCGTACATGACCACAGGAAAAACCATAGCCTTGACTAGATGGACCTTTGTTGGCAAAGTAATGTTTCTGCTTTTGAATATGCTATCTAGGTTGGTCATAACTTTCCTTCCAAGGAGTAAGCATCTTTTAATTTCATGGTGGCAGTCACCATCTGCAGTGATTTTGGAGCCCCCAAAAATATAGTCTGACACTGTTTCCACTGTTTCCCCATCTATTTCCCATGAAGTGATGGGACCGGATGCCATGATCTTCGTTTTCTGAATGCTGAGCTTTAAGCAAACTTTTTCACTCTCCACTTTCACTTTCATCAAGAGGCTTTTTAGTTCCTCTTCACTTTCTGCCATAAGGGTGGTGTCATCTGCATATCTGAGGTTATTGATATTTCTCCCAGCAATCTTGATTCCAGCTTGTGTTTCTTCCAGTCCAGCGTTTCTCATGATGTACTCTGCATAGAAGTTAAATAAGCAGGGTGACAATATACAGGCTTGACGTACTCCTTTCCCTATTTGGAACCAGTCTGTTGTTCCATGTCCAATTCTAACTGTTGCTTGCCAGGAGCCAGCGTGAGGAACTCTGCCTGTGGCAAAGGTCATGAGGAAGGAGGCTCGGTGTTCGCAAAGGCGGGATCGAGCCTCAGGAGTCCCCCTGGAAATTCTCGAGCATCTACTCCCAAAACCAGAGTCTGCCTACTTTACTGCTTTGTGCTCTCACCTACACCTCTGACTTTACGGGGGGCTGTCCCCCACCACCTCCCTCTGAAAAAGAGTTAACTTACAGCTCCAGTTAATAAAGTTCCTGGGCGTGAAAAGAGTGTTTCAACCTACAAACTCCTTTGGAAGTCCTCTAGCCTGCCTGAATAGGTTCTTCCGGCCACATGTGATTGTTCAGAGCCTCCCAAACATGAGAGGCATGAGATGTTCTAAACTGTCTAAATACAGATTCCTTTGAGCAGTTAAAAGATTGATTAGAAATTGTATTGGTGAAGGGTTTTTCACTTGTTGGGCAAATGTTTGCTGCTAAGTTTCCATATCCCTTACCTACTGTGTCCCTGGGAGTGTATTGATTAATATAATTGGTGTATAGGAATGTAAGTAGTAGCTTAATGTTTGTAACCTTGGACCCTTGAGTTAATTCTTTTCTTGTTATAGCCCACCACACCTTTGTCCTATAGGAATGCAACTTTAATGCTTTCAGAGGGTGGTGCCTGACTTTAGCATAATCACCTTTAGAGAAAAATAAGTTTTCTGAAGAAAGGGTCATAAAATGTTAAAAGGCCTCCTGGCCAGAAGATGATGTAAACCACCTAAACTTTTGCATATGATAAGTTTGCAGGTAGAAAGCCTGGCTTTGATTAGGATCAAGGACTGCTATCCTTGCATGACTCTACCCCTTCCCCCATTATCCTCTATGCACAATTTAAGGTATAAAAACTACTTTGGAAAATAAAGTGCGGGGCCTTGTTCACCGAAGCTTTGTTTCCCCATGTCGTTCTTTCTCTCACCTTCTGGCTGAATTCCCATCTGGAGAGTGGAGGCTTGTCAAGCCTCCTAATTATGCCTGGGCTTCTAAGATCTTACTGGGGAGGCCTTTGTGTCTCCTCTCCATTGGGAGAACGGGAGGATGGCTGCAGCCTACGTAGGTGACACAAATTCCTTGTCTTGGAATTTTATTAGCTTTCCCTGTAAACCGAGTTATTCAGCCTCTTATCACCACTGAATTTTCTCATTGAGCTATCCTTATTTAACCACTCTTTATATCTTTAATTCTATCGTATCCTGATCACAGAAGCCATCTCCCCTTTGAATTCCCTGGATCAACTGGGGCTGGACCCCGGCAGTTGCTTCCTGACCTGCATACAAATTTCTCAAGAGGCAGGTCAGGTGGTCTGGTATTCCCATCTCTTTCAGAATTTTCCACAGTTGATTGTGATACACACAGTCAAAGGCTTTGGCATAGTCAAGAAAGCAGAAATAGATGTTTTTCTGGAACTCTCTTGCTTTTTCCATGATCCAGCGGTTGTTGGCAATTTGATCTCTGGTTCCTCTGCCTTTTTAAAACCAGCTTGAACATCAGGAAGTTCACAGTTCACGTATTGCTGAAGCCTTGCTTGGAGAATTTTGAGCATTACTTTACTGGCCTGTGAGATGAGTGCAATTGTACGGTAGTTTGAGCATTCTTTGGCATTGCTTTTCTTTGGGATTGGAATGAAAATTGACCTTTTCCAGTCCTGTGGCCACTGCTGAGTTTTCCAAATTTGCTGGCATATTGAGTGCAGCACTTTCACAGCATCATCTTTCAGGATTTGAAATAGCTCAACTGGAATTCCATCACCTCCACTAGCTTTGTTCATAGTGATGCTTTCTAAGGCCCACTTGACTTCACATTCCAGGATGTCTGGCTCTACGTCAGTGATCGCACCATCGTGATTATCTGGGCTGTGAAGATCTTATTTGTACAGTTCTTCTGTGTATTCTTGCCACCTCTTCTTAATATCTTCTGCTTCTGTTAGGTCCATACCATTTCTGTCCTTTATCGAGCGCATCTTTGCATGAAATGTTCCCTTGGTATCTCTAATTTTCTTGAAGAGATCTCTAGTCTTTCCCATTCTGTTGTTTTCCTCTATTTCTTTGCATTGATGGCTGAGGAAGGCTTTCTTATCTCTCCTTGCTATTCTTTGGAACTCTGCATTCAGATGCTTATATCTTTCCTTTTCTCCTTTGCTTTTCGCTTCTCTTATTTTCACAGCTATTTGTAAGGCCTCCCCAGACAGCCATCTTGCTTTTTTGCATTTCTTTTCCATGGGGATGGTCTTGATCCCTGTCTCCTGTACAATGTCATGAACATCATTCCATAGTTCATCAGGCACTATATCTATCAGATCTAGGCCCTTAAATCTATTTCTCACTTCTACTGTATAATCATAAGGGATTTGATTTAGGTCATACCTGAATGGTCTAGTGGTTTTCCCTACTTTCTTCAATTTCAGTCTGAATTTGGCAATAAGGAGTTCATGATATGAGCCACAGTCAGCTCCTGGTCTTGTTTTTGTTGACTGTATAGAGCTTCTCCATCTTTTGCTGCAAAGAATATAATTAGTCTGATTTCGGTGTTGACCATCTGGTGATGTCCATGTGTAGAGTCTTCTCTTGTGTTGTTGGAAGAGGGTGTTTGTTATGACCAGTGCATTTTCTTGGCAAAACTCTATTAGTCTTTGCCCTCCTTCATTCCATATTCCAAGGCCAAATTTGCCTGTTACTCCAGGTTTTTCTTGACTTCCTACTTGTGCATTCCAGTCCCCTATAATGAAAAGGACATCTTTTTTGGGTGTTATTTCTAAAAGGTCTTGTAGGTATTCATAGATTTTAGTCTACTTTAACTATTCAGACAGGTATTGAAATACCACTTTTATTACTGTATTATTTCAATAAACGTCACACTATAGTCAACTTGATTTTCCCACATGATAATCTAACCACATCACCAACCTGAAGGCTCTAAGCATAAACTATAATCTTCACATCAGGTTACATTGCAGTGTCATTAATGCAGAAATGCATGGAAATAGAAATAGGTTTTCAAAATAGATAAATTTTGTTTTCATTTTGGTCAGTTGAAAAGATGGTAAAAGAATTTCTATATTATAACTTGATTTAAGTTTAATAACAGATTACAAACAAATTTTTATTAAGGCAACATATACATACTTTGAACTTCCACATGTTCAAACTGGTTTTAGAAAAGGCAGAGGAACCAGAGATCAAATTGCCAACATCCACTGGATCATTGAAAAAGCAAGAGAGCTCCAGAAAAACATCTATTTCTGCTTTAGTGACTATGCCAAAGACTTGACTGTGTGGATCACAATAAACTGTGGAAAATTCTGAAAGAGATGGGAACACCAGATCACCTGACCTGCCTCTTGAAAAACCTATATGCAGGTCAGGAGGCAACAGTGAGAACTGGACATGGAACAACAGACTGGTTCCAAATAGGAAAAGGAGTACATCAAGGATGTATACTGTCACCGTGCTAATTTGCTTATATGCAGAGTACCTGATGAGAAACGCTGGGCTGGAAGAAGCACAGGCTGGAATCAAGATTGCCAGGAGAAATATCAATAACCTCAGATATGCAGATGAGACCACCCTTATTGCAGAAAGTGAAGAGGAACTAAAAACCCTCTTGCTGAAAGTTAAAGAGGAGAGGGAAAAGTTGGCTTAAAGCTCAACATTCAGAAAGTGAAGATCATGGCGTCTGGTCCCATCACATCATTGGAAATAGATGGGGAAACAGTGCCAGACTTTATTTTGGAGGGCTCCAAAATCAGTGCAAATGGTGACTGCAGCCATGAAATTAAGACACTTACTCCTTGGAAGGCAAGTTATGACCAACCTAGACAGCATATTCAAAAGCAGAAACATTACTTTGCCAACAAACGTCCGTCTAGTCAAGGCTATGGTTTTTCCTGTGGTCATGTATGGATGTGAGAGTTGGACCACGAAGAAAGCTGAGCACCGAAGAATTGATGCTTTTGAACTGTGGTGTTGGAGAAGACTCTTGAGAGTCCCTTGGACTGCGAGGAGATTCAACCAGTCCATTCTGAAGGAGATCAGCCCTGGGATTTCTTTGGAAGGAATGATGCTAAAGCTGAAACTCCAGTACTTTGGCCACCTCATGTGAAGAGTTGACTCATTGGAAAAACTCTGATGCTGGAAGGGATTGTGGGCAGTAGGAAAAGGGGACAACAGAGGATGAGATGCCTGGATGGCATCACCGACTCGATGAATGTGGGTTTGGGTGAACTCCGGGAGATGGTGATGGACAGGGAGGCGTGGCATGCTGTGATTCATGGGGTCGCAAAAAGTCAGACACGACTGAGCGGCTGAACTGACCCTAGAGTTGGATCCAGAAAATGGAAATTTCCTTTCTCCTCCCCTGTTCTTGGAATGTGTGTTCCATATGCCTCCCTGTTCCCAGAAGCTTCCCCAAGGATACAGCTTTGAGATAAAATTACAGTATTAATACTGTCTGGATGATATATGTGGAGAATCAAGGCTTAAAGGAGGATGCCCCTTCAGATGGAAGCCACACTAAAATTACCCTGTATCAAGATAAATGGGAAACCATCCCAATAAACACATTTTGGATGCATCCTATTTATTGTCTTGTTATACTGCAAGGAAGTTCCTACCTCTCGTATTCAGAGGCAATCGGAAGAGTGGACTCTAGAGTCATTTGGGGCAATTTGTGAAATGAAGGAAGTTTCCAAGTCTAAAGTCCACAGTGCTAAATATAAGGACTGCTTACCTAGAAAGAGGAAAGCTGTTGATGCCAGTGCCACAAAAAGGGCGAAGAGGGGAAACTGGGTAGAACGAGAACTTCTGGAGGACACCTGAATCTTCACATTGATCTAGGTGTTAGCAGGATAAAAATAGACAGTTATTTCACACATGTAGGACAGATGCTGCATTTAAAATTTTGTGTGGTCCTGAGAGTATCTTCATGGTGTCTTCCCTGCTGACTCAGTGGTAAAGAACACACCTGCAATGCAGGAGATGAGGATTCAATCATTGGGTCAGGAAGATCCCCTGCAGGAGGAAATGGAAACTGGCTTCAGGGCTGGCATAAAAGTTGGGAGGGCAAGATAAATTGGAGACCTTAGTGGACTGTTTTGCAGAGCTAAGAGGGCAAAGGCTGCCATGGATTAAGGTCTGAGCACCTACAATCAGCCCGATTAGGATTATAACTGGTAGAATCCCTCGAAAAATGAGAGAGAATGGGAGAATGTTGTGGTAACTGACAATGAAATGGACAAAATACCTCATGCTGACCAACCCCGAACACAATGAAAAAATTTAAACAGCAATCATCCTAGACTTTTGGTAATAGAGAAATACACTCCAAACTCCTAGGAGAAAACTTGTACTCTTTATCTCTTGAAGTTGTAAAATTTGTCTTGTCTTTGAAATGTAAACACCCCAGAAGATAGCTAAAACCCTGCCTGCAAAAACTGAAAGAAAATGGGGAAGAGACTTTTTAAAGTACAGACAACTGTAGATGTTCCCATCCCTTAAAATCTAGTCCACAGACTTTATAAAACCACAGATATCTGTAAAAAACTAGCCATCTGAGTGGAGTGACTGATTCATGCTTAAAGTTTTAGAGTGAAAGCTATAGGGTTTCAGTTTGTGTCTATCTGCATGTTTATGTATATCTATAGATATATATTGTGTATGTGTGATGTTTTTCTTCCCCAAGAAGGTATTGCCAAAAGTGATTTGTTTAAGAACTAAAGTTTTTTACACAACCATTAGAAATAATGTGTGAGAGAAAATAACTGTACATGAAAAGTGATAAGGAAAATATAATTTTTTTCACATAAGGAAAAATATGAAGGATATTGGGTGAAAAAGTAATTCAGTCCTAAAGTAAAATGATGTTCCAGAATGAAAAACTAACAAAAAAGATTGGATAAAAGCTGAATGATATAGAATGTTGCAAATGTTTGTGAAATAAGAATATTTATTGAGAAAGGAATTTAATGTGTAGTCAAGCTGAGATTGGAATGAATTTAATTTATAAAAGAAGAATCTTAATTTATAAAAGAAGAATCTTAAGTACATTGTTGCAAATTTTGATTTTGTTTTTTGTTTTTGTTTTTTTTTCTGTTAGAAGGACAAACTTTTCTTTTATTATTGGTCTCCTCTTAATAAATTGTTTTTAAAAAGTTTTTCTTTACCTTTAATGTAATTTCCATAGAAAACAAAGATTCTGCATTTTTTTCTTTATTAACTCTGTTTACTTAAGAAAACTTACTCTTTTTTATTAAAAGAACTAAGTTATGTATGTGTGTGTGTGTTTTACAACCACATGACTTCCTATATTTGCCTTACAAGTTTCTTTGTCAGTGTGTTTAAGTGGATAACTAACCACCCTTTCACAGATCTGTGATCCTATTTAATCAAGTATTTTAAACTTTATGATATTTTTCATAAAATTTCCTAAAATCAAATGCTAAGTAATGTCTTGAACTGTCTTTAGAATTTTTCCGAGGGTCCCTAGATATCTCAAATGATGTGTTCTCTCTCCTTGTAAAAGAAAGATGTTAAACTAATCTGGCTTATTTGGTATGTTTAATCACATGGGAAGTACTGCTAATACCAAGTGCTACTAAACTTTCTTTAGGTTATATTTGTGTATTTGTATGAAATTCCTAAAATTCTGATACGTCCTGGTATGTTATCAGTTATAATTTTAGAAGGTACATCACGGAAAAAATTTCCTTGTTAATTGCTTTATAATGAACTCTCATCAGATCTTTCAGTTCAGTTCAGTTGCTCAGTCATGTCTGACTTTTTGCGACCCCATGAAATGCAGCATGCCAGGACTCCCTGTCCATCACCAACTCCCGGAGTCTACCCAAACCCATGTCCATTGTGTCAGTGATGCCATCCAATCATCTCATCCTCTGTCATCCCCTTCTCCTCCTGCCCTCAGTCTTCCCCAGCATCAGGGTCTTTTTAAATGAGTCAGCTCTCCGCATCAGGTGGCCAAAGTATTGAAGTTTCAACTTCAACATCAGTCCCTCCAATGAACACCCAGGACTGATCTCCTTTAGGATGGACTGGTTGGATCTCCTTGCAGTCCAAGGGACTCTCAAGAGTCTTCTCTAACACCACAGTTCAAAAGCATAAATTCTTCAGTGCTCAGCTTTTTTTATAGTCCAACTCTCACATCCATACATGACTACGGAAAAAACCATAGCCTTGACTAGATGGATCTTTGTTGGCAAAGTAATGTCTTGGCTTTTTAATATGCTATCTAGGTTGGTCATAACTTTCCTTCCAAGGAGTAAGCGTCTTTTAATTTCATGGCTACAGTCACCATCCTCAGTGATTTTGGAGCCCAGAAAAATAAAGTCTGACACTGTTTCCACTGTTTCCCCATCTACCTGCCATGAAGTGATGGGACCAGATGCCATGATCTTAGTTTTCTGAATGTTGAGCTTTAAGCCAACTTTTTCACTCTCCTCTTTCACTTTCATCAAGAGGCTCTTTAGTTCTTCCCTTTCTGCCATAAGTGTGGTGTCATCTGCATATCTGAGGTTATTGATATTTCTCCCGGCAGTCTTGATTCCAGCTTGTGCTTCCTCCAGCCCAGCGTTTCTCATGATGTACTCTGCATAGAAGTTAAATAAGCAGGGTGACAATATACAGCCTTGACATACTCCTTTTCCTATTTGGAACCGGTCTGTTGTTCCATGTCCAGTTCTAACTGTTGCTTCCTGACCTGCATACAGATTTCTCAAGAGGCAGGTCAGGTGGTCTGGTGTTCCCATCTCTTTCAGAATTTTCCACAGTTTATTGTGATCCACACAGTCAAAGACTTTGGTAGAGTCAACATCAGATCTTTAAACATGGCCAAATTTAAGTCTTTTGTCACTTGAAGTTATTGTTTTTTTCTGGTACTTTTGCAAAAGTGCTTCATTTTCAAAGAAATTCATGGAAAGACTCTGACAAGTACAGGTTTCTGACAAATATGATTGATTTGCTGTCACATAGGAGGGGCAATAATGGACCTTTCAAGTTCTTCCCCAAGGCTACCTGTGTAATCCCATGACAGGTCATGGGATGATAATGTGGACACCAATAGTGAACACTAAAGTAAACTATAGGCTGTGCATGATAACGTGTCAGTGTAGACTTAGCAATTCTAACAAATATACCACTCTGCTGATGGATATTGATAATGAGGGAGGCTATGCATGTGTGGGAGCAGGAGGTATATGGGAAATCTCTACCTTCTGCTCAATTTTGCTGTGGAAGAAAAACTGCTCTTAAAGTGTATTAAAAATCACTAAAGATATGAACAACCTAAATAACAGAAATAACAGTCTTCATCTAATGTTTAATATCTCTTTAATAATGTATAGGAATAAAATATATAATGAATAACTTAAGGAAACACTCTTTTTATTTATACAGAAAGCATTTTAGAATATTGACAACATACAAGATCCTAAAACAAACTCAACAAATGTCAAAAGTTTGAAATCATGACATCTTACGTTCAGCTACAATGTGATTTAAGCAAAATACCAATTTATTCAAACTCCCATCCCCATAGAACACATACAGTGTTTAAGATTAAGGTCCATAATTGAGAAATTCATCTAAATGTACTCTCCCTATTCTCATTTCAATTACAGTAATTCATAAGTGGAGCAGAAATACAAATACAGGTTTTATATTGCTTATAATATCTCTAGTTTTTGTTCTTTTATCTTTGTTATAGTTCTTTTTTTTTTAGCTTAAATATCCTTGTGCACCTAGGTATGGATTTTTGCATGTACTTGTCTCATTTTGCCCTTATTTCATATAAATTAAAATATTTATGCTTTAAAAATCAGAGCTTTGTAAACTAAATATAAAATATATTTGTGAAGGGGATTTTATGAAAGTATTTTCATCATTGCAATGAGCAATTCTATGAATTGAAATCGTCTATGCTTTATTTTCTTTCTTAAAAAAAAAAATAAGCTCTTTGTGCATTTTTAAAAAAAGTAACATTAGCCTTTTTGCTTTTTCTTAAGCTTCAGCCATATGCCATCAATTCTCATTGAGGCTAGTTTTTTAGCCAGGATCATATTAAAGTATTGATTTTAGATGTTATCTTATTATCTTGCCAGATGGCATGAGAGTGAAATCTCATCTTGGGACCTTAAGAAATGAAATAACCTATTTTCTAGAAATAGAAGGCCATTGCATGAGGATGTTCTTTATAGGTGTTTAATTTCTAATGATGTGAAAACATGAATAAGAAAATACAGTTTAAATCTACTAAAAATAAGGTATTTTAAATATATCCCTGATATCTGATAAGGTTGAAGTCACATTGATACTACTTATTTTATCATGGAGAAGCTTAAAAACATAAATGATATTATTTTACAATAGGGTAACAAAGTCAATTAGACTACCAGTTTAAAGTGTCATTTGGTTTCAGGATCCTTCAGAGATTTTTCTTTTCTAACATCTACCTAAATATACATAAATAAAGATACAAATATGACCCAGACTAGCATTGATAATATGCCAGATTTATTCAGTATATCCCACTAATATAAGGAAGGAGTTGACTATTTGTATAAAATAGAAGCAGGCTAACCCCTTGACAGAATAGCACTTCTTTGTGTGTTTGTAATCATAGATTAATGTATCAAATACTAATATTACCTTAAAATTAGGTTCTTAACTTAAAGGAGCACACAGTTACTTATCTCTACTGTAACTGTATTTTAAAATTCTAAGCAGCAAAGGGTGGGAAAGAGAGCAACTCATAATGGGTGCTTAAGGTCTCAGATATATAGTGTTCCAAAAATAATTAATAAGGGGAGTTAGCATCATGTTTGGTGGGCACATTTTTTTAACAGTTCAAATGATCAGAACATAATAAAACCATTTCTATAAAGCAGAGGTACTTCAATAGCTTATATTTACCAAGAAAGTCCTTATAAGGCACCAGGTCCTGCCAGCTCTTTGGTTAAGTAAACACATTTGCTCCTCCCAACAAATTCATGAATCAGGAACTACTTCTGTCACTAAAATACAGATGGAAAACTTTAAGTAGAGATTACATAATACCTATTGGATACTGAGAATTAATATTTGTGTACAGATCAAACCGTTACCCAACACTAGATCTCATGTAGAAATAAGCCAGCATCAAGTGGACAGAGCATAGAGGTATGATGAAACCAAATAGACTAGCAATTGGCAAAAGTATTTCTCAATAGAAAAATAAGTATTTATAAAGGGAAAGAGATTTTCATTTTGAACATTCCAAAGTGGAGCATCCCTCTGGTAATGTATATAACAAAAGAACACTAAAAATTGGTGGCATCCACTTGGAGGTGCAAGAAAACATAGCCTCTTTGAAACAACACAAAGATCATAAACACAAAATCAAAAGCCTTAATGAAAACATATGTAATTATCTACTAGAAAATGTTCTAATAACAGTGTAAAACATATATTGTATTTATGACATTCTAAGTAATTTCCCAGTGCATTTCCAATAATATTAATAGTATTTTCTTTATTTTTCAACAGTTCAAAATCATTCATAATACTGATGTTTTTGGATATCTCTCTCATGTATAAAATGTTGCATATTATTGTTAAAAACAATTCTAGATTAATCATTTTTAAGTTGATAATTTTGGTACTGAATAATTGATAATACTTAAAAAAATTATTATTAACACAAGAGACATGTAAATTCTAAGTAAACAACACTTTAAAAACATGGCTAGCCTTCAACTGCCCACAGCAGTCGTCTGTTAACAAGATTGTTTTATATAAATAATACTTATCTATATAGATATAAGATAAACATTATCCCTTGTATTTTTCCTTTCTTATGTGTTCCCTTATCATATATCCTTGAACTTAGTAATCAGAAAGATCTGCTTGTTATTGTTCAGGCATTCAGTGGTGTCTGACTTTTTTGCCCATGGACTGCAGCGCACCAGGCTTCTGAACAACAAGATCTCTCTGTTTCTCAATCATCCTTAGCTTCAGCTTTCTGATCTCTAAAATATGTCTACTTCTTAAATCACTGGCCTGTAATCACCACTAAATGACACGATAGAAGTTAAAATTCAGAGACCTACAGCTTGTTGGATTCTGTCACATTGGTTTATTTCTCTCCCTCAGTTCTTGTCTCATCACAATAAAGATTTGGAAAGAGGAACCAAGGGGGTTTACAACAACAAACAAGTCACAGCTTAGCTACAGCTCAAGCAAGCAGCTTATATTAAACAGACACCTCCAAGGCACGGGAGCAGACAGACCCTAAAGAAGTCATGATAATCCCTCTTGGCTTCCCCCTTTTATACTTCCTGTCTCCTCCTCTTGGTTGTGCCCTGTGCAAAATAAGGCTTGTACCCACCACCAATCAGGAAAGGGAATGCAAATAGCATACGCTCAAGGAAGACTGACAGTTGCAGGTTACATAAAACAGACTCTGTTGCACAGTCTTCCCATAATACAGTCAGTTATAATTCGATGTATGTATGTATAGAATATTTATGAACACTTAATGGGCTCCTCGGAGAAGGCAATGGCATCCCACTCCAGTACTCTTGCCTGGAAAATCCCATGGACAGAGGAGCCTGGTAGGCTACAGTCCATGAGGTCGCTGAGTCAGACATGACTGAGCGACTTCACTTTCACTTTTCACTTTCATGCATTGGAGAGGGAAATGGCAACCCACTCCAGTGTTCTTGCCTGGAGAATCCCAGGGACGGGGGGAGCTTCGTGGGCTGCCATCTATCGGGTCGCACAGAATCGGACACGACTGAAGCGACTCAGCAGTAGCAGCAATGGGCTCCTAGCCGCCTAACGTTAGTTGAGGAAGCCCCTGCTGCGGTTAGTTTGTATCCATTATGTGCCTAGGGTTCATGTGCAGGAGTTGGAAAAGTCTGGTTATTTTGTAGCTATCTGTGAGCTCTCCTGGGTGTGTCTGGGATGAGGTTTACAGATCAGTTTACATCCTTTTTGGCTAGGGGCATTGCTCATGTCTACTTCCTACCTAATAGCTCTATCCAAGAAAAGCATTGATAGTTCTTTAGAGTGCTCTGTGTGAGGAGATCTTTGGATTCCCCAGAGTAGAGCATCTATAAAGTAAACATTTGTTATCTCAGTAAAAAAAAAAAAATAAGTGCTTCTCATGGGATTTTATGAGGCTTAGGGAAAAATCTTCCTATCAGGATAAGAAGTGGCAAAGTTGAGAGAGAATCCTATCTTGTTACAATATATGAATATAAACTAAACAGTAAAATGGGCTTTAGAATTCATACAGGTTAGATCTGATATTTTATATTAGAAGAAGATAAGCTAATGAAAATAATAGGTTATTAAGCATTTAATTATGTGCTAATATGTAATCTCATTTTACCATTAAACAAATAAAAACACAAAGATATGATTGATACTCCATTTTTGTGTGTTACAATTGAGGCCAAAAGAATTTAAAAACTTGCGCATAAAAGCACAACTAGTAAGTGGGGGAGTATGATTTAAATCCCATTGCTATTACCCATTCTGTACTTTCCCTAATTCTC
This sequence comes from Bubalus bubalis, assembly GCF_019923935.1. Taxonomy (NCBI): domain Eukaryota; kingdom Metazoa; phylum Chordata; class Mammalia; order Artiodactyla; family Bovidae; genus Bubalus; species Bubalus bubalis. The sequence goes on from NC_059173.1 coordinate 48,781,011, forward strand.
AATTGAATAAGAGACAGTAACAACAATATCCAGTAGTTTTAGGATATAATGCCATCAACAGCACAAGTATGATAACAGCTCATTGTGAAAGACTATTTTAGAGTCTGGAGATGCAACTGAGGTAATTTCAATAATTTTTGTCTGTAATGAATAAGGAAAAGGAAAAAGTATTCTTAATGAGAAAATATTATAAAAGAGGGATGAGACCAACGCTTGAAGGCAAAGAAATGTGTGTATAGTTGAGAATAATGGATTAGGTCATAAAAAAATAAAAGCTTAGGGGTTGAACAATAAAGAGCATGTTTATTAAAAAAAAAAAATGACTAGGCAAATTCAAGCAATTAGAGTTTGAAATCAGGATGGCGAATCTCAACACTTTGCCCTCTTATAAATTTCTATCCTTTAAACTTCATTCATCAGGCTAACTCTTGCTCATGCTTTAGACTTAGGTTATATGTCACATCCCAAGGTCATATTTCCTTGTAACTGATTACATTGAATATTTATCTATAGTAAGATTACCACAGTTATAATTAAATAAGTCTTTGTGTAATAAAGTGAACCTTTGGGATATTATGTCTTTTTACCCCCAGTATGTTCATTATGAAAAGAGCTATCCACAAAGTGCTGGAGCATGGTTTCTTCATCTAGTACCTGACACATTTTATATCTAAAAACATTATTTTTTCAAGAACCAAAGTATTTTCTGAAAAATAAAAAGACCACATAAGAAAGGTAGGGGGTAAAAATATTTTAAAACTGAAAAGTAATAGCATCTAATATCTATTGATTGCTTTCATTGTATTAAGCATTATTTCACAAGTCTATAAGAATAATGAGCTTCCCTGGTGGTTCAGTCAGTAAAGATTCTGCCTGCAACTGGGGAGACCTGGGTTGGGAAGATCCCCTGGAGGAGGGCATGGCAACCCACTCCAGTATTCTTCCCTGGAGAATCCCCATAGACAGAGAAACTTGGCAGGCTGCAGTCAAAGTGGTCACAAAGAGTTGGACACAAATGAGTGACTAAACATAGCACATAAAAAGAATTATTTCATTCTCATTATTCAAATTAGGAAATAGTTTTTCAGTTGCTCAGTCCTGTCCAACTCTTTATGACCCCATGGATTGTAGTACGCCAGGGTTCCCGGTCCTTCACCATCTCCCAAAATTTGCTCAAACTCATGTCGATTAAATCGGTGATACCATCCAGAATCTCATCTTCTGTCATCCCTTTCTCCTCCTGCCTTCAATCTTTCCCAGCATCAGGGTCTTTTCCAATGAGTTGGCTCTTCTCATCAGGTGGCCAAAGTATTGGAGCTTCAGCTTCAGTATTCAGGGCTGATTTCCTTTAGGACTGACTGGTTTGATCTCCTTGCAATCAATAGGAAATAGGTGAAGTAACAACTCATTGAAGGGAATTTGTCCACAAAGAATGGCCTCTGAACCACTGTGCTATACTGTTTCTGAGACGTGTAGCTCTAAAAGAGAATAGCGGTCAGATCTTTTAGGCTCTGTATCAGGATATAAAGTTGGATATTATTCTCTGTCCAGCGCCATCCAATGTATATAAGAGAGTGGCATTACTCAACTTACATATTAGTAATATATTATGATGCTTTTGAACTGTGGTGTTGGAGAAGACTCTTGAGAGTCCCTTGGACCGCAGGCGAGCAAACCAGTCAATCCTAAAGGAAATCCGTCCTGACTATTCATTGGAAGGATTGATGCTGAAGCTGAAACTCCAATACTTTGGCCACCTGATGCAAAGAACTGACTCATTGGAAAAGACCCTGATGCTGGGAAAGATTGGAGGCAGGTGGAAAAGGGGATAACAGAGGATGAGATGGTTGGATGGCATCACAGACTCGAGGGACATGAGTTGGAGCAAGCTCTGGGAGTTGGTGATAGACAGGGAAGGCTGGCGTGCTCCAGTCCTTGGGGTTGCAAAGAGTTGGACACTACTGAGCAACTGAACTGAACTGAACATATGCTTTTAAAGAGAAGATAAAGATTTCAGGGGAAATCAAACATTAGAATATTAATGAGAAAAAAGTTGGGGAAAACAAGTAAAAGTTTTGGAAAGTTTTGTTTCTGTGATTTCTCATATAGTTATAAGTGATCTGTCTCCTTTTTGAATATAAATCTTTTGGAGAAGGGATTTATGATGGCTATATTTTAAGGGAGACTTTGTTTATGTTAGCAAAAGATTTTTAAGTTAGACTTTTCTTTTTCCCTTGTGGTTGCTGATTTTTCCATTTAGGGGGCCAAGTAGATCCCATCACTGAAGGCTTAATAGTTTATGTATTTCAAATTTGTGCCTCCCTAATTTTTTTTGCTATACAATATAATAAATACAGAGCATTAAGATAGTTTAAAATCATTTATTTCTTTGTACATCTTTAAAAATTTTAATGACTTCACATTTAATTTATAATAAACTTCATTCTCTTTTCTGTACAATTAAATAGAACTCAGTTTGACTACAACCAACATTTATTGTTCCCAAATCCTACTTCTACCATTTCACACTGTATGTTCTAGTTACAAAAAGCAATGAGTGATAACACCCTTCATTGTTAATCTGTATCTTTAAAAGTATTTCTTTTGTCTGGATTAATCTTCCTCTCATATCCTTCTCCAGAGAAGGCAATGGCACCCTACTCCAGTATTCTTGCCTGGAAACTCCCATGGAGGGAGGAGCCTGGTAGGCTGCAGTTTATGGGGTCACTAAGAGTCGGACACTACTGAGCGACTTCCCTTTCACTTTTCACTTTGATGCATTGGAGAAGGAAATGGCAACCCACTCCAGTGTACTTGCCTGGAGAATCCCAGGTATGGGGGAACCTGATGGGCTGCCTTCTATGGGGTCACACAGAGTTGGACATGACTGAAGCGACTTAGCGGCAGCAGCAGCAGCAGCATAACCTTCTAAAAGAAAAGCTTATATGAGAAAATCTGCAAAAGGAAAAATTTGCCAATTTACCCCCATTGAAACATTTTGGTGCTTATTGTTCAATTTGAGGCTTTTCTTTATTTGCATCCATATTTGTGGTTAAAGGGCTTCCGTGGTGGCTCAGATGGTAAAGCATCTGTCTGCAATGCAGGAGACCCACGTTTGATCCCTGGGTGGGGAAGATCCCCTGGAGAAGGAAATGGCCACCTGCTCCAGTACTCTTGCCTGGAAAATTCCATGGACAGAGAACCCTGGTGGGCTATAGTCAATGGGGTCACAAAGACTCAGACACTATTGAGCGACTTCACTTTCTTTCACTTTGGGGTTAAAAGATTTGGCTATGGGATCAATGCATAAGGGTTCAAATCCTGGTTCTAATTTAATGACATAGATTCTAATGAGTGATTTTAACACTGGTTGCTTCAAATTCCTCATCTTTAAAATGGTGAGATTAAAAAAAAATGGTGAGATTAATAGTACCTATCTCATATCAATATTATGAGGATTTAATAAGAAAATTTATATAGAACCTTTGGCAAAGGTAAGCATTTAAAAATATTAGACATTATTATGTCATGCAAATTATTAACTCTTAAAGACAAATATCTCATTTCATTCTTTTTGTCATATAAGACAGCTATATAAAGCCATCAGAAATTATGAAAAGATTACTCATACTTACTTATGTAAGTATGTAAAAGTACCTACTGATACTTTTTCACATAAGAAACTTGTCAAATTCTTAACTTTGAAGAAATATTGCAATTAGCCAAAAGTAAAAGTTGCTCAGTCATGTCTGACTCTTTGGGACCCCATGGACTGTAACCTACCAGGCTCCTCTGTCCATGGAATTCTTCAGTCAAAAAGACTAGAATTTTGAAAATAATAAAAATGTATAAAATTATAAGCTCCAATTTTATACATTTATAAATTGTTCTAATTCTCTAACAGGTTTTTTAAAAGGGTATCCTAAATAATTATTGAAATGATCTAAATTGCCCAAACATCAAAGTTTTGGAATAACAGCATGCTGTCATTGAGGGGAATGAAATATATTACAATTTGAATTACATTTAGATTCTGCTAATTTAACTAACTGTATTATTACTATTATATTTCACTGTAAGGAATGTAAAATCATATGACAGATGGAAAATTTAAGGGTAACATTTTTTCCTACAGCCAAAGAGAGAGTTTTCAAAGCAAATTGATACTTTAAAAATATTCTTTGTTTGTCTGTCTAAAGCAATTAGAAAATATTTTTTCAAATATCATCAGTTAATTTCAAAGTGTGTTCTTTCTAATAAAATATTGATAAGGTAACTACATTTGCCTGTTTTTCCTAAAGCTCTTTTGCATCCATACATATTTTAAAATGAAAATATTTTATGAGATAGGTGTAAAACATTGTATATTCAGAAACTAGTTCAAGAAATATTTTATTAAAAGGGATATGTATAAGTAATTGTTTAAATAATAATACAATTATGCACCGCCTGGGAAGACTCAAATTATATATCTTTTATTCATTATTTTTTCGTAATAGTGAATGAGGTTTACGTTTACTGTTTTAATTTTTGATTTTGACATTTTAAGTATTATTAAAGTATATTTATGTATATTTATGGTATTAGCTTTGCATGCATTCATGCTAAATTGCTTCAGTTGTGTCCAACTCTTTGTGACCCTATTGACTGTAGCCTACCAGGCTCCACTGTCCATGGGGTTCACCAGGCAAGAACACTAGAGCTAGTTGCTGTGCTCTCCTCTAGGGGATCTTCCAGACCCAGGGACTGAACCCACATCTCTATGTTTCCTACACTGACAGGCAGATTCTTTACCCCTAGTGCCACCTAGAAAGCCTGGCCTTAGCTTTATTGAGATATAATTCATGTACCATACACATTACCACTCCCCTCCTCTCTACTTGTAGCCACTAGTTTGTTCTTTATGTCTGTTAATCTGCTTTTTTGTTTTATTTGCTAGTTTGTTGTATTTTTAGATTCCACATTTAAGTGATACTGAATAGTATTTTTCTTTTTCTGTATGACTTATTTAATTTAGCATAATGTCCTCCCAGTCCATCTATATTGCTGAAAATGATAAAATCTCAATCTTTTTATGGCAGAGTGGTATTCCATTGGATGTATATGTCATTTTTTCTTTACTCATTAATCTGTTAATATATACTTAGATTGATTCCATATCTTGGCAATTGTAAATGATGCTGCTATGAATATTGGTGTGTATAAATCTTTTCAAATTAGTATTTTTGTTTTTGTTTTTTGGAATATTTGCAGAAGTGCAATTACTGGGCCATACGGTAGTTCTATTTTTAGTTTTTTGAGAAGCTTCCATATTGTTTTCCACAGTGGATGCACCAATTTACATTACCACCAATGTGCACAAAAGTTTCCTTTCCTCCATATGCTCACCAATATTTGTTATTTGTATTCCTTTTCATTCAACCACTCTGACTATCAACCATAATGTGATAGCTCAGTGTGGTTTAGACTTACATTTCCCTGGTAATTAGCAATGTTGAGCACCTTTTCATGTGTCATCTGCATATATTATTTGAAAAAAATGCTTATTTGATTCTTCTGCCCACTTTTTAACTGAGGTTTTTTTCTTGTTGTTGTTTGATGTTGAGTTGTATGAGCTATTTATATATGTTGAATATTAATCTCCTATTGGTCATATCATTAACAAATATTTCCCCCCATTCAGTAAGTTCTCTTTTCATTTTGTTTATGGTTTTCTTTGCTATGTAAAAGCTTTTAAGTTTATTTGTCTCTCATTGGTTTATTCTTGCTTTTATTTCTTTATTTTAGAAGATGGATTCAAAAAAATTATTGCAGCTATTTATATCAAAAGAGTGTTCTGTGTATGTTTCCTCTAGGAGTTTTATAGTATCCAGTCTTGCATTTAGGTCTTCAATGCATTTTGTGTTTCTATTTTGTATAAAAGCTTAAAATTGAAAAAATTATAACATTTTATAATTTTAGGTGAAAATGACCCTTTAAATCATTAAGAGTTAATGAATTGGTACTAAAGTCAAAAATCTATAAATCTATGTAGAATCTATATCATGCTTCTCTGAGAATTTGCTAACATATAGAAGAAAGTTTAGTTATTAAAATGAATAGAATTGTTAAAAGGTTTGAAAAATGGTTGAAAATTTGGGGTTTTCATTCTTACTTTATATAAGATAATTAATGAATTTATGTTCTTTAGTATTTATAAGTATAGAAAAATAGCTAAATTGTTTTATTGTTTTTTAAAAGTAATCAGTAGTCACATTTAACCATAGAGATTAAAGAGTAGACTGTGATAATAGAATGTAATTATAACCTTATGTCATTTTCATTTTAAAAGCAGTAACTTTTTTATATTCTTTGCAGGAAAAGTTGTTCTTTGGGAAAATATGGTAGGAATTCTGTGTGAAATTCCAATGAAATAAAATTAAAAATGAAATTTAATAAGACATGATGAAAGATAAGATTCCATTAGCAAAGGAACCTTAGTATGAGGACAAGAAACTAGATATCTCTGCTGCTTCCAAAAGATATGGAAAGCATTTTATATTTTTAAAATGAGAAATAATATGATGTTTAGTTTCATACTTTATATATGCAATGGATTTATATAATCAATCATTTCAAATAAAGTATGATTTTAGAACATATCTTAAAGCAGACAAGTTAAAAACCAGGATTTTGATTGTTTACTTTCAAAAAGTAGCAGCCTATTTACTTCAGGAATCTTTATGACTAGCATTTTTTTTTTTTGCAAATTAAATGAAATATAGTAAATAGATCTTGTAAAGTTCTCTAGAGATGAATTTTCACATTTGCTAAGGATTTCCATGAAAATGATTAATTTTTAGATAAACAGCATGCCAGAGTTCTTCAAAGTCATAAAAATCCTGATTGCAGGGTGTCTCAGTGTGATAATAGACATAACCAGACACAAAGGCGTACAGAAAGGTAGCAACCCGTAAAACTTTTCATAAATATTTATGTTCATGAACTGAGGCAATTTAAAAGTACTGTGAAGTTCTTGAAAGTATATAATAATGTTAATAATTATTTATAACACACTTGAGAAAAAATTTTAGGGAACTAAGAAAAGAACATACTTTTTGAGTTAATAGTAGGCTTATTTTTCAAGCCTTTAAAATATGGATATTGTTGAAGAATTTTAATGAATTAAAAAATATAAAGTCAAATAAATAGCAGGAGTCAGATTCCATTGTAGGGAAAATAAAAAGTTCTAATTGAATTTAGATTCATATGGAACTACCTTTGTTATAAAAGTTTTTCACAAGGACTGTGCAGAAAGAATAACACTATTTGGGGCATATGTTCTAGTGTAAGTGCCAGAATTTTTCAGAGAACAGACATGGAATCTGAGGAGAAGACATAGCTGCTAAATTTCACTAAAGATGGTTATTACTACACCTAGCTTTAGAAGACTTATAAGTATTGAAGGTAATCTTTTGGGATATAGGAAATTTAAAAAACTAAAAAGTAAACTCAAGCAATGAGATTGTCTGGCATAAATGCTTCAATGCACCTGAACAGAATAAAAAGTCAAAGCACAAAAACCAAGCAAACAAAACCCAAAATATCTTGAGCTGGGAAAAGTCTCAAAAGTCTCTGAAAGTTAAGAGAAAAGAAAAGAAATCCTATTTTCAAGATAGTTTTCTTTTTTTTTTTTAAGAAATTAACTTTCAAAGACTTGCAAAGTTGTTTTTTCCCCTTAAATGACAGCAGCCAGGAGTATGTATAATGCATATAATCTCACCTATCCTTGCCAAATATAATATCACCTTTACTTGCCAAAAATAAAAGACTTTGAGAATTACTGTTGACAAAGTGTCTTAGAGATGGTAGTAACTGAAATTTTATCATACCATTAAATTTTAACTCAGCAAAGAAATGAACACATTTAGGCAAGTTGGGCAGTTTTAATCATGAAAATGTAGCATGCAGTGATCTGAGTTAATTATGTGGCCTTGAAGCCACACAGTTTAAGTTTACAGAGACTCATTGTTCCTTTTTTATAAACTTGATTGTGGAAGTCAGGAATAGTTATGGTAGGGGCAAGATTAACCAGGCTATCTTCTATCCACAGTGAAAATGCAAAATATAAAGCTGTCTCACATATTATATATTTTTAAAGAAATTTAGAATAGTTATATTCAACTTAGAAGAAAACTGACTCTGTTCATTCAAGATAAGATATCATGCTCAACATCACTTATTATCAGAGAAATGCAAATCAAAACCACAATGAGGTACCATTTCATGCCAGTCAGAATGGCTGCGATCCAAAAGTCTACAAGCAATAAATGCTGGAGAGGGTATGGAGAAAAGGGAACCCTCTTACGCTGTTGGTGGGAATGCAAACTAGTACAGCCACTATGGAGAACAGTGTGGAGATTCCTTAAAAAACTGGAAATAGAACTGCCATATGACCCAGCAATCCCACTGCTGGGTATACACACCGAGGAAAGCAGAATTGAAAGAGACACGTGCAGCACTGTTTATAATAGCCAGGGCATGGACCTAGATGTCCATCAGCAGACAAATGGATAAGAAAGCTGTGGTACATATACACAATGGAGTATTACTCAGCCATTAAAAAGAATACATTTGAATCAGTTCTAATGAGGTGAATGAAACTGGAGCCAATTATACAGAGTGAAGTAAGCCAGAAAGAAAAACACCAATACAGTATACTAACGCATATATATGGAATTTAGAAAGATGGTAATGATAACCCTGTATACAAGACAGCGAAAGAGACACAGATGTATAGAACAGTCTTTTGGACTCTGTGGGAGAGGGAGGTGGGGATGATTTGGGAGAATGGCATTGAAACATGTATAATATCATATAAGAAACAATCGCCAGTCCAGGTTCGATGCAGGATACAGGAAGCTTGGGGCTGGTGCACTGGGATGACCCAGAGGGATGGTATGGGGAGGGAGGTGGGTAGGGGTTCAGGATTTGGAACATGTGTATACCTGTGGCGGATTCATGTTGATGTATGGCAAAACCAATACAATATCGTAAAGTAATTAACCTCTAATTAAAATAAATAAATTTAAATTTACAAAAAAGATATCAATAAAAATAATTGGAAGTCTCCTGCTGGCTTCAGTTATATTACTCCTTTATTTTACAGGTAAACTTTCAGAATGGATATATTTTTTCCTTCCTTTCCTCTCATTCTAACCATGCAATGGACACTGTTTTTATCAGTGATCACCATGATTTTATACCCAGTGGGCATTTTCCAATAACCATCTTCTTTAACATCACCATACTTCCTATTTTTTAAAAGTTTTCCTCTTTTATTTCTTTACATACTCATGAAAATTGCCAAGATGAATTCCTGGAATTTCTGGATGTATAATATTTTAAAATCATGTATAAAGTACTTATTCAGGGCATTCTCTAGTTATTTGGTGGGTGGGGGTGGGGAGGATACAATAAACAGAGAGTGGTATTGAGGAAAGTTCAACTATCTACAAAGACTGATCTCCAAAGGGAGGCTTTTCTCCCCCTGACTTTTCCACAAACAAAAGCATTGTCTCATTCTTATATCTGTGAAGGATGATTTTCCAAACTGCAATTTTCTCTTAGCACAAAATTCATGTTTGGTGGTTAAACACTTTTCTAGTACATTGATTAGAAAGTGAAATACAACAGCTGAGGAGAAAATTCACTCAGACCATCTTCTTTACTTTTTCCTTTCCCATAATGTAGGATATATTAGAAATTCATTTTAATGAGAATGGCAGCTCTTAATGTAAATGGAAAGAAAACCATTGCAAGATGATTAGATATCCACATTATGTTATTCTGTGCTATCCATTATCTTCTTAGATGGAACACTTGGTGTATAATGGGAGGTTTTCTCTGATCTAAGCAGAAAAAAAAAAAAAAAACATAAATGACAACTTTTTTTTAATGTTACTTGTTTGATTTTAAAACTAGCATAGAATTTGATTTGACAATTTAGTTTCAATACTTTCCTGCACTTTTCATTGGTTCTGTGACTTTCCCAATCCTCTTAAGTTGTAAAAGTAGCAGTTTCATTATGTGCAGAACCAGGATAAGTAAACCCAGTCATAAAGAAGCCTGAAAGCCAAAGAATTGATGCTTTCAAATTGTGGTGCTGGAGAAGACTCTTAAGCATCTCTTGGACCTCAAGGAGATCGAACCAGTCAATCCTAAAGGAAATTAACCCTGAATATTCATTCAAAAATACAAATGCTGAAGCTGAAGCTCCAATACTTTGGCCACCTGATGAGAAGAGCTGATTCATTGAAATCAGCTATATTAAATTTAGTTACAGCTATAACTGGGATGCTGGGAAAGATTGAAGGCAGCAGAAGGGGATCACAGAGGTTGATATGGTTGGATGGCATCACCAACTCAACTGACATGAATTTGAGCAAACCTGGGAAATGGTGAAGGACAGGGAAACCTGGCGTGATGCAGTCCGTGGAGTTGCAGAGTCAGACATGACTTAGCAACTAAACAACAACAACATACCCAGCCTGAAATACATCTAAATGTTATTCTGAGGATCAGGTGTAGCAATGTATGAGAAGCATTATATAACCTAGAAAATTACATGAAAATATGACTGTATATTTTTCCCCAAAGATAAAGCAATTGTTACATTTACCATTAGCTAAGCTGTTGTAACTATTATGAACTAGGTGACTTTAACAACAGAAATGTATTGTCTCACTGTTCTAGAGTCTCAGATCAAAGTTTTGGCAGGATTAATTCTTTCTGAGGGCAGTGAGGGAGAATCTCTTGCATGCCTCTTTCCTAGTTTCAGATGGTGTATTGGCAATCTTTGACATTCTTGGCTTGTTGGACATATCACATAATATTCTTCCTGTGTGTATATCTGTGTTTAAATATTCCTTTTTAGAAGGACATCTGTCCTATAGGATTAGCTTCCCACCCTACTCGACAATGACTTTATCTTAGTGTAAATAATTGCCTCTGCAAAGTTTTATTTCTAAGCAAAATTATTATTTTGACACATGGATTTTGGAAAGACAAACTTCAGCCCAAAACATCATCATATCAAAAAAAAAAAAAAAAGGCTTAGTGTTTATTCTTGATCCTTTAGTCAATAGCACTCACTTCACCATAGAGCCTCCAGAACCTACACAGGACTGGGAAACAGACACTTGGAGGGCACAAACAGAAACTTGTGCACACTAGGACCCAGGAGAAGGAATAGTGACCCCAAAAGAGACTGACCCAGACATGCCTATGAGTGTCCAGGAGTCTCTGGCGGGGGCGTGGGTCAGCGGTGGCCTGCTGCAGGGTCAGGGGGACTGAGTGAAGCAGTGAGTGCGTGGGACCTTTTGAAGGAGGTCTCCATTATCATCATTACCTCCACCATAGATTGGCATCAGGTCAAATAACAAGGATGAACACAGCCCCACCCATCGACAGAAAATTGGATTAAAGATTTGCTAAGCATGGCCCCGCCCATCAGAAAAAGACCCAGTTCCCCCCAGGCATCCCTGGTAGTTCAGAGGTTAAAGCCTCTGCCTGTAATGCGGGAGACCCAGCTTTGATTCCTGTGTTGGGACAATCCCCTAGAGAAGCAAATGGCAACCCACTCCAGTATTCTTGCCTAGAGAATCCAATGGATGGAGGAGCCTGGTAGGCTATAGTCCACGGGGTCGCAAAGAGTTGGACACGACTGAGCGACTTCACTTCACTTCACTTCCCCCTCAGTCAGTCTCTCTCATCAGGAAGCTTCCATAAACCTCTTTTCCTTCTCCATCAGAGGGCATACAGACTGAAAACCAGTCACAGAAAACTAACCAATTTGATCACATGGACCACAGCCTTGTTTAACTCAGAGAAACTATGAACCATGCCGTGTAGGGCCACCCAAGATGGATGGGTCATGGTGGAGAGTTCTAACAAAACGTGGTCCACTAGAGAAGAGAATGGAAAACCACTTGAGTATTCTTGCCTTAAGAACCCCATGAACAGTATAAAAAGGCAAAAAGATAGGACACTGAAAGATGAACTCCCCAGGTCGGTAGGTGCCCTATATGCTACTGGAGATCAGTGGAGAAATAACTCCAGAAAGATTGAAGAGATGGAGCCAAAGCAAAAGCAACACCCAGTTGTGGATGTGACTGGGGATGGAAGTAAAGTCCGATGATATAAAGAGAAATGTTGCATAGGAACCTGGAATGTCAGGTCCATGAATCAAGGCAAATTGGAAGTGGTCAAACAGGAGATGGCAAGAGTGAACGTGGATATTTTAGGAATCAGCAAACTAAAATTGACTGGAATGGATGAATTTAACTCAGATGACATTGTATATACTACTGTGGGCAAAAATCCCTTAGAAAAAATGGAGTGGCCATTATAGTCAACAAAAGAGTCTGAAATGCAATACTTGGATGCAATCTCAAAAGTGATAGAATGATCTCTGCTCGTTTCCAAGGCAAACCATTCATTATCACAGTAACCCAAGTCTATGCCCTCAGCAGTAATGCTAAAGAAGCTGAAGTTGAAATGGTTCTATGAATACATACAAGACCTTCTAGAACTAACACCCAAAAAAGATGTCCTTTTCATTATAGGGGACTGGAATGCAAAAGTAGGAAGTCAAGAGATACTTGGAGTAACAGGTAAATTTGGCCTTGGAGTACAGAAAGAAGCAGGGCATAGGCTAATAGAGTTTTGCCAAGAGAACACACTGGTCATAGCAAACACCCTCTTCCAACAACAGAAGACTCTATACATGGACAACACCAGATGGTCAACACCGAAAAGAGATTGATTATATTCTTTGCAGCCAAAGATGAAGAAGCTATATACAGTCAGCAAAAACAAGACCAGGGGCTGACTGTGGCCCAGATCATGAACTCCATATTGCCAAATCCAGACTGAAATTGAAGAAAATAGGGAAAACCACTAGACCATTCAGGAATGACCTTAATCAAATCCCTTACGATTATACAGTGGAAGTGACAAATAGATTCAAAGGATTAGATCTGATAGACAGAGTGCCTGAAGAACTATGGATGGAGGTTCATGACATTGTACAGGAGGCAGTGATCAAGATCATCCCCAAGAAAAAGAAATGCAAAAAGGCAAAATGGTTGTCGGAGGTAGCATTACAAATAGCTGTGGAAAAAAAAAGAAGCAAAAGGCAGAGGAGAAAAGGAAAGATATACCCATTTGAATGCAGAGTTCAACAGAGTAACAAAGAGAGATAAGAAAGCCTTCCTCAGTGATCAGAGCAAAGAAATAGAGGAAAATAATAGAATGGGAAGATTAGCAATGTCTTCAAGAAAATTAGCGACACCAAGGGGACATTTCATTCAAATATGGACACAATTAGGACAGCAATAGTATGGACCTAACAGAAGCAGAAAATATTAAGAAGAGGTGGCAAGAATACACAGAAGAACTATACAAAAAAGGTCTTCATAACCCAGATAATCATGAAGGTGTGATCCTTCACCTAGAGCCAGACATCCTGGAATGTGAAGTCAAGTGGGCCTTAGAAAGCATCACTACAAACAAAGCTAGTGGAGGTGATGGAATTCCAGCTGAGCTATTTCAAATCCTGAAAGATGATGCTGTGAAAGTGCTGCACTCAATATGCCAGCAGCCATAGGACTGAAACAGGTCAGTTTTCACTCCAATCCCAAAGAAATACAATGGCAAAGAATGCTCAAACTACCGCCCAATTGCACTCATCTCACATACTAGCAAAGTGATGCTCAAAATTCTCCAAGCCAGGCTTCAACAGTATGTGAACCATGAAATTCCAGATGTTTAAGCTGTATTTAGAAAAGGTAGAGGAACCAGAAATCAAATCGTCAACATCAGTTGGATCATCAAAAATCAAGAGAGTTCCAGAGAAACATAATTTTGCTTTATTGTCTATGCCAAAAGCTTTGACTATGTGGATGACAATAAACTGTGGAAAATTCTTAAAGAGATGGGAATACCAGACCAACTCACCTGCCTCTTGAGAAATCTGTATGCAGGTCGGGAAGCAACAGTTAGAATTGGACATGGAACAAATTGGTTCCAGATCAGGAAAGGAGTACGTCAGGGCTGTGTATTATCACCCTGCTTATTTTACTTATATGAACAGTACATCATGAGAAACGCTGGGCTGTATGAAGCACAAGCTGGAATCAGGGTTATCAGGAGAAATATCAATAACCTCAGCTATACAGATGACACCACCCTTATGGCAGAAAGTGAAGAAAAACTAAAGAGCCTCATGATGAAAGTGAATGAGGAGAGTGAAAAAGTTGGCTTTAAAAGTCAACATACAGAAAACTAAAATAATGGCATCTGGTCCCATCACCTCATCACAAATAGATGGGGAAACAGTGGAAGCAGTGGCAGATGTATTTTAGGGGGCTCCAAATCAGAGCAGATGGTGGCTGTCAGATCAGTTGCTCAGTCGTGTCCAACTCTTTGTGACCCCATGAATCGCAGCACGCCAGGCCTCCCTGTCCATCACCAACTCCCGGAGTTCACCCAGACTCACGTCCATCGAGTCAGTGATGCCATCCAGCCATCTCATCCTCTGTCGTCCCCTTCTCCTCCTGCCCCCAATCCCTCCCAGCATCAGAGTCTTTTCCAATGAGTCAACTCTTCGCATGAGGTGGCCAAAGTACTGGAGTTTCAGCTTTAGCATCATTCCTTCCAAAGAACACCCAGGGCTGATCTCCTTCAGAATGGACTGGTTGGATCTCCTTGTAGTCCAAGGGACTCTCAAAGAGTCTTCTCCAACACCACACTTCAAAAGCATGAATTCTTCGGCGCTCAGCCTTCTTCACAGTCCAACTCTCACATCCATACATGACCACAGGAAAAACCATAGCCTTGACTAGACGAACCTTTGTTTTCAAAGTAATGTCTCTGCTTTTGAATATGCTATCTCGGTTGGTCATAACTTTCCTTCCAAGGAGTAAGCGTCTTTTAATTTCATGGCTGCAGTCACCATCTGTAGTGATTTTGGAGCCCAGAAAAATAAAGTCTGACACTGTTTCCACTGTTTCCCCATCTATTTCCCATGAAGTGATGGGACCGATGCCATGATCTTTGTTTTCTGAATGTTGAGCTTTAAGCCCACTTTTTCACTCTCCACTTTCACTTTCATCAAGAGGCTTTTTAGTTCCTCTTCACTTTCTGCCATAAGGGTGGTGTCATCTGCATATGTGAGGTTATTGATATTTCTCCCAGCAATCTTGATTCCAGCTTGTGTTTCTTCCAGTCCAGCATTTCTCATGATGTACTCTGCATATAAGTGAGTATATGCATATAATGTGGAGAAGGCAATGGCACCCCACTCCAGTACTTTGCCTGGAAAATCCCATGGATGGAGGAGCCTGGTAGGCTGCAGTCCATGGGGTCGCAAAGAGTCGGACACGACTGAACGACTTCGCTTTCACTTTTCACTTTCATGCATTGGAGAAGGAAATGGCAACCCGCTCCAGTGTTCTTGCCTGGAGAATCCCAGGGAGGGGGAGCCTGGTGGGCTGCCGTCTCTGGGGTTGCACAGAGTCGGACACGACTGAAGCGACTTAGCATGTATATAATGATGTATCTCATGATGTACTCTGCATATAAGTGAGTACATGGTGACTGTAGCCATTGAATTAAAAGACACTTAGTCCTTGGAAGGAAAGTTATGACCAACCTAGATGGCATATTAAAAAGCAGAGGCATTACTTTGCCTACAATAGTCTGTCTAGTCGAGGCTATGATTTTTCCAGTAGTCATGTATGGGTATGAGAGTTAGACTATAAAGAAAGCTGAGTGCCAAAGAATTGATGCTTTTTAACTGTAGTGTTGGAGAAGACTCTTGAGAGTCCCTTGGACTGCAAGGAGATCCAACCAGTCCATCCTAAAGGAAATCAGTGCTGAATACTCATTGGAAGGACTGAAGCTGAACCTGAAACTCTATTACTTTGGTCATCTGATGTGAAGAACTGACTCCTTGGAAAAGACCCTGATGGTGGAAACGATTGAAGGAGGGAGAAGAAGGGGACGACAGAGGATGAAATGGTTGGATGGCATCACCAACTCAATGGACATGAGTCTGAGTAAACTCCGGGAGTTGGTGATGGACAGGGAGGCCTGGCGTGCTGCACTCCATGTGGTCACAAAGAGTTGGAGACGACAGAACAACTGAACTGAACTTGTTTGTCACCTGGAAATCACAAGTTTTCTATCTATGCTCTTTGAAACATCACTATTAATATAAAAAGGGTAAAACAACTTTCCTAACTCCTTACTTATTTACTAAACTTCCTACTTATTTAGGTTATTAAATTTCTTCAACTTTAATTTCCATTAAAATCACTTTTAGTTAAAATTTTTCTCTCCATAAATCTATTTTTTCAATAAATTTTGAGAGCTATACTACGTTAAAAGATGTTTGTCATGCCTTCCAAAATGAAAATTTTTTTAAAAGCAATTGAAGCATTTCATATCCAAAATTTTCAACTATAGTAAAAATGGGAGAAATTAAGGTTTTCCTCATTTTATAAAACTTCAGAGAGACAAAAAAGCATTTTTTTAGCGGAAGCATTTATAGCTGAATCTCTCACACATACACATATCAATTACAATGGCTCTATTTCTTATTTGATGTTTAAAAAAATCAGAATTAAATATTTAGAAAATGTTAAACATTTTAAACTAGAGTTCAGGCAATATATTGTGGAATAAACTTGTTTTTCTCTCAGAAACACATGTTAATTGATAACATTAAATGGTTTATTCTTTGAGATATATTGAACTCTCCCTATGTATCTATCAGGTTCAATTTAGATTATGGAGCAGGACTTGTTTGCTTTATAGTCTTTGATTATATAACACATGTTCCCGTAGAATTGAGTGCATTCTGATATAAAGTAGTAACAGAGCAAGTAGGTATTATATGGCACAACCCAGGTAAACAGGAGTGGCTAATTTAATTTCCAAGGTGACAAATTATCTTATCATGAGTGAGCAGGTAATTTCTTCCTTGAAATAAACCGAGTAGCTAAGGACAGCTTTAACTAGATGAAATCATTATCCTTTTAAAGACACAAGTGTTGAATAAAGTTAATTTTCTCTGCTTTAGTGCCTTGGTAGAAAATGGCATAAGAAAATAGTGCTGCCCTTAGGTTAATGTTAAGCTGTTTAAACTGTTAAGTAAGAGAATAAAAATAGTATTACTTTAGAATAAAATGCATAGGCACACACACATGTCTCTGAATTAGATTGCAATAATAGACTGTTAAAGAGACAAATGCCCTTACACCTTCACCTTTCTAAAGGACAAGCTCATAAATAGTATTTATTTATACCTCAGATTTTTAAAACCATTTTAAAAACTATTTAACAAGCAATAGCTTTAATCATCTTCTGACCATGGCCTAGAGTGTGAATATGTGCAAGGCAGGCGTATTGGAAACATTTCTTTCAATTCAGAATTGTGGTAACAAAGCTCTTCCCAATAATAACCTCTCAGATCTTCCTTTTTATTTTTCTCTTCTTATGTAGGCAAAAAGTTATAGATAATTCTTAATACCTCGATGATGGTGAATCATCTCTAATGTGGAAATCAAATGTTCCATATTTTTTAATGTTTCTTAAACTCTTTCATGCAGTTCAAAAGACCAGAATTTATCTTGAGAGTCATGTTTATGAAGTCTAAGAACTTGTAGATTTTAAATTTTATTAAAATCTAATAGAAATTACCAATGAAGTACTCAGAGAGGCAACTGCCATGACCGTGAATAAGCCCCCTTACATTTTTCTTAACATAGCATCCACCTGCAAAGCAGGAGACCTGGGTTTAGTCCCTGGGTTGGGAAGATCCCCTGGAGGAGAACATGGCAACCCACTCCAGGATTCTTGCTGCAGAATTCCCGCTGCAGAATTCCCATGGACAGAGGAGCCTAGTGGGCTATAGTCCATGGGTCTGAAAGAGTCGGACACAACTGAGTGATTAAACACAGCCTGACTCTTTAAGTAAAGCATTTTTCATGGTTAGTTACACCACGTACATTTGAAAGAGGACTTCTCTAGTAGATCAGATGGTAAAGAATCTGCCTGCAGTGCAGGAGACCTGGGTTTGATCCCTGGAGAAGATCCCTTGAAGAAGGGAATGGCTACCTACTCCAGTGTTCTTGCCTGCAAGGAAATCCCAAGGATAGAGGAGCCTGTCAGGCTACAGTCCACAGGATCACAAAGAGTCCAACAGGACTGAGAGACTAACAATTTCACTTTTCACTTCTAACTTGAGAGTTGAAGTAAGCCCTCACTTCTCAGGTCTGAAACAGTTGAAGAGCAGACTCACTCCCACTTACTAAAAAAGCAAGCTCACATATTTCCTTCAAAACAGCCTATTGAATTTGCAAGGATCCTTGATGAGCATCACCTCTGTGAAATTTGGGGGACAGATGGAACTGGCACAGAACATCATGAAGCTCCAGCTACTGCTTTGGCTGTGACTTATGAAGTCTTCTGTCTGTCACCCAGGAGTCTTAGGTCTTCCCTCGAAGTCTATCCAATGAACAGAAATAAAAAACTCACTTATTAACTTGTAAATAATATAAAATCTTAGATCCTGCAGAGTTCTTGACAGATAGATATTAGGGCACTCACTTTCTCTTTGTTTCTGCAGTTAAATTAGTAGATAGATAAATAACTCATGTATTTGTATTTCTTGAATAACAATCTTTTTTTTTCACTTCTGCCCACATAATCTTGAAGAGGTAAGAATACAAAACAATACTGGTCTCTTGCATTATTTCTTAATAAGACCTTAGGATTTCTAATACTAAAACTAATTTTCTTTCTTTTTTTGTGTGTGTGCTTTCTTTATTTTTTTTTTAATTTAATTTTATTTTTAAACTTTACATAATTGTATTAGTTTTGCCAAATATCAAAATTTCAGGATGGGGAACACATGTATACCTGTGGCGGATAAAACTAATTTTCTATTTACAGCTGGACAAAAATAGATTTATGTGTCTTTAGGGGGCTGGAAAAAGAAGACACAGAGAGATAGTCTAAAGAGAAAAGAGGGCAGAGAAACAGAAGAGATTGATTTTAAATATCCAGTCAAAAGAATGTTGAATGTTTACAATGGCCATCACAATTGAAAATACAAAATTTAATAAAACAGTTTGGACAAGTTACAAATATAAAAACAAGTAAATGGAGCACCGTAAAGCAAGAATGTTTCATAAGGTATGATGGCTTATAAAAAGACAAAATGAAATTTTATTCACATAATCTAATATAAACATCTTCACAATTATTAACCATTGCACATTACAACATATTAAATCAGGAAACCTGGTACAAATGTGAAAACTATTATAAATGTGCTTTGTATTCAGATACTGTGGCCTCCTAGGTAAGATGAATCATATTTTTTTCAAATCTCAGCCTTTACCCAGCTCCACAGACATTCCCTAGGTGTAAATTTAATTCTTCTGGGATGTTTGTACTTTCAACACTCATTTCACCTAAACCTACTACATGATGTATATGAGGAAAGGGCATATACATGAAATATGTTTGTCTCAGAGTCTGTTGAGTTGAGATTTCCTAGCGGGGGAAAACAAACTAGTGGCACTTTTCAGCATTTGATCCTTATGTAGATGTGAATTCTATATATGCACATCTGTGCATAGCTGTACACAATTTGGTTATACATCACAACAGATAGGTGATATTTTAAATGGATTTGATCCATAAATATAGGTACTGGTGAATAGACACATTTTCCCTCATAAATACTATAATTACTCTTTATAATCACCATATGATGTTATCTAAAATTATTAGTGTTCTTTATACCTATTAGTGCCTAGGCTTTCATTCTAACTGTCCATACATCTTTAGAAGTTCATGGGCTTCTCTGGTGGCTCAGTGGTAAAGAATTGCTTGCAATGCAGAAGACAACTGGCAATGCAGGAGATACGGATTCAATCCCTGGGTTGGGAAGATCCCCTGGAGAAGGAAATGGCAATCCACTCCAGTATTCTTGCCTGGGAAACTTCATGGACAGAGGCCTAGTGGGCTACAGTCCACGGAGTCTCAAAAAGTTGGACACACACAATTTAGTGAATGAGCAACAAAAACAATAACTTTAGAAGATCAATAACCATAATAATAGCTCAATAGGTAAGTATCCACCCACAAAGCAGGAGACCCTGCTTCAATTCCTGGGTGGGGAAGATTCACTGGAGAAGGGATAAGCTGCCCACTCCAATATCCTTGGGTTTCCCTTGTGGCTCAGCTGGTAAAGAGTCTACCTGCAATGCAGGAGACCTGGGTTTGATTCCTGGGTTGGGAAGATCCCCTGGAAAAGGGAAAGGCTACCCCAGGCCAGTATTCTGGCCTGGAGAATGCTGTGGGGCCGCAAAGAGTCAGAAACCACTGAGCAACTTTCACTTTTATTCTTCACTTTCAGCCATAATAAGGAAGAAACCATTTATATCAGAGTTATATCATAAGACACTTCTTTTTTTTTTCACCAGCAGTGAGTCACCAAATATGATTTTAATGTGTAAAAATCCCTTCAGAACAATTTTAAATAAGCTTTTGAAAATAATAAAAGACAAAATGTTGAGATAGTGTTACTGATCACACTACGTTTTAAGAATTATTTAACACTCAGATTTACATTTTAATAGAACAAACTCTTATTTATATTTGATATTCAGAGATGAGAGCAAAAAAGGTGACAGCAAAGATGTCATCTTTGTTGAACATATTTCATATTCAGAGATGACAGCAAAGAAGAAAGACTGACCATCTTGTTGACAGAGTTTCCAAATTCAGATAAAGGGACCACTAAGTCATGGAAAGCATATCTTTGCCTCCATGGGACATCTAGTATAAAGTCTGTGAAAGTGAAAGTGTTAGTCGATCAGTCATGTCCAACTATTTGTGACCCCATGGACTATAGCCCACCAGGCTTTTCTGCCCATGGAATTCTCCAGGCAAAAATACTGGAGTAGGTTGCCATTTCCTTCTCTAGGGGATCTTCCTGACCCAGGGATTGAACCCAGGTCTCCTGCATTACAGGCAGACTCTACCAACTGAATCACCAGGGAAGCATACAGTTTTTGACTAACATCTAAATCTATAAGATATGACAAATATTTCTTATGGTGTAATTTGTGCTGTGTTCTAAGATAGGTCATTTAACATAGGGAATATAACAAAATGATATTAGGAAAGCACATTCTGTGCTTGTCAGAAAATGTGAGTTCTAATTTCATCTCAACCTAGTTAGCTCTATGACTTAAGACATTTACTTCATTTTTCAGGCTCTGAATTTTCTTATCTGTAAAATGAATATGGTCTAATTTCTAAAACCCTTCCAATATCAATTCTTGTGATCTATGTGGTAGACATTCTGAATCTATTTGAGACATTTAACAATGAAAAAATGAGTTACATATGCATTTATAGAGCACAACAATTATTTGAACATCCTCCGTGAAAGGACATATGACCAAATAAAAGAGAAGATTATATTTAGAAAGAACTTTTTTTTTTTTTTTTTTTTTAGAAAGAGCTTTAATGAATGGCTTCCCCAACAGCTCAGTGGGTAAAGAATCTCCCTGCAATTCAGGAAACACATGTTCAATCCTTGGGTTGGGAATATCCCCTGGAGCATGAAATGGCAACCCACTCTAGTATTCTTGACTAGAAAATCCCATGAACAGAGGAACTTGGCTGACTATAGTCCATGAGTCAAAAGAGAGTTGGACATGACTGAGCAAAAAAGCACAGGTTGATGAATGGCAGGATGGAAGGCATTCCAGGTAGAAAGAAATCCTGAAGAAAGGATTCAAGTGTACTTCTTTAGATGACAGGGCAGAATGGAGGTGGTTTGCTATTGTCGATGGTAGTGATATTAACAACTGATATTCGGGTTTAAATTGTAGGGTATTTAAAGGTCTTTTGGGCTAACAGCGCAGCAAAAAGGGAATATGATTAAAAGCACAAACTAGAAAAATTAGTCTTGTAAAGCATCTTTAGCTGATCAAGGAAGCAAATCTATAGCCATCAAGTAAGATAAATAAAGTAAGGTATTAAATAAATAAAGTAAGGTATTATTTACCTTACAAAAATTCAGGTAAATAAACTGGGTATGTTTGTATGGAGCAAAGTTGAAGAAATTTAGATTTCTAGCACCATACATCGCATATCTTCCCATATGCCTTGCTATAATGAGTAGGAGTTATTAAACCTTTTTGAAATTATTCAGTCAGCTCTAAAATGAGTTATTTCTTGAATTCATAATCTCTTCAAAGTCTACCATAATGAAAACATATACATAGTTTATGAGAAAAGAAAGTTATTACAAATAACTCATAAAGGTTTAAAATATTTTTAGTACTCATATCGTCTTAAATATTTAAAATGATTTTTGAGTTTTTCCATGCTTGAATATATAATATATAAAATCAAAATTAAGTACTTTCAAAGTATTATTTAATGTGATCAGTTTACTTCAATAGGTATTTCATTACTGTTGCTAATAAAAATGAAGGTTTTATTGCTAAATACCTGTAGTATCCTTTTCATAGTGCTTTTTGTTTTTGATTTTATACTAGATTTTCCACTTATTTTTTTCCTCTACTTGAAAAAGAAAAGTAAACAATTTTGTATAAAGAAATTTCTTTTGTATTGTTTCAAGACAAGACTCTTCAACCTAGAATTTCCTACATTAGCTTCAGGTTTTAGTGTTGATAGATAAGAAAAACATGTTACCTAGGTATTATGAAGAAATGTGGAACACTGCAAAGTTACATTGCTACCTACCATGTTGGGCAAAATCAGGTTCAACAATATCCTAGCTTGCTGCTGCTGCTGCTAAGTCGCTTCAGTCGTGTCCGACTCTGTGCGACCCCATAGACGGCAGCCTACCAGTCTCCCCCGTCCCTGGCTTAGGGCTGCATTAATTTTCCCCCTCAGAACCCTATTACTTGCCTGAAAGAGTATTGACTCTGAAGGGCAGAGAGCTGCATAAAGAATTCTTTTAGCATTTTGCTTATTTCTCAGCCTTGAATACATTTGTGATATATAAAAAATATGTATGCATGAGATAAATTGTTTTTTTGATAATGTTTTGCATAAAATGCACGGTAAGTGTTTTACAAAGAAAATATTAGGCTATGCTTTCTCTTTTTTGAGTTGCTAAGCAAGAATCTTTGGCATTGATTGATGCATCATTTTGAAATTTGCAAGGGTCTTTATGGTTTTAGTTATGAATATGTATGAAAAATCAGTTTTAGTAACTGTGCTATTAGAGATGGTCTAAGACTATAATTCAACAGCAATTTCCTTAAAGGACAAAGGAACTTGAATTACAATAGTAGAAGTGTTGATAACTGAACATCTTATTGAAAAATAGCTTCTTGTATTCAAGCATATTTTCAAAGGGTGACAAGAAGTAATGACTGAAGGAGAGCATCCTTAAAGATATGTCAACTCCTAGTTGAATTACTAAAAATAGAAATACTTTAACTTTCTGTCTACCTATGTCACATTATTTATAGAAATATTAAAAATCATGATCAACACAGAACTATTATATTTCTGATAAAGAAACTGCTATATTTCTCCTATATACACATATCCATCCTGATTGGAAAACAGAATATGTATTGAGATTATTAAAGTATGGTAGTCCTTGAACTTTTAATCCTTTTCCCCCCTAACAAAGCAACAACAATTTTACATATATTCTGTTGTCAGATCAGCCTTTTCTTCACATTTATATGCCTTGTTTTCAGGATTAATCCAAGGAAACAAAGTTCAAGTTAGAATTCACACATAGACAACCTTAGTGCTGCTGTCCAAATGTGGTTATTATTATGGTTATTTTTTTTTTTAATCACAGATTTGTTGTGTTGATTTAGGGTTTTTTTTTTTTTTTGGACTAATTAAAAGTTATTTGATATATACACAAGCATACATAAACACAGAGCTTCTGGATCCAAATTTCTGACATAATGTTTAGTTAAAACTCCTATCACATCCTATAATCACTTCTTTACTAATATCCTATAGGCAAAAAGAGTATTATGTTTACAGAATAATTGACCTTTTTAGTTTCCTGTTTTATGAGCAATAATGTCATACACTGGACTTAAGTTATATAAATTGCCATGTATGGTAATATATAGAAGTGGAATAACATCCTGTTCACATGCTCAAATCCTGATAGAATAGGAAAAAAGGAGAATTTCTTTTTAATTGTGGAAGTCCCAGAGTTCTTCTAAGGCATTTGTAAGGAAATAAAGAAAACATATATCATACATCCAGGTGGTCACAGTGAAGATCACTGTTACACAGTAACTGAGGAGACTGGCTGCATTTTTGCCATGGCTAGGCCAGCTAAACTGCATCGTTATTTAGGAAACATCATAAAATGTTAGAGCTACATAATGGAAAACTGTAAATGAGTCAACCTTCTTGACACTCAGACTCTCAGGCACCAGGTTATTGTCACAGAAGCAAGCTGGTCAGCATCCAGGGCAAAGTGCCAGATGTAGTAACAACTACAGTCTCTGAAAGAATGTAGCTCACAGAGAAAATGGAGCAGATGCAGGAGGCTATGAGAATGTAATTTATCATAGAATCACATGGTGGCAGTTCGGGCCTATTCTGACCAGATAAGTCTATGGAAGCGCTCATAGCAGCTGACAGTAACTAGAATTACAGGATATATTGACTGCAAGTTAATACAAACTACACGTTTCTCTGAAAGCAATTCTAATGCATTACCCAATATGCTATTAGTTTTCTTATGTACATATGCAATTTTGATCCTATTCTTGTCTCCTAAGCCCATTTGATGTTTTTTAACCTATAATATTATTGTAGTTTAGTTGCTAAGTCGTGTCTGACTCTTTTGTGACCCTGTGGACTATAGCCCGCCAGGTTCCCTTGTCCATGGAGTTTTCCAAGCAAAATTACTGGAGTGGGTTTCCATTTCCTTCTCCAGGGGTTCTTGCCAAACCAGGGATCAAACCCAGGTCTCCTGCATTGGCAGGCAGATTCTTTACCACTGGGCCACCTGGGAAGCCCTACTAAAAGAACAAAACACACGCTTATCTTTTTCAATGAATTTTATAAAGGCTGTAAATGGCATGTTTTTAAAACAGGTTTTAACCTCACTTTTCAGAATAATAACATGTGTACTGGCCATTCTAAACTTGCTCTATCCTTAAATACAGAAGAAATAAGCTTGTTTATTTCTTACAAATTTTCATTATTAATATCAGACTATTCTATGATTATTGATAAATGCATTGTTCTTGAGGCAAGATAAAGCAACTGGAAAAAAAAAATATTTATTCAGTGTCTTCTAGGTGACAGCCCTAATTCTAACTGTGACCCAGACAGACCTTTGCTCTCATGAACTATTCATTCTGGTGGTAGACGAGCAACAATGACCAGGAAAACAGAATAATGGGACATTTTCAGACAGTGATAAATTGTATGAAGAAAACAAAACTGAGAAGAGGGAATGAGTACACTGAGCACAGTTTGTCTTTCACAGAAATCTCATTTATTCTGATGATTTAATCCACAGGTTTACAATGACTTCTCAACCAGTGCATACTTTACACATTCTGGAATGCATACTGAGATATTGTCATGTTGGTATTTTACACAGAACTTAGCAAAATACAATCAAAACTCACTTCAGGTGGACTTTTAACTATACATATATTTCAGGTTAGAAGATTATTATTCTGTATATAATACCTTACGTTAGTAAATTTAACTCTATTTGTATTCAGTTTCTGCTATGAACTGGGTACCGGTACAGGAATCACAGATGCATTTGAAAAAAACAAAAAGAATGTAGTCCTTTCTCTTCAAAGAACTTCTAACAATCTACTATGAAAGAAGAAGAGATAATTGCAATATAAGTTAATGATTTCTATGGAGAAATTTTAAATATATGACTCTTGAGGGCATTGGATATAACACATTTTAGATGAGTTAAGATGTTCGACACAGCTTTCTAAAGGAAAATACACTCAAATTAATTTTGAAGTATGAATAGGATATAGCAAGCCAATGGATAAAGAGAGGAGAATGATCAAGACACAAAAAAACATAATAACCTATGTGTTTGACTATATTAAATATGTCAGTAAATGCAAAACATAGTTAAAGAACAGTGGTTAAATATGAGACTAGAGATTAACTGTGAATCTAATCATGAAAAGCTGTGAATGTTATGATAATTGTGTGCCAAATTCATGAAGTAGAAAATGAAATGACAAGAATAGATTGTCACTGGAAACTATTTAAAGCCATGCCTTTTTTGTCATGATAGTCACTTAGACTGATTAATCAAGATGGAAAATAAGGCACTGCACTAAACCTTAGGCAGTGGAATATAAACTTAGCACTATTTATTTGGTGGAATTAATGAGATCTATGGATCTTTGGGGCCAAAGTGAAGTGGGAGGGTAACAACTAGGTTATTCTGGATTATTTATTAATAGAATGGTAAAACCATGAATGGTGGTTTCATCCTCAAAAATAGTGAGTTCAAGATGAGAAATCTACAGGTCTCTGTGGTTTTCAAAGACTTCGAATTTGGCATATATTTATCTTGCACATTTTATCTCCCATTGCCTTCAGATATAGTCCCCTGTTCATTTCAGCATCCTTAACACATTAGTGACCAGAGATGTATTATGGCCACAGGTGGTAGTTTCTGAAAAAATCTCCTGGTCAAGTATGTGTTAATAGCCCTTGCCAGGCCACCTTATTAGTTATTGAGAGTGTTATTGGGCTCCTTCCTTGTTTTGACCACAGTTCTAGATACTGGAAATTAAGCTATAAAGAAAACAGACAAACACTTTCAGGGAGCATACATTCTCTTTTGTTGAAACAATAAACTACATATATAAGTAAAATGCAGTAGGAGTGCTAGATACTGGTGCTGAGGCAAGAAAATCAAGGAAGTGGCATGGGAACTGTGGGTGTGAGAGGGGAATAATTTTAGATAAGCTGACTGTAGCCTAAGTGAAAAGATGACATTTTTTTAAAGGAAAAACAAAGAAGTGATGAAGCTATGATATACATAGGGAAGAATACGACATGAAATGTGAAATACCTGAAAATTTATCCTACAAATATCTAACACGTTAGCCTGCCATAGTTTCATGGATTCTGGCAGAATACACAATAAATTTGAGTTAGAGACAAAGAATAGTTTATTTCTCATAGCACTTGCAGTCATCACAGTTTCAAAATTTTATGTACCAGTTCCCAGAACTCTGAGCTTAGAAACTCAAATCTTTTATAATTGGCTTTATGCAAGCCTTTTTTATTAACGTTTTTTTTTTAACCAGAGATCACTGCAGATGGTGACTGCAGCCATGAAATTAAAAGATGCTTACTCCTTGGAAGGAAAGTTTTGACCAACCTAGATAGTATATTGGAAAGCAGAGACATACATTACTTTGCCAACAAAGGTCCGTCTAGTCAAGGCTATGGTTTTTCCAGTGGTCATGTATGGATGTGAGAGTTGGACTGTGAAGAAAGTTGAGCGCCAAAGAATTGATGCTTTTGAATTGTGGTGTTGGAGAAGACTCCTGAGAGTCCCTTGGACTGCAAGGAGATCCAACTAGTCCATTCTGAAGGAGATCAGCCCTGGGTGTTCTTTGGAAGGAATGATGCTAAAGCTGAAGCTCCAGTACTTTGGCCACCTCATGCAAAGAGTTGGCTCATTGGAAAAGACTCTGATGCTGGGAGGCATTGGGGGCAGGAGGAAAAGGGGACAACGGAGGATGAGATGGCTGGAAGGCATCACCGACTCCATGGACGTGAGTCTCAGTGAACTCCAGGAGTTGGTGATGGACAGGAGGCCTGGCATGCTGCGATTCATGGGGTAGCAAAGAGTCGGATACGACTGAGCAACTGAACTAAACTGAAAGATTATTATATTAGACAGTAAAGCTAGCCTGCTAAATGCTATGAGAAGAGACACTATCTCTATCCTTCAAGGCTAATTGTTTTACAAAAAGTTTTGAAAAGATAATCTAGAATAAAAGTACAGTTAGTACTTTGTTCATAAGATATGTGAAAACATGATAGACAGATGGAGTATTGTTTCTCAACTCTATCCACCCTTGTCTATACCTCAGTTTGGTTTCTCGGCAAATTATCCATAAGCACATCCTTCTGTCTGTCAGTCTGCAACAGAGGCTGAGACGAAACACATCTGCTTTAATTAAGGCTTTTGGTTAGGCTGTGACCAAGGCTTTGAGCAGAAAGATGAGAGCAACCTGCAGTGTTCTTCTCAGTTATGCCACAAAGGGACCTTGACCCAATTAGTTCCACAAATCCTGCAAATCATTACAGTTTATCTTAGAAAGCCAGGTAGTTTTGTTTTGCTTTTCCTTAATTTTCTGAATTAATCTCTTCACTTGGCCTGAGGCATTAGCTCAGGTAAACAGGATGTATCAGGAAATACATTCTCCCTTGGTTCTACCAGGAGTAAGCAGGGGTAAACCCTATGCTATTTGATCTCCCTCACAATAAGCAACTACATCAGTTTGCTAAAGTGTTACAAATCTAACATGCAGTGGTAGCCTTTTCCAGAAATATGGAATCCTTTCCCTTGTGCCCAGTCTTTGATAGTGGATATATTGCCATGAATATCAAAAGAGAAAGAGTGGCAATGAGTTTCCCTGGTGTTCAATCAGCTACTATGATCTGTTTCCAAAGTTTGTCGTCCTTAAGAAGGGTGCATTTTATTTGCCATTCTTAAGGCTTCCAAGTGATAGGCTAAAGAGACAGGCTATAAACAATAGTTCAAGTGTCAGTAAAAATGTAACAAGGTGCATCAGGGAAAGAATTTTTCACAGCTATCAGAATAGTCTTGATTTTTATTCATTGAGCAGAGTGATCATATCCCTTTCTAGCTCTGCATCACTAGTGCTGAGGTTGAATATCAGCAGGAATGCAGTGGACACATCACGTTTCAGCCTAACCCACTTATCAGTGAGCCATATTCCAGGTAGTTGAGAACTTTGTGAATCAATGTCCCTAGAGAGCCAGGAACTTTAAGGGGACAGAATGGGAAACAACACCCCCCTCACCCAGACCCCAACAACATAGCGTCTCCTTTTTCACATAAAGTAAATGTGCTACTGAGTCAGGTCTACTGAATTCTTACAATATATTATTTCCAATTTCCACTGACAACTGAGGTTTATTGGACCTTTCCTGCATTATTAGTTGTTAATTCCAACTGAACCATCCCAAAATGAGAGTATCCTAAGCTGGAAGAGAGAGCTTAGTTTTCTGGTGTCTAAGTAGCCTGTCAAAGAAACAATGAGTCAAAAATGAGAGTTAAAATTTTAATGCCTTACTGTGATGATATAAGCAAGAGTCTAAAGCCAGAGAAGGTGCAGACTCTCCCTATTCCATTTTCCCCTCTGGAATCGTGCACTGGTCAATGGTCAGGTAGATTAGCACAAACATGGTGGTCATCTCACTGTTGAGGAAGACCTAAAGGAAAGGTCTCAGAAAAAGACAAAAGAATGTAGGCACCAAGGCTTGGACTGTAAATATGTGAAGAGTATATCAGCCAGGGAGTGCTGAGTTCTTTAGGCAGCTTTCTTCATAGACTGTAATACCTTGGCTGTGGGTGAAGTCTGGTTAGCAGGGGGAAGATTTTCCCCATGAGACCCATCTTGGAGATTGCCTATGGTCAGATCTCTGTGTGTGTGCGTGTGCTCAGTTGTGTCCTATTTTTTGTGATCACATTGACTGAGCCCACGAGGCTTCTCTGTCCATGGGGTTTTCCAGACAAGATTATTGGAATGAGTTGCCATTTCCTCCTCCAATAGTCCAATTTGAAAATCATGCAAAGGCTTTATAATCAGGAGCTGAAGTCTTCAAGAGTTACAAAGCCTTCATGACTTAAATATTTAGTTTTGACAAAAGCTTATTAGCAAGCTAATATTAATAACTGCTTTGTAAAATGGAGTATGGCTATTAACCACAAGGACAACAAGCTGAAAATCTCAAGGGATACCATTAGATAAAGGCTGCCTCCTTTTAACAGAGGTCCCAGTCAGCAAAATCATTAAAGAGGCTTGTAACTCAAAAGTGTTTATAGAGTAGAGTTTATAGAGTTTATATGTAGCTCTTTCTAAATAAATGGCATTTATATGTAGCTCTTTCTAAATAGGCTAATATTCTATGGCACTTATGAACATTCATAATACAAACATGTAAAACATCCCCACTGAACATAATTTCAGTAGTAGAAATCACAACAATACCATAGTAAATAAACACAAAGGCTATACACACAAGTTCACATGAGCTTCTCTTCCCACCTTGAATCTTCTCATAACCCTGTATGTTGAATTCAGGTATTCTTTCACCCATGGTATAGCTACTTGAAAACCTATGTACAGCAGATGTCCCAAATTTAGATCTTCTCCCTCCCCAGTACTCCTTAGAGTACTGACATGTGTGTCTATGATCTTTGATTCCTTTGGGGCATAAGCAACTCTAAAACATTATTTGGACAGATCTTTGCTGATTCAGGTATGCTGACTCTTCAATTAAGTGATAAAGCTTCTCTTATGAGTATGTCCTCTTCCTTTATGTTTCCCAGTGTCTAGGGTTTCAATAGTGTTGCCATAAGTACATTTGGCCTCAGAAAATATAAATCAACAATATAAAAAAGAAAAGTAAAACAGAATTAGAAATAATAATTAAAATCATTTCATTTCATTCAGTGAAATCATGTTCACAAGATTTTTTGCTGTTTTCTCAAGTCAGCTTCATGTCCTAGCTCTCCCAGAGCATGAACATCTGAATGGGATGAGAGAGATTCCAGTGCTTAAATGAAACTTTTTTTCTCTTTTCATTTTAGCAAGTGTCTTATGCTTATAGAAAAAAAAAAGAAAAAGAGCCATCTGTTCTAGTACTGAGAAAATATAACATAGCACTGGCTTATGGAGAGAGAACATACTTATTTCTAATATATTGCTCTTAGAAGGAATTTTTCAGAAGTCATTGTGAACAATGTATTAGGTTCGCATGCTGACTTTAAGGCCAGACTTTCCGTAAGCTCTGAACTAGTGACGGTAGGATATTTAGCAATTTTGATCTATAAATAGAATTAGTACACCAATTTTTCTTTAGAGGTTTCTGATATAAATCCTTGTAATTTGCACTACACCAGTTTCAAAGTAAAAATCTCATATTTCATTGATTTCTAAATGTCATCAACTCTAGGTAAAACACACCATTAATTTAATAACACTTGATGGAGGGAGAGGAATACTACATTAAATATTAAGATATATCCCTTTTTTATTAACCTACCATATATTGCTGATTTGAACATTAATTTTAAGCATAGAAATATAATTTGTCATACATTCATTCAATGGCTTTAACACATTTAGGTCATAACAAAGTACACTAAGTTCGGACATACTTCTGTTACTGTTTTCTCCACAGGTAATTATTACTTTGATTTGTAAACTCCCAAGTTGCCTTTAAAAAATCAATAATATTGCATTCACATAAAATAAATACCTCTTTTGAACAATGACCTTTTTAAAGAAAATTGAATTCATGGATGTGTAACTAATATAGTGTGTGTTAGATGCATATATATCCATTTTTCACTAATAGCCTACCAGGCTCCTCTGCCCATGAAATTCTCCAGTCAAGAAGACTGGAGTGGGTTGCCACTCCCTTCTCCAGGGGATCTTCCTGATCCAGGGATCAAACTGAGGTCTCTGGCACTGCAGGCAGAATCTTTACCACCTGAGCTACCAGGGAAGCCCCATATTATATGTTTATTGACCATTTGGATTTTCTATCCTATGCACTGCCTTTCTGCACCCTTAACTTTATTCTATTGTGTCAGTCACCTTGGGCTGCTATAACAAAATATCAAAAACTGGCTGGCTTATCAACAACATAAGTTTATTTCTCACAGTTTTTGAGGCTGGATATCTGAGATCAGGGTGAGAGCATGAGCTGGTTCTGGTGAAAGCTATCTTGTAGATTGCAGAAATCTGACTTCTATATCATTGCTCTTGGAAAAGGAGCAAGCTAGCTGTCTGGAACTTTTTTATCTTTTTAATTAATTTATTTATTTTAATTGGGAGGCTAATTACTTTACAATTAGTTGTAGTTGTTTTTGCCATACATTGATATGAATCAGCCATGGGTGTACACGTGTCCCCCATCCTCAACCCCGCTCCCACCTCCCTCCCCATCCCATCCCTCTGGCCTCTTTTTATAGGGGCACTAATTTCATAAGGGTTCCACTTCATGGTAATCAACTTTCAAAGGTCACATTCCAAACACTATTACATTGGGGATTAGATTTTAGCATGTGAATTGGGGTTGGGGTATAAATATTCACTCCATAATGTCTATTAATTATAAAGATTATTCTTATACTTTGTTTATATTAATAACTATGGTTAACCACACATGAAGTTTTTATGATAATTTAGTTTTAAGGATAATTTAGTTTTCTCTAAATGCTGCAAATATTGGCTTTCAGCTTGCTATTTCTTTTAATTTTTTATAATATATTTTTACATAACAAACATTTGAATAAAATTTTAATTTTGATGCACTGAAATTCATCAACAATTTTCTTTCTTTCATTACCAGATTTTTCCCACTTCACTTTTTTTAAAATATTCTTTAACATTTTCTGTAATAATTTTAAAGCTTTCTTTGGTTTTTGAGCTAAAACTTGCTTTAGTTATTGAACCATCTGGATTTTTTTATATATGTTTTGATATTGGAGTTTTATTTTCACAGTTCTATTTATGAACAAGTCCTTGTTGTGTCCCTTTTAAATTGTCACATCTGCAGAAAGCCAAAGCCAAAAGTCCATGAACCTCTTTCAGGATTTTGATCTATATGTCTTTTTCTCTGCCAAATCGCACTGTTTAAATTCATATACATTTCAGTATGTCTTGATATTTGGTATGATTTTTCCTACTCTTATTTTTTTTTTCCTCTCTAGATTTGTACATTAAATTTTTATATGAATTTAGCAAGCAGCGTGTTAGCTTCCATGAATAATCTCTTTGAAATTGTCATTTGATGTACAGTGAGTTTATATACTAATTTAAAGAGCTCTAAAGAATTAGCAATATAGATAATATCATATACCTCTCCAAACTTGCAGGTTTTTAAAAAATATTATCATAATGTCATATAGTTTTATTCATAAAATATCATGAAGTGAAGTGAAGTCACTCATTCATGTCCAAATCTTTGCGACCCCATGGACTGTAGCCCACCAGGCTTCTCCATCCGTGGAATTTTCTAGGCAAGAATACTGGAGTGGGTTGCCATTTCCTTCTCCAGGGTATCTTCCCAACCCGGGGATTGAACCTGGGTCTCCCGCATTGCAGACAGATGCTTTACCATCTGAGCCACCAGGGAATCCCATAAAATATTATATTTTTTGCTTTATTGCTAAACACTTTGTATTTTATTTCACATATGTATTCATTTCTTCACTTATTAATCAAATGTTTATTTAGTGCCTGATATGTGTCAGACATTCTTTTAGGTACTACAGTTATAACTGTGGAAATTAAAACAAAAACAAGGAAAAAAGCCTCAATTCACAGTTTAGTCTAATGGGGAAGACATAGACAATAAAGCAACAATCAAAAAAAACCAAAACATTTGTATGTTTTTAACTGCTATGGAGAAAAATACAATGGTATGGTAAACAAGGAATGTTCAGGTGAGCAGTTGGGGTTGCAATTTTATATAGGTTGATTTGGAAAATCTTTAATAATATTTGAGCAAGAACCTGAAGTGAAAAATTAAACTATGCAGGTGTCTGAGGGACAATATTTGTAGGAAAAAAAAAAAAAATGGAGAAGCAAGTGTAAATCCTCTGAAGCAGAAAAATGCTTGGCTTGTTGGAAGGACAGCAAGGTTATTGAGCCCGAAGTGGATTTCAGGAATGAGAGAGACATATAGGAGATGAGATCAGAGAGGAATTGTCCAAATTATATAACTAATTCTTAGAAATTTTAAGGATTTGTAATTTGGCCTGAAAGGGATAAGAATCAAAGGATATTCTGAGCTAACATCTCTTTTAAAGAAGGAGTTGACTCCTTACTTGAGAATACAATAAAGAAGATAAGACCAAGAGAGAAACCAGTAAGGAGGCTATGGAATTAATGCTGGTGATTAATTATGTTATCCTGGATCAAAGTGGTAACCATGAAGATGAAAAGAAGTGGTTTGATTTTGTATTAATTAATGGAATGTAGTAGAATATGGAAGAAAGAAATCAAGGATAGCTTCAAGTGTGTTGCTTTGTGTAGCTAGATGATTGGCATTACCATTTACTCTGATAGGAAGACTAAAAGAGAAATAGGTCAGTGGTGGATAATTATATTTTGGGACATACTGATGGGATCTTTATTCCATTTTTAATTAGTAAAGTTGCTGTCTAAAAACTATTGTTTTTTGAACTTCCATCTGACAATATTTCAGATCTCTGATTAGTTACATTTACCTCTTGGTTCTTAACTCTTTCCTCATAATGTTTATATTCCCTGTAGACCGGGGTTCAGTCCCTGCGTTGGAAAGATCCTCTGGGGAAGGAAATGGCAACTCACTCCAGTACTCTTGTCTGGAATATCCCATGGACGGAGAAGCCTGGTAGGCTACAGTCCATGGGGTCACAAAGAGTCGGACTCGACTGAGCGACTTCATTTCACTTTCACTTGGTTCTTAACTCTTTCCTCGTAATGTTTATATTCCCTGTAAGTATTGAAAATATAATTAAGAACTTATGCAGTATTTACTATGAAAAGTACCTATTATAAGCCACAAGACTGACTTTATTCTCTATGAATTTTTGTAGTTTTATTTTAAATTTTATTGATTTTTATTTTTAAAAATTTGTGTAATTAAAAAAAAAGTGACTATAACTTCTTTCTGGTCCACTTGATAAACATTTAAAAATTTTATATGTTGAGCACATATGACAGTATTTGTTCTTGCCTTAAGTCAGTGGTGTTTCTGCTCTAATATCTAGGAAGTAAAGTGAAGTGAAATGAAGTCGCTCAGTTGAGTCCAGCTCTTTGCGACCCCATGGACTGTAGCCTATCAGGCTGTTCTGTCCATGGGATTTTCCAGGCAAGAATACTGGAGTGGGTTGCCATTTCCTTCTCCAGTATCTAGGAAGATGTTCCCTATCTGGTCTTACTGAAGCATGATTACTGACTGAATGACCATGTGTTTTCCTAACTGCATATTCTTATGCATGAATCTACATTTCTGTTTCTTACAAAATCTATATTCTCATTTAGTGTAGCCCAGATTTATAGTCACGAATTTTTCTTTATAGCCTTGAAGTCGTTGCTGCAGTTAGATTGTATTATATCCTATCTCTGCTTTCTTGTTCTGGAAGTAAATATTTATTAAGCCACAAAATTAAATCCTATTGTTTCCTTAGTACCTCAGTACAGCTTTGCACCTATTCTTTCACTATCTGAAAGATTTTCTGTCTTTTTAAACTCTTAGGAATTATTTTGGTTGTTTTGGTGTCATGTAGCTTTCTATAACCCATAGTAACAGTCACAGTAATCTTAAGATTTGTCATGATCAGTATTTTTAAGACTGACAGTATAATTTTAAGGCACATGGTCTATATAGGATGTATTTAAACTTACGGGACTTACTACTAGCACTTGTCATAACTGCCCCTTCAACAGTGCGTTTTACCTAATTGTAATATTTAGAATGTCAGTCTACTGCCACTGTAGTTGATTAATCTTAGGATGATACTTTATTTCAACAAAGTTAGTCACAGCCCTTTTGCCTTTGTCATGGTTGATTGATCTAGGGTTGGACACTTCACTTAAGATGGGTGAAAGAGATCCCTAAGGATCTTAAGCTGCAAATCATGTTTTGAAACTTCTTGCTCTTGGTTAAAAAAAAAAAAGTGCATATTTTTCTCAAAGAAGACTGAGAGATGAAGGAAACAGTCATGAAAACAGAGAACAGAATCAGTTGCACAGGAAAGCAGAAATGAGACAAGGAAATGGATGTTCTCAAGTGTTCACATACCAGATCAAGCTGTATCCCTTATTTTCCCAAGCTTAAGTCTGCGAGATAGCTAGTGATTCTATTTTAATGATTTCTATCACTTGCAAAAAAAATAGACCTAAATAATGTTTTGTCTGTCTCTTCTAGTTCTTTTGAATTAGAGTTTATCTAATTGTCTATTTATTTATTTTGTAGATCCTCCAATAAATTTCTTTATTTAAAAAAAAATTATTATTATTATTTTTTTTACTTTACAATATTGTATTGGTTTTGCCATACATCAACATGCATCTGCCACAGGTGTACACGTGTTCCCCATCCTGAACCCCCCTCCCACCTCCCTCCCCATACCATCCCATTGTCTTTATTTATATTTTCTAGTATGTGTCAAGAAATTTTGTGTCCTGTATTGAATTTCACCATAATATATTTTAATATATTTTAAGTTAAAAGAGTTAAAAGAAGCTTAAGTTGAAAGAAGAAGACTATTTTAAATAAAACTGCTTTCAATAAAAATAATTCAATGATGATTCCAATACAAATAATTCAACAAAGTTGGTTATTAGGTGATTGGACCATTTAAAACTGCCAAGTTTGCACATGTACAGATAATGATAATGTAATGAAATTACAATATACCTGACTACCTAGTAGCTACAAAGTTTCATTGAATATTTATTCCAAGTTGTATTATAATTTCAGATTCTTCAAAATGTAAAGAAAAAAGATCTCTGTCTATACTTGTGAAAATGTGTTAGTCTTTTAGAGTGGCCAACATACATGTCTATATTCAAGACCAATTAATGGATTTAGGCTAACTGTAATAAGATTAGTTTGAGAAATCAGTAAATATCATAGCTACAGAGCACTAATACAATAAAACACTGTGTTTTCTTGAGTCAGTATGAAAACAAAGGAGAAATGTGTAATTTTAATATTTTTGCCCCTTTAAAATTTAGCAATACTTCAAATTATTCAAAATTAAAATCATTAGTCTCCTTTTAGTTGTCAGTTCTTTCTTCTCTCAGGAATTCAGCTAGTTAAGCACATCAAACCAGTAGTCTTTGTTCTTCAATCAGAATTAATCATTACACATGCTGCAGAGGCGGTAAGTGGCCAATTGTAAAGCTATATATAACCCTCACTTTCTTGTCTTTGTTTCATTTTGTTCTGTCTCCCACAACTTTTAATTAGTTCCTTCAGTTTTAGAGTTTCTCTATGTTTTTATTCTACTTTTTCCTATTACTTTACTTAATATTCTTTACATTTATTCTGTGTATTTAGCAGTACACATTTATGAAGTTAGCATTATATACAGGTAATGAGAGATGGATAATGCTATAATTGATTTTAAGACACTTTGGAGACACTTTAAAAACACTTTAATTTCCTTTAGTTCATAAAAGTAACAATTTTCTATACCAAAATTTCACAGTATTTTGAAACTTTCTAAACTTTTTGAAGTTTTCTGAAAGAATACTTAAAATTTAAATAGCAGTATTTAAAATGTAAGCTGAATTTGTTGGGGTTTCAGTAAAATTATAATATTAACCAGGTATCACCTGAATTTTTAATAAATATACTCATTAAATTCATAATACTTCATCAAAAATTTACATGATTATAGTAAGTATAGTTCATAATAAACTAACAGTAAGGTATTTTGTAATTTGAGCTAAATTAAGGTAGTCAGAGTATGTCTGAAAACTGAAATTAAATTGTTGTTTAATTTAGTTTATTGTGTCATTCATATATCTATTATATACTATTATCTATATTTAATATGAACAATTCATTCAGAGTATCTTTAAGTACAATTAGTTTTGCCTGAAATTTTGAGAAATGTTAATGAATTTTAATTTTAATAAGATTTTAATAAATTTTAATTTTTAATACATATGTAATTTCTGTTTTCTTCAGATAACTTTTCTTTTTTTGTTTTTTTAAAAATCTATGTAACTAAATCAATGTGGCATGCTTTTCATTTAATCTGTGCATATTTGAATATATATGTAATTTATTTAATTTTTAATCATTTAAATTATATAGGGTGTAGAAAATTTATAACATAATGGAGATGTAGGTTTGAGGTTCTTGGTAGTTCCTTCAGTCACCTAAAATATAGCTAAGACAAGGTTAATCTGTGTGGGTAGAATGTAGCCTAATAACCTAATTTTCAAATTGGTTATCTCAAATCATGGAAACTTTCTCATAAGACATAGCTCCTTAAAGTTTGGCTTTCTTCCAAAAGACATGTTCTTAATCTCCATTCACTGCCTCTTTCTGACCTCTCCCTGTGGGCCAGCCTCTATCCCACTACTTCATCATCATTCTATGCAGGACAGATAAGTATTCCTGCCTATTCCCCTTCCCAAAGTAGACCTCAGATCTATATTTCAATATCTTAATGTTATTTAAACTCTGTGCTAAAGACCATTTATAACAGATCCCTATCCTCAGAAAAATTTATTTTTTTCCTCAGTAGGAAATTTCTACATCATTTCCAAACATTGGTAATAATAATAATTATGTAATGTTATGAATTTTTAAAATGGGATTCCTATATCTGCCATCCAGATTAGTTGTACGGATTTTGGTTGGGGATAGAGAATTTTTCTTGGTCTTGATTGATAATTAATTAGCTTATAATTCATTCCAGAAAGAGTTGCATGCCAACTCTATGCCAAGCATTGTATTTGGTTCTAAGCATTCAACAGCAAGCAAAATCTGCATAGTTCCTGCCCAAATAAAACTTGCAACTAAATATTAAAGAAAACATGATAATTTTTAATGAGTAAGAGTCATTGCCCCTGAATCTCCTTGCCAATAATTTTATAAAGAACATTTTGAGTAGAGAATTAAATAGATTTATTGCTCTAATATATAAATTATACGTAACAGCAGGAAAATGAAAAAAATCATAAATAAATCTTGGCTTTCTAGCAAAGATGATGAAGGAATGATATTTGACTTTAGAGATAAGAAAGGGAAGAAGTGAAGGTTCATGGAGAGTAGGACAGATTCAGGTTTTAGATGATAGGGTTTTATCTATATAGAAATGTCCATGTAGAAGTTAGAAATCTAAATCTTCATCTAAGTGTAAAGTTCAGTGCTAAGGAAAGGTTAAAAAGACAACTACACAAACCCTGTCCCTATGCAGGGTTTTCAGCTCAAATCCTATGAGTCGATTTCACTGGCAACCAATGTGGCCTAATTTTTTATTTCTCAAGCCTGCACTCACTAGAAATGAGTTTTTAATGTATCTTGCAGGCAAAGGTTCTTGGCATTCCGTTTGTATATGTGATTCAACCTGACTATTTTGAACTCTCTTCTCCCATTTCACTTCACCAAACTATCTGCATTGGAAGCAATAATTAAAAAAAAAATGAGATAAAGTTTCATCCATCAACCCCTGATATATAACAAGGACTTAGAATACAGCAGACCCTAGAATATTTTAGGCAAGAAAAAATAAAGGGAATATGAAGTGTGACTCTGAAAATAGTAAAGAAAGAGAGATAACAACAGAACATGGTCTAAGGGGAGGCAAGGGATGATGGCAATAATTGTGCAGAGAGAGTCATTATCCATGGGAAGGAATAAGGACATCTCAGAGAGAGCTTTTATATTTGAATGCCTTATTATAAAAATTATAATCACATAATATTCTCAAAATTCACCAATATTTTTCCTGCAGATTCCTTTGGGTTAAAGACAAGGTATAACATCCAACATTTCAATTTTCATTTGACTTATATGTTTTGCCTCAAGCTCTCATCCTGTAGTTATTTCATTTTGAAGCAAATCCCTTGTTTTAGCTCACTTAAGTGTGCCTCCTTATATATATATTTAAAGCCTCAGAAATGACTGTTTCTCTGCCTAATATTTTCTTTTATTAATATGACAGGAGAGGAAAATTAATTAAACACAGAAATAGTTTAGCACACAATATGTGGATGAGAAGTAAAGTTATTCAGTTTTTGAAGTAAAGACATATTAATATTTTATCATTGTTTAAAGATTCATATAAACACTAAAATTATCAAATACCTGAAGGAAAAAACATTTTTAATATTTCACAAATCAGGTAGCTTACATTTTAATTGCCTTTTTAGAAAATTAATATTTTTACAGAAAAATTGCACAGATACTTGTGGGTTCCCAGATACTCTCTCTGCAACAACTACACAGAATTCTCTGAATTATTACTGTCTTGCATTAGTGTGGAACATTTGTTAAAAACAGTAAACCAACATTGATATATTATTATTAACTTAAGCACATAATTTTCCTTAGGGTTTACTCTTTGTGTTGTAGAGTTATATGGGCTTTTCAAATGAATCATTGTTTCCACCATTAAGACAAACACATGAAAAGATGCTCAACATCACTCATTATCAGAGAAATGCAAATCAAAACCACTATGAGGTACCATTTCACACCAGTCAGAATGGCTGCGATCCAAAAGTCTACAAGTAATAAATGCTGGAGAGGGTGTGGAGAAAAGGGAACCCTCTTACACTGTTGGTGGGAATGCAAACTAGTACAGCCACTATGGAGAACAGTGTGGAGATTCCTTAAAAACTGGAAATAGAACTGCCTTATGATCCAGCAATCCCACTGCTGGGCATACACACTGAGGAAACCAGAAGGGAAAGAGACACGTGTACCCCAGTGTTCATCGCAGCATTGTTTATAATAGCCAGGACATGGAAGCAACCTAGATGCCCATCAGCAGATGAATGGATAAGAAAGTCATGGTACATATACACAATGGAGTATTACTCAGCCATTAAAAAGAATACATTTGAATCAGTTCTAATGAGGTGGATGAAACTGGAGCCTATTATACAGAGTGAAGTAAGCCAGAAAGAAAAACACCAATACAGTATACTGACGCATATATATGGAATTTAGAAAGATGGTAACAATAACCCTGTGTACGAGACAGCAGAAGAGACACTGATGTATAGAACAGTCTTACGGACTCTGAGAGAGAGGGAGAGGGTGGGAAGATTTGGGAGAATGGCATTGAAACATGTAAAATATCATGTATGAAACGAGTTGCCAGTCCAGGTTCGATGCACGATACTGGATTCTTGGGGCTGGTGCACTGGGACAACCCAGAGGGAGTGTATGGGGAGGGAGGAGGGAGGAGGGTTCAGGATGGGGAACACATGTATACCTGTGGTGGATTCATTTTGATATTTGGCAAAACTAATACAATTATGTAAAGTTTAAAAATAAAATAAAATTGAAGAACAACAACAACAAAAAAAGATATCATATGGAATAGTTTCACCACCCTAAAATCCTCTGTGTCACCTGTTCACCCCCTCTCTCTCCCCTTAAATCCTTGGAAACCACTGACCTTTTTACTAATTCTGTAGTTTTGCCTTTCCAGAATGGCATATTGTTGTTATCATACAATACAAAACATTTTCAGACTGGCTACTTTAAGTTAGCAATAAGCACTTAGGTTCTTCCATGTCTTTACACAGCTTGTTAGCTGTATTTTTTATATTGCTGAAAAACACTCTATTGACAATGTACGTAGTTTGTTTCTTCATTCACTTTTTGAAAACATCTTGCTTGCTTCCACTTATTGGAAATTATGACTAAAGCTTCTATAAACATTTGTGTTCAGGTTTTTTTTTTATGGAGAAATTTTTTAAAACATGACCTGAAGCTGATTGTATGGTTCAGATTATGAGTTCCTTATTGCAAAAGTCAGGCTTAAATTGAAGAAAATAAGGAAAACCACTAGGCCTTTCAGGTATGACCTAAATCAAATCCCTTATGATTATGCAGTGGAGGTGACAGACAGATTCAAGGGATTGGCTCTGGTAGACAGAGTGCCGGAAGAATTATGGACAGAAGTTCATAACATTCGACAAGAGGGAGTGACCACAACCATCCCAAAGAAAAATGTGAAAAGGCCAAGTGGTTGTCTGAGGAGGTTTTACACATAGATGAGAAAAGAAGAGAAGTGAAAGGCAAAGGAGTTAGGGAAATATAAAACCAATTGAATGTAGAGTTCCAGAGAATAGCAAGGAGAGAAAAGAAAGCCTACTTAAATGAACAATACAGAGAAATAGAAAAAAATTAATAGAATGGGAAAGACTAGAGATCATTTCAAGAAAATTGGACATATCAAGGGAACATTTCATGCAAGGATGAGCATGATAAGGGACAGGAATGGTAAGAACCTAACAGAAGCAGAAGAGAGTAAAAAGAGGCATCAAGAATGCACAGAAGAACTATACAAAAAAGGTCTTAATACCCCTAGATAAACACAATAGTGTGGTCACTCACCTAGAGCCAGACTTCCTGAAGTGTGAAGTCAAGTAAGCCTTAGGAAGCATTACTACAAGCAATTTTTAGTGGAGGTGATGGAATTCCAGCTGAATGATGCTGTTAAAGTGCTGCAGTCAATAGTCAGCAAATTTGGAAAACTCCACAGGGGCCACAGGACTGGAAAAGGTCAGTTTTCTTTGCAATCTCAAAGAAGAGCAATGGCAAAGAACGTTCAAATTACCATATAATTGTGCTTATCTCACATGATAGCAAGGTTATGCTCAAAATTCTATAAGCTAGGCTTCAGCACTATGTGAACCAAGAACTTCCAGGTGTACAAGCTGGGTTTCGAAGAGGCAGAGGAATCAGACATCAAATTTGTTGGATCAGGGAGAAAGCAAGGGAATTCCAGAAAAACATCTACTTCTGCTTCATTGACTAAAGTTTTTGACTGTGTGAATCACAGCAAATTGTAGAAAATTCTTAAAGAGATGGGAATACCAGACCACCATATCTGTCTCCTAAAAATCCTGTATGCAAGTCAAGAAACAACAATTAGATCTAGACATGGAACAACTGGCTAGTTCAAAATTGAGAAAGGTCCAACAAGGCAGCACATTGTCATCCAGCTTATTCAACTTCCATACAGGGTACATCATGCAAAATGCTGGGCTGGATAAATCACAAGCTGGAATCAAGATTGCTGGGAGAAATATCAACAACCTCAGATACGCAGATGATACCACTCTAGTGGTAGAAAGTGAGGAGGAAATAAAGAGCCTCTTGATAAGTGTGAAAGAGGAGAGTGGAAATGCTGACTTGAAACTCAATATTCAGAGAACCAAGATTATTCATCCAGGGGTATCACTTCATAGCAAACAGGAGGGGTAAAAGTGGAAACAGGGACAGATTTTCTTCACATGGGCTTCAAAATCACTGCAGATGGTGACTGCAGCCATGAAATTAAAGATGCCTGCTCTTTGCAAGGAAAAGAAAGGAAAGTCACTCAGTCATGTCTGACTCTTTGTGACCCCATGGACTGCAGCCTACCAGGCTTCTCTGTCCATGGGATTTTCCAGGGAATAGTACTGGAGTGGATTGCCATATCCTTCTCCAGGGTATCTTCCCGACCCAGGGATCGAACCCAGGTCTCCCACATTGGAGGCAGACGCTTTACCCTCTGAGCCACCAGAGATGTCCTTGCAAGGAAAACTATGAAAAACCTAGACAGCATATTAAAAATAAATAAATAAATAACAAAGACCTCACTCTGCCAACAAATGTCCATATAGTCAATGCTATGGTTTTTCCAGTTGTCATGTTTGGATGTGAGAGTTTGAACATAAAGAAAGTTGAGTGTGGAAGAATTGATTCTTCCCAGTTGTGGTGCTGGTGCTGGAGAAGACTCTTGAGAGTCCCTTGGACAGCAAGGAGATCAAAACTGTCTATCATAAAGGAAATCAACCCTGACTATTCATTGGAAGTACTGTTGCTGTAACTGAAGCTCCAATATTTTGGCACTAGATGCAAAGAACCAACTCATTGAAAAAGATGATGATGCTGGGAACAATTGAAGGCAAAATGAGAAGGAGGAGGCAGAGGATGAGATGTTTTGATTAGCATCACCAACTCAA
Organism: Bubalus bubalis; assembly: GCF_019923935.1. Lineage (NCBI taxonomy): Eukaryota > Metazoa > Chordata > Mammalia > Artiodactyla > Bovidae > Bubalus > Bubalus bubalis. Next base: position 48,825,077 of record NC_059173.1, read on the forward strand.
TGGATATGAATTTGAACAAACTCTGAGAGATTGTGGAGGACAGGATCCTGGCAAGCTGCAGTCCATGGTGTTGCAAAGAGAGGAGCAAGACTTAGTAACTAATCAAAAAAAAATTATATATATATTTAACTAAAGTGAGTTAATGTCTAGTATCTCTGTTGATGAAACATATAGTCAGTCTATGGTTACCTTTAGAAGAAACTATCAAACTGTCTTCCAAAATTGTTGTTCCATTTTGCATTGCCACCAACAATAAATGAAAGTTCTTGTTCTATATCCTTGCCAGCATTTGATGTTTTCAGTATTTTGGAGTTCAGTGATTCAAATCAGTATGTAAGTGATATCTTCTTGTTTTAATTTACAATAGCATAATGATGTGATATCAAACACTGTTTTATATGCATACTCAACATCTCTATGTCTTCTTTGGTGAGGTGTTCAGATCTTGTGCCCATGTTTTAACTAGGTTGTTTATGTCCATATATTGAGTTTTAAGAGTTCTTCATATCTTTTGGATACCAGTCCTTTAACAAATATGTGTTTTTCAAAAAATTTTCCTTTGTCTGTTGCTTAACTTTTATTCTCTTAACAGTTTTTTAATAGAGTAGAAAATTTTAATTTTAGAGAAGTCTAACACATCAATTATTTCTTTCATGGATAGTGCTTTGGATCTTTTATCAAATGAGTCATTGTGAAATCCAAAGTCACCTAGATACATGTCTAACTTACCTTTCAAAAGTTTTATACTTTTGTATACATTTACGTCTGAGGTCCCTAGGGAGATGACTTTTTTGCAAAAGATATAAGGTCTGTATCTAGATTCTTTCTTTTTTTAATGAATTCGGTTGTTAGTTGTTCCAGTATCATTTACTAAAAAGTTATATTCTGTTTATTGAATTACTTTTGCCCTTTGTCAAATGTAGTATGATTATATTAAATACTCTGTGTTGGTATTTCTATTCTATTCCATTATTTTTTGTTTATTCTTTTATTAATATCAGACAACTTTTGCTTATTTGTCTATTCTTTGATTAATTCCATGTCATTCCAATTTTGTAGTTTTATAGTAAGTCTTGAATTGGAGTAGTTTCAGTATGTTGACATTTTATTCTTTAGCATTTTGTTACCAATTCTGGCTCTTTTTATTTTCTATAAAAACATTATAATCAAATGACCATAGATAAACAACAAGAATTTACTCTATAGCACAGGGAACTGTATTCAATATCTTCTAATAACTTATAACAGAAAATGATCTGAAAAAGAACATGTTACAAATATATGTATATATTTAAAATTATGTATAATTGAACATATATAAAGCTGAAATCACTTTACTGTAACCTAAAATTATGCAACATTGTAAATCAACTACACTTCAATTAAAAAATAAATTTTATGTCATTTTGTTACATCCACTGAGATATTCATTGGGAAGCCATCAAATGTATAGGTCAGTTAAGAAAAATCTGATACATAATAGTATCCATTACCATGGTATATCTCTTAATTCATTTAGATAATCTTTAATTAATTATATTGGAGTTTTATGGTTATCATTTTACATAGTTTGTTAGATTTATACCTGAGTATTTCCTTTAGTTTGGTTCTGACATAAATGGTACTTTGTTTTTTATTTCAAAATATATTAACCTGTATCCTATAACCTTGCTGTAATCTCTTATTAGCTCTAGAATTTCCTTTTTGACTATTTATTGGAATTTTCTAGTGAGACCATCTTCTATATGCCAATGAAGTCTGTTTAGTTTCTTCTTCCTAAGTCTGTTACTTTTATTTCCTTTCCTTATCTTATTTTTTTAGCTAAGATTTCCAGTATTAAAATAGTAGTGCTGAAAGGATATTTTTGCTTTCTCCTTCATCTTTCAGGAAAAGTATCTATTTTCTCACCATTAAATATAGTTTTAGTTTCTGGGGTTTCATTTTTCCACTTTTTCTGCTTTATTTGTATTAATTGAGCGTTTTTATTATTCCACTTTAATAATCAATTTACTTCTTATCTATGATGATGACTTAGTCACTCAGTCTTATCTGACTCTTTGTGAACCCATGGACTTTAGCCAGCCCACCAGGCTCTTCTGTCCATGGGATTCTCTAGGCAAGAATACTCGAGTGGGTAGCCATTTCCTTCTCCACTTCTTTTATATATATATATATATATATATATATATATATATATATATATCTTTTAGATACTAGAAATATGTTAGTACTAAAATAGAAATTATTTTTAATTTTAGGAAAAAAGTTACAATTATGCCAAGCTTATATAAAAACCTACATTCTCTTCACCTCAAAGAAGAATGAACTTTGCAAAAGATATAAATAAAAGCAATATGATAAGTATATAATTTTCAGATATGTTTCCTTAGATATATAAAGAGTCTTAGACATTATGTGGTGGAGAAGTCAATGGCATCCCAATCCAGTACTCTTGCCTACAAACTCCCATGGATGGAGGAGCCTGGCGGGCTACAGTCCATGGGGTCGCTAAGAGTCAGACAAGACAGCGACTTCACTTTCACTTTTCACTTTCATGTATTGGAGAAGGAAATGGCAACTCACTCCAGTGTCCTTGCCTGGAGAATCCCAGGGACAGGGGAGTCTGGTGGGCTGCTGTCTATGGGGTCGCACAGAGTCGGACATGACTGAAGCGACTTAGCAGCAGCAGCAGCAGCAGCAGCAGCAGCAGCAGACATTATGTGGAGAAGGCAATGGCACCCTACTCCAGTACTCTTGCCTGGAAAATCCCATGCACGGAGGAGCCAGTCCATGAGGTCGCTAAGAGTCAGACATGACTGAGCGACTTCACTTTGACTTTTCACTTTCACGTATTGGAGAAGGAAATGGCAACCCACTCTAGTATTCTTGCCTGGAGAATCCCAGGGACAGGGGAGCCTGGTGGCCTGCTGTCTATGGGGTCGCACAGAGTCGGACACGACTGAAGGGACTTAGCAGCAGCAGCAGCAGACATTATGTAAAATATGAAATGTAGTAAAACTCTCACCATGAAACACTCTGCCTTATTTGTTTCTTCAGATTTCCTAGAGAACTTCAAAAATTATTTGAGGTAACCTACTATCTCCATATTCCCCTTGAAACCAAAGGAGTTATTTAGAATGCAGCTTAAGCTGTTTTAGTAAAGAATCTTAAAACGTACATTTTTAAATAGGTCAGAACTTTTTCTGCTTCTCACATAACCATTCAGAACAGAAGAAGCTATAGCTTCAAAAGCTCATTAAGGGCTTCAGACTTTCAATCTTGTGGTTTCACCTTGCTTCATAGTGCTGCTCTTGTCTACACAGTTAAGACTTCTGTCATTACCACATACTTATTGCAGGCCCCAGGAAGGAGAAAAGAGAGTAAGGGTCTGGGGTAAATGACCTGAATGTTACTTATGTAACTTTGAATCACATTTTATGACCTAATGACTAAATAAGAACTGCAAAGTCACATTTCACCAGCTGAGCCACAAGGGAAGCCGCCACATTTCACTAACAAGAATTTAATCATATGACCAGATGTAACTTCAAGAGAGACTGGGAAATACGATATTTAGTTGGGAAGTCATATGCACAACTAGGACTTACAAGCAGAGGGTGGGGAGTTCTTACAAGAAAAGAAAAATAAGAGGATGATAGAATAATACAGTTTTCATACCAAGCATTTAATTTTACAAATTAATGTATATTTGTATTTATACTGGTATTTTAATAATAGAAAAGCAGTAGAACTTCATCAATTAGCAGGCCTTGAAAGATTTAAATAGGTAAATCTCTATTTATTTGAGGGTAAAGATTAAATGTTTTTAATACTAAATTATATTATGTGTTTTAAGGTTTCTATGAAGTAGGAATCATAGACACATATGATTCCTATGTATATTAATATTATAGTATATATGTTTTTATTGTTTCCATTATATATATAAGTATTATATCTGATATCCAAGAACAGTAGTAGAATATTAGCATTACTGATATGATAAGAATATGAACAACATTTATAATGTCCACAGGAAGTACTCAACAGGTTTGAGTAAGGCATCATTTATTTATTTTCTGTAAAGTAGCTAAGGACTTCTGGCAAACTGGAAATTAAATATCAAATCTCTAAAATGAACCAAATTATACAGAACAATTTTATTCTTTTCTTTCTGTAAAATTATCTTAGTTTATAAGCTTATAACTTTAGCAAAGATTAAAGCTGAAAATACTTGAAGAAATATATATATATAATATATATACACATGTATATATCATTCATAAATATAATTCAGCATATATGTATACATTTACCCACCTGAAGACAAAATATCTGAACTAGTTTGTTCTAACATAGGTAAATGTGGCAAAGACTTAGAAGACTTAATGAGGCTAAATCAAATTAATTATAATTGTATCTATGACAGCAAGTCCCCCCAAACTGCCTCCTGGCATTGCAGAGACTTTGGCAAATATGAGCTTAGGTCACACTACTCAAAATTAAGGAGCTGACAGACCAAATTTTCTTCTTGAGATTTTGCTCATTAGCCAAACCGAAGTACTTAGTATATCAGGTAATGCTGCTTGAATTCTCGAACAACACTAGGCTTTGGGATATGATCCCATGTTAACTCATTGAAAAATATCTAAACACTTATACCTGGTATAATGGTCCACAGATGACAACTTGGGCAGAAGGATTTTTTCTTCTCTCTGTCATGTAATTTTGACAGTTTTACAAACTGTATAACAGCCACCTTCAGACTCCATCTTAACTGTTTGTTTATTGTACTGACATAAATTGTGTTTCTCTGACTTTTAAAGATTCTTGTAGATGTTATTATAACAGCCTGTGATAAGTTTCAAATTGGATGAAGATATTTACAGATTAATTTGTAGAAATAAAAAAAAAGCAAACATTTACATTAATTGGAAGATAAGGCAATGTTTTCTTAAGTAGCTGGTATTTGTTTCAGCAAGAAGACATGGCAAGAATACACAGAAGAACTGTACAAAAAAAGAGCTTCACGACCCAGATAATCACGATGGTGTGATAACTCACCTAGAGCCAGACATCCTGGAATGTGAAGTCAAGTGGGCCTTAGAAAGCATCACTACGAACAAAGCTAGTGGAGGTGATGGAATTCCAGTGGAGCTATTCCAAATCCTGAAAGATAATGCTGTGAAAGTGCTGCACTCAATATGCCAGCCAGTTTGGAAAACTCAGCAGTGGCCACAGGACTGGAAAAGGTCAATTTTCATTCCAATCCCAAAGAAAGGCAATGCCAAAGAATGCTCAAACTACCACACAGTTGCACTCATCTCACACACTGGTAAAGTAATGCTCAAAATTCTCCAAGCCAGGCTTCAGCAATATGTGAACCGTGAACTTCCTGATGTTCAAGCTGGTTTTAGAAAAGGCAGAGGAACCAGAGATCAAATTGCCAACATCAGCTGGATCATAGAAAAAGCAAGAGAGTTCCAGAAAAACATCTATTTCTGCTTTATTAACTATGCCAAAACCTTTGACTGTGTGGATCACAATCAACTCTGGGAAATTTTGAAAGAGATGGGAATACCAGGCCACCTGACCTGCCTCTTGAGAAATCTGTATGCAGGTCAGGAGGCAACAGTTAGAACTGGACATGGAACAACAGACCGGTTCCAAATAGGAAAAGGAGTCCGTCAAGGCTGTATATTGTCACCCTGCTTATTTAACTTATATGCAGAGTACATCATGAGAAACGCTGGACTGGAAGAAACACAAGCTGGAATGAAGATTGCTGGGAGAAATATCAATAACCTCAGATATGCAGATGACACCACCCTATGCCAGAAAGTGAAGAGGAACTAAAAAGCCTCTTGATGAAAGTGAAAGTGGAGAGTGAAAAAATTGGCTTAAAGCTCAACATTCAGAAAACGAAGATCATGGCATCTGGTCCCATCAGTTCATGGGAAATAGATGGGGAAGCAGTGGAAACAGTGTCAGACTTTATTTTTGGGGGCTCCAAAATCACTGCAGATGGTGATTTTAGCCATGAAATTAAAAGGCGCTTACTCCTTGGAAGGAAAGTTATGACCAACCTAGATAGCATATTCAAAAGCAGAGACATTACTTTGCCAACAAAGGTTCATCTAGTCAAGGCTATGGTTTTTCCTGTGGTCATGTATGGATGTGAGAGTTGGACTGTGAAGAAGGCTGAGCACCGAAGAACTGTTGCTTTTGAAGTGTGGTGTTGGAGAAGACTCTTGAGAGTCCCTTGGACTGCAAGGAGATCCAACCAGTCCATTCTGAAGGAGATCAGCCCTGGGATTTCTTTTGAAGGAATGATGCTAAAGCTGAAATTCCGGTACTTTGGCCACCTCATACGAAGAGTTGACTCATTGGAAAAGACTCTGATGCTGGGAGGGACTGGGGGCAAGAGGAGAAGGGGATGACAGAGGATGAGATGGCTGGATGGCATCACTGACTCGATGGACGTGAGTCTGAGTGAACTCCAGGAGTTGGTGATGGACAGGGAGGCCTGGGGTGCTGCAATTCATCGGGTCACGAAGAGTCGGACACGACTGAGCGACTGATCTGATCTGATCTGATTTGTTACACATATTTAATTATTTGTAATTGAAATATTATTTATTCAGATCAGTCGCTCAGTCGTTATTATTATTTATACCTCTATATTATAGTAAGGTTTTAAATTAACGTGCTATTTTTTCAGAATATGTCCAATGTTCCTTAATACCTATGAAAAAATGGCCTATTTAAGCATGTACACCATTTCTAAGCTCTATTATAAAGTGATAGAAATAAAAATATTCTGCATTTGTTAGAAGACATATAGGGTAATATATAGATAAAACCAAAATATATAGGACATTATAAAGATCATAGGTCTGTCTTCTAAACTGTATAAAATCAGCAGAAAGCCCTCATCCCTTCTTCCTTACTGTCAAGCAGTATATCCTCCCTTATTAAGTAAAGCAATCACGAGACCTAATTCAATTTCCCACTATTATAATAGTGAAATACATCTGTGTCATTGTATCCCTTCCATTCTTTTTCCAGTTGTAATAGAAGAAGTATTACTTCCCATGTCAGAAATAATTTTTCTATTTGTGTTTTGGGAGCTATTTTTTTTACTTCTCTGGCACAAAAGTTTCTCATATATAGTCAATTCTTTCTCTTTAGAGATGCCTTCCCTTTAACAATTAAAGAGATATATCAATCCACCAATATATCAACAAACAACAAAACAAATTCTACCCTATGTTCTCTTAAGCTGACTATCTCTTCACTCACAGTCATAATTATTAAGTTATTTATACTCCTTGGCCTTCCCTGGTGATTCAGTGGGAAAGAATCTGCCCACCTTCCAATGCAGGTGATACAGGTTCAATCCCTGGTTGGGAAGATCCTCTGGAGAAGAAAATGGTACCCCACTCAGTATTCTTGCCTGGGAAATCGCATGGATAGAGGAGCCTGATGAGCTACAGTCCAGGGGGTTGCAAAGAGTCAAATAGGACTTACTGACTAAACAGCAACAGCAACAACAGCATTTATACTTCATGCCTCCTTGACTTACTGCACAGTTCAATGTATTCTGAGATCTTTATCACCAAAATAATAAATTATTTATACAAAATCAAAAATGTTAAGTGTGGACTTTTTCAGTCATTTTCTAAGTTTCTCATTAGCAACATTTGAAATATTCTCGACCAGTGCTTCATGCTCTGATACCTTGACTCCTGTTATAGCATATTCTTTTTATTCATAGTCATATATTTAACTGTATATTGGAAGTATCCATTTGGACAGTTCTTAAAAATATGTCACCCTGCATTTTCCTATTCCCAACAAATCAATTTCTTTGTGTGTGTTTTTAGTTTACTGTCTATTCAGTTGCCCATAAAATATTTCTCATCTTTGATGACCATATCTTTTACTTCCCTGTGTGTGTGTGTGTGTGTGTGTGTGTGTGTCCTAAGTTGCTTCAGTCATGCCCAACTCTTTTGTGACCCTGGACTGTAGCCCACCAAGGCTCCTCTGTCCGTGGGGATTCTCCAGGCAAGAATATTGGAGTGGGTTGCCACTTCCCTAAATCATGTTAAATAATCCATCAGAATTCTTCTATTTCCTAAATATAGTTCAAATGTGTTCACTTATATCTATCACTTCAGCTGCCATTTCACTCAGCTCACAATTTCATGGTCTTGGCTAATCTTGTAGGACCTCCTACCATAGAGATTCTCAATAGCAATGTGTTTTTCTCATTGAACACCTGGTAATTTTTTTACATTTCAAATGAAGTCATATCATTCCACTATTTAGTGGCTTCCAATTTTCACCTTTTTATCATTGATCTCTATGAAGAATATATTGTTAAAATTTAACTAATTTTACTTAAATACAAAGTAGTAATACAAACATAATTCAAGAATACTTAAACACATCTCTTAGGTTAATTTTCCAATTATGAATTATTTGGTAATTTTTAGATATTGTAAATTAAGAATTTGAACCATTATATCATTAAATAAGAAGGAAACGTGTAGAATATTGCACATAGTATGATCCTACTGGTGATTTCATGTGGGGAAAAAAACTAACACCTTAAGTAAAAGATTCACAACTTTCAATAATATTTTTGATAATTTGCAATTGTATGTTCATTACAATATAAAACATTGTAAACAAACACAATATTAACTCTTATTTATCAGTTTCAACCTACTTAATTAACTTCCAAGGATACAAAACACCTTTTTTAAGATGAGGTATTTTAGGTTATTTGCTTTAAGTATTTCACTTGTTAAAAGATGTTTTTACCTCAAAGGGAATGAATATCATGTTCAAAGCAATAAATTTCTCACAAATAAATTCTAAAGGAGTTATATTTTCCATGGTGATGACATTCATGCTGCAGTACACTCTAAATGTCAAATATTTTTCACATTTCTATAACCCCCAAATACATGAAATACATATTTTTGAATATTAAAAATAAAATATTAAATTCTCTAGGGCTTCCCTGGTAGCTCAAAAGGTTAAAATTTCTGCCTGCAATGCAGGAGACCCGAATTCCATCCCTAGGTCAGGAAGAACCTCAAGAAGGAAATGGCAACCCCCTCTAGTATTCTTGCATGGACAGAGGAGTCTGGTAGACTACAGTCTATGGGTTGCAAAAGAGTTAGACATGACTTAGCAACTAACATCCTCTCACTCAAATATTTGAGTATTCAAAACAATAAAAATATTTTCTGTAATACAATCTTATTACCCAAGGAAAAAAAATCAATTATGTGTTTATCAAGAAATTTTCAAAAGTCAGTTTTATTTAGGAATTACTAATATATGCTCATCAGTCCTTTTAATTGCTTTTTATTTTATTTTTTAACTTTACAATATTGTATTGGTTTTGCCAAATATCAACATGAATCTGCCCCAGGTATACACGTGTTCCCCATCCTGAACCCTCCTCCCTCCTCCCTCCCTGTACCATCCCTTTGGGTCGTCCCAGTGCACCAGCCCCAAGCATCCAGTATCGTGCATCGAACCTGGACTGGCAACTCGTTTCATATTTGATATTATACATGTTTCAATGCCATTCTCCCAAATCATCCCATCCTCTCCCTCTCCCACAAGTCCAAAAGACTGTTCTATACATCAGTGTCTCTTTTGCTGTCTCATATACAGGGTTATTGTTACCATCTTTCTAAATTCCATATATATGTGTTAGTATACTGTATTGGTGTTTTTCTTTCTGGCTTACTTCACTCTGTATAATAGACTCCAGTTTCATCCACCTCATTAGAACTGATTCAAATGTATTTTTTTTAATGGCTGAATAATACTCCATTGTGTATATGTACCATGACTTTCTTATCCATTCATCTGCTGATGGACATCTAGGTTGTTTCCATGTCCTGGCTATTATAAACAGTGCTGCGATGAACATTGGGGTACATGTGTTTCTTTCCCTTCTGGTTTCCTCAGTGTGTATGCCCAGCAGTGGGATTGCTGGGTCGTATGGCAGTTCTATTTCCAGTTTTTTAAGGAATCTCCACACTGTTCTCCATAGTGGCTGTACTAGTTTGCATTCCCACCAACAGTGTAAGAGGGTTCCCTTTTCTCCACACCCTCTCCAGCATTTATTGCTTGTAGACTTTTGGATCGCAGCCATTCTGACTGGCATGAAATGGTACCTCACTGTGGTTTTGATTTGCATTTCTCTGATAATGAGTGATGTTGAGCATCTTTTCATGTGTTTGCTAGCCATCTGTATGTCTTCTTTGGAGCAATGTCTGTTTAGTTCTTTGGCCCATTTTTTGACTGGGTAGTTTATTTTTCTGAAATTAGGCTGCAGGAGTTGCTTGTATATTTTTGAGATTAGTTGTTTGTCAGTTGCTTCATTTGCTATTATTTTCTCCCATTCTGAATGCTGTCTTTTCACCTTGCTTATAGTTTCCTTTGTTGTGCAGAAGCTTTTAAGTTTAATTAGGTCCCATTTGTTTATTTTTGCTTTTATTTCCAATATTCTGGAAGGTGGGTCATAGAGGATCCTGCTGTGATGTATGTCAGAGAGTGTTTTGCCTATATTCTCCTCTAGGAGTTTTATAGTTTCTGGTCTTATGTTTAGATCTTTAGTACATTTTGAGTTTATTTTTGTGTATGGTGTTAGACAGTGTTCTAGTTTCATTGTTTTACAAGTGGTTGACCAGTTTTCCCAGCACCACTTTTTAAAGAGATTGTCTTTAACCCATTGTATATTTTTGCCTCCTTTGTCAAAATAACGTGTCCATATGTGCGTGAATTTATCTCTGGGCTTTCTATTTTGTTCCATTGATCTATATTTCTGTCTTTGTGCCAGTACCATACTGTCTTGATGACTGTGGCTTTGTAGTAGAGTCTGAAGTCAGGCAGACTGATTCCTCCAGTTCCATTCTTCTTTCTCAAGATTGCTTTGGCTATCTGAGGTTTTTTTTATTTCCATACAAATTGTGAAATTATTTGTTCCAGTTCTGTGAAGAATACCATTTTAATAGCTTTTTAAAGGAACATTATAGAAGAATGATGTAAGAAAGACCAAATAATTTTGTTGCTTAGAGAGGAAAATATTCTGCATAGTCACTGGCTTTATGTAGCTAATATGAATTTGTAATTACTTCAATAGACTTCCCTGGTGGCTCAGATGGTAAAGCACCTGCCTACAATGTGGGAGACCCAGGTTCGATCCCTGGGTTGGGAAGATCCTCTGGAGAAGGAAATGGCAACCCACTCCAGTACTCTTGCCTGGAAAATCCCATGGATAGAGGAGTGTGGTAGTCTACAGTCCATGGGGTCGCAAAGTGTCAGACATGACTGAGCAACGTCACTTTCTTTCACTTTTCAATTGGTCCTATTTTAGGAGTGAAATAACTGGCCAAAATTTTTTTTAATGTCTGAGTGAAATGTTATACTAGAACATTGCAGAGATCCAGAGGGTAAGTGGGGATACATTTAATGAAGCATTATTATAGCATGTTAAGTAAATTTCATTTTATTTGTCAATTTTGAAAGTTTTCCAAGACTCATAACATTGGAAAAAATTCAATTTAAAATCAGATACCTAGTCAATTTGCTGGTTTGTTTCTAGTACCCTCACAAACATAAAGAATATAAAAAGATTCATAAAGTAGTTTATTTCCACTTTAATTATTCCTGGTTTTCATTTTGTTTTTGAAAGGCTTTTATGATCATTGGAATTATTGAGTCCTTTTGATGTCTTCAGTAATCCCTGAAATGGATGAATATTAATACTGTCATACATATGTGTCATACATATACATACATTGTACATGTGTGTATATATATATATATCAAAATATTTTGAAATTCATTTTTGGTAAGAATTTTTAAATATAAATGCATAATATATTTTTAACACATTTGATTACATTTAATATCAACTCCCCCCCCCATCCTCTTTGAAATAGGGCAGAAGAATGTTTAAAATTTTCCATTTTCCTAGTGAACTATTTGGGAGTTAGAGAAATAATTAAAGATTATATTTTAGGCAGTATTGAGTCTGCATGAAGTGCTGGTCTCCTTATGCATCTTATTTGTCCCCCATAAAAATTACATCATTATTATGAAAAACTCATAGCATATGAGTCTGTAAATATAAATTCAAATATATGAACTACTGACTGTGTGACTTTGAACAAGTGACTTATCCTTCAGGCTCATATCCTTATTTGTAAAATGCATATTGCAAAATATAATACGTGCAATGATAACTCAGTAGTAGTTCACAGTAGGTCCTCATTAATCTTGTTGTCTTTTCTTTCTTCATATTTCTTTTAACTCTATGAAGTAAAACATGGTTACAAATAAAAATAAAGTATATGTATGTATTCCTATATGTGGTAGATGTGCACGTATATATATAATGTTTGTATATGTATATATCTAGAATAATATTGCATGTTCTTACAAAAAGTAGAAGCATCTTTTTTCTAAATACGTTAAGGATGATACTAAGATCATGTGTGCCACATCCTGCTGCTGCTAAGTCACTGCAGTTGTGTCCGACTCTGTGCAACCCCATAGACGACTGCCCACTAGGCTCCGCCGTCCCTGGGATTCTCCAGTTAAGAACACTGGAGTGGGTTGCCATTTCCTTCTCCAATGCATGAAAGGAAAAGTGAAAGTGAAGTTGCTCAGTCGTGTCCGACTCTTGGTGACCCCATGGGCTGCAGCCTACCAGGCTCCTCCATCCATGGGATTTTCCAGGCAAGAGTACTGGAGTGGGTTGCCATTGCCTTCTGCATGTGCCACATGTGATACAGAGAAAAAAAAAAATTGTAATTGAAGTTACTTTAGAAAAAATTGGTATAAAACCAGACTGAAACTTGATAAATCCTTAAATTGTATACATTTAAAAAGTTTTTAAGTGTTTGAGTTGAAGGATATACATATAGTTTAAAATAGTTATCTGGAAAATTGGTTAATTGAATCCATCGAGGTGGTAAAGCAATCTATGTGTGGAGGCCAGAAGGTAATAGCAAAACTTGAATCCAGGGTATGAATGCTGGGAAAACTTCCTTTTTAGAGGGAATAGATTAGTCATTATTGGCATGTTACTATAACAGAAAGATGAAAGTTGTGCTAAAAAAGTGTACTTCTAGATCTCCCATCTTGAATAAATGTGTTTAATAAACATAAAATTAAAAAAAAACTTTAACCCACAGAGAAATTAACTCAAATATATTCTGAAATGTGATTTCCATTTCCTTACTGACACACAATAGAAATGATTGCTGAAAATATACTGTTAGTGGAATCTTTAAATTTGGGTCCTTAGAATTAAAGATAAAAATGAGTGATTAACTCAGACATAAACAATCAGTATTTCTGTGTTGGGTATCAGAAATAATCTTTTCAAGTACTTAAAGTGTATTTAATGCTTAAGTTAAAGAGGAGAGTGAAAAAGTTGGCTTAAATATCAACATTCAAAAAAGGAAGATCATGGCATCTAGTCCCATCACTTCATGGGAAATAGATGGGGAAACAGTGTCAGACTTTATTTTTCTGGGCTCCCAAATCACTGCAGATGGTGACTGCAGCCATGAAATTAAAAGACACTTGTTCCTTGGAAGAAGAGCTATGACAAACCTAGATAGCATATTCAAAAGCAGAGACATTACTTTGCCAACAAAGGTCTGTCTAGTCAAGGCTATGGTTTTTCCAGTGGTCATGTATGGATGTGAGAGTTGGACTGTGAATAAAGCTGAGCGCCGAAGAATTGATGCTTTTGAACTGTAGTGTTGGAGAAGACTCTTATTTTTTTTAATATAAATTTATTTATTTTAATTGGAGGTTAATTACTTTATAGTATTGTACTGGATCTGCCATACATCAACATGAATCCTCCACAGGAGAAGACTCTTGAGAGTCCCTTGGACTGCAAGGAGATCCAACCAGTCCATTCTGAACGAGGTCAGCCCTGGGATTTCTTTGGAAGGAATGATGCTAAAACTGAAACTCCATTACTTTGGCTACCTCATGCGAAGACTTGACTCATTGGAAAAGACTCTGATGCTGGAAGAATTGGGGGCAGGATGAGAAGGGGACGACAGAGGATGAGATGGCTGGATGGCATCACCGACTCAATGGATGTGAGTCTGAGTAAACTCCGGGAGTTGGTGATGGGCAGAGAGGACTGGCGTGCTGTGATTCATGGGGTCGCAAAGAGTTGGACATGATTGAGCGACTGAAATGAACTGAACTGAATGCTTAAGTTGTGTACTCATAATCTAGGAGGGGTAGCAGAAACCAAATTTATTCAAATATTTAAAGATAATCTAAGATTATCCACATTTGTATGATCATTGATAAAATTAACTGTTGCTGTTGTTCAGTCACTCAATATATGTCCAACTCTTTGTAAACCCATACTGTAGCCTGCAAGGCTCCTCTGGGGTTCATGGAGTTCTCCAGTCAAGAATATTGAGAGTATGTTGCCATTAAATTAACTGTCTATATTTAATACTTAAGATGGTTTTGTTAGATTTGTAGATTGGGGAATTTGAAGACATTTACATATATTCAGACAGTTCAGTCACTCAGTCATGTCCAATTCTTTACGACCCCATGAATCGCAGCACACCAGGCCTTCCTGTCCATCACCAACTCCCAGAGTTCACTCAAACTCATGTCCATTGAGTCGGTGATGCCATCCAGCCATCTCATCCTCTGTTGTCCCCTTCTCCTCCTGCCCCCAATCCCTCCCAGCATAAGGGTCTTTTCCAATGAGTCAACCCTTTGCATGAGGTGGCCAAAGTATTGGAGTTTCAGCTTTAGCATCATTCCTTCCAAAGAAATCCCAGGGCTGACCTCGTTCAGAATGGACTGGTTGGATCTCCTTGCAGTCCAAGGGACTCTCAAGAGTCTTTTCCAACAGCACAGTTCAAAAGCATCAATTCTTTGGCACTCAGCTTTCCTCACAGTCCAACTCTCACATCCTTACATGACCACTGGAAAAGCCATAGCCTTGACTAGACAGACATTTGTTGGCAAAGTAATGTCTCTGGCTTTTCAATATACTATCTAGGTTGGTCATAACTTTCCTTCCAAGGAGTAAGCATCTTTTAATTTCATGGCTGCAAACACCATCTGCAGTGATTTTGGAGCCCCCCAAAATAAAGTCTGACATTGTTTCCACTGTTTCCCCATCTATTTCCCATGAGGTGATGGGACCGGATGCCATGATCTTCGTTTTCTGAATGTTGAGCTTTAAGCCAACTTTTCGCTCTCCTCTTTCACTTTCATGAAGAGGCTTTTTAGCTCCTCTTCACTTTCTGCCATAAGGGTGGTGTCATCTGCATATCTGATTCCAATCTTGATTCTCTCAGCAATCTTGATTCCAGCTTGTGCTTCTTTCAGCCCAGCGTTTCTCATGATGTACTCTGCATATAAGTTAAATAAGCAGGGTGACAATATACAGCCTTGACGGACTCCTTTTCCTATTTGGAACCGGTCTGTTGTTCCATGTCCAGTTCTAACTGTTGCTTCCTGATTTGCATGTAGGTTTCTCAAGAGGCAGGTGAGGTGGTCTGGTATTCTCATCTCTTTCAGAATTTTCCACAGTTGATTGTGATCCACACAGTCAAAGGCTTTGGCAGTCAATAAAGCAGAAATAGATGTTTTCTTGGAACTCTCTTGCTTTTTCCATGATCCAGCAGATGTTGGCAATTTGATTTCTGCTTCCTCTGCCTCTTCCAAAACCAGCTTGAACATCTGGAAGTTCACAGTTCATGTACTGCTGAAGCCTGGCTTGGAGAATTTTGAACATTACTTTACTAGTGTGTGAGATGAGTGCAACTGTGCAGTAGGTGGAGCATTCTTTGGCATTGCCTTTCTTTGGGATTGGAATGAAAACTGACCTTTTCCAGTCCTGTGGCCACTGCTGAGTTTTCCAAATTTGCTGGCATATTGAGTGCAGCACTTTCACAGCATCATCTTTCAGGATTTGAAATAGCTCAACTGGAATTCCATCACCTCCACTAGCTTTGTTTGTAGTGATGCTTTCTAAGGCCCACTTGACTTCACATTCCAGGCTGTCTGGCTCTAGGTGAGTAATCACACCATCATGATTATCTGGGTCATGAAGCTCTTTTTTGTACAGTTTTTCTGTGTATTCTTGCCACCTTCTCTTAATACCTTCTGCTTCTGTTAGGTCCATACCATTTCTGTCCTTTATTGAGCCCATCTTTTCATGAAATGTTCCTTTGGTATCTCTAATTTTCTTGAAGAGATCTCTAGTCTTTCCCATTCTGTTTTTTGATCGCTGAGGAAGGCTTTCTTATCTCTTCTTTCTATTCTTTGGAGCTCTGCATTCAGATGCTTATATCTTTCCTTTTCTCCTTTGCTTTTCACTTCTCTTCTTTTCACAACTATTTGTAAGGCCTCTCCAGACAGCCATTTTGCTTCTTTGCATTTCTTTTCCATGGGGATGGTCTTGATCCCTGTCCTCTATACAATGTCATGAACCTCCATCCATAGTTCATCAGTCACTCTATCTATCAGATCTAGTCCCTTAAATCTATTTCTCACTTCCACTGTATAATCATAAGGGATTTGATTTAGATCATACATGAATGGTCTAGTGGTTTTCCCTACTTTCTTCAATTAGTGTCTGAATTTGGCAATAAGGTGTTCAAAATCTGAGCCACAGTCAGCTCCGGGTCATGTTTTTGCTGACTGTATAGAGCTTCTCCATCTTTGGCTGCAAATAATATAATCAATATGATTTTGGTGTTGACCATCTGGCGATGTCCATGTGTAGAGTCTTCTCTTGTGTTGTTGGAAGAGAGTGTTTATTATCAACTTTACATTTCTTAATAAAATTATTTACTTCAGTGCAAATCCCTCAAAGTGATTTCAGAGATAGAGGAGCATTATATAGAAAAAGAAGGTTTTATAATTTTGGTTTAAAAGTAAAGCTCTAGTTTAAAAAATTTATTTCAGTAAATTGAATATTAATTTTTTATTATTTTATATATTTATGGCTGTGCTGGATCTTTGTTGCTGCCCACGTGCTTTTTTCTAGTTGCACCAAGCAGAGGGCTACTCTCTAGTTGCAGTCATGGGCTTTTCATTGTGGTGACTTCTCTTGTTCCAGAGCACAGGCTCTAGGGCTTATGGGCTTCAGTGGTTGCAGCATATAGACTCAGTAGTTCTGGCTCCCAGGTTCAATAGTTGTGGTGCACAGGCTTTAGTTGCTCTGAGGAATGTGATCTCTTCCTAGATCAGTGATCAAACCTGTGTCTCCTGCATTGGCAGGCAGATTCTTTACCACTGAGCCACCAGGGAAGCCCCAAATATCAATTTTTAGCACACAAGAAGGTAAAAAGACTTTTTGCCCCAACTTCAAATACACCAAAACACAGATTGACAGTTAGGTTCAAATATGTAATTTATGAGATAATTTCTCACACATTTAATTATGCTCTTTGATTCTTAAAACCTATTAACAACTTCCTTTGAATAAAATAGAAAAGGTTAAGATTAGCTATTTTCAATATTTTACATAATTAGCAATAAAATTAAATTTGTAAGTTGTCATCTCATAGCAAATCTGATAACTAATTGACCATCAACTTTTCCCATTATGTCATTATAATATGTAGTCTGCTTCCAATCTGGAATTATCCAGCATTACTCATGATCAGATCGTGAAGAATTTTCTTGTAGCCTTTGTCAAATTTTATTATCAGAGTAATGCTAATCCTTGAGATTATTTTTTTAAATGTTTTTGTCAACTGAAAATCAAATATCTGTAAATCTGTTTTAGTTAAATATATTAAGTTTTGGATGAATATGTCCTGACGTTGAATAAAATTTAGTGTTTGTCATATAAGAAGTTCTATTTACTATGCAAAAAGATCCACTGAGGTTCAAGAGAGGATGTTGAACTCACCTCTCCAAGGCTGGAGGATCAAGTTCAACTCTAAGAAGAGCATATGGGGAGGGAAATAATGTTGCAGTCATATGTGGAATATACATTTCTCATTAAAGATTCAAGGATTGGAGACTCAGAGATGTAAAGTAACTTTCCCCAATCACAAACTTTAGCAAGAAGCAGACCTAAATAGGTTTTGTACTATATACAGGTAACTTCCTTAACAGTTTGACTTTATTTTTGAGATTAAAATTGAGAGCAATAATAATATTCTCATGAATCCTCATGAAATGTAAATATTCTCATGGGTGCTGAAGTATTTATTGGACAGTTATATTTAGTTACAAAACAGTTTTTTACAGCCTCAGACTTTATCTATCAGCTTAATGTATGTTTGTTGTTGTTTTTGTTAATCACTAAGTTGTGTTCCACTCTTGTGACCCCATGGTCTGTATCCCACCAAGCTCTTCTGTCCATGGAATTTCTCAGGCAATAATACTGGAGTGGGTTGTCATTTACTTCTACAGGGGTTCTTCCTGATGCAGGGATGGAACCCGCATCTCTTGCATTGGCAGGCAGATTTTTTTTTTTTAAACTTTACATAACTGTATTAGTTTTGCCAAATATCAAAATGAATCCGCCACAGGTATACATGTGTTCCCCATCCTGAACCCTCCTCCCTCCTCCCTCCCCATTCCATCCCTCTGGGTCGTCCCAGTGCACCAGCCCCAAGCATCCAGTATCTTGCATCGAACCTGGACTGGCAACTCGTTTCATACATGATATTTTACATGTTTCAATGCCATTCTCCCAAATCTTCCCACCTTCTCCCTCTCCCACAGAGTCCATAAGACTGTTCTATACATCAGTACAGCACTGTTTATAATAGCCAGGACATGGAGGCAGGCAGATTTTTTACTGCTGAACCACCAGGGAAACTCTAATATATGTTTGCTGCTGCTGCTAAGTCACTTCAGTCATGTCCAACTCTGTGCAACCCCATAGACGGCAGCCCACCAGGCTCCCCCATCCCTGGAATTCTCCAGGCAAGAACACTGGAGTGGGTCGCCATTTCCTTCTCCAATGCATGAAAGTTGTTTACCATAATACAATTATACAACTCTGTATGATTATGATAGGAGGTACTACTCTGGTGAACAAATTGTGGAACAAATGTAACTAAAACTGTTAAGCGTAAAATGAATAGGTAGCAGCAGAAATAAATTGATATATGAGAATAGGTGACCCATAGACATTAGTCCACTGTATTGAGTGAATGAATGTCAGTTCACCAGATGAATTAGGTCAAAGGAGGTCAAATAGGAGCTTTTACTGCACTTGAAAATTTAAGCAGTCACAACATTAATTCAAATACTTAGAAACATTATGTAAATCACATGTACAAGAAGTTATATTCTGTATATAGGGAAGCTTCATTAATTGTGTGTCTGTATGTATGTGAAGAAATGGTCCTTGATAACTGTTTTAAGTCTTTCTCTTTACTAAAGGGTCAAGCCTTCTTTTGATGGTTAGACAGCTTCCTATATCTTCTTGGGTTGACTGGAAAATAGTGTCATTCATATCTGTGCATAAATTGAACATTATGACCCAACTGTCATGTAACAGGAGGAATCATCTGTCTTTCCTTTTTTGAGTCAAGGGATTTTGGCAAGAACATAATATTCCCTTCAAAATCAGTTTGTTCCCTTGACTTTTTTTTTTTTTTATGGACTCTATTTATCTGCTTCTGCCTCTTCCACAGTCTTTGGGCCTCCAGACTGATTAGATCCTAATTCTTTTGGCATGCTGTCAACATATCCCACTCAGAATAACTATTAAACCTTTGCTTTTGCTACTCGTCTGCAATTTTGTTTCCCTTTCTGTGCACCATGTCTCTGCTCTGTGATTTTCACCTATTTTTGCCTCAGGCTGTCTCCTGACAGTGTTACCACCTCCCTCTATGAATTTGTTGCTTCTTTGCCCAAGTAATTTATTTATGTCCCCTTCTTTCTTTCCCCATCCCACTTCAATTTATGATCCCAACTACTAACTTTTTATGTATACGTTCTTTTGTTTCGTTTCAATTCACCATGAATATTTTTAAAAGATTAGACATTTTATTTTCTCTCAAATATATAAACAGTACACTTTTCAAGATTAAAAGGCTTCACATGTAAATACTCATGTTGCAACTACAATAACCCAGTAACCAATTATTAAGAGGAAGATCTCCTTTTCTATTTAGCAGAAACATTGAATGCTTCAAATGTTGCTAATGTAAGCTAAATCATTCATTCAGATTTTTTTCTTCAACTTGAATAGTTTTTGACACTGGTAACAGTTAAAACTGCAATTTAAACAGGTTTTCAGTATTATGTATTAGCTAGTATACAGATTTTATTCAAAGATGTGTATGTGTTCTCAGGAAATTAATCCAGGGATACTGCCAAAAAAAATGGATTCTCTATTGTTTTGCGTTAATACAAATTCTTTCAAAGGAAAGTATAATGAAGTCATAAATGCAGTTGAAAATAATTGATTAAATCTTTCCCTTTTATCCAATAACTGAAATAAGCGTTTGAGAACTAAGAAAACTTTTAAGAATTGAACTAAGCTGATGGCTTTGAGTACTTATTTTACTTAGAATAAAGGATGGTTGAACAGATGTTCTCAATTGTCTTATTTCCACCATTTTTAGAGGAACTCTGTATGTTTTATTATTCAGTTCACTACTAAGGAAGTAGTTTTCTTCTGCGTTACATGGGAGGAAATGTAATTGAATTACCAGGAGAGTTGAATCTGAAATGAAATTAGATTAGTGCGTAGGAAGTTTATTAAGAAATGTTCATGTATTCACCACCTATAGAAGGAATAGAAAAAGGACAGAGCAGGACTGGAATGGGGGAAAAAAATCAAACAAACTGCAATTTGCTAGAGTATTAATGAAGATCCCAGCTGATCACCTGGAAATGAGGATAATTGTTAGAAAGTACACCAACCTGGGATAAGAAGACTAGACTTTTGTGCTATATTGAGCAATCCTGGTAAAGAGAGTTGACCTTGCAAGAGGCAATTCTTATTAGCAAAAGAGATATTGGAGGACTTTAAGGGGAATCTGGACAGCAAATCCCACCATAAGCTAAAGAAATAATTACTCAAAGTTAAATAAAAATACTTTAAGAAAAATTGTACATCATTGTACAAAGACAGCATCAATCATTTAATATTGTGTAGATCTTATATCTTTGACACACTTAGACTAATATTCTATTTTCTCTCTTCTCTTCTCCTTCCTCCTTCCCTGTTCCTCACTTCCCCCTCTGTTTCTCCACTTGTTCTCTCTCTGTTTGTTCATATTTCCATGAAAACATTTTATGATACACATTTAAAAAAACATATACCAGATTGAACGGACTTTTACAGTGAACAACTATGTGTTGACCACTTACACTTTTTAAAATTTACCTTTTATACACATCAGGTAATGTTCACTTTTTTGTTGTTGGTCAATTTGTACCTTCTGAGAAATTTACAGAGTAGTATGTCTTCTTCAGACTGCTACACAGAATATAATAAAGTGGCTAGCTTATAAACCACAGAAATTTATTTCTCACAGTTGTGGAGGGTGGGAAGTCTAAGATTCAGTTCAGTTAGGTTCATTTCAGTCACACAGCTGTGTCTGACTCTTTGCAACCCCATGAATTGCAGCATGCCAGGCCTCCCTGTCCATCATGAACTCCCAGACTTGACTCAAACTCACATCCATCGAGTCAGTGATATGATCCAGCCATCTCATCCTCTGTCATCCCCTTCTCCTCCTGCCCCCAATCCCTCCCAGCATCAGAGTCTTTTCCAATAAGTCAACTCTTCCCATGAGGTGGCCAAAGTACTGGAGTTTCAGCTTTAGCATCATTCCTTCCAAAGAAATCCCAGGGATGATCTCCTTCAGAATGGACTGGTTGGATCTCCTTGCAGTCCAAGGGACTCTCAAGAGTCTTATCCAACACCATAGGTCAAAAGCATCTATTCTTCAGCGTTCAGCTTTCTTCACAGTCCAACTCTCACATCCATACATGACTACTGGAAAAACCATACCCTTCACTAGACGGACCTTTGTTGGCAAAGTAATGTCTCTGCTTTTGAATATGCTGTCTAGGTTGGTCATAATTTTCCTTTCAAAGAGTAAGTGTCTTTTAATTTCATAGCTGCAAACACCATCTGCAGTGATTTTGGAGCCCCCAAAAATAAAGTCTGACACTGTTTCCACTGTTTCCCCATCTATTTCCCATGAAGTGATGGGACCAGATGCCATGATCTTCGCTTTCTGAATGTTGAGCTTTAAGCCAACTTTTTCACTCTCCTCTTTCATTTTCATCAATAGGCTTTGGAGTTTCTCTTCACTTTCTGCCATAAGGGTGGTGTCATCTGCATATCTGAGGTTATTGATATTTCTCTCAGCAATCTTGATTCCAGCTTTTGCTTCTTCCAGCCCAGCGTCTCTCATGATGTACTCTGCATACTAAGTTAAATAAGCAGGGTGACAATATACAGCCTTGACATACTCCTTTTCCTATTTGTAACAGGTCTGTTGTTCCATGTCCAGTTCTAACTGTTGCTTCCTGACTTGCATGTAGGTTTCTCAAGAGGCAGGTCAGGTGGTCTGGTATTTCCATGTCTTTCAGAATTTTCCACAGTTTATTGTGATCCACAAAGTCTAAGATTAAGGCACTTTTTTCGAGTCTATTGTTTTGGTGTCTGGTGACGGTAGATATTCTTCTTTGATGGCCTTATTCTCACTGTAACCTCACATGGTGAAAGGGCAAAGGAGATTTTAATGTCTTTTCTATACAAGCACTAGCATACATAAGGGCTCCACATTTGTTACCTAATCACCTTGCAAAAGGCCCCCACTTTTTAATACTGTCCTCTTTAGAGTTAAAATATCCACATTTGAACTGGGGGGACATACTCAGCATTTTGTCCCTGACCATCCAAAATCTGCATTTTTTCCTAAGTAAGATATACTTATTCCATCCTAAAAACCAAAAGTCTTAACTAATTTCAGCACCCATTCAAAATAAGTACATGATTCATCTAATATCTAATATTTTCTAAATTCAGCATAGGTAAACCCATGGTATGGTTTTTCCATTAGTCATGTATGGATGTGAGAGTTGGACCATAAAGAAAGCTGAGTGACAAAGAACTGATGCTCTGAACTGTGGTGTTGGAGAAGACTCTTGAGAGTCCCTTGGACTGCAAGGAGATCCAACCAGTCCATCCTAAAGGAAATCAGTCCTAAATTTTCATTGGAAGGACTGATGCTGAAGCTGAATCTCCAATACTTTGGCCACCTGATGCAAAGAACTGAGTCCCTGGAAAAGATCCTGATGCTGGGAGACATTGAAGACAGGAGAAGAAGAGAATGACAGAGGATGAGATGGTTGGATGGCATCACTGACTTGATGGACATGAATTTAAGCAAGCTCCAGGAGTTGGTGATGGACAGGGAAACCTGCCGTGCTGCTGTCTGTGGGGTCACAAAGAGTCGGACATGACTGAACTGAACTGAACTGAAAACTCAAGGTATGATTCATTCAGAGGCAACTTGCTTTCTAGCTGTGAATCTGTGAATTCAAATATGTTATGTGCTTTCAAAATACAGTGGTGCAGGAGGCAGAGGAGAGGCACTCCCATACCAAAAGGGGGAAATAGGAAAGAAGAAAGCATGTGGAGTTCAAAGTGGCTGTGGGGAAGTCTTAACTTCTAGATCAATGAGTCATTGTTGGATTTCCCAGTGTAAGCATTCCTGACTCTGTAAATAAGACCTCTAGGCCAGCAGAATATAAATTGCTCTGGAACAGGAAGCAAACATTTTACTAATGGGACGCTAGGGTTGGTGAGTGATACCACTTCCATTTCTACTTCTTGATCCTTGGACCTATGAATCCTGGCTATGGGAGAAACAATATCATATATTGGACACTGATTCAAAGACTATAAAGCTTTTTGGCAAACCTTGTTCCTGGCCAGCAAGGTATTGCCACTTATATGATGCTGTAAGACTTCAAAAGACCCTTCCAATAGCTGCTTCAGGTTGGTGGGGATATGGAAAGACCAGTGAGTTCCATGAACATGGACTCACCACCTCACTTTGGCTGTGACGCGAGTTCCTTGATCAGAAACAATGTTCTGTGGAATAACATTGTGGTAAATAAGGCATCCTTGTAAGTTCAAGACTGATAGTCTGGGCAGAAGCATTCCATGCAGGAAAGACAAAACCATATCCAGTGTGCCTACTTCATCAAGGGTAAATACTAACAATGCCATAATGGAGCTTTCAAATGTAATTAATCTGCCCTCAAGTAGCTGGCTGATGACCCTGGGAAACTGTGCCATATTGGTTACTCTGTTAATCTTGGTTACTGGCAGATTGAACACTTACTAACCATAGCTAAATTCCTATTAACTTTCAGCTCCCTCTTATTAACAAATGATACTCTGTAAGGATGAGAATTCAACTTGGACTATAATTCAGCTCATCACAGGATGAGGTTCTGCATTTGATTTGTATAAATTTCACTCTGTGCAGGAGATTAGCTTCAGAGCATATCCAGAAGCTCTTAAGTCATTTTGGGGTATTTGAGATGGGAATTCAAGCTCTGAGTTTAACCTTTCCTTTTACTACTTTGTTCAGTAACATTAATAGTGTTGACCTAAAACAAATAGACTGTCAGTTATTTCTACAGCAAAAACTGCTTTATTCAGGATCAGCAGAGAATTACAATTGGGGGACTGCAACCATGTGAGCCAAGCACAATTTTTTTTCCAAAAATAGAGAGGAGAATCCTTTTATAGAGGGGAAAAGGAAGTTGGGAGCACAATAGCAAACAGAGTCCATTGGAGAAATTGAGAGTTCAAAGTTTAGTGGTTTTTCTTCAGCTAATTGGAGAAGGCAATGGCAACCCACTCTAGTGTTCTTGCCTGGAGAATCCCAGGGACGGGGAGCCTGGTGGGCTGCCATCTATGGGGTCGCACAGAGTCAGACACGACTGAAGCGACTTAGCAGCAGCAGCAGCAGCTTCAGCTAATTTGTGAGAGTCTTATTTTGCTGAGTTCTTGTCAGGCGAAGAGTCTCTCATCTTCCTGTTGGGTTCTGCAGTGGTTGTATGGTGTGACAGCTCCTCCCTCTTCTCTCCTGGATTTATTTAATTCCGGTTTCTGCTATTTGTTTTTTATAGAAGCAACCAACCAAAGTCATTATCTTCTTTTAGTTTCTAAAAATGGTATTGCCTCTTATGATTGGTAGATTAGGAATATCCAGTACAGATTGTTGGAGTAACTATTAATTATCAGCACTCTTTTTCCTACTGGAAATAGATTCATTAGCCTCCTTAAATCTGATCATATTAGAGAGGTAATTCCAGGAACTCCAGAACCAATTCAGAAAACTCATCCTTAAAATTTAGTTCCTCTACCACCACTCTCATTAACAAAGTCCACGTTTATCCTAGAGGACAGTTTCTTGTACCTAAAGTTCCCTCATGCTTCTTTTTTAAATTCAATTCTACCTCTGCCCCCAGACCCTAGCAATCACTGATCTGTTTTCCATTACTACTGTTTTGCTTTTTCGAGAATGTCATAAGTAGAATTTTGCAGGCTGTCATCTTTGAGTTTGACATCTTTCATTTAACATAATGCTTTGAGGTTATCCATCTTTTCTGTTTCTAAAAATAGTTTGTTCCTACTCAATACTGTGTTTCTTTCAAATGAAAGTCATTTGGCAATGAAGACTCAGAAATGTAATTTGCAGCCTCCTAACTTTGCCTAGCATTAATGATTTGTGCATACAACCAAGAGAAGTTAGTGAGAGACAACAGAAACATAAATTGTTCAATAGACATTAAATAATTTGATTAAATATGTGGACAAATAAATCTGATATCAAGTATTTCAATATACGATTTCACTCTTATTAAGTGTAAAGATTTAGGGTGAGCACATGCATATTTTCAGAATTTTCATATAGAAGAGGGATTATGTTACTTTCATATGCTCAAAGTGAGAATGGAATTGATTGTTGTGGTATGAACAGTGGGTGTACATAAGTAGAATTTTTTTGGAGATAGTTTGACTGAAAATAATAAGCTGTTTTCTAACATTTCTAACAGTAAAGTTTGTTGAGCAGAATACCATGTACCAGTCCCAATAGAGGACTCAACAAACATTGGTATCAGAGCTATTAAGGAAAATACTTGCAGTTAATCATTGGATGAAATGATGCTTTGGTTACAAAGAAAAGAGAGAGCAAGATCAGCTTCAACAGTGAGCATCATTTCCTCGTGGCCAGGGAGTCTTTTGTGGTAGCCATTGCAGGGCAATTTCCACCCCTCTCACATTGCAATGAAAGGAACCTTGCTAAAGACAGATATAGCAGTGGGCTGGCCAGGTGGCACATTATGTATAAGCTTTAAGTTATAAGAAAAGAGCACTCATTTAATCTAAAACGGGGAAAGACATCACTACACAAGATGATAGGCATAGCACAGTCTGTGCGGTTCTTTAGCTCTTGGTATCAAAATGTTCCAGGTCCCAGGCCATGGACCTTGGACCCTCTTATGCATCTGAGTGGTGACAAAGACCTGCTCAGGAATGTGTCTGGCTTTCACAACAGTCGCAGAAGTCCAGGGTAATTGGTGCTATTAAGAGTCCATAATAAGTGGCTGTGAGGCAGAGCTATTTTAGAAGAGATTCTAGGATTAATTGGTTTAATTAATAGATGGTAAAATCCCTTTTACTTCTGACACGCTGAAACTTGTATGAAGATATTGAAAACCATGGAGTTTTCATTTCAAAAGTAACTGGGATTCAGAAGTAAGTGATTTTGTAATGACTGTAAGTTATGGCACATCTATCTATGCATACATGCCCAAATAATAGAATAGCCTGTGTATGCACATGGGTATGTGTGTATGCATGCACATGTATAGTTTTTTCACTAAAGGCGAAACTTGTTCCCAATGTGGGAATCTTAATAATATATTCTTCTATTTTTCATGATAAACTATTAACACTTACTTTTCATTTAAACCGTTTGATGACTTCAAGAATTTGCAGTGTGTTTTATCTGAAATGCCCACATCTTTTACTAATTGGTGAGCTCATATATATCATTCAAGAATCAAGTCAAATGTCTACTATTTCTTGAAGCCTTCCAAAGACTGTCTTCCTAATCTCGAGGTGAAGATATTCAATATTTTTATCTTGTTTCCTGTTTCATTATATTTATTTGATTAAATTTATATTTCATAATTTTCACAATAAACTACGGGACTGAGAGAGACAAAGATATCTTCCTCTACATTTGGTATAGTGGCACCTAGCATGGTGCCCAGAATTTAAAAATCCACAAAAGTTTTTGAGTGACTGAGCTAATAATGCAACAATGACTAAAGTGATAATCTAATACATATTGCTTACCTAGCATAATTTATTCCATATTTCTGCTTAAAAATGTGTGCTTTGGGTCACAGTATTTCCATTTTGTACTTTCTTTCAACGTCTAAATTGGTAGTAAGTATCATATTTTGAGGTACAAGTTCTCCAGATTTTTATTCCTGTTCTCTCTGCCTGTGGCATTTATACTACATTGCCAGCTATCACATTTCTAACCCAAGTCCTGAGATTGCACAATGCATGGTTTCCATCTAAAATGAGAAATTGTCTGTTGTTTATCTGTGTGCACCATTTTCCTATAATAGGGTTACTATTAATTTTCATAATGATCATTTGAACATAAATGGAGGTTTTTATTACTGAGCATATTTTAAAATATTTTTTTCTTTGTTGATTTCTGAGGGTGAGCATCTGGTGTATTGTTCTTCAGCTCTGGCTATCATGTTATTTAAAGGGCTCTGTGGCATAAGGGTGGGAGGGCAATTCAGAATTTCTTTCAATGCATTTCCCACAAATATCATCACCATATGCAGACTGTGTATTAGATAAGGCAAGTTAGTCATGTAGTGAATTATAACGAGTAAGCTGATAGACATTCTGACACTCAGAGAAAGTAAAGAATAAAATAGTCAGCTGAAAAAAGGCTAACTGATATTTTGCACTTATTTTTAAAACAATGTAGAAAAAATCAGCATATATTTAAAACATATTGCTTAAGACAAATATCAATACTATAATTCTACTTATTAAAGTATTAGATTTTATACATTTAAAACCATTTTAACACTTCATATATAGTATTATATAATTAGAATTGGCAATATTTTATCTTGAGACACATTTATTTTTGTCTTGCTAGGAACCTACATCCCCAAAATGGAAGTAGAAATACTTTTTTAATATGTAATCTCATAAAATCTATTGTATAGCTAAAAATGCCCAGAATTAATCTATTTATTGCTGTAATAAAATAAATGTTCATACTAAACAGATGTTAATAAACAAATAGGTTCAAGGCATAGCATTAGACATTGAAGATTCAAAGATGAATGTGCCATACTAAATTGAACAAAGATTCAATAAACTTAATGTAACACCTTTAGATTTGTTATGAGAAAGGTAAGTACTAGGGGAAAATAAAAAAGAGAAATTTATTGCTTCAGGACAAACAAATTAAGTTATAGTTTAAAGAGCAGATCACATTTGGGCTTGAGCAGCTGGGAACAAAGCAAAACAAAAAATAAAAGCAGGGTTTCCCACCAGTGTTGTGTAGATGGATTAACAAATTGCCCAAAGTGAGTGAAGCATTTGATAAAGGGAGTGGTGGGAAGACTGCTTGAGAGATAGTGAACAGATTATAGTTATCATAATGAGGAGTCCAAAGAGCTTCCAGGGGCTTATTCTGAACTGGGTAATAAAGATCTGAGTTGCTTTAAAAGAATCATTTTGGTAACCATGTATAAGATAGCTTTGATTGGGAGAAGGAAGGAGTGGTGATGTTAAAGGCAAGCACTCTTTAAGAACATATCTAGCAGACCAGAACTGAAGAATTGAGCCTAAGGGTGCAATACTAGTACAATGGAAAGGCAGCCACAGAATTGAATAATCTTTTTGGTCCTTAGAATGGATAATCAGTTCTTCACATGGCAGTTAGGATTTTTGGTTGTTTAGTTTTTTCAACTTCAGTAGTATAATAATAATGCCTGGCTTGAAACAAAATGAACTTGTGCACTCTCTGGCCTCTGCTTCTCTTACCTCATTTCAATCACACTTGTGAGGTCCAGGGATATTAGCATGGGCTTGATTGAACCATATCATTCCCTCCCCAGGATCTCTAACATACTGGCCTCCCTGGAAGAACTCCAAACACCACCTTCTCTCCTCAGAACCCCTTTCTCATACCTTCATGTATTTTCTTGCATGTTGCTTTTTTCAAAGATTTCTTCCCTCCTCATCCAATGTAAATTTCTTATGTTAAGATATCTTATTTTGTTTTTTTCTTAGGATTTACTCTAATTTACAACTGTTTATGTCTATGTTTGCTTTAATAATATCTAGTTCCCTTACTACACTTTATTGCACTTTTGTTTACAGTCCATAATTGCATTGTGTAACCAAAACTTAGTTCCACAGTTGATAAAATTTAAATAAGCATTAAATAAATGTCCCATGGATATTAAATGAGTAAATGATATACCAAAGTTACCATGAGGAATGGGTTTTGGAGACAAGAATGTGAGTTTGATTCTGAATATCTGGACTATGAGGTGTTTACGTCCTCATCTTCATCATTGTTCTAATCAACCCCACCATGATCTGAGCATTTCCTATAAGTGAACCAAGGGCTCTACATACAAGTTTCTATTTAATCTCACAGTATTGAATAAATAAGATATAGAGGTTATGTAATAATCCTAAGATTAAAAAACTAGAAACTGAGAGATTGTAATTTAAATTCAGGGTTTTCTAACTCAAAATCCCACTGTTCTTACTGCTGTGATATAATGTTAATGTTTTAAGATCATCTAAACCTACAAAATATATTGTTCCTTGAAATTATGCAAACTAGAGAAAAGATAGAAAAATTATTAGCAATTTAGAGCAAAATATTAATTTATAGGCAACATTTATACCAATTATACAGTAACTTTTATTATAGAAGTATTGTGTGAATTAATGTCAATGGTTAAAATCAAAATTCAAATAATTGGATAAATAGGGTATATGTTCAAGGCCAGTCCAGGAAAGGGGTATTCCTGAGTGTGTCTTTTTGCCAGAGATTTTTTTACTCCACTCTGTGCCTTTTCTTGTGTGGGCTTTTTCCTTTCTTTGTCCCTTTCACAAGCTTTTTCCTTTTATTTATTTGCCCTCCGCATGGTTCTTCTATTCACCACTTTCTCTGACTGCCATCTGGGACCCTGTTTCACTATTCTAATTACCTAACAGATTTAAGTTCTCCATTACAACTTAAAGTATGCAGATTATTTTATTTGCTTCAAGCATACAGGAGTTAGCACATAGTTCCACAGAGTATACATGATTCTCTTAATTCACTTAATATATTTTCTGTGCACTCTCTAATGACTGACTAACTTCCAGAACCCTATGTTCACTGCCGTATTTTTCCAAATTGAAGACATTTGTTATGCTCCAATAATAAAAAAGGATGTAGAATTTATGTCATCAGAAAAAGATGGCATCATTTAAACTGCAGCTTCAGTTCAGATCAGTTCAGTGACTCAGTCGTGTCCGACTTAGTGCGACCCCATGAATCACAGCACTCCAGACCTCCCTGTCCATCACCAACTCCAGGAGTTCACTCAGACTCACCTCCATCGAGTCAGTGATGCCATCTTGCCATCTCATCCTCTGTCATCCCCTTCTCCTCCTGCCCCCAATCCCTCCCAGCATCAGAGTCTTTTCCAATGAGTCAACTCTTTGCATGAGGTGGCCAAAGTACTGGAGTTTTAGCTTTAGCATCATTCCTTCCAAAGAAATCCCAGGGCTGATCTCCTTCACAATGGACTGATTGGATCTCCTTGCAGTCCAAGGGACTCTCAAGAGTCTTCTCCAACACCACAGTTCAAAAGCATCAATTCTTCGGCACTCAGCCTTCTTCACAGTCCAACTCTCACATCCATACATGACCACAGGAAAAACCATAGCCTTGACTAGACAAACCTTTGTTGACAAAGTAATGTCTCTGCTTTTGAATATGCTGTCTAGGTTGGTCATAACTTTCCTTCCAAGGAGTAAGCGTCTTTTAATTTCATGGCTGCAGTTACCATCTGCAGTGATTTTGTAGCCCAAAAAAATAAAGTCTGACACTGTTTCTACTGTTTCTCCTTCTATTTCCCATAAAGTGATGGGACCAGATGCCATGATCTTCGTTTTCTGAATGTTGAGTTTTCACACTAAAAGTAAGAAAAATATAATCCTCTTCCACAGCTCAAATTTTTAACATTGGTAATTTTTCAGTTTATGTTGTCTAAGTACCATCAAAGTCTTGCTTAGCCAATATTCTTCACAATCCCAATTAAATTATTTAAACATGACCTAAGTCATTAGATAGCACAGTATTATAAATATGAAAGAAAGAAAAAATATGCTTTTTTTCCTTCCTCTCAAATCATAGGCATAAACAGAGGTTTCAGGCCATATTCTGTATTGATTCAACATTATACTTTTGGAGATAGCAACAGCAAAAGCATAGATATGCAAATATACTGCAAAAGTTCATAAATTTTTTACACAGTAGATATAAAATTGTTGAATGACAGAGTCATAGGCTGCTACAGCCAGCAGGGATGTTTGATAATGTGTAATGTGATAGATGAAGTAACACAAAATCAATGATTTCCATGTAGCCAGGAGTTTTTTTCAGGCTATACTCAGCCTCAATTTATTACATTGCCAAAAGGTGAAGTTGTTGATGAACTCATTTGACAGTGCCATTTAAACAGAGAAGGGGACTGGTATAGAGAAATTAGCACATAGACTGAGAATGTTGAGGCAAAAGCAATTGCAGCGGGCCTTTTTAGTGTACCTGAAGGACGGATGACCACCTCATGTCCTAAGACTGATTGCCTTGATTTGCTTATTAGCTCTTAAAACTGCAGTAACCAGAGGTAGAGAAAGGCTAAAAGAAAAAACTCTCTGCAAATGCACTGAATGAAATTTGTGGACCAATGAAGGTTACCGAAATGACATACAAAGAGACTTTTTAAAAATTTACAAGATATTTAACGCTTGTTGATAATGCATCTCACTGCATAGTGGAGACTTGTTCCGTTAGGCTTTTTATTTATTGTGTTTTTATGAATTTTTCAGCTTTATAAAAATAGGTATGAATTATTTTTCAAAATTTGAAGTTTTTGTTTAGCAGATTTTTGTTATCTTATTTGTATCTTTTGATTTTATTTGTAAAGGAAAAGCAGAAAATTATCAAGAATAGAGGGTATAGAGAAAGGGAAACATTCTAAAGGAATAAAAAGAAGCAGCTCATGAAATTATACTTGACAAAATTTTGTCCAGGTACTTGGGGATGAAAATCTGGGCATTAATATCAGAACTACACTAAATATCATTCTTAATTTTCTAAGTGAAATTTGTAAAGTTGACTAGTTTGTATATAATTTAGCCTTGAATGTGATTGAATTACACATCAAATAAATATTCTCTACATTAAAAAGTAGCTATTCAAGTGGAAGCCTCCTTTATGTACTGTTAGATTGATTAACGCCCATAATTTAGGGGGATGGTATTATTTGTTTAGGAGTCTTTTGTTATATGAGTGTGTAGAAGCTGTCAGGTCCTAGAGGAGGGCATGGCAACCCACTGCCTGATTGCCTGGAGAATCACATGGACCAAGGAGCCTGACAGGCTACACAGTCCATAGGGTTGCACAGAGTCAGACTGGAATGAAACGACTTAGTATGCATGCATACCCAGATATATGAACAAGAATATGTTCCATAAAACAATTACAGTTTGGGGTATGGTTTCAACAGAGGTGAGTTTGCTTCAGCAATATTTAGTAAGCCTTATTTTCTGCCCAGGGATGTTGTTCTGTTACACAAGCATGGCGGCCAAGGTATCAGCCATTGTAAGCAATCCAGCCACTTAATCCATCAAATACAAACACTATATAATAAAAATATCTCTTCTTTAGAACTCTTCCAAACTTTCTGTGAATGGGTTCTTTCATGTAGCAAATATTTTATGTACCATCACCAGATGCAGTATTAATGGGAACTCAATATAAGCAAATCAACTAAGTGCCAAAATGTTCTCTATTATATCATGCTAATAATTATATGGTCTATAAAACTGATTTACTTTTTACAACATTCTGTGTATCCTATGAAAATTCTTTGGTTAATGCTAAAAGTAGAATAAATCACTATCTAAAAAACTTAGCATTTGCCTATTTCTATGTTTATGAGGATGAACTAGTTCTCTAAATCTTTCAAAATTCTGGGAGGATGTATTAGACATCTTAATAGTTAAATTCTCTATGTAATATCTGGATATGAAAAATAATCTAAGAGCACTCCTGACCAGCTCTATCACAATGAGGAAAAATTAGCATCAAAGAGCCAATACGGTCCCTTTTATATTATATCATCTGGATGCCTGAACTATAGAGAACTCTGGGGAGTAATTAAATTTCCATACCTTATGTGGAGTGGCCATTAAAGAAGATAGTGCTATTTGTGGACCAGTTAGAAAGACATGGGCTTATGCCTC
Source organism: Bubalus bubalis (assembly GCF_019923935.1). Lineage (NCBI taxonomy): Eukaryota > Metazoa > Chordata > Mammalia > Artiodactyla > Bovidae > Bubalus > Bubalus bubalis. The sequence continues at coordinate 48,858,726 of NC_059173.1, forward strand.
TTTCCTTTGTAATTCTATGGGTTTGCAAGGAGTTGTGATTTGAAATTCATCAATATAAAGTTTTTTCTTGTATCAAATGTGTAGTGGATATTATACACAGTATCAGTAACAGTAGAAAGAATGGAGTTTAGTATAAATCAAACAGAGACTGCATTCTGGAACTCATATTATTAGACTTTGTAGTTTCCTATTTCATTTTTAGCTGCTTATATTAAAAGTTTGAGACTAAATTATATGAATTCTCAGATGATACAAATACACTAAGAAAATCTTTGAAACACTTTCCAAACAACATTAACTCTTTCAAGCTATTTAGTTAGTTTTTATTGAAGTGTTAAAAGGAAATCTGTGGCTTGAAATAAATGAAACCTATCTAATAATTTAAAAGAAACTTAGAATGTTAAAAAATACTTGAAGATGAGATATGAAAGGATGAGATAAATAAAACCAGGTGACTCAACTGGAAACAAAAAATTTAGAACTAACGCATTATGTTTACAACAGATTTATAGAGTTCCCCCATTTAAAAGGGTCTTAAACAAAGTGTGTTGAAGTACCTAGTAGTAGAGCTTAGGGTTTCCTTAGCTACCTTCTTTTTTCAGTAGTTTTCTCAATGCAGTCTTTCTAGCTGTTTATACTGAATTGTCTTCTAAGGCTCTGTTTCCACTAAAGATTCCTTATTCCCTCAGTCAAAGAAGAGGTGTACCTGATCATATTGTCATGCAATACCTTATACATTAGTTTGGAATTTATCATCAACCTCTCTGTATAATATAAACAGAAGCTTCAAATATAATCAACAACTAAAATGTAGAACCAAGAAAACAGGACTTATACACTCCTAGGAGAGATTAGTGTCAACTGAAATAATCTGTGAAGATAGCAGGAAGGAAATACTTGGGACAGGTCCTGAAAAAAATGCTGAGAAGCATATTCTTAGCATAAAAGTCACTTGAACCTGCCTATATTATTGTTAAAAGTTCAGAAAACTAAGATCATGTCATCTGGTCCCAATACTTCATGGCAGATAGATGGGGAAACAGTGGAAACAGTGACATACTTTATTTTGGGGGCTCCAAAAACACTGCAGATGGTGACTGCAACCATGAAATTAAAAGATGCTTACTCCTTGGAAGAAAAGCTATAACCAAGCTAGACAGCATATTGAAAAGCAGAGACATTACTTTGTCAACAAAGGTCCATGTAGTCAAGGCTATAGTTTTTCTAGCAGTCACGTATGGATGTGATAGTTGGACTGTGAATAAAGCTGAGCACCAAAGAATTGATGCTTTTGAACTATGTTGGAGAAGACTCTTGAGAGTCCCTTGGACAGCAAGGAGATCCAACCAGTCCATCCTAAAGGAAATCAGTCCTGAATACTTACTGCATGTCTTTCTTTTCCTGTGTGTCTCCTTTTCTACTCTCACAGACCACTTCTGACTCTGGTCTCCAAATGCATAATTTCCCACTACAACAAGTAATTTTCTCACATCAATGGGTGTTGTAGAATTTATTTCAGTTATGACACTATCTACCTGGTATTAGCATCAGATCCTATGGATTAAAGGCTCAGTCCACAAGACTATTCCCCACTTCAGATGCCAGTCTCTCAAGTACTCAAAACTTCTGTCTAACTTGGCTACAAATCAGAGGTTCCCATGACCTACTCACGCTTGGATTCAATTATTTGCTAGAGCAGCTCACAGAAATCAGGGAAACATGTTTATCAGTTAATTAAAGACTGATAAAGAATGCAGGTGAACAGCTAGATGAAGAGATATACAGGGTGAGGTCTGAAGGGTCCTGAGCATAGGAGTTTCTGTCCCAGTGGAGTTGAGATGCCACACCCTCCTAGTGTGGATGTGTTCTCCATCCTAGAAATTCTCCAGATCCTCTACTGTTTGGATTTTATGGAAGAGTCCTCATGTAGACATTTTCAACTATTAACTTCATTTTTAGCCTCTCTTCCCTCTCTGCAGAACAGGGGTTGGGGCTGAACATTCCAACCTAATCATGATTTGGTCTTTCTGGTGACCAGTCTCCATCCAGGAGCCCACTTAGAGTGTCTTATTAGAACAGAAGATGCTGTTAGTACTCATAGGAATTTATAAGGGTTGTAGGAGCGCTGTGTCAGAAATGAGGTAGAAGACCAAATATTGCAAGACATATTTCTATTTTTTTAAACATAATATTTAGTTTGTTGTGTATAAATTATAATATAATACATTAATTACAAAAACTAAATTATTAATTATTCTCCCTCATATAACTCAATGCATTCATATTTATTTTTATTTTAAAAAATCATTATATTCACTTCTCAATTTCCTTTCATCATTGGTGTGTTTCTAGAACCCCAAGCATTCTTACTAAAAGTTTTCTTTGCATCCTTCTTTGTTTATACATACATTATATAAATGTTTATTAAATTTATATAACTTTATCATATATTAGATATTAATTTATTAAAATATTGCTCTTAATTTGCCAATGGGAATTGACATCAAAAACTTATATCACCATGAAGTAGCTGAATATTATCCTATATTAAAAATAGTGTGAGAAAGTTCTTAAACATACACACAATTCAAAATATTGTTTTATGGGTCAATATTATCACTTAGGAAATTACTAGAGTTTTAGGAGCTCTGTGCCAGGAACTGGGGGCAGAGACCAGAATATATATATGTATTCTATTATCTTACAGTAAGGCTAGTGGGAACTGAAGTTGAAGAAGTCTGATCAACCTTATTATCACAGGAGTGAAGAAGATTATTAAGATGGTATAAATAATATAGATAGGGTAATCAAGGTTTACATTAAATAAAAATGGAGGAATTTTAAAAAATGCCTCGTTAAAGCATTCTCAAAATAGAAAACAATAAGTTAACATTGTGTTAAAAATAAAAAGAATGTGATGGTGATTCTAGATATTAATATCTGATATAGTATAAGCCTTGTTATTAATTATAATTTATTAAATATGTTTAATGTTCCAGAAACTTTTGATTTCTTGGGTTTTAATTTTCATGAGAATTATATGAAGTAATAAAGAGTTGTTTCAAAAATTAATGGGAGTTCAGAGAGCTTAGCTTCCACAATTGGTAAATAAAAGATGCAAATTTAAATCCAAAATATATGTTCTTCAGACCACACTACACTACTGCAAATCTATGTCCAACTCTTTGCAACCCCATGGACTATACAGTCCATGAATTCTCCAGGCCAAAATACTGGAGTGGGTAACCTTTCATTTCGCCAGGGGATCTTCCCAACCCAGGGATCAAACCCACGTCTTCGCTATTGCAGGTAGATTCTTTACCAGCTAAGCTAAAGGGAAGCCTAAGAATATTGGAGTGGGTATCCTTCCCCTTCTCCAGCAGATCTTCTTGACCCAGGAATGCAAACCAGGGTCTCCTGCATGGCAGGAAGATTCTTTATCAGGCAAATCTGTTAAGGCTAAGTGAATATGAAGAGATGGAAAGTAATCAGAGCAGGCATTCTTGGCTGTCTAGAAACCCTCTATTCTGATCTTTTTGCTCATTTCCAGTGAAATCCTAATTGTATTCTGGTATCCAGGCTCCTCAGCATGCATGGCTATGAGTTATAAAGGAGATTAGAGAAAAACCCAATCAAGTTTCATTTCCCTCATCAGTGATAAATATAGACAAAAGTATATAAAGCATCTAGCTAATGAGGTAAGACAAAGTTCCTCTGGTGAGTCTCTGGGAAATCTTCCTTTGATGAGAGACACATAAAAAATCTTGGTCTTTTCTAGTAATGGTTGGAATTAACAGAATTTCATGGAAGTTACAGAGGCCCTGGAGAACTAGTACAAGATGTACTAACCTAAGGATAAAAATGGCAGCTATATTGATAAAGTGGGAAATACTGAAGAAACTTGACTTCATTATAATGACATCAAGTCATTCTACTAGTCAACCATAGAACCACTCTTTCTTCTTCTTATGTAGGGTAATATAGTTTTTAATGCTTATTTTATTTGTTTTTATAATCTCTAGCAAATGCATTCTTTCATTCATAGTGCACAGGAAGATATTAAACTCTTAATGAGCTTTCTTCTCAATAAAATAACCATAGTTATGATATTATATAAAATCATGGAGCATGGGTGACATTTTATAGAATTATTGAAAATGTACCGAATGGTACATCATTCAGTTCAGTTCAGTCGCTCAGTCATGTCCGACATCTTGCGACCCCATGAATCGCAGCAGGCCAGGCCTCCTTGTCCATCACCAACTCCTGAAGTTTACTCACACTCATGTGCATCGAGTTGGTGATGTCATCCAGCCATCTCATCCTCTCTCATCCCCTTCTCCTCTGGCCCCCAATCCCTCCCAGCATCAGGGTCTTTTCCAATGGTAGATAATTAGAAATGTCTAAATACAGATAGTTCTCTTTTTGCATGGTTCTGCTATGCATGCATTTAAGTTACTATGGCTTAGTTTAAAAAAATAAAGCTTCTCAACTACATGATTAAAATTTGAGTTATCAAACTATATTAACTAAGGGTAATTGCACAAAGTACAACTTTGCTACAAACACTTCAGTCCACAAATTACTATGCAACTAATAGATATACATTATGATCAGAGACCAGCCACAACCCTTCTTGCAAATTCTGTTGGTGATTGGTCGCTGTACAGCTCTTGGTTCATATATAGGTAGGCAATGGTGCAGTTATGTTCCCATTTTGTCTCTGAATGATTAACATATATATTATAGATCTGGAAAATCTAAAGTGATAATTGGTCACTAAAGATAACAATGAAGCAAAGAAACAAAAATGATAACACTGGAAGTGAAATTTGAGTTGAATGTGGACAAACTTTTAGAATAAATTTCCAACTGTGAGAATGTGATACTGTTGCAGCTGGAGAGACTCTAGACACACAGCCTCAGGATTTTAGCAAGGGCAACCTTATTGACACAAATGAGGAAAGTGGTTGTGATGAAAAGAATGAATATGTCAGAAAGGAAGTGTCACTGGCAAAACATTCTTGGAGATACTTCACAACACTGAAAGCAAAAAGGATACAATATTTGAACTGAGAGAGTCTTAGAAAGGAGTATGACACTTCACCAAAAAATAGAAAAGATTCCTATTCTATTAGGTCATAAGACAAGAAAAAAGGACAAAAGCATTGTTCAAACAACTACTCTATAACTTTTTGCAAGAAAATAAAATAATTTGTCATGTTTCTGGTATTTCAAATTATAGTTCACTACATAAATATTAGTTTCACAATTTGTCTTTTTAAATTATACATTTATAACCAACAGTAAAAGAATTTTTAATATTTTGACAAAAATTTTTAAAGATCACAGAACAATTTTATTTTCCCCATTTATAATTAAGATCACTTTGTACAGTGCCAGCTTGCATGGATATTTTTACAGTCTTATATTACCACACAAAATGAGGACTGTTTGTACTTCCAGAAGCCAATAAAAATTTCATTAGTTTTACTGTTTTCTATTACTGTTTAGAATAATTTAGAACATGCCTGTAATCAATCTCAAAAAAGGTGCAGAATATTTTTCTTGTACTTAATAATTCTACCATAAGATTATGTGAAGAAATGGCCCTGATAGTTGTCAACTAAGGCTTTGATGTTTCTAGTTGAACATAAACAATCTTCAGATGATTAAAAAAAAAATGATCAGGCAAGCTACTCTACAACTGTGGTGAATTGAAACAGAAACAGGGACACTCTTAAACCACAACAATAATTATCTTCTTCCATCGTAACCTATAACCATTTTTACCAATGACAAACCTGTCCCCATCTTTGATTCTCTCCTATCCAAAAGTACCACGAATCCCAGTTACCAAATTTTTCTGGGTTACTGGTAGCATCCAGTCCAAAATAGGACCCTATTCCTTATGCCCTCCTTAGAATTACCCACCACAAGCTCAAATTGTATCATAGTCAACTCTGAGCTATTTCTCACTAAAATATCATGTTTTTCCTTTGATGTGCATTCACCCTGACAATTGCAAGTTCAATACACCTTACCTTGTTTTGACCATAGATATGTTCTTGGTGGCCTTTCCTTCAACAATTCCAAGTTGTACTGAGGTTGTAAATATAAAAACTGAAATACAATTGTTTGGCTCATTTTAGTGCAGTTACATACTGTGATAGATACTAAACGTTATTTTAGTAGTGGAAATCTTCTTCAAATGAAGAATGAATTTAAGTAGGGATTTGGGGTATATTGGAGTATGGAGTATATTATAAAAATTTATTTTTCAAGTTAATGTAGTACTAAAGTAATGAATATTTTATTTTATTTTTGACAGACAAAATATTAACGATTATTCAATAAATTATTTATCAAGCAGCTACTAAGTATACTACTGATGAGAAATTAAAGTCATTATTAGCACAGTATTTGCCCCCATGGAGATCTTTCAAATAGTAATAATAATACAAATATTGACATGTTCACACTGCTACATTCAAAATAGATAACCAATGAGGACCTGCTGCTGCTGCTGCTAAGTTGCTTCAGTCATGTCCGACTCTGTGTGACCCCATAGATGGCAGCCCACCAGGCTCCCCCGTCCCTGGGATTCTCCAGGCAAGAACACCGGAGTGGGTTGCCATGTCCTTCTCCAGTGCATGAAAGTGAAGAGTAAAAGTGAAGTCACTTGGTAATGTCCGACTCTTAGCGACCCCATGGACTGCAGCCCACCAGGCTCCTCCGCCCATGGGATTTTCCAGGCAAGAGTACTGGAGTGGGGCGCCAGTGCCTTCTCCGAATGAGGACCTACTGTAAAATAAAAAAGTAAACAAATAATTTACACCATGCAGCCTACAGTTAAAGTCAGGTTGCCCCAAATATGCCATCTAAATTTCATGAAGATCTATCTAGCTGTTTTTGCATGATAGAATAATAGAAGCTGTATTTTTACTATATAAATTTAGATTGTTGTACCTGATACATTTCTTTCTATTTGGCAGGCGGGGAGGAGGGTGGTGGGCAATGTACTTTTTAAAATTAATTTTTATTGGAGTATAGTTGATTTACAATATTTACCAGATTGAAACTCACCCTGCTTTCTGCATGACAGGCCAGTGAATAGGAAATGAGGAATTGAAGCAAGGATTACGACTAGCAGGCTGACCAAAAAATGGCAGACCAACATCTCAAAGTAGCCATCTTATCAGGGATTGGATATCAGATTCTTTTATAGAACAGGGGTTGATGAGTTGAGAAACTAAGTAAAAAGGCCCATAATCTTCCAAATATTTCCTAGAATGGCAAGCCTTAGGCAGGGAATTGTGTTAATTTCTTTCTTCCTGTAGCCACTCAAAGGTGGACAGGGTCCTGAAAAAAGGTGCTTTGGTTTAACATTCAGACAGAGGGGTGCAGGGTTCCCCAGGGAAGGCCATTATGTATTAACAGTGTCCTTTTAGTGAACAAAAGCAACAGGAAGCAAAGGTTGGAGTAATAGAAAGATCCAACTCGGAGTCATAATTGGTTCTCCCTGTAAACGATTGTGTTAGTTTCTGCTGTACAGCAAAGTGAATCAGTTTTATATATATATATATATATATATATATCTCCCATTCTTTTTTAGATTCTTTTTCCATATCTTTCAATACAGAGCACAGAGTAGAGTTTCGTGTGCTATACAGTAGGTTCTTACAGTGTATATATCTCAGTCCCAATCTCCCAATTCATCCTTCTCCTTAGATACTTAATATTTTAACTAATGAGCATATTTTCAGGCTTTTTTATAATTTGACCTTAGGAAAACAGAGAGTGAGAATATTACACATATTTACTCATACACATTGGAAAATATATTTATCACATAACACATAAAATTATATAGCAAAATTATATAGGTAGATTATTATTTCATCTTTAGAGTAACACACTTAAATATTACTTATAGTGAATTTTTCATATTTGTCATTTATAGACCTCATTGCTCATATTTTAGAGACAATGATATGTTTTCAATAAATGTTTTAGCTTTAAAAATTCAACTCTAGTGTTAAATTTTTGTCAGTTCATATAGTTACAGTAGCCTCCACTTAATATAGTACATTTTTTATATAATACATAATTTTTCTCTGAAAAACATTGAAAAATGTTAGTATTTGTGTGTTAGAATGAATTTAACAATAAAAAGATTCCTTGTGCAAAACCAATATTGTTTCTTGAAGAAGACAATCTTACCATAGAAAAATTTAATTAATAAGAGAAATAACTTCATAAACGTCAAGTAAGGAAAAATCTAACAACAATCTGATTTTAAGATTTAAAGAGATACACATTTTTGGTATCAAAAACAAGAAAAGTTCCCCCAAAATATAACTTTTGCTCACAGTTAAAAGCAAAAAACATCAAAGCATCATCTTACTTTCCTGAATTCATGTATGTTATTAAGTACAGAAAAGTAATCATAGGATTGCTATTTACTAACGTATTGAACTAAATGCCCTGGGCAGCCTTGAACATTCCTTGTTTTATTTACCCATGATTACTGTTTAATATATGACCTCTTCTGTTGCCATTTATATTTTCTTTATCTGTTTGCTCATTTGTATAGTTTTGCATTTACTCAGGAAATGCAAGTGGCTGATGAAACCATAAAACACTGTTCACCAATTGTAACTAATGAATGTAAGAGCTCACTGTGAAAGTGAGCAGGGTTATTGTTTTCTACAAGATGCATAAATGTAAATACTTAAAAAGGAAATTGAAAATGTAGTTGTTAAGTGAAACATGTTTCTGGAGGTTTTCTTTTGCAATGCCTTTCTGAAATATCTCTATATCAATCAAGATACCGGGCCTATTGAAATCCATTAGATAGCATACTTCATGCAAAATATTATTTTTTTTTGGCAGTGTTATTAATCTTTATTCCTTAAAGAGAATTTTGAAATGGATCCTTATGATAAAGTATTGGCCCACTTGAGAACACTACTAGATTCAGGGTGTTTCAGAAAATATTTTGACTAATTCTGAGGTTTATAGGAAAGCAAGTTAGGTACAAATAATGTCAGAATGTGAGGAAACCAGTAAGCATACGTACAAGCATTAATCTTTGCACTTACAGGAATTCAGTGCATGCACAATTAAGAACATCAGTTGTCATCCCTTCGAAGCTAAACTTGAACGAATATTCTTCCTTATAACAAAAATAGAGTACACATTTTATGTGGGTATTTAGATGATTAAATAAGATACTACAGGTAAAATAGTTTTTGACAAAAGTGGAGAGTGAAAAAGTTGGCTGAAAGCTCAACATTCAGAAAACGAAGATCATGGCATCCGGTCCCATCACTTCATGGGAAATAGATGGGGAAACAGTGTCAGACTTTATTTTTTGGGGCTCCAAAATCACTGCAGATGGTGACTGCAGCCATGAAATTAAAAGACGCTTTCTCCTTGAAAGGAAAGTTATGTCCAACCTAGATAGCATATTCAAAAGCAGAGACATTACTTTGCCAACAAAGGTCCATCTAGTCAAGGGTATTGTTTTTCCAATGGTCATGTATGGATGTGAGAGTTGGACTGTGAAGAAGGCTGAGTGCCAAAGAATTGATGCTTTTGAACTGTGGTGTTGGAGAAGACTCTTGAGAGTCCCTTGGACTGCAAGGAGATCCAACCAGTCCATTCTGAAGGAGATCAGCCCTGGGATTTCTTTGGAAGAAATGATGCTAAAGCTGAAACTCCAGTACTTTGGCCACCTCATGCAAAGAGTTGACTCATTGGAAAAGACTCTGATGCTGGGAGGGATTGGGGGCAGGAGAAGAAGGGGATGACAGAGGATGAGATGGCTGGATGGCATCACTGACTCGATGGACGTGAGTCTGAGTGAACTCCAGGAGTTGGTGATGGACAGGGAGGCCTGGCGTGCTGCAATTCATGGGGTCGCAAAGAGTCTGACACGACTGAGTGACTGAACTGAACTGAACTTACTCTCCAGTATTTTGACATATATGTATAGAATATCTGAGGATTTACCTAATCAATATGATGAGAATAAAACTAGTTCTAGCATTTTCAAATTTGATTAGTTGTCTGATAATTAGTTTAAAAGTTTCATAATTAAGTTCAGTAGTGAAGCTGGTTAAATGGATTGATGATAAAGATATGTCTTTTTACAGTGTCAGAGTTTATGAGAGTTAATGTGAGAATATAGCAGAAAATATCACCAAAGAAAACTCACCTAGGACTGAGGTTTCCAGTTCTGCCTCATTCTGTCCCAATCTGTAGCTCACTTTTTCAATGGAAAAGTGAGGTCATTGCCAGCAGCACAATAGAAAGATGAAATATCAAGGCAATGGTCTTTTGAAGAAAGAGAAAAGGTTTTATTTATTGAAAAGCAATCAAGCAAGGAGACCAAAAGCAATGCTTGTATCTGTCACCACATCAGTGGTTGACTGAGATATTTATGGTAGAAGGAGAGTAAGAGGAGGCTGGGGCTCAGAGATGATTAGTGATCTGTAAGTGCCAAGAGTTCTCTCCCAGGTATAACTACCCTTCATACCTCTTCATGGGTCACATGTGCAAATGTTACATACACACTTCAGTATGTAACATGCAGTGGAAGTTTGGCTTGTGACCTCTAAAGTTCACTGTCAGTCACCCTCGTCCCTCAGTGAGCCTGCATGATGCTCAGTGGAAGTGGCTGTCAACAAGTTGTTTCCATATCTGTTGCTTCCCTGGAACTCATCAAAACAAGCTTGGTGTTCTTGGTGCATGATTTTGTTTCTACATATGGGCCTTGTAAGTTACAGGGTACAGTTTCAGCTCTGAATATGCATTCAGGACGTCATATTACCACTCTAGGAACATAAACGATCTTTCACAGTAGAATCCTGCTTCCCTCTTACTGCAGAAAAACATAGATTCCAAGGGATTACTTTGTTTTTTTGAGTTTCTTTGCCTTAGCTCCTAATGCCATTCATTTCAAAGAGGTAAATTTTCTATCAAAACTCCTAGGGTCTCTGAATTTCTATTTTAGATTCATCTGTGAATTTTTTTTCTGACATGTGACAATAAATACTAGTCTGTTCCATATGAGAGGCAAAATTGAAAAGCATCTTACAGTCTCTGATGATTAAATTAAAGCCTTTGATTAGGAGCAAATGTGCTAGTTTGTTTAAAAGCCCCAATAAAGTTGAGTTTATACATTTGAAATTAACATTTGTCTCTAATCCTGTTGATCTTCCAACCTTGTTTATGCTAAATATGGGTCTATTTTCAAGTTAATGCATAATTTTATACTCTGTAGACTTAAATTAAATGCCAAATAACTTCAAAAGCTAAAATTAATTGCAAAAATGAAAAGAAGACACACATCAAAGATTCATTTTTAAAGTTGATATCTACATAGCATTTTATATCCATTTAAAACTGTTAGCCTATCCCTTATTTAGCCTCCCTTAACAATTAAAAGCACTGCAAGAGTGCACTTGTGGGAAAAAATAGTGTGCCTTATTAAATCCTTCTGCCCTGAATATTTTAAAGTAAAAGTATGTAATGAAATTTGTTATATCCAATTTTTATTCCTCAAGTTTAAAGACAATTTAGTCTTATAAAGTACAAAATAAATATCTAAATTTTTTTATTGCGGCCTTTTTTAATGTTCAGAAAAAGAAAAAATATGAACTGAACCAAGAATAGGTACTGTTGTGTTGACTGTATGTGTGTGTGTGTGTGTGTATATATATATATATATATATATATAAAATAGTTTTAGATATTTAAATATTTATTTTCATGATTATAAGAAACATATTTTCAAGTAGAATTCTCATTAATCCTTAGGGACTATAATTACCTATATTTATAGAGGAACATTAAACTTCTCATTACTCACCTTCTTCAAAAAGTATAGAATATTTTTTAAACAAAAAACTATATTGATAAAAATATCCAAGAAGTTTAGTAAAGGATGTATACTTTTTGCCTGAATGATGTTAAGTCTCAATTTATGTGGTAGGAATGTAATCATTAATATATACAAGCCCTTCTGTCCCTGTCCTTTTAAGTAAGACTTTTGCTTTAAGGCCTCTCTTGAGTCTCAAAAGGCTAACTGAAAGAGTTAATAATTAGGAAAAAAAAATTTTTTTCTGAAATTAGTAAGCATGAGAAAACTGGAGAGGCTTTATTAATATATATTTCAAAAATAGATCTCAATGCAAAGAATATCACAGAGACATAAAAGAACATTCCATTATGAAAGAGTGAAGCCATCAGGAAGACATTACTATCAGAAGTACCTATGGGCTTAGTAACAGATCTTCAAAATATAGGAAGCAATCAGGGAAAAGAGATAAAGGGAAAAATAGACCAATCCAAAATCATACTTAGGGATTCTATTATAGTTTTTGATAGTCATGCATATTGTGTGTAATTAATAATGGTCTCGTTATATGAGAATTTTTCTCAATAAAATGATGAATTGGACTTAAAATTTAAAACTCTGTAACAAAATACACTGATAAGAAAATGAAAACACAAAGCACAGGGTGGGAACAAGTACCCCTGTTACTTATGTCTGAAAAGGCCTCACCACCAATATTTATAAAACTACAAATGAATAATACAGATACAAATAAGGTGAAAAAAAAGAGTAGCCACTTCAGAAAAGCATACTTAGAAATGTCCAATAAATACATACAACAGTGTTCAAAGTTAATAGTTAATGGGAAAGTGCCAGTCATTTTCTAAACAGCTAAAAATCAGAGACTGAAAATTTGACAAAGATATAGAACAACTGAAGCTCTTCTATATTGTAGGTGAAAGTATACAATGAAAAACTACTTTTGTATGTGTGTTTAGTGTATGTGTGTAGCATTTACCTATAGTTAAATGTATAATTGGGCTTCCGTAGTGGCTCAGACTGTAAAGAATCTGCCTGCAATGCAGAAGATCCGGGTTTGATCCCTGGGTTGGGAAAATCCCCTGGAGAAGGAATGGCTCCCACTCAGTTTTCTTGCCTGGAGAATTCCATGGACAAAGGAGCCTTGTGGGCTACAGTCCATGTATCGCAAAGGGTCAGACAACACTGAGTGACCAACACACAAACTTACAATTACTGTATATTCTATATTTAGCTATCTACTCAAGCGTAAAGAAAACATGCATACCCCTCCAAATGTGTACACTAGTAACATTTAAAAATGATTTTCTCATAATAGACAAAGACCAGAAACAACCCAAATGCCTATCAGCAGGTTAATGGATGATCAAAGTGTGCTTTAGTCAGTGGGATAGTGCTCAGCTATCAGAAGGAACAAACTATTGACAAAAATAAAAAGATAAACTTCAGACAGTGGTTTTGAGCAAATGGAATAACAAATATATGATTATATATAGGAACATACAATATTCAGAATATTAATAATATACAATATGAATGAACTTTCCAGATGGCAATAGTGGTAAAGAACCCACCTGCCAATGCAGGAGTCAGTATGAGATATGGGCTTGATTCCTAGGTCGGAAAGATCCCCTGGAAGAGGAAATGTCAACCACACTTGAGTATTCTTGCCTGGAGAATCTCATGGACACAGGAGCCTGTCAAACTATGGTCTGTAGGGTTGCAAGGAGTGGAACAAGACTGAAGTGGACTGAGCACACATATATAATATGCATGAAGTTTATAAAACAGACAAGACACAGATATAGTGATTTAATTTAGATTGTTGATTTCCTTGAAGCTGGTGATTGATAATAGTGCTCCATCAGAAGAACTTGCTGTAGTAATAAAAATGTTCTCTTGTTTTGAGTAGTTAAATTGTTAAAAATCTTTTTGTTGATTTGTTGAAAATCTTTAAATGGCAGACTTAAAATGAATTTTATTGCATGTGAAGTGTACTTTAAGAAAGTCTATTTAGAATAAAACAAAACTAAATCATAGGAGACTCAATATCAATAGGCTAAAATACTATAAAATAGAAAAAACATTAAAAATATTAAAATGCTTAAAACCTAAGAATGTAAGATAAACATTTAATATTTTATTGTTAAATCTTTTAACAAAAAGCTTTTTATTTAAGTTTATTAAAATAACTTCTTATTTCTGTTTTCTTTAATACTAGTGTTCCTCTTAGAGTATATCTTTTACTCAGAGAACTCCCTTTATATTATGTATATTTTTTTCTCTCTGCTGTTTCCATGTTGTATACATCTTTATAAAATGAAAAGTATCCTTGGAGGCTTTATAATCGAGTATTGTGCTTTCAGGCAGGGCCACCAACTGAGCCACTGAGACAGATGGTTGTCTGGCTTATTCTTACTGATGTTCAGAGAAAGACATTATATAAATTCCCTTGGTAGTGTATTTTTGTGTTTAAACAACTCTTAATGTCAATAAGTTGTTTCTTACAACTAACCTGAAACTCCCTTTCTTAAGCATGAGTTTCAAATGCTTTTGTTTTATTCTCAGTGGAGCAAAAGAACAGATGGGCAGTAACTTCCTTTGAAAAACTTTCAAACACTTGAAGACAGTTGCTAACAAGACCCCTTATTTGATCTTAAATTTAATCACCCCAGTTCACATAATGGAATAGATGAATGTTATATCAAGTTCATCTAATGTAATACCTAACAGTTGATGGCTAGGAAATATAAGATGTTCGATTAATACCAATTTAACAGCAAACATGTTAATATTTGTAAATAATGCTTTTTGGAACTTATAATTATTTGTTACCATATTAATATCTTACACAAACTCAGTGTAAAATAAGTCTATATTTACTTATAAAAATATTTTCATTTTATTCCTCAATTACCCTCCCTTTTACTGTAGCTCACTAATTAATACTCACTAATGCAGAACACTATGCATATGACATTCTAATTTTTTTCATTACATTTCCTTAGAAAATTTAAAATGCTAAATAAAGTCTCTCAAAGAAGTGACAAGCACATAGTTCTTTAAATATAAAATTTGAATATATTTAGGAAATAGCCTGCTTTATAGATATATCTATAGAATAACAATCTTAAGAATAGCCAGAAGCATTAAACAAATATGTTAAAAATAATGTATCACACCTTCCGGAAACTACTGTGGCACACAGGAAAAAAATGTCTGGAACACAATAAAATATATCAAAGCATAAGGGAAAACAATATATTTCCCAAAAATATATTTCCAAAAATTAATTATTAATAATTACTAATTTATTAGTAAATAGTACAAAGATACAATGTTAATGGAATGTCAGATTATGACTTCTAAATAATTGCCATTAAATATTTCAGTAATTAAGTTATCAGATGAAAATTCTAGGGTAAATAACTGGAAACTGTTCAAGTGGATCCAATATAATTTATAAAACTGAAAAAAAAACCATGAAATTATACATTTATAAATATTTTTTATTTCTTAGCTCTTCTTCTGTTATTTCCCATCATTTTGTCGTTCTGAACTCCAGTGTAGAAATTCTATACCATGCAGTTTCTAATTCTGTTTCTTTAGCTGAGTTTAATCTGCTATTAAACCCCATCAAGCATGTTAAATATTTTTGCAATTAGGTTCCCCAAAGAAGAGGAGGCATTAGGTCATTATTTCAAGAATTGCTATAAAATTTAGCAGCATTAAATCACCCCCTTGACCCCCATGAAAACATATGAACACAGATACATGTAATGACACCAAATCATATTATATTAACCTTTAAAGTCCAAGAAGAGATGGAAAATCGTAAAAGCAGCCAGAGGCAGAAAAAATACACTGTATATTCAATGGAGTAAAAACAAGAATACGAGCTGATTTCTCATTGAAAAAAATCTCCATTTTTCTCCATTTTCAATCCCAATATAAAATGGGATTGGCTTCCCTGGTGGCTCAGATGGTAGATTCTGCCTGCAATGTAGGAGACCCAATTCCATCCTTGGGTGGGGAAAATGCCCTGGAGAAGGATATGGCAACCCACTCCAGTATTCTTGCTTTGAGAATCCTATGGACAGTTGAGTCCATGGGGCCTCAAAGAGTTGGACATCACTGAGTGACTAACACATACACACATAAAATGAGATATTAAAATGAATGTGTTTAAGGAGATAACTGTTAAACTAGAATCAACACTGAGTCAAAATGTATTTCCTTTTTTGAAGACATTAACATAGTACAACTATGAGAATGTATTCAATGTTATTTAAAAACTCTTCTTCTAGCAAAAGAAATTATTCATTTAGAAGGTTTACGATGCAGGAAGAAATGACAAAAAAATGTAAAATGAAGACAATGATAAATATGGTGGCATATTTAATTGATTACTGACTATATAAAAATGATATAAAGAAAAGGCTAAATTCAATATGAAATTAATACATAAAATAGCAATATATGTTGGGATAGGGTAAATAAATGTTAAGTGTTCTAATTAACCCATGCATTGTCAAGAAAGTGGAGTACAGTTTTATATAATATTTTAATAAATGAAAAACAAGACTATTGAAATTTCTAGGGTAAGCACTTCTATAGTAGTAAACTAATGTCATAATTAACAAGTTAACAGGGCTTCCCAGGTGGCTCAGAGGTAAAGACTCTGCCTGTCATTGCATGAGATGCTGGAGAAAAGAGACATAGGTTAGTTCAACACTTGCATCAGGAAGATCCCCTGGAGGAGAAAATGGCATCTCCATCCCAATATTCTTGCCTGGAAAAAATCCATGGACAGAAGAACCTGGCAGGCTACAGTCCATGGGGTTGCAATGACTTGGACTTAACTGATCACAGGCATGCATAGATACAGCTATGTAGACTACATACTTCAATTGAAAGATAACAAGAGATTGCGTAAAATAGTTCTATATTGATTTCAAGAAATAAATATGTGGATAAGGAAATTTTGAAATGAAAATATAGGAATAAAAACACATAAGAAAACTTGCATTCCACATTGTTAATATGTTAATTCAGCTCTAATGATAAAGAATATGTTGGACATAATTCATTATGACATGATGATTAGAAAGATGAGTGAAACAAGTAAGTAATTCTAGATTTATCTGCATTTAATAATGTAGGTTAAAACTACGAAAAGTAAAATCTAACAAGATGAAGCAAAGCCAAAGATATTGTGAAATACTAACCTTTCAGTAAATGATAAAAAGCATGCAACAATTCTATGAAACTTATGACAAACATGAGTAAAAATTGAGCTGAATTATTTGATTCTTTTTTAAAAGTCACTGGGAATGTTTCCCATAATTGATCAACTGTTGCGTCATAAAGCCATCCTAAAGTGTTTCAAATTATTTAAATCATTTATTGTATTTTTTAGTGGCTGGATTTTGAAAACAAAGCTAGAAAAATTAATCATGTTTTGGAATTGTGTAATGTATTTACTACTAATATGTAGAACAAAAGAGAAATAACAAAGCTCATAAGAAAATATGTTTAACTGAATGATATTAAAAATGCCATGGATTAAAAATTTTAAACAAAGTAAATACTCTGCTTAGAGGGAATTTTAGGGAAAAGCTGAAAATCAATCAGTATTTATCCAAAAATTTTAGGGAAAAAACACAGAAATTCAAAGAAAGTGAAAGGAAAAAAATAATTGAGATGGAAAGACATAATACTGATACATTAATAGAAAATTTCAATATGACTAGCAATTTAGAAAAATCATGATTCTCTCAACTGATACAGAAAAATAATGTGATAAAATTCAACATATATTTATTTGAGTTTTAAAAAAAAGCACTAAGAAGAAAAGGAAGCCTCCTTAATCTAATGCAATATGTCTTCAATAAACCGCAGACAATCACATAAATGTTGAAAACCTACTACTTCATTTCTGCTTAATATTATTCTGGAGATCTTGGACAATAAAATGAGGCAAGAAAATATTTTTGTGCATATTGTAAAGGATGAAAAACTGCATTGTTTACAAATGAGGTGGTTATGTACTTAAAATATTTTAAAATTACAGATCAGATATTAGAATTAATAAGTGAATGTACAAAGTTTATTAGGTACAAGTCAGTATACAAACTGAAATGGCTTTCCATATATAAACAGCCAAAGAGAAAATGTATTTTTCAAATGATACAATACAAAGAATATCAAAGGCACTTAAGAATTCAGACATTATATAGCACATAATACATTTAACAAAAGATGAATCAAGAAAAATATGAAACAATTGTAGGAAAAATTATATAAAATCTAAATAAATGAGGGATAAACCAAGTTATTATGTTAGAAGACTCAATGATCAGTTATAAAAAAGAATAAAATAATGCCATTTGCAGCAAAATAGATGCACTTAGACATTGTTATACTGAGAGAATTAAGTCAAACACATTAAGACGAATATCATATGATACTGCTTATATGTGGAATCTAAAAAAAAGGATACAAATGAACTTATTTACAAAAGAACTGTAGAGTCCAGATGTAGAAAACAAATTTATGGTTACCAGGAATTGAAGGGGGAGGATTAAATTGGTATGTTAGTATTATCATATATACACTGTTATATATAAAATAAAAAACTGATAAGAACCTACTATATAGCACAGGGAATTCTACTCAATACTGTGTAATAGCCTATATTGAATATCTTAAAAAGAGTGTATATATGTGCAATTATAACTGATGCACATCGCTATACACCTGAAACAAGCACAACATTGTAAATCAGTTATACTCCAATATTTGTTTTTAAAGTAAAAGAAAATAAATAAATGAGAGAACTGGGGACAAAAATTACAGGGACTAAAATTACAAATAAAAAATATTAAACATTCCACCCACAAACAAGTTATTATCTACAAAAATGCAAGCTTTGTGAATGCAGGAACTTTTTCATTAACGGCTATACTCTTAGCCTCTAGAAGAGTTTCTGAAACCAGGCAGTTGCTTAATATTTGTTGAACGAAAAAAATGAATATTTTCCTTTCAATTTTCTTCTGTTTATATATTATTTCCTAAATAGTTCCCTATTAGTGAGATCTCAGAGATATTCTTCTGTATGCTTTTCTAAAGTAATAATTTAGAATATTTTTCTTATTTATATATTAATCTACTTGGAATAGTTTACAATATGATGTGAAGTAGGAATTCAACTGTCTATATATATATATACATTTGCATGTGATATATGTATGTTTTATGTATATATATATGTATTATTATGTGATAGATATTCACTATCCATGCACAATTTTATGATTTGTGATGCCTCTTCAAAAATATCATATGTGACATATGACAAATAATTAAGTATACTTATGTGTCTATATCTGACCTATTTTCTGTCTCAATCATTTACAGTTTTTACCTTTGTCAAAATTATATGCTTAGTTCTATACTAGTCTTCTCTCCTTTGTTACATATGTTCTATTCCTATCTTCTTAAAATTGCCTTGGTTTTCAATGTGAATTTTGTAATCACTTTGCAAGTTCTGTGATAATATCTCATTGATGTATTGACTAGATTGGAAGTGGATTTACTGGTTGTCCTTACAACTCTGGACCTTTCTAATTAAAGATATTCTATTTTTGTTCTTTAATAATACTCTACAAATCTTTAAATAAAAGTCTTACCCAACTTGGGTTGCATTCATTCTTTTTGAGGACTCCCCTGATGACTCAGACTGTAAAGAATCCACATGTAATGTGGGAGACCTGGATTTGATCCCTAGGTTGAGAAGATCCCCTGGTAGAATGCATGGCAACCCACCCCAGTATTCTTGCCTGGAGAATCCCCATGGACAGAGGAGGCTGGCGGACTACAGTCCATGCGGTCGCAAAGAGTCGGACACGACTGAGCGGCTAAACTCTAGCACAAGCACATTTTTTTGATGTTCAATCACTCATTTGTGACCGACTCTTTGTGATTCAATGGACTGCAGCATGCTAGGCATCCCTGTCTTTCACCATTTCCTGGAGCTTGCTCAAACTCATGCCCATTGAGTCAGTGATGCCATCCAGCCATCTCATCCTCTGTGGTCCCCTTCTCCTCCTGCCTTCAATCTTTCCCAGCATCAGAGTCTTTTCTGAGTCAGCTCTTCACATCAGGTGGCCAAAGTATTAAAGCTTCAATTTCAGCATCAGTCCTTCCAATGAATATTCAGGATTTATTTCCTTCAGGATTTGCTGTCCAAGAGACTCTCAAGAGTCTCCTCCAACACCACAGCTTAAAAGCATCAACTCTTCTGCTTTCAACCTTCTTTATGGTCCAACTCTCACATGCATACATGACTACTGGAAAAACCATAGCTTGATTAAATGGACCTTTGTTGGCAAAGTAATGCTTCTACTTTTCAATATGCTCTCTAGATTTGTCATAGCTTTTCTTCCAAGGAGCAAGCATCTTTTAATTTCATGGCTGCAGTCACCATGTGCAGTGATTATGGAGCCCAAGAAAATAAAGTTCAACACTCTTTCCAAATTTTACCGTGTCTGTTTGTCAAGAAATGACGGGACTGGATTCCATGATCTTCATTTTTTGAATGTTGAGTTTTAAGCTAGCTTTTTCAGTCTTTTCTTTCACTTTCACCAAGAGGTTCTTTAGTTTCTTTTCACTTTCTGCCATAAGGGTGGTGTCATCTGTATATCTGAGGTAATGATGTTTCTTCCAGCAACGTTGATTCCAGCATGTGCTTCATCCAGCCTGGAATTTCTTGTGATATACTCTATATATAAGTTAAATAATCAGGGTGACCATGTACAGCCTTGACATTCCTTTCTCAATTTTGAACCAGTCCATTATTCCATGTCCAGTTTTTTTGCTTCTTGACCTATATACAGGTTTTTCAGGAGGCAGGTAAGGTGGTCTGGTATTCCCATCACTTTAAGAATTTTCCAGTTTGTTGTGACCCACACAGTCAATGGCTTATCATAGTCAATGAAGCAGCAGTGGATGCTTTTCTGGAATTCTCTTGCTTTGTCTATGATCCAAAGGATGTTGGCCATTTGATCTCTGGTTCCTCTGCCTTTTCTAAATCCAGTTTGAACATCTGGGAGTTCTTGGTCCATGTACTGTTGAAGCCTAGCTTGGATAATTTTGAGAATTATTTTGCTAGCATGTGAAATGAATGAAACTGTGCAGTAGTTTGAACATTCTTTGGCCTGAAATCTTTTAGGAGATGTTATTTATATTTTGAAATTCATAAGCATCCCAACTAACATCAGAAACAATCCAAATATATGTGTGCTGTTATTCTGACTGGATGTCTGAGTCATTGAAATAGGGCATGAGTTGAATATAAATTCCATATGGATTTGGTAAGATATTCAAAAATTTTGGTTGCTTCTTGGTAATACAGTTGTTTATATAGAAACTTCAACATAATCTATGAGCCACCAGAAATAAAAAACAATTTAATAAGATTAGTGAATAAAAATATGTGGTGCAATATTAATAGTTTTCCTATACAGCAGTGATAACCAAGTAGAAAAAATAAGACACAATAAACCATGTACAATTGTCTCTTTGCTTTCTCTTATAAACTATGATATAATCCATATAAGGGTGTGTATAATTTTAATGATTTTCTTTTGTGTTGAGAATTTTTGTGCATATTCAGGTATTTCTTAAGCTCTGGAGATATCTGATACCTATTTTTATTTTAATATTTCATGGTTTGACTCAGAATCAGCGGGAATGTTATGTCCCTAACTCCTGTAAAGTGAAGTTAGTCACGTAGTCATTTCTGACTCTCTGCGACTGTATAGATTATAGCCCGCAAAGCTCCTCTGTTCATGGAATTTTCCAGGCAAGAATTCTGGAGTGGGTTGCTATTTTCTCCTCCAGAGGATCTTCCTGACCTAGAGGTCAAACCCAGGTTTCCTGCATTGCAGGGAGATTCTTTACTGTCTGAACCACCAGGGAAGCCTATTATCCTTTCTTTCATTATTTTATGTTGTTGTCATTTCTATTTGCATTTTTGTAGGTAGTTTCAGTTCTCCATCATTATGTTAATTCCACTTTCTACTGTTAAAATTCTGTTGTACCTCCAATGTAGCTTTTAATTCTGGCATTATTATTATTTTGAAGGGAAAGGACTTTGCAGTCATTTTTATCCCAGTTCTTGTTCCATTGAAAAAGCGTGTTGCTCAGTCATGTCTGACTCTTTGTGACTCCATGGTTGCATAAATACTATTTTGTCACTTTGAATGAGTCAAGAAATGTATTAGAACTAGTTCTTTTAAATATCATTTCTTGTTGGTTTTTGATTTCTATTTTAATCTCAATTTTCCTATTTATATCTTCTCTTTTTTTTTCACAGAATGCCACACCATTATTAATCATATTCACTTTCCTACATAAATAAGTTTTTAGTATAAATAAACTTATTTTATAGACCAGAGGTTGAAACAAGGACCCCAGCAGTGGGAGCTCTGAGCCAAACCCTTCTTCCCTTCTCCAGGGGATCTTCCTGACCCAGGGATGGAACCCAGGTCTCCTGCACTGCAAGCCAATTCTTTACCATCTGAGACACCAGAGAAGCCCTCCTAACCACTGGACCTCCAGGGAATTCCCTCAGTCCTATATTTCTTCTCACTCTTCAGGGAAGTCTTTTCAGTCTCTTAGTTTTCTGCTTTCCCAATACTGTTTATGTATGAGTGGTGTGTTTTCTCTTTCATTCATCAGAGATCAAGGAGCTTTCAACTTTGAGAGACTATGTATCATCATACAGGATGTCTATGTTGCCATGGATTCATTTTGTTATCCACATTTGTACTGGTATAATAATCTTTTCAGATGTTCACATAAAAGTACTTTAAAGGGTACAGAGTTTCTTTCCCAACTACTGACAAGTATCTAGTTTATTTAAATTTGCCAATGTGAGATACAATTTAATCTTAGCTCTACCACCTTTTTCATTAAAAAGCACATCATATATAGAGCATAGAGGTACACCTGTTTTAAACCATTTGGATTGCTTAAACACTAAATGTTTGAAAAGCACAGAAGATCTTACTTAGTAATATAACCTTTATGTCTCCTCATTGAATCTAGTTTATTTAACCTAGGAATTTAATTATTACACCTTAAAAGTCAGGTGGACAAATAGTTTTCAGAGTTTAAAATCAGGAGTTCATAATCTTCCCAATTAAAGTAATGGGTGGAGTCCAAGCATGAGGTTCAAGGCAGTAAAGAAAATGGGGTGATCACTTCACCCAGTTCTTGGGTAACTTTTCTTATTTTTCATTGGTATAGCATAGAAATTTTCAATTGCTTATTTTTTGGTCCAATCCTGTAAATACCACAGTTAGTAAAAACAGCTCATAGATATTGGGAGTTGATTGTTTACAATTATTTTCAAAGACATCATATAGAAATTTTATATTTTCTTTGAATTGTGTATCTTTTTTTTGGGATGTTGAGAAAGGCTGTATCAGGGATTCCACTTACATGCCATGCTAAATGTACAATCCTGAGACTGATTTTACATTGAAATGTTAACACACTTAGAGTAAAATATTAAGCATAGGAGAGATTTTCTGAATAGATATTTAAAATCTTTCCCCTTCAATTCTCTCTCTGGTATTTGATTTTCAGATCAGGCACTGATAATCAACAGTTACAGTGAATACCCAATCTGAGACTCACATTGCACAGAGAGTGATAGAAATAGATAAAGACTGACAGAAAGATAGGGAGAAAGTGACAAAGATGAACACGAAGAATAATTTACTTGGATATATAGACTATTCATTCTAAAATAATAAGACTAGATAGAGGGAACAAAGCTATCTTGTTCTATGTAAGCATTCTAAATATATTTCAGTGTAAGACTCTAACATAGGCAGATTTTAAAATAGTTAGGAGCTATACTTAAAAACAAAGCAAAAACCTTTCTAATTAGTACTGAATATTTCTTTTTTCCTTCAAAATATGGATGACATTCTTTTGCTGAAGAAAGCTCAGTAACATGTCACATATGATTTAAAAGAGGATCTGTATGACATTCTAGCCAACAGTAATGTAGACTTCTATGTTCTGTGTCCTAGCTAAAGAGAGAAACTGCTCACTAGAAAAAAATAATATATATTTTTCCTTACTGTTAAAAAAGCCCCTCAGAAATTGAACTATGTGAATTTTTAAAATATGAAATATATGTAATTAAAGAAAGTATTCACTGAACTTTATTGCAATAGTAAGGTTATTGATATAATTGTTCATGGTTATTACTGAAACAATGTAAGATTATATAAAGGCAACTTTTTCTTTGAGTCCACTAGGTACATTCAGGAGGCTGAACAAGAGGTAACTTAGTGTTGGCTTCATATTGATAAAAAGTTTTGCATTTCATGTTTTGACTTTCATAAATTTGCTTTTAGGAACTGGTTAGGGTCACAGTTTTTCTTCTGTTCTTTAAAAAATAAACACTTTCAAAGCACAGTTATTTACTATGACCATGCTTAATGGAAGGTGTGGAGTAATTTTATGATTATTATTTTCCTTATGAAAGAACTCAAAGCTTTATGGATCAATAGCACTATTGGTTCACCTCAAGTTGGTACCTGTTCAAGTCAAATTCTCAAATCCATCTAGTTGCTTAGAAAGGACCAGACAAAACAAAGCCACTGAAGTTATCTACATCAGACAGACAGAAAGACAAAGTACCAGCTTGTAGACTCTCTTTTTCGCTTTTTCACATACAAAAAAGAAGAAACTAATAAATGTGTTATTTTTGGTTATTAAAAATAGACATAAATATTTTAAATATATATTTCTGCAGTTAAAGAACTTGATTCTGATTTAAATAGAATTAGGTATTTCATGTATATAAATATAATATGTGCATACATATGTAATATAGTTCTCAAAGATTTTATGTAAATACCAATTCTATTCAGATTTCAAAATTGTATTTATTTTAAATATTTTAATATATTAAATCATAACTTAAGCTTCACATGAATGTTAAAAATTATTTATAAAAATGAATAAAGAAAAGACATTCATTTAATAAACTAAATTAACATTCTTATTTAACATTCTTATTTAACAGATAATTGATGATTACTTCCTAATATAATGGCCACTGATTGTTGTTCCATTAAAAACAAAAATAATAAAAAATGGTAATTTCAATAGTTAAAATGCTTATGATATATCTGGTTGTTGATTATCAAATGTATTTTGTAATATAGGTCAGAATAAATTCAACAAAATTTATTAATTTTTGAGAAAATATTTCAGTGATTTTATTAACTTCAATTGCATAATTAACTACATATATTAAATTATTAATATATGTAGACTGTAATATATGTTCAAATCTGTTGAACATAGATTTATAAAAATCTACATAATATTGTGATTGAAAATCTTCGCTTATTTTTAATTTCTAAATGATTTAATATGGTGAGACTATTTTATTTTTTAAATGTAAATTCAGGAAGGTTGATGAAAAATTGATTTACATAGGTTTTCTAAATGAGATAAAGAGACTAAGATCATTTATACCTAAGAACCATGCAAAAATTTTGTATTCATATTTGAATAATTTAAAAATAAATATGTCAAAATATCCCACTTTAGGAATAAATAAAAAAGAAAGATTTATATTTTGTAACTACTAAAAGTTATCATGTTAGACTAATTCTTAAATGACAGCTTGAATACTTAATAAATCTATCATTAGACTACTATAGTTATTATAATGGTTGAGTATCTAAATTAAATTTTTTTACATTACAAATCTTTGCTCACAATCGTCAAACCAGGTCCATATGTAAACACTGCCTTTGTGTTTATAATTCCTTTTAGGATTTTGTTCATTTCATCTTGGACTATTTCAAAACATAAATAAATCCTCATTATACCTTATTAACAATTTGAGAACATAATACATCAATACAAAATAATAAGTAAACATTTTAATTTTTTCCTTTATGGTTTAGAATTGTAAAAGAAAATAGTATCATTTAGAAAATTTAACAAACTAAAGTTTAATATTCATTAAATTTTTCTGTGCTTAAACCAATAAAGTTCTAATACTCTAAAAATTATAGCAGACAATATTTATTTCCCCATTCCTGTGGAATAGTCAAACTGTAGCTTCAGAGAACACGATGGCACCCCATTCCAGTACTCTTGCCTGGAAAATCCAATGGACGGAGGAGCCTGGTAGGCTGCAGTCCATGGGGTCGCTAAGAGTCAGACACGACTGAGTGACTTCACTTTCACTTTTCACTTTCATGTATTGGAGAAGGAAATGGCAACCCATTCCAGTGTTCTTGCCTGGAGAAACCCAGGGACGGGGGAGCCTGGTGGGCTGCCATCTGTAGGGCCACACAGAGTCGGACACGACTGAAGTGACTTAGCAGCAGCAGCAAACTGTAGCTTTGTGTGAAATGACTGGATATTTTTTAGGGGAATATTTTTACCTTTCGTGGAAGTTTTATTTAAATAAAATAAAAGTATTGGTTATTAAAATTTTATAGCACAAAAGATAAGCGTGCATTGGTCTTAAATCATAAATTTTAAATAATTGTCATCAATAAGTTGTTATGAACAATTCATTCCCAAATTTTTTATCTACAGATTAATTTTGTTTCCAATAGATGACTGCATCTCTCTTCAAGTGCTCTATCAAACATCATCTGTTTTCATTTTATTCTTAGTTAAATAAACAGAATATTTCAGTTCAGTTCAGTCACTCGGTCGTGTCCAACTCTTTACGATCCCACGGAATGAAGCATGCCAGATTTCCCTGTCCATCACCAGCTCCCAGAGCTTGCTCAAACTCATGTCCATCGAGTCAGTGATGCCATCCAACCATCTCATCCTCTGTTGTCCCCTTCTCCTCTTGCCTTCAATCTTTCCCAGCATCAGGTCTCTTCCACTGAGTCAGTTCTTTGCATCAGGTGGCCAAAGTACTAGAGCTTCAGCTTCAGCATCAGCCCTTGCAATGAATATTCAGGACTGATTTCCTTTAGGATGGACTGGTATTTTATTTTTATGTTATTTTAATGCTTACTTTCCATTTATAGTTATTATAAAATATTGACTAAATTCTCCCTATTGTACATCCTTGAACATATCTTACATCAAATAGCTTTAATCTTACCCTGTCTCACTCCTATATAGCCCCTCTCTCTCCTCCCCACTGGTAAACACTGGTCTGTTCTCTATATCTACAAGTCTGCTTCTTTGTTATAATCACTAGTGTGTTGTGTTTTAAGATTCCACGTATTAATTATATCATATAGTATTCATCTTTTTCTCACATTTCACTTAGTATAATCCCCTTGAAGTCCATCCATGTTGTTGCAAATGGAAAAATTACATTCTTTTTCAGCCTGAGTAGTATTTCACTGTGTATTTATATCACATCTTCTTTATTCATTCATCTGTTGATGGACATTTAAGTGGCTTCCATTATTTTTGAAATTATGAATGATGCTGCTATAAACACTAAAGTGTATGTAACTTTTTGAATTAGAGTCCCCCCCCGCCCCTCAGATATATACCCAGGAATGAAATTGTTGGGTCATATGGTAGTTCTATGTTTATTTTTTTTTTGAGAAACCTCCATACTGGTTTCCACAGTGATTGCACCACTTTATACTTTTACAGATAGTTTACCAGCATTCTCTTTTCTTCACATACTTGCCAATATCTGTCATTTATGTTCTTTTTAATGATAGCATTTCTGACAGATAGGAGATAATATCACATTGTGGTTTTGATTTGCAGTTCCCTGATGATTAGCAATGTTGAGCATCCTCTCATGTGCCTGTTGGCCATCTGCATGTTCTCTTTGGAAACTAATAGTTCTACTAATTTTTTAATTGGGTTGTTCACTTTTTTGATGTTTGAGTGGTATGAGCTATTTATCTATATTGGATGTGTGTGTGTGTGCATGCTAAATCACTTCAGTCATGTCTCACTCTGTGATGCTGTGGAGTGTGGCCCCCCAGGCTTCTCTGTCCATGGGATTCTCCAGGCAAGAATACTGGAGTGGGTTGCCATTTGCTCCTACATGGGATCTCCCTGACCCAGGGATCCAACCTCAGCCTTTTACATCTCCTGCATTAGTGGGGGCTTCTTTACCTCTAGCACCTCCTGGGAAGCCCATATATGTTGAATGTTAATCCTTTGTTGATCACATTATTTGCAAATCTCTTCTCCTATTCACTAGATTGTCTTTGGTTTTGTTGGTGGTTTCCTCTGCTGTGTAAAAGCTTTTAAGTTTAATTAGCTCCTATTTGTTTATTTTTACTTTTTTTAATTATTTTATGATTCTTTTTTTAAAATTTTATTTTATTTTTAAACTTTACAATATTGTATTAGTTTTGTCAAATATCGAAATGAATCTGCCACAGGTATACCTGTGTTCCCCATCCTGAACCCTCCTCCCTCCTCCCTCCCCATACCCTCCCTCTGGGTCATCCCAGTGTACCAGCCCAAAGCATCCAGTATCGTGCATCGAACCTGGACTGGAGACTCATTTCATACATGATATTATACATGTTTCAATGCCATTCTCCCAAATCTCCCCACCCTCTCCCTTTCCCACAGATTCCATAAGACTGATCTGGGCATACACACTGAGGAAACCAGAAGGGAAAGAGACACGTGTACCCCAATGTTCATCGCAGCACTGTTTATGATAGCCATGACATGGAAGCAACCTAGATGTCCATCAGCAGATGAATGGATAAGCAAGCTGTGGTACATATACACAATGGAGTATTTTTACTTTTATTTCCTTTCCCTTAGGAGGCTAGTCCAAAAAAATTATTGCTTCAATTTATGTCAAAGAGGGTCCTGCCTATCCTTTCTTGAGATGCCAGTCCAGGTTCGATGCACGATACTGGATGCTTGGGGCTGGTGCACTGGGACGACCCAGAGGGATGGAATGGGGAGGGAGGAGGGAGGAGGGTTCAGGATGGGGAACACATGTATACCTGTGGCGGATTCATTTTGATATTTGGCAAATCTAATACAGTTATGTAAAGTTTAAAAATAAAATAAAATTAAAAAAAAAAAAAAAAAAAAAGAGGGTCCTGCCTATCCTTTCTGCTAGGAGTTTTATAGTATCCTAACTTCCATTTATGTCTTTAATCCATTTTGAGTTTATTTTTTATGTATTGTTTAAGAATGTTCTGATCATTCTTTTACATGTCTCTCTTTGGTTTTTCCCACCACCACTATCTGTTGAAGAGACAACTATCTGCCGAGCAACCATATGAAAAAGACTGAACCTATGAGAAAGATGTTCTACAACTGTAAGACATAAAGAAGGAGCCCCAGTGAAACAGGTAGGAGGCACGTGTGTGATATAATCAAATCCTATATTCTGCAGTGGGCAAAACACAAGCCAGAGGATAATTATATTGCAGAGGTTCTTCCACTAATATCTTTAATGAATTTGCTCACATTCTTTTCTTCACCAAATTTTTATTATGTTATATGGTTATGGTAGATATGTTGAGAAGAGAAAAGAAAATCAATGTATTACTTTGTATATATGTGTATCTGAATACACAGATGTAGTTCAAGAGAGAAAGAGAGAGAGAGGAAGGTAGTCAGAGGAGGAAGTGGGGAGAGAGAGAGAGATGTTCAAAGTATATAAAATCAATAAAGGTTGAATTAACCCAGAACATCTTGAAGTGAAAAACAGTGTTTGTGTAACATAAAGCAGACTACATTATCAATATTATCACATTATTGAGATAAATATATTCAACAACTTTCTGCCTAGACTTGAAGAAAAAACAGAATCCTTGTATGTCTTTCCACAGACATGTAACATATTTTGTATCTTGCAAGTCTTTGTGCCTGAGTTCAACAGAGAATTTAAGTAGTAGAAGCTAACTTTATTTTTGAAAGTTAGAACAAGAATACATTATTTTACAAAAGGTGGTTTAATAATTTCTTAATATTTTCTTAATGATTATTTATCTTCTCTGGTGAATATATGACTATTCAAGGATTCTACTAAATATGTTTCATTGGTTTAGACTGATCAAACAATACATTTCAAATATTATATTAATATATTTATTTCATAATATACACCTGCAAATGAAATTTAATAAAAAGACAAAAAAAAGTAATGCTGTTTTTAGAATTCCAACAGTAAGTATTATTAAGTCATAAATACTAATTGAAATTTTACCCAGAAAAATAGTGTTTATTCTTCAGAAATAATATGCAGAAATTATTTGTCAAATGTATCATATTGGGTCAAAAGTTGAAATAGGATTGCATGTTATTATTTAAAAAATAGATTTAAAAATCTATTTTTTGATTTTTGATTAAAAAAAATCTAAATTTTTGATTTAAAAAATCAAACAATTTTTATTCTTCTAAAATCTTATTTGG
The DNA here is from genome assembly GCF_019923935.1 of Bubalus bubalis. Lineage (NCBI taxonomy): Eukaryota > Metazoa > Chordata > Mammalia > Artiodactyla > Bovidae > Bubalus > Bubalus bubalis. The sequence goes on from NC_059173.1 coordinate 48,889,048, forward strand.
GGATATGTATATTATGATTCTAATTTTTAAAGTCTAAAATAATATATGCCAGCTTGTATGTTTGATTGACCTTATATGAAACAAAATAATGATGATTACTATAAAATTAAAGAAATAGTTATAATACTAATAATAGCATGATGATGATAATAATGTATTTTGCTAGTTATAAGTAGGTAAAGAGCACAAACAGAAATAAGCATCCACATGTGTCTACTGATAAATCAAGGCTATCTAATCTGATTAATCTGATGAGAGGTCTCTTTAAAAAAATTAGAGATACCAAGGTTTATTGGAGAAGGAAATGGCAACCCACTCCAGTATTCTTGCCTGGAGAATCCCAGGGACGGCAGAGCCTGGTGGGCTGCCATCTATGGGGTCACGCAGAGTCGGACACGACTGAAGCAACTTTGCAGCAGTAGCAGCAGTAAGGTAACATTTCATGCAAAGATGGGCACAATAAAGGACAGAAACATTATGGACCTAACAGAAGCAAAAGATTAAGAAGAGGTGGCAAGAATACACAGAAGAATTATACAAAAAAAAAAAAAAAAATCTTAATGACCCAGATAACCACGATGGTGTAATTACTCATCGTAGAGTCTGAAGTCAAGTGGGCCTTAGGAAGCATCACTATGCACAAAGCTAATGGAGGTGATGGAATTCCAGCTGAGCTATTTCAAGTCCTAGAAGATGATGCTGTTGAAGTGCTGCACTCAATATGCCAGCAAATTTGGAAACCTTTCCAGTCACATGACTGGAAAAGATTGATTTTCCTTCCAATTCCAAAGAAAAGTAATGTCAAGGAATTTCCAAACTACCACACAATTTCACTCATCTGACATGCTAGCAAACAAAATTCCCCAAGTGAGGGTTTAACAGTATGTGAACTGAGAACTTCCAGATGTTGAAACTGGATTTAGAAAAGGCAGAGAAACCAGAAATCAAATTGCCAACATCTGCTGGATCACAGAAAAAGCAAGAGAGTTGCAGAAAAACATCTATTTCTGCTTTATTGACTACGCCAAAGCCTTTGACTGTGTTCATCACAACCAACTGTGGAAAATTCTTAGAGAGATGGGAATACCAGACCACCTCACCTCTCTCCTGAGAAATCTGTATGCAGATCAATAAGCAATAGTTAGAACCAGACATGGAACAATGGACTAGTTTCAAATTAGGAAAAGAGTAAGTCAAGGCTATATATGCTCACCCTGCTTATTTAACTTATATGCAGAGTACATCATGTGAAATGCCAGGCTGGATGAAGCACAAACTGGAATCAAGATTGCCAGGAGAAATATCAATAACCACAGATATACAGATGACACCACCCTAATGGCAGGAAGCAAAGAGGAACTGAAGAGCCTCTTGATGAAAATGAAAGAGGAGAGTGAAAAAGCTGGCTGAAAACTAAGCATTCAAAAAGCTAAGATCATGGCATCCAGTCCCATCACTTCATGGCAAATAGATGGGGAAACAGTGGAACCAGTGACAGATTTTAGTTTTGGGGGGCTCCAAAAGCACTGCAGATGGTGACTGCAGCCATGAAATTAAAAGATGCTTGCTCCTTAGAAAAGAAAAAAACTATGACTAACCTAGACAGCATATTAAAAAGCAGAGACATTACATTGCTGACAAAGGTCTGTGTAGTCAAAGCTTTGATTTTTCCAGTAGTCATGTATAAATGTGAAAGTTGGGCCATAAAGAAAGCTGAGTGCCAAAGAATTTATGCTTTCAAACTGTGGTGTTGAAGAAGATTCTTGAGAATCTCTTGTACTGCAAGAAGATCAAACCAGTAGATCCTAAAAGAAATCAGTCCTGAATATTCACTGGAAGGACTGATGCTGAAGCTGAAGCTCCAATACTTTGCCAACCTAATGCAAAGAACTGACTTATTGGAAAAAACCCTGATGCTCGGAAAGATTGAAGGCAGAAGTAGAAGGGGAGGACAGAGGATGAGATGGTTGGAGAACATCACCGACTTGAGGGACATGAGTTTGAGCAAGCTCCAGGAGTTGGTGATGGACAGGGATGCCTGGTGTGCTGCAGTCTATGGGGGTCACAAAGAGTCAGACACAACTGAGGGACTGAACTTAATGAAGTGAATCTAATTAGATCAAGAAAGTCAGATATAATCTTCATGCTTGTTAGAACTGTAGTCTTTAGATATTCTGAAGTTCAAATGATTAGGAGAGCAGTGAGGGGAACTTGGAAGAATACAATATTCTAAACAGAAATATTTGAACCAAATTGATTTAGCTAAGTTTAAAAATAAAATAAAATTAAAAAAAAAAGAAAATGTTATCTTCTCTAAATAAATAGCTTTAAGTCTATAATGTTAAAAAATAAATAAATAAATAAATAATAATTTTCAAACTGTTAAGTCTATTCTTTTTTAAAGTTGAGATAGGACAACAATTCTCTATCATTTATTATTTTCATTTTGGTTACAATTATTTGGGAATGTATAACTGAAAACATAAAGACTAGAAAGCCTTGCTGAGACTGAAAGAACTATTATACAAAGAAACACGATTGGTATATTATTAAGCACTAAAAATAGCTATCTATCTAAGAAAAATTGTGGAGAAAATTTAAACGCCTATTACTAAATAAAAGAAGCCATCTTTCACAGGTGAATACTGTGTAATTCCAAATTATGATATTCTGGAAATGGCAGTAAAAAATAATTGATTGTCAAGAATTGGGAGGGGAGAAGTGAATAGGTAGGGTACAGAGAATTTTTAGGGCAGCAAAAAAACTCTACAGGATATTGTAGGATACTAAAATGGTGACGTGTCATTATACATTTGTTCAAACCTACAAAATGTGTAATGACATTTGTCCACCAAGAGTGAACTGTAATGTAAACTGTGGATTTGGGGTGACAATATATCAATCAGTGTAGGATCATGGAGCACAACAAATGTGCCATTGTGGGGCTAAGCTTATGTGGGGTCAAACTTATATGAGAAATCTTTGTGCCTTCTGCTGTGGACCCAAAATTGCTTTAAAGCATAAAGTCTATTTTTTAAAAAAGCATGGCAATATTAGGGAGTGGAGTAAGACACTGATGGGCTGCTACTCTGAAAGGCTGATTGTGAAAAAGAACTAAATTATGAAAGCAATAACCTACTAAAGAGAAAGGAGAAAACCATCAGCATGGGTGATTTTCCCTTTTTTAGTCTTGTATACTATATTGTATATATATTATATATGTATATATATATATTAGACATTTGCAGTTAGAAAGTACTAGATGAAAAACATTTAGAAATATATACATTAAAACTTAGTTTTATGTCTAATTGTTGTATTAAAATATTTTTTTATTTTACTATAATATAATTTTCTATAACTAGCAAGAAAAAATTTCTAAAACTGTCAAAGACAAGTAATGGGCTGAGTGAAGAAGACAGAGTTATATTTCCAGTTCCATTATTTATTATGTGTTATAGCATTGGCTATATCACTCAATGCTTCTTAGCAAATTTTTAAATATTTTTTCACAATATTTGCATAATCAACATATACTATGTATTTTACCCTAGTATGAGGATCATAAAACAGCACTAAAATATTGCTATATGCTGCTGCTGCTGCTGCTGCTGCTGCTGCTAAGTTGCTTCAGTTGTGTCCAACTCTGTGCGACCCCATAGATGGCAGCCCACTAGGCTCCTCTGTCCCTGGGATTCTCCAGGCAAGAATACTGGTGCGGGCTGCCATTTCCTTCTCCAATGCCTGAAAGTGAAAAGTGAAAGTGAAGTCGTTCAGTCGTGCCCTACTCTTAGTGACCCCATGGACTACAGCCTGCCAGGCTCCTCCGTCCATGGGATTTTCCATGCAAGAGTACTCGAGTGGGTTGCCATTGCCTTCTCCATATAGCTATATATATACATGTATATGCATATATACAAAGAGTCATAATACAAAGGTTTTGAAAGTATCTTCACTGCTCTGGTCGCTTAACTACATTAATTATATGTGGACATTTACTAAAATCTACTTTCTCCACATAGAACTGGATTGGTGTGCATTTAGAAATGCATCCAGGGTGAGCTTCTCAAATTTCACAAAAAATGTCAATAATATAGCCTATTTGGTAAAAGATCAAATTTTATAATTAATTTTAATCAGAAACAAAATGTATCCATTCCAGATTTATACTCTGAAATGCATTCATTCATTAATGAATATTTATTATGTCTATTATATGCAAAATAACATGTTAATCTGTGGGGATACATCAGAATACAGTGGTAACATCTCTTCTTAATAACCATATTCAAGATTGTGTGTTCTTATAAACCTGTTTTTTTTTTTTTTTATTTTTTTCCCCTCAGTATAGCTTGTATTTCTTTACTTATTTGTGAAGCTCAGCATCTTTTGGTGCTTTATCATTTTTGTATATCTTCTTCTGTATAATTAAAATTAATAATCTCCAAATTTTTGTAAACTCATTTATCTGTCTTTTCTTTTAAGAGTCTTTTCTTGTTTGAGATGATATACCTTTATTTTATAAACTCAGGTTTGTTTGCTATTTATTTACTCACTTACTGATTATGAATTAGTTTGGAATGATGAATATTTACAAGATTTATTCACTAGTTACTTGATTTGAGTTAATATAATAAAAATGGAAGTTCTGATGGAGAAAGGAAAAATTCTGAAAGAAGAAAGGAAAAGAATTGAAAAAGACAAGTTTGTTTTATGTTCTCTGCTCTTTCCTTTGCTACCTTGTAAATAAAACCAGTTTGGAAAAGTATTGTCATGAAGTAAGATTTGAGAGATGCATTCATGAGAATTTCCCTTTAAACTAAGGGCTGATTCTGGAAACAGGGGATGGAAGCATATTCTTTTACAAACTTTTAAAAACTGAGCTGAGATGCAAAACTAGGACCATCTAGATCTGTAGTGAATTGTCTCAATAGTATGCAAGGCTATTTCCTTCAATTATATCATGGTTTTGCTCTTTGTTGTTGTTCAGTTGCTAAATTGTGTTAACTCTTTGTGACCCCATGGCCAGCAGAGAAGCCAGGCTTCCCTGTCCTTCACCATCTTTCAGAGTTTGCACAAATTCATGTCCCTTGAGTTGGTGATGCCATCCAACCATCTCATCTCTGTCGCCCCCTTCTCCTTCTGCTCTCAGTCTTTTTGAGCACCATGGTCTTTTCTGATGAATTGGCTCTTCACATCAGGTGACCAAAGTATTGGAGCTTTAGTATTGGTCCTTTCAATTAAAAATCAGGGTTGATTTCCTTTACGATTGGTTGGATCTCCTTGCTGTCCAAGGGACTCTCAAGAGTTCTCCAGCACTACAGTTCAAAAGCATCAATTCTTTGGCACTCAGCCTTCTATATGATCCAATTTTCACATCCGTATAAGACTTCCCTGGTGGCTCAGAGGATAAAGCATCTGCCTGCAATGGGGGAGTCGGGATTCGATCCCTGGATCATGAAGATCCCCTGGAGAAGGAAATGGAAACCCACTCCAGTATTCTTGCCTGGAGAATTCCATGGATGGAGGAACCTGGTAGATTATAGTCCACAGGGTCGGAAAGATTTGGACAGGATTGAGTGACTTCACTTTCACATCCATACATGACAGCTGGAAAAACCATGGCTTTGACTATAAAATCTTTGTTGGCAAAGTGCTGTCTTTGCTTTTTAATACACTGTCTAGACTTGTCATAGCTTTGTTCATAGTGAAAGAAAGTTAAAGTGAAGTTGCTTAGTTGTTCCTGACTCTTTGTGACCCCATGGACTGTAGCCTACCAGGCTCCTCCATCCATGGGATTCTCAAGGGAAGAATACTGGAGTGGGTTGCCATTTCCTTCTCCAGGGGATCTTCCCAACCCAGGGATCAAACCCCGATCTCCCGCATTGCAGGCACATGCTTTATCCTCTGAACCACCAGGGAAATCTGTAGTAATGTATCCAAAAAAAGGTGTAAGTTAGTCGCTTGGTCATGTCTGACTCTTTATAACCCCATCAACTATACCAACCCACCAGGATCCTCTATCCATGGAATTCTCTGGGCAGGAATAGTGGAGTGAGTTGCCACTTCCTTCTCCAGGTGATCTTCCCGACCCGGGGATTGAACCCAGGTCTCCTGTATTACAGGCAGATAATTTACCTTTTGAGCTACCAGGAAGCCAAAGGCCCACTCTAAATTTTTGGAAATGTCAAGTATTGGAGAAATGGTAATGAAAACCATTACATTATACTTTTGGTGACTTAAATACATTTGTTTTAGGTCTAGATATTTTATTTGTTAGGTAGTGAAAATTATCTTTACCGAAGGTAGTTCTGGCTTTTGCCCTTATGATCTTTAGACCATTGCCCATCCTTCCTGATCGGAGTGCCTTTGTTTGCCTGGGAGATTAGGCCAAAAGATAGCCTAACAATGTGTTTCATGACTGGGGCATTTGACTACGTGGTATCTGTTTTGCCCCCAGAGGGACAGAAAAATATTAGATTTAACTCTATTTCCAAAGCAGCTGAAGACTAAGGTTAAGTCACAGTGTAGTGTGTGATTGAGTGAAAACTCTGGATACCAGACTAGAAAGGTTCCCTGGTTATCAGTACTTCATGTGCCAATGCACAATGCATCATATACTGATAATATACATATACAATGTATATGTATACATATACAATGCACAATGCATCATATACTGATGCTGGGAGAGTACCAGGTCTGTAACTCTGTGAATTGAGTATATCAGGACCTCCATGTTTGGTACTTTTCCTGGACTCTGCCCTAGGCACTTTGAATTAAATTTGCATCCTTTACTGTTAATAAACTGTAACCACAAGTGTAATAGTTTTAAGTTCTATGAGTCCTTCTAACAAATTATTAAACCCAAAGGTAGGTCTGTAAACCCTGCCCCCGAAACTTGCAGTTGGTGTCAGAAATGAGAGAAGTTTTGTCTGGAATGTTTACTATAAACTTTGCAGTTTCCCCAAAACATTGTAGTTGGCCATAATTTACAAATGTTTATGTAAGTCTCTGTAATATGTGGAAGAGGCGAGTGAAAAAGTTGGCTTAAAGCTCAACATTCAGAAAACTAAGATCATGGCATCTGGTCCCATCACTTCATGGCAAATAGATGGGAAACAGTGGAAACGGTGGCTGACTTTATTTTTGGGGGCTCCAAAATCACTGCAGATGGTGATTGCAGCCATGAAATTAAAAGATGCTTATTCCTTGGAAGGAAAGTTATGACAAACCTAGACAGCATATTGAAAAGCAGAGACATTACTTTGTCAACAAAGGTCCATCTAGTCAAGGCTATGGTTTTTCCAGTGGTCATGTATGGATGTGAGAGTTGGACTATAAAGAAAGCTAAGCACCGAAGAACTGATGCTTTTGAACTGTGGTGTTGGAGAAGACTCTTGAGAGTCCCTTGGACTGCAAGGAGATCCAACCAGTCCATCCTAAAGGGGATCAGTCCTGGGTGTTCATTGGTAGGACTGATGTTGAAGCTGAAACTCCAATACTTTGGCCACCTCATGCGAAGAGCTGACTCATTTGAAAGGAGCCTAATGCTGGGAAAAATTGAGGGCAGGAGGAGAAGGGGACGACAGGATAAGATGGTTGGATGGCATCACTGACTCAATGGACATGAGTTTGGGTAAACTCCGGGAGTTGGTGATGGACAGGGAGGCCTGGTGTGCTGTAGTCCATGGCATTGCAAAGAGTCGGACATGACTGAGTGACTGAAATGACTGACTGTAATAAGTTTTATTGAAAAACAATGCTTGAAAGTTAAATGAAACAGTCCAGTTCAAAATTTTATCAAAGGTGTGGCCCATCTCTAACTATGTAGCCAGGGCTGAGTCAGAAGACCAAAAGTGAAATTGTGAAAAAAAAAAAAAAAAATAGCAACTGTATTTTCCAAATTGTAGCTGGCAGGAAAACTAAGAAATTCACATCTGTTCCTGGGAATTAATATTCCCTTATCACAAAAGAGAACCACCTCAGATTATTTGTTTTAACTGCCATAAAATAAAATATCAAAGTAAAATAATAGTCTTATGCTATATTTTGAGCCCCTGAGAATATACTCCTCTTGGCTTTGGGTCTCCAAGACACTAAATAACATGTTCACTTATAATAAATAAAAAATAAGGATATACATTTTTGATTAAAATTTAAGTAGCATTACTATGTCAGGGCCTTGCATAATATAAACTTTTACAATTCAAAACATATTGCAGTGGTACTTATTAAATATATCCATTTTTTTCATTGTATAATGCACCAAAAGAAAAGTTTATATTATTTATGTTCCATTATATTCAAAATTTATATTGTATTAAATACATATTTGTTTCATGTTTCAAGAGAAAAAATGCAGATACTTTTATCAATTGTTAGACATTGCTGAGGTTGTGATGGAATTAAACTCACAAAAGAGCTTGATAACTCAAACAATGATATTCTATGGTGAAATGAAGACAACATTGTTTCTTCCCATAAAGATAAATTAAGATAATTCTGAATAAAACAATTCTAAGTTACTACATACTATCAGATAAAATAGGTGGATTTTATAAACATTGCCTCTGCAACTGGGAAACGACTGTGTTGTTAGAATGACTATTGACTATGGCCAAATAAATTACTAACCATTTTCAGATCTCTTACCAGGTCAGCCTCAAAAGAGCTTGAAGTGAAGTGAAGTCACTCAGTCGTGTCCGACGCTTTGCGAGCCCACGGACTGTATAGTCCGTGGAATTCTCCAGGCCAGAATACTGGAGTGGGCAGCCTTTCCCTTCAAATTAAACAATAGCTAGTATCTACAGTCAATGTAATAGTAACCAACAGTGTGTGTGTGAAAGTCATTCAGTTGTGTCCAACTCTTTGCGACTGCCAGCATCCTCTGTCTATAGAATTCTACAGGCCAGAGTTCTTTATTGGATAGTCATTCCCTTCTCCAGAGGATGTTCCCAAACCAGGGATAGTATCCAGGTCTCCTGCATTGCACGCAGGTTCTTTACCATCTGAGCCACCAGGGAAGCCCTATAATAAGCAATAATCCATTTCAAATACTTTTTAGAATGGTATCTTGATTTGTTATGCTGGTGGCATTTTCACATGGGATCAAAACTGAGAGAAAGAGGCCATCATTTAAAAAAAAAAAAAAAAGCTATAGGCAATAAATGCTGGAGAGTATATGGAGAAAAGGGAACCCTCCTGTACTGTTGGTGAGAATGTAAAGTAATATAGCCATTATGGAGCACAGTATGGGGATTCCTTACAAAACTAGGGATAAATCTATCATATGACCCAGAATTAGTTAACTTTGGTACTCTATATGAACAAAGCAACATTTAATAGTTAATAGTCATAATTTCAGGTAAATTATTTAAAGTGTTTTCAATTGCCATTCAAATCTACTTTCTTTCCACATAGTAGTGGCTATTCTTTTTAATTATTAAATTCAGCATTTTAACACTGTAAAAACATGAAATACTAAAAGTGTACTTTCAAAAATATAGGTTAGAATATTAAATCTAAAAATTGCACAGAATTTTACTAGTTTTCACTAGTTTAAAAATGAATAAATACTATACATGTAGTGTATGACTTATAAAATTTAAAATGGAGTAGAAAAAGCAACAAAAAATTTAAATTTATCCACAAACCACTGATTAAAAATAACCATTATCTGAAATATCATTTTTCTCAGTAATCTTATCACTTAATCTTATCTATCTCTATTTCTCTTTCTGTCTCCATTTTAGACCTTCAGTATTTATTGGTTTAATAGTATGTTTTTAATTATAACTCTGTAGTCCATGGAATTCTTTAGGCCAAAATACTGGAGTGGATAGCCTTTCCCTTCTCCAGACGATCTTCCTAATCCAGGGATAGAACACAGGTCTCCCGAATTGCTGGCAAATTATTTACCAGCTGAGCCACCAGGGAAGCCAAAGAATACTGGAGTGGGTAGCTTATCCCTTCTCCAGCAGATCTTCCTGACCCAGGAATCGAACTGGGGTCTCCTGCATTACAGGCAGATTCTTTACCAACTGAGCTATCAGGGAAGCCCAACTATAATATAGATGAGATAAATTAAAACACACTATTTAAAGTGCCTTCTTAACAATTATGGAAATGTACTTCATGTCATCATATATACTTCTTTTTTTTTTCATCATATATACTTCTATGGAATAGCTATTCCAATTGCCTAATGTTCCTCAGTGTAGATCAAATATTGTTCAATGCAGTTTTACAATTCTCTGCTGCATGTATTTTCTGTTGGATCTTTTTAAAAGAAATACACTGAAGATCTCTGCAAGAGTTCCAGCCTATTATACAGAGTGAAGTAAACCAGAAAGAAAAACACCAATACAGTATACTAATGCATATATATGGAATTTAGAAAGATGGTAACAATAACCCTGTATGTGAGACAGCAAAAGAGACACTGATGTATAGAACAGTCTTTTGGACTCTGTGGGAGAGGGAGAGGGTGGGATGATTTGGGAGAATGGCATTGAAATATGTATAACATCATATATGAAACAAATCGCCAGTCCAGGTTCAATGCACGATACTGGATGCTTGGGGCTGGTGCACTGGGATGACCCAGAGGGATGGTATGGGGAGGGATGAGGGAGGAGGGTTCAGGATGGGGAACACATGTATACCTGTGGCAGATTCATTTTGATATATGGCAAAACCAATACAATATTGTAAAGTTAAATAAAATTAAATTAAAAAAAATAAAATAAAGAGTTCCAGTAGAAATACAGGAGGCAAGTTGCAGAGAATGAAATGATCATAGAGCCAATGAATCTCCCTGATTGTGTGATTGCTTAGCAAGGTTGCAAAAATGTAATATTTCAGTTGAATCTCTTTTAAAATAACTATTATCCCTATTTTCTTACTATGTGTCTGAAATTCATACTCAGAAATGTAACTGAGTTTAACTATATTTAGTTAGATCCCTCTTTTGAATATTTTATAGATATAATGTTAAAGACTTAAAGGTTTTTTTATAATTATTTGTAAGTCTCTTTAGTATAATGAGTAAGGTATGTATGTTAAATATTTAAAAAGCATCAGTTTACATAACAAAGATTTATATTCACAAATAGTTATAGACAATGTTAGTTGGTATTTATATACTAGTAGAAAGAAATTTCATAATTTTTTTAATTGTAAAATTATGTAATTGAACTTATTAGCTCATGAAACATGTTTATTGTCAGTACCAGGACCAGGATATTGTTGAAGTACTAAACAATTAATAGGAAATCAACAAATATGCATCATTTATGTTTCCACTAAGTGATTGCATTAAAATTAAGAAGATATAAAAAATAATAACATAGACACTGTCATAATAAGAACACATTGCTACATTTATTTCTGAAGAGTCCTAGATTTTATTTTTATTTTTGCCACAAATATGTTATAGCTTCATTTGTTAGAAGCTATATTCTGGGATTATAAACTGATTGAAATCATAGAGTTAGCATTGCCCATAGGAATGAAATTCAGCTAGGGAAGTTGACTCACTAATTATTTAGCAGAATTGAATGAATCAGTATCCAAAAGGATTACTGGCCAAAAGTCTGCCTGGGGGTCAAAACAGGTGTTGCTTCATCAGAATTCAGTATTGCTGCTATTTCAAGGAGGAATTCAAAAAGACAACCTTGGGAAAGAAAATCCCATCTATGTGACATGAAAAACATGACTCCTAAACTAGATTGTATGCTTTTTCCCTCTTACTCATTTCCTAGACTTCTTTAGTCTCAAATAGATCCCTTACCAGTCCCAAAGCAGCTGGCATAATTCTTCTCTTGAAAATGGCAATGGCACCCTCACAGCAAATCTCAGGCACACAGGTGTTCAAAGAGATCCGAGATATAGCTAGACAGAAGCCAAATTTCAGGTAGAATCACACATTAAGGTTATATCTATGAGGCCAAAATTGTCTACTAATCTTCCTTTTAAAGGTTTATGGCTCAAGGCTACACTTAAGAACCTTCCTCCTTAAAGTGAGACACCATTAAGTTCTTCTGCAACTGTTTAGGAGATTGTTTTGGTTGGAATTTGAATGGTATAATGATGGTATTGCTCATTGCCTCTGTGTATAGCACCTGCAAGTTCTTTAGTTCTTATTATCTCTCAAACAGTTTCAATGACTTTGAATACTTTGCTCAGAGAGTAGGAGTAAGGAAAGCTGTCTGTTGCTCCTGATGTTAATTATTACAAATTGTCTCTCAATTTTGACAGCCAGTGTCTTTTCTTGCTATTTTCTGTGGGCAGGAGGCTATAGTAACTTTACTTTGAAAAGTGTAAGTTACTCAGTTGTGTCTGAATCTTTGGGACCCCATGGACTGTAGCCTGTCAGGCTCCTCTGAGCTACCAAGAAGAAAGAAATTTGTGATCTTGAGGACCATTAGATACTTAAAAACACAATGATTGGACATGGTAGAATTGGGTAACAAAAGCACAGGAAAGGTGGATGTAACTTCTATTTGGTTAGAATTATTTACAAGCATTATGAAAAGGTAACATTCCAGGGGAAAATAATTATGGCCAGAAGAGTTCCTGGATTCAATATTCTACAGTCCAGAAAACACACACCTCTCTGATTTAACTTTTTGTCAACCTTCATGTAAACTGGTGTCTTAAAGTAGTGCATGTGTGTCCTAATTCATGGGCTAAAAGACCAAGCACCTAGATTCAGGTGAACAGTTAAGAACATGACCGTGGGCTATGGGACCATTTCCTTATCTGCACTAGTGATGTAACATGTCCAGGAAAACTAATTTTGTTGTTGTTGTTTTTATGTTTAAATAACCACATAAACTAGACTTCCCTAGTGGCTCAATCAGTAGAGAATCCACTTGCAATGCTGGAGACCTGGGTTCAATCCTTAGGTTGTGAAGATCCCCTGGAGAAGGAAATGGCAACCCACTCCGGTGTTGGTTGCCTGGAGAATTTCATGGACAGAGAAGCATAGCAGGCTACAGTCCATGGGGTCGCAAAGAGTCAGACAAGACTTAGTGACTGAACTACCACCACCACCAACCACATGAACTAGCCCACAGTCCTGTCCTTAACTGTTCACCTGAATCTAGGTGCTTGGCCTTTCAGCCCATGAATTAAGACACTCATGCACTACTTTAAGACACCAGTTTACATGAAGGTTGACAAAAAGTTAAATCAGAGAGGTGTGTGTTTTCTGGACTGTAGAATATTGAATCCAGGAACTCTTCTGGCCATAATTATTTCCCCCTGGAATGTTACCTTTTCATAATGCTTGTAAATAATTCTAACCAAATAGAAGTTACATCCACCTTTCCTGTGCTTTTGTTACCCAATTCTACCATCTGCAATCATTGTGTTTTTAAGTATCTAATAATAGATGTGATCTTGTTCCTAATTGTCCCTGATTTTGAACTGTTCAAGAGTTTTGCCTAATTCAGACAGGCAAAGTAACACTGCACTTTTGCAGCAGACATCTTGTGTCATGGATTAGAATTTGTGATAATTAGTTTTAGATGTACCCTGATTTGTAGAAGTTACTGATCCATCCACTCATGAAATGAAATCTTGACATGTTTCTGTAGAAAACATTCCATTTAGGGACAGATTCAGGTTTGTGAAAAGCAGAGCCCATGGACAATCTTAGCTGTTAAATTGTTCATTTCAAGGATGCTTTTGGAGGACATATACATTAACCAAGAAGAGAAAGCAGCAATGACAAAATTGGAGACTACATTTATACGTTGACACCACAAAATTTATCTTGTATCAAATTTATCTTGTGTTTTCCATTTAATTTATAAAATACATTTCCTTTCAATAAAGGAAATACTATTGTCTCCTTCATATAGCAGGAATAATGCTGGGGCTAAAAGCCCTAAATTAAATTTTCAGTAAAAATTGGAGCTGGTCTCATTCCAAAATACACAAGTATAATCGAACACACCAAAACTCTAATAGTCTAGTTAATAAAAAGAAGTCACCAGCAAATTGTAGCTAATTTATTAGAGTAGTTTGCAATAGTTTGTGCTTCCATAGGTCGCCACATCCTTTTAGCTAGTCTTTTTCTGACCTTTAGAATAGCTGAGTCAGGTTTAGCCTTAAAGTGATTAATCTCAGCACTTCTGTCACCATGTAGTTGGTATGAGCAGTTGGGGAATGTTTTGCACTGTGCTGGGTAGATTTCTAACCCAAATGAAGGCAGGCACTGATACATAAATTAAAGACTTTTATGACTCCTAAACTACATTGTGACTTTTTAGTGAAATCTTGCAAGGAAAGTTATAAGGTAAATTTGGTCTCATATTTATAACTTTCATAAGATATTGTATTGAAATTAGATTTCTGGGGTAACTATAGATGAAAACTTTTCTTAAATGTTTGCATGGCAGTCTTGCCTTCATGTGTACCCCTGAGGTTTTTAAAATAAAAATAGTTTTGGAATAAAAAGATATTTTATTAGAAGTGCAAGAAAAAAGTAAAAAATACAGCAAAAATTTAAAGCCTGAAAAATAGTCTATCAAACTGAGGTAGAGAATGATTAAGAAACATGTACCCTTAGTTTTAGTATGAAATATTTATACTTTACAAAAGAATGACTTACATTAAAACCTTGATCCTAAAGGAGAATATACATATCAGCCCTTTTCCCATTTCCTCCCTTTCTTTGGCTCTTTATCAAATATCTATGGTGTCCACTATGACAAGTAAATGCAACTACACATTTATGCCATATGCACTGTAAATATAAATTAATTTCACTATTTTCACTTAATTTAAGATAAAAATTTCCATAAACATGGACTTTGAGTTAGTCTTTAAGTCTATGAAAAACTTGTATAGACAGATATTATTACACAAATAGGGTTATTTTAGAACTAACTAAACCCATTTATTATTAATTAAAAACACGTTTTCATTAAGCACATGCAGCAAATAATTTATAGTGTTTTAGAGAAAACTGTCTACCACTTTTCTATGTTCTCCTTAGCAGAAGGGAGTTGATAAGTTCCTTGGCCTGAAACTGCCTTCATAATGACAATATAAATGATGTGTTCTGAATCATAATAAAGTACAGTCAAACTTGATTCAATAACCCAAACAACTAATTATATGCCATGCTAGATAAATCAGTGTAAATATAACAGAGGCTAGAAACAGCTGGGTGGATGTCTAGGGATTTTGAAGCTTTCCTTTTCTGTATGGATAAAGTCAGCATACCATGGACATTAACTTTTTTCAAAGGATTTGAAAACATTGGAAAAATCTCTTTATGAGATACTGTACATACAATAGATTCCTTGTTATAAAGTAATATAAGTTTTTGGTATAGAAATTAATAAGATAAATACATTTTTTATTTAAAAATTAATAAAATCATCAGCATCCAGGCAAAAACAGCTACTTAAAAGCATTATATATCTCACTCTGTGTTTCTTCTGTCCTATGGTATAAATTTTATTTTATTTGTCATCAATTATACAACTGTTTCTTTTATGACTGTCTCTCTTAGTTGCCTGATCAATGTCTTTACCAGAATCTGGTACATCATTTATTAAACTTTTGCTGAGAGTCTTTAAACTCTGCCCCATCTCCAGCATTTATTATTTATAGACATTTGGATGATAGTCATAGTAACCATGATGGGTGATACCTCACTATAGCCTTGATTTACATTTCTCTCATAACTAGTGATGTTGAACATCTTTTCATGTGTCTTTTGCCCATCTGTATGTCTTCTTTGGAGAAATGTCTACTTAGGTTTTTTTGCCCACATCTTGATTTATTTTTAAATTGAAGTACATGAGCTGTTTGTATATTTTGTAGAATAATCCCTTGTGGGTTACATTATTTGCAAATATTTTATCCCATATACTCTCTTTTCATTTTGTTTATGGATTCCTTTGCTGTGCAAAAGTTTTTAAGTTTAATTATGTCCCATTTGTTTATTTTTGCTTTTGTTTGCATTTCTGTATGAGATGGATCTAAAATAAAAAATGCTGAGATTTATGCCAAAGACTGTTCTATCTATATTTTTCCTTTAGGAGTTTTATAGTGTCTGGTCTTATATTTAGATCTGTAATCCATTTTAAGTTTATTTTTGTATATGGAGTTAGACAATGTTCTAATTTAATTATTTTACATGCAACTGTCCAGTTCTCCCCAAACCATTTGCTGAAGAGACTTTTTCTCATTGTATATCTTTGCCTCATTGCCATGAATTCATTGACCATAAAGGCATGGGTTTATTTCTGGGCTCTCTATACTGTTCCATCGAGCTATGTATCTGTTTTTGTGCCAATACCATACTATTTTGATTACTATAGCTTTGTATATAGTCTGAAGTCAAGGTGTGATTCCTTTAGCTCCAATCTTCTTTCTCAAGATCCTTTTGTCTATTTGGGGTCTTTTGTGTTTCCATGCAGGCTTTAAAATTGTATATTCTTGTTCTATGAAAAAATGCCATTGGTATTTTTATAATTTGATCATTATTTCAATAATAATATAACTGCACACATATAAACAATTAACAATAATTTATTAGAAATAAAAAACCTATACTTAGAAGCATATAGCAGAATATTTTAACTTGCTTCCTGTTAGGTTTAACAATAACAACATGGTTTTTCAATTTAGGAAAATTAAGGTAAGAAAAAAATTGATATTTTATTATAAAAAACTAACACTATAGTCTAACAATTTGGTCATGATCCATTTGATCCTTAAGGACATAGATTTTATCTTTTGGTATATTAAATGTCATGGTGACATAACAAAGAAATCTAAGGTTGGATAATATGATTCTAGTTACAAAGCAGCAGTATACAGTCATTTACTTGTGCTCAGTCACTTCAGACATGTCTGACTCTTTGCAAACCTATAGTCTGTAGTTGTCAGGCCCCTCAGTCCATAGGATTTTCCTGGCCCAGCAAGAATACTGGAGTGGGTTGCCATGCTCTCCTCCAGGGTATTTTCCTAACCCAGGGATGGAACCTGGATCTCCTGCCTGTCCCACGTTTCAAGTGGATTCATTACTGCTAAACCACTAGGGACGCCCTTGAAGTCATTTATTAGGCTGCAAATTTAGTTTAAATATCTTGATAATTTTAGTGTTGATATAAGATAAAAGAGAAAATTATTTTGTATAGAAATGTGTAGAAATCAATCTATACATACCTTTAAATAAAATTCTTTTTTATATCTGACTAATGAATGCATTTTCAGTATCCTCTAAGTATATGTGAACAATAATGGTATACTTATGAAAAAACATTTTTACAAGAATGTAATAAAATCATTTTTTACTTATTCCTTCATTCTAAATTGGTTGAAAACAGTAATACAGGCAATATTTATAGCACTACTTACTTATTGCTGTCTCAAATATAGGATTTACTGACATAAAGTATTTTAGTTATTTATAAAATATAATCTCAAAATAAAATATTGCATAGGAACCTGGAATGTTAGGTCCATGAATCAAGGTAAATTGGATATGGTCAAGCACGAGATGGCAAGAGTGAGCATCAACATTTTAGGAACCAGTGAACTAGAATGAATAAGAATGGGAAAATTTAATTCAGACGACCTTTATATCTACTACTGTGGGCCAGAATGCCTTAAAAGAAATGGAGTAGCCCTCATAGTCAACAAAAGAGTCTGAAATGCAGTACTTTGGTGCAATTTCAAAAACAAAAAAACGATCTGGGTTTATTTCTAGTGCAAACCATTCAACATTACATTAGTATTCCAAGTCCATACACCAACCATAATGCCAAAGAAGCTGAAGTTGAAAGGTCTTATGAAGACCTCTAAGATCTTTTTAGCACTAAAACCAAAAAAAGAAAGTCCTATATGTTATAAGGGATTAGAATTCAAAAGTAGGAAGTCAAGAGATACCTGGAATAACAGGCAAGTTTGGCCTTGGAGTACAAAATGAAGCAGGCCAAAGGCTCACAGAATTTTACCAAGAGAACACACTGGTCATAGCAAACACCCTCTTCCAACAACACAAGAGAAGACTCTGCACATCACCAGACAGTCAATACTGAAATCAGATTAATTATATTCTTTGTAGCCAAAGATGGAGAAGCTCTATACAGTCAGGAAAAACAAGACCAGGAGCTGACTGTGGCTCAGCTCCTTATTGCAAAATTCAGATTTAAATTGAAGAAAGTAAGGAAAACCACTAGGCCATTCAGGTATGACCTAAATCAAACCCCTTATGATTAATAGTGGAAGTGACAAATAGATTCAAGGAATTAGATCTGGTCGACAGAGTGCCTGAAGAACTATGTGTGGGGGTTCATAACACTGCACAGTAGGTGGTAACCAGAATGAGCTCCAAGAAAAAGAAATGCAAAAAGGCAAAATGGTTATCTGAGGAGGCTTTACAAATATCTGAGAAAAGAAGAGCAGTGAAAAGCAAAGGAGAAAGGGCAAGATATATCCATCTGAACATAGAGTTCCAGAAAATAGCAAAGAGAAAAAAGAAAGCCATTCTAAGTGAACAATGCAAAGTAATAGAGGAAAACAAGGGAATGGGAAAGACTAGAGAGCTCTTCAAGAACATTGGAGATACCAAGGGAACATTTCATGCAAAGATGGGCTCGATAAAGGACAGAAATTGCAAGGACCTAACAGAAGAAGACGATATTAAGAAGAGGTAGTAAAAATACACAACAAAACTATACAAAAGTCATAATGACATAGAAAACCTAGAGGGTTAGTCACTCACCTAGAGCCAGACAGCATGTGTATGAGGTGAAGTTGCCCTTAGTAGCCATTACTACAAATAAACCTAGTGGAGGTGATAGAATTCCAGCTGAGCTATTTCAGATCCTAAAAGATGATGCTGTTAATGTGCTGCACTCAACATGCCAACAAATTTGGGAAACTCAGCAGTGGCAACAGGACTGAAAAATGTCAGTTTTCATTTCAATCCCAAAAAGGCAAAGAAAGTTCAAACTTTCATACAATTGCACTCATTTCACATGCTAGCAAGGTAATGATCAAAATTCTTCAAACTAGGCTTCAAAAAATATGTGAACCAAGAGCTTACAGTTGTAAAAGTTGGATTTAGAAAATACAGAGAAATTAGAGATAAAATTGCCAAATTCCATTGAATCATAGAAAAAGCAGAAGATGGTGGAGGAATAGGACAGGGAGACCACTTTCTCCCACACAAATTCATCAAAAGATCATTTGAACGCTGAGCAAATTCCACAAAACAACTCTTGAATGCTGGCATAGGACACCAGGCACCCAGAAAGACCAGCCCATTGTCTTTGAAAGGAAGTAAGACAAAATATAAAAGATAAAAAAAGAGACAAAAGAGTTAGGGATGGAGACCCTTTCCGGGGAGGGAGTCATGAAAGAGGAGAAGTTTCCAAACACCAGGAAACTCTCTCACTGGCGGGTCTGTGGGGAGTTTTGGAATCTCAGAAGGCAATATAACCAGGAGGAAAAATAAATAAAACCCACAGATTACATGCCTAATGGCAACTCCCAGTGGAGAAGTAGCCCAGAAGTTCACGTCCATTACCAGCAAGCGGGGGCTGAACAGGGAGGTGTGGGCTGCATTGCTTAGGGTAATGACCAAGCCTGAATGCCCTGAGGACAATCTGAGGGAGCTAACATGAGATAGCAACCCAAAGTGTGGGATAGCCCGAGAGAGAGTAAAAAGAGAGAGAGACCTTTCCCATGAAAAGTTCTAACCTGAAGCACTAATGGGTCCACTCACAGAAGAAAGGACTGAGCAAATACCAGAGGAGAGCTAGCTGGCTGCAGACCGGCCCATCCCCCACCAGAGGCAGAGAGGCAGGCGGGTGACAGCCAGAGCCAAAAAGGGGCAATCTCGGCCCCAGAGAGGCATCCTCAACCAAACTGCGAGCAGGCTCCCAGTTGCTAACCAAGTCTTCCTGGGATCCTGGACAGTTGACATCTGCCAGGAGGGTTGCAGCCAGAGATTACCTCCCCAGAGGAGACACACAGCACATCTGAGATGGCGCTTCCACTGCACACCTGGGAAACCGAGGGGCTGGGACAGGGGAGGTGATAAGATGCACCACCCCTCCTGGGGAGAATGTGCTCATCAAGCACCTGGCTGCCTGAGCTGCTTGGACCTGGGAAGGGCACAAAACACAGGCCCAACCAAGTCTGCACTTTTGTGGAGTACTTGAGAACCTGAACCTGAGCTGCTTAGACCTGGAAAGTACATGCAACCCAGGGCCCGCTTTAGAATAGTGAATAATGCAATAACTGAGATCAAAAACACTCTGGAGAAAACCAACAATAGAATAACTGAGGTAGAAGATAGGATAAGTGAGGTGGAAGATAGAATGGTGGAAATAAATGAAGCAGAGAGGGAAAAAAGAAATGAGGACAACCTCAGAGACTTTTGGGACAATGTCAAATGCCCCAACATGCGAATCATAGGAGTCCCAGAAGAAGAAGACAAAAAGAAAGACCATGAGAAAATACTTGAGATATATAGTTGAAAACTTCCCTAAAATGGGAAGGGAAATAGCCACCCAAGTCCTGAAACTCAGAGAGTCTCAAACAGGATAAACCCAAGGCAAAACACCCCAAGACTCATATTAATCAAATTAACAAAGATCAAACACAAAGAACAAATATTAAAAGCAGCAAGGGAGAAACAACAAATAACACACAAGGGGATTCCCATAAGGATAACAGCTGATCTTTTAATAGAAACTCTTCAGGCCAGAAGGGAATGGCAGAACATACTTAAAGTGATGAAAGAGAAAAACCTACACCCCAGATTACTGTACCCAGCAAGGATCTCATTCAAATCTGAAGGAGAAATCAAAATTTTACAGACAAGCAAAAGCTGAGAGCATTCGGTACCACCAAACCAGCTCTTCAACAAATGCTAAAGGATCTTCTCTAGACAGGAAACACAGAAAGGGTGTATAAACTCGAACCTAAAACAACAAAGTAAATGGCAATGGAATCATACTTATCAATAATTACATTATATGTAAATGGGTTGAATGCCCCCCAAAAAAGACAGACTGTCTGAATGGATACAAAAACAAGATTCCTATATATGCTGTCTACAAGAGACCCACCTCAAAACAAGGGACACATGAAAGTGACTGGCTGGAAAAAGATATTTCACACAAATGGAGACCAAAAGAAAGCAGGAGTAGCAATACTCATATCAGATAAAATATACTTTGAAATAAAGGTTCTGAAAAGTAACAAAGAAAGACACTACATAATGATCAAAGGATCAATCCAAGAAGAAGGTATAACAATTGTAAATATATATGCACCCAACATAGGAGCACCACAATATGTAAGGCAAATGCCAACAAGTATGACAGGGGAAAATAACAGTAACACAATAATAGGGGGTGACTTTAATACCCCACTCACACCTGTGGGCCAACTACACAGAAGATTAGCAAGGAAAAGCAAACTTTAAATGAAACAATGGACCAGTTAGACCTAATTGATATCTATAGGACATTTCACTACAAAAAAATAAATTTCACCTTTTTCTCAAGTGCACATGGAACCTTCTCTAGGATAGATCACATTCTGGGCCATAAATCTAGCCTTGGTAAATTCAAAAGAATTTAAATCATTCCAAGCATCTTTTCTGATCACAATGAAGTATGATTAAATGTCAACTACAGGAAAAAAACTATTTAAAGTACCAACATATAGAGGCTAAACAAAGCTGGTTTTTTGAGATGATAAATAAAATTGACAAACCATTAGCCAGATGCATCAAGAAACAAAGGGAGAAGAATCAAATCAACAAAATTAGAAATGAAAATGGAGAAATCACAACAGACAACACAGAAATACTAAGGATCATAAGAGACAACTATCACGAACTATATGGCAATAAAATGGACAACTTGGAAGAAATGGACAAATTCTTAGAAAAGTTTAGCTTTCCAAAACTGAACCAGGAAGAAATAGAAAATCTTAACAGACACATCACAAGCATGGAAATCGAAACTGTAGTCAGAAATCTTCCAGCAAACAAAAGCCCAGGACCAGATGGCTTCACAGCTGAATTCCACTAAAAATTTAGAGAAGAGCTAACACCTATCCTACTCAAACTCTTCCAGAAAGTTGCAGAGGAAGGTGAATTTCCAAACTCATTCTATGAGGTCACCATCACCCTAATACCAAAACCAGACAAAGATGCCACAAAAAAAAAAAAAAAGAAAGAAAGAAAATAAAAAACTACAGGCCAATATCGCTGATGAACATAGATGCAAAAATCCTTAACAAAATCCTAGCAAACAGAATCCAACAACATATTAAAAAGATCATACATCATGACCAAGTGGGCTTTATCCCAGGGATGCAAAGATTCTTTAATATCAACAAATCAATCAATCTGATACACCACATTAACAAATTGCAAGGTAAAAACCATATGATTATCTCAATCGATGCAGAGAAAGCCTTTGACAAAATTCAATATCGATTTATGATAAAAACCCTCCAGAAAGCAGGAATAGAAGGAACATACCTCAACATAATAAAAGCCATATATGATAAACCCACAGCAAACATTATCCTCAATGGTGAAAAATTGAAGGCATTTCCCCTAAAGCCAGGAACAAGACAAGGGTGCCCACTCTCACCACTACTATTCAGCATAGTTTTGGAAGATTTAGCCACAGCAATCAGAGAAGAAAAAGAAATAAAAGGAATCCAGATTGGAAAAGAAGTAAAACTCTCACTGTTTGCAGATGACATGATCCTCTACATAAAAAATTCTAAAGCCTCCACCAGAAAATTACTAGAGCTAATCAATGAATATAGCAAAGTTTCAGGATATAAAATTAACACACAGAAATCCCTTGCATTCCTATACACTAACAGTGAGAAAACAGAGAAATTAAGGAAACAATTCCATTCACCATTGCAATGAAAAGAATAAAATACTTAGGAATAAATCTACCTAAAGAAACAAAAGACCTATATATAGAAAAACTATAAAACATTGGAGAAAGAAATCAAAGAGGACACAAGTAGATGGAGAAATATACCATGTTCATGGATTGGGAGAATCAATATACTGAAAATGAGTATACTACCCAAAGCAGTCTATAGATTCAATGCAATCCCTATCAAGTTACCAACGGTGTTTTTCAGAGAACTAGAACAAATAATTTCACAATTTGTATGGAAATACAATAAACCTCGAATAGCCAAAGCAATCTTGAGAAAGAAGACTGGAACTGGAGGAATCAACCTGCCTGACTTCAGGCTATACTACAAAGCTACAATCCTCAAGACAGTATGGTACTGGCACAAAGACAGAAATATATATCAATGGAACCAAATAGAAAGCCCAGAGATAAACCCACGCACATATGGACACCTTATCTTTGGCAAAGGAGGCAAGAATATACAATGGAGAAAAGACAATCTCTTTAACAAGTGGTGCTGGGAAAACTGGTCAACCACTTGTAAAATGATGAAACTAGAAAGCTTTCTAACACCATACACAAAAATAAACTCAAAATGGATTAAAGAGCTATGTGTAAGACCAGGAACTATAAAATTCCTAGAGGAAATCATAGGCAAAACACTCTCTGATAAATCACAGCAGGTTCCTCTATGACCCATCTCCCAGAGTAATGGAAATAAAAGCAAAAATAAACAAATGGGACCTAATTAAACTTAAAAGCTTTTGCACAATTAAGGAAACTATAAGCAAGGTGGAAAGACAGCCTTCAGAATGGGAGAAAATAATAGCAAATGAAGCAACTGACAAAGAATTAATCTCAAAAATATACAAACAACTCTTGCAACTCAATTCCAGAAAAACAAATGACCCAATCAAAAAATGGACCAAAGGACAAAACAGACATTTCTCCAAAGAAGACATACAGATGGCTAACAAACACATGAAAAGATGCTCAGCATCACTCATTATCAGAGAAATGCAAACCAAAACCACAATGAGGTACTATCTCACACCAGTCAGAACAGCTGCTATCCAAAAGTCTACAAACAATAAATGCTGGAGAGGGTGTGGAGAAAAGGGAACTCTCTTACATTGTTGGGAATGCGAACTAGTACAGCCACTATGGAGAACAGTGTGGAGATTCCTTAAAACAACTGGAAATAGAACTGACTCAGTAATCCCACTGCGGGGTATATGCACCAAAGAAACCAGAATTGAAAGAGACACGTGTACCCCAATGTTCATCTCAGCATTGATTTCAATAGCCAGGACATGGAAGCAACCTCGATGTCTATCAGCAGATGAATGGATAAGAAAGCTGTGGTATATATACACAATGGAATATTACCCAGCCATTAAAAAGAATGCATTTGAATCAGTTCTAACGAGGTGGATGAAACTGGAGCCTATTATACAGAGTGAAGTCAGAAAGAAAAATACCAATACAGTGTACTAACGCATATATATAGAATTTAGATAGATGGGAATGATGACCCTATATGTGAGACAGCAAAAGAGACACAATGGTATAGAACGGTCTTTTTTGGAATCTGTGGGAGAAGCCAAGTGTGTGATGATTTGAGAGAGTAACACTGAAACATGTATATTATATGTGAAACAGATTGCCAGTCCAGGTTTGATACATGAGACAGGGTGCTCAGGGTTGGTGCACTGGGATGACCTTGAGGGATGGAATGGGGAGGGAGGTGGGAGGGGAGTTCAGGATGGTGAACACATGTACATTCATGCATGATTCATGTCAATGTATGGCAAAAACCACTATAATATTGTAAAGCAATTAGCCTCCAATTAAAATAAATTAATTAAATAAAAAAATAAAAGAAAAAGCAAGGGAATTCCAGGAAAACTTCTGCTTCTGAATACACTAAAGATGTTGACTGTATGGGTCACAACAAATTGTAGAAAATTCTTAAAGAGACAAGAATACAGGCCACTTTGCCAGTCTACTGATAAACCTGTGTGTAGACCAAGAAGCAACAGTTAAATCTGGACAAGGAACAGCAGACTGGTTCAAAATTGGGATCTGAGTACATCAAGACTGCATATTGTCTCTTGACTTATTTAACATATATGCAGAGTACATCATGTGAATTGACAGGCTTGATGAATCACAAACTGGAATCAAGAATGCTGATAGAAATCACAACAACCTCACATATGCAGATGATACCACCCTAATGGCAGAAAGTAAAGAGGAACTAAAGAACCTCTTGATGAAGATGAAAGAGGAGAGTGAAAAAGCTGGATTAAAAACTCAACATTGATAAACTAAGATCATGGCATCCAGTCCCATCACTTCATGGAAAATAGATGGGGAAATGATGGAAACAGTGACAGAGTTTACTTTTATTGGGCTTCAAAGTCACTGGATGGAAAGTGCAGCCATGAAATTAAAAGATGCTCCTTGAAAGAAAAGCCATGACAAATCTAAAGAGCATATTAAAAAGCATAGGCATCACTTTGCCAATGAAGTTTCATATAGTCAAAGCTATGATTTTTGTAGTAGTCATGTGCGGATGTGAGAGCTGGACCATAAAAAAGGGAGAGTGCCAAAAAATTGATGACTTTGGACTGTGGTGCTGGAGAAGACTCCTGAGTCCCCTGGACAGCAAAGAGATCCAACCAGTCAATCTTAAAGAAAATCAACTCTGAATATTCATTGGAAGGACTGACATTGAAGCTAAAGCTCCAATATCTTGGTCACCTAATGCGAACAGCAGACTCACTGGAAAAGACTCAGATGCTGGAAAAGATTGAGGGAAGGAGGAGAAGGGGGCATCAGAGTATGAAATTGTTGGATGGCATCACCGACTCAATGGACATGAATTTAAACAAACTCTGGGAGATAGTAAAAGACAGCAAAGCCTGGCATACTGCAGTCCATGGATTGCAAAGAGTTGCATATAACTTAGCAACTGAAAAACAACAACAAAATTCTCAAAATTAAATAAAATAAAAAGAATGCTTATTGTGCTTCTGTTACACATTTAGACTTGTCCTTCTGTCCAAAATAATTTGCAGTCAACTTTGGGAAAATTCATATATTTGTTGAGATACTTAGATGAAAAAAATAGACTTATTCTTTGCGTAGTAAATATTAATTTATTAGAAGAAGATGAATACAAATGGGTCTAAATCACTTTAGATAGCTAAACAGCAGCTTTTGTATGAGGGAACAAAAAATATAAAAGGACTTATTTTAAGCTCATACTAACTCAATTGGCATTACATTCTTTCTTCCTCCTACTTTTAACTCTTGCTTATCTATTCTCTTTATGATGTAACACACTTAATATAATAGCATTCATTCATACGTTCATTTAAGTAGCAAATTGTCATGAATTACTCATTAATAATCCAGCAGCACTTGAAATAGACATTCACTCTTTGAAGTGGCATTTTATGGAAAGCTATTATAGGAATCAATGCTGCTGATAATCAGTTGTTTTTGTTTTTGTTTTGTTTTTGCTTTTTGCTCTTCATTAAATTTTTATTTTATTTTCTCCTCACATAGAAATATTAAATTTGATTGATGCAGAACTGAAAATAAAAATAGTATATTTAACTGAAGTGGTGTTGATAAAAGTATATCCAAGTTTCGTTGTTTTTTAACTAGATTAACTACATTTCATACAAACTCTGAGAAAAATCCCCAACCCTGCTATATTTGTGAGGGTGAGCATACAGTTGATATAACTACTATTCTGAAGGACAAAATTCTATGGACACAGTTCAGTTCTTTCTGTCTAGTATCACTTCATGAAAGAGCAGAGATGGGGGAGGCAGCCACTGACAGACATGGAATCTTAAAACAGCATACTGAAGCAACTGACCCTTTGTTTCCCCATAACTACTTCAAACTTGCTCCATTCTCTTTAAACCTCTTCCACTGCTAACTTTCTATCTCCACACTGCCCATCATTTGCCATCTAACACTAAAAAAAAAAAAAAAAGCCACCAAAAGACATTTTCTTTGCTGTTTTGTCATTCTGACTGTGAAAAACTGAATAGCATACTTTGACTGGGTGACATTCATATTTCTGATAATCAAGAAATCCAAATGCTATGATGTTCCAGTGTTTTTCCTTTTTACTCGAGAAATCACTAGGTAATGGTGATATTGGCCCTTACCTCTGCTGATGTGTGCAGAAAAAACTGATTTTATAAACACACACAGATGCACTCACATGTACATAAATTTGGAATTTTAGATTTTATGTTTAAGTTTTTCAAATGCAGAGTAAGTTTATTTCAATGATCAGTTGATATTTTATTCAACTTATGTATTCACAGTTGTAAAAAAGTGTCTGACTTGATTGCTGTCTGATCACTGGCAATTTTCAAATTCCACTCCTACTTCCCCTTTTGCTCCGTAGCTGGGCAAAGGGATGAAAACTACTCACATAGCCTCTTCCTTCACACTAGTGGGAAGTTCAAACCATGCACAATGTGCATCCCTGTCAGTGTACTGACACACTCTCCTTACTCCAGCCCACCTCCTAACCACATACAAAATCACAGTCACTCCACCCGTTCCTTTGCTCAAGCCATTTTGGCTCCTGCTGAGGAGACTGCTCCACTCCCTTCAGAAAGTCCCATGTGCAAAATAAATTCTTACATACCTTTTGGGTGTATATTACCATCCATCATCATCCAAAACAAATTTAGTTTAGTGTGTCA
Organism: Bubalus bubalis; assembly: GCF_019923935.1. Taxonomy (NCBI): domain Eukaryota; kingdom Metazoa; phylum Chordata; class Mammalia; order Artiodactyla; family Bovidae; genus Bubalus; species Bubalus bubalis. Next base: position 48,916,736 of record NC_059173.1, read on the forward strand.
ATAGGAAACATTCTGAATGCCACTGTAAACTTATTTAAAAGGTTAGCATATGCGCCTGAAATTTTTTCCCCTGATAATGCTAATAAAAGGCTTGAGGAAGAATTTTTTTGGTAAAAGTGATATTTCAACAAAATTAGAAACCTATGTAGTTTATATTAGTCAGAGTTCTCCAAAGAAAGGGAGCCAGTAGAATGTGTGTGTGTGTGTGAGTGTGTGTGAGTGTCTATTTTGTACACATATATAAATAAGTTAATTATAAGGTCTTGGCTCACCCAGTTATGGAGTCTGGTAGTTCCAAATCTGCAGTGTGGACTGCACGATTGAGACCCATAAGAGCCAAAGGTGAAGATGAAGGCTGAAGGCAACTGCTGGAGAATTTCTTCTTTCTGTGTTTTTGTTCTACTTAAGCCTTCAGTTGATCAGATGAGACCCACTACTCTACCTAACATGCTCTCATTTAAATAATAATTTCATTCAAATCAGTCTCCAAATTCACACACAAAATTAACCATCACAGAGTGGAACTTTAGCATTATCCATTGTGTATATGAAATCTATATTCTTCCCACCAAGAGATATCATATGCCAAACTTTGTGAAAAAGTTGTTGGAAAACTATTTCAGCCTGGAGTACAAGATTTCTCTCTCTCTTCATTTCTGATAATTAATGTGTTTTTAGATATATTTGAATTGTTGAAAGATGTCTTATAAATTACCCTGTGTGTCCCACAATACTACCAGCATTTTAAATGTTATTGTACTAAATTTTGTTTGTATTTGTTCAAAAACAACTAGAAAACTTTAGTCAAATTATCTTACAGACAGAACAGTTGGAAAATTTTAGTGAACTGCAAGTTTTTAAAGTAAAGTCTGTAAAAAATAAGAAAAGACCAATTTTATGACCCACAAGCTCCGGTGTTCTTGCCTGGAGGGTCCTGTGGACGGGGGAGCCTGGTGGGCTGCTGTCCGTGGGGTCGCGCAGAGTCTGACATGACTGAAGCGACTTAGCATGCATGCATGCATTGGAGAAGGAAATGGCAACCCACCCCAGTAGTCCTGCCTGGAGAATCCCAGGGACGGAGGAGCCTGGTTGGCTGCCGTCTATGGGGTCACACAGAGTCGGACACGACTGAAGTGACTTAGCAGCAGCAGCAAACCTAACATTCATCACTGGTTCACATCATCCTCCATACTTGTACTATACCACACTTGCAGAAGCTGAATAAGATGGTGAGGACTCAAACACTGTATGAAGATTGAAATATTAAATTGCAGGAAGAATCTTCAATGAAATTTCAAATTTTAACTGGATAAGTATATTCTATACTGAAGGGGAAGCAGATGACAAAAACAAACACCCAGCAGCATAAAAGTATGGTCAACAATTTATGAATTTTGTCAGACAAAATGCTGGTAGAAATTGGTTGCACAGAATAATGCTATGAAACCAATACCTCTGAATTGTCTTACAGAAAAATCAGTTGAAGATGTCAATAATCTCACATTTATTAACATTAAAAATTCATAGTGATAACAATTAAAAGTTAATAAATATACTATTATAATGTTTTTCTGAGAGATATTAATACATGAATATTGGGGATGTACATAGCATACCTTTTACTTTCTAAATTCTAGGTGATTTTATAAAGATATTTTGTTGTTAAGCTGTTGTTTAGTCACTCAGTTGTGTCTGACTCTTTATCACCCCATGGACTGCAGCACACCAAGTTTCCCTCTCCTTCACTATCTTCCAGAGTTTGCTCAAACTTATGTCCATTGAATCAATGATAATATAGACATATGTTTTAACATTATATATATATATATATATATATTTCTCCTCAAGAAAATTAAAGATACCAAGGGAACATTTCATGCAAAGAAGGGCACAATAAAGGACAGAAATGGTATGGACCTAACAGAAGCAGAAGATACTAAGAAGAGGTGGCAAGAATACACAGAAGAAGTATACAAAAAAATTAAAAGATCTTAAGGTCTGATGAAAGTAACCATGATGGTGTGATCATTCACCTAGAGCCAGACATCCAGGAATGTGAAGTCAAGTGGGCCTTAGGAAGCATCACTATGAACAAAAGTAGTGGAGGTGATGGAATTCCAGTTGAGCTATTTCAAATCCTAAAAGATGGTGCTGTGAAAGTGCTGCCCTCAGTAAGCCAGCAAATTTGGAATACTCAGCAGTGGTCACAGGACTGGAAAAGGTCAGTTTTCATTCCAATTCCAAAGAAAGGCAATGCCAAAGAATGTTCAAACTACTGCACAGTTGCTCTCATCTCACACGCTAGTAAAGTAATGCTCAAAATTCTCCAAGCCAGGCTTCAACAGTATGTGAACCGAGAACTTCCACAAGACAAGCAAAATGCTTTTTCTAGTAGATGGACCCTATAAAATAGTTCTAATTTAATATATTTTCAAAAGATAAATTTTATACCAGAAACAGATTATTTTCCTCATTGCCATTTTTGCTTTCTTAACTCACTCATCATAAGCTTCACTTTCAAGGGCTTATCAGAGATGTGGGATCAAACTCATCAATAAGCTGAATCAAGCATTTTCCAGTCGTGCTCTTCTGCCCTTTACTACACTGCAGAGAAATGATCACTCCACAGTTTCTCACTTCTCTATATCAGAGAGTATTCAAATTCAAACACTAAAATTTGTAACAGTTTAAGTCATATTGGAGGCATTCAATATCCACTTTCTGTTTGACTAGGTATAATGTTTTTTATTGAAATATGAGTGATGGATATAAATATGACCAAGATGAAAAAGTGAAAATTCTTGCATATTGAAGCTATGTTCCTGAGGAAAATAATCTGTTTCTGGTATATGCCAATGATGGTATATAATGAATAATAAGCAATTTTACTGTCATTAAGGTTACCCAAAGATAGTCTATCCCATTGCTATTGATGAGGAGGGCCATCATTTGTCTTGTGTAAAGACAGCTGAATATCCACAGTGTGTCCACAATGGTTTCTTAATACCATTGCCAGTGTCTTTCCCTGTCCTCTGAGGCTCCCCAAATTCATGCCCTGGTCCAGGACTTATGCCATCTAGCCACTAACACTCCTTTCTGTTGATTACAACAACAGATTGTGGGGAAGAATTACTGCATCTTCCTTGCAAGCTGTAGCTGAACCCTAAAACTTAAATTCTTTTGTTTCACAAAATGTTAATGCCTCCACAATATTCCATTACATGATCCCAACTGTCATTACAACAAGATTGACCACTTGTTTCTAGGACTATTCATGTCATGTCAGTGACAGAAGCAAGAAAAAAACTGAGTTCATTATAATGCAAAACCATTTAAATTGACTGAAATAGGAAATTTAGTTTATAAGAACATGGCCTCAGGTCAAAGTACTTTGCAAATTAAAAGGACACATCATAAGCCCCTAACCAGATTAATAATATATCAAAGGTATGCTATTAGATGTAGTTTGGGGGAAATTTTATGACAGGCTTGTCCCTACTGGAAAAACAGCTTGAGGTCCTGAAGAAGATAATAATGTTTTTATGAATAAATGTTAACCACTATGTGATATTATATGTGCATGCACTAATGAATTATACACTGGAAAACATGGAAGTGAAGGTTTGTGACTCAAGGAATCATGCACCATAAATCAGGTGCATTAGGGACTGCATTTAGTTTTGTGCCTAACAATGAACTTAGACCATACACCATTATTTCTTTAGTTTTCAGAATTAAAGTATAATTTAAGGTCATTAAAAGGACACAAGCTCTCTTCTAAAATATATCATGTGTCCCCAAACTTGTGAAAAGCTGTCCTTATCATCCTACTGGGTATGATGAGACATGCAAAGGAAGTAAATTGTCTTTTTTTTTTTTTTTTTTAACTAGACTTTACAAAAAGACATTTAAGTTTTGGAGGGCCCACCTGAATTGATTTATAATATATTATAGTTTATAATCACTAAAAAGTGATTTCTTCGTAAGATGCCAAGGAGTATGCGATGATATATAACTGAGTCTCAAATAATAGATGCCATTCTGTTTGTAATACATTCCAAGATATCAAATAACTGTAATGTTTGAGGGGTATTTCCTCCAAAGAGCAAATCTTTTGTTTTGTTTTGAAAGAGCAAATCTTTAATTTACCTACCTGTACATGTGTTCTGCATATTAAGTCCTCTAACAGCAGTATAGAGCTCAGTAAAAATACAGATGGAATATAATTAGGTAATTTTTACTGGTAAATATTTGCACAAATATAAAATGTGAAGTATTTAATAATTTTACAAATAAACATGAGCCATTTAAAAATATCATTTATTGGCTGCTTTCTATGTATACAAGTTGCATTAACAAAGTATGTATTATATATTTTCTCTTATAATTATTATAGCAATCATGCTAAATAGAGCTGATGATTTTATACATGAAAATGCTTAAGTATTAAGGCTGGCATTCAAATATATATTTATGTGATTTGCAATTCATATTGTTAATCTTTGGGCCTAATATCCTATGTCAGGACTTTTGCCATGATGGAAGATATTACAGGAATATGAAGCTAGTTAATAATAGAGTCTAGTTTAGATTTAGTGGTATTTATGTTTAAAAATCTAATTTGAAGTCGGTGTCAATTTATTTCTTCTTAAATAATGTTAAAATGTGGAAATTTGTGATATTAATTCTCATAAATGATTGTTTTATTATAATAAGTATTTCTGAAAAGAAATGACTCATTTAATTATCAAAAATAATTGATTTTGATAGCCAATCACTTACACGCATACATGAAAATTCTTATCTGCAAACTGGACAGACGGGTACAAATATTTTGTATTTACATTACAATAACTTGTCTTTCATACTGATTTCCCTAATCCTGTGAATATAGTTATTATTTTTAAGTAGTACAACATAGGTTGCCATTTTGTTAGCTTTGTGAGAGACACTAGGTTCCCACATCAAAAGCTAAGGGGCCATAAGAACTGCCTCCATGAAAAAAGCCACCTATAATATAAAGGCAATAAAGAAAGAAATGTCACCATGTTTTCCCACAAAGATGATTTGAATTGGCGCATTAGAAAAATATGATGGCAGAAAGTTATGAGAAATTAAAAACCAGAAGGCAAATCCCTATATCTTCAAATTTAAGAAACAGCTATCAGCAGAAAGAAATTTTATTCATAAATGAATTAATTCACAATATTCAGTACATAAAGTAAAATTCAAAAAATTATTTTCCTATTTTAACTTGTGAAAAATATGCATATTATTATAAAAATAGCTGTTACTGAGATAATTTCTCTTAATATAAATGAAACAAATCAAGGTGCCAAAAATTCATATAGCTTCATTCCTTTTTTCAGAGTACAGGAGATATAAGAATAATAAACAAGATACTATTAACAATAGTTACTTCTGGGGAGTGAAAATGTTCCAGAAGAGAATATTTTTACTTTATAAATTCTTATATTTATAAATTTGATACTATATGTAATATTATCTGTATAATGAAAACTACTGATATTTAATTTTTAAATAACATTGAGTGATTGGAATTTGTGGGAAAGAAATATAATAAATAAAAATATATTTGAATTAAAAATATATTTGAAAGAGTCTTGTGTTTGACAAGAATGACATTAATGTGAATTTGAGATAATTACAGGGTGTCTGAGTAGTCCATTAACTCCATCTTTGCTGAGAATTGAAACTTGAACAAAAAATCCATTTATGGCTTTTCAGAATGATACTAAGTGTATAAAATCCCCCAAAATGTATTCATTCATTCAAAAATGTATTATGATTTTCCAACACTATCAACCTGCTGGAGTAGAAATTGTAGGCATTCTAATTACTTTTATAACTGGCAGTATTTTTGGTAGTTGTAGCCCTGTGACTTAAGGATCACATCAGTAAAAACAAAATGGCTCCTGCTGCTAAGTCACTTTAGTCGGTCTGACTCTGTGCGACCCCATAGACGGCAGCCCCCTAGGCTCCCCCGTCCCTGGGATTCTTCAGGCAAGAACACTGGAGCAGGTTGCCATTTCTTTCTCCAAAATGGAGGAAGAGAAATAACCCTCTGAAATAATGATTCTGGATAAAAGCAAAGATCATATCATGGCAGTTTTTAAAACTTTATGTCTATAGTTTGTATATCCCCCTATTGTTATTATTACCACTGTTAAGACTCTGATGCTAGGAGGGATTGGGGGCAGGAGGAGAAGGGGACGACAGAAGATGAGATGGCTGGATGGCATCACTGACTCGATGGACGTGAGTCTCAGTGAACTCCAGGAGTTGGTGATGGACAGGGAGGCCTGGCGTGCTGCGATTCATGGGGTCCCAAAGAGTTGGACACGACTGAGCGACTGATCTGATCTGATCTTTATTATAATTGTGTCTGTACCTTTGTCAATTACTGTACCTTTATGTTTACCTATATAAACATACATGGGCTTTCTTGGCGGCTGAGATGGTAAAGTGTCTGCCTGAAACATGGGAGACCTGGGTTCGATCCCTAGGTTGGGAATATACCCTGGAGAAGGAAATGGCAACCCATTCCAGTACTCTTACCTGGAAAAGTCCATGGATGCAGGAGCCTGGTAGGCTACAGTCAGTCCATGGTGTCACAAAGTGTCGGACATGACTGAGCGACTTCACTTTCAGACTTTCATGTTTATCTACAGTGATTTTCAACTTTACGTAAGTCCATAGATGTGTGGGACATGCTTGAAAGAACACTCAAACTCGCATGTTTATCTGTTCCTATATAACTGATATTATGTAAACTAATGAACTTCCTATCTAAAAAAGGTAACAAACCTTTTCTAAACAAAAGCTTAAGACTTTAGCAAATAAACAACCATGAAGGGGTATATAAAGAGAGAATATTTGACTATCAGGTTTATTCTATATTTTCTAGGATGACTGTTTCCTGTAACTATTATTTATTTTATAGCATGTTGTTCAGTCACTAAGTCATGTCCAGCTCTTTACAACGCCATGGAATGTAGCATGCCAGGCTTCCCTGTCCTTCATTATCTTCTAGAGTTGGCTCAAATTCTCACATATGTTACGGATTTTTTTCAAGATACTTTAATTAATATAACCAATAGTAATATACCAGGTTTCTTTCAAGTTAATGAAAGTTAAGGTTTCATGCTCCTCACTTGCAATATGTTCATATGGGTACTTTTTTGGGTATAATTTGCAAAAGTAAGATAATTTTAACAGTAAATGAGTAGGAATGATGTTTCTTTCCACTCTAATTTCTGGTCCATCATACACCCCCTACTGTCTGATAGAATGGGATTAGGTGATAGTGTCCAGGGATTAAGGGATGGTTGAGTGCATATTCCTGGTATGGAATTTTGGGGCTAAATTTGTACAGTTCACAGTTGCTTATGCATCTTCCTAATTCGCACACACTTTTGTGTTGTGCACAGTAGAAATAGGGTGACATTCCTATAAACTTTGGCCATCCTGGCCATAGTACCTTCCCACTTACATCCTTCTAAATAAACCAATGTAGAGCAAAGTCTGATATTTCTTTTGCCATATAAAGAAACTATCAAGGTTTATATAGACAAATATATTTTCTAGATGTTTTGAATCATGTAGTAGTGTCCTGCTTTGTAAAATTTAAACATTGCTATATTTTATTTTCTCAATCTAATTGAAAATTTACTTTCATAGTTGATTTTAATGTGTAATACTGTGTTCCTAAAGCAGGTTATTTAAGATAATCTTTCAAGTTGAATAAGCTTCAGGCCTGAAAACACAGGCTCTGTCTCTAATTCTCATTTCAAATCTTCATTACCACCCTTCAATGAGCTTATTCAAGTATCCTGATTTCCCTATTTGTGGAACAGAATAATGAAATTACCTTCTTGAGGAATATTTCTATTTTTCGTAACATTTCAAATGTGCCTTAAACTCAGTCAGTCTAGTTGGAGGCTAATATTCCCACAGGAATTTATGTAACCTACTAGGAATATATTCTAATCTAAAATGTTGAAACCATTTTAGGCATGGAGTAGAGAAACAATTTACGCTTGCTTCCCTGGGGTTCTCTTCTTTTTAAATGATTCATTATCTAGATCATGGCACTAGACTCCAAGAGTAACAGAATTATTAATTACGTTAATAGACTATAGCAATCAAAGTTTTTAAAAAGTGAATAGAACTTTATACATTCCATAGTGTATTCAATTATAATAAATTGGAGTATTCTAATTATATGATTTGATTGTTTTTCAACTTAATTTTTAAGGATAAAAGTGTAATCTCAGTATATTTCTTTATGTCTTTAGTCATAATTTCTAAAACGAACAATTAAAATCAATTATTGCTCTATTTCTCCTTATACAATAAGTCCTTAGTAGTGCTAGAAATGAAACTATAAATTTGAAAATATGTTCAGAATATCAGCTTTTCTCTTTCTTTATGAATTTCTGTGTCAAATAGAGTAAGTCTTTCAATTTTTTCCCCATGAAAGCTGATTTAAATTTCCAGAGAGGACATTGTTTTCCTTGTGGCTTTTCACATTGACTGGGGACTTTTCCCCAAGGCATGGTCTTTCTCTACAGGGAAATCACACAGAATTTTTTTCTAATCAGAAACTCCATGAGTTGAGTTTCCTCTGCAAGAGGAAAAGTGATATGGTAGACTCCAGGGAAATACTAGTTCAAAGCTTTTTTTTTTTCTTTATCTTAAAAAAAAAAAAATTCTATTCCTTCAAGGAAAGTGGAAGTGTTGCTATTAATAAATAGCACAAAACAAAACGGATTTTCAGTGATGAGAGAGGCTGTTTGAATATCAGGGGTATAAATAAGTATTGTGCCCTGAAAAGTATACATTTGTCTGCATCTTTAAACTGTAGTTAACAAATTATAATTTGTCATGCATAGATTCAGCCTCAATTTAAAATAAGGACTTCCCAGTGAATTGTGTACTTTCTAGAAGCTACAATCTACACAGTAATTTATAAAGCTCTTACCAAACATGAATACTAAAATGTATTCTGAAAGACAACTAAACTGTTTTAGCCACTGAACTTTACTATAGGACAATATTCCATATAAGTTTTAGATATGCTGAAAAAATATTTGTCTTAAGAGATACTCTAAAGTATTATATATGTATTAATTATTCAGAATTTATGCATTATTTTGGAGAAGGAAATGGCAGCCCACTCCAGTATTCTTGCCTGGAAAATCCTATTGACAGAAGAGCCTGGTGGGCTATAGTCCATAGGGTCGCAAGAGTTGGACAGTACTGAGTGACTAAGTCACCATGTGTCATTATTTAAAATTATTATGATTTTTAATTTTTCTTAAAGAAGTGTTATATATATTTGAATGTAACAGTAATTTTTTAAAATATAGTAAGCTCTTATATGTATATTTTAAAACTGTTAAAATATAAAATATGGGAAAAGGAAAAAGGAAACTGACATTAAGGGTAGATATATCCTATTCAGGTTGCTCAAACACACAGTAACGAAATGAATTTGTACTTGTCAAAGAGTATGTTTTTGATAGTGAGAGAAACCTAAACCCTGATTATTCAATTTCCCATGACTGTATTTTTGTTTTTCTTAATATATATGTATATATATATTTTATTGAAATATAGTTGATTTACAATCTCTCTGGTGCACAGCAGGTGATTCAGTTATACATATACATATATGGTACTTTTGAAATTATTTTCCATTATAGGTTACAAGATACTGACTATATTTCCCTGTGCTATAGAGTAAAACTTTCTTGCTTGTTGAATATCTATTTTTTTAAATTAAAAATCTAGCACCTCTATTCATACTAAGTCAAACAGGTAGAATGAAAATGTCATAAATTTGTTTACAAATTAATATATATTAATTTAAATTAATAATATTATATATTCTTTATATATATATTTGCAAATGTTTTTCTGCTATTTTTATAAAGTCTTTAGAAAAGACCTCAAAAAGAAGAGTTATAGAAGTTGGAAAACATAAGCTAAATGAAATGGGAGCATTGAATGTGAAATAGAAAAAGTGAAACAAGCTAGATAAAAGTAAAAGATCATTATATAATCCAGTTGTTTTAAACATGACTGCTTGTTAGAAACATATCTGGATGTTTGGAGGAAAAAAAAAGGAACCTGGGCATTTGTATTTTCCAAAAAAATTATTATAATTCTGATATGCATCTTGATTTTAAAAAATAATTAAAGGTTTTTTTAAACTAAATTATAGTTTTGGTGGTGTATGGTTCTATTCTTTTTCTGTTGAATAATCATGATTCAATGGTATTAAGTGAGTAATAGTTACATAGTCACAATAATAAAAGATGTTTATCAGTTTTTGCAATCAGCAGCCAGACAAGAGGTAAAATATAATCGCAATTGCAAGCCATAATGGGAACATGATTAACTTAACAATAGAAAATAATTACATACAATTTGAGGGGTCAAGCCGAGTGATGTGGTAAGTGGAAGTGCATTTAATAGCACATGTATGCCTGTGGCGGGTTCGTTTTGATGTTTGGCAAAACTAATACAGTTATGTAAAGTTTAAAAATAAAATAAAATTAAAAATAAATAAATAAATAAATAATAGCACATGTTTTCATCTACCCAGCCAGTCTATGTCTTTTGGTTGGTGCATTTAATCTATTTACATTTAAGGTAATTATCAATATGTATGATCCTGTTACTGTTTTCTTAATTGTTTTGGGTTTATTTTCTGTAGGTGTTTTCCTTCTGTTGTGTTTCCTGACTGGAGAATTTCCTTTAGCATTTGTTGTAAAGCTGGTTTGGTGGTGCTGAATTCTCTTAACTTTTGCTTGTCTGGAAAGCTCTTGATTTTTCTATCATATCTGAAGGAGAATCTTGCTGGGTAGAGTATTGGTTGTAGGTTCTTTTCCTCCATTGCTTAAAACATATCCTGCCATTGCCTTCTGGCTTGTAGAGATTCTGTTGAGAAATCAGCTGATACCCTGATGGGAAATCCCTTGCATGTTATTTGTTGTTTTTCCTTTGCCGTTTTTTTATATTTTATATTTGTCTTTAATTTTTGCCAATTTGATTACTATGTGTCTTGGTGCATTCCTCCTCGGGTTTATCCTTCCTGGGACTCTGTGTTTCCTGGACTTGGTTGACTATTTTTTCCCCCATGTTTGGGAAGTTTTCAGCTATTATCTCTTCAAATATTTTTTCAGGTCCTTATCTGTTCTTCTGCCTCAGTTATCCTGCTGTGATTCCTTCTAGTGTATTAGGCATCTCTGTCTGTTCTTTAGTTCTTGTAGGTCTTTAGTAAACATTTCTTGCATCTTCTTCATTGCTTTCCCAAGGTCCTGGATCATCTTTTCCATTGTTATTCTAAATTCTTTTTTCTGAAAGGTCCCCTATCTCCACTTCATTTGGTTGTTTTTCTGGGGTTTCATCTTGTTCCTTCATCTGGGACTTGGTGGTGGTGGTTTAGTTGCTAAGTGCATGTCTGACTTTTGTAACCTCATGGACTGTAGCCTGCCTGGTTCCTCTGTCTATGGGATTCTCCAAGCAAGAATACTGGAGTGGGTTGCCATGTCCTTCTCCAGAGGATCTTTCAGACCCAGGAATCAAACTCAGGTCTCCTGCATTGCAGGTGACTCCCTGCATTGCAGGTGGATTCTTTACTGACTGAGCTCCAAGGGAAGCCCCTCATTTGGCACTTTACTTTCTGAATTTCATTGTGATTAACTTTCTATAATATGTTTTTTATTTTAGCTGCTATGGGACTGTGCCTCTTATTGCTTCATGTGTCTTCCCCGTGATACATGAGGTAAGATTCCTGATGGGAGGGTTTGACAATGGGAAAAACTGTGTCTTGCTCTGGTGGACAGGGCTTTGCTCAGCAAAGCTTTAATCCAATTATCTATCTGCTCATGGATGGGGTTGCACCCTGCCCCCTGTTAGTTGTTTGGTGTGAGGTCTACAGGCTCTATGAAAGGATTAGTGGCAAGTCCAAGAGTGTTTATGCAAAGGGCGACATTCCCAACCTGTTGCTGCCAGCGCCCCCATCCCTGTGGTGAGCCCCTGCAGACCTATGCCTCCACAAGAGACCCTCCAACACTAGCAGGTAGTTTTGGTTCAGTCGTCTGTGGGGTCTCTGCTCCTTTCCTTTGGGTCTTGGTGAACACAAGATTTTGTTTGTGCCCTCCAAGACTGGAGTCTCTGTTTTCCCCAGTCTTGTGTAAGTCCTATAATCAAATCCCACTGGTTTTCAAGGCCAAATTCCCAGCAGATTCCTAGTCCCTTTGTCAGATCCCAAGGCTGGGAAGCCTGAAGTGGGCTTCAGAACCTTCACAACAGTGGGAGAAATTCTTTGGTATTGTGGTTCTCTAGTATGTGGGCCACACACCTGGCAGGAATGGGATTTGATTTGATCATGATTGAGCCTCTCCTACCATCTCATTGTGGCTTCTTCTTTGACTTTGAATGTGGGGATATCTTTTTTGGTGGGTTCCAGCGTCCTCTTGTTGATGGTTGTTCAACAGCTACTTACAGTTTTGCTGTTCTTGCAGTAGGAGATGAGCACATGTCTTTCTACTACTCCGTCTTAGAATGTATCTCCTATGTTTGAATTGTATCAGTGTTTTCAGTTGCCTGTATAGTTTTAATTCTTGTGCATACTCTTATTTAACTTCCATGTGTATTTCATATTGTTTTAAAGAGAATATTTATGTTTCCTACATTCAATTAATTTCCCATTTGCTACAGAGCTTTTTAAAACATAGCCAGATGCATATTTCTCCTTTTTACAATTTCTCAATTATATTAATAATAATAGCTGATACATATTTTCCCCATTTTCCATATTCAAGTGGTTATATTCACAAATTTTAGGAACATAGGGTTTTGTGTGTGTGCATTATCAAGAGGGAGAGAAAAAAGAGAATATTATATGTACACTGAAATCTATATGCATATTCATCTGTTTGCTTCATCACTCCAAATATTATTACATACTGTATATTGAGTAAAGATAATAATTGCAAACGTAATCCATTTTATTCAATATTTGTATAATATTTCAAGACCTAGTCAAATATCCTAGTATTGCTAAACCTTCAAGAGGTTTCCAGCACTTCCCAAATACAAAATTTTGGCAGAATACATTGTTTTACACATAATCTAAGTAGTGGTACTTTTACTTCCACTGGCTTGATTCCTGGAAGAAGGAATGCAGGGTTCCAGAATCATTTCCATTTGTACAGATATTAACAGATTGTTTTCTCAAAAGTCTGTAGCAATTCACAATTTTACAAAAACAGGGTAGTCTTTTAATCTTCCCTTTATGAGTTCCCTATTGATGTATTATCATTCTTTTAAATTTCACTCAGTCAAATATGGAAAGGGACTATATCATTCATCAATTAATTTGTATATTTTTTTGTTCCAGTAATGGTTAATTGGTTGGTTTCCCTGGATAGTACTTGTAAATTAAATTTAATTTTTTATCAATCCTTAACATTTTGTTAGACAATTGTAGAAATTTTTTACAGTAAACTTAATGGATTAACTATTGCATATGATAGAAATATTTTCCAGGTTTTCATTAAGAGTTTTTTACTTAAAAAGAAATTAAAAGTTATAGCACAAAATATATATCTTAACCAATTAAGTATTATACTATAAAATGTATCTTTCTCTTACACCATAACTTCTTTGTTTCTGACGTTGCTTTGAAAGTTCACTTCATGTTAATAAAAAAGAGTTCAATTATATTTTATAGTTTTATTTGTCTGGAATTGTGATTTTACCAGCTATTATCATTCAATGAAATTAAATAATATTTTTCATTTATTACACTATAATCTGATGTACACATATTATTTTTTATGAAACTCCATATAGACCTACATAAAAATCTAATGTATGTATATATGTGTGTGTGTTTCCGTGCTTGTGCCCAACAAACTATTTAGTATAGTGTCTATTACTAAGTAAAATTACTTTTTTTTCTTCACATCTTAACTACACTATCAATAATTTATTTAAATATAAGGTACTCATTTTTATGGATTTTTTCTTGTACCAAGTACTCTTACCAAATTCTCTTGTATACTATTAATAGCATTTTTTATGTTTATGTAAGATAATATTTATAAATATAAAATATTTAAAATATAAATGCATATATTTCTAATATCAATACAAATATTCTTTACTTCTTTGTTTCAAAATTTATTAGAACATTGTCTGTTAAAATGTTAAAGATAATGACAACACCCTTTTCTGCTTTCTTTCCTAGTATTAAGGACATGAAATAATGGTATTATACTTTATATAACAACTTTAGATTAATAAGTTTTCTTTCAAAAATCAAATTAGATGAATTTTGTTTTACAGTCATAGTCTTTTATATCATTATATTGTGATGCCCACAGGAGATGCTTCATGCTATTTTTTTTTATTATTATTTTTAGTTAAAGGATAATTGCTTTACAATGTTCTGTTGGTTTCTGCTGTACAGCAACGTAAATCAGCCATAAATAGCCATATATCCCCTTCCTCTTGAGCCTCCCTTCTACTATCCCACCCTGTGCATACTATCTTAAACTACTATTTTAGATCTATGTTGATTTGAGAAGTTAATTATTATTTTTATGTTCTCATAAAGGTTTTTCTTTTGCTTTTTACATTTTTATTTCCATATATCTTTAAAAACAATATGATAAATTCAATGCAATTTTTCGATTAATCTTGTAGTGTAATGTTGCTGATTATTACTGCTCTCCCAAACCAAAGCATTTTAACATTAAAATTTTAACTCTTCTGTTTTACACTTCTGAAGGAATGGTGACCATTACTTATTGATTTAATAAGGATAAATGAAACTGAAGTTAGTTAAACATATAAACTAATAACAAAAACTTGATAAAATGTTTCTTTAAAAACAGTAGATGCAAAAATTTGCCAATTAAAATTGTATTTAATAGAATCAGTAGCCCTTATAAAATTATTTTAGATAATCATTAGCCTTAATTGAAAAAGAATTTAACACTATATTTTATGTCATCAAAATTGAATTTAAATGAATAAAATGTTTTCTGAAATTTTTATAAAGATTGCTCACTCTAAAAAAGTATATCAAAAATCAAATAGAAAAATAGAGAAAGCAAATTGCACTACTAGAGAAATTTTATAGGAAATTAGTATTGCTTAAGAACATTTTTAAAAGTAATTTCTTTATTATGTATTTGCTGAAATTAGTATAATTCTCATTAAAATGTTTCATCTTTGTAAGTATGAAACCAATCCTTCGTTAAGGTGAAAATATGTGTCAAATATCTAGAATACATATCCAAAATTTTCTATGAAGGTAGCTTCCTTTTTTGTTGTTTTTAGACTAAGGTAATTTTAAACTCCTGTCAGCCATTTATCTCCCTCTTCAATTTCCCATTCCTTAGCTGTAAATCAAATCATGCAATGTTAAAAGCTTGCCTAGAATATTTCATGTGGTAGATCATATATTCTTATGATTCATCTTTTGGGGATGGAGTTTATAAGAAAATGAGGACATGCCTATGGTGCTACATTTTATAACCTGCTTTAAGAATTCCCTAATGACTTTTAGGAAAAGAAGAATTAGTTTTAGAGAAACACTTTCAGAAATACAGTGACATGTTTGTCTGCTTGAGCATGCCATACCACAGGAAATGGTTTTTGGAATATGTCATGTACATGACATATACACCATAGCCTGGTTTTCTGACTTTCATTGTAACACCTTACTACAGGAAGTACAAACTTCACTGTTTTTTGAATGGGGATTGCAAATTCCTACCTCTATGCAGTATCCTTCACTTAGATGTTCTTTATGTGCATCCTCTCCCTTGAAACATATTTACATTTATTTCCAGGTTTAGCTCAAGCTTTTCCTTCTCTAATACAACAAAATATAACAAATTAAAAAATATTTTCCTGTATTATGTTATTTGTATATATTGCTTATCAGCTTTTAATGTATATTAGCACATTAATAGCCTCAGTTTTAGGGCTTCCCTGATGGCTCAGTGAAAAAGAAACTGCCTGCAATGCATGAGACATCGGAGACACGGGTTTGATCCCTGTGTCAGGAAGATCCCCTGGAGGAGGAAATGGCAACCCACTCCAGTATTCTTGCCCGAAAAACCCCATGGACAGAGGAGCCTGGCGGGCTACAGTCTATGGGGTCACAAAGAGTCAGACACGACTGAGCGACTAAACAGAGAAACAGCCTCAGTTCTGGGCTTCCTAGGTGGCGCTAGCAGTAAAGAATGCTTGCCAGTGCAGGAGACATAAGAGATGTGGGTTTGATCAGTGGGTCAGCAAGATCCTCTGGAGGAAGGCATGGCAACCTACTCCAATATTCATACCTAGAGGATCCCATGGAGAGGATCCTGGTGGGGCATATTCTATAGTGTCACACAGAGTCTGCCATGACAGAAGCAACTTAGCACACATGCACAGCCCCAGTTCTATCTGAGACATCTGTATGTCACTAAGTTATTATAAATGATGCCTCATAGAATAAGTCCAAAAAGAAAGAAGAGATTGCACACACAAGTGGTGCTAACTATATTGAGATGCAGAATAAAGTGCCATCAACAGAAAAATTTTTCTTCTCTCTATAGAGACAGGCTGCAGAGTACATTATTGTTCATTCTGGATGGTAGATGTATATTCATTGCATTTAATTTTAGCCTTTGCTTTTCTCCAATTTTTACTGGTTGCTCCTAGAAGTGGATCTCAAGTTTATTAATAGTAATGGCTCTGCCTTCTCTACAAAAAGTGTTTTATGATTTCCAAAGTGCATTTTACATATATTACAATTTTTGATCCTTACAGAAATCTTGTGAATTAGGGAAAGAAGCAGTTTCTGGTTCATTTTTATCAGCCACAGTAGGACATAATTTTAGCCTTAAGTTCAGTGTAGCCATTCATTCAAATAGTCCAAATATTGAAAAGACTGCTTTATCTTTTCATTTTAAAATGTGTTTTCTATGGCCTTCGTTATAAATCAAAGTATGCTATTTTAAAATCCTACATAAAAATGCACTAACTGAGAATTCTCTATTCATTTTTTTAACACAAGAGTAGCAAAGTGGTCTAGACAAATTAGAGTTCCAAGAAGAATACATGCAATGAATTAATTGATGGCAGCATTGATAGATGAGAGGGCGAGCAAAGGAATTTCATTCTGTGGCTTTACTGAACAACATTGTTTGCAATAATGTTTGTAATTGTTGTTTGGAATTGTCTGGGAAGTGTTTAATTTCCTCAGTTCTGTCTCGACACAACAAATGTTGAAGTGACGAACCAGCATTACAGCTCTCAGACAGACCTGTGTCACAGCTCCATTTTACAGCTCAGTTTCATTTAGAAAATAAAGGAAAATACATCCTCGAGGCATGAGGTCATAAAAACCCAAAGACACAAAGAGAAGAGAGAGAGCATCCGCGCAGGAGAGAGACCCCTGGCCTTTTGGCTCCTCTTTTTATATGTTTTTTCCTCCCCCTGGGCCTGCCCTATGTAAATTGGGCTAGCCAGGAGTGCTGTTTTTTTCTGCCTGAGGTCCTTGGACCTTCCTTTGTTGTATCTTCGTGGACTTTTCCCTTCCTTGTCTTTTAGCCACCGCCATTCTGGACTCCTTTTTCCTATTCTAACTACCTAACATTCCCCCCTCAAGAGATGGGAGGCCCAATTCTTTGGGAATAGGGGCTTCGAGGTCTCTCTGGCTACTTCCTGCTGACCTGGGACTATGAGGGGCTTTGGGCCTCCCCCTCTTGCTAGTCTCAGGCCTCAGAGTCCTTATAGCAGTGTCCATCTAAGGATGAGTGATATTTTCTGTGGTCAGCTGTAGTTTTATATATCCTTGTTGAACTGGCACTGCACGTTGTAGCTTGTTGATCTGGGCAGAGACAAAATGGATTAGACTATTGATAATACATGGAGCAATCATAAGCAGCATCAATATGGTATAACAAGGACTAGCAGGGGCATTAGCCAACTCCAAATTTCCATCCCCAGGATGGTTCAAGTCCTTCCTTGTTCAGAGATCAGAAGATCTATCTCCTGTCTGTTTTGGAGTTCAACCCCTGCCAAACTGTGTTGGCTCTTTAGAGATATTCTGAGAAATTTTATCCCCAGAAACTAGATTTTGGGGGTGTTCATTAGAATGGCACTCATTTGTAATTCTGAATAGGTATGTGAGATCTCCCAGGGGCTCACAGATGTATTCAGTGTCCTCTTCTGTTTTCTTCCACAGCTTGACTTGTGAGTAGTGAATCCAGGAGTCATGTCCTGGTACATTCACTGCTGTGGGGGTAGAAAGTATTACAGGGTAGGGGCCCTTCCATGCAGGCTGGAGTTGAGCCTTTGGGGACCCATCTTTCCAGACTTTAACCAGGACTTGAGTCCCTGGAGCATATAGTGGTGACACCTTAGAATCTTTTGGGTCCTTGTTGACACCCCTCAAGTGTATATCCAGTTGGAATTTCCCAATGGCCATGGTATTAAGATAGGATGGTCTGAGCCTCTGGATCTAGGAAGAGATCATTGAAAAAAACAAAAGGTCTCCCATATAGCATCTCATAAGGACTAAGACCAACCTGTCCCTTAGGGGCAATATGGATGCAGAGGAGAGCTATTGGTAAAGCCTCCTTCTATCCCAGGGAGATCTCCTGGCTTATCTTTTTTATCACTGATTTTAATAATTGGTTTGCTCTTTCTACTTTTCCTGAAGCCTGAGGCCTCCAGGCACAATGGAGATAATAATGCCCAATGCTTTAGAGACCCCTTGGGTGACCTTAGAAATAAATGATGTCCGATTGTCACTTTGTAATGACCTGGGCAGACTAAATCTCAGAATGATTTCATGGAGCAGTATTTTTAGCACCTCCTCAGCTATCTCAGTTCAGGCAGGAAAGCCTTCAATCCATCCTGTGAATGTATCTATCATGACTAATAGGTATTTATACCATTGAGAAACTGGCATATGGGTGAAGTCCATCTGCCAGTCCTCTCCTGGGTAGGCCCCATGTTGTTCGACAGGCTGGGCCAGCTGGGGTCTTTGAGCTCCTTGGGGGTTGTTTAATTGGCAAGTGGGACAAGAGGAGACCACTTACCTTATAATCGTCTGGAGGCCTGTTCCTCTGAAGGGCCTTTCTAGTAATCTTTGGAGAGCCTTTCCCCCTAAGTGAGTGGTGTCATGTAAGGAGTTAACCAACTTCCACTGGGGGTTCCCAGGAAGAAAAAGGAGTCCCTCCTTTGGAACCACCCCATATGATCTTCTTGATAGCCCTCACTCTTAGCTTTAAGAGTCTCACCTTCAGTATATGAAGGAGTTTCTGGAAAATTAGTCTGTGGAAATAAGGTGGCAACCATTATTAGGTCATTGTTCTGTAATGCTGCTCTCTTAGCTGCCTGATTGGCTCCTTGGTTCCCTTGTGCCTCTTCTGTGCTCCCTTTTTAGTGTCCTTTACAGTGGGAGACTGAAACCTCAGCAGGCAGTTGAACTGCCTCCAAGAGCCTAAGGATTTGATCACCATATTTGATTGGGGCCCCTTGGGTGGTCAAGTGGCCTCTTTCTTTTCAAATAACAGCATGTGCATGTAGCACTAGAAAGGCATACTTGGCGTCAGTGTAAGTGGCTACTCTTTTTCCTTTTCCCAGCTCTAAAGCTTGAGTCAGGGCTATGAGCTCAGCTAATTGGGCTGAAGTACCTGGTGGAAAAAGGTTTAGGCTCTATAGTCTCAAATTTGAGACTACTGCATATCCAGCTCTTCTTTTCCCATCCAAGACAAAGCTGCTTCAATCAGTGTACCAGATTTCCTCAGGATTGGTCAGAGGATCTTCTGACAATCCCTCTTGGGGTTTTGCCCAGGGGTCCAAGGTTTCTAGGCAAGAGTGAAAGGAGAGAGAGCCCTCAGGGGTAGGCAGGAGGGTGGCTGGATTAAGGACCTAACAAGGGGATATAGTCAGCTTTTCCATCAGCTTTTCCATCAGCACTACTTGATATCTGAGGATTCTTTGATCAGATCAGATCAGATCATATCAGTCACTCAGTTGTGTCCGACTCTTTGCGACCCCATGAATCGCAGCACGCCAGGCCTCCCTGTCCATCACCAATTCCCGGAGTTCACTCAGATTCACATACATCGAGTCAGTGATGCCATCCAGCCATCTCATTCTCTGTCGTTCCCTTCTCCTCCTGCCCCCAATCCCTCCCAGCATCAGGGTCTTTTCCAATGAGTCAACTCTTCTCATGAGGTGGCCAAAGTACTGGAGTTTCAGCTTTAGTATCATTCCTTCCAAAGAAATCCCAGGGCTGATCTCCTTCAGAATGGACTGGTTGGAGTTCCTTGCAGTCCAAAGGACTCTCAAGAGTCTTCTCCAACACCACAGTTCAAAAGCATCAATTCTTTGGCGCTCAGCTTTCTTCACAGTCCAACTCTCACATCCATACATGACCACAGGAAAAACCATAGCCTTGACTAGACGGACCTTTGTTGGCAAAGTAATGTCTCTGCTTTTGAATATGCTACCTAGGTTGGTCATAACTTTCCTTCCAAGGAGTAATGGCCTCTCCCATTTAGAAGTTTTTTCACTTGGTGGCTGGTAAAAATAGTTTGTCCCCAAAGGAGAGTTTTAAAGTATCTTCCTTCAGGACTGCAATAGCTGCAAGTTGTCAAAGGTAGGGAGAGATTTCTTCCAATAAGGGAGGAGCATAGTCAGGGACCACTAGAAACTGGTGGGAAAATATTTGTCCATCCAAGCAACAGAGTGCTCAAATGAATCTCTTGCAATTGTTTTTCCTGTAGTACCCAAAATGGTACAGGTTTGGGAAGAGAAGTCTCCAGAGTAGGAGACTAGGACAGAGTAGGTAGATCCTGTGTCAACCAAGAAACTCTCAGAACTACCTGCCGCAGTTGCACCCTTGGCTCCAGCCCTGTGATGGTTATCTGTGACAGGTGGGCTGGCTGGAGTGGTCCACTTCAGTCCTGTTGAACCATTGTGAGGGAAGGCTTGGCGCTTGACCTTGAGGCTCTTGGGTCCCCAGTGCAGAGTTGCCCAATGTCCCAATTGATAGCATGTGTAGCCAGCTGTTTTAGGAGATTTGTCATGGTTTGGACACTCTTTGGCCCAATACCCTGTCTGTCTACAGATTAGGAATTTGCCTTGTCCTTCAAGGACTCGGAGTTTGCCATGGGGGTTCCCTGGTGGGCGGTCAGCATCTGGGCATGCCTTGTCTCTTTCCTTTTCTCCCTTTCCTGGGCCTTGGCTTCCCTCTCCTGTTCTCTGTTATAAAAGGTATTGGTGGCTGTCTGGACCATCTCATCTAAAGAGGCAGCAGGATCCTGCTGCTGTAGCTGTTGTAACTTTATCCTGATATCTGATGCACACTGGGACAGGAATTTGTCCTTTAAAATTACCTGTCCCTAATAAGAGTCTAAGTCCAGATTAGTAAAGTTTTAAAGGGCCTCTTTTGGCCTTTCCAGAGAGGCAATGGGATTCTCATTGGGCTCCTGAATTATTGCTGAGACTGGGCACAGTACCAAGGCTACCTTCTATTCCCATGGGTGGACTTCCTTAGAGGTAAGTCTTTCTGAAGCTTATCCTATCCAGTACTGTTGCAACCTGAGAGCCAGGAGTCCCTGAGTCAGGGTGCAGATCCCCCAGGCAAGCTGAGGCATGACAGTCTCCTGGAAATCGAATCCCTGGGCAGGTCAAGGCATGTCGGCCTCCTGGGACCCCTGGACTGGCGGATCCCTGAGCAGGTTGAGGTGTGACAACCTTTCGAGGATCAGATCCCAGGCAGGTCAAGGCAGGTCGACCTCCTGGGACTCCAGGACTGGAATTGGGCATCCCCAAGGTCTCCAGCATGACCAGTGCCAGGTAGGATTAAGGGGTTGTAATTTTAACTCATTGCCAGTTTGTTCACTGCAGATGGAAATAGATATCATGATGAATAGCAATCCAAGCCTGTGCCCTGATACTGGGAACCTGGTGAAACAGCCATAAGCCTTATCCTTTTACTGCTCTAAGGGATTGTAGGTCACTGATTTCCTCCCCTAGTCCTCCATAAGAGCAGCTTAGGATGTTTCCAATGATAAACGTTTCATTGTCATAGACCCAGTTTGGGTAATAACAGAAGTAATGACAAAGGAGTGGGTTATCTGGCCCTGTTAGGGGCATTGAGAGTATTTCAATAATAAGTGGTGTGGAACAATGTTGCCTATAAGGAGGCAGGGTCCTGGTTGTAGGAGTTAGTAATTGGCTTAAAAACAAATTGATAAGAGGCAACAGACCAGATGTTCCATAAAAGTGGAATGGAGATTTGATCCTAGGGTATGTTTGTAACTTTAGCAGAAGGGTGGTAAGGGTTTGGGCTGAAATGGCCTGCAGGGCTAACCCCCAAAGTGACAAACATTATCCCTGGAAGCCCAATTACGTTTGAAGGGATGCCAACAGATGGACTTCTAGCAGGCATTGTGTGCCTGTCTCCCACCCTAGCAGGTTCACTGAGAGATGCTATTGTTGCACATGTTGTAGGAAACATGGAAGATGAAGGCCTGAATATCTAGAGGGATTGGATATTATACAGTATTTCCCTCCCACGGGCCAGCTCTTTTCTGGTTGTCCCTCCAGAAGATTGTAGAGGCAACATTGTGGGCCTGGACAGGGCTCAGGAAAAGAGCTTGAAGCAGGAGGGAAGGGGGCAGGGCACAAGCTTTGAAAGAATTACATAGCACAAGGGCGTAACATAAACCAGTTAAAATCAAATGGGTCCAAGATGACAAGTTAAATTCAACTAAACCTTGATGCCCAATCTTCAATCTAAATAACACACTCAGGTGGCAGGACAGTTCCAAAGCACTGTCAAAAGACAGAGGAGTGGGTGGTTCCCCAATGGTTGGAATGATCCTCCTACTCATTAGCATATGAATTCACCCAGCTCGCCAAACCTAGCCACACCACATCCATGGCAGAAGCATTTGCCCTCTGCCATGGCCCACACCCTGCAGAGTGTGCTTCTCTCTGAATCTGAACAAATCCACCTCTTACCTATCTCTGTGTCTCTCACTGAATTTTTGCAATGAGACATCAGAGCCTGAGCTTCATTAGGTCCTGAAGCCAGGCATCATGGGTTTTGACTGGGCTCAAGTCCTAGGAGAGAGAAGCTGAAGGAAGGGAAGGAAAAGCAGTGGGAAAAATGTGCCAAGGAAACCCCTTCATAATCTGCCATAAAACCTGCTAAATACCTGACCTATGCTCACAGTTTTCATTGGCCTGATCCTTGACACAAAGAAGATTAAGGACAGATGAACCCCCACTGGCTTGGGTAATAGCTACTGGGGCCAGCAGATAGTGGAGCCTTTGGGACTGAGGAGTAGCCTCTCAGGAGTCCCTCAGTTGCCCCCACTGCCACTTGCCTGTTCACGGAGGGTACAAGGAAAAAAGATACGAGAGATTGTAACAGAATTAAGATTTTGTTAGGCATATGTCCCTTCAGCCATAGGAGAGAGGACCTCCTACCTTAACCGGAGGTCTTCTGGAATCTGAGACTGAGCCACGTGAGCTTTCTGCTGAGTTGGTTTTTTGCTATCCTGGTTTCCAGCATGCTGGGCTTCTTGTCACTTCTCCTGTGCTGGGTTTTCTTCGTGTTCAGCTTCCACTGTGGGAGCTTTTGCCAAGTTGGGCTCCTGCTGTGCTTAGCCTCCTCCTTGCGGGGGCTGTGCCAAGGTTGTTTCAGCCAGGTTAAATTGGAGTCACAGCACCATAGATGTCAGGGGAGTGTGTAATTTCCTTGGTTCTGTCTCGTCACAACAAAAAGTTGAAGGAATGGGCCAGCGTTAACAACTCTCAGCCAGACAAGTGTCACAGCGCCGTGTTACAGCTCAGTTTTATTTATAAAACAAAGGAAAAGACATTCTCGAGGCATGCCGACCCAAAAGATGTGAAGAGATGACAGAGAGAGAGCAAGAAAGAGAGCAAGAGTGACCCATGGCCCTTTGGCTCCTCTTTTTATATGTTTTTTCTCCTCCCCCTGGGCCTGCCCTATGTGGGCTAGCCAGGAGTGCTGTTTGTTCTACCGGAGGTCCTTACTCCCATCCTCTCACCTTCCTTTGTTCTATTTTCGTGGGCTTTTGCCTTCCTTGTCTTTTAGCCACCACCATTCTGGACTCCTTTTTCCTGTTCTAACTACCTAAGAGAATGTACATTTGCAAGGTCAGGGAATTGTTGTTTGGAATGTACTAGACAATTAAATGGCACCCAACTCCAGTACTCTTGCCTGGAAAATCCCATGGATGGAGGAGCCTGGTAAGCTGCAGTCCATGGGGTCACGAAGAGTCGGACATGACTGAGCAACTTCACTTTCACTTTTCACTTTCATGCATTGAAGAAGAAAATGGCAACCCACTCCAGAGTTCTTGCCTGGAGAATCCCAGGGACGGCGGAGCCTGGTGGGCTGTTGTCTATGGGGTCGCACAGAGTCGGACACGACTGAAGCAATTTAGCAGTAGCAGCAGACAATTAAAAAAATAATGAAATTGATTCCTCCTCCTCAGGATTATTGGGCACTAAAATTTAAATTTGCAGAGGTAGGTCTCAGCTATTCCTATGCATGTCAGCTCCATCTCATAAAGAAACACAAAGATAGCAAGTCTATTGATACTAGGAAATGGTGTTCTTTTTACCTTTCTGGGGTACAGTTTAGGACAGGATGACTGTGTAAGGTCCAACTGTATGTTAACATACAGATGCCCCACTCTTCCCTGAAACACAGCATGGGTCTCTATCAAATGGAAATCTGTGAATGGAAACGACTTTCTTCTAAAGCACCCTCAAATGTATTATTGTATTTCATTTTGAACTGTGGTGTTGGAGAAGATTCTTGTGAGTCCCTTGGACTGCAAGGAGATCCAACCAGTCCGTTCTAAAGGAGATCAGTCCTGGGTGTTCTTTGGAAGGAATGGTGCTAAAGCTGAAACTCTGATGCTAAAGCTGAAACTCCAGTACTTTGGCTACCTCATGTGAAGAGTTGACTCATTGGAAAAGACTCTGATGCTGGGAGGGATTGGAGGCAGGAGGAGAAGGGGATGACAGAGGATGAGATGGCTGGATGGCATCATCGACTCAATGGACGTGAATTTGAGTGAATTCCGAGAGTTGGTGATGGACAGGGAGGCCTGGCGTGCTGCGATTCATGGGGTTGCAAAGAGTCGGACACGACTGAGTGATTGAACTGAACTGAGCTGAACTGATGATCTAAAAAATAATGTAGTCAAAGAAGGAGACATTGTAGTTATAGTCATGATGCAGGATTTTGGCTTTCGTTGGACTGTGATTTTTATCTAGAATGTTAATGGTTAAAGAAGGAAATACAATTTTTTTTCATTTTCTTTATCCCAAGGCATTTTATGATATCATATTACCTGCTGTACTGTGCTCTCCAAAAAGTTACTATATATGAGAACTGTCATAGGCCTTTAATTTAGGTCCATATTATTTCCCCTGGGAAATTTTAGAAATGCGAGATGGATGTTTGAAAATGGATGGGGAAAAAATCTGATGGAAGGAAACTTGTAGAAAAGGAAAACAGATGGCCTCCTACATCTTTGCCTTTTTTGATCCTTAAAATGGAGTGATAATCTTGTTTGTATTCACTCTCAAAACCAAATAATTGATACTTTTGACCTCACATTAGTTAGAAAGTTGCCATTTAAAAAAATCTCTTTTCGAAACTTTGTTTTCACTTTTAAATTCATTGAAACATTCAAGGGCACAGTTTCTGATTTAATAGTGGGAGGTGCAAAAATTTCCCACTTATCTTTTATTTGATTCTTTAGAGGTAAATGAATCACTTTAACAGTAATCATAAAATCCTCTGGGTAAGATATTAATGTATAAATGAAGTGAGTTTTTTTCCTATAATACTGTATCTCAATAAAATATTTTAAAGTAAATCAGGTTATAACTCTTCACAATATGAGAAATCTTTTGTAACCTTCCAGTAAGTTATTATTTTATTTCTATAGTAAGTCAAAATATGCCACTGATGATCTTTACATTTTTTACTTCAATTATTAAAGTCATCACCTGTGTATAGTGTTTAATGAGGAGAACTATATGACTGATATTTCTTAAATAGTATTTATTATGTTTTCTTCTAAGCAATATAAACAAATTGACTTGCATAAGTTTTTATAATTCTATGATGTAAGTTGTACTGTTTGTCAATTTAGATTTAAGGAAACCAACACAGAGAAGAGTTTAAATACCTTGCACTATGTCACTCAGAACTGAAATTTGACTCCAGACAGCCCTGTTCAGAGGCTATGTTCTCAACCTGTTCCTACTGTCGCCACTGCATAATTCTACAAGCTAGAAGCTACATTTTACACTATTCACATGAATGTCTTTAGTTATAGACACTGTGCTTGTGTCAAAATTCCAAATATAATAACTATGTAGCTAGACAAAGGAGTATTTTGGTTACTTTAATATTTCTTTTTTCTATTGAAGTTTATCCTCCAATTTCAATGGGCAAGAATTCTTACAAGAATACCTTGTATTCTTTACCTCCATATTCTTTTTAGTGCTTAATTACAAAAAAAAAAAATCCTTTCCCACCCCCCCTGCCCCGCCCCCACACATCTCTTAAGAACTATAGAGTGGAAGGTAACAGGGTAACAGTAGGAGTCTTAAAAGTTAAGGAATGTAATCAGGTGTGGGAATAATATCTCTCCTACTATATACATAGTTAATCCATGCTCTGACTAGATTATTTCAATAATCCTGATCCTGTGTTCAAGCAACTATGTAATTTACTTGTAGATTTAGAAAATTAATCCAATCCTTATGGAGAATGAGCTTATAAAGTAATTTAACAAAAAGAGCAGATTACATTTTCCTGTTTCTAGGCAGTGAGAATGCTGGGAAACAGCTCCACAGATGCCCAGGGTGCACTTATGGTATTCTTAGCTATCCTCACAGGGAACCTAGATTATATGCCTGTTTCTTTTTCTGCCTGGATTTTCTGTTCAAAGGGCTTCCCTGATAGCTCAGTTGGTAAAAAAAAAATCTACCTGCAATGCTGGAGACCTGGGTTCGATCCCTGGTTTGGGGAGATCCCTGGAGAAGGAAAAGGCTACCCACTCCAGTATTCTGGCCTGGAGAATTCCATGAACTCTATAGTCCATGGGGTGGCAGTGTTGGACACAACTGAGCAACTTTCACTTTCAGATGTTATTAAGAGTAGTTTGCAATTATGAAAAATACATCATCAATGGTGTTTTACTCAGAGTTCTCTGGAAAATAAAACCAACAGGATGTAGACACACACACACACAAACACACACACATACACAGTGTAAGTGGGTGGACTAGAGACCCAGTCTAGTGATGTTTCTGTTTCATTCCAAAGCGGTGATGCTTCTGTTTCAGTTCAGAGGTCTCATGTGATAGAACCAGGCCAGGAAGGACCAGTGTTGCAGAAAAAATCTGAAAGCAGTCTGCTGGAGAGTTCTCTCTTGCTCTGGGCTGGCCAATCTTTTTATTCTGTTCTGGCCTTAAACTGATTTAATGACCCTTATCCCTCTCATGGAGGGAAGTCTGTTTTATTCAATGTCCACCAATTTAAATATCATCTCATCCAAAAACTCCTTCTTACAAACAGTCAAAATTATGCTTGACTAAATATCCATGCCTATTAGGGCCCAGGCAATGACACACAAATTAACCATCACAAATGACAACACTGTTCTGTTGATTTAAAAAATACTTACTCAACTTTTATTAGGGAATGACAAGTAGGAAAAGGGTGAATTGGCAATTTTTATTTAAATGAAAAATACATATTTATATATAAAGTTTTCTGATATGTGGATGTAAAGATCTAATAATTTCTTTATGGTTTATTACAGTTCTGCCAAGATTTTTCATGTTAAATTTTATAGTATTTTATTATACTTTACATTGAACATTTCTTCATTATGTAATTCTATTAACTTAAAATATAGACACATATATGCAGTTTAGATTGTTTATTGATTATATTTCAGCATAGTTAAAGGGATTTTATAAATATTTATTGTAAGAAGAGGGAGTTGGATCTATGAAGATTAAGACCTACTGAGATATTATTATATTGGGTTGATAAATTTTTGGAAATGTACTTAGATAGTTCTTTCCAATGCCCTCTAAATTTCATAAATGTCTTTTGTGAAACAAACCCTAGACCCACTCAAACATTTAATACATATTTTTTTCACAATTGTTTTGAACTGACTAGTCGGTGTTTCTATTAAGAGACATTTTGTTCTGTGGGTACTTTATTCTTGCATAATGTAGTTCTATCATAAGTTTATAAGCATTATAGTCTTTGCTTCTTCTTTTTTTCAGCTTTTGGAGAAAAAAAAATTTATTCTCTGTGCGTAGCATTGACCATAAGAATATTTTAAGGTGTTACATGAAGTCACTCGTGTGGCAGATATTAGATAGATGCTAAACATGCTCTCTCTTTTTGGATCAACTTTTTAATATATTTATTTGATTCTTTGCATATAGGTAGTTCTGTGATTAGTTCTTGCCATGAAACAGGTACAAAAATGAGGTATACTACTCCCGGGCCCAGATATTTAGGAGAGGGTATCTTTTCTTCTCTAATGTCTTCCCTGGTGGCTCAGCAGTAAAGAACCTGCCTGCCGATGCTGGAGATGCAGATTCGATGCCTGGATTGGGAAGAAACACTGGAGAGGGAAATGGCAAGGAAATGGCAACCTACTACAATATTTTTGGCTGGGAAATCCCATGGACAGAGGAGCTGGCCAGTGACAGTCCATGGGGTCACAAGAGAGTCAGACACTACTTTGCAACTGAACAACAAAAAATGTTTTCTTCACTTTCTTCTCTGCTGATAGCATAAAAATTAGAGATTTCATGGTAAAGATGATGAAATACTATAAGGTAGAAAGAACTTAGATCTCTGAATGGGCATGCAAAATAGAAACCCCTTCCCTGTTATCTCTTTTCCCAGAACCATTACTCTATAATGTGAATGAGCCATAACATTTATGATAAGTCAGTGATATTTTTATGTAATTAACATATTGTATAAGGACTTTTCACACTTCCTGGCATCAAATAGCCAGTTAATAAATGATAGCTGTTACCCATCACATTTTATGTCAAGTGATAAAATACATTCTGTGTACAAAATATGCCTGCAGGTAAAAACATGCTTCTTACCAGAAATACTACTTCTTACAAGAAATACTTACCATTTCAAGTAAATATAATTTCATGCACCAAATCTTGATACACCCACATTGCTTATTTTAATATTTAAAATTCATCAGATATGAATATTTCTGGCATTCTTCTGTTTTCCAATTATTGTCAGTTTAATAGAAAGTCACACATCTCTTCTAAGAGAAAGAAAGTGAAGTGTTAGTCGCTCAGCTGTACCCAACTCATTGTGATCCTGTGGACTGCAGCCCACCCGGCTCCTCTGTCCATGGGATTTTCCAGGCAAGGATACTGGAGTGTTTTGGCCTTTCCACCTCCAGGGGATTTCCCCACCCAAGGATTGAACCAGGATCTTCTGCATTGCAGGTAGGTTCTTTACCAACTGAGCTACCAGGGAAGCACATTCTAATAGCTTAATCTATTTCAGTAGGCATTATGTTATATTCCATAGTCTATGATTATTTTGATTTTTTGTTCTCATGTTCCTTCATTCATGCAACACATATTTACTGGGTTACTGATGTGTGAACAATCTACTAAATTTCTTTCCACGATTGATGTCATTCATTGCTTCCCACAGAGTAACTTTTCCTCCATTTGTTGACTCAATACATATTGAGATGTATTTTTCTTTTTCATATAGAGGAAGACACTGGCCCACTATCCTCCAAACAGGTAGTTTGCATAATATTATCTGAATTATTCTCCTCTTTATTTATTTTTCTTTTGATTGGAAAATTGTGAATGATATTGAATAATCTACAATCTGGCTTATTGCATAATTGAAATGATGATTAGGAATGCTTGGATAAAAAAGTAAATATTTCTCTAGTTCAGAAATAGTAGAAACTGTCCAATTGACCTGAGTGCAATATTTTATCAAGTTTTACCATCACTTCATCAACTCATTTTTGAGATTGCACAGGTAACCCTTGTATAGATAAAAATTGGTGTTCTATTTTTTAGTGTTTATTAGGGAGGTAAGAAAAATAGAAATCATTAATATTTGGAGGCAAATATGCGCTTCTCAGAAAAAAAATAAACAAATAGGAAGATAAATAAGTGAATAAAAACAAGGTTTTGGAGAATAAACCTTTAAAACAACATGTGTTCCAGAATTGAGGGAGGATAATATTAAAAATATGTTTCTAATTTTAAGATAAGGACATTTACATTTTCTACCTAAAAGTTTTAAATATATATGATTTTCCTTGAATTCTCTAATTATTCCTAGAATTGAGGTAAACTAGAGTAATACATCTTTTCAGTGACAGTGACAATGAAAACCAATCTTTATCACTGAAATATTCATCATCATAAAACATAACATTCTTTCTTTAGTGTGATAAAGAGTCTCAGAGCACATGAATAGATGGCTGATTGTAATAGGGATGACTAATGTAGTATACAGCTAAAGAATCCAAGACCATATTTCACAAATGCCAGAAGGCAAGCTTTAAAAATGCGTGCTATTTATTTCATTAGAATCAATCCTGCTACAGACATAGGGCATACCTCTCATTGTGAAACACAACTTAAAATTCATTTACATTGTCTGATCTTATACAAGTAAATTAAAAAGCTACTAGTAATCTAGGAATTGATTATTGGATATAATAAAGGATCTACATGACATATTGAAGAAATCTAATAATTGAAGAGCAAACTTTACTTGTGTATAGGGCAAGTTTATGACTCTGTTATTATGAAAGATGTCAAAAGCTAATGACATGCTCCTGTTCTCAGATTGAGCACAGGAAAATAAAACAAATAAGTACTGTTATTATAATGACTTTAGAAGTTGTGATTCCATAGTCAGATTAAAACCTTAAAAGATAGTAATACTTTTCATATTAATTTCTAATATGAGAGAATATATTTATATCTTTTAAGAGCCAAAAGTCTGTAAAAATACATTCAAGTAGCTCAATCACTTCATTAAGAGGTTGCAAATATCATTAAGTATAATATAGAGACAAGAACTATGTAATCATCATTGGTTTACAGAGTCATTGGCTAAGACCTACAAATGGACTCTCTGTATCCATCACTGTAACAGGCAAGAAATCAGTCATTATTATGGATAAATCTATACTAGTCTTGAAAATTTGGCCAACAGAGGTGGTAAACCTGTTTATATTTAAGGGTATAACTGCTTCTTTAGTGGATAATGACTTTCAACTGAAAAGAAATTAAATTTAGAAAAGTTTAAGTGATTTATACACACAATATTGATATTTTGAAATACCTGATATTTAAAATATATGTAATGTTTAACAAAGTGTAGCCTATTAAGTGGAGAAGGCAATGGCACCCCACCCCAGTACTCTTGCCTGGAAAATCACATGGACAGAGGAGCCTGGTAGGCTGCAGTCCATGGGGTTGTTAAGAGTCAGACATGACTGAGCGACTTCACTTTCACTTTTCACTTTCATGCATTGGAGAAGGAAATGGCAACCCACTCCAGTGTTCTTGCCTGGAGAATCCCAGGGATGGGGGAGCCTGGTGGGCTGCCCTCTATGGGGTCGCACAGAGTCGGACATGACTGAAGCAACTTAGCAGTAGCAGAAGCAGCCTATTAAGATTTAAAAACAAAAACAAAACAAAACAAAAAAAAATGCAATTCCACTTGAAAATAAATAGTTGATTTCAATTCAAAATAAATAATTTATACTTGATTTATATTCAGATCCCAAGATGAAATTTTACTAAATTTTTATCCAATATTGAAACATTCCAGAGAATTTCAGATCATATCTGTATTGGGGTTTTTGGTGCAAAAGTGCTTTTGCTAGCCCTAAGTTGCCTTAGCTACTCATCTTGATTCGCCTATACAATGGCACATCCTTATAAATATTTTTAATACCTATTCCATCTTTTCCTATTTTCCTATTTCCTTCAATGATTCTATAATTTATTTTTAATACCTATTAAATACCTAATACCTATTAAATGCCTATTAAATACCTATTTTCCTATTTCCTTTAATTATTCCATAATTTATACCACAAATAGTTTTGAACATAGATCCTAAAAAGGGATTTAGAATTAAGATACTCACATATTTGAGTTTTGGATCTTTGAAGAATGAGATTGAAATACTGGGGTGGACCAGATGGGACTGAGAATCCCCAGTTATCTCTGAATAATGCTGTTGAGAAAAGCATGTCCTGTGTCCCATCTGAATTTTTCAGTACATAAATGCATTTTAATGACTTTAACTGGAGTGGTCTCACAAAGAACATCAGTTGCCCTTAATGCATATGCATTGTCTTTCAAAAACTATAAAAATCAAATTTCATCATAGTCTGGATAGAGAAAAATAGACCTGTCACAGAGGAAGATGTCTATATTTTGAAAGAGTTGCAAAATCTTAATGATTTTGGTGGCAGGGGACTAGAAATCATATAGAAGGGTAGATGTTAAGATCATTAGACTAACAAAGAAGAAGCAATGTCTTATCTTAATGATGTGGCATTTAATGTGTTGGCTTAAAACGTTGTGAGTGACAATAATAGTGTCTAGACTAATTAACTTAGTTAACTGAATCTGGATTCAACAAAATGGTACAATTTGTGCTCAACAATCTTATATTCAAAACTGTATTCCACAGTAGGAATACCTTCCCTTCCTCAGTAGAAATAGTGAAGAAACTAACACATACAAGTTGGTTAAGAATCTGCCTGCAGTGCAGGAGACCTGGGTTTGATTCCTGGGTTGGAAAAATCCCCTGGAGACGGAAATGGCAACCCACTCCAGTATTCTTGCCTGGAGAATCTCATGGACAGAGGAGCCTGGCAAGCTACAGTCCATGGGGTTGCAAGAGTCAGACATAACTTGGTAACTAAACCACCAAAGGAAGAGAGAAATGCATCATCATCTCTGAAAATCTCTGAATATATTTTTGCTCTTTATATGCAAGATATGATTATGGGAGGCATTGGAAATGGAATTAGGTTCCTTGCTTTCATTGGGAATAATAAGTATTCTGAACAGGAGGAGTCAGTTGGTAGCCTTTGACCTTTAGAGAGTCCAATAGACTAAATAGTGGGAGAAATTACCATAACCAGGCCACAGGACAGATTAATAATCAGAGTGTTTTGATCAGCAGAGAATTGTGGAGAAGGCTAATTGATTACAGGGCCTTCAAGATTGGAACAGATGAGGAACCTACAAGGATGCTGTTTGGAATATATACTTAGAAAAATTCTTGGTCTAGTGGTAAGAATTCTAAATCAAGTCAATATACCTACATGTACACACATACACATGCACACATCCTCAATCAATTAGAAATAGAATTTATACTTTCAGCTAATCAAGTAATATTATTCTGAAATTATAGCCAATATATTTATAGCTGAGAAAGAATGAAAAATATGAAATATGGATAGGAAAAATATTTTTTTAATTCTGCAGAAGATATGTCTAGGAAAATGAAGGAATCACACCAGTTTCTAATGCAAAATAGTATAGAAAGCAATGGGACAAAAATTAATACAGTCACTAATTTCATATGTACAACAGTAGTGACAGAAGAAAAAAATTTATTTCAAAAGCAACAGAAGTATTATACCTATGCAGTGCTCATTCATTTCTGTCATGTCTGACTGTGATCCTACAGCTATCCATGGGATTAACCTGGCAAGAATAATGGAATGGGTTGCCATGCCCTCCTCCAGGGGATCTTCCCATCACAAGGATCAAACCCATGTTTCGTTCATCTCCTGCATTACTGGTAGATTCTTTCTGTACTGAGCCACCTAGGAACTCGGAGTATTATATATCACAGAATAAAATAAAAATAAATATTAAGGTCAACCAGGATAGATTCTTAAAGAGCATACACAAGTACCTGTAAAGAAATGCAAAGGCACTTGATGGGCATTCAAAATATAATTTTTTTTATTTAAGTAAATTCATATATTTAAGGTGATGTCAATAAAAATATAAGTAGGAGATTTTGGGAGCCTGGTGGGCTGCAGTCCATGGGGTCGCACAGAGTTGGATAGGACTGAAGCAACTTAGCAGCGGCAGCAGCAGGAGATTTTGGGGTTTTTTGATAGGGAACAGATGATCTAATTCCAGATTCATGTGGAAAGATACTAAGTAACAGTGACCATGAACATTTTTTAAATAAGAGAAATGATAGAAGACTAGCTTTACTTGCTATTAAATCATAGTACAAAATAAAGATAGTTAATATTGATGTACTAATAAGCATGTATATTATGAAAACAATGGATATTGAAGGAAATAGCATGATAAATATATAATTAAAAATGACATCTCAACTTATTTGGGCTATTCAATGAATAAGGTTGGACATCTGGATAACCACATAGGGAAAGCATCGTTTTGGAGCTTTTATTCAAAGTTATAACAGAATGTGATATGTTCTAAATAAATTTTAAAAAATTAAAATTTATGAAGCTATATAAATGGTGGAGGAACACTTGGAAAACTTTAACTCACAAACGTGAAGTAGGGAAAAGCATGTCGCAGTATGAAACTAAAATAGACATTTTAAAGGAAATAACTGATTTATATGCAAAATAAAAAATTATGAAAAATCTTCAATAAAGTAAAAAAGAACAACTTACTTCTTGTGAAAATATGTTGCAACTCATCTGAAAGACAGTGGTTGATTATTTAGTATGTCTCTACTAATGGATAAGAAGACCCACAATGATATTTTAAACAACTTGCAGATGAATGAACAAGTATCTTAAGGATAAAAAAGCTAAACTTCTCTCAAAATTGTTAAAGATTTCACATAAGTACTATATCAACAGAAGATAGGCAAAAATTCAACCTAGCTGATAATTGTGTTGCTAATGTTATTAGGTAAACACTTACTCTTAAAAACTGTAGGTAAATGTAAAATTGACAAAATACTTAAAAAGGGCAAGTTTTAAATAATTTTCAAAAATTTTAAATGCATATGCTCTCTAATTTTGAAGTATTTTTCTTCTGAATTAATCCTATATATTGTTCATGATTCAGAGGAGCAATGTAGAAGTTTATTCACTCAGTAACATTTTTAATGATCACAAAATATTGAAACTAATTGCCATTAATAGGGAGACACAATGATCATATATTATTATGTATAAAGGCTTTAAAAATAGGTTGGAAAGAATGATAACATACTTTTTAAAGTATTTTTAATATATTACATACACAATATAACAACATAGTAATATCTACTTCTATTTCATTGACTACATTAAAGCCTTTGACTGTGTGGATCACAACAAACTGTGGAAAATTCTTCAAGAGATGGGAATACCAGCTCACCTTACCTGCCTCCTGGGAAACCTGTATGCAGGACAAGATGCAACAGTTAGAACTGGACGTGGAACAACGGACTAGTTCCAAATTGGAAAGGAGTACATCAAGGCTGTATTTTGTTATTCTGCTTATTTAACTTATACACACAGTACATCATGTAAAATGCTGGGCTGGATGAATCACAAGCTGGAATCAAGATTGCCAGGAGAAATATCAATAACCTCAGATATGCAGATGACACCACCCTAATGGAAGAAACCAAAAAGAGGAACTAAAGAACCACTTGATGAGGGTGAAAGCGGAGAATGAAAAACCTGGTTTAAAACTCAACGTTAAAAAAACTAAGATCATGGCATCCAGTCCCATTATTTCATAGCAAATGGTGAAAAAATGGAAACAATGACAGATTTTATTTTCTTGGGCTCGAAAATCACTGCAAATGGTAATTGAAGCCACAAAATTAAAAGATGCTTGCTCTTTGGAAGAAAAGCTATGACAAACCTAGACATCATATTAAAATGCAGAAACATCACTTTGCCAACAATGGTTCATACAGTTAAAGCTATGGTCTTTAAAGTAGTCATGTACAGATATGTACATGACATGTACATAGTCATGTACAGCCTTAAAGAAGGCTGATCACCGAAGAATTTATGCTTTTGAACTGTGGTGCTGGAGAAGACTCTTGAGAGCCCCTTGGACTGCAAGGAGATCCAACCAGTCAATCCTAAAGGAAATCAATCCTGAATATTCAGTGGAAGGACTGATGCTGAAACTGAAGCTCCAATACTTGGGCCATCTGATGTGAAAAACGGACTAATTGAAAAATATCCTGATGCAGGGATAGATTGAGGGCAGGGGGAGAAGGGGAAAACAGTGGATGAGATGGTTGAATGGCATGATAGAATCAGTGTATATGAGTTTGAGCAAGGTCCTGGAGATGGTGAAGGACAGGGAGGCCTGGCATGCTGCAGTCCATGGGGTCGCAGAGTCAGACACGACTGACTGAACAACAAGCACATATCAGCATGGTGGTTAATAAACTACCATAATTATTCATGATTTAAAATAGCAATTGTATTTTGCTCCCATATGTTTGGGTTTAAGTATTTCAAAAAGATTTGCTAGGCTGTGTGCCTTGGGGTATCTTTCCTCTGGCCTTGCAGTAAGCCAACTGGATGCTGAATGACTTTTTCTGACCTTAAATACAGAGATAAGTTAAACATATATCACTAAAGTCAGAAAGGAGTTTAAAACATTTGCAGACATGTTTTAAAATTGTCACATACTTTATGTAATGAAATGGAAATCTCTCCTACCTTCATTAAATGAAAAGAGCAAGGTAAAAAACATATAGTACAATATCCCTTATGTTTGAAGAGGGAATGCATATTATATATGCATATGTTTCTATATACAAACTTTGTCCCTAGAAATGAAGAAACTGCTAACAATTGATGCATTTAAAAATGGTTAAATGGCTAAAAGACAAGTTTACAAAGATTATGTTACTCTGTAATCTGTAATCCCCTTCATGTATTTGAAAGCAATTTTTTCCTAAAATTTCAATGAAAAAGGAAGATAAGTCAATTTTTAAAATGTGAATGAATCCGTAAACAAAGAAATGGGAATGAATTCATAAACGAAGAAATAATTAGCCTATTTTAGATACGAAATAATATTTTATAATATGTGCTTAGAAAGAGCATTTTTAGAAAGCCGTTTTTGTTATTTGGGGTTTTAGTTTACACACAGTGAAATTCACATTTTTCAGTATTAAGTGTTACAACCTGATGAACATTAAATTGTGTATACAACCATGAAACCACTATTCAGATTAAGATATAGATCATTTCTTTCACCTCCTAAGGTTACATTCCTTTCCAGTTCATTTGTTTCCCTCTACTCCCCATGCCATAGAGGCATCCAGTGTTTTATTTCGCTCTTGCTGGTTTACCTGATTTAGACATTCATGTACATGGACTCACACAATATGACTTTAGATTAGTGCAGTGGTTTTGATTCATCCATGTCATTGCACGTATCAGTTGTTTGTTTCTGTCTGTTACTGGCTAGAAATACATTTGCACAAATATACAACCATGTTTTTATTCCTCCTCTTGCTGGTGGACAGTTACGATATTTCCAAATTTTTAGCATTAAGAGTAAAGTTATTTTAAATATTCTAATGCAGTTGTGTGTATGTACACATTTCTAGTTCTCTGGGAAAATACTGAAGAGTGGAGTTGTTATAATAGTAAAATTAGGTTCACTATTTCAGGATTTTTTTAAGTGCCATTCATTTTTTTTTTTTTTAATTATGGCAAGCTACCTCCTATCAACAGTGTGCAAGAATTCCAAAGAATAATATTTTGAGGTTATTGGAAAATAAGAAAAAAAATTAACCTCTCTAAAACCATATTCTCATTATTTGTATAACAGAAGTAATACTACATATAGTATTTCTCATGTAAGTTTAAATATTTCTTTCCTTTTCCTCTTTATTTCCTTCTTTTCCTCCTGCCTTCTGGGTAAAAATAGATCACAAATTACATAAGCATACTTGTCTAATCTATCTATTTCTCCCAGGTGAAAATGACTAAGTAACATAAAGTAGAATGTCTTTTAAGTACCTGAGAATTACTAGTGACCTGTTAAAGCAAGTAATTCCAGAACACTGGAAATCACAAACTAGTTGTAAGCATAGAAACGGCTCAAATAATCTACTTTTGCACTTTCAGATACACTGTTTAGTAATATAATCATTTACAAATTTCAATCTAATAATCAAATAACATTTAGACCTACATTTGAGTTTATAATTAGAAAATTTTTGAAATAAAGAAGAGATTTTTGAATAATTTAGAAATAGTAAGAAAAAGCTTTTATTTCCTATTTGATATAGAATAGTTTTGTTACTTTGGAGAAGGCAATGGCAACTCACTCCAGTACTCTTGCCTGGAAAATCCCATGGACAGAAGAGCCTGGTAGGCTGCAGGCCATGGGGTTGTGAAGAGTCGGACATGAATGAGCGACTTCACTTTCACTTTTCACTTTCATGCATTGGAGAAGGAAGTGGCGACCTGCCAGGAGCCACCACAGGAGATCCCACCCATGACAAAGGTCATGCGGAAGAGACCTGACAGGCAAAGGCGGATCAGGCCTCAAGGGACCCCCTGAATCTGCTCGAGCATCTACCCCCAAACCAAAATCTGTCTGTCTTACTATTTTTTGCCTTTCACCAACTCTTCTGACATTGCTACTGCTGCTAAGTCACTTCAGTCGTGACCGACTCTGTGCGACCCCATAGACGGCAGCCCACCAGGCCTCCCCATCCCTGGGATTCTCCAGGCAAGAACACTGGAGTGGGTTGCCATTTCCTTCTCCAATGCATGAAAGTGAAAAGTGAAAGTGAAGTCGCTCAGTCGTGTCCGACTCTAGCGACCCCATGGACTGCAGCCTACCAGGCTCCTCTGTCCATGGGATCTTCTAGGCAAAAGTACTGGAGTGGGGTGCTATTCTGACATTAACAGGGGGCTATCTGCGACCACCTTTCTCTGGAAAAAGTCAACTTAGGGCTCTAATTAATAAGTCTCCTGGGCATGATAGGAGTGTTTCAATTCAAACCCCTCTGATGGCTTTCTAGCTTGCCTGACAGGTTTATCCATACTCTTACAATTAACACACATGATTGTTCACAACTCCTCAACCTTGAAAGGTATGGGAAGCCAAAACATTCTAAAAGTCCTAATAAGCATAGAGTCCTTTAAGGGATGAAAAGTTATTAGAATAGATAGTACTGGTAAAGGGCTTCATTATTGGGCCAATGCTTGCTGCCAAGTTCCCATATCCCTTATCCATTGTGCACCTGGAAGTGCATTAGTTAACATAGTTGAAATGTAAGAAAAACAAGTAGCAGCCTTGGAATTAACCACATCAGACCTTTGAGCTAATTGGTTCGTTCTTTGTTGTGACCCACTGCACGTTTGCTCTGTGAGAATGTAACTCTGTTTAGTACTTTCTGAGGCTGGGAGAAATAAAGAAGAAACACTTTAAGGGAAAACAAGTTTTCTGGCTGATCAGCCTTTATCAAAAAAGGGTCATAAAATGTCCATAGGCCTCCAAGGCCAGAAGATATTGTACACAATATTGTTTATGGGAAAGGTATGCAGAAAAAATCATGGTTTTGATAAAGACAAAACAGATGTAATGTTTGGGCTGACTCTGTATGACTTTGCATCTTTCATTTCCCTCTATGTACAAGTCAAGGTATAAAAGTTCCTTTTGAAAATAAAGTTATGGCCTTGCTCACTGAAGCTTGGTCTCCCCGTGTCATTCTTTTTTTTCCTTTCCCCTCCTTTTCTCTCTGTTATTCTTTCAGGATGACTCCTTGGAACACAGGAGCTTTATTGGCTTTCTGTGTTTATCAAGGAAGATCAAGCCCTGCTCTCCTCTTTGCTATCCTTATCGCCTAGGTCGTCATCCTGAGGGTACCCCTGGATCCTGCTGGTACTGGACCCCGGCAGCAACCCACTCCAGGGTTCTTGCCTGGAGAATCCCAGGGGTGGAGGAGCCTGGTGGGCTGCCGTCTATGGGGTTGCACAGAGTTAGACACGACTGAAGCAACTTAGCAGCAGCAGCAGCAGCAGTTTTGTTACTTATACAATATTTCAGAGCTTTTTAAAATCACGGTCATTTACAAACATTTATCTAAAACTAGGCTGGAGCTACTGTGCAGAATTAATACAGAGGAACATTGCGTTATTGACTCTAACTTCTTCAATATTTAACACATATCGATCTTTAATAACAGGTATACAATTAGTCAATCTAATACATGTCATTGGATAAAGGAGGTACTTTCTAAAATAACCAACCTTATAATATCTGATTTTGGTATGGTTTAGCCTTTTATTAAAGGTAAAATGGAAGTATGGGAATTTTTTCTTTGCCTCTCAGTTGAAAAATACTCATAAAACAGAACCAGATATGAGACATGATAAAAACTTCTTAAAAATTGAATTTTGACTACATGCTTATGGCTCTCCAAATCTTAAAAAATAACTTTGAAACCAATATTTTTTTAAATATTGTCATTGTTTAGAAATAATATTGGAATGGAGGAAGGACAGAAGAAGGGAGGAAAGAATGAATAATAGCAGGCTAATTTTTGGATTAATGAATTATTTGTTTCAACAAGAAAACTTTGATAAATTTAAGAAATATATAGGGCTTTTTATTTCCTTTGAATTTACTGCTGTCTTATGAACATTTGGCTTCCAAAGTATATTTCTTATATATCAAGTTTTTCTAAAACATAAAATTAAAAATATCAGTACTCCTTCTGTAAGCATAGGGTTAAGAAGCCTTTCGAACAAGATGCATAGATACCATACAGTATGAGGTCAAAATGTGTCCATAAACTGTTAATTAAATGCTTAAAAATATCATAAAAATCAAGAAAATTTAAACATTCTATGATGGAAAGAAACTTGCTTTCAGGGAAAGATTAGTTAAAATTAGCCCTAACCATAGAAATTGGAAAAGGTCAGTTTTCACTCCAATCCCAAAGAAAGGTAACAGCAAAGAATGCTCAAAACTACTGCACAATTGCACTCATCTCACACACTAGTAAAGTAATGCTCAAAATTCTCCAAGCCAGGCTTCAGCAATACGCGAACTGTGAACTTCCAGATGTTCCAGCTGGTTTTAGAAAAGGCAGAGGAAGCAGAGAGCGAATTGCAGCCATCCGCTGGATCATTGAAAAAGCAAGACAGTTCCAGAAAAAAAAAACAAAAAAAACATCTATTTCTGCTTTATTGACTATGCCAAAGCCTTTGACTGTGTGGATCACAATAAACTGTGGAAAATTATGAAAGAGATGGGAATACCAGACCATCTGACCTACCTCTTGAGAAACCTGTGTACAGGTCAGGAAGCAACAGTTAGAACTGGATATGGAACAACAGACTGGTTCCAAATAGGAAAAGGAGTATGTTAAGGCTGTATATTGTCACCCTGCTTATTTAACTTATATGCCGAGTACATCATGAGAAACACTGGGCTAGAGGAAACACAAGCTGGAATCCAGATTGCCAGGAGAAATATCAATAACCTCAGATATGCAGATGACACCACCCTTATGGCAGAAAGTGAAAAGGAACTAAAAAGCCTCTTGATGAAAGTGAAAGAGGAGAGTGAAAAGGTTCGCTTAAAGCTCAACATTCAGAAAACAGATCATGGCATCTGGTCCCTTCACTTCATGGCAAATAGATGGGTAAACAGTGGAAACAGTGTCAGACTTTATTTTGGGGCGGGGTGGGGGGGATTCAAAATCACTGTGGATGGTGATTGCAGCCATGAAATTAAAAGATGCTTGCTCCTTGGAAGGAAAGTTATGACCAACCTAGACAGCATATTTGGAGAAGGAAAAGGCAACCCACTCCATTGTTCTTGCCTGGAGAATCCCAGGGACGGGGAAGCCTGGTGGGCTGCCGTCTATGACGTCGCACAGAGTCGGACATGACTGAAGCGACTTAGCAGAAGCAGCGGACAGCATATTAAAAAGCAGAGACATTACTTTGCCAAAAAAGGTCCATCTAGTCAAGGCTATGGTTTTTCCAATAGTCATGTATGGATGTGAAAGTTGGACTACAAAGAAAGTTGCTGCTAAGTCGCTTTAGCCGTGTCCGACTCTGTGTGGCCCCATAGACTGCAGCCCACCAGGCTGCGCAGTCCCTGGGATTCTCCAGTCAAGAGTACTGGAGTGGATTGCCATTTCCTTCTCCAATGCATGAA
This sequence comes from Bubalus bubalis, assembly GCF_019923935.1. Classification (NCBI taxonomy): domain Eukaryota; kingdom Metazoa; phylum Chordata; class Mammalia; order Artiodactyla; family Bovidae; genus Bubalus; species Bubalus bubalis. Next base: position 48,959,099 of record NC_059173.1, read on the forward strand.
AGTGAAAAGTTGAAGTGAAGTCACTCAGTCGTGTCTGACTCTTAGCGACCCCATGGACTGCAGTCTTCCAGACTCCTCTGTCCATGGGATTTTCCAGACAAGAGTACGCGAATGGGTTGCCATTGCCTTCTCTGAAAGAAAGCTGAGCACCGAAGAATTGATGCTTTGAACTGTGGTGTTGGAGAAGACTCTTGAGAGTCCCTTGGACTTCAAGGAGATCCAACCAGTCGATCCTAAGGGAGATCAGTCCTGGGTGTTCATTGGAGGGACTGATGTTGAAGCTGAGGCTCCAATACTTTGGCCACTTGATGCAGAGAGCTGACTCATTTGAAAAGACCCTGGGAAAGATTGAAGGCTGGAGGAGAAGGGGACGACAGAGGATGAGATGGTTGGATGGCATCACCGACACAATGGACATGGGTTTGGGTGGACTCCTGAACTCCAGGAGTTGGTGATGGACAGGGAAGCCTGGCGCCCCGTGGTTCATGGGGTCACAAAGAGTCAGACACGACTGAGCAACTGAACTGAACTGTTAGAAATTATATTTTAAAACACTGCAAAGTAAAGCAATGATGAAATACCATCTTAGAGTTTTCAAAGTTTAGGAATTCAGGGGTTATTTTATACTGTAAATAAGAGTGTAAATTGATACAGTCTTCTTTCTGAAAGGCAACTTGCCAATATCTATTCTAATTTTGGTTTCCCTAATGGCTCAGTGGTAAAGAATCACCTGCAGTGCAGGAGACATGTGTTTGATCCCTGGGTTGGGAAGATCCCTTGCAGAAGGAAATGGCAACCCACTCCAGTATTCTTGCCTGGGAAATCCCATGGACTGAGGGCCCTGGGTTGGCAGAGTAGGGCATGACTTAGCAACTAAAAAACAAAAACAATCAACAATTCCTAATTTTAAATGGGGATGTCTTTGCTTCAAGTATGCCATGCATACTACAGAAGTATGTTTTCACCATGGGCTTATTAGTTAATACAAAAAGTTAGGAATAATAAAAATGTATATCTGTAAATCCTAGTGGAATAAATATACAAAAACATACAAATGAACACTATGTTTACTGAAAAGTATTTGTTTTCACTTTAAACATTTCTTTAGTGTAGACATATGATAAAGATCATAAAATTTTGAAAAATCTTCTACATAAACCTTGTTGAACTATTGTGTTCCTTTTTTTGAATGTTTTCAATTTACTGCTGAAGTTTAGCAAGTATTTCCCAAAATTAAATTATATGGATTGCATTGTCTCTCAAGAGATTGTGTCATTTCATATCTTCCTATGTATTTAATATTTGTCAATAACATTTACATGATTCTGACCTGCAGATTTATTTTATTTCATAAACACTTAAAAAATATGAATATATTTAGATGATCAATTTTCATTGCAAAGAATATCAAGATTGTATAATTTAAAATAATAAAATATTCAGGCATCAGATATAAAATTTCTCTTTATAATTTGAAGTATTATATTTTATGAAATCTTAATTACCATGTTTAGCAACTGCATTACAAAATACATATATAGAAAGTGTTTTGTTTAGAATGAGTAAAAATTTTAAACTTCACCATATATTTAGTTCATTCAAACAAATACTATGTGAATGTATTTGCATATACAATTTAGTCTAAATTTAATGCCTGATTCATAGTCATCAATATAGCTTTATGTAGCTTTACTATGGTTATACAACCCTCTGTTGTTACATGCTTAAAAATATATGAACAAATACAATGCAATTACATAAATTGTTCCCCAAACTTTAATGTATTATATTTAGATGTCACTACTTTGTATAAAATTGTAATTGAAACTGGACATAGTTTAGATTGAAAGAAATAATGAAATGAGAAGGATAAGATATGTTTACTCATATATTATTATGAAAGGATTTAGACTTTGATTTGTATCTGCATGTAAAATTACTGAGTTAACTTGGGAAAAAAGCATGCTGTTGTTCAGTTGTGTCTGAGAGCCCATGGACTGCAGCACACCAGGCTTCCTTGTTCTTCACCATCTCCCAAAGCTTGCTCAGAGTCATGTCTGTTGAGTCAGTGATGCCTCCAAACATTTTGTCCTCTGCCATCCCCTTCTCCTCCTGCCTTTGATCTTTCCCAGCATCAGGGTCTTTTCTAATGAGTTGGCTCTACTGGAAAAACCAGCTTGACTAAATGGACCTTTGTTGGCAAAGAAATGTCTGCTTTTTAATATGCTGTCTAAACTTGTCATAGCTTTTCTTCCAAGGAGCAAGTGTCTTTTAATTTTGTGGCTGAAAAGTCACCATATGCAGTGATTTTGAAGCCCAAGAAGTGAAATCTGTCACTGTTTATATTGTTTCCCTGTCTATTTAGCATGAAGTGATGGGATCAGATACTATGATCTTCGTTATCTGAATGCTGAGTTTTAAGCCAGCTTTTTCACTCTCCTCTTTCACCTTCATCAAGAGGCTCTTTAGTTTCTCTTCACTTTCTGCCATAAGGGTGGTGTTATCTGCATATCTGAGATTATTGTTATTTCTCCCAGCTATCTTGATTCCAGCTTGTGCTTCATCCATCCTGGCATTTTGCATGATGTACTCTGCATATAAGTTATAAACAAGCAGGGTGGCAGGTAACGTGGTCTGATATTCCCATCTCTTGAAGAATGTTCCACAGTTTGTTGTGATCCAAACAATCAAAATATTTAGCATAATCAATGAAGCAGAAATAGATACTTTTCTTGAATTCTATTGCTTTTTCTATGATCCAACAGATGTTGGCAATTTGACCCCTGTTTCCTCTGCATTTTCTAAATCTAGATTGAACATCTGGGAGTTCTCAGTTCATGTACTGTTGAAGACTAACTTGGAGAATTTTCAGCATTACTTTGCTAGCATGTGAAATGAGTTGTAACTGTGTTAGTTTGTACATTCTTTGGCATTTCCCTTCTTTGGGATTGGAATGAAAACTGACTTTTTCCAGTCCTGTGGCCACTGCTGACTTTTCCAAATTTGCTGGCATACTGATTGCAGCACTTTCACAGCATCATGTTTTAGGATTGGATATATCTCAGCTGGAATTCCATCACCTCCACTAGCTTTATTCATAGTGATGCTTCCTAGTCATAGTGATGTTCATCACTATGATAGTCATAGTGATGTTCATAGTAAAGGCCCACTTGTGTCTGGCTCTAGGTGAGTGATCATACCATCATGGCTATCTGGGTCATGAAGATATTTTTTGTATAGTTCTTCTGTGTATTCTTGCCACCTCTTTTTAATATCTTCTGCTTCTGCTGGGTCCATACCATTTCTGTCCTTTATTGTGCCCATCTCTGCATGAAATGTTCCCTTGGTGTCTCTAATTTTCTTGAAGAGATATCTAGTTAATTAATTCAAATTAGTTTAAATAATTTGAATTTTTCAGGGATAACTCTTGTTTGAATTTAATTAATTATCTGTATAATTGAATTAATCTTCATCTTTGCACACTAACAGCTTTAAAAGAGTAAGCAAAATTTTTGAAACTTGATTTAAACATTGATAATATCTCTCACAATACATATTGCCTAGATGATGGAATAAACCTGATTTGCAGAGATACAGAAATAGGCACAGAGTTAGAATGCTTTAATAGTATAATTCAGCATTGTGAAATATTTGTTTCCACAGTTCTCAAAGACATTGAGTGATATGGCCTAAAGTTATTAGCTAAATTTACCTATTAGTAGTCATCTAAACTGCTGCATTGTTATGCTCCATTGTGTCTTTATTTTTTACAATAGACAGTACTTTGAATAATGAAATAAGTGCTTATGATAATTGATCTTCCTTCTGACTAAGACATAATAAGTGTTAGTCACTCAGTCATGTCCAACTCTTTGTGACCCCATGGACTGGAGCCTGCTAGGCTCCTCTGTCCATGGAATCCTCCAGGCAAGAATACTGGAGTGGGTTGCCATTCCCTTCTCCAGGGGAACTTCCCAACACAGGAATCGAACCTGGGTCTCCCACATTGCAGACAGATTTCTTACAGTCTGACCTCCCAAACTGTTAACTTTTGTTTTCCTTTCTTCAATTGCCTTCCCTGTCTTTGATAAGATAGATACATACCTGTCTATGCTTCTGATAATGATATTCATTGGAATATTTCAATATTTCATTGGAAATATCACATGAATAACCACAGTCCTATCATAATTTATTATTTGTTTTTAGTAGAATACTATGATTCAAACCATTACTACTGAGTAGCATCTAGAGATGAAGACCACATTATGATTTTGAACCATCACATTGTTTTGAAATCTATCACATAAGGTATAATATCCAAGAGACAAATATATAAATTAATTTAGAGAAGCAGAAATTCTTCAATTGGCATAGATTATCTATCCCATTTTGGTGGAAAACACTGTTTTAACTAGACAAAATATTTGAGAATATATCATCATATCTCATACTATAATTATTATTCATTCTCAGGGAATTGGATATATTCAATTTTAGCTACAGTACAATCACAGCATTCTAACTAAAATGTCTTTTAAATGAGTGGCCAACATGTGTAATGATACTCATATCTTCTCTTAAGGCACTTACAGTGCCCTTTCTAAGTGACAAATGCAAACTTTCATCAGTCAATAAAATTCATTTGGCCAAAAATAGTAATGTCTTTATTAGCAACCTGGAATACCGTTTCTCTTTCACTGGCCTCTGAGTGCAACAGATACATTCAAGGCTGCTACGTCATTCTGGGGAATTCAGACCTCATTTGCCATCTAAACACAATCATAAGCTCTCCTGGATGTCAAGGTCTAGCTTTAATAACTGGTTCCTGTGTAATCCAGACAAATGCAACTCTTGAAATGACTGGCAGCTTAAGTTCTGCCAGATTTGCCAGCTGTTATCTTTCAACTAGAGTATACGTTAACAGCTTAATACTGTGCAGCTATAGCAGAGCATGGAAGCAATAAATATACCTCTTTAAATGGGTACAATATATCTGCTTATTTCAATTTTATATGGGAAACCAATTTCACAGTATTCATCTATTTTTATTCTTTTGAAAAATGTGGTTAGCTAATGTGGTTTAATATTTCAGAAATTCCCAGTAACTTGAATCTAGAGTGCAACTTTTTTTCCCCTTCTCACAGTTATGTTTGGTGCAATTGAAAAGGAAATAAGGGAGAGTGGAAAATTCAGTCTCTGGTCCTAGTCTCAGATTTCAGTTTTATTTTATCTATAATTTGTAAACAATTGATGGGCTTCCAAGATGGATCAGTGGTAAAGAATCTGCCTGTAATGCAAGAGACACGGATCTTTCTTTTTTTTTTATGAGACACGGATCTTTCTGAGTTGGAAAGATCCACTGGAGAAGGTAATTGCAACCCACTGAAATATTCTTGCCTGGGAAATCCCATGGACATTGGAGCCTGGCATGCTACAGCCCTTGGGGTTACAAAATGGTTGGCCACGACTGAACATCTGAGTATTCATGAATGCAGTTGATTTAATGCTTTCTTTTTTAATCATGAAAATATTTCTACCCCTATCTAATAACATAAGTTAGAGGAGATATATATTGCACACCCTTTAATACATTTTTGGGAATTGTTGTAAGCAATGAGACAATGTAAATTATGTGACATATCATGATGATACTATAATGGAAGGAAAATTATCAGTAACTTTCAAAGAAAGTAAATTTACTTTAATATATATTAAACTAATTTTAATGCCTTGGAAATCAAAGTGCTCATATATTAATAGGACTGTTAAAGTTACTACTGAGGGATTTAGTAGAGCTATTCAAAAAAGACTGCTGATAAACTTTATAATGTCCTTGTCCATGTATGTAGTGTGTGTTAAACTTGTTAAAGTCTTTAGCAGTCAAGGTAATAGGAAAAAAAAAAGAGAATTGCAGAAGTTAAGAGACTTAGTAAACAAACAACTATATTAATTTGGTACAGTGTAGGATAAAATTACAGAAAGATGATTTTAAGATTTTTTTGTAGGCAATGCCAAAGATAAAACTAACCAGATCGCACAGAGAATGATCAAGATCAGGAAAAAAAAAAAAATCGGTTTGCCCAGACAAGGGGCTGCCACTTACAGCTTTTTGTTTAGTGGGCTGAAACTGGATATCTTCCTCTCTGGAAGTTATTCCAAGGCCTGGGGTGTGCAGTGAGGATGAATTGCACCTACGAGGGAGTCACTAATAGATGAAACCAAGAGGACTAAGTTTCTGTGTGTGAGATGGCAGGTAGTTAGGCACAAAACCATCAGATTTCAATTGTGCTGGAAACTTTTCATTAAAAAACACTCTGGTTTACAAAGGAAACTAGATTCTTGTGAGTTCTTTTCTTCTTTCAAATTTTCATTAAAATATAATGATTAACATTTTGTAGCTTTATTTTCATTAAAGAAATTTCTTTCATGTATCTTGTAGATGATCACTCTATGCTTTCACTGAAAAAAATCTTTTACTGATCTTTTGAAGTTTATTTTTTTGAAGACTCAAACTGCTAATTTCCTAGAATCCTCATCGTTTAGTTGACAGCAATACACATGAAACTCAAATTGCATTTTCCTGTTAAACTCTTCTCTCAGGTCTCAGAATTGTCTTAGCCCATCTGCACAACCAAAATGGAGAGAACTACTAATATTATTGAATGCCTCATTTCACAGAGTCTGTCCTGTGTCTACCACATACACAGTTGTGTTGTGGGCTCATCCCAGTGCCATGTTCATAAAGTCCCTGAGCAAGAGAAAATTACTCTCTTGCCTTAGAAAATACACATAGTTTTCAACAACCTTTTCTCCAGGCCAAGTCTGTTGACTGATTTTTGTAGTCCTTTCCAGAATGTTAAAGTCCAATTAATTTATATGTTTTCATGCAAAATTTAAAATGCCAAATTTAACAATCTTGAGGCCTGATGTGCTGCAATTCATGGGGTCACAAAGAGATGGACATGACTGAGCGACTGAACTGAACTGAACTGAATATAAATTTATTTGGCTACACCACATCTTAGCTCTGTCATGCAGGGTTTTTCTTAACTGTGGCTCTTTAGTTGTAGCATGTGGGATCTAGTTCCCCAACTAGGGATCAAACCCAGGCCCCCTGCAATGGGAGCATGGAGTCTTAGCCACTGGATCACCAGGAAGTCCCAAATTTAACCATCTTTAGTTGAACTATATAGATACTGAATTCATTGATCATCCAAACCCAAATCATTATTTCCAAAATCACCTCTATTTAAGTGTCTTGTATTATTTAGTTTCCTCCCTGCATCCACTGGTTACACCAGTCCATGTGATCTCTTAGGGGCCTCTCTTTATTCTGAGTTTTGTGTTTTCACAGTACTGAGATAATTTCCTAGGTATATGGAACAGAAGAGGAAACAGTTTCATTTAACAAAATGATCAAACAACACCATGGAAAAGTTAATTTCAAATGGATAGAGATTGAATGAGTTAACTGTTACCTGTACAATTTAGTAGCTTTTGGTATAAATTTGGCTTCCCTGGTGGCTCAGGTGGTAAAGAATCCACCTGCAATGAGGATTTGGTGTTGTCCTTTAAGACCGATGTGGTCTGTATGTGTGTTAGTTGCTCTATCGTGTTTGATTCTTTGAGACTCCATGGACTTAGCCTGCCAGGCTCCTCTATCCATGGAATTTTCTAGGCAAGGATACTGGAGTGGGTTGCCATTCCCTCCTCTAGGGGAATCTTTCTAACCCAGGGATCGAACCTGGATCTCCTGCATGGCAGGCACATTCCTTACTTTCTGAGCCACCTGGGAGGCCCTTAAGAGCAATGAATATCTCCAGATTAATATTCCCCAATCGAAAATCCTTACTATATTTCATAGGAGAGCAATAGTCTATTTGTATGTAACACGGAAAAAATGGGTTTCAAAAGGATATTCTCATGTGTGCTAAGTCTCTTCAGTTGTGTCACACTCTTCAGACCCTATGGACTGTAGCCCATCAGGCTCCTCTGTCCATGGGATTTCCCAGGGTAAAATACTGGAGTGGGTTGCCATTCCCTTCTCCAGGGGATCTTCCCACTCAGGATTGAGCCTGAGTCTCTTATGTTTCCTGCATTCGCAGGCAGGTTCTTTACTACTAGCACCACCTGGGAAGCTTAAGATGTTCAGTTCAGTTCAGTTCAGTGGCTCAGTCACGTCCAACTCTTTGCGACCTCATGAATCGCAGCACGCCAGGGCTCCCTGTCCATCACCAACTCCCGGAGTTCACTCAGACTCATGTCCATCGAGTCAATGATGCCATCCAGCCATCTCACCATCTGTCGTCCCCTTCTCCTCCTGTGCCCAAAGCCTCCCAGCATCAGAGTCTTTTCCAATGAGTCAACTCTTCGCATCAGGTGGCCAAAGTATTGGAGTTTCAGCTTCAACATCAGTCCTTCCAATGAACACCCAGGACTTATCTCCTTTAGGATAGACTGGTTGGATCTTCTTGCAGTCCAAGGGACTCTCAAGAGTCTTCTCCAATACCACAGTTCAAAAGCATCAATTCTTTGACCCTCAGCCTTCTTCACAGTCCAACTCTCACATCCATAGATAAGCACTGGAAAAACAATAGCCTTGACTAGACAGATCTTCTTTGGCAAAGTAATGTCTCTGCTTTTTAATATGCTGTCGAGGTTGGTCATAACTTTCCTTCCAAGGAGTAAGCGTCTTTTAATTTCATGGCTGTAGTCACCATCTGCAGTGATTTTGGAGCCCCAAAAAATAAAGTCTGACACTGTTTCCACTGTTTCCCCATCAATTTCCCATGAACTGATGGGACCAGATGCCATGATGTTAGTTTTCTGAATGTTGAGCTTTAAGCCAACTTTTCACTCTCCTCTTTCACTTTCATCAAGAGGCTTTTTAGTTCCTCTTTACTTTCTGCCATAAGGGTGGTGTCATCTGCATATCTGAGGGTATTGATATTTCTCCCGGCAATCTTGATTCCAGCTTGTGCTTCTTCCAGCCAAGCATTTCTCATGATGTACTCTGCATGTAAGTTAAATAAGTGGGGTGACTATATACAGCCTTGACCTACTCCTTTTCTATTTGGAACCAGTCTGTTGTTCCATGTCCAGTTCTAACTGTTGCTTCCTGACCTGCATATAGGTTTCTCAAGAAGCAGGTCAGTTGGTCTGGTATTCCCATTTCTTGAAGAATTTTCCACAATTTATTGTGGTCCACACAGTCAAAGGCTTTGGCATACTCAATAAAGCAGAAGTAGATGTTTTTCTGGAACTCTCTTGCTTTTTCCATGATCAAGTGGATGTTGGCAATTTGGCTCCTCTACCTTTTCTAAAACCAGCTTGAACATCTGAAAGTTCATGGTTCACATATTGCTGAAGCCTGGCTTGGAGAATTTTGAGGATTAATTTACTAGCATGGGAGATGAGTGCAATTGCTCGGTAGTTTGAACATTCTTTGTCATTGCCTTTCTTTGGGATTGGAATGAAAACTGACCTTTTCCAGTCCTGTGGCCACTGATGAGTTTTCCAAATTTGCTGGCATACTGAGTGCAGCCCTTTCACAGCATCATCTTTCAGGATTTGGAATAGCTCAACTGGAATTCCATCACCTCTGCTAGCTTTGTTTGTAGTGATGCTTTCTAAGGCCCACTTGACTTCACATTCCAGGATGTCTGGCTCTAGGTGAGTGATCACACCATCGTGATTATCTGGGTCGTGAAGATCTTTTTTGTACAGTTCTTCTGTATATTCTTGCCACCTCTTCTTAATATCTTCTGCTTCTGTTAGGTCCATACCATTTCTGTCCTTTATCGAGCCCATCTTTGCATGAAATGTTCCCTTGGTATCTCTAATTTTCTTGAAGAGATCTCTAGTCTTTCCCATTTTTTTTTGTTTTCCTCTATTTCTTTGCATTGATCACTGAGGAAGGCTTTCTTATCTCTCCTTGCTATTCTTTGGAACTCTGCATTCAGATGCTTATACCTTTCCTTTTCTCCTTTGCTTTTCACTTCTCTTTTTTTCACAGCTATTTGTAAGGCCTCCCCAGACAGCCATTTTATTTATTTTTTTTTTGCTTATCTTTTCCATGGGGATGGTCTTGATCCCTGTCTCCTGTACAATGTCATGAACCTCCATCCATAGTTCATCAGGCACTCTATCTATCAGTATAGCTTAACTCAGAGGTAATCTGATTTGTCCTCTGAGCTCTTAATATGACAGAATTCAAGTTTAACAACCTGAGGAGAGATGTATTTTGATATAGAGTTGCAAGAGTAACACTCTCCCTAGTGGCTCAGGCAGTAAAGAATGTATCTGAAATTTGTTGTGTTCCATCCCTGGGTTGGGAAGATCCCCTGGAGGAGGGCATGGCAACACACTCCAGTATTTTTCCCTGTGAAATCCTGCCGGGGTCCAGCCCCAGCTGATCCAGGGAGTTCGAAGTGGGGACGGCGTCAGCGAGGATCAGGATACAATAGCTTCAATTAGATATTAATTAGAGATATAAAGAGTAATAGAATGAGGATAGCTCAGCAGGAAAATTCAATGGAGAAAAGAGGCTGAGTAGCTTGGTTTACGCGGGAGACCAATAAAACTTCAAGACAAGAAGTTTGCACCACTTACGTAGGCCGCAGGCATCCTTCCGTTCTCCCAAGGGAGAGGAGACACTGAGGCCTTGCCGGTCGGATCTTAGACGCCCAGGCATAATTATTAAGCGTGGCGGGCTCCACGCTCCAGATGGAGACTCAGCCTGAGTTTGAGAGAGAGAGCGACATGGGGAGACCAGTATTTTGAGAAACTGATCCCAATTCTTTATTTTCCATGGTCTACTTTTATACACTGAGATGTTATGCAAAAGCCACGTGGGGTCAGCAGTCCTGACTTTTATCAAAGTCAGGTGCTTCATACAAATGTATACAGAGGTCTTAGGGGTGTTACATCATCTTCTGGCCAGGGGGGCCTGCTGACAATTTATGACCCTCTCCTTGTGACAGCGGTCAGTCAACCAGGACACTTATTTCTCCAGGGGTGATTATTCTTAAAACAGACGCCACCCAAATAAAGTTACATTCCTATAGGGTAAGGGTGTAGTGGGTTTTAGTTAAGGAAAGAATTTACTTAGCCTAAGGTCTCACGTGATTTATATCAAAGGTTAATACTTATTTCTTCTATATATTCATTAATGTGTGTAAGGGCAAGGGATGTGGAGACTTAGCAGCAAACATTGGCTCAACAAATGAAAAATTCTTCACCAATACAATTTCTAATCAGCCCACTATACTTATACTAATGGTTTTCTAACTTTTCTAAGGAACCTGTTTTTAGAAGGTTTAAAGCATCTCGTGCCTCTCATGGTTGGGAGGCTGTGAGCAATCACATGTGGCCGGACAAGCCTGTCAGGCAGGCTAGAGAAGCTTCAGAGGAGTTCATAGGTTGAAACACTCCTATCACGCCCAGGAATTATTATTAACTGGAGCTCTAAGTTAACTCCTTCTCTGAAAGAGGTGGTGGGGGACAGCCCCTCTTAAAGTCAGAGGTGTAGGTGAGAGCACAAAGTAGTAAAGCAGGCAGACTCTGGTTATGGGGATAGATGCTCGAGGATTTCCAGGGAGACTCCTGAGGCTCAATCCCGCCTTTGTGTATGTCGAGCCTCCTTCCTCATGACCTTTGCCACGGGTGGAGTGCCTCACACTGGCCCCCAACAAAATCCCATGGACAGAGGAGCCTGGTGGGCTACAGTCCATGGGGCGGCAAAGAGTCAGCAAGGACTGAGCAACTGACATTTTCACTTTCATTTTACAAAAGTAACAAGCCACTCCCAACATAAAAGAAGGATGTATACTTCTCCATATGAAACATTATAGACATTTCCTTTCACATCATGATTTTATCCTTATTTTAAAAACAAAGTTTTGGTTAAAAGTTTCAACAAAACTTCTTCAGTCAATAAACTAAAATAATTGAAATAATGCTAATAAAAATGAGATGAGTAAAAGAAGTCTGACTAAATATGATATAAACATTAAATGGGCTTCCCTGGTGGTTCAGTGATAAAGAATCTGCCAGCAATGCAGGAGTCATGGGTGATGCAATTTTGATCCCTGGATTGGGAAATCCCCTAAAGGAAGGCATGGCAACCCACTCCAGTAGTCTTGCCTGGAGAATCCCATGAACAGAGAGGCCTGGTGGGCTACAGTCCATAGGGTCACAAAGAGTCTGAAGCAAATCAGCATTCATGCATATATTAAATATAAATGTCTGAGAAGAAAATCTCCTCTGAACATCCTGATAGTTGAAACAAAAAAGGAAATATTGTTCATTACTTAATTTCTATTTATTAAAAAGATTGAGCTATATGCAGTTATATAGATCATTAAAATAATATATTTGTTTTGTTAAAAGAACTGTATTTGAAAAGAAATATTAATGAGCATGAATCTTGTTAATAAATATTTTATTACGATTGTAAAATAACATTTTTAAATATTTCAATAAATCCAAAGTAATGTAGTTCTGGTTATTATTTTCCACTATATTACTGAAAACTTTACTAGATTCAGGGACTAGATGTTATGTGTAGAGAGCATAATAGTTTTACACACACAGTATCAGTAAAGATGACTATAAAGCTAGGAAAGTAGCAGTGCTTTAACAGATATTTTTTAGATAAATAATAATATACATGAAGCATGATAAACAGGTATTTTAATGAATTTTCCTCAAATATTAAATATTTCACATGAAATTCTGACAATGACTGAATGGTAGATTTTTAAAGATTAAGATATTTGGTGCACTGGGATGACCCAGAGGGATGGTATGGGGAGGGTGGAGGGAGGAGGGTTCAGGAAGGGGAACACATGTATACCTGTGGCAGATTCATTGTGATATATGGCAAAACCAATACAATATTGTAAAGTTAAATAAAATAAAATTAAAAAAAAAGATATTTGAGAGCAGATATTTTTTATTTAGGCTACCCTGGTGGCTCAGACAGTAAAGACTCTGCCTGCAGTGCTGGGTTGGGAAGATCCCCTGGAGAAGTAAATGGCAACTCACTCCAGTATTCTTGCCTGGAAAATTCCATAGACAGAGGAGCCTGACGGGCTACAGTCCATGGGGTCACAAAGAGTTGGAATGATTGAGCTACTAATATACCCACGCATTTTCCATTACCTCTGTGAGGCCAAGATCATGGCTTCTGGGCCCATCAGTTCAGTTCAGTCACTCAGTCGTGTCCAACTCTTTGTGAACCCATGAACCACAGCACGCCAGACCTCCCTGTCCATCACCAAATCCCGGAGTTCACCCAAACCCACGTCCACTGAGTCAGTGATACCATCCAACTATCTCACCCTCTGTAGTCCCCTTCTCCTCCTGCCGTCAATCTTTCCCAGCATCAGGGTCTTTTCAAATGAGTCAGCTCTTCGCATGAGGTGGCTAAAGTACTGGAATTTCAGCTTCAACATCAGTCCTTCCAATGAACACCCAGGACTGATCTCCTTTAGGATGGACTGGTTGGATCCCCTGTCAATCCAAGGGACTCTCGAGAGTCTTCTCCAACACCACAGTTCAAAAGCATCAATTCTTCGGTGCTCAGCTTTCTTTATAGTCCAACTCTCACATCCATTCAAAACTATTGGAAAAAACATAGCCTTGACTAGACGGATCTTTGTTGGCAAAGTAATGTCTCTGTTTTTGAATATGCTCTCTAGGTTGACCATAACTTTCCTTCCAAGGAGTAAGCATCTTTTAATTTCATGGCTGCAATCACCATCTGCAGTGATTTGGAGCCCAGAAAAATAAAGTCAGCCACTATTTCCCCATTTATTTTCCATGAAGTGATGGGACCAGATGCCATGATCTTAGCTTTCTGAATGTTGAGCTTTAAGCTAACTTTTGCAGTCTCCACTTTCACTTTCATCAAGAGGCTCTTTAGTTCTTCTTCACTTTCTGCCATAAGGGTGGTGTCATCTGCATATCTGAGGTTATTGATATTTCTCCTGGCAATCTGGATTCCAGCTTGTGCTTCCTCTAGTTCAGCGTTTCTCATGATGTACTCTGAATATAAATTAAACAAGCAGGGTGACAATATACAGCCTTGACGTACTCCTTTTCTATTTGGAACCAGTCAGTTTTTCCATGTCCAGTTCTAACTGTTGCTTCCTGACCTGTATACAGGTTTCTCAAGAGGTAGGTCAGGTGGTTAGGTATTCCCATCTCTTTCAGAATTTTCCACAGTTTATTGTGGTCCACACAGTCAAAGGCTTTGGCATAGTCAATAAAGCAGAAATAGATGTTTTTCTGGAACTCTCTTGCTTTTTCAATGATCCAGCAGATGTCAATTTGTTCTCTGGTTCCATCACTTCATGGCAAATAGAGGGGGAAACAGTGGAAAGAGTGGCTGACTTTATTTTTTGGGGCTCCAAAATCACTGCAGATGGTGACTTCAGCCATGAAATTAAAAGACACTTCTTGGAAGAAAAGTTATGACCAACCTAGTCAGCATATTAAAAAGCAGAGACATTACTTTGCCAACAAAGGTCCATCTAATCAAGGCTATTGGTTTTCCAGCAGTCATGTATGAATGTGAGAGTTGGACTATAAAGAAAGCTGAGTGCTGAAGAATTGATGTTTTTGAACTCTGGTGTTGGAGAAGACTCTTGTGGGTCGCCTTCGACTGCAAGGAGATCCAACCAGTCCATCTTAAAGGAGATCAGCCCTGGGTGTTCATTGGAAGGACTGATGTTGAAGCTGAAACTCCAATACTTTGGACACCTGATGCGAGTTGACTAATTTGAAAAGACCTTGATGCTGGGAAAGATTGAAGGCAGGAGGAGAAGGCAATGACAGAGGTTGAGATGGTTGAATGTCATCACCGACTCAATGGACATGATTTTGGGTGAACTCCAGGAGTTGGCGATGGACAGGGAGGCCTGTTTTTCTGCAGTCCATGAGTTCGCAAAGAGTCAGACACGTCTGAGTGACTGAACTGAACTGCCTGCAATATAGGGTACCCCAGTTCAAAACCTAGGTCGGGAAGAATCCCTAGTGAAAGGAAAGGCTACCCACTCCAGTATTCTGGCTTTGAAAATTCCATGGACTGTACAGTCCATAGGGTCGCAAAGAGTTGGACACTACTGAATGATATTGACTTATGAGGCCAGGTGAAAATAAATAAATGGGTAATGTTACAGTACATGGGAAAGTACACTATCAGATATTTTAAATGAAGTTTAAATTTTGAAATTTTTAGAATACTTTTTTGAGATTTATAGAAATATTGCAAGATATTTCAATCAGGTCTCATATACTCTGCACCAAATTTCCCTTATTACTAATAATGAATCAAATGAGTTATTAACATTGATTAAAGTTCTACTTTTGTCATAGTTCCTTAGTTTTATCCAATGTCCTTTGCTATTACAGCATTTCCCATTCAAGATACAGCATGACATTTAATTGTCAGGTCTCTGAAGACTTCTCTTATCTGTGATAGTTTCTGGGGCACTCCTGGTTTTTAATGACCTTGACATTTTTGAGAGCAGGTACAATTTTATATAATGCTCTTCAATTGGGATTTGTCTAATGTGTTTTTTCTCATGATTACACTGGAGTTGTGAACTTGAGGGAGGAAGGGCAAAGAGGAAATGTGCCATTTCCTTACCTCATATCAAGGTTATATGCTATCAACAAGCCTTATCATTATTGATGCTAACTGGTAACTATTATTGGTAACCTGGCTGAAATTGTTTGTCAGGTTTCTTCACTGTAAAATTACTCTATCACTTCCCCCATTTCATGGTGTACTCTTTTGAAAGAAGTCAACCTATACAGTCCACACATATGGAGTGGAGACTTATGTGCTCCCATACTAAGGTAATAGTATTTGCATATGTATTTGGAATTTTGCTGCATGAGAGATTTATCACTGTTCTTTCATTATTTATATATTTATTTAATCTTTTATTTATATCAGCATGGAATCTTGGATGGGTATTTTATGATTGGGTTATAATCCAATTGTTCTGTATTGATTTATATGATCAAATTATTTTCCTGCTTTGTGTTTGGGGCCCCTTCTGTGGAATTCTCTGTTAAATTCTGTATAACATTTACATACCTCTACAGGTTGCTCAGTGGTAAAGAATCCACATGCCAACGCAGGAGATGCAGGAGACCTAGGTTCAATTCCTAGGTTGGGAAGATTCCCTGAAGGAGGAAATAGTAACCCCTTCTAATATTCTTGCCTGAAAAATCTCATGGATAGAGGGGCCTGGCAGGCTGCTGTCCATGGGGTCACAAAGAGTTGTACTTGACTGAGCAACTGAGCACATTACATCATTTTGTGTAGGTTTTTTTTCTCTCTTTTTTGGTTTGTGAGCATTTCATTACTTTCTGTCACTTTAAACTACTCCAGGCTCATTTGTGTATCTCCTGCCCTGGTCCTAAAATTTGTCCTTTCTCATAGGAGCCCTGTTTCATTTTATTAATGAGTGAAATCATAAACTAAAGTCTGGGTGCTTGGTCTGCTTGCTGCAGTGAGGCCTGCATTGTTTCTAGACCCTCTCAACTAGCAGAACAAGGAAATAATATGTGTGAATACAACCTATCTATACACTTCAATCCATAAATATTTCCATGTGTATATGTCTGAACTTCAGTTACATAGGAGTTCATACTGTGGTCTTCAACTCTATATGATTACTGCATGGGTTACTCTGGTTTCCCCTGCGACTTCTTTGTAAACTCTCACTGCACTAGTGAGAAACATGGCTTTCACCATCAGTCATCAGTTTTCAATACCAGTACCAGCATACCTGTATAGCAATATCAGAATTCTTAATCATCTATATCTTCAGGGAAACACATTGTTATCAGCTAGAATATGGTGCCGATTAAAAATTTCTTTTGTTTCTAAATTTACTTATGTCTTTCATTTCCAAAGTGCCTGTGGTCAACACATTTCCCCCTATTCTCTTCAGAAAGGTCGTTTCAGACATTTTTAATACAGTTAGATTGTTTTGCCCTATTTTTCATTCCTTCCTGGGATTCTTCAACCTACTAAATTATTTTTTTTTAATTTGCATACATTAAGATTTACTCTTTGAACTATAAGGTTGTATTCATTTTGACAAATGGATAACATCATGTACCCGCAAATGCAATTACATATAGGATACAGTCACCACTTTAAAACATGCCCTGTATTTAACCTATTCAAACATACTCTGACTCCACAAATCCCTGGGAACTATCAATCTTTTTTCTGTCTCTGTAGTTTTGACTTTTCTAGGTTTCTCTATAACTGGAATCATAAATGCATAGCCTTTTCAGATTGGCCTCTTTCACTTAGTGATATTCATTTATAGTTGATTCATATCTTTTGTGGCTAATGAAAGTGAAAGTTGCTCAGTCATGTCTGACTCTTTGTGACCCCATGGACTATACAGCCAATTGAATTCTTCAGGCCAGAATACTGGAGTGGGTAGCCTTTCCCTTCTCCAGGGGATCTTCCCAAGTCAGGGATCAAACCCAGGTCTCCCGCATTGCAGGTAGATTCTTTACCAACTGAGCTACCAGGAAATCTCAAGAATATTGGAGTGGGTAGCCTATCCCTTCTCCAGGGGATCTTCCCGACCCAAGAATTGAACTGGGATCTCTTGCACTGCAAGTGGATTTTTTACCAACTGAGCTAACAGGGAAGCCCTTGATGTGGCTTAATAACTAATTTTAATTATTTAATAATATTACACTATATTGTGCCACAACTTGTTTATACATTTACCTATTAATGGGGCTACTGGTGGCTTCCTTTTCAGAGAATAAGAATAAATCTGCTATAAATATTCATATGTAGCCTTTTGTGAGGACATAACATTTCAGATCAGTTAAGTATCTAGATTTTGGCTGAAAGATCATATGGCAAGGTTACATTTAGATTTGTAAGAAACATCCAAATTATCTTCCAAAGTTATGCATTTTACATTTCCTCTACTAATGGATTAGCATTCCTGTTGCTCTGCATCCTTGCCAGAAATTTGTAATATGAATATATTTTAACTATAGTTATTATAATAGTTGTATAGTAATATTTCATTACTGTTTTAATTCAAAATTCCTTAATGAAGTATGATGTAGTACATATTTTCATATTTTATTTTTCATCTATATGTATTTGTTAATGAGGTCTCTGAACTTGTCTTTTGTCCAGTTTTAAAATTAAGTTGCTTGTTTTCTTATTGTTGAGTTATAAAATTTTTTTGCATATTTTGGATCTAAGACCTTTACCAAAAATATCTTTAGAAAATATATTCTCCAAGTCTGTGTCTTTACTTTCAACTTTAATGACAGTGTATTTCACAGAGTTTAGACTTGTAGTTTTAATGAAATTACCAGGTTTTTCTTCCATATGGATTGTACTTTTGGTGTTGAATCTAAAAACTCATGATCATTAGGTCATATAGACTTTCTCCTATGTTTTCTACTAAGAATTTTGCATTTTAAACTTAGATCTATGATTTCGAGATCATTTTTGAGAAAGGTATAATGCTTATTTGTATGTTTATTCTGTTTTGAATATTGACGTCCAATTCCTCTGGTAGTATTTGTTGAAAAGTTTGTCCTTTATTTATTGAAATTGCCAGTGTTCCTTTGTGATTGCAGGAACATAGATCAGTTGCCTATATTTGTGTTGTCTATTTATGAGCTCTTTTTTTCTGTTCTAATGACCAGTGTTTCAATTGTTTCCCCAATACCATGCTGCCCTAACTTAGCTTTATAAAGAGTCTTGAAATTGGTAATGTAAGCCTTGTAATTTTATTCTTGTTTAGTATCTTCTTGATAATTTTTGGTTCTTTGTCTTATCCACAGATAAAGGATGGCTGTGATTTTGATTGAGATGGTGCTGAAACTATAGATGAAGTTGGTAATATAATAATAACTTCAAGTCTTCCATCTGATTAACATGAAATTTCAGCTCTTTAGACCTTTTGTTTTTCTTTCACTAGAATTTTTAAATTCTGTATTTTTTTAGTTTTATACCTATGTATTTCATTATTCTCAGTGCTATTTTTTTCAGATTCCAGTTGTATATTGCTTGAATATAGAAAAGCTATCAATTTTTAGAATATTAACCTTATATCCAAGCAATACCTGCTTTTTAGTTCCAGGCTATTTTTTGTCAACTGTTTGGGATTTTTAAAAATCATATTATCTATGAACAGGAAAAGTCTTATTTCTTTATTTCCAATCTTTATACATTTTGCTTACTTTTCTTGTTAATAGGCTAACTCGGTCTTCCATTAAAATGTTGTATAGGAGTGGTGAAAGAGATGAAATCCTTATATTGTTTCTGATATTTGTGATAAAGCATCTGTTTTCTTACCAGATGCTTGATGTTTGATGTTAGCTGTAGAGCTGTAAATGTTTTACTTCAAGTGGAAGAAATTCTCTTCTATTTCTAGTTTTCTGAGCTTTATAAAATCATCAGTGAGTGATGTTTATTTTTAATATATTATTAATGCAGTGAATTATATTGATTGATTATTATTGCTATAGTATTGAATTAGCCTTTTATAGGTGGCATAAATTCCATCTGGTCATGGTATATGATTCTTTTAATCTAGAGTTAAATTCAGTTACAGTATTGTCTGGAAGATTTTTGCATTTATTTTCATGAGAGATACTGGCTTTCAGTTTGGTATTAGAACAATGCTGGTGTCACAGAATGAGTTAATAATGGGTCACTTTGTTTTTATATTTTGGGAAAGATTGTGAGAAGTTAGTATTATTTCTTCTTTAAATGTTTGAAATAATTTACCAGGGAAAGCTTCTGAGTTTGAGGATTTCTTTTTTGTTATTATTGGGTCAATTTCCTGAACACATATAGGTCTGTTGGGGCTTCCCAGGTGGCCCTAGGGGTAAAGAACCTGCCTGCCAGTGCAGGAGACATAGGAAATGTGGGTTCGATTCCTGGGTCAAGAAGATCCCCTTGAGAAGGGCATGACAGTCCACTTCAGTATTCTTGCCTGGCAAATCCCATAAACAGAGGAGGCTGGCAGGCTACCATAGGGTCGCAGAGAGCCAGACACAACTGAAGTGACTTAACACACACATTGGTCTATTTAGATTTTTTGTTTATCCTTGAATGAGTTTTAGTTGATTATGTCTTTCAGGGAGTTAGTCTATTTCTTCAAATTTAGCATATTTGTAAACACAAAGTTGTTGATAGTACTCCTTTATCCCTCTTTATCTCCATGATATTAGTGGTAATGAACTTCTTTCATTTCTAGCATTAATTTGTGACTTCTTTATTTTATTGGGTTGCATGGGTAGAGGTTTATCTGTTTTATTAATCTTTTCAAAGAATCAACTTTTACTTTCATTCATTTTCTCTGATTGATTTCTTGATTTCAAATTCATTAATTTCTGCTCTTTTAAAATTATTTGTTTTCTTTAACTTAAAATGGTCTTCTTTCCAAAATTTCCTAAGGTGAATGCTTTAATAATTAATTAATTTCAAATCTTCCTATTTTTTTAATGTATGCACTTATTTCTAAATCCTTAGAACTAATTTTCTATAAAGTTTGATCTTTTATGTTCTATAAGTTCAAATATATTTTTTAAAATTTTTACTTGAGAATTCTTCTTTGATCCATGTATTATTTAGAATTATGTTATTTAATATCCAAATATTTGGAATTTCCAACTATCTTCTATTATTGATTCCTAATTTAATTTCATGTGGATGAGAACATATTTTGATTTCTATTCTTTTATTATTTTAAGGTATATTTTATAGCCCAGAACATATTTTCCTATTATTGAGTGGAGCATTCTATAAATGTTGATTATTTAGTGCTGTTTAGGTCAGCTATCTTTTCTGATTTTCTACCTTTTTGATCCATGAATTACTGAAAGAGAAAAGCTGATGAATTAAACTACAGTGGTAGGTTGGCTTATTGCTCCTTGCATCATTCTACCAGTTTTTGCCACACACATTTTTAATTCTGTATTGTTATGTAGAAGCACATTTGAGATTATTACATCCTTTTTGGAGAATTAACAAATTGACTATTTTATCATCATGCAACACTCTTCTTAATTGTCCATCATTTTTTGGTCTCAAATTTGTTTACCTGAAATTAATATAGCAATTCCAGCTTTTATTTTATTACTGTTAGCAAGGTAAATATTTTCCCATTCCTTTACTTTTAACCAATGTGAGATTTTATACTTAAAGTGAATTTTTCTTATAAATAAAATATAATGGGGCCTTTTTATTCATCCACTCTGGCAATCTGTCTTTAATTAGTATATTTATACCATTCATATTACAGAGGTCAATTTTTATTATTCAGATAATCAAAAAGTGTTGTTCCAAAATGGTAGAACAAAATAATAAATACTTGTAATAAAGTGTTGGCTTTATTAAATGTGTTAAAAATAGAAGGTGAGATAATGTTAACACAAGAAATTAATGATTAGACTTCAAGACTTTACTTTCTTTGAATGCATATCTGTCCCAAAGATATGCAGAAATAGAGATGGTATTCTGTGTATCTACCACAACTCTTCTAAGCAAGATGTTCCAGGAATAATCTAATGACTGTAATTCTAAGTAACAAAATAGTAACCAGTAAACATTTCATCCTTTGAGTGATCAGGTGTTTGCGGTTTATCTCTTTTCTGCCTTTGGAATTTCCAGTTTGGCAAACCATTTGTCTTTTCTCCTTGGAACATAAAGTAATGATCATTAAAAACAGTTTGGCTTCCGTAATTTAAAAGAATGGTTTGGATGAAAAAGAATACATATTAAATTGGAGATGGTTTAGTCTTTTCACTAAGGCAGCACTAAATTAAAAGTGCTTCTCTATGTAACCCAGAACACATTTGGCCAAAGTTTATTTTTATTGCCATTCTTTTTTGCCCTTATGTATTTTCCCATCAGCAAGTTTGAAAAGACAATCTTGTACTTTACTCCAAAACATCATAAGCTCTCTGTAATGTTCACAACTGTATTGTTTTTTTGTTTTTTTTTTTTGGTCCAAGTATTCTAAGTAAACATTTTTAAAAATTCCCTTCCTGAGATATGGTGGAATAGTTGGATGACATGTAATGGCTGGTGATCTCTGCTTCTCATAAGTATCTTTGTATATGACATCATTTAGTTTAGTCATTGTTTTTCGCAATGTATTTTGTGGTGAATTGTCACACTCAATATTCTTTTTTTGTTGGTGAGTGTCTCCATGGGTCATGAATTGGATACTAAGTACCAGACAGTCTGACTCCAGAAAAGTAGAAAGCTTTTATAAAGGGATTTCTATTTACTGCAAGGATTTCTATTAGTGCATGATGACCAAATAAAAAAATACAGTCAGCAAGAATAATAGTGTATATGGTTATAGTGCATTACAGTAGACACATAGAATATGTTTATAAAAATATTGATTTTAATTTGTTAATATTAACTTGTATATTAATAACATAAAGGGAAACAAACATACATATCAAATCCCTGATTTACAGGTGAGCTAAAATTTAAATAAGAAAAAAGTTAAAATTATTTTGTCATAAAGTTGCATATTTTCAAATTCTTAACTTTCATAGATCAACCATATGAATAAACAGTAAGCTACTCAGATATTAGTTTATATTTCTTATGTGAATGAAAAGAGACTGAAGGTATAAATATTAGAAAGTTTAGATATCTATTTCTACTTAATACTGAGTGCAATTAATTCATCGTGTGTACACATTGCAGCTTTACACACTTATTTTTAATTTGTTAACCTATCAGTTCCATAAAGACTCTTAGGAAATATAGTTTCATAAGATAATAGATTGCCAGAAAAATATTTAATTATCTTAAAAAAAGGATAATTATCACAGAAAAACAAATTACACTTTAAGGCTGATTTGGTGTCATATGGTTTCATACTGTATTGTTAAACATATCAATATTTATGTAAGATAGGAGCTGACCGTTTCTATGGCAACATTCCAATACTAATCATTATCTCTGTACTTTGTTACAGAAAAGAGAGGTTGAGAATTCATTAAAACTTTGAACTGATAGTCTTTGAAATATAGTATGATTATAGAAATTTAATATTTTATAATGGTTTGTATTAAATAAATAGCTTAGATATTTTCCCATGCTCTTTTCCCACTTCTTTCATCTCTTCTCTGGATAAATAATGTAGTCAGGTTTTTTTGGAGAAACAGAGAAATAGAATATGTGTGCATGCATGTGGGTGTTCTCAAAATAATGTATAAAGTATAAAAAATAATTAGCTTAACTTTACTTAAATAATAAAGAACCAGTGTTGTCTGTGTTTTAATGCAACCACTTACCTAAGTTGCTTTTATATATATGTAATAGAATCGCCTTGTGGATTTATAGAAGATGGCAAGTCTGAAACCCGCAGTGTAGGCTGACAGGTTGGAGAACTGAAGTTGAAGACTAGACGCAATCTGCTGCAGATTTCCTTTTGCTGGGGTCGAGGGGAGGAGAGGACAGTCCTTTGTTCTTTTCAGATACTCAGCTGGGTAGATGAACTCCACCCCCACACATTACTGTGAGCATTCTGCTTCACTCAAAGTCCATTGATTTAAGTATAAATCTTATCCAAAAGCACCCTCATAGAAACATCAAGAATAATATTTGGTGAAATATCTGATCATCATGTCCTGAGTATTCTTTGGAAGGACTGATGCTCAAGCTGGAGCTCCAATACTTTGGCCACCTGATGCAAAGAACTGACTCACTGGAAAAGGCCCCGATGCTGGGAAAGATTGAAGGCAGGAGGAGAAGGAGATGACAGAGGATGAGATGGTTGGATGGCATTACTGACCAAATGAACATGAGTTTGAGCAAGCTCTAGGAGTTGGTGATGGACAGGGAACCCTGGAGTTGTGCAGTCTGTGGGGTCACAAAGAGTTGGACATGACTGAGCAGCTAACTGATCTGAACTGAACTGGTTATCATAGCCTCGACAAGTTGTCACATAAAATTAACCATTACAAGTACATTTGTATATTTGTGACTATAGAGTGAAACAACCAGTGTATTCACTGATTGCCCCAAAAGGGGGAAAAATAAGCACAAAATTCTGTGATGTGTCTTAATTCTTTTTATCAATTTTTTGACAGTTAAATCCATCTTTTCTTTCATTTCACACAAGATGCTTTGTAAGTTCTTAAAAATTTTATAAAGCTTTAAAAGATGACCTAACTGTACTTAGGTAATAAGGAATCATTATTGCCTAGGTTTGAATACAATCACTTACCTAAGTTGCTGTACCACAAACTTTAAATAAACTATAAAATCTATTCTTATATAAGTTATGTAGTGCTATTCCCTTTTAGTTCAGAAATGTTTATGATAAAATTTGGTGGAGTTATTTTTAAATATTGCACAATCAAGAAAGATAACAACTTGAATAAATTTGTTGGTTCTGGATATTTGTAATCATATTGCCATATTAGGTAAAATGGCAATCGATATGCAGTTGAGAATTTTTATGGAAGATAGTTATGAGAAACTGGATATCTAAATTCTTATAAATATGTCTTTCTTACACTTTTGTCTTATACTTGATGCTAAGTGTTGATTAGATGTCTTAATGTTTCCATTCTTTAAACAACACAGAAATAATAGTCTATTGTGATAATCACTTAAAGCATCCTTTCAGCATAGATGATCACATTTAATTATTAAAATAAAATATAAAGCTTGATGTAAGATACAGCAATTGGAATCACTAGAACACCATTTGAATGATGTATTTTTAACACATATTGGGTGTATCTCAGCTTCATGCATAGAAAAGATAACGGAAGGTATGAAAAATGTAGCTCATCCATTTACATGGCAGTATCTAATGTAAGGAATTCATGGGAATTGACATATTGTGTGTTGGGTAATTTGTGGGGAGAATCTCACACCTTTTCTGAACTACTGAGGCACAATTTGAAAACAGCAGGAGGCACAGAACTTTAGGGATGACAAGGCTGAGTAAAACATGGTATTTATTAGTTTTTCCTTATAGCAATGCTGCATGTAGTTCCCTGAATTAAATGTAGGGCAACATACTCCCTTTACATAAAAGAGAAAACCAAAACTAAATGGCACTATTTGAGGCTTGAACTATAAATAACTTCAGTTCTGTTTGTTGCTTTTTTTTCCGGCCCTGGGATTGGTGACTAAGACAGATGATATACAGTGAATATCATTTCATTTTACATTGTTAGACTGATCATTAAATTGGCTTCTGAATTGCTAAATGATTGGCAACCTCAAAAGTGGAATGCAGAGAGTAGAGGAACCACTATACTACGCAACAAATTAAACAAAGTGTGCAGAAGACCTTATCTAAAAATTGCAAGGTGGTAATCTTTGGGAATTTATGTAATTTAAATTATCTGTAAAATGTGGTTCATAATAATATAAAGATTAAATTAAGCAATTGTGGGAAATGTTGGTAATTTGTAGTATTAGGCTTTTAACAGTGTTTATTGAGTCTCTTTATTCCAGGAACAGGATATACAGCAATAAACAAAAGAGTCAAAATCTTTGCCCTTGAGGAACTTTAAATTCCTGGGAAGGCGTGGGGCTAAAATCAAGCAAATAAACAATCAAATGCACAGTAAACCCAATGACAAGAAGTACAATGAACAAAAATAAAGTTTGATAAAGGAAATGGGCACAGGTGTCTCCCAAACTGTTGTGTGTGTTTGTAGGTAGCTGATCCTATTTTATGTGGAGTGCTTAGGGAATACTCTAATTATGAGGTGTACTTTGATGAAGCATAAAAACCCAAAGAGAAGAGAGTGAATAGCATACTCAATAATCAACAATGAGGGCAAGGGCTGGGATATAGAGAGCAAAGAAGAGGGCAGGGGATGAGGAGAGAGCCACCACGGGATTAGAGAATGTCAACCTTACTCTCAGGAGCACGGTTCCACTGAGGGCCATGGGCAGCTACTAGAAGGCTTTGAGGAAAGGCACCATCTGGCACACACTTTAAGAGGCTCACTCCAGAAGCTTTACTGAGAAAAGGCTGAAGAGAGGAAAGGGCAGACGTGGTCCCTAAGTGTTCAGTGCCATTGTATCACTGTCATCTTTTAAAATACTATACATTTAACTTTCATTCCTTTTATGTAAAATAAATTAGGGTGAATGCCACAATATAAAACATCTTCTCATGAAGAGTAAAATAAGTTTTATTTGTTCATTTAGCATATATCTCCTCTGTTTCATACTTTTTCCTGTAATAAAATTTCTACTTTTAGTAACAGCTGCAGGGACAGCAGCCAAAACTGTGATAGAAGTGATAACAACATTTCTATGTGATTTTTCAAATTTTACTATCAATGTTCCTGTAGATTTCTTACCTCTCTTGGCAAATGAACTAGACAAAAAGAAATCTTTATCAGTTCATACTTCTGATTCACCCATTGTGAACCAACCAAAACAGTACTTCTCTATTATTTATTTATTTATTTATTTTGCGATTGTCTATATCCCTACAAGGCAATTATTTTTCATGTCTTCTTTTTAGGCCACGGAGATTTTACAAAGAAATCAGTGATTTTATATATGGAAACAATGACTTCTCTGTTTTATCAAAATATATAATTATCTACTTGTATATTAGAAATGTTTAAGATTTTAGATCTAAAACATGTAATTTAGGTCCACTGGCATCAGTGAAAAGTTGTGTACCATTATTTGTATACTTATTTAGCCAAAGATCAATAAATGCTCAATGATATTTCTGCATAGACTTAGTCTTAATATGTGGCTTTCGAAAAACCATCTCCTGAGGATTTTCACCACCAGAATCGATATTCATGTCTACCCTCATGCTGACTGATTTATGTTTTGTTACAGATTGCACCTCAGCAACTTAAATGCAGCCATAAAGCAGGTAACCATCCATCAATGCACTAGCAGTACTTGGAAAACTCACATTTAGTTACTAATAGGAAGCCAGGTGGAAACAAAAGTAATTTATTCTTTATTGTTATATGTATATAGACACGTATTAAAGAAATAGACTCAAAATTGACTTGATTCACTCACTTCAGGGTGAGTGAATGAATGCGATACTAATATTCTTTATGAAAATACTAGAGAAGGATTCAACATAAAAGCAGCCAAATGGTTGCTAATTAGATTCCTCTTGGCCTGGAATTTGTATACCATGATTTTTATATCTTGGCATGGGTTCACCCAATAAATGTGCTCTAATTTCTTCAATATCGTTATGTAAATTTATAATGTGAAAGTTTGGGAACAGGTTTAGATACATAAAATGGAACCAGTAAAGAAGCCATATGCTGTTTGTTTGTTTGTTTGTTTTAATCATTTCCCTGCCTCCTCTCTCTTTCCTTCCTTCATTCCCTTTCCCATTTTTCTTTTTTCTTTCCTCTCTCTCTTTCTTTATCTCATGAGAAGGCATGCTATATTATAGTAAGAGTGGAAAATGACAATATTAAGGAAATTATTATACTAAAATCTTTATAATTAGAGTTGTTTCAGGCTCAAATTCTATGTGGTAATAATGGAGTTTCATATTAAGTGGATAAAACATAGAGGGTGATATGATTCAGGAACCATCATGTTTAAACAAACAAACAAAAATACATGAGTTTTTCTGTTAAAGGCCGAGCAGTGGTAGCATTTCAGAACAACATGCTTCAAGTTTGATGTACTGTCTTACTGGATGAGTTGCTAGGTCCCCAGTAACAAGGATTTAATTGCAGGAATGAAGAGAGTGGCAGTAGATTTGCCCCTCTGTCTTAGTCAGCCTGGGCTGTCTTAATAAAATACCATAGACATGGCTTAAACAGTAGACCCTTATTTTCTCACAATCCTGGAAACTGGAAGTCTAAGATCAGGGTGATAGTATGGTAAAGTTCTGGGGAGACCACTTCATGGTTTGCCAGTTCTTGTTGTAGCCTCACAATCCTGGAAACTGGAAGTCTAAGATCAGGGTGATAGTATGGTAAAGTTCTTGGGAGACCCACTTCATGGTTTGCCAACTCTTGCTGTAGCAACTAGGAAAAGCTGTGCATGGTTGAAGAGAGAATAAATTCTCTGGTGTCTCTTCTTTAAGGGGCACTGATTTCATCACCAGGGGCTCATCCTCATGACTTCATCTAAACTTATCCTTGGAAAGTAGAATTGGAGGGGGGGGGGGGAGACATATTCAGTTCATAACACCCTCTAAAAATTCTTGTGATTCATTATTTATTCTTTGGAATCCTGCTGATGCAGATTTTCAGCACTATTAAATAAGGGCAATTAATAGAAATAGCTGAGTCCTAATTAGTAGCTAAAAATCCTACATCTCTGAACAGTGATTCTTAGTCAGTCAGCTTTATTTCCCCTTTTCTGAAGGAGAGATAAGAGAAGAGATACACACACAGAGATAAGATACACAGAGAAGAGACTCAGACATCACAAGACAAATAGATGAAAGGAAGTAACAAGATTCTTTAATAAGTACTAGCCAGGGTATTTCTTTTTACATAAATCAATTAAAGGACTCGCACAAAGAGCATAAGACATGCAAAAGAAATGGCCAAAAAAACAGGAATTCTGAAAAATGCTTGCTTTCTAAAGTAAACAGTTCTAGTCTTGTAGAAATTAGTAGACTTCTACATAAGCCCAACTATTCATGTTATAAGGGCAACTGATTTGAGTAAATAGAGATAAATACAGTTTGTAAGAGAGTAAAGCAGTATTTCATTTCAGTGAATTTTAATAAGCATTTAACGTTCCTTAAAACGTAAAGCAATTATTGGAATATGAAAATACCCAAATGGTTGAGTGTCTTGATTATACACGTATAGCCAATTCATATTATTTAAATTACACAAAAATTTTTTCATCAGAGCATATAATCCAAGCAGACTTCCCATTTAATAACAATAGACACAGAATTCAGTGTAAGTTCAAACCCTCTTCAAGACAGCATTTCTAACTTCTGCTTCAAAATTGTACATTAAATGTAAGCTTTCACTTTCCTGCCCTCCCAAATTGCAATGTAGCTGAATGAACAAAGGAAGAGTGGGAATCGCTAAAGGTAATGGAATTAGGAAAGTATATTGTCAACAGCCTATCTTTAAATGGAATACTTCTATAAAGCTTGAGCCAGAATTCATCCTGGTGAAGTCTGAAAACCATAGTGGCACAGAAGAGGATGAATGTGGCAGAGAGAGCTCCTATCCCCAAATGAAACATAGGAAATTAGGCATTTGTAGATGGCCAGGTCATCTGAGTTAAATTCACCCATTCCAGTCCATTTTAGTTCGCTGATTCCTAGAATGTCAACGTTCAGTCTTGCCATCTCCTGTTTGACCACTTCCAATTTGCCTTGATTCATGGACCTGACATTCCAGGTTTCTATGCAATATTGCTCTTTACAGCATCGGACCTTGCTTTTATCACCAGTCATATCCACAGCTGGGTATTGTTTTTGATTTGGCTCCATCCCTTCATTCTTTCTGGAGTTATTTCTCCACTGATCTCCAGTAGCATATTGGGCACCTACCGACCTGGGGAGTTCCCCATTCACTATCCTATCATTTTGCCTTTTCATACTGTTCATGGGGTTCTCAAGGCAAGAAAACTGAAGTGGTTTGCCATTCTCTTCTCCAGTGGACGGCATTCTGTCAGACCTTTCCACCATGACCCTCCCGTCTTGGGTGGCCCCACATGGTATGGCTTAGTTTCATTGAGTTAGACAAGGCTGTGGTTCGTGTGATCAGCTTGGCTAGTTTTCTGTGATTATGGTTTCAGTGTGTCTGCCCTGTGATGCCCTCTCGCAACACCTACCGTCTTACTTGGGTTTCTCTTACCTTGGACGTGGAGTATCTCTTCAAAGCTGCTCCAGCAAAACGCAGCCACTGCTACTTACTTTGGACGAGGGGTTTCTCCTCACAGCTGCCCCTCCTGACCTTGAACATGGAGTAGCTCCTCTCGGCCCTCCTTTGCCCATGCAGCTGCTGCTCCTTGGACGTGGGGTTGCCCCTCTCAGCCACCTCCCCTGACCTCGGGCATGGGGTAGCTCCTCTCAGCCTCTGCCCCTGAACTCAGGCGGGTGGTAGCTCCTCCTGGCCGCTGCCCTGACCTTGGAGGTGTGATAGCTCATCTTGGCTGCTGCCCTTGTCCTACTACTAAGGGAAGGAATCCCTTAGAAGAAATGGAGTAGCCATGATGGTCAACAAAAGAGTCCAGAATGCAGTACTTGGATGCAATCTCAAAAATGACAGAATGATCTCTGTTTGTTTCCAAGGAAAACCATTCAATGTCACGGTAATCCAAGCCTATGCCCCAACTAGTAATATGGAAAAAGCTGAAGTTGAACGGGTTTATGGAGACCTACAAGACCTTTTAGAACTAACACCCCAAAAAGATGTCCTTTTCATTATAGGGGACTGGAATGCAAAAGTAGGAAATCAAGAAACACCTGGAGTAACAGGCAAATTTGGCCTTGGAATACGGAATGAAGTAGGGCAAAGGCTAAGAGAGTTTTGACAAGAGAATGCATTGGTCATAGAAAACACCCTATTCCAACAACAAAAGAGAAGACTCTACACATGGACATCACCAGATGGTTGACACCGAAATCAGATTGATTATATTCTTTGCAGCCAAAGAATGGAGAAGCTCTATACAGTCAGCAAAACCAGAGCGGGAGCTGACTGTGGCTCAGACCATGAACTCCTTATTGCCAAATTCAGACTTAAATTGAAGAAAGTAGGGAAAACCACTAGATCATTCAGGTATGATCTAAATCAAATCCCTTATGACTATACAGTGGAAGTGAGAAATAGATTTAAGGGAGTAGAACTGATAGAGAGAGTGCTTGATGAACTATGGACAAAGGTTCATGACGTTGTACAGGAGACAGGGATCAAGACCATCCCCATGGAAAAGACTGCAAAAAAGCAAAATGGCTGTCTGGGGAGGCCTTACAATAGCTGTGAAAAGAAGAGAAGCAAAAGGGAAAATGAAAGATATAAGCATCTGAATGCAGAGTTCCAAAGAATAGCAAGGAGAGATAAGAAAGCCTTCCTCAGCAATCAATGCAAAAAAATAGAGGAAAACAACAAAATGGGAAAGACTAGAGATCTATTCAATAAAATTAGAGATACCAAGGGGACATTTCATGCAAAGATGGGCTCGATAAAGGACAGAAATTGTATGGACCTAACAGAAGCAGGATGTATTAAGAAGAGGTGGCAAGAATACACAGAAGAACTGTACAAAAAATCTTCACAACCCAGATAATCATGATGGCGTGATCACTCACCTAGAGCCAGACATCCTGGAATGTGAAGTCAAGTGGGCCTTAGAAAGCATCACTAGGAACAAAGGTAGTGGAGGTGATGGAATTCCAGTTGAGCTATTTCAAATCCTGAAAGATGATGTTGTGAAAGTGCTGCACTCAACATGCCAGCAAATTTGGAAAACTCAGCAGTGGCCACAGGACTGGAAAAGGTCAGTTTTCATTCCAATCCCAAAGAAAGGCAATGCCAAAGAATGCTCAAACTACCGCACAATTGCACTCATCTCACACGCTAGTAAAATAATGGTCAAAATTCTGCAAGCCAGGCTTAAGCAGTCCGTGAACTGTGAACTTCCAGATGTTCAAGCTGATTTAGAAAAGGCAGAGGAACCAGAGATCAAATTGTCAACATCCACTAGATCAGGGAACACGCAAGAGAGTTCCAGAAAAAGACATGTATTTTTGCTTTATTGACGATTCCAAAGCCTTTGACTGTGTGGATCACAATAAACTGTGGAAAATTCTGAAAGAGATGGGAATACCAGACCACCTGACCTGCCTCTTGAGAAACCTATATGCAGGCCAGGAAGCAACAGTTAGAACTGGACATGGAACAACAGACTGGTTCCAAATAGCAAAAAGAGTATGTCAAGGCTGTATATTGTCACCCCACTTATTTAACTTCTATGCAGAGTACATCATGAGAAATGCTGGGCTGGAAGAAGCACAAGCTGGAATCGAGATTATCAGGAGAAATATCAATACCCTCAGATATGCAGATGACACCACCCTTATGGCAGAAAGTGAAGAGGAACTAAAAAGCGTCTTGATGAAACTGAAAGAGGAGAGTGAAAAATGTTGGCTTAAAGCTCAACATTCAGAAAACTAACATCATGGCATCTGGTCCCATCAGTTCATGGGAAATAGATTGGGAAACAGTGGAAACAGTGGCTGACCTTGTTTTTTGGGGCTCCAAATCACTGCAGATGGTGATTACAGCCATGAAATTAAAAGGCGCTTACTCCTTGGAAGGAAAGTTATGACCAACCTAGATAGCATATTCAAAAGCAGAAACATTACTTTGCCAACAAAGGTCTGTCTAGTCAAGGCTATGGTTTTTCCAGTGATCGTGCATGGTTGTGAGAGTCAGATTGT
Organism: Bubalus bubalis; assembly: GCF_019923935.1. Lineage (NCBI taxonomy): Eukaryota > Metazoa > Chordata > Mammalia > Artiodactyla > Bovidae > Bubalus > Bubalus bubalis. The sequence goes on from NC_059173.1 coordinate 48,991,552, forward strand.
GAAGAAAGCTGAGTGCCGAAGAATTGATGCTTTTGAACTGTGGTGTTGGAGAAGACTCTTGAGAATCCCTTGGACTGCAAGGAGATCCAACCAGTCCGTTCTGAAGGAGATCAGCCCTGGGATTTCTTTGGAAGGAATGATGCTAAAGCTGAAACTCCAGTACTTTGGCCACCTCATGCGAAGAGTTGACTCATTGGGAAAGACTCTGATGCTGGGAGGGATTGGGGGCAGGAGGAGAAGGGGATGACAGAGGATGAGATGGCTGGATGGCATCACTGACTTGATGGAAAAGAATTTGAGTGAACTCCGGGAGTTGGTAATGGACAGGGAGGCCTGGCATGCTGTGATTTTGGGGGTCAGAAAGAGTTGAACATGACTGAGAGACTGAAATGACTGAGATGGACTGGACTGAGCACAGGAGAAAGGGAGGGACCAAAATTAGAGTAATTAATTGGATGAATATGGAAAGTCTTGGCCCAGGATTCTTTCAAAGCCTTTATTGTTTCAATCTGTAGCCCTAAGGGTAACCTCGTGAACCTTTTAAATACAGTGGTGATGCTCATTTACATTTTCTTAATATGCATTGACATGAGAGAAAAACAAGAAGAGGCTGCTTTGAGCCTTATCAAAAATTACCTAGAAAGCATACAAAGGAAGAGAGAAAATTAAAAAATAAAATGTAGTATAGTTTACAAACCCAGAATAAATCTTTATTACTTTTTTATTCTCATGGCTAATGCCTATTTTCTATAAGAGAGTTTCAATCGGAGGGTCTGTTTAAAATCCCCTGGCCCCTGCCCACTTACCCACAGAGCCACAGCCTGGTTGTACACAAAATGGAGAGATAGGTGTGGAACAGACTTTTAAAACTGGATAGAGATAATTTGCTTGCAATCAAGAAACTATTTTATTTGTGTTTATGTGACTAGTTAAAAACCATTAATCATTTGGATAAAAATAGAACAAACTGAAAAATCATGGGAATAAAATAATTGATCTGAAGAGAAGTGGAAATTACATAGAAAGAAAAAAAAAACTTGATTTATTTCCTCAGGAGAATCTACAAAGTGTCTGAGGTGGTGTTGAAATAACAAGTAATATCAGTCACAAAAGAAAAATAGCATAATAGGAAAATAAGAAGCATCCTTAAAAATATAAACATAATTGATATGTATGTGAAGTGTGATAATTAAACTTGAATAAACGGTTATATCCAGCTTCTCATTTGGTGGGAATTGTAAATGTTAGCTATTCTCAATTATATAAGACAGAAATATTTAAATGCCATCTGAAAATTAAAATTAAGTTATGAAAGAATACAAGTAGTGTATAATTCCCTTATAGAAAATATGAAATTTCAATCAGTTCTGAAGCATAAAGGGAAAAGAAACAAAAGATCACAAGAGAGCTTAGCAAATAAAATATATATAAAATATAACATTGAGTAGAGGCCAAATGTAACAGTACTTATCCAAATAGAAATAACCTATACTTTTTAAAGATAGAGACCTTCATATCATTAATTTTTAAGTTTGCATACTTTTCAGAAATATGTTTATAAAAATGATACAGGTTTTGTACATAGAATAATACAGGTTTTGAACAAGAATGCTAAATGAATAACAATATAAAAATAGCACACAATCTGTGGCCAAGTCAAATATTGAATAGAAAAGATAATTTATATATTATTTATGCTGCCAGGTAAAAGAGCATATATTGTTTATACTGTAAACAATTCTACATTACTGTTTATCTGTTTTAAAATAAATTGATTTAAACAGTATTATTGGGAGGAAGTTCTGACCCAGAAATTTATTCTGCATAAAAGCCCCTACATAATAAGAGATGCAAAACTAAGACTATAAATGCCTGACATATTTGTTTGAAGGAGCGTGACTAGCCTTCCACTGAGTAACAATGCAAGGTGTGCAACGTTGTGTAAGTTCAGTTCAGTTCAGTTCAGTTCAGTCACTCAGTCTTGTTCAACTCTTTGTGACCCCATGGATACAGCACACCAGGCTTTCCTGTCCTTCACTATCTCTCCGAGTTTCCTCAAACTCATGTCCATTGAGTCAATGATGCCATCCTCTGTCGTCCCCTTCTCCTCCAGCCTTCAATCTTCCCAGCATCAGGGTCTTTTCTAATAAGTCAGCTCCTTGCATCAGGTGGTCAAAATATAGGAGCTTCAGCTTCAGCGTCAGTCCTTCCAATGAATGTTCAGGGTTGATTTTCTTTAAGATTGACTAGCTGGGGCTCCTTGCTGTCCAAGGGACTCTCAAGAGTCTTCTCCAGCATTACAGTTTGAAAGCCTCAATTATTTGGTGCTCAGCCTTCTTTATGGTCCAACTCTCACATCCACACATGACTACTGGAAAAACTATAGCTTTGCCTAAATGGACCATTGTAGGCAAAGTGATGTCTCTGCTTTTGAGTATGCTATCTAGGTTTGTCATAGCTTTTCTTCCAAGGAGCAAGTTTCTTTTAATGGCTACAGTCACCATCTGCAATGATTTTGGAGCCCAAGAAAATAAAGTCTGTCACTGTTTCCATTGTTTCCCCATCTATTTGCCATGAAGTGATGGGACTGGGTGCCATAATCTTAATTTTTTGAATGTTTGAGTTTTAAGCCAGCTTTTTCACTCTCCCCTTTCACTTTCATCAAGAAGTTCTTCCTCTTTGCTTTATACCACTAGATATACTTCCCGCATATCTGAGCGCGTTTGATATTTCTCCCAGAAATCTTTATTCCAGCATGAGCTTCATTCAGCCTGGCATTTTGCATGATATACTCTGCATATAAGTTAAATAAGCAGGATGACAATATACAGCCTTGACATATGCTCCTTTCCCAATTTTGAATCAGTCCATTCAGTGGGTACCAAGGTTTATTTGTAAACATCACTTCTCTGAATATATACTGCCAAACTGTTGAAGAGAGGTGAGATATTTGAAACAAAACAAAAAACACTCTTGCAGTAAGGAATGAGAAATCCATTTCTATAGTAAGTGTGTATCCTTCACTCAAATGTGTGTCTTCTTTATGACCATATAGTGGATGCATTTACTTTAATTCCAAGTTAAGATTGTATCTAGTCATTGTTCAGCACATGCATACAGTATTTTATACTTTTAATATGTGAGGGACATTAGGCCTCATGCACTTTCATATACAATTTTGATTCTCATGAAAACTTTTGAGATAGGTGTTATTCGTATATTTTTTGAGATAAAAATTCAGGTCTTGGGAATTAAGAAAATTGTCAAGATCTTACATCTAAAAGGTGGCAGAGCCTGAATTTGAGCATATTTCAATCTGTTATCAAATGTGTGTTCCTAACCACCTCATTTTATTGGTTTGCAAATTTTCCTGTGAAAGAAGATTTGAACTAAGCAAACTATTCTGCACTGTGCAGCCTTCCCTTTCAAGGACAAGGTCAACACATACTTAGGTTATTCAAAGGGACAACAGATGACACAAAGTAAATCAGATGATATAACTGTGCCATTAACATTCTTCTGCTTTAACCTTCCTGTTTTTTCCTTTTGCATTGACCAAGTGGTTTACTGGACAAATAAAACACAACAGCTTTTTGAAGAAAAAGTCTCCTGTTTGAGAGACTATCTGAGGAAAAAACAAATAATGAAAGATTAACAAATGTAAAGTTTTTGATTTTTTCATACTGTATGTTTCCAATTTAAAAAATTTGAAGAAAGCTATTTTTATAAACAGTTGTTCACCACCTACAGGTCTTAGGAAACAGACCCTCAATGTTTAAAATATTTATGTGTCTACAAAACTAAAGTCCAGGGTAATATTTTATATAGTTTTTCATTGCAGCATTTTGATGTGACAGCATTAAGCAACAGGCATTCTTATGAAGAGGCAGAAGGCTTGGTGTTTAGAAAATTTCTTCACAATTGTGAGGAATTTAGCATATGTATTTTTGTGAGGAGAGGATATATTATTTCTAAATTAAGCTGGTATTTTATTTTTGTGAACTTAATCGGTAATGAAATTCCTTTTGAATGAAATAAAATGGAATTCCATAAATGTTTAGAGAATGACAAGAAACCAATTGCAATTCCTTGTGAATGAAAAATTGAACTTTCACGATACTGTCTTTGAAAATAAAACCATTAATAACTTTAGGTCCATAACAAAATTTCATACCTTTTACTGAATAAAATTAGGCTAACAAAATAGTTTGGGAATGTTGATCCAGTTGGATTAAGAGAGGGGAAAAAAAAATTACCAGCAGATACTTTTCTTAGATAAGGACTGATAGTAACCTTTACTGTTAATCGTATACTTTTGTCTTGGAATAATTTTGGTAGTAACACCAATAAATCCAAACATCTGTAGCTCTACCAATAACTAATTTTACACAGTCTCTCCCTTTTATAGTCATATGACATAGGGGGTGCATTGAATATGGACTAAGAATTCTTCTGTCATGTGAAGTAGGAATTCTTCCTATTTCCAAAAATAATATAAAATATGCCTTTTGTGAATGGTGATATCTAAACTACAATTGGAAAATCTTTTGTTAATGCCTTCATTATTTGAGGGTCACATAAGGTATGTCATCACCCTCTAAACTTCTTAATTCCTTCTCTAAGTAGAATGGTGTAGGAAAGGTAAGGGGAGATTAAGTTTGATTCCAGTAAATGGCATGATGATTTTTAAAATATTTATTTTATCCTTTTTAATTTGTCAGCATATAAATTTCTTTCTGTTAAGTAATTGAAGTTCTAATAGTGTATGTATGTATATATATATGTATATGTATATATATATATATATATATATATTCTGTGATATATAGCAGCAAACTAAAAGAAATATAACTATGGTTTAGTTATATAATACAAAAAAAATGACTCATTTTTTTCCTGAGGTGATGTTATGACACTATTTTTAACATTTTTTAGTAAAGCAAAGACCAAGTGTACAGTTTGTGTGGGTATTATTACAATACAGAATGACACATAGTATGGTATAGAATCCCTTAAAATGTTGGAAATTACATCAATTAACAGTAAAAATATTTATTAGTATGTATTTTTAAGATTTTACTTGCAAGGCTCCAAAGTTTACTTTCTCAACCTTAATTTATGGATAAATAGCTTTTATCTTCCCATAAAGAACTTAGTCATTGCTTTGCTAAAAAATGTTAAAAATAGTGTCATAAAATCACCTCAGGAAAAAAATGAGTCATAATTTTTTGGAATATATAACTAAAACCATATATGGGCTTCCCTGGTGGCTCAGAGGTTAAAGCATCTGCCTACAATGTGGGAGACCCGGATTCGATCCCTGGGTCGGGAAGATCCCCTGGAGAAGGAAATGGCAACCCACTCCAGTACTCTTGCCTGGAGAATCCCATGGAGGGAGGAGCCTGGTAGGCTACAGTCCATGGGGTCGCAAAGAGCCAGACAAGACTGAGCGACTTCACTTTCACTTTCACTTTTCACATATATATATGTCCATTTTCTATGTCAAGATGATTCAAATTAAACTTATTATTATTATATTTAGATTAATGTGTATTAAAAGTAAAAGTATAATTTTGGGAGGGGCTATGGGTTTATTTATTTGTCTCTGGTTTGTTAAAATGGAAATGCAAAACGAGAGTAAACCTTCAGCAACAATGTACTCTTTCCTTACAATCACTCTTAATATGGGTTGCAAATACTTAATATACACTGAAGTTAGAAAGTGTGGTGGAAGGGATCAAATTTTACTGTAGAAACCTTGTTTTAGTTCTAAGTTAATCTTTAGATTCTTTTGTGAGAGTAGATGCATTGCTTAGCCTTTTAAGCCTTAGTTTTTAAAATCAGAGCACCTGGGTTAGGTTCCTTATAGTATGTTTCTTATGTTTTCAAATTAGTTTAAAATAATAGAATAATATAGTAATAAGTATAGTTGCTGCTGCTGCTGCTGCTGCTAAGTCACGTCAGTTGTGTCTGACTCTGTGCAACCCCATAGATGGCAGCCCAACAGTCTCCTCTGTCCTTGAGATTCTCCAGGCAGGAATACTGGAGTGGGTTATCATTTTCTTCTCCAATGCATGAAACTGAAAAGTGAAAGTGAAGTCGCTCAGTCATGTCCAACTCTTAGCGACCACATGGTCTGTAGCCTTCCAGGCTCCTTCTTCCATGGGATTCTCCAGGCAAGAGTACTGGAGTGGGATGCCATTGCCTTCTCCGGATAATTACAGTTAAGTGCCCAATATGCTACTGGAGATCAGTGGAGAAATAACTCCAGAAAGAATGAAGGGATGGAGCCAAAGCAAAAACAACACCCAGTTGTGGATGTGACTGGTGACAGAAGCAAGGTCCAATGCTGAAAAGAGCAATATTGCATAGGAACCTGGAATGTCAGGTCCATGAATCAAGGCAAATAGGAAGTGGTCAAACAAGAGATGGCAAGAGTGAATGTTGACATTCTAGGAAACAGCGAACTGAAATGGACTGAAATGGGTGAATTTTACTCAGAGGACCATTACATCTACTACTGTGGGCAGGAATCACTCAGAAGAAATGGAGTAGCCATCATGGTCAACAAAAGAGTCTGAAATGCAGTACTTGGATGCAATCTCAAAAACGACAGAATGATCTCTGTTCATTTCCAAGGCAAACCATTCAGTATCACAGTAATCCAAGTCTATGCCCCAACCAGTAATGCTGAAGAAGCTGAAGTTGAACAGTTCTATGAAGATCTACAAGACCTTTTAGAACTAACACCCAAAAAAGATGTCCTTTTCATTATAGGGGACTGGAATGCACAAGTAGGAAGTCAAGAAACACCTGGAGTAACAGGCAAATTTGGCTTTGGAATACGGACTGAAGCAAGGCAAAGACTAATAGAGTTTTGCCAAGAAAATGCACTGGTCATAACAAACACCCTCTTCCAACAACACAAGAGAAGAGTCTATACATGGACATCACCAGATGATCAACACCGAAATCAGATTGATTATATTCTTTGCAGCCATAGATAGAGAAGCTCTATACAGTCAGCAAAAACAAGACCAGGAGCTGACTGTGGCTCAGACCATGAACTCCTTAGACCATGAAGTCCTTTTTGCCAAATTCAGACTTAAATTGAAGAAAGTAGGGAAAACCACTAGACCATTCAGGTATGACCTAAATAAAATCCCTTATGATTATACAGTGGAAATGATAAATAGATTTAAGGGCCTAGATCTGATAGATAGAGTGCCTGATGAACTATGGAATGAGGTTGGTGACATTGTATAAGAGACAGAGATCAAGACCATCCCCATGGAAAAGAAATGCAAAAAAGTAAAATGGCTATCTGGGGAGGCCTTACAAATAGCTGTGAAAAGAAGAGAAGTGAAAAGCAAAGGAGAAAAGGAAAGATATAAGCATCTGAATGCAGAATTCCAAAGAATAGCAAGAAGAGATAAGAAAGCCTTCCTCAGTGATCAATGCAAAGAAATAGAGGAAAACAACAGAATGGGAAAGACTAGAGATCTCTTCAAGAAAATCAGAGATACCAAAGGAACATTTCATGCAAAGATGGGCTCGATAAAGGACAGAAATGGTATGGACCTAACAGAAGCAGAAGATATTAAGAAGAGGTGGCAAGAATACACAGAAGAACTGTACAAAAAAGAGCTTCACGACCCAGATAATCACGATGGTGTGATCACTGACCTAGAGCCAGACATCCTGGAATGTGAAGTCAAGTGGGCCTTAGAAAGCATCACTACAAACAAAGGTAGTGGAGGTGATGGAATTCCAGTTGAGCTATTCCAAATCCTGAAAGATGATGCTGTGAAAGTGCTGCACTCAACATGCCAGCAAATTTGGAAAACTCAGCAGTGGCCACAGGACTGGAAAAGGTCAGTTTTCATTCCAATCCCAAAGAAAGGCAGTGCCAAAGAATGCTCAAACTACTGCACAATTGCACTCATCTCACACGCTAGTAAAGTAATGCTCAAAATTCTCCAAGCCAGGCTTCATCAATATGTGAACTGGGAACTTCCAGATGTTCAAGCTGGTTTTAGAAAAGGCAGAGGAACCAGAGATCAAATTGCCAACATCCACTGGATCATGGAAAAAGCAAGAGAGTTCCCGAAAAACATCTACTTCTGCTTTACGGACTATGCCAAAGCCTTTGACTGTGTGGATCACAATAAACTGTGGAAAATTCTGAAAGAGATGGGAATAGCAGACCACCTGACCTGCATCTTGAGAAATTTGTATGCAGGTCAGGAAGCAACAGTTAGAACTGGACATGGAACAACAGACTGGTTCCAAATAGGAAAAGGAGTCCGTCAAGGCTGTATATTGTCACCCTGTGTATTTAACTTATATGCAGAGTACATCATGAGAAACGCTGGGCTGGAAGAAGCACAAGCTGGAATCAAGATTGCTGGGAGAAACATCAATAACCTCAGATATGCAGATGATACCACCCTTATGGCAGAAAGTGAAGAGGAACTAAAAAGCCTCTTGATGAAAGTGAAGGTGGAGAGTGAAAAAGTTGGCTTAAAGCTCAACATTCAGAAAACGAAGATCATGGCATCCGGTCCTATCACTTCCATGGGAAATAGATGGGGAAACAGTGGAAACAGTGTCAGACTTTATTTTTCTGGGCTCCAAAATCACTGCAGATGGTCACTGCAGCCATGAAATTAAAAGACGCTTACTCCTTGGAAGGAAAGTTACGTCCAACCTAGATAGCATATTCAAAAGCAGAGACATTACTTTGCCAACAAAGGTTCTTCTAGTCAAGGCTATGGTTTTTCCTGTGATCATGTATGGATGTGAGAGTTGGACTGTGAAGAAGGCTGAGCGCTGAAGAATTGATGCTTTTGAACTGTGGTGTTGGAGAGAACTCTTGAGAGTCCCTTGGACTGCAAGGAGATCCAACCAGTCCATTCTGAAGGAGATCAGCCCTGGGATTTATTTGGAAGGACTGATGCTAAAGCTGAAACTCCAGTACTTTGGCCACCTCATGCGAAGAGTTGACTCATTGGAAAAGACTCTGATGCTGGGAGGGTTTGGGGGCAGGAGGAGAAGGGGACAACAGAGGATGAGATGGCTGGATGGCATCACTGACTCGATGGTGGTAAGTCTGAGTGAACTCCGGGAGTTGGTGATGGACAGGGAGGCCTGGCGTGCTGCGATTCCTAGGGTCGCAAAGAGTCCGACACGACTTAGTGACTGATCTGATCTGATATGCACATAGTAGTTATAATTTCTAGAGTATTAATTTTTTGTCAGGCACTATTTAAGTACTTAGATATATGACTTAATTCAAGGCTCAGATCAACTCTATGAAATGGATAATATTATTATCCCCATTTCACTGATCAGGAAACTAAGGAATAATGAGATCCAAAGTTATATCTATTATAGTTGATATCTACTGAACCAAAAAGCAGTGACTGATAAAAGCATAAACTTTTCAAAATTTCTTCAACTTTATCAATCTCTAAAATCTAAAGTATTCTTGAATACACACAAATATTACAAATGTGCATTTTGTCATATAAACATATATACATATGAAAATTATATTTATATTAAAATTTAATTAAATCATTGCACTTAATAGCAACAAATATTTTCAAAATATTAAAATATAAATTTAAATATGTAATGTAAAACAAAATAAAATTTTAAAAATTAGATATTGCATATCCTTAAGTATTTTCTAACTGAAGAAATAACCTAAAAATTATTGACCATGAATAGTAAATAAAGGAACCACATTTTATTGTAATTGTCGTCAATAATTTATGTGATTTAAGACATGTTATGACCTTTGAATTAAGCTATAAAATGTGCATTTTTAAGATAATGAGTAAAGCTTTACCAGTGACTTCTGTAGAGTTAAAAAAAATGACAGATGTGTTGAGAATTAAGTTTTATTTGAGCAAAATGAGAACTGCATACCAGGAAAAAGCACTTCATATAGCTCTGAGAAACTGCTCCAAAGAGATGAGGGAGATGGTCAACATATATGATTTTGGTGAGGGGAGAGTGCATGCACTAAAGCACATATTTTTGCAGGCGCCCCTGCTAATGTCTTGAGGCTTCCTGCTAGTCACAAGGAGTAGTTGTCACCATGAAGGGTTTTAGTGTTTTTACTAGATATGAGGAGATTCAAGAATTGGGCTCATAAACTCAGGTCCTGAAAATATCTAATTACTTTAAGACTTATCCTACCGGTTTTTCCCCCAAGCACAGAGTGCTCTCATTCCTGAATTCCTTTTGTGCGTGTGTGCTCAGTCGTGTCTGACTCTTTGCAACTCCATGGACTGTATGTAGCCTTCCAGGTTACTCTATCTATGTGATTTTCCAGGCAAGAACACTGAAGTGGACTACACCAATACCTGTCTTATTATCTGTACCTACACTTGTTAACTATATCTCTTCATATTCCTATGCCTACTGAAAATCTTCAGCATCATACTCATTATTTCCATGGTTTCTATATCCTCAATGGTAGTACTTACATATCTGTTCAATGAATATGGAGGGGATTACTTGATTCCTTATCTCTACTAAATTTTCCCTATCTCAATCAAATTTTCAGTCTTCCATAAAACTATCAAAAAGAACCAAAAGACTGTCTGGAATTAGGTTCTGTGTATTGGAAGTCTGTTTTACAATACAATTGTTACCTAATTTGTCATATAATGGATATAATGATTCACTGCTTTTTGGAGCAGGTCAGGAGGCTTATTTCCTTCTCATAGAAATTTCATTTTTAAAAAGGGAGCTCTTTTAATTTAAAGTTCTTTTCCATTTTTATTCCCTTCTGTTCCCTATGCTATAGTGTTGCTGGAGTGATTTTGCTGTTTTAGAATGTAGAAAAGAGACTAGAGAATATGAAGTGTAGCTCTTTCTTTTCTTCCCACTGCTCATTGCTCTCCTGTTCCTGTCTGTACCTTTATTCCTAATTTTTTTTTTTAACTGTAAACTCTGTAACTGTGACAGAGACATCTGTCCTAATGCATCACTGACAATGAGAAGATGGGAAGTCTGTCTCACTCCCAGACTAAATTTTTGGAAACTTAATTGTTTCAAATATGAACCGAAACCTCTGAGATCAGTTTGTTCTACAACAAAGACACAATTATCTCTACTAAGCCCTAGAGCTTTACCTAATTTCTCAAATAGTTCAGTACTTAATAAAATCAATGATAAGGCTATGATAATTTTGACTTGAACACATGTGCCAGTGACTATTCTAAACATATTATATATATATATATATAAACATATTATGTATAATATTATATATAAATTGTATATGTAATTTATAAAATATTATATGTATAATTTCAGGTGTATCATCCTTATTGGTTAGGTGCTATTATTTGCTCTAAGACTTCAAAACTAGTAATTGACAAAGACTTGTTTCAAATCCAACAGCTTGGCTCCAAACTTCACTACATCATTTATTAGACTCCTAAATCTCCTATCCTGAGATAATTTCAAAAACAAGAAACCCACAAATTTTTCATTTTGAACCAACCCATCTTTGATTTTATTTTCTATTTCAAGCTTAAGGGAAATAACTCAGTTCTAAAGTCAATAAAACTGATTTTACTTTTTCTTTCTTTGTCAAAACTTTAACATGTGCTTTCTATTTTTTGTTGCAATTCTTATTTTCTTGACATAAATACATCAAGATCTTTAATTTAATTTATGGATATATTTATGCATTTAAATGCTTTCAATAAATATAGTTTTGAATTTATACAATGATTGAAGAGTAACCAATATTAGTAAGATGCTTCTGTGTTGAATTAATTTTAAAAAATAAGAAACTTAGTATATAAATACGCCTAATAGTATCAATAAGTAAACCAAAGGTAATGGATTGAATGGATTTTAGAAATTGATTGCATACATATCATATGCATACTGGTGCACACTAATGAGGGAAATACAGCAAATATATAATTTATAAAAAACTTAAGCCTTGACAAAGCAAAATCAAGAATAACAGAATAGAGAGGAATAAAAATTATAGATATCATATAGCAGATATAGATGGATTTTATAGAACTGATATCCAGAGAAAAATTAATAGATAATTATTTACTGGCTAACTACAATGTATAAAACTAATTTATAAAACAATAGTCATTTCTGCAGCATATGGATTATAGAAATCATGGAAAAGTTAAATAACTATAGCTGAGAAAAATTAAATTAGTGGTCAATAATTTGCCTTTAGTCATGTCAATTTTAAAATTCATTTCCATTAAGTCCGTCAAATTTCCTTAATATCCAGAAGACATCCATTATTAATACATTGCTTTAACTTCTTCATATCCTGAAAAGGCAGAGATTGTCACATTGTAATACTGATTTGAAAGGATGCCAAATCCTAGCACCTTTTGCATGAAGGCACAGGAGCCTGCCCTCAAAGTGCCACATAAGATAAAGACAAAATTCTCTCTGCCTTGCCAGGGCTCAAATGATCACAGGCTGGCTTACAATTATTGTTCTTTATATCAGATATTTCATAATATCTAAATTTTACAATTTAGGTATTTTATATTATTTTATATTGTGAATACAAGTTATACAATTCAATATTTTCAGATTGGTAATATGCATATTTCCAAAAATAAGTGTGATACAGCAAGGGAGTCAACTTCATCTTTCAAAGTCCCGTATTATGAATTCATGTTATGTTACTATGGAACTGCAATGAACTTTCCAGAAATTTTATATGTGTGTGTCTCTATATATTACCCAACACTGCATGTTTATGCTTCATTTCTAGTTTTATTATTTTTTTCTCTACCTGTAGTTGTATAGTCAGAAAAGAAAGTGAAAATGAAAGTGTTAGTCCCTTGGTCTTGTCCAGCTTTTTACAATCCCATGAACTGTAGCTCTTCAGGCTCCTCTGTCCATGGAGTTCTGCAGGCAAGAATACTGGAGTGGGTAGCCATTTCCTTCTCCAGGGGATCTTTCTGACCCAGGGATCCAACTCAGATCTCTCCCATTGCAGGCAGATTCTTTACTGGCTGAGCCACCAGGGAGAACATTCAATACAAGTATTGCAGAAAAGCATTTTTGGAGTGGTCTTTGTAATATTCTAGTTAGAATTTATATTCCATAAAACACTCTTTTAAAGATAAAAAGCAGTTACAGTGAAATTTAAAAGGTACCTACTTTTCCTATCCTTTTGCCCGGCTGGATTTCATAACCTTTCACAAAGAGCCAATGAAAACCTTATATAGACAGTAAGATGAAAACAAATATATCACCTTAATTTAAGTTAAAATTTATCTTCTAAGTAAACCTCTCCTAAAAGACAAAGTGCTTTGATCTTATTGAATTATACACATTTAAATGTAGACTCTGAATAGCAGCCAAGGCTGTGTGGGAAACCTTTCCACTAATAAACAGGAGACTGAAAGCTCAGTCAGCTACAGCAGTTTGTTTTTTTCTGTAAGGTGAGGCTTTAATATATTTCAGGGTATTGACTTTCAGATAATAATACCTTTACTTCAGAGTGTTAACATGATGGAGTCAGAGGAAGACAGAGGTACAAATTTTTTAAAAATTGACAAAATCAAAACACCTAAATTATTTAGCCACAGAGCTCCTATTTAATTTTGTTGGATTTTCTCCTCAAGCAACGTAAATTATCTCCAAATGAGAATGTTCTCTTTCTTTTTTCTTCTTCTTGTTTCATTACAGTTTATTTTAATCCAGCTGTTCTTGTCTTCCTGTGGGACAAGCAATAACCTACAATTAAATACAGGTGCTTTATGAAAAGAGTACCCCTGTTCTTCGTAATTACTTGAGGGAAATACAAAGAAAGGAGAAAAGAGTGAAACCTAAATATATTGCCTACTTAGTTAAATATGAGCTCTTTTTCCAGACATGAAAACAGGGGTCTGCTTTATATTAGGGATGTGATTCCTTTGGACAAGTAAAAGGGTTTTTTAAATTATTATTATTAATTGGTTTTATAAGGAGAAAATTAAACAACAGTGATGGGAAAGTATATGTATTCAGTTGAAAAGAGGAAAGAACAAGAAAGAAAGAAGAAAAGAGGAAAAGAGAAGGGAGGGAGAGAAAGAGAAAGTGGCAAGAAGAGAAAGAGGAAGGAGTCAGGCAAAGAAAGGAAAAAAGAAAGAAAGGAGGGATTGAAGGAGGGAAGGAAAAAAGAGGAAAAGAAAAAATACACTGGCTTCTATAAAAATGATTATGCAAAAATGTTTAACCTCTAAAATGCAAAATAGTTCTGCTTTCATACTAACAACAAACAGAACAGCTTCTTCTTACACAGTATTTTGTTGATTGAGAAGTTGAGAATATTGTATGCTGATTAATATCTATTATATTAAAATATTTTCACTTTTTGTATTTTATTTTTATTCATCTATACACAAGCAGTTGATGAATTTGACATATGAGTAGTTACATTGAATACACTTTTATAATTACCCAAGTAGATAACTTAACACATAGTCTTGAAACATTAACTTGAAAAATATCAACCTGACACACATTTTAAATTTCTTCAAAATGTTATTTATTTATTCAGAATAATCATGAAGTGAATTAATAATATCAACTTCACAAAACAAAATGCCATATATGAATTTGCTTCTGAGTGAAACAACCATATGTAACATATACAAAGGCAGGAAAATAACATTATAAAATACCATGACCTTGCTTCCCAATTTAGTTTTGTGTGTCTGTGTTAGTCGCTCAGTCGTGTCTGACTCTTTGAGACCCCACAGACTGTACCACCAGGCTTCTCTGTCCGTGAAATTCTCCAGGCAAGAATACTGGAGTGGATTGCCATTCCCTTCTCCAGAGAATTTTCCCAAACAGGGATGGAACGCTGGTCTCCTACATTGCAGGCAGATTCTTTGCCATTTGAGCTACAGGGAAGTCCTCAATATAGCTTTGCTACTGCCTAAACCTAGAGTTAGGACAGAGTTAAATGGGATTTCCTAGCAATATATTCATTTAGAATCCATAAGTCTGCTTGTCTGTTAATGGATATACTGGATTACAGAAAACATTGCTGATGGATACAGGTTTTGAATAGTTATTAAGATGGTGAATCCATTTGTTACTAACAGTTATGCAATAGAATTCAACTCAGTATTCTATTCTATTAATTTCTTTGTCCATTTCATAATTGTAGAATATAGTTGATATTATTAGAATTTTAATATATGATAAAGAAAGATTCATATTATTGTCTATCTAAAAACTGTTTTGCATATGTATTATTTCTTCTCAATAATTTAAGAATCACTAAGATTCCAAAAAGTGCCTATTCTTTGAATTTAGACAAATTATATTTTACTATGCTTTTGTTATCTCTAATGAGAATGATTTCTTTAATTTTCACAGTACTATTTTATAGACATTTAAACTAAGAGATAGAATGTACTAATAATCAAAAGTTTATAAGTTGTTATCAGATTAATGTGAGTTCAAATATCAACTCTGCTACTTATTTTTTTTTTAATTTTTACTGGAGTATAGTTGATTTAAAATTTTGTGTTAATTTCTGCTATACATCAAAGTGAGTCCATTATATGTATACATATATCTACTATTTTTTAGATTCTTTTCCCATATCCCTCATTACAGAGTATCAAATACAGAGTATTGAATAAAGTCCTCTGTGCTATACATTTGGTCCTTATTAGTTATTAGTTATCTATTTCATATATATTAATAGTAGTATGTATAGTTAACCTCAATCTGTCAATTTATCCCTCAATTCTGCTATTTAAATGCATGACATTGACAAATTACTCAAATATATTTAAATGCCTTTTTAAGTACTGACATATATTTTATAAATATGTTTTCAAATTAATGTTTATTGATATAATTAAATCATGATACAATTCATGCCTAGAAAAGGATGTATATTAATGTCAATTCAGAAATGAATACACTTAGGAAAACTAAATCATTTTTCAGATCCAATTACTATGAGGTCCTATTATTTTCAGGATCTAGGAATACAATAATAGAGCCTAGGCAACAGATACAAAAAAAGAAAGAGAAGGCTGTGGTTGAAATTGTTAATCAGAGATGTCTGGTACAATCTACTGTGCCACTCACATTTTTGTTCTCCTGAAATTCATATGTTGAAGCCTAATGACCAATGAGATGGTTTTGGAGTTGGGGTCTTTAGGAAGTGATTAGTTTATAAGGATGGAGTCTTGATCAATGGAAATAATGCCTTTATAAAAGAGGCCCTAGAAAGCTCCCTTGCTTCTTCTACCATGTGAAAATACAGTGAAAAGACATTATCTTATGAACCAGGAGGTGGTCTCTCACTAGACATCTAATCTGCTGGTGCCTTGATCACAGACTTCCCAGTGTCTAGAATTGTGAGAGATAAACTTAAGTTGTGCATAAATTATGCAGTCTGTGATAATTTTTTATAGCTGTGCAAACAGGCTAACTTAGAGACTAAACAGATCTATGCTTCAGGCACTGGAGTCTTAGTTGTTTTGCCTTTCTTATCATAATTGTTCTTTCTGTTCTTTCCATTATCACAGAATATATATTCACCATGATAATCAGTGTCCAGTGAACCCATAGGTTCCAAATGCTTTTCTTTCTGTTGCAATTGTATAGTAGCAATTACAGCTTCTCATGGTAATCAGGCTATATTACCTCTGACAGCAAATTAATGTGATCCTTTACCTGCTGATCCATAGCCTAGTGGGGAGTGGCAGCTCCGGTTCACTGGACTGTATGCTGTGTCCCTTGGCAGAAATAACTCCTCTCTGCTCCCCATGGGCTAGGATCCTTAATCCAGTTTTCAGCATGGGATGAATAATTTGTTATCATGCATGTAGGTTATCGGTAGTGACAGTGAGAGGAGCCATTTTTATTTCAGCATTTCTTCCAATCCCATGTTTTGGAGATATTAATTACACAGTAAAACATAGTGATATATTGCTTAATCCATTGAACTGAAGATATCACTATTTACATGAAGCTTATATTTTTATTATTTAATATATTTATTTATTATTGAAATACAATGGACTCACAATGTTGTGTTGGCTTCTTGTGTATAGCAAAACAATTCTATACATAATAGGAAGCTGATTTTTTATGTGTTACCAAAAAGTAAAATTAAATTGTCAGTTAAACTACTGCATAGCATTTTCATATCATGCAGTCTAGAATCATTCTATACCTTCTGAATAAACTTTTGCAAACTAACCATATTTCAATTGAAATCTAAGACAAAGCATTGTTTTGTACACTATCAAGAAAAACACCTTGAAAATTAAATTTAATATATCATACATTATAAATAACATCCTTATTCCAGATATGGTTAAAAAAGTGAAAAAATATGACTTTAACAAATGATAATATAAAATAAAGCAGGAAGGGAAATGATAACACCTAATTCTGACAGAGTTGTATTCTAATGCACTGTATGGCAGAAATTCCTACCTTTTTGAGAAATCAAGTATGTCAACATCTATTAAAGTGCAAATGCTCATGCTCTTAGAAATATTTTCAGTACTGTTACTCTACTAGATCAAAATAGATATTATATTTCAAAAACTTTGTAGTAGATAATATTTACTATATTTGGTAATATTTACCATATATATATATATATAGGTACTATAAGCAACTCTACAGTAAATATTAAAAGTGAAAGTGAAAGTCACTCAGTCGTGTCCGAATCTTTGCAACCCCATGGACTAGTCCATGGAAATCTCCAGGCCAGAATACTGGAGTGAATAGCCTTTCCCTTCTCCAGCGGATCTTCCCAACCCAGGGAATGAACCAGGTCTTCCACATTGCAGGCGGATTCTTTACCAGCTGAGCCACAAGGGAGGCTCAAGAATACTGGAGTGGGTAGCCTATCCCTTCTCTAGCAGGTCTCCCCAACCCAGGAATTGAACTGGGGTCTCTTGCATTGCAGGCAAATTCTTTACTAGCTGAGCCACAAGAGAAGCCCTTTCAGAGGACAAAGGGTTGTTATCTGAGACCTGTTTGTGAAAGAAATATTTATGACAAAAGAAGTTTGCTGAGTTTAGGGTTTAGGAATAATTAAGAATAGCTAGGAGCCTTTTTAGGAGATAGTGATCTTAAGATGCTAGGGGCAAATATGGTTTAGAAGATAAGAAATAAACTGAGGAACATAGCATGAGTTACAATGTAATCACAAGTTAAGTACAGTAAATCTGGGTGGGGAAAACTAAAAACATCAAACCTCTGACCTAATGCTTTTGTCAAAGTATAAAAGAGAACCTGAAGCTTGAAATAAACATGTAGTTCCATACTATGAATCAGAGACTACATCATCATCCACCAATGTAATTCCATACTATGAGTCAGAGACTGTATCATCGTCCGCTGACACCGCTCACCCATTCAGGCTGATTCCCTGGCTACTGGAGCTGGACTCCTGCAAGGGATCACAGGCAATCTGTAGATTGCATTTGGTAGTATAGTCATTTTCACAATATTGATTCTTCCTACCAAGGAACATGGAATATCTCTCCATCTGTTTATGTCATCTTTGATTCCTTTCATTAGAGTCTTATAATTTTCTGTGTACAGTTCTTTTCTGTCCCTCAGTTCAGTTCAGTTCAGTCACTCAGTCGTTTCTGACTCTTTGTGACCTCATGAATCGCAGCACGCCAGGCCTCCCTGTCCATCACCAACTCCCGGAGTTCACGCAAACTCATGTCCATCAAGTCAGTGATGCCATCCAGCCATCTCATCCTCTGTCGTCCCCTTCTCCTCCTGCCCCCAATCCCTCCCAGCATCAAAGCCTTTTCCAATGAGTCGAATTTCGCATGAGGTGGCCAAAGTATTGGAGTTTCAGCTTTAGTATCATTCCTTCCAAAGAAATCCCAGGGCTGATCTTTAGAATGGACTGGTTGGATCTCCTTGCAGTCGAAGGGACTCTCAAGAGTCTTCTCCAACACCACAGTTCAAAAGCATCAATTCTTCAGTGCTCAGCTTTCTTCACAGTCCAACTCTTACATCCACACATGACCACAGGAAAAACCACAGCCTTGCCTTGATGGACCTTTGTTGGTAAAGTAATGTCTCTGCTTTTGAATATGCTATCTGGGTTGGTCATAACTTTCCTTCCAAGGAATAAGCATCTTTTAATTTCATGGCTGCAATCACCATTTGCAGTGATTTTGGAGCCCCCAAAAATAAAGTCTGACACTGTTTCCACTGTTTCCCCATCTATTTGCCATGAAGTGATGGGACCAGATGCCATGATCTTAGTTTTCTGAATGTTGAGCTTTAAGACAACTTGTTCACTCTCCTCTTTCACTTTCATCAAGAGGCTTTGTAGTTCCTCTTTAGTTAAGTTTATTCCTAGATATTTAATTATTTTTGCTGAAATGGTGAATGGGATTGATTCCTTAATTTTTCTTTCTGATTTTTCATTGTTAGGATATAGAAATGCAAGTGATTTATGTGTATTGATTTTGTATCCTGAAACTTTTCTACATTCACTGATTAGCTCCAGTAAGTTTCTGATAATATCTTTAGGGTTTTCTATGTACAGTATCATGTCATCTGCAAACAGTGAGAGCTTTATTTTTTATTTTCCAATCTGGATTTCTTTTATTTCTTTTTCTTCTCTGATTGCTGTACCTAGGACTTCCAGAATTATCTTGAATAATAGTGTGAAAGTGGACACCTTGTCTTCTTCCTGATTTTAGGGGGAACGCTTTCCGTTTTTCACCATTGACAATAATGTTTGCTGTAGGCTTATCATATATGGCCTTTACTACGTTGAGGTAGGTTACTTCCATGCCCAGTTTTTGAAGAGTTTTAATCATAAATAGGTGCTGATTTTGTCAAAGGCTTTTTCTGCATCTATTGAGATGGTCCTATGTTTTTTATCTTTCAATTTGTTAATATGATGTATCACATTGACTGGTTTGCATATATTGAAGAATCCTTGCATCCCTGGAATAAACCCAACTTTATCACGGTGTATGTGCTTTTTTGATGTGTTACTGAACTCTGTTAAAATTTTGTTGAGGATTTTTGCATCTATATTCATCAGTGATATTGGCCCGTGGTTTCCTTTTTTTGTGTTGTTTTTCTCTGGTTTTCATATCAGGGTGATGTTGGCCTTGTAGAATGAATTTGAAAGTGTTCCTTCCTCTGCAATTTTTTGAAAGAGTTTTAGAAGCAAAGGCATTAGCACTTCTCTAAATGTTTGATAGAATTCTGTGAAGCCATCTGGTCCTGGGCTTCTTTTTGGGGGGAAGATTTTTTATCACAGCTTCAATTTCAGTTCTTGTAATTGGTTTGTTCATAATTTCTATTTCTTTCTGGTTCAGTCTTGGAAGATTGAACTTTTCTAAGAATCTTTCCATTTCTTCCAGGTTATCTATTTTATTTCCATATAGTTGTTCATAATAATCTCTTATAGTCCTTTGTATTTCTGCACTGTCTGTTGTAACCTCTCCTTTTTCATTTCTAATTTTGTTGATTTAATTTTCTCTTTTTTTTCTTTATGAGTCTGGTTAAAGGTTTGTCATTTTGTTTATTTCTCAAAGAACCAGCTTTTAGATTTATTAATCTTTACTATTGTTTCTTTCATTTCTTTTTCATTTATTTCTGCTCATCTCTAGATCTTTACGATTTCTGTCCTTCTACTAAGTTTGGATATTTATTTTCTTTTTCCAGTTGTTTTAGGTGTAAAGTTAGCTTGTCTATTTGATGTTTTTCTTGTTTCTTAAGGTAGGATTGTTTTGCTAAACTTCCCTCTTAGAACTGTTTTTGCTGCATCCCATAGGTTTTAAGTTGTCATGTTTTCATTGTCATTTGTTGCTAGAAATTTTTTTCACTTCCCTTTTGAATGCTTCAGTAACCTGATGTTTATTTAGAAAAGTGTTGTTTAGTCTCCATGTGTTTATTTCTTATGCTTTTTTTTTTCTTATAATTGATATGTAGTCTCATAGCATTGTGGTCAGAGAAGATGCTTCATATGATTTCAATTTTCTTAAATTTACTGAGGTTTGATTTGTGACCCAAGATGTGGTCTATACTGGAGAATGTTCCCTGTGCACTTGAGAAGAAGGTGTATTCTTCTGCATTTGGATGAAATGTCCTGAAGATATCAGTGAGATCCATCTCATCTAATGTATCATTTAAGACTTGTATTTCTTTATGAATTTTCTGTTTTGATGATCTGTCCATTGGTGTGAGAAGGGATGTTAAACTCTCCTACTAGTATTGTGTTACTGTCAATTTTTCCTTTTATATCCTTTAGTGTGTCTTATGTATTGAGGTGCTCCTATGTTGGGTGCATAGATATTTACAATTGTTATGTCTTACTCTTGGGTTGATCCCTTGATCATTATGTACTGTCCTTCCTTATCTCTTGTAATCTTCTTTATTTTAAGGTCTATTTTGTCTGATATGAGGATTTCTACTCCAGCTTTCTTTTGCTTCCCATTTGCATGGAATATATTTTTCCATCCTCTCACTTTCAGTCTATATATGTCTTGAGGTATGAAGTGGGTTTCTTGTAGACAGCATATTTAAGGATCTTGTTTTTGTATCCATTCAGCCAGTCTGTATCTTTTGGTTGGAGCATTTAATCCATTTACATTTATACTAACTATTGATATAGATGTTCCTATTGACATGGTCTTAATTGGGGTTGATTTTGTAGATCTTTTTTCTTTCTTTCTTTCTTTTTTTTTAATTTTATTTTATTTTTAAACTTTACAATATTGTATTGGTTCTGCCATATATCGAAATGAATCTGCCACAGGCATACACGTGTTCCCCATCCTGAACCCTCCTCCCTCCTCCCTCCCCATACCATCCCTCTGGGTCATCCCAGTGCACCAGCCCCAAGCATCCAGTATCATGCATCAAACCTGGATTTTTCTGTTGTTTTTCTTGACTATGTAAGTCCCTCTAACGTTTGTTGTGAAGCTCGTTTGGTGGTACTGAATTCTCTTAACTTTTGCTTGTCTGAAAGTTTTTATTTCCCCATCAATTCCGAATGAGATCCTTGCTGGGTACAGTAATCTTGGTTGTAGATTTTTCCCTTTCAGTACTTTAAATATATCTTGCTATTTGTTCTGGCCTACAGAGTTTCTCCTCAAAGATCAGCTGTTAAGCATATGGGGTTTTCCTTGTATGCTTCTTCTTGTTTCTCCCTTGCTGCTTTTAATATTCTTTCTGTATAGTTTTTGTTAGTTTGATTAATATATGTCTTGGTATATTTCTCCCTGGGTTTATCCTGTATGGGACTCTTTGTGCCTCTTAGATTTGATTGACTGTATCCTTTTCCATGTTGGGGAAATTTTCAACTATAATCTCTTCAAAAGTTTTCTCATACCTTTTTTTCTCTTCTGGAACCTCTATAATTTGAATGTATTTTATATTGTCCTAGAGGTCTCTGATACTGTCCTCAGCTCTTTTCATTCTTTTTACTTTATTCTGCTCTTCAGAAGTTATTTCCACCATTTTATATTCCAGCTCACTGATTCGTTCTTCTGCTTCAGATATTCTGCTATTGATTCCTTTTAGCGTATTTATAATTTCAGTAATTGTGTTGTTTGTCTCTGTATGTTTATTCTTTAATTCTTCTAGGTCTTTGTTACATGATTCTTGCCTTTTCTCCATTTTGTTTTCAAGGTTTTTGATAATCTTTTTTTTTTTTTTAATTTTATTTATTTTTAAACTTTACAATATTGTATTAGTTTTGCCAAATATCAAAATGAATCCACCACAGGCATACCTGTGTTCCCCATCCTGAACCCTCCACCCTCCTCCCTCCCCATACCCTCCCTCTGGGTCGTCCCAGTGCACCAGCCCCAAGCATCCAGTATCGTGCGTCGAACCTTGACTGGCGACTCATTTCATACATGATATTATACATGTTTCAGCACCATTCTTCCAAATCTCCCCACCCTCTGCCTCTCCCACAGAGTCCATAAGACTGATCTATACATCAGTGTCTCTTTTGCTGTCTCGTACACAGGGTTATTGTTACCATCTTTCTAAATTCCATATATATGTGTTAGTATACTGTATTGGTGTTTTTCTTTCTGGCTTACTTCACTCTGTATAATAGGCTCCAGTTTCATCCACCTCATTAGAACTGATTCAAATGTATTCTTTTTAATGGCTGAATAATACTCCATTGTGTATATGTACCACTGCTTTCTTATCCATTCATCTGCTGATGGACATCTAGGTTGCTTCCATGTCCTGGCTATTATAAACAGTGCTGCGATGAACATTGGGGTACACGTGTCTCTTTCCCTTCTGGTT
The DNA here is from genome assembly GCF_019923935.1 of Bubalus bubalis. Classification (NCBI taxonomy): domain Eukaryota; kingdom Metazoa; phylum Chordata; class Mammalia; order Artiodactyla; family Bovidae; genus Bubalus; species Bubalus bubalis. Next base: position 49,014,862 of record NC_059173.1, read on the forward strand.
TCCTCAGTGTGTATGCCCAGCAGTGGGATTGCTGGATCATAAGGCAGGTCTATTTCCAGTTTTTTAAGGAATCTCCACACTGTTCTCCATAGTGGCTGTACTAGTTTGCATTCCCACTAACAGTGTAAGAGGGTTCCCTTTTCTCCACACCCTCTCCAGCATTTATTGCTTGTAGACTTTTGGGTCACAGCCATTCTGACTGGCATGAAATGGTACCTCATAGTGGTTTTGATTTGCATTTCTCTGATAATGAGTGATGTTGAGCATCTTTTCATGTGTTTGTTAGCCATCTGTATGTCTTCGTTGGAGAAATGTCTATTTAGTTCTTTGGCCCATTTTTTGATTGGGTCATTTATTTTTCTGGAGTTGAGCTGTAGGAGTTGCTTGTATATTCTTGAGATTAGTTGTTTGTCAGTTGCTTCATTTGCTATTATTTTCTCCCATTCTGAAGGCTGCCTTTTCACCTTGCTAATAGTTTCCTTTGTTGTGCAGAAGCTTTTAAGTTTAATTAGGTCCCATTTGTTTATTTTTGCTTTTATTTCCAATATTCTGGGAGGTGGGTCATAGAGGATCCTGCTGTGATGTATGTCAGAGAGTGTTTTGCCTATGTTCTCCTCTAGGAGTTTTATAGTTTCTGGTCTTACATTGAGATCTTTAATCCATTTTGAGTTTATTTTTGTGTATGGTGTTAGAAAGTGTTCTAGTTTCATTCTTTTACAAGTGGTTGACCAGTTTTCCCAGCACCACTTGTTAAAGAGATTGTCTTTAATCCATTATATATTCTTGCCTCCTTTGTCAAAGATAAGGTGTCCATATGTGCGTGGATTTATCTCTGGGCTTTCTGTTTTGTTCCATTGATCAATATTTCTGTCTTTGTGCCAGTACCATACTGTCTTGATAACTGTGGCTTTGTAGTAGAGCCTGAAGTCAGGTAGGTTGATTCCTCCAGTTCCATTCTTCTTTCTCAATATAGATTTGGCTATTCGAGGTTTTTTGTATTTCCATACAAATTGTGAAATTATTTGTTCTAGCTCTGTGAAGAATACCGTTGGTAGCTTGATAGGGATTGCATTGAATCTATAGATTGCTTTGGGTAGTATACCCATTTTCACTATATTGATTCTTCCAATCCATGAACATGGTATATTTCTCCATCTATTAGTGTCCTCTTTGATTTCTTTCACCAGTGTTTCATAGTTTTCTATATATAGGTCTTTAGTTTCTTTAGGTAGATATATTCCTAAGTATTTTATTCTTTCCGTTGCAATGGTGAATGGAATTGTTTCCTTAATTTCTCTTTCTGTTTTCTCATTATTAATGTATAGGAATGCAAGGGATTTCTGTGTGTTGATTTTATATCCTGCAACTTTACTATAGTCATTGATTAGTTCTAGTAATTTTCTGGTGGAGTCTTTAGGGTTTTCTATGTAGAGGATCATGTCATCTGCAAACAGTGAGAGCTTGACTTCTTCTTTTCCAATTTGGATTCCTTTTATTTCTTTTTCTGCTCTGATTGCTGTGGCCAAAACTTCCAAAACTATGTTGAATAGTAATGGTGAAAGTGGGCACCCTTGTCTTGTTCCTGACTTTAGAGGAAATGCTTTCAATGTTTCACCATTGAGGATAATGTTTGCTGTGGGTTTGTCATATATAGCTTTTATTATGTTGAGGTATGTTCCTTCTATTCCTGCTTTCTGGAGAGTTTTTATCATAGATGGATGTTGAATTTTGTCAAAGGCTTTCTCTGCATCTATTTAGATAATCATATGTTTTTTATTTTTCAATTGGTTAATGTGGTGTATTACATTGATTGATTTGCAGATATTGAAGAATCCTTGCATCCCTGGGATAAAGCCCACTTGGTCATGGTGTATGATCTTTTTAATGTGTTGTTGGATTCTGATTGCTAGAATTTTGTTAAGGATTTTTGCATCTATGTTCATCAGTGATATTGGCCTGTAGTTTTCTTTCAGTCTGTATGTGTCCCCTGTTTTGAGGTGGGTCTCTTGTAGACAACATATGTAGGGGTCTTGTTTTTGTATCCATTCAGCCAGTCTTTGTCTTTTGGTTGGGGCATTCAACCCATTTACGTTTAAGGTAATTACTGATAAGTATGATCCCGTTGCCATTTACTTTATTGTTTTGGGTTCGATTTTATACACCATTTTGTGTTTTCTGTCTAGAGAATATCCTTTAGTATTTGTTGGAGAGCTGGTTTGGTGGAGCTGAATTCTCTCAGCTTTTGCTTGTCTGAAAAGCTTTTGATTTCTCCTTCATATTTGAATGAGATCCTTGCTGGGTACAATAATCTGGGCTGTAGGTTATTTTCTTTCATCACTTTAAGAATGTCTTGCCATTCCCTCCTGGCTTGGAGAGTTTCTATTGAAAGATCAGCTGTTATCCTTATGGGAATTCCCTTGTGTGTGATTTGTTGTTTTTCCCTTGCTGCTTTTAATATTTGTTCTTTGTGTTTGATCTTTGTTAATTTGATTAATATGTGTCTTGGGGTGTTTCACCATGGGTTTATCCTGTTTGGGACTCTCTGGGTTTCTTGCACTTGGGTGATTATTTCCTTCCCCATTTTAGGGAAGTTTTCAACTATTATCTCCTCAATTATTTTCTCATGGTCTTTCTTTTTGTCTTCTTCTTCTGGGACCCCTATGATTCGAATGTTGTAGCGTTTAATATTGTCCTGGAGGTCTCTGAGATTGTCCTCATTTCTTTTAATTCGTTTTTCTTTTATCCTCTCTGATTCATTTATTTCTACCATTCTATCTTCTAATTCACTAACTTTATCTTCTGCCTCTGTTATTCTACTATTTGTTGCCTCCGGAGTGTTTTTAATTTCATTTATTGCATTATTCATTATATATTGACTCTCTTTTATTTCTTGTAGTTCCTTGTTAAACCTTTCTTGCATCTTCTCAATCTTTGTCTCCAGGCTATTTATCTGTGATTCCATTTTGATTTCAAGATTTTGGATCAATTTCACTATCATTATTCGGAATTCTTTATCAGGTAGATTCCCTATCTCTTCCTCTTTTGTTTGGTTTGGTGGGCATTTATCCTGTTCCTATCTGCTGGGTATTCCTCTGTCTCTTCATCTTGTTTAAATTGCTGAGTTTGGGGTGTCCTTTCTGTATTCTGGCAGTTTGTGGAGTTCTCTTTATTGTGGTGTTTCCTCGCTCTGTGTGGGTTTGTACAGGTGGCTTGTCAAGGTTTCTTGGTTAGGGAAACTTGTGTTGGTGTTCTGGTGGGTGGAGCTGTATTTCTTCTCTCTGGAGTGCAATGAAATGTCCAGTAATGAGTTATGGGATGTCTATGGTTTTGGGGTGACTTTGGGCTGCCTGTATCTTGGAGCTCAGGGCTGTGTTCCTTGTTGCTGGAGAATTTGCTTGGTATGTCTTGCCCTGAAACTTGTTGGCCCTTGTGTGGTGCTTGGTTTCAGTGCAGGTATGGAGGCATTTGATGAGCTCCTGTCAATTAATGTTCCTTGGAGTCAGGAGCTCCCTGGAGTCAGGGTTTGGACTTAAGCCTCCTGCTTCCAGTTATTGGTCTTATTTTTACAGTAGTTTCAAAGCTTCTCCCTCTATACAGCACCATTGATAAAACATCTACATTAAAGATGAAAAGTTTCTCTACCTTGAGGGTCACCCAGAGAGGTTCACAGCATTACATGGAGAAGAGAAGAGGGAGGAGGGAGTCAGAGGTGACCCGAATGAGATAAGGTGGAATCAATAGAGGAGAAAGTGGGCTAGCCAGTAATCTCTTCCTTATGTGCACTCCACAACTGGACCACTCAGAGTTGTTCACGGAGTTATACAGAGAAGAGAAGAAGGAGGAAGGTGACAGAGGTGGCCAGGAGGATAAAAGGGGGGAATGAAAAGGAGGAAGACAGATCCAGCCAGTAATCAGTTCCCTAAGTGTTCTCCACCATCTGGAACACACAGAAATTCACAGAGTTGGGTAGAGTAGCGAGGGATTAGGGAGGAGACACAGGCGACCTGATGGAGAAAAAGGGGAGTCCAAAGGGAGAGAGAGCAGTCAAGCCAGTAATCTCGCTCCCTAGTGAAAAATGGGTCCTGAAGATTGGGTTCTTAAAGGTACAAAATTGGTAACAAATACATAAAAGCAAAAATTAAAAATCTAGAGTAGAGTTTGGAATTTCAAAAATACGATGTTAAAGAAAAGAAGAAGGAAAAGAAAGAGAGGAAAAAATGAACAATCAAAAACAAACAAGGTCGCGAAAAGTATAAAGAAAATATAGGTACAAAATTGACAACTAATACCAAAAAGCAAAAGTTAAAAATTTCAAAAATACAATGTTAAAAAAAGAAGAAGAAAAAGAAAGAGAGAGAGAGAGAAAAAAAAAAAAAAACAAGAGCAAACAAAGTCGCATAAATTATAAAGAAAATACAGGTACAAAATTGATAAGAAATACCAAAAAGCATAAATTAAAAATCTAGAGTAGAGTTTGAAATTTCAGATATACAATGTTATTTAAAAGAAGAAGAGAAAGAAACAGAGAAAAAGAAAAAGAAAAAAGAAAAAAGGGTCACAGAAATTATAAAAAAAAAACTATAGGTACAAAATTGATAAGAAATACCAAAAAGCTAAAATTAAAAATCTAGAATAGAGTTTGGAATTTCAAAAATACAATGTTAAAGAAAAGAAGGAAAAAAAAAAGAAAAAAAAAGTCAAAAAAATTAAAAAAAATATATATATGAAGTTTGCTTTAAAAAAATAGGGTATTCTTTTTTTTTTTTTTTTTGCAAAGTAATTGGTTATAAAAGTGAAAATTAAAGGAATAATAGAGGACTTAAAAATTTTTTTTAAAAATTAAAAAAAAAAAAAAGAAAGAAAGCATGATCGTAAAAATAATAAAAATATATCTAGGACTTTCTCCGGTTTTGTTGTGAGTATTGTGTGTTCAGTTCATTTTTGGCTAGTTCCTTGGTCCGACTTATATTTCTCAAGATCTATAGGCCCCTTCCTATATAGTTGGTACTAACCACAGGATTTTAATCTATTGCCTGTAGCTTCCAAGGCAGTTCCCTCTGTTATAGCTTCTTCTGTTTGTTGGTCCCTTCAGTGTCTGGTTTCCACCCTGACACAAAGGCGATGGTGGAGGACACTTTTTTTTTTTTTTTTTTAGGCTCACTTGTTTAGTCGCGCTGTGGGGAGGTAGGGAGGGATGCTGCAAACAAATAACACTGGCGTGTGCTCGCAGTGCCTCAGCCACACTGTGTCTGCCCCCCATTCACAGCGTGTGTAGCCTCCCTGCCCACACTGCCCAGGCTTTAGGTTGCTCCGGGAACCATCCGTGGCCGGCCCTGGGCTGCCTGCACTTCCCAGGTCCAAGCCGCTCAGGTTCAGGCACTCGGGTAGTCCCTAGAGGCGCAGACTCGGTTGAGCCTGCGTTTTGTGCCCTTCCCAGATCTGAGCAGCTCAGGTGATGAGGTGTTTGGCGCGCGCAATTGCTGCGACTTATTGCCTCCCCGCCGCTCGGTTATCTAGGTGTGCAACTGGTGCACCTTCTCAGGCAGATGTTGACTGTCCAGACCCCCAAGAAGTTTTAGTTAGCAGAGAAGCCTGCTTACAGTTTTATAGATAATGTCTCTCTGGGGCTGCGATTGTCCCCTTCCGGTTCTGGCTGCCTGTCACCAGAGGGGGATGGTCTGCTGCCGGCTATCTCTGTTCAGTCCTTTGTTCCGTGCGTGGGCCTGGTGGCATCTTAGGTTAGGGCTGGCTTTTTGCATGGTAGATATCCCACAGTATGGTTTGCTAGCCCAAATTATTTCGCTCAGATAGCACTCGGAGTATTCAAGCCAGATCCTTGCGATGCAGCCCGCGCCGTGCCTCCCTGCCCAGCCCCCGCTTGCTAATGGCGGATGCAGGGGTCTGCGCTGCTTCTCTGCTGGGGGAATTACCCTAGGGCTCACAATGTGCGAGTTTTAATTGTTTATTTATTTTTCCTCCCTGTTATGTTGCCCTCTGTGCTTCCAAGGCTCGGCACAGATTCGGCAGTGAGAAGGTTTCCTGGTGTTTGGTAACTTCTCTCTTTTTAAGACTCCCTTCCCGGGACGGAACTCCGTCCCTCCCTCTTTTGTCTCTTTTTTTGTCTTTTATATTTTTTCCTACCTCCTTTCGAAGACTTGGGTTGCTTTTCTGGGTGCCTGATGTCCTCTGCCGGCATTCAGAAGTTGTTTTGTGGAATTTACTTGGCGTTTAAATGTTCTTTTGATGAATTTGTGGGGGAGAAAGTGTTCTCCTGTCCTACTCCTCCGCCATCTTAGTTCCTCCTCTTTGATAATCTTTATTACCATTATTCTGACTTCTTTTTCAGGTAGTTTACCTATTTCCTCTTCATTTATTTGGACTTCTGTGTTTCTAGTTTGTTCCTTCATTTGTGCACTATTTCTCTGCTTTTTCATTATTTTTTTTTTCAAGTTATTATGTTTGTGCTCTCCTTTTCCAGGCTTCAAGGAAAGGTGACTTCTTTCCTTGAAGAAGGTTGAATTCTTTCTTCCTTTTGGTTTCTGCCCTCCTTTGCGTGAACTTCCTATAGGGTGAGAATTGTGCTGAATTTTTGTTTGTTTATCCACTGATGGACAAGGCTGAGTGAGGTGGTAATCCTGTCTGCTGATGATTGGGCTTGTATTTTTGTTTTGTTTCTTGTTTAGATGAGGAGTCCTGCACAGGGTGCTACTGGTGGTTGGGTGATGCTGGATCTTATATTCAAGTGTTTCTTTTGTGTTAGTTCTCACTATTTCATACTCCCTAGGGTTAGTTCTCTGGTAGCCTAGGGTCGTGGAGTCAGGGCCTCCACTCCAAAGGCTCAGGGATTGATCTCTTGTCAGGAATGAAGATTCCACAAATGGTTTGTTGTGGCCTTAAGTGAAATCAAGACAAATATTCAAAAAGAGAAACAAAAGATGAACCCCAGACAAATGGCAGTTACAAAATCAGGCAAATAATAATTAAATATGTAATAACACATATACATATACACCCATGAGCAAAGTGAAAACAGTCCAACAAAAATAAAGTACAGTAGATTGACCCAGCAAACAAAGGAAATAAAAAATTATATTTACCATTTAAGAAAAAAAACTTACTTAAGCATAAACTGGAAAACAAAACTAATGCAAGGTGCCAAGTATGGAATAAAGCAATGAAAACAAAACTAACAAATATGTTGAGAGGAAGGAAAGAAAGAAAAAAAAGAAAGAATAGTATGTAAAGTTAAATAGAGGTAGATGAAGAAGATTTATATACATTAAAGATTAACTGCAAGGGGAAAAGAACAGTAGGAAAGGCAAACAAAGGAATAAATGTAGAAAAAATATAATAGGTTTTTAAAAAGTAAAAATTAAAAATATATAAAAGAGCAAAGAAAAAAAAAAAAAGAAGAAAGAAAAAAGGGGTGAAAAGGAAAATTCCACAGAACTGCAGAAACCCAATGGAGAGGCAGAAGTTTATAACAACAATAGAAAGTATGAATGAATACACACACACACACACACACAAAATCAGAACAGTCCAACAAAAATAAAGTACAATAGATTGACCCTGCGAACAAAGGAAACCAAAAATTATATCTTCCTGAACAAAACTAATTAAAACACAAACTGGAAAACAAAATTGAATCAAGGTGCCAACTGGGGAATAAAGCAATGAAAATAAAACTAATAGATATGTTGACAGAAAAAAGAAAAGAAAGAAAGAATAGACATACAAAGTTAAATAAGGTAGATAAAGGAGATTTATATATATTAAAGATTAACTGCAAGGGGAAAAGAACAGTATTAAAAGCAAAGAATGGAATAAATGTAGAAAAATAATAATAGGTTTTAAAAATTAAAATAAAAAGAGAGAGAGAAAAAAAGGAAAACTCCACAGAACTGCAAAAGCCCAACATAGGGGCAGAGGTTTTATGACAACATAAAATATGTGACTGAGAAAAAAAAAAAAAGAAGCTCAAAAGTTTAATTGGATTTCTTAGTGTCAATTAAGGGCTTCCCTTCTAGCTCAGATGGTAAAATCAACAACTACAACAGAGGGCGACAAAAAGGGAAAGAAAAAAAAAAAAAATACAGAGGAATCTACAGAACAAGTAAAAAAATAAGAATAATAAATGTTTTTCTTGAGTCACTGCTGTCAGAGTCCTTTCTGTAGCTGGGAGTCACAGTCCGCCTTACCTCCCTGGGATGCCCTCCAACACTGTACTGATCTCTAGACCTGCAGTGCGGGCGGCTAAGATTCTAATCTGGTCCTAATTCTGTGTGTTCTTGCCTCCAATGTCCACAGCTATCAGAGCTAGTGCGTTTTCCTTTGTTGGAGCTCTCAGTGCCCTTATATATATTCCGTAGACACAGAGTCTGCTTACTTGATCATGTGGATTTAATCTGCAGCTTGTACAGCTTGTGGGAAGGTTTTGGGTCTTCTTCCTCAGCCACACTGCCCTGAGGTTCAATTATGGTTTTATTTCCACTTCTACATGTGGGTCATCCACTGGGATTTAGCTCCTCAGGCTTCCCTGAAGAGCTTAGCTTTGCCCCTGTGAGGGCCAGGTGTTGAGGTGGTGCAGCCTTTTGGGTTGCAGGGGTTCTGGCAGCACCAGGTACTCAGGGGGGTTGGTGGCTAGTGAAGCAGGAAATATATAGTGCTCTAGAAGGGTACAGCAATCAGTATTGGCCAATACACTCCATTATTTTTGCCTGGAGAACCCCCTTGACAGAGAAGCCTGGCAGGCCACAGTCTATAGGGTTGCAGAGTAGGACATGGCTGAAACAACCCTGCATGCATAGACACAAGACTTTTTTTTGCTGTGGCAGCTTTGCCCCAGTGATAGTTGAGCATGAAGGTGGCACAGCTGCTTGGCTTGCAGGGACCCTGGCAGCACCCTGTGTGCAGAGACATGGACTGACTCGGCCACAGGAGTTATGGTCCTATCAGATCCTTTTTCTGAGCCTCTTATAGCTGGCAATCAGAAGGCCTCTTTGGCCAGTCTTTTTCCATAGTTCCACCTGTTCAAGCAATTAAACGTCTCCCTTGCCTGGGGTATTTCTCTGTTGGTTGGTGTGTCAGGCACATAGAGGGGTCACACCTGGCTGGGGTCCTACTCTGTAGATCTGCCCGTCAGGCACTTAAAAGGGCACCCTGGGAGGGGTCCTACTCTGTAGTTGTGCACATCAGTCACTGAAAGGAACACCCTGGGTGGGGTCCTACTTTGTAGTTCAGTGTGTCAGGTGTTTGATGGGCCAGCCCCTCTGTTGTTCAGCTGCCAATGCTGGCGCATGGGGAGAGAGAGGCTATGGTGATGACTCCACCCCCTACATGTGACTCAGCAGTATCGCCTTGCTTCCATGGCTGCCTGGCTTTCCTCCACCGGCATTTCCCACCATGATCTCCTCCCTCAATCCCCTCAATCCATCTCTCTGCTATCAACAGCAGCCCTCACCCTGGCATTGCTCCACAATCCCTAAATTCCCGTTCCCAGCTGCTGTACCTTCCAGGTGACCAGCATACCTGTCTGGGCTATGTATGGCTGTGGCAAGGACTGTCTGATTCTCATTCCATTTAGGCTGCCACAGATCAGCTGTTTCCCTCTCAGCTTTAAATGTTTCTCCTCTGACTCAGACAGTTGCCCTGCTGTGGAATTGGACCCCTGCTTCAGTTCCCCCACCTGCTGAGGGCAGGACCAGTCCTACTAACATTCCTGATTTTCCCCCTAGTTCTTCATCCTACTGAGTTTTCATGTTTCTATGTATTCTTTTCCACTGGTCAGGTATTCCTGTCCGCTCTCAGCTTGTGTTCTGCATGAACGTCTGTGTCTGAAGGTGTATTCCCGATGTATCCATGGAGAGAGACGTTCTCCACATCCACCTACTCCTCTGCCATCTTGTTCTCTTCCATGAGAGCATTTTTTGATAATCACAAATTATTGGAAAATTATAAATATATATTTATATCTATGAATTTTTAAAAAATATGTGAATATTGATTTTCTATTTTGCAAAGGCTAAAAATATTGTACCAGTGAAAACATTCACTTGATCTCTTTATAAATCTGAACAGATGTTTTGAAAAATTTCTATTGGTTCTTTATAACATCTCAAATAATATTTTTGGAAAAAGAAATTTGATAATCTCTGCATAAATTCATCTTTAAAAGTTACCCGCTTGCTGCACTGAATAACTTTTATTTTAAATTATATTTTTCTTATATTAATGTAATAAACAACTAAGGTATTTAATGAAGAATGAAGCACATTTTACTATCACTGATCTCAATTTGAAAGTCTTGAGTGTAGTATTTAGATATATAAGCGAGAAAATAAGGGATGATAAGAAATGATTCACTCAACCATATGCATCGTTCTGGTTATCTTAATGATACTTTAAATGGTTTAAACTTTATTTTCTAGTTATTTGTTAGAGAATGAAAATATTTTCGAATCCCCTCGTCATCTTAGAGCCAATAGTATTTATACCAGTATTTTGTCAAATGATCAGTGCAGAGATACATTTATCAAGTATAACTTAGTGCAAGCTCAAGGCACAAAACAAAGAGGTTGCAATACTGAAGCCACAACAGACCAGCTTGTGATCCTAAAGATTTACTTAATTTCCTTGGTATCTCAGTTTTCTCATATTAAAAAAATTCAGTTCAGTCGCTCAGTTGTGCCCAACACTTTGAGACCCCATGGACTGCAGCACACCAGGCCTCCCTGTCCATCACCAACTCACCAAGTTTATTCAAACTCATGTCCATTGAGCCGGTGATGCCATCCAACCATCTCATCCTCTGTTGTCCCCTTCTCCTTCCACCTTCAATCTTTCCCAGCATCAAGGTCTTTTCAAAAGAGTCACTTCTTTGCATTAGGTGGTCAAAGTATTCGCATTTCAGCTTCAGCATCAGTCCTTCCAGTGAATATTCAGGGCTGATTTACTTTAAGATGGACTGGTTGGATCTCCGTGCAGTCCAAGAGACTGTCAAGAATCTTCTCCACTACAGTTCAAAAACATCAATTCTCTGGCGCTCAGTTCTCTTTATGGTCCAACTCTGAGGTCTGTACATGACTACTGGAAAAACCATAACTTTGACTAGATGGACCTTTGTTGGCAAAGTAATGTCTCTGCTTTTGAATATGCTGTCTAGGTTGGTCATAGATTTTCTGCCAAGGAGCAAGTGTCTTTGAATTTCATGGTAGCAGTCACCATCTGTAATGATTTTGGAGCAACCCCCCCAAAAAAATACATAAAGTATCTCACTGTTTCCACTGTTTCCATTCTGTTTTCCATGAAGTGATGGGACCAGATGCCATGATCTTAGTTTTCTGAATGTTGAGTTTTAAGCCAACTGTTTCACTCTCCTCTTTCACTTTCATCAAGTGGCTCTTTAGTTCTTCTTTGCTTTCTTCCATAAAGGTGGTGTTATCTGTGTATCTGGTGTATTTGGTATCTCTCCTGGCAATCTTGATTCCAGCTTGTGCTTCGTCCAGCCCAGCATTTCGCATGATGTACTCTGCATATAGGTTAAATAAGCAGGGTGACCATATGCACCCTTGACATACTCGTTTCCCGATTTGGAGCCAGTCTGTTGTTCCATGTCCAGTTCTAACTGTTGCTTCCTGACCTGCATACAGATTTCTCAGGAGGCAGGTCATGTGGTTTGGTATGCCCATCTCTTTCAGAATTTTCCATAGTTTATTGTGATCCATACAGGCAAAGGCTTTGGCGTAGTCAATAAAGCAAAAGGCGAAGTTTTTCTGGAACTCTCATGCTTTTTCAATGATCCAGTGCATGTTGGCAATTTGATCTCTGGTTCTTCTGCCTTTTCTAAATCCAGCATGAACATCTTAAAGCCTGATTTGGACAATTTTTAGCATTACTTTTCTAGCATGTGAAATGAGTACAATTGTGCAGTAGTTTGAACATTCTTTGGCATTCCCTTTCTTTGGGATTGGAATGAAAACTGACCTTTTCTAGTCCTGTGGCTGAGTTTTCCAGATTCGCTGGCATATTGAGTGCAGCCCTTTCACAGCATAATCTTTTAGGATTTGAAATAGCTCAACTGCTATTCCATCACCTCCAATAGCTTTGTTTGTAGTGATGCTTCCTAAGGCCCACTTGACTTCACATTCCAAGATGTCTGGCTCTAGGTGAGTGATCACACCATTGTGGGTATCTGGGTCATGAAGATCTTTTTGTATAATTTTGTGTATTCTTGCCACCTCTTCTTAATATCTCCTTCTTCTATTAGGTCCATACCATTTTTGTCCTTTTTTGTGCTCATCTTTGCATGAAATATTCCCTTGGCATCTGTGATTTTCTTGAAGAGATCTCTATTCATTCCCTTTCTGTTGTTTTCCTCTATTTCTTTATCCTGATCACTGAGGAAGCCTTTCTTATCTCTCTTTGGAACTCTGCTATTCTTTGGAACTCTGCATTCAAATGGGTATCTCTTTCCTTTTCTCCTTTGTCTTTTGCTACTCTTCTTTTCACAGCTATTTGTAAGTCCTCCTCAGACAACCATTTTGCCTTTTTGCATTTCTTTTTTTGGGGGATGGTCTTGATCACTGACTCCTGCACAATGTCATGAGCCTCTGTCCATAGTTCTTCAGGCATTCCATCTATCATATGGAATCTGATTTTGGTATTTACCATATGGTGATGTCATGTGTAGAATGTTCTCTTGTGCTGTTGGAAGAGGATTTGCTATGACCAGTATGTTCTCTTGTCAAAACTCTGTTAGCCTTTGCCCTGCTTCATTTTGTGCTCCAAGGCCAAATTTGCTGTTACTCCAGGTAGCTCTTGCCTTCCTAGTTTTTCATTCCAGTCCCCTATAATGAAAGGACATCTTTTTGGGGTGTTAGTTCTAAAAGGTCTTGTAGGTCTTCATAGAACCATTCAACTTCAGCTTCTTCAGCATTACTGGTTAGGACGTAGACTTGGATTACTATGATACTGAATGGTTTTCCTTGGAAATGAACAGAGATCATCCTGTTGTTTTTGAGATTACATCCAAGTGCTGCATTTTGGATTCTCTTGTTGACTATGCTGGCTACTTCATTTCTTCTAAGGGATTCCTGCCCACAGTAGTAGACATAATGTTCATCTGAGTCAAATTCACCCATTCCTGCCCGTTTTAGTTCACTGATTCCTAGAATGTTGACATTGACACTTGCCATCTCCTGTTTAACTACTTCCAATTTGCCTTGATTCATGGACCTAACATTCCAGGTTCCTATGCAATATTGCTCTTTACAGCATTGGACTTTACTTCCATCACCTGTCATATCCAAAACTGGGTATTGTTTTTGCTTTGGCTCAGTCTCTTTATTCTTTCTGGAGTTATTTCTCCACTCTTCTGTAGTAACATATTGGGCACCTACCGACCTGGGTAGTTAATCTTTCAGTGTCATTCATTTTTGCCTTTTCATACTGTTCATGGCTCACAGAACAAAAGACTGAGCAAATACCAAAGGAGAGCTAGAAGTCTCCTTACCATCTCTTCTCCTCATGGAGGCAGAGTCAGGCTTGCCACGGCCAAAGCCAGAAGGCATGGTGCTGCTGCTATCTCAGCCTCAGAGATGGCATCTTCCAACAAACTGTGAGCAGGCTCCCAGCTGCTAACCATGTATTCCTGAGATCCCAGATGTTTGACGTCCACCAGGAGGGTTGCAGCCTGAGGTCAGCTCTCCAGAGGAGACATGGCACATCTGAGACAGTGCTCTTGCAGTGCACCCAGGAAACCAAGTATCCAGGACTGGGGAGGTGATTAATATGCACGACCTACCTGGGTCGGTGTGCTCGCCAAGCACCTGGTAGCCTGAGCTGCTCAGACCTGGGAAGGGTACAAAACGCATGCCCAACCCACAGTGACTGAGTCAGAACTGTGTCTGAGTGTCTCCTGCTGAGGTCCGGGTCAGCTGTGGCCTGCCACAGGGGTGAGGGCTCTGGGTGCAGCAGACTTGGGTATGGCATAAGCCATCTTGGAGGAGGTTGCCATTAACCCCACCACAGAACCACCAGAACTTACACAAGACTGAGGAAACAGACTCTTGGAGAGCACAAACAGAACCTTGTGTGCACCAGGACCCAGGAGAAAGGAGCAGTGACCCCACAAGTAACTGACCCCGATATGCCCATGAGTGTCTAGGTGTCTCCGGCAGAGGTGTGGGTTTGCGGTGGTCTGCTGCAGGGTCGGGGGCACTGAGTGAAGCAGTGCATGCATGGGACCTTTTGAAGGAGGTCGCCATTATTTTCATTACCTCCACTGTAGTTTGGCCTCAAGGACGATTATTTGACGTAGTTTCTCTGATGGCATGTTAATAAACAGTAGAGTAATTCACATCCATCCTTCTTCCCATATCTTGCTATAAACTACTTGCATGCTGTAAGGCTTATTAGATGTTAATTAACCTCAATTTCCAAACATTAACAAAGTAGACACAAATTTCCTCTCTCTGTTTTCTTTGTGCCACCCAATGCATAATATGGCCAAGACCCAAACATTGATATAATTAGGCAAGGAAAATAGTAGGAAATGTATGTTATCTGGAGAAAAGAGGTGGCAAATATAACACAACAGAAAAAGAAAATATTTTTTGTTTTCAGCCTGGCCAGTATTTCTGATCATCTTTGCTGGTTTTTCGAAATCTACAACCTATTGTTTTTCAGTCACTAAGTCACATCTGACTCTGCTTCCCTGTGGACTGCAGCACACCAGGCTTCCCTGTACTTCACTATCTCCTGGAGTTTGCTAAGGTTCATGTCCATCAAGTCAGTGATGGTATTTAACCATCTCATTCTCTGCTGGCCCCTTCTCCTTTTGCCTTCAATCTTTCCCAGCATCAGGGTCTTTTCTTTTGAGTCGACTATTTACATCAGGTGACCAATGTATTGGAGCTTTGGCAATTGTCCTTCCAAGAAATATTTAGGTTTAATTTCTTTTGGGATTGACAGGTTTGATCTCCCTGCAGTCCAAGGGACTCAAGGGTCTTCTCCAGCAGCACAGTTCAAAAGCATTAATTCTTCAGCACTCTGCCTTCTTTATGGTCCAATTCTCATATCCATACACGACTACTGGTAAATCCATAGCTTTGATTATACAGACCTCTGTTGGTTAAGTGATGTCTCTGCTTTTTAATTAGTTCATCATATTGAATTTTAAAAATTTTAGAAAACATATTACTGTCTCAATAAATGCAGATAAAACAGTTAACAAAATCACATCCATTAGTGATATAAATTATCGAAACATTAAGATAGAGACTTCCTAAACTTAATAAAAGATGTCTACAAAAATCTATAACTAGCATCATTCATGTGTCCTGCTCTGTTGCTTCAGTCATGTCCAATTCTTTACGACCTCATGGTCCATAGCCTGCCAGGTTTCTCTGTCCATGTGATTCTCCAGACAAGAATACTGGAGTGGGTTGCCATGCCCTCTTCCAGAGCTAGCATCATATCTAATGGCAAAAATTTAATCTTTTACTCTGGAGATATGGAAGAAAACAAAATCATCTATTCCCACCACTTCTGTCTGTCATTGTCCTTGAGATTCTTGTCAATATAATGATATAATAAAAAGAATAAAAAGCATCCAAATTAAAAAGGAATATTTTTATCTGATGATTTTCTAATTTTTTGCAAATAGTTTGATTAACATTTTGATGGAATATGTAAAACTCATTGAAACAAATAAGTGAATTGAACACAAAACCTAATAAGTGAGTGAAGGAAAAATATCTGTATATAAAAATCAATTGTCTCTTATATAAGAGCAGTGAATAATCAGAAATTAAATTTATAACCAATACCATATATAATAGTGTCAAAGCATGAAACACACTTAGAGAAAAATCTACCAAAAATATAAGAAAGACCTGTGCAATTATAATACACTGGTGTGATAAATTAAAGAGACCAAAATAAATAAACAGTATACCACTTTTATGAGTTCAAAGACTTGATATTGTTGAGAGAAAATTTCTGTCCAAATTGATATACAGAAATAAGAAATCCTAATCAAAATCCAAACAGATGCTTTGCAGAAATGAAAGATTGATTTTCAAATTTATATGGAAATGCAAAATTATATAATACCCAAAAAGCTTTGAGAGAGAAGAATAAATTTGTGAAGGTGACACTACCTTTTGCAAGATAGTATGAGGATTCAATAATCAAGACGTGTGCTAATGGCATAAATTCAAACAGACAAAACAATAGAACAAGACAGTGAATAGTGATATTGTTGGAAGACAACTGGGAAATGATAGACTTAAAAAAGCAGTGCTATAACAGTTGGATATCCATACACACAAAAAAATGTCCTCAGACCCATACCTCACACCATACAAAAATTAAGTCAAGATAAACTGGAGATCTAAATGTAAATCCCAAAATATAAAAGTTCTGGAAGAAAACATAGAAGAAAATCTTTTTTTCTATGAATTAGACAAAGATTTATTGGATACAACACTAAAAAGATGCTTAATAAAATCAAAGTTTATAAATTGAACTTCATCAAAATTAAAAATCTGCTCTACAAAGATACTGCTAGAGAAATGAAAGGACAGTACACAAACCAGGGAAAATACTGGCAAATCACACATGTAATAAATTATTTTTAGACAGAATATGTAAAGACCTTTCAATTCAATTACAAAAGTTAGGCTGGACAAGAGATTTAAATAGTCACTAAAGTGATAAATACATGATAAATAAGCACATGAAAAATAGTCAAATATATAATTTTTTTAAAAGCAAATTAAATAATACTACACATCACATAGAATAGCAATTAAAAGTCCAAACATACCAAAGGTTAGTGAAGATGTGAAGAAACTAGCATTTTCATTCACTGAATCACCTAGAAAAATAGTTTGACAATTTTGTTAAATTTAATGATGTACCTACCTATGATATGATCTAGTCATTTTACTCCCCAGTACACACCTATGAGATATGTTCTAATACTTTTTGTATGCCCATACATGCCCATACTTTTTGCATGCATATTAACAGAAGCCTTTCTTGTAATAACTCAGATCTGGAACTAATTCAAATGTTCATCATTAGTTTCAAAACATAAACAAACTGGTATATCAATACATTGGACTATTACTCAAGAATAAAAATAAATATGTGCTACAGCACTCATACGATTCCATTTTTATAAAATTTTGGAATGTGCAAAAAGAATAGATATGAAAATCAGATCAGAGGAAGCCGAGAGATGAGGAAGGGAACAAGGAGGAGGGAAAGAAATACAAAGGAGCATTAGAAAATTTAGGGAGCAATGAATATGTTCAATGTCTTTTTACAGTGAGGGCTTCAAGACTGTTTACAAATGTCAAGACTTAAATTGTACTCCCTATGTATGTATAACTTATTAATTGTCCTTTAAGACTGCTGTTTGAAATTTTAACTTTGGATGCATTGCTGCTGCTGCTGCTAAGTCGCTTCAGTCATGTCCGACTCTGTGTGACCCCATAGACGGCAGCCCACCAGGCTCCTCCATCCCTGGGATTCTCCAGGCAAGAATACTGGAGTGGAGTGCCATTGCCTTCTCCGTGTGGATGCATTAACTTCATGTTATTTTATAATAGTAGTAGTAGAAGAACATATTAGAAAGCTCGGGTTGCAGTCCCAGAAGAAGTAATCCTGAATTCCAAATTACGGATTTGGAAACGCAACCCACTCCAGTGTTCTTGCCTGGAGAATCCCGGGGACCAGGGAGCTTGGTGGGCTGCCGCCTATGGGGTCGCACAGAGTCGGACACGACTGAAGCGACTTAGCAGCTGGCTGACAAACTCCTCTGCATGTACTCCAAACTCTTCTGGCTGACACTGCAACATAAAATGTTGGAGTGAAAAAAGAATAATACAACCTGGGGATTTAATAATGGAATTTGTCATTGATATAAGTAATATTTATTCAGTATTTATTATGTCCTAGGTCTTTTTCTAAGAGCATTCCATGAGTATTAGTCATGTAATATCACAGGCCTCTGTATAGTCTTCCTCTGGAAATCTTGAATAATCTTCTTGATAGCCAAATGGACTTTTGAATATTTTCCATGGAAGATCCCCTGGAGAAGGGAATAGCTACCCACTCCAGTATTGTGGCCTGGAGAATTCCATGGACTATATTCCATGGGGGTCACAAAGAGTCGGACACAACTGAGTGACTTTCACTTACTTAATTCTAATCTTACCTGGAAAGAGTTGGGTGAATATCCTGCCTCCACTATTTCCAGAGCCTGGTCCTATAGAGTCATGGCCACTCTCTTCTAAGATATAATTTACATGTGCTCTGATAAGCAAGTGAACAAAAAATAATATTCTGAACTTTTTGTCTCTGTTCTCTGAAAACTTCTCATGCATGCTACTTGGTAATTTTATTTTAGTTATTTTTTTGAGTATAGGGAAGAAGATTGACTCACAACAGAAAGAGGTAACAGTGGATAGGTTGTAATTAGATATCATTACTGGTAAATACATCAAATGTATACAGATTTAAGGCTAATTTAATGCTTTGGAAGCAGTTACTATAAAAATTCAAGATGCTTAACCATTTACAGATTTCTCTTTCTGTCTGCTCAGTTGATGTTGTCTGAATCTCACCTCTAATGCTCCTGAACATGGGGATAGGATCAGTATTTTCATTTTGAATACTTGGCACTTGGAAAAGTGAATACATAGCATGAGCCTACTGTGTGCCTGTTTAACTCAATCGAATTCATAAGAGGTAATTCTCAACTTGTTCTAATAAGTCTCTTCTTTGTCCTTACATCCTTCTTTCTCTCTGCCTATGCTATTTACTATTCAATGGCAATTGCATGATATTTCATTAAGGAAGTAGAATAAAATAGGAATATAGAAGAGGTAGTATTTCAAGGTTGATTCACGTGCAAAGATTTTCATGATTTCTAATTTTTTTGCTTTCACATTTCATATAATTTTAAGTTGCAAGCATATTCATCAAACCTGAAAGTTTTAACTTCCTGATTGAAGAGGTATCCTTTGGATCCTGTTCATAATTTCATATTTAACAAATATACAATTTACTCTAGTTTTGTAAAAATTTAATCACTTCATGTACATTATCTTTGATTTGAATTTTATTTGTTTCAAATTTATGAAACGGATATATGAAAAATTTACAGTAATTATATTTTAATTATCTTTTCTAGTACAGAGTATCAACTATTTTACTTAAACTTAAAACCTCTAAAGATTTCAATGTATTTATTATATCTGCTCCCTATAATTTTTCCATCTTTAAGATTTATATCACCTGATTATTTTGTCTAGAAATTAGGAGTTCAGTTACTTTTATAATATACTTTCTCCCTATGTAAAAAAAAAATTAATTATATTAGTGAATGAAATAATTGATTCATCATAAAACAATAATACAGAAAATATGTTTAAGTATTTAGAACTCCAAATTTAAATGGCATAAGTAAATATGAAATAAAGAACTTGCTATATTTTGTTAAGTCACAACCTATTTGCCAACATCATTTATAAAATTCAAACAATCACTTCAACTCTTATTCATATTGTAACCATTGAATCAATGTTAAGAAAGTAGGGTGATAAATATATCCATCCCTATATGTCATATGTTCAATATTAATTTTTTTTAAGTTTATATGTTTTATTTTTGTTTTTCTTCTCCTGACCCACATGATCTTATTTCCCGGACTAGGGATCAAACCTGCACCCCCTGCAGTGGAAGTGCCCAGTCTTTACCACTGGGAAGCAAGGGAAGTCCTGTGTTCAATGTTATTTCATGGTAAAAAGATAATTAAAGGAAAATCTATACTCAACATTGCCACACTCTAAATAAAAAGAGTTTTATCTCTGTTTCCTTTTTTTCTACCATACTGCCAAGATTGAAAGTGAAAATGTTAGTCACTTAGTCTGCCAAACTCTTTGCAACCCTGTGGACTGTAGCCCACTAGGCAACTCTAGGTCCGTGGAATTCTCCAGGCAAGAATACTGGAGTGGGTAGCCATTCCCTTCTCAAGGGGATCTTTCAGACCCAGGGATCAGACCTGAATCTCCTTCATTGCAGGCAAATTCTTCACCATCTGAACAACCAGGGAAGCCCATGGTCAAGATTTACTGGGTGCAAAAATAGAAGTTGAAGGTGGCACATAGTGCATTACATTGTGGCCAGTCTACAGCATATGTATTTGAAATTTTGAAACATGAATCTTGAGCTGAAATTCAAAACAATATATTGGCTAATGCATTTATCATCATTTTCTAGTATGATTGAATCAAAATTTTTAATACTTTGTGAAATTGTAATGGCCAAAGTAAAATGTTGATTCCCGACTGCTCAGATTTGGGAAATTTTATCCTTGAGTGTCAATGCAAGAAAATATGATATTTTAAATTTCTGAAAGCATTTAGATTTTTGAAGAGAAATAACACAGGTCCACACTAGAATTTGAAGATACTTTATGTCCATTTAGTTCTCTGTTGAATTTTAAATGGTTATTTAAGCATATGTACACAAAATAATATTTCAGTTTCCATCATTATGTAACTGGGAGTATGGGAGACAGAACCAGTAATATTAATTTCCGTAAGCTTCCTGGACACAAAACTAAACATACCAGACCAATTTTGAGCATAAAATAAATATATAATCCAGGCATCAATTCTGAAGTTTATTATTATTATAATGAAATTATCAGGACACTAATATTGACAAATCATTTGGATGTCTGTCCTTGTATTTTAAAGTTATTATTATATATTACAAGGTGCTTGTTTTATAAATTCAATTTACAATCAAGGCTTAATCTTCTAATGAATTTATACCTACTCCTTTACCAAACTATTCACTAATTAAAACATTACAACTATTATGGATTAGACAGAAAATATCTTTGTGCTCATATATCAAGATAGTCATGGGACATAATGAAATTATATTCTTATCAATTGTAGCAAAATATTGAAATAATTGTATAAAAAATCTTGATTATACATGGATGGGTTTTAAGTATAAATTTAAAAAATAATTTAAGAATTTATATATAAGAAGATTTAAAATATAAATATATCAATGCTAAATTAAATTGTTTAAAAATATTCAAATAGTATAAAATCTAAGTAAGTAAATCACATTTAAACAAAGAGAAATTTTAAATCTTAATGATGGGTTCTGAAGTCATGCTCTCATGATATATACCTCTACAATTAAAAAAATAGGGCTTTGTCTTACTATAATTGGGGCTTCCCAGGTGGCACTAGTGGTAAAGAACACAGGTAAAAAGCCGATGCAGGAATTGTAAGAGATGCAGGTTCGATCCCTGAGTTGGGAAGATCCCTCAGAGGAGGGCCTGGCAACCAAATCCAGTATTCTTGCCTGGAGTATCCTGTGGACACAGGAGCCTGGCGGGCTATAGTCCATAGGGTCACAAAGAGTTGGCCGTGAGTGAAGCGACTTAGAACACCAACTATAATAATTATATTATTTTTTCGATACTGAATATACAATTTGAATTTTCAGGGGCAACTTGATCTTTTTTCGGTGGAGTGACTTTCCCCATCAGTGCAATAGTATAGTTGCTAATGCACATCTCACTCCGAAGGTTTCAACTATATAGACATCTATGCAATTGCTTATCTAATAATTTCAATGATCTGTCTCTCTCTTTCTCTATCACAAACCCACACACATACATACACAAACACAAAAAAAGAGCACTCCTACCCCTTAATTATTCACGCATTTACTTTGAGTCAGGAAAATTTTCTCACAGATTACAACACAACCATAAAGACATTTGGTTGATTTGGGGAAGAATTATTTCCATTTAAAATGAGTGATAATAGAAGTGGATCCATCATATCAGGTATAAAAAATTCTACAGGAATAATATATGATCAGTAAAACAGCACAGAGAAGAATATACACACAGAATTTTTGTGATGCCTTGGGTTAAATTCATGTTCATAGATTCCTTTTAAAAATTGCATAAGCAAATAAAACTATAAATGTATTTTAAAGTTCTTAGAAAAATTTTAGAATCCTATAAAATATGGAATATAAACTATAAAAATTCAGAAAAGAAGAGGAAGAGAATACAAAGGTATTGTAGAAAAAAAGAATTATTTTAAGTCCTCCAAAAAGAGAATGAACTGTACTTATGATCCAGGAATCAAAGTGGGGTCCCCTGTATTGCAGGCATATTCCTTACCAACTGAGCTGTCAGGGAAGCCCTTACTTAATAGTTAATGAAAATAAACATCAGCTCAAGTGCAAGTGAGCAAAATAAAGAGTAATAGCAAAAGTTGTTTATTAGATAGTTCATATATGCACATGATAGTAAAGTATATTCTATATTTCCATTAATATATGCCAAATAAGGTGGTTTTAAAGGAAGAATGAAAAATTAAAAATTTTTCCAAACATAAATTAATTTATAATATAACAAAGATTTCATAATATAACAAACATATCAGTTCAGTTCAGTTCAGTTCAGTTGCTCAGTTCTGTCCGACTCTTTGTGACCCCATGAATCGCAGCATGCCAGACATCTCTGTCCATCACCAACTTCCGGAGTTCACCCAAACTCATGTGCATTGAGTTGGTGATGCCATCCAGCCATCTCATTCTCTGTCGTCCCCTTCTCCTCCTGCTCCCAATCCCTCCCAGCATCAAGATCTTTTCCAATGAGTCAACTCTTCGCATCAGGTGGCCAAAGTATTGGAGTTTCAGCCTCAGCATCAGTTCTCCCATGAACACCCAGGATTGATCTCCTTTAGAATGGACTTGTTGGATCTACTTGCAGTCCAAGGGACTCGCAAGAGTCTTCTCCAAAATCACAGTTCAAAAGCATCAGTTCTTTGGCTCTCAGCTTTCTTCACAGTCCAACTCTCACATCCATACATAACCACTGGAAAAACCATAGCCTTGACTAGATGGACCTTTGTTGGAAAGTAATGTCTCTGCTTTTGAATATGCTATCTAGGTTGGTCATAACTTTCCTTCCAAGGAGTAAGTGTCTTTTAATTTCATGGCTGCAATCACCATCTTCAGTGAATTTGGAGCCCAAAAAAATAAAGTCTAAAACTATTTCCACTATTTCCCCATCTATTTCCCATGCAGTGATGGGACCAGATGCCATGATCTTAGTTTTCTGAATGTTGAGCTTTAAGCCAACTTATTCACTCTCCTCTTTCACTTTCATCAAGAGGCTTTTTAGTTCCTTTTCACTTTCTGCCATAAGGGTGGTGTCATCTGCAAATCTGAGGTTATTGATATTTCTTCTGGCAATCTTGATTCCAGCTTGTGCTTCTTCCAGCCCAGCGTTTCTCATGATGTACTCTGCATACAAGTTAAATAAGCAGGGTGACAATATACAAACTTGACATACTCCTTTTCCTATTTGGAACCAGTTTGTTTTTCCATGTCCAGTTCTAGAAAATCACGATGGTGTGATCACTCACCTAGAGCCAGACATCCTGGAATGTGAAGTCAAGTGGGCCTTAGAAAGCATCACTACAAACAAAGCTAGTGGAAGTGATGGAATTCCAGTTGAGCTATTTCAAATCCTGAAAGATGATGCTGTGAAAGTGCTACACTCAGTATGCCAGCAAATTTGGAAATCTCAGCAGTGGCCACAAGACTGGAAAAGGTCAGTTTTCATTCCAATCCCAAAGAAAGGCAATGCCAAAGAATGCTCAAACTACCGCAAAATTGCACTCATCTCACACGCTAGTAAAATAATGGTCAAAATTCTGCAAGCCAGGCTTCAGCAGTACATGAACTGTGAACTTCCAGATGTTCAAGCTGATTTAGAAAAGGCAGAGGAACCAGAGATCAAATTGCCAACATCCACTGGATCATGGAAAAAGCAAGAGTGTTCCAGAAAAACATCTATTTCTGCTTTATTGATTATGCCAAAGCCTTTGACTGTGTGGATCACAATAAACTGTGGGAAATTCTGAAAGAGGTGGGAATACCAGACCACCTGACCTGCCTGTTGAGAAACCTATGTACAGGTCAGGAAGCAACAGTTAGAACTGGACATGGAACAAACATATATATGTATATAAATCATCTTTCTGTACACCTTAAGATAGTACAACATTGTAAACTAACTATATTTCAATTAAAAAATATATACCACAATATATCACATACTATTCCAAATAAATGCTAAAAAGCAATAAAAACTGTGTCATATTTGTAAGATAAAGAATAAATCCCTTGAAAGTACAGGGAGTAAAAGTGATCCTCTAACTTAAAAACAACAAAAAAAGCTGTCTGAGTTCACATATTAAAATTGCACATTCAGAGCTAGAAGCAAATTAGCAACGACTGAAAGGTCTTTGGGGAAAGAGAGAGACCAAAGAATTTTGAACTGAGTGAAACCACATTTAAATATAATAACAAAAGGAAAATACTTTCAAACATGATAAAACATTTAGAAAATCTTCTCATTTTAAGAAATACTGCTGAACAAAAGATTGTAGTCAACTGAGAAATTAAACAAGAATATATGTAGTGACATCAGAAAGAAGGTGGTATAAGAATTCCTATAGAAATTTTAATTTCTAGCAGTGTCCCCTCCCTAAAACATTAATTTCAATAACTATCTGCACACACACACACACACACACACACACACACACACACAATTACTTTCACAAGTAGTTAAGGATTCCAAGTGAGGATTTATAGCACCTGAATGAAGAACAGAAATAGTCATTAAAAAGTATAAGAAAGATGGATCCACATTATCCCCATTATTAAGCTCAGACTTAAGCCCAGGTAGCTCAGCACTGAGAAGCACACCCATGGGAAAAGGAGAGATAAATGAGCAGCTGACTTTGCTGTAAACCCCAACACTGGCCTGCTCTAGCACAAGGCCAACTCCTACAGCTTCAGGTGGAAACTCCCATTAAGACGTCTGTAATTCACTTTGTATCAACAATACGTTTTGTATCCATTTTAATGCAGACGATATTTATCAAATCAAAATAAACATTAAGAAATATTTTAGCAAAGTTTTGGTATTTTGAGTGATGAATTTTATGAAGGAAAGCACAGATAAAATAGAAATGAAGAAATCCTTATAGAGGTATTAACAATTTCCAAGTCTCTTAGTGTGTCCCTCAGTATTTCTTCAGAAAGCTGTACTGACATTGGACAGGGAAATAAAGGTTCTGGAAGTTAGTACAATTTCTCTCCAGTGGATTGATGAGTATGTTGAACCTATGGACCTGATAGGTAGATACCATGGTGAATGTAAGGGATGATTAATGATTTAAAAATAATTCCTACACTTGAGCTTGAAACTAAGTTTAGTTGTCATCTACCAGCTTTGGAAATGTGAAAGACCCATGAGATTTCAACTATGAGATACAACTATAAAAATGACCACATAGAAACTGACTTGATAAGGACTTATGATAGGTTTCTGAGTTAGTTGAACAGTGAATCTTGTCATGATTCAGTAGTGAGACACACACACACACATTTATATATATATACTTTCAGACATAGATGCCAACTAAAATTATATTTGCAATGTGAAGCAAAAGAAAATATTAATTGGCTAAGGAAATCCATTTTATTATACTGACAATGATATGTCATTCTGTCCTTTTCTTTTTCACTTCACAAAAATGTATAATGAATACATTTACATGAGATGAAGGAAAGAATAATGTGAATTGCAATCATGTAGCTAGTTGAATTGTGCTTATATCAAAAATGAAAAATAACATCCTTAATCCCACATTGAGTCCACTTAATGAGAAAGCTGGCAAGTAGACATTTTTGTTTAAAGTCTCAAAGATTTCATTAGTGTGACTTATAAAATAATTGAGAATGAGACACTGTCCAAATGGGAGTTTCTAGAGTTTTAAAATGAAAAGTATATAATTTTAAAATATACTATTTCATGTTATATGTTTATGTCAAATAATCAGACATATAATTATCCTTTCATTTGCATGATTTAAATGTCTATTTAATATTTAAAACTCAATTAGATAGGTTGATAATAGTCTGTGACATGTTTGAACCTCGTATGGAGTCAAGTCATAATGGGACGCTACTGAAGTGGTTTTCTCTTTGATCCTGACATTAGAATCCTTACTTAATATGCACATATCACTTGGGAGAGGTGACACTCATCTATTTGTCAAGATGGCATAGTGCCCAATCCTTGGTCAACTGAAATATCTCTCTAACATTTAAATAATTGCTCTTCTTACTTTCAATTTTTAAGTGATTTTAATGCTCACAAATTTGACAGCTAGCGCCTTCAAAAATTCAAATACTCTGGAAATAAGTACAGTGAATATTGTATCAACTAGTGAATGTCTTTTATTTTTTGAATATCACAAAATGGCCAGTAGATGTAAGTTTCACAGTGAATATTCTACAGTCATTTCTGTTATTGTTGAGATTACTTAAAAAAGCAGCAATCATGGAAATGTGAGGATGGATCCTGTTACCCATGCAGTTTCCCCTAGGTAAAAGGAATGGAACGGCGAATTCAGGAGATGGTATTGGTAGTTTTTTTTGCATATTTCCATAAATAATTAGAAGCATGTAAGACTTTTAGGCAGAACTGTTCTATGACATTGAAGGAAACCTCTTGTTCTAAAATTATGAAGAGAAGTCATTTCACACATCTACATTCATTGCTAGGTGGATTATTTTGGTGAAGAAAGGTTCAGGGAGGAAAAACAAAAGCAATGGCTAAATCCTTGAAAATTTAAAAGTATGCTAACATTTTAGTTCTCTGTGTAGGTTGGTATGTCTTTTCTGATATTTGTAACAGTGTTCCTAAACAATCAATATACATTTTTCTATGAAATATATTTTGAATGCTGCATGATTTAATTCATATATATTCAATGTATTTGGGTACTATTGTTTGCTACAAGGCAATAAATTATTATTTTATTTAACAGAATGGCCTCGTTATTTCTTAATGGATGGATTTAGCATTATTCTTCTTAGTGCTGCCCAGAAGTGTCAAAGGAGCTTATAATCACACTCCCACACCGATAGGCATCAGAAAAGACTAAGAGAGAAGACAGACACTCTGTGTTGAAATGAGCTTGTTTTACTATTCATCAGTAAATAGTGGGAGATCATCATTAATTTCAGTTCATGTTTTTTTACTTCTACTTTAAATCCCTTCTTGACACCTCTTGAGATTATATAAATTATTATATCAGCAGGTATGAGGTATTGAGGCATGCAGTTTCATGCAGGGAGAAATCAAGCAGTTGAACCATTAAAATTAATGCAAATAGCCTGTTTCTATTTAAGACAGAGGAAAGAGTAATTTCAAGGAAAAATTATACATAGTATAGCAGGACTGTCTATAAACTATTATTAAAATTGTATATTGTTTTAATATAACTATTTATACATTTTTCAATATCAACGTTCTTTCCATGTGTATTCAGTTCAGTTCAGTCGCTCAGTCGTGTCTGACTCTTTGTGACCTCATGAATTGCAGCATGCCAGGCCTCCCTGTCCATTACCAATCCCAGAGTTCACTCAGATTCAAGTCCGTCGAGTCAGTGATGCCATCCAGCCATCTCAACTTCTGTCGTCCCCTTCTCCTCCTGCCCCCAATCCCTCCCATCATCAGAGTTTTCCAATGAGTCAACTCTTCGCATGAGGTGGCTAAAGTACTGGAGTTTCAGCTTTAGCATCATTCCTTCCAAAGAAATCCCAGGGCTGATATCCTTTAGAATGGACTGGTTGGATCTCCTTGCAGTCCAAGGGACTCTCAAGAGTCTTCTCCAACACCACATTTCAAAAGTATCAATTCTTCAGCCCTCAGCTTTCTTCACAGTCCAACTCTTACATCCAAGGGAACATTTCATGCAAAGAGGGGCTCGATAAAGGACAGAAATGGTATGGACCTAACAGAAGCAGAAGATATTAAGAAGAGGTAGCAAGAATATACAGAAGAACTGTACAAAAAAGATCTTCATGACCCAGATAATCATGACAGTGTGATCACTCACTTACAGCCAGATATCCATGTGTATTAATTCACTACAAATTAGTTACAAAAAGGCCAGCCTTAAAGTCTACATTTACTTTTTTTTCTATTTCTTATCAATACAAGGCTTTCTTTCTTTCTTTTTTTTTTAATCGGTTTTCCAGCAGGCCCACAGGAAGTTTTGATACCTATTTCTTTATACTGTAATTCTCTGTTTTCAGTAACATAAGCCACACTAACTAGAAAGAAATTAATTAAAGATTTGCTGAAGAATTACTCACCTCCCCTTGAATATCTGCTATATGAAAATCCAACCCATAGTCAGAAAGGGCTTCTCTACATTTATCTTGAATTATTACTAACAACATTTCAGGTCCTATCCTAGGTAATGAGGAAAATTTTTTCTTTATTTATTATAGACATATTAAATCATCTTTTATATCACTGCTAAGAATCTTTTCACAGAACATGGTAATCTTTTATAGAGTTCTCGCATTGTCTAACATTCTTTGATTCTTTTTTTCAAATGCTGTGTTCCCCAATTTCTTCCATTATTATTAACACATAACAGGAAAATGTCCAAATTGTGTATTTCTAATGTAAGCTGTTTATATAGACAGTTTGGTTAGGTAGAATTTATTCTTCTTGTGGTATTAAATCCTGGGTTCTTGTTTAGCCATGTGTCCCTCCAACACTCCAGAGCCTTTTCACATTTCAATATCTTTATATTAAAATAAGTTAATAGTCTCTGTCTTTTTCTTAAATATAATGTAAGTCTATAAGTTTCTTAGCACATTTTAAGTTTGAGGAATTATTATAGTAAAAATACTGTAGGGCAGACATAAGAATTCTAGAATTCTCAGAAAACTGAGGTTGACTTTTATAAACATTTTATTTAGAAACTTAAGTCACAAACATTTTTCTAATATCTGCTTTCCACGTTTGTAAATTATTTTGGTTGTGACTTGGGTAAATGAATCAGTTGGTGTAATGGAGAGTTTCAGAACTCGTGACATCGGGATTGTCTTTGACACTAAAACAGTGCAAGGAGAATGGCTTATCAATGTGAGTGCAGAATACCCAACCTCTTCCTATCATGAGCAACTGATGGTATTGCTTACTGCTTGCTTTCTAGTGCAAAATAATTATCTGGAGCAGATAAAATCACAAGCTGGTTAATATCACAGCCTGCCCCTGTTGCTTATATGATCTTATCAGTCACTGACTGATCACTTTGTCTTGGGAGAAGTATCAGCCTGTGCCCTTTTATTTATTTTTTTAAACTGGTCTTAAGTTGAGAAGCAAATACTATACATTAAAATAGGAAAATGAGCTTTTACTTCTTTTTGCCTTAATAAATATTTTGCTCACAGAGCTTGTGTTTACCTCATGGGACTGTTGCCAGAGGCAGAGGTTCAATTCCATGTGCTAAAATAAATCATCATGCTTTGGCATAATTGCATTTCTAATGGGCTCTCAGAGAAAGGAATGCATAAGTGCCAATTACAGCATGGTAGAAATAAAGCATTATTATGAGCTGTGGTACAATCTGCATAATGGCAATATAGTCATATTATATTACATTCAGTTATTTCTATTTCCTTTATTTGAATCTCTCTGTCAACAAATGATTTTTTAAGAAATGCTCCAGTGTGATTTGAATGCTATAAAAGTAACAATTCCTTTGTCAATGATGTATGTAAAATAATTTATGTAAATGTGTATGTATAGCTATATAAATATAGAGAGATCTCATATATAGATATATGTATAGATACCCATTTGCAGATACAGCTATAGATGTGCATGCCATATATAGATAGAGATGCATATATAGTAGGGGCTTTCCTGGTAGCTCAGTGGTAAAAGAATCCACCTGCCAATGCAGGAACACAGGTTCAGTCCCTGGGTCAGGAAGATCCCTGGAGAAGGAAGTGACAACCCACTCCAGTATTCTTGCCTGGGAAATCCCATGGACAGAGAAGTCTGGTGGGCTACAGTCCATGGGGTTGCAAAAGAGTTGGTCATGACTTAGCGAATAAACAACTATATACATACATAATGGTTTACCACCTCTTTGGTTGTAGTATTCAGTTATCCAAATTATTGTTCTGAAAAGCAGAAAATGACTTGAGTAGCTAGTTTCAGCAAGAAAGTGAAAACAATGAAACCATTGAAAGAAAAAAAATCACATAAATAATAACTCAAAAATAAATAAAGGATAAGACACAAGCACCAAAATGAAATACAGTGTTCCTAATGTTTGAAGCAAACTCTTTTCTGTTATTGAAATAAATATTATGCTATAGGTGAAAACTATATTACATTTCAAGGAAAAATGTCTTAAAGGGGCACATGCTCTTGAAAATGATGTGGAGACTCAAGGGGATGCTTGTTCTAATGTCATCATTGGAAATCTGTGGAATATTTTCTTGATCTACATGACAAGTCAAAGAGAATTGTTTTCACTTGATTTTTATTTATTTATGTTTTACCAAGTCACAACCTATTTGACAACATGGCAGCACTCCTCAGGAAAGGAATTTACTTATTTGGGCTTCTAGTTTAAAGGGAGAGAAGCCATAATATGTTTGTGATTTGACCATTATACTTTTAGTGTCATTTCTTGAGCAACAGATTTAAATCTGTTAGTGAGGATGAGAAGTTATTGATTTTTAGAAGAAAATCACTTAAAAAAAAACGTTATTTCAAATGTTTTACAGTTTTACAATTACAGATTTATACTTGTTGTTCAGTCACTAAGTCATGTCTAACTCTTAGCAACCTTGTGAAATGTAGCCTGCTAGGCTCCTCTGTCTATGGGATTTCCTAGGAAAGAATATCGCATTGGGTTGTCATTTCCTTCTCCAAGGGACCTTCTCAAACCCGGATTGAACCTGCATCTTCTGCACTGGCAGAAGGATTCTTTACCACTGAGCTACCAAGGAAGCCCACAGATTTATTGAGAGCTGTTTATTTCAAATGATGCTTATGCAGTATTAAATATATTTACACAATATTAAGTATACAAATCAAGGAAAAACAAAGATTAAGAAACTTCAAATGGTATATTATATATATATATATATATATGTATGTATATATTGGGCTTCCCTGGTGGCTCAGTGGTAAAAAGTCTGCCTGCCAATGCAGGAGACACAGGTTCAATCCCTGGGTCAGGAAGATCCCCTAGAGAAGGAAATGGCTACACACTCCAGTGTTCTTGCCTGGGAAATCCCATGGACAGAGGAGCCTGGCAGGCTACAGTCCATGGGGTTGCAAAAGAGTTGAACACAACTTAATAACTAAGCACACAGGCATATATATATATATATATATATATATATATATATAGATAGATAGATAGATAGATAGATATAGATATAGATATAGTAAACATTGCAAAAATGCCAGAGAAAATACTTAGAAGATGAGATGGCAGTGTGGAGGAGAGGAAAGAAGAGATTAGAAATGAGACAAACCACTGTAAGTAACATGGATTGTATAATGTGGACTTTCCTTGAATCAAGAGATTTTGACATCTTCCAATGAAATTTTCTACTAGATAAAAGCAAAGAAATTAGAAGTCTGTTCAGTGGCTTAAATAGTCAACAATTTTGCCACTGAATTAGCAAACTTTATGAGGCATCAGAAGCTACAAATATTTAACTCCAAATAAATTAAAGACTAGATTACAGACCTGAAACCATTAAACTCCTAGAAGAAACCATAGGTGGCAAATCTGTGTCATGGGTCTTAGAAATTTTTTTTTTTTTAATTTGACACAAAAGCAAAAGCAATGAAAAGCAAAAATAAACAAATGGTAGTACTTTAAAAATCTCCTCCATATCAAGGGAAACCATTAACAAAATGAAAAGCAACATATGGAATGGGAAGACATATTTTCAAATCACATATCTTATAATGGGTTAATATAAAAAATGTATAAATAACTCATAAAACTCAATATCAAACAAACAGTTTGATTAAAAAATGGGCAGAGGATCTGAATAGACATTTTTCCCGGGTATACATATCCAGTAGGTACATGAAAAAGTGCTCCACATCATTAATTATCAAGGAAATGTGGATCAAAACCACAGTGAACTATCACCTCAAATTATTTAGAATGGCTGTTATCAAAAAGTCAGGAAATAACAGAAATTGATGAGAATGTGGAGAAAAGAGAATTTTTGTGCAGTCTAGGTAGAATATAAGACAGTGAAGCCACTATGGAAAATAGTATGGGGTTTCTCAAAATATTCAAAATAGAGCTACCATGTTATCCAGTGATTCCACTTCTAGATATTTATCCAACGAAAACAAAAACATAAGCTAGAAAAGATATGTGCACCCTTATGCTCATAGCAATATTGTTTACAATAGCCAAGATATGGAAGGAGTCTAAGTATACTTAGATCAATAGATTTTTAAAAATATGAGATATGTGCATAAACACACATGTAAACAATGGAATATTATACATCCACACAAAAAATGAAATCTTCCCATTTGTGACAACATAGATCTTGATCTTGGAACTTGGTTCTTGAGGGAATTTATACAAAGTAAAATGTCAGATCAGTTCAGTTCAGTTCAGTTGCTCAGTCATGTCTGACTCTTTGCGACCCCCATCAATCACAGCAAATGTCAGATAGGGAAAGACAAATACTTCATGGTTTCTTACAGTATGTGGAATCTAACAATAACAACAAAACAACTGAACTCATAGATACCAACGGCAGATTTGTGGTTGCCAGATCTACCAGAAACGGAAGAGATAAAGAAAAGGTGGCAAGAATAGATAGAAGAACTGTACAAAAAAGTCTTAATGACTGGGTTAACCATGATGGAGTAGTCCCTCACCTAGAGCCAGACATCCTGGAGTGTGAAGTCAAGTGGGCTTTAGGAAGAATTACTATGAACAAAGCTAGTGGAGGTGATGACTTCCACCTGAGCTATTGAAAATCCTGAAAGATGATGTTGTTAAAGTGCTGCACTCAATATGTCAGTAACTTTGGAAAACTCATTAGTGGTCATGGACCTGGTAAAGTTCAGTTTTCATTCTGATCCCAAAGAAATTCAATGCCAAAGAACGTTCAAACTACTGTACAGATGAGTTCATTTCACATGCTAGTAGGGTAATGCTTCAAGCTAGGCTTCAACAGTGCGTGAACTGAGAACTTCCAGATGTACTAGTTAGATATAGACAAGGCAGAGGAACCAGAGATCAAAGTGTCAACATCCTTTGGATCATAGTAAAAGAAAGGAAATTCCAGTAAAACATCTATTTCTGCTTCATTGACTACACTAAAGCCTTTGACTATGTGGATCACAACAAACTATGGAAAATTGTTAAAGAGATGGGGATACCAGACTACCCTACCTGTTTCCCGAGAAGCCTATATACTGGTCAAGAAGCAAAAATTGGAACTGGACATGGAACAATGGAATGGTCCAAAACTGGGAAAGGAGTACATCAAGGCTGTATATTGTCACCCTGCTTGTTTAACTTTTATGAAGAGTACATCAGGTTTCCCAGGTGGGTCAGAGGGGAAAGAATCTGCCTGCAATTTAGGAGATGTGGGTTCTATTCCTGGGTCGGAAACAGATCTCTTGGAGAAGAACATGGCAACTCATTGCAGTATTCTTGCCTGGAGAATCTTACGGACAGGAGAGCCTGCAGGCTGCAGTACATAGGGGCACAAAGAACCAGACATGACTGATGCAACTGAGCACCACACACAGAGTACACGATGCAAAATGCCAGGCTGGATGAATTATAAGTTGGAATCAAGACTTCTGAGAGAAATATCAACCTCAGATAGGCAGATTATACCACTCTAATAGTGGAAAGAGAATAGGAACTAAAGAACCTCTTTGAGGGTGGAAGAGGAGAATGAAAAAGCTGGCTTAAAATTCAACATCCCAAAAACTAAGCTCCTGAAACACTGATCCCATAACTTCATGGCAAAGGAATGAGGAAAAAGTTAAAACAATAACAGATTTTATTTTCTTGGGCTCCAAAATCACTGTGGACAGTGGCTGCAGCCATGAATTAAAAGATGCTTGCAAAAAAAAAAAAAAAAAAAAAAGATGCTCTTTGGAAGAGAAGCTATGATAAGCTTAGACAATGCAGCGTATTTAAAAAAAAAAAAAAAAAAAAAAAAGGCAGAGACATCACCTTGCCAACAAAGGTCCATGTAGTCAAAGCTGTGGTTTTTTCCAGTAGTCATAAATGGATGTGAGAGTTGGACCATAAAGAAGGCTGCGCACCAAATAATTGATGTTTTCGAAGTGTGATGCTGGGGACGACTCTTGGGAGTCCCTTGAACAACAAGGACATCAAACCAGTTGATCCTAAAAGGGAATCAACCCTGAATATTCATTGGGTAGACTGAGCTGAAGCTCCAAAACTTTGTCCACCTGATGCAAAGGGCCAACTCGCTGAAAAAAATCCCTGATCCTGGGAAAGATTGAGGACAGGAGGAAAAGGTGTGACAGAGGGTGAGATGGTGGAATGGCATTATCTACTCAATAGACATGAGTTTGAGCAAACTCAGGAAGATAGTGAAGAACAGGGAAGCCTGATGTGCTGCAGTCACTGGGATCACAGAGAGTCAGACATGACCTAGGGGCTAAACCACAATGACAGAGGTAGGCAGTTGGGGTGAGTGAAAGTAGTAAAAAGATAGAAACTTCCAGCTATAAAATAAATAATTCAAATAAGTCATGGGGTATACAGCATGGTGACTATATTTAATAGTGTTTGTTGCATATTTGAAAGTTGCTAAGTGACTACATCTTAAAGTTCTCATAAGAAAAAAACTTCCAAACTATATGTGATGATGGATGCTAACTGAATTTTTATGATAATTTTGCAATGTATATAAATATCAATTTTGTCATACACTTGAATGTATGATGTAACATATAATGTTACATGTCAATTATATCTCAATTTTAAAAACCTACAAGTGAAATTTAGTGTTTGTGATCATCAAATACCTTTGTCTAGTTTACTAGATTTTGCGTCCTTTCATTACATTGTTCTTATTTCATCAGATTTTAAAATTGTATATATGTAAGTGAATGAATCACAAAGAGAAAAACAAATATCATATTAACACATATATATGGAATCCAAAAAAATGGTGCAGATGAACCTACTTTCAGGACAGAATTGAGACATAGACATAGAGAACAGACATGTAGAAACAGTGGGAAGAAGGGAAGGGTGGGACGAATTGGAAGAGTAGCTTTGACAAATATGTATACTGCTGCTAAGTCACTTCAGTCGTGTCTGACTCTGTGTGACCCCATAGAGGCAACCCACCAGGCTCCACCATCCCTGGGATTCTCCAGGCAAGAACACTGGAGTGGGTTGCCATTTCCTTCTCCAATGCATGAAAGGGAAAAGTGAAAGTGAAGTCACTCAGTCGTGTCTGACTCTTTGCGACCCCATGGACTGCAGCCTATCAGGCTCCTCTGCCCATGGGATTTTCCAGGCAAGAATACTGGAGTGGAGTGCCATTGCCCTCTCCAAATATATGTACTGCTGCTGCTGCTGCTGCTAAGTCGCTTCAGTTGTGTCCGACTCTGTGCAACCCCAGACACAGCAGCCCACCAGGCTCCCCCGTCCCTGGGATTCTCCAGGCAAGAACACTGGAGTGGGTTGCCATTTCCTTCTCCAATGCATGAAAGGGAAAAGTGAACGTGAAGTCGCTCACTTGTGTCCAACTCTTTGCGACCCCGTGGACTACAGCCCACCAGGCTCCTCTGTCCATGGGATTTTCTAGGCAAGAATACTGGAGTAGGGTGCCATTGTCCTCTCCAAATATATGTACTATCTTATATAAAATAGCTAGTGGGAAGCTGCTTTTAGCACAGGGATCTCATCTGAGTGCTCTGTGATGACTCAGAGGACTGGGATGAGGAAGGTGGGAGGAAAGCTCAAGAGGGAGGGGAAATATTTGAACATATAGCTGAGTCACTTTGTTGTACAGCAGAAACTATCACAACATTGTAAAGCAATTACACACCAATAATAAAAATGTTTTAAAAACACTATATGTTCACCTGTGTAATACATGCATATTCAAAATTTTAAGCAAAATGTTATCACTAAAGAGATTTTTATAATTCTATAGAAGCTATATGTGTGATATAGCACATATATAAGCTATATGTGTGAAAGTGAAAATGTTAGTCGCTCAGTCCTGTTTGACTCTTTGAGACCCCATGGACTATAGCCTGCCGGGCTCCTCTGCCCATGGAATTCTCCAGGCAAGAATACTGGAGTGGGTAGTCATTCCATTCTCCAGGGGATCTTCCAGACCCTGGGATCAAACCCGGGTCTTCTGCATTGCAGCCAGTTGCTTTACCACTGAGACACCAGAGAAGCCTGTACACATGTAGAAGCAATATGTGTAACAATATATTAATTCAATGTTAATGAGAAAATTTAATCACATATACTGTTGGTATAAGTTAAAGAATAACTGAAAAGGAAAAGGTCTTCCTTCTTTTATTTCTCCACATGTAAATATTTCTTCTAACTTTATTTTATGTAAAATTAAACATCTTTAATTCCTGATACAAAAGACCAGCGAGTATCATATTTCTTTTGATACTAGTAATAAATTGAAAAATATCATTAAGCTTAAAATTTTCTAAGTTTCTGTGAGTGCTATTGTGGCAGAGTTTTTTTGTGCAATTTTACAAAAGCAGATAATCCATCTTGTTAGCTCTTTAACCATATTGTGAAAGTATAATTGTATTCTGTGCATTCTTGGTTGACATTAAAATGATCTGTTAGCTGTGCCTAGCAAAATGTCATCCTTTCTGCATTATGTATGTAGATTACCTCACTCAACAACTTCAGATCAACAGCGTGTTCCTATTCACCCATCTGTAAGAATGAAAACTAGAGGTAGGTTTACTAATTTGGTAACATATCTTCTCTACATATCTTAAAAATGTGAATAAAATAGGCATTTTACAAAAGACTATTTTAAAGGCATGTTAAAGTCTGGGTAACCATACAAATACAAGTAAGTCAGGATTATTCAGTAGTAGAGCATATTAATGGAGAAGGCAATGGCACCCGACTCCAGTACTCTTGCCTGGAAAATCCCATGTACAGAGGAGCCTGGTAGGCTGCAGTCCACGGGGTCGCTGAGGGTCGGACATGACTAAGCGACTTCACTTTCACTTTTCCCTTTCATGCATTGGAGAAGGAAATGGCAATCCACTCCAGTGTTCTTGCCTGGAGAATCCCAGGGACGGGGGAGCCTGGTGGGCTGCCATCTATGGTGTCCCACAGAGTCGGACATGACTGCAGTGACTTAGCAGTAGCAGCAGAGCATATTAAAGGGAATTATGACTGTCCACATACTAAATACTTAAGATTATTTGATGTGTTAACTTGCCTCTATTTTCTGAAGACTTACATTTTTATAAATTTTTTTCAAATTATTTCTACTTCAAAAATTTATATGAATTCCTTATTTCATTAGAACCTTTTAATTATATCCTCTTTTGAGTTTACTCACAAGACTGCTATAATGTGGCCTTCTTCCAGTTTAAATATATTTCCTTGAATTGACTATTCATGCTTTGATTCTCTTAACGTGTCATATTCATCCACAACATTTTATGTGCTTCATTCTGACTGGCATTTTTTCCTTCATTCCTTCCATTTATTTATAATATTTTTATTTCCAAATGCAAAATTTAAATATTCTATTAGATTTTTCAGCTTACTTTATTCAAGGATCCTTCCATCTGCTTTCTTCCAAGAATTTATATCCAAGTTATTGCTATTAAAAATACTGTATATTAAAAGGATACCATAAATAAAAAGGAAAGACACATGACAAACATGACAATCATGTTCATTATTATTAATTTAAAAATTCCTACAAGCAGCAAAGACATATTGTGCAGCACAGGGAAATATAGTCATTATTCTGTAATAATTTTAAAAGGAGTATAATCTATAAAAATATTGAATAATTATTGTATACTTGCAACTAATATAAAACTATAAATCAAACATGTTTCAATAAAGAAACTATATAAAGCTGTTTTGTCAGAAAATTTGAAGTAGTGATTAAAAATACCTTTAAATCTCCTTCCCAAAAAGAACATTTCCCAACATGGGGAAATATACACATATTGTTTCATGGGTAATTAAGTCTATGAAACTATGTATCAGTTCAGTTCAGTTCAGTTGCTCAGTGGTGTCCTACTCTTTGCCACCCCATGAATCGCAGCACGCCAGGCCTCCCTGTCCATCACCAACTCCTGGAGTTCACCCAGACTCACGTCCATCATGTCAGTGATGCCATCCAGCCATCTCATCCTCTGTCGTCCCCTTCTCCCACCTTCCCCCAGTCCCTCCCAGCATCAGAATCTTTTCCAATGAGTCAACTCTTCGCATGAGGTGGCCAAAGTACTGGAGTTTCAGCTTTAGCATCAGTCCTTCCAAAGAACATCCAGGGCTGATCTCCTTTAGAATGGACTGGTTGGATCTCCTTGCAGTCCAAGGGACTCTCAAGAGTCTTCTCCAACACCACAGTTCAAAAAGCATCAATTCTTCGGTACTCAGCCTTCTTCACAGTCCAACTCTCACATCCATACATGACCACCTCTAAAACCATAGCCTTGACTAGACGGACCTTTGTTGGCAATGTGATGTCTCTGCTTTTCAATATGCTATCTAGGTTGGTCATAACTTTCCTTCCAAGGAATAAGTGTCTTTTAATTTCATGGCTGCAGTCACCATCTGCAGTGATTTTGGAGCCCCCAAAAATAAAGTCTTGCCCACAGTAGTAGATATAATACTTTTATCTGTGGCTTTCTCTCTCACCAACCTTCCCTAGGCCATCTATGTTATAGCCATAATTAATTATTTGAGAGGATCAGTAAATTGCATGTCCCACCCTTTTCCCCCACTGATTTTGAATGAAGACATACAGGATAGTCAAGTGGAGGGTTTTGTTTGATTGTTTGTTTGTTTGTTTGTTTGTTTTTTTAAATGTCAGCTCTATTACAGATAAGCTAATAAAGAACAAGGTCTAGATCTGTAATCCAAAAAAGCTTCAGACACTCTCAGCTGACCGCTCACTCCCACAAAACTTGGCCTCAGCACAGCCCACCAAAGGGGAATGCTGGGTCTGCCAAGCAGGCATGTTCACAAAAGATGGTTACACTAGTTCTGGGGCAGAAAGGGAACAAAAGAGTGAATCCTCAGTAATTGAGACTTTTTAATAGATTAGTCCCATTCAGTCAAGGCCTATGAGCCAATGAATGTAAGAGTATTCTACTAACATTATTATGTATATATACACACACACTATAGGCCTACAAAGGAAATACATCCACGATTTAACAATGATTATCTCTGGGTAGTGAAATTATTGGTGATTTTTTTCTTTTCTACTTAATAATCTTCTGTATTTTTCAGATTTTCTAAAATAAACTTTAAAATTTATAAAAAGTAAAGACTTCCTACAAGAAAATAATAATGCCTAACAGCTAAACATTAAAGAAGATGCTCTAGTAATTTACATAATCAGAATTTTTAAATAAGTATAATTTTTTCATCATAAAATACAAAAGAATACTTTAATTTGATAGTCATTAATTTTCAACAAAAGATTCTTGTATTTTTTCAGTTATAAGAAATAGCATATAAAAATGGACACTTTGATATATTGTTGGTGCCAAAATAGAAACTAGAAAGCAATTTCCCATTAAATAGCACCTTTAAGCACATTCATATTTCTGTCATGGCAATGCTACAAATGTGACTTTTTCCTAGAAAAATAATGAAAATAATTAAAAAGTTTACATATACAAAAGTTTAATATAGCCTTATTTATGATGCCAAAATTTAAAGCAGTGTAATAAGAGGGGCTTCCCAGGTGGCACAATGATAAGGAACTGCCTGTCAATGCAGGAAACACAGGAGACCAGGATTGGATCCCTGTGTAGAGATTCCCTGGAAAAGGAGATAGCAACTCAATTCAGTATTCTTGCCTGAAAATTCCATGGACAGAGGGGTCTGGCAGACTATAGTCTATAGGGTCATAAACGGTCACTACTGAGCACACATATATTATAGGTAAATAATTAATATGAAGTCGGGAACATTGACTTCTAAGGGATGCTGGTTGATTTTAATAACTTCTAAGCTATTAAAATTATCCTAAATGGTGAAAAGTGTAACTATGTAATCCAACTTAACTGGTGTGGTTGGTATCAAATAACTTTTTCAATTGCTCCAAGTTATTACACTCATATTACTTAGAATTCCCTAAATCTGTGTTCAGAATACATTCACTGATAATGGCTTGCTCTCATTTCCTTTGGTCTGCTATTAGAATCCAGGATGTCCTTCTTTATCCCAGCTTCCTTGGTTTGTCATTGATTCTGTATTATTTTAGTCACTCCTCCTCTACTATCCGCTTTCAGATCTGCATTATCTTTCCTTTAAATCTGTTTTTTCCTCTTTGCTATTCTACCTGTCTCCAGACTTATTCAATTAAAATTCACACTTCATTTTCTGCCTGGGGGATCTATGTGTAATGTAAATCAGATTGTGTCACTTTCCTTAAAGTCTGATTTCAGGATAAAATCCAAGTTCCTTGACCTTCTGTGGCATATCTCATCTGTCATCTTCCATCTCTGTTGAAGCTTCATTAACACTCAGTCCCTTTAGCTACCTCCATACTGTGCTATTGCTAACTTTGTTTATATTCTGCCTTCTGCCTTGAAGATATTCTTGTCAGTTTCTTACCTGATAATTTCTTCTTTTCAACCTTTGTGATATAAAATATGAAGTACAATATTCATATTTTATGAAAAGAGTACATCAAGGCTGTATATTGTCACCCTGCTTATTTAACTTATATTCAGAGTACATCATGTGAAATGCCAGGCTGGATGAAGTTCAAGCTAAATCAAGATTGCTGGGAGAAATAACAGTAACCTCAGATATGCAGATAACACAACCCTAATAATAGAAAGCAAAGAGAACTAAAGAGCCTCCTACTGACGTTGAAAGAGGAGAGTGAAAAAGCTGGCTTAAAACTCAACATTCAAAAAACTAAGATCCAGTGATGGGCATCCAGACTTTATTTTCCTGGGCTTCAAAATCACTGCAGAGAGAAACTTCAGCCATGAAATTAAAAGACACTTGCTCCTCGGAAGAAAAGTTATGACCAACCTAGACAGCATGTTAAAAAGCTGAGACATCACTTTGCTGACAAAGGTCCATCTAGTCAAAGCTATGGTTTTTCTAGCAGTCATTTATGGATTGACTGAGCGCTGAAGAAATGATGCTTTCAAACTGTGATGCTGGAGAAGACTCTTGGAGAAGTCCCTTGGACGGCAAGGAGATCAAATCAGTCAATCCTAAAGGAAATCAACCCTAAATATTCATTGGAAGGGCTGATGCTGAAGCTGAAGCTCCAATAGGCCACCTGATAGAAAGAGCTGACTCATTGAAAAAGACTCTGATGCTAGGAAAGATTGAGGGCAAGAGGAGAAGGGAGCGACAGAGCTGAGATGGTTGGATGGCGTCATTGACTCAATGGACATGAGTTTGAACAAACTCCAGGAAATAGTGAAGGACAGGGAAGCCTGGCCTGCTGCAGTCCATGGGATCACAAAGTCAGATACAACTGAATGACTGATCAACAACAATGAGGTGCAATAGAAGCTGTAATAATTCATTATAAATATAAAGGATCTTATTAAAACAATTTTATATTTTATTCCAAAACATATTTCTTTTATTGTTGTTGTTGTTTTGTAATTCTAAATTAAGCTAAAAAATGAGCATTTAGAAATGTCAACCTGGCCTCATTTGGATCCTTTTTTGCCATATTCTTGCTAATTTTATATATATATATATATATATATATATATATATATATATATATATATAAATTGCTGTTGAGGTTCACTTTTTTCTGACTCTCAATGATCTCATGGACCCTATCTCGCCAAGCTCCTCTGGTTGATTTCCTCTAGGACTGATTGATTTTATCTCCTTTCAGTCCAAGGGACTCTCAGGAGTCTCTTCCAGCACCACAAATTGAAAACATCATTTCTGTGGCACTCAACCTTCTTTGGGCTTCCCAGGTGGCCACTAGTGGTAAAGAACCTGCCTGCCATGCTGAAGGGAAGAGATGCAGTTTAGATCACTGTGTTGGGAAGATTCCCTGGAGGAGGGCATGCAACCCACTCCAGTATTCTTGCCTGGAGAATCCTATGGACAGTGGAGCCTGGAAGGTTGCAGTCAATAGTGGTCAATAATCACAAGGAGTCAGACATAACTGAAGCAACTTAGCACACATTCAGTCTTCTTTATGGTCCAACTCTCACATCTTTGCACAACTACTGGAAAAACTATAGCTTTGACTATGT
Source organism: Bubalus bubalis (assembly GCF_019923935.1). NCBI lineage: Eukaryota > Metazoa > Chordata > Mammalia > Artiodactyla > Bovidae > Bubalus > Bubalus bubalis. Next base: position 49,057,328 of record NC_059173.1, read on the forward strand.
GTATCTTTGATGGAAAAGTGATGCCTCTGCTTTTTAACAAGCTGTCTAGGTTTTTTCATAGCTTTCTTTCAAATGAGCAAGTGTCTTATAAATTCATGGCTGTAGTCTCAATCTCCTATGATTTTGGAGCTCAAGAAAATAGTGTCTGTCACTTCTTCCACTCATTTCCCTTCAATTTGCCATGAAGTGATATGACCAGGTGCCATGATCTTAGTTTTTTGAATGTTTAGTTTTAAGGCAGCCTTTTCACTCTCCTCTTTCATCCCCATCAAGAGGCTCTTTAGTTCCTCTTCACTTTCTGCCATTAGAGCAGCATTATTTGCATATCTGAGGTTATTGATATTTTTCCCAGAAATCTTGATTTCAGCTTCTTATTCATCCAGCTCAGCCTTTTGCTCATATACTCTGCATGAATGTGAGAAAGTGAAAGTCATGCACAGTCATGTCCAACTCTTTGCCACCCCATGGACTCTAGCCTGTCCAGCTCCTCGGTTCATGGAATTCTCCAGGCAAAAGTACTCGAGTGGGTTGCCACTTCTTTCTCCAGGGGATCTTCCCAACCCAAGGATCCAATTTGGGCCTCCTGCATTGCAGGCAGATTCTTTACCAACTGAGACACTAGGGAAGCCCCTACTGGCTCTGCATAGATGTTAAGTAAGCAGCATGCCAATATATTACTTCAGTTCAGTTGAGTTGCTCAGTCATGTCTGACTCTTTGTGACCCCATGGACTGCAGCATGCCAGCCTTCCCTGTCCATCACCAACTCCCAGAGTTTACTTAAACTCATGTCCATTGAGTTGGTGATGCCATCCAACCACCTCATCCTCTGTCATCCCCTTCTCCTTCCTACTTTAGTCAATCTTTCCCAGCATCAGGTTCTTTTCTAATGAGTCAGTTTTCATCAGGTGACCAAAGTATTGGAGTTTCAGCTTTAATATCTGTCCTTCCAACAAATGTTCAGGACTGATTTCCTTTAGGGTTGACTGGTTTGATCTTAAAATCCAAGGGACTCCTAAATGTCTTCTCCAACACCACAGTTCAAAAGCATCAATTCTTTGGTGCTCAGGTTTCTTATAGTCCAACTCTCACACCCACACATGACTACTGGAAAAACCATAGCTTTAACTAGATGGACCTTTGTTGGCAAAGTAACTTCTCTGCTTTTTAATATCCTGTCTAGGTTGGTCATAGCGTTTATTCCAGGGAGCAAGCATGTTTTAAAATTTCTTGGATACGGTCACCATCTGCAGTGATTTTGGAACTCCAAAATATAAAGTTTGTCACTGTTTCCATTGTTTCTCCATCTATTTGCCATGAAGTGATGGGACCAGATGCCATGATCTTATTTTTCTGAATGTTGAGTTTTAAGCCAACTTTTTCACTCTTCTCTTTCATTTTCATCAAGGGGCTCTTTAGTTCTTCCATTTCTGCCAAAAGGGTGGTGTCATCCTTGCCATAATGGTAGCCAATGTATAGCCTTGTACTACTTTCCTAATTTTGAACTAGTCTGTTCTATGTCTGGTTCTAAATGCTGCTCCTCAGGAGAGAGGTGAGGCGGTGTGGTATACCCATCTCTTTAAGACTTTTCCACAGTTTGCTGTGATCCACAGTCAAAGGTTTTAGCATAATTAACAAAGCAGAAATTTTTTCTGGACCCCCTTGCTTTCTCTATAATCCAATGAATACTGGCAATTTGACCTTTAGTTCCTCTGCCTTTTCTAAGTTCAGCATGTACATCTGGATGCTCTTGGTTCACATACTGCTGAGGCCTCGCTTAAAGGATTTTGAACATTACCTTGCTAACATGTGAAAGGAGCACAACTGTATGGTAGTTTGAATATTCTTTGATATTGCCTTTATTTGAGATTTGAATGATTTTCTAGTCCTGTGGCTACTGCTGAGTTTTCCAAATTTGCTGACATATTGAATGCAACACTTTAACACCATCATCTTTTAGAATTTTGAATAGCTCAGCTGGAATGCCATCACTTCCAATAGCTTCCATAGTTCATAGAAATGCTTCCTAAGATGTATAGATAGATAGATAGATGTATAGATATGTCATTAAATAACAACAGGCCACTTCTCCTTTTGAGTGGTCAATCTTCTGTCAACTGACATACCTGGATCAAAGTTCAACAAACTATAGCCAAGAGTCAGCTGTTTTTTTTTTGTTTTTGTTTTTTTTTGATAAAGCTTTGTTAGGACACAGCCACACTTAATCTTTTTTACTTAAGGTTTTTGGCTACTTCCTCCCTTCAGAGCTAGTACTGTTGGGTAATTGCAACAGAGCTTTGATGACCCTCAAAGGCCCAAAATATTCACTGTTTCTTCACAAAATTTTTTGCTGATCCCTAATCAAACCCATGCATTTTGTTTAATTGTGACTCTACCTTAAGAAGAATACTGTTAGTTGTTTCACTCATTCTCTGTACCTATCCACAACCTCTATACTTGGTCAGTTTCCTTTATTAATATATAAACAGTTTAGAGATTTTCAGGGGAGTGAAATGGTTATCTTTAGCTGTTTTCTTTATTCGTGTTTAGCTTTTATTTCTATAATTCATATATATTCCACAGGAAACAACAGGCTTGTTAATTACTGAGTGTAAGGACAGACAAGTCAGTGATTTAAGACTAAACAAGTGAGATTTACACATTGCCAAATACACTCAGCATTATTATGTCATTCATGAGAGCTGTCAGTTCTTCTTATGGACCTAAATTAACCGTCTAATCTTACTATTAAATCTTTAGTACTTTAGGAAGGTAATATATTAATTTTGAGTTAGATAACCCTTTGAAATAGTTTTACATTCTATATCCAGTTATCTAACTGATGAAATTTAATATGATGTTATGAGAAAATATATGTTTGTGTTTTAAATGTTTATCATATTTTATGAAAGGGGAAGAGAAAACTCTGCCAGTTCCAAAATAAAAGCCAGAGATACATACTTCTACAACACAAAAAGGATCAGTTATTTTCAATTCAGTCTTTAATTGAGCCTTTAAAAAAAAATATATATATATATATATATATATATATAGTAGATTTATAAAGCTTCTAACTGCAGGATCTAGGCTATCATTTATTTATTTTGTCTTACCGATTGGAAATATCTTCCATGATAACAGAATGTGTCCTATTTACCAAGAAGCTAAGCAGCACACAATAGGCACTCAGAACAGCATCTGTTAAATAAATGGGTTGAAGTTACCTCACTAGATACTTTCTGCAACAGTGTAAGTTAGGCGCAACAGTGTAAGTTAGGCACAACACTGTGAGTTAAATGTTGCTGTTCTCAAGTTTTAAAGGAGGTAAGTGAGAGGCAGAAAAATTATCTGGCTTAACCTAAGTCACACAGTTTTTATAAAGAGCCAAGATAAAAACAAAACAAACAAACAAAAACTATGTTTTCTGCCTTCCAAATGTGTCTTTTTTTTGGATTATACAATATATTTATTGCTTATACAATATTTCCTGTACTTTGAAGAGTAAAGAAACTGGAATTGGTTACCTCAGGGAGCTAATTTATGAAGATTTAAGAAGAAATAATTTTTAATGTATTTAAAAAACTTTTTATTATCTGTATAAACCCAAGACACAAAAAATAAAATGCCTTTAATTTGAAGTGGGGATAATTCAGGTAATGACAAGAAACTTTTTCTTGATCTTTCATTATCTTCTTGACTTGGACTCAGCAGAGATATTCATCTGCTTACTTCTGCATTTTAATTATCACCACCTGCTAACTGTATTAACTACCAGAAAAACAGAATGGGTAACAAAGTGCTGGAATGTAGTTTCTCCACCCACAGAGAAGCATTGCAGACTTAGCAAAAGATGGTTCAGTAGTTCTTTGTGACATAGAGAATAAGGAAGAATGCAAAAACTTTCTAAAATCATCACATTTAAAATGCTTTGAACATAGGTATCATATCTATGATTCATTAATTTTGATATTTTACATACATTTTATTTTTAAGGCTGAAGTATCACTTAATATTCATGAGTGCTAACGTATATTTTACATGGAAGTAGTTTTCCCCATACTTTCCACAAATAGATATTTGATTATTTTACTAAACTCACAGTTAACAAAGATAGTGATAAGAGAAAACGTTGGGCTAAAAATGTCTCCTTTTCACTTTTCTTAATCAAAATGGATGAACATGAAATGATTTGATTTATTTAGCTTGAAAAAAAATGGGACCATTATGCTCAGTTTTATCACAATAATTTTAAAAAATAACTAAATATAAAGGATCATGTTCTAACATAATCAGATATAAAAAGCCAATATCAAAAGAAACTATATATTTAAAATTTTGATCATAAAATAGTAACTAGATCTCAGTCAATTTTTAGCTGATTTACATACAGCAAATCATTATTAACAGATACTTTCAATGTTATGTAAATTCTTCTAGAGAATGAAAATAGGAAAACTTTCATATTAATTTTAGGAGTTAATCTAATTTTGATACAAAAATCATGTCAGAAATAACAGAAAAATGAAACTATAGAACAAGCTCAATATGAATATACAAAGGAAATATTAAGTTATTAGCAAAGACAATCTAGCAGTGTAAGGGAAACGCATCATTACTACAGAATGAAAGCAGGATTCCAAATTAGAAAATGTGTTAATATAATTTATAAGTAGAGAATATAATGAATGGGATCTATTAATTAATGCTAAGAGGGAATTAGACAAAATTTTCCCACTAAAGAAATGCCTAAGGAAGCTGGCAGTAAAAGAAACACCCTAATCTAGTATGGAAAAACAAGGCTTCACCCGTGGCTCAGCTGGTAAAGAATCCTCCTGCAATGCGGGAGACCTGGGTTCGATCCCTGGATTGGGAAGATCCCCTGGAGAAGGGAAAGGCTACCCACTCCAGTATTCTGGCCTGGAGAATTCCATGGACTCTATGGTCCATGGGGTTGCAAAGAGTCGGACACTACTGAGCGACTCTCACTTCACTTTCTTAGGCTTCCCTTGTAGCTCTATGGAGAATCTATCAAAAGCCTATAATAAACAACACAATGATGAAGTTTTAGACATATCCTCACTAAAAGATTTCCACTCTGTTTCACTTAACGTCGTGCTAGAAGTCCTAGATGACATAGGGAAAAAAGAATAAGATGATGACATTTAGAAAGTAAAAACTAATACAGTCAAAATTATCAATATCGTCTCCAGTTTTTGAAAAGAAAAGCCACCTCACAGTGTTTAATCACAGTGAGCTCTCAGATGTCATTATCTCCAACTACTTGGTTAATTTCAACCAAGTTAGTTCTCTCTATATAGCCATCAGAGCTATGAATTAAGGAGGGTCAAGAAATGGGGACCCACTCCAGTACTCTTGCCTAGAAAATTCCATGGATGGAGGAGCCTGGTGGGCTACAGTCCATGGGCTCACAAAGAGTCGGACATGACTGAGCGACTTCACGAAGAGCTCAGTAGAGTGGGAGAGAGCTGCCAAGTGTCAGAGTAGCCAATTAAAGAAATGTGCCAAAATGGAAGTAATCATCAAACCTTTAATCACTTACTATGATAGGCCAGGGACTTCCCAGGTCGCTCAGTGGCAGAGACTCCATTTGACAGTGCAGGAGACACAAGTTTGATCCCTTGGTCAGGAAAATCCCCTACAGAAGGAAATGGCAAACTAATCCAGTATTTTTACCTGGAAAATCTCATGGACAGAGGAGCCTGGCAGGCTATAGTCCATGGGGTGGTAAAAGAGTTGGACATGACTTAGTGATTAAAACAACATTATAGTATAAGTAAGAGGCTAAAATGGAAGACAGCATCAACTTGCTCCTTTTCCAGTTTCATCCTTGGAATGAAGTGGAGACAGGATCTGTATCAGCACAGATATGGTGGTCATATTAAAGCTGAGGGACTCTTGAATAAAAGGATCTTGTAATTTTAATAACCCAGGGGCTAGCAGAGACAACAGGGACAGGACTAGGAATGGAAAAGAACTAGGTACTGACTCAGAGTAATAAAAAGTGTTATTAAAATTTCCCTATAAAGATACTTCCAAATGGAGGTGTCTGGGCTGGGAATGCAGATACACAAAAGAGGCTGTTATCTAGATAGCCTTGACTGTAGCCTGACTGTAACCCCTTTCAGAGAGTGCAATGCATTGGCTATGTATCATGTCTGGTGAAGAGACAACTGTTATCCCCTATGAGGCCTGCCATGTAAAGATGAGTCGGAAAATCACACAAGGATTTTTGGCTAGGAGCTGGACTGCTCATTCTGGAGGTCCTCAAGACTGCTCTCAGTTTCAATAATTTCCTAGACTAACTTTTTTTTTTTTTTTTTGAGTATAATTGCTTTAAATGTTGTGTTTGTTTCTGCTATACAAGGAAGTGAATCAGCCATACGCATACACAGATCCCCTCCCTCTTGGGCCTCCCCCACCCCATCCCACCCATCTAGATCATCACAGAACACTGAGCTGAATTTCCTGTGCTTTATAACAAGTTCCCACTAGCTGTCTATTTTATACATGGTAGTGATGGTAGTGTGTGTGTGTGTGTGTGTATATATCCCAGTTTCCCAATTCATCCTTCTTTCCTTACCCTGCTGTATCCACATGTCCATTCTCTATGTCTGCATCTCTTATACCTGCCCTGGAAATAGATACATCTGTACCATTTTTTCTAAATTCCATGAATATGGATTAATATATGTTATTTGTTCTTCTCTTTCTGACTTACCTCACTCTGTATGACAGACTCTAGGTCCATCCACACCTCAACAAATGACCCAATTTCATTCATTTTTAAGTCTGAGTAATATTCCGTATTACTTTTTACCATATCTTTTTATCCATTTGTCTGTGGAAATTTAGGTTGTCATGTCCTGGCTATTGTAAATGGTGCTGCAATGAACACTGGGGTACACGTGTCCTTTTGAATTATGGTTTTCTCGGGGTATATGCCCAGTGGTGGGATTTCTGGGTCATATGGTAGTTTTATTTTTAGTTTGTTTAAGGAATCTCCATACTATTCTCCACAGTACCTGTATCAATTTACCTTCCCACCAATAGTGCAAGAGGCTTCCTTTTGCTCCACACCCTCTCCAGCTTTTATTGTTTATAGATTTTTTTGATGATGACCATTTTGACTGGTGTCAGGTGATATAATTCTTAAAACTGATGAAAGTGTTATATTCATGGTTATGACTTATTACAGTAAAGGGATACAGACATAAATCAACAAAGAAAAGAGGTATATACAGCAGGGTACAGGAGAGATCAGTTGCAAAGCTTCCAGTTGTCTTGTCCCAGTGGACTTGTGTAGACAGTGCTTATTTCTCTCAGCAATGATGTGTAACAATAACACGTGGAGTACTGCCAACCAAGGAATCTCACCAGAGTTTTGTGTTCAGAATGTGCACTGGGAGTCGGTCACATGACCAGTGCCCTCACGGCTGATCTTACTCTCTAGCTTCTCAGGGGTCATGATGATGTCATGTGTTCCAAGCTCCCACCACAGATCACATTGTTAGCGTAAATTACCTGGTACAGCCCCAAATCTCCAGGTAAGCAAAAACACTCCTAGTGGGTAGGACATTCCATGGGTTAAGAGGTTCCCTTCCAGGAACTGGGGGCAAAGGGCCAAACCTTTCTATGGTCAACGTTGACATTTTACACGAACTATTTTTCTTCCAGAATCATCTATTTCTTCTGTGTTTGGGGATCATTTCCATCAGCATACAAGTGCCATATAAGATATGCAATATTAAATTAAAAAGCAGCAAGAACAAGAATGTAAATTCTCTTTGATTCATGGTCCTTCTTCAGGTGCTATCTAATTTCTCAATTATGCTCCTGATGTAAAGTATACTGAACTCTCCAGTCAGGGTGTGTTTTATCATTAGCCATCTCCAGGACAGTTTCCTCAATTCTGACTCAATCTCTATACTACACTGACTCAACTGAAGTAAGCCACTGTCAGACAACAACTCCTTTGTGCTTCAGAGAACCTAGGCTCCTTTGATCCACAGTGGCATAGTTACTTGAACCAGGAATATCACTGAGGCTGTTGAAATATTTACAGATGAAAATAGATCTGTAAATAATCTATTATAAATAGATTTATAATCTATTATAAAAGATTATTTACAATAGTAACTGATTCTTTTTTTATTTCATATAAATTCTGTTTTCTAATTTATTCCATTCTTTGATACAGGCTTATTCCATTTGGGTTTGAAAGTATTTATCTTACAAATAGCTGTGTATGTAATTTTGCTTTTAATTAGTTTTTAATTTGTAGCTGTTTCTCAGTAGTTTTCATGACCAGCGAGATTTTCAGTCTTTCTTTCAATCATTTTTTTTTATAAATTTAGAAAGTTAACAGAGTTGATGATTAGTATAGTTCTCAATTAATTTTGAACAAATTTCCAAAACTAGAAAAAGAATCACAATACAAAAATGTAATAGCATATTATAGTACAGAAAGCTAATTTCCTGTTGCTGTTACAGATTCACTCATTTAAAATGTCAAGACAATCTTATTTCATAATTTTAACACAATAGTAGAGAGCTGTTGTAATAGAGCAAGTATTTATGATAATTAGGTTTTGCTGAATAATGTGGTTCTTCAAAGGTGATAGTTGTGGATATTGATTTTCCAAATGGACTGAATCATTGATTGAATGCAGTTTGAAGAGGAACCAAATTAGTCTCTTGAATTTACCTGGGGCTGCTACCAGTGGAATACATTATCTGAGGAATCCCATGGCTATGTTTAACAGGTCAAGGACTCCCCCTGTCTGTTGGTACACTTGTGGAATCATTTCTTAGTTAATAATGTTTACTTGTAAAACCATAGGTAACTCCAAGGAGTTGTTCAGTGATTGAATTTTTTTTTGCTAAAATAAATAAATTTAAGTATTGAATATAGAATGCAAAGCTTTCTCAACCCTACAACAAAATGAGGATGTAGGATGTTGATTACATTGTGCAAATATAAGCTATTATCAGGAGATAAGTAGAAATATTTCTTCTGAGACAACTGACATAATAGTGAAATAAATAAATATTCCTCAATGGAAAACACCTTCATATGAAAAGCTATAAATTATTCTTTAATTCCTGTTGAGCAAGAAATACCTCACCCATTGGGATTATTATAAATGCCAACTAATTAGTAAGCTGTCACATTTCTAAGATTCTAAGCAAATTTATTTTTTCATATTTTAGTCTTTCTGAAATTGGAATATCAAACATTTTGTGTGCATATTTATTATAGAATGTTTCAATTTCATTTTACTAATTGATGATATTGATGATATGAAATTGATGATAAACTTTACAATCAATAGGAAAAATTAAATTCCATGGAAATATTGTTTATTTTTAAATATTTTTGAACTATTTATGGGCTTCCTGGATGGCTCAGTGGTAAAGAATCCACCTGCAAGAGACACAGAAGATGGGTTGGGAAGATTCCTGGAGAAGAGCATGGCATCCCATTGAGTGTCCTTGCCTGGAAAATTCCATCGAGAGCAGCCTGACAGTCCATAGGGTCACAAATAGACACAACTGAAGTGGCTGAGAACACACACACACACACACACACACACACACGAACCGTTTAAAACATAAAAAAAAAAAAGATCAAGGAATAGGAAATGCCCAGTACTAGTATTTTATTTTCATCTAACAAAAAACAAACGATAAATTTTAATGTTTTCCTACATATATCCATCTGACCTATTTCAAATTCCTTTTCTCCATCTATTAGGAGTAGCACACGAGAAAATAAATTTGAAAAATTCTGAAATTTGACAGGTACCAGTCATGTGATAAAGAATCCATCTCCAATGCAGGTGAGCATGGTTCATGCCTAGGTTGGGAAGAGCCCCTGGAGAAGGGCATGGTGACCCAGTGCAGTATTCTTGCCTGGAGAATCCCAATGGACAAATGAGCCTGGTGGGCGGCAGTCCATGGGGTCACAAATAGTCGGACACAACTGAGTACTCAGCACAACACATTCATGTGCATGGTTTATACTACTATTAATAAAATTTTATACTATAGGTATAGTATATACATTGAATATTGCATTCCTTTATTCTAACATGAAGTGAAGTGAAGTCGCTCAGTTGTGTCCGACTCTTTGTGACCCTGTGGACTGTAGCCTGCCGGGCTTCTCCATCCATAGGATTTTCCAAGCAAGGGTACTGGAGTGGGTTGCCATTTCCTTCTTCCATGATCTTCCCAATCCAGGGATCGAACCCAGGTCTCCCACATTGTAGGCAGACACTTTACCATCTGAGCCACTAGGAAAGTCACCATTCTAACATATTTTATATATTTAATATCTGTAAAATCACAGTCAATGACATCTTAAAATAGAAAATGGCAGTATTTTGTTCTCTTTTATTATGGTAAATAATGTTATTTTTATCTTCACCATGTTGAATATCATTTATTTCTACTAGTTTTATTGATGTTTATGAGACATTATTCATTCATTTTAATCAATCTCATTTCTCTCTGGTAAAGGTTATGTTTTATTTTACTTTATAATATATATGGTGAAGTTTCAATTATTACATGTCTACAAAAGTTTAATATTTATTTACACTTCTTAGTACAGTAGGCATACACACACACACATATATGCATATATATATATATGGACATAGGTTTTTCAGTTTTGAATAATTTTAACATATTGACTAATCAAATATTTCTTTGCCAATTCATTCATTTTAGCATTTTGTAACTGCTGTATGCTCTGACAAGTCATTTTATCATCTCTTTTACTTATTCATTTCTCAGTGAAGTCTTTTGGAATCTATATTCCATTTCAAAATCTTTGTCACTATCCAGTGAAGTTATTATGCCCTCAACTGAGTCTTTTTTTATTTCAATATTTATTACTTATTTCCAGCATGTACAATTGAATGTTTTCCCTGTAATTGGTTAAGCAAGATCATTTATTTTCTGTTGTATATATCCTGATATATAATTACATACTCATTTTTGTTATTTCATCTTTTCTTAATATTTTAATTTCACACTTTTTATTATTTTTAGTGGCTACCATAAATGTTACATAATTTTGATATACTACAATGGTATAAATACTTACTTTGTTGCATTCTTGAAAATACTAGAACTTTAGATGGCCTATTGTATTATTGCTATTATGCATTTTGATTCTACATACTACATGATAACTAACATGAAGTATAATGTAATGTATACGCAACATGATGGCCTGTGTTGGGCCTTTTTAATTGCTTTTTTCCTGCCTGTATTTCTATGCTGCTTTTTACATATTATACCCTATACTACATAAAGTACCCCAATTGGGTTTCAAACAGAAATTTTTATTGCAAATGTGGAGTAGTAAATTCTTTGTTTATTTATTTTATTATATAATTGTATCACTTTTTAAAAATCTGGAATAGAATTCTACATTGACAATGATTATCTTCTAATATCATGACATTCCATTGTCTTCTGACTTCCATTGTTTTATGATATTGGCTGTCAGTTTTAGAAAGAAATATTTCTCTTCCTCTGGTTGCTATTAATGCTTTTTATTCATATTTGGTTTGTATCAATTTATCTCTAACAAGCTTAGTTGCGCTTCCTTATGTGTCTTTTCCCATTTTATTATGTAGAGTGTCTTTTGACATTGACTGATGACTTACAACAATTTTGGGAATTTCTCAATTAATAACACATACTGTATTGTTTCTTTATTATTCCTATCCTCTCTATCTGGAACTTCATTAGCATGCATGTAAACATTTTCCTTGTGTGCTATGAGAAGAAACAGCTCCATCGTGGCTTTCTGGAAATTTTGCTTGTTTCATACCAGATACAGAAGGGAGGCTCAACCATAGTTTTGGCAGGTGATCTTGGCAGAACGCCATGTGATCCTCTCCTGGAATATAAAATGATAGAAAGTCTTGTGAGGAGCTGTCACAAGGCCATTTATCAACTGCCTTATTAATTTTCAGATGGCTCCCTATCTTGCAGAAAGCTGTCTGCTGCTAATCATCTGCCTTCATGGTTCCAGTGAGGCATAGGATTTTTACATTTTATACCTATTTAAATATAAAGCTGTAGATTATAAAGCGTCTTACCTGAAGCTTAGAAAGTATTCTCTATTACAAGGCAATCAATTGTTTGTGCCATCTGTCATCTTCCTTATTCATTTTAGAGTCATTTAGTGGAACAAGGGGGCTTCCCTGATAGCTCAGTTGGTGAAGAATCCACCTGCAATGCAGGAGACCCCAGTTCGATTCCTGGGTCAGGAAGATCCCCTGGGGAAGGGATAGGCTACCCTCTCCAGTATTCTTGGGCTTCCTTTATGGCTCAGCTGGTAAAAAATCTGCCTGCAATGTGGGAGACCTGGGTTCAATCTCTGGGTTGGGAAAATCCCCTGGAGAAGGGAAAGGCTACCCACTCCAGTATTCTGGCCTGCAGAATTTATTCTATACAGTCTATAGAAGTCTATACAGTCTATAGTCTATAATTCTATACAGTCCATGGGGTCATACAGAGTTGGACATAAGAAGCTGATAACATGCCGATCTTGTATATGTTATATTTTTAAGTAGTTAATTGTATAAATACGTACAGGCTCATTGTTTCCTTAGTGGTTGAATATATGGAATTGTATCAAATCAGCATAACAGCCAAGTAGTCACTGTTGCTTAGATATTGCTTCACTGTTTGGCATCTCCTTGGTCATTTATGCTCTGTTCTATTTTTTTTTTTTTTTTTTTTTTTGTGCTTGCAGACTTTTATTTATTTATTTATTTATTTTGGATTTTAACTTATTTATTTATTTTTAAATTTTATTTTATTTTTAAACTTTACAATATTGTATTAGTTTTGCCAAATATCAAAATGAATCTGCCACAGGTATACCTGTGTTTTTAATTACTTTTGCTACTCTGCTTTCTTGTTTAATTTTCCTATATTGTACCATATGGAATCTACTGTTAAACTCATGTATCAAAATCTTAATTTTAGTTAATGTATTTATTTTCATTTCTAGAATGAACTTGATTCTTTTTCCAGTCTAATTCTTGATTGATGTTATCCATTCCATTATCTTTATCCATCTTTTCTCTATTTTCTTGGACATATTAATTACAGTTATTTTAAACTACTTTTAACTTTAACATATGGAGTATCCATGGTCTGCTTCTACTGTCAGTTTTGCTCTAAGCATTCAAACATATTTTTTGTATCACCTAATGATACAGATTGCAATATCAGATACACACATAAAATGTAAGTGACCTTATCATATTTATAGGAAGACCCTATTCTCTGATAAGTGTGTGTTTATGATTCTAAAACTTATGCATATGACTTGAAATTTTTTTCTCTTATTATTTATTTATGTTTAGTAGATTGTTTACTTGACTTCATTAGATTCCCCTCATATCCAATTAAGACACTGACCATATAATAATGATTTATGATTTTTACTCCTCAGCAATATTAGATAATTTGTCACTTTAGTTATATAGCCAGTTATAAGTCTAACTTCTTTCCTGTCTACCATACCACGTCCTGTGTCTTTTTCTTCCCACTTTACAAAGTCATAATTCCTAGACATCCAGTTGTTGAACAGATGATTCCTTTTGCTTTCTTTGTGAGAAGAAAGACTTAACCTCACAGCAGTTATTGTTTTTCAGAGATGAGCCATATGCCACAACAAACCCACCACTACCCCACTACTGCCAGATTAGAGTTTACTTCCACTCCTCAGTTTGATTTTTTTCTTTTCTAGTAGTCATTGAGATGCATATTCAGTTGGTTAATCTCTTTAAAATTTGGATCCAATACGGTATCTTTTTAAAAAATAATAAAATATTTTAAAGTGAAATCTTACATACCAAGATGAATGGATAAAGAAAATGTGGTACAATATGCAATGGAATATTGCTCAGTCATAAAAAAGAATGGATTTGAGTCTGTTGTAGTGAGGTGGATGACCCTAGAGCCTATTATACAGAGTGAAATACGTCATAAAGAGGAAAACAAATATTGTATATAATGTGTATATATGGAATCTAGAATACTAATGAACATTCTTGCAGGGAAGAAAAGGAGACACAGATGTATAGAAGAGACTTGTGGACCCAATCAGGGAAGGAGAAGGTGAGATGAATTGAGAAAGTAGCATTGACATATACACTACCATGTGTAAAATAGACAGCTAGTGAGAAGGTGCTGTATAACACAGATTTCACAGCCTGATGCTTTGTGATGACCTAGAGGGGTGGAATGGTAGAGGGGGGAGGGAGGCTTAAGAGGCAAATAATGGCTGATTTTTCATTGTTATATGGCAGAAACCAATATAACACTATAAAGCAATTATCTTCCAGTTAAAAAAATAAAATGAAAAGAGGAGTTAAAGGAGACCTGAAAGCTAAAATTAACATAGTATCCTGGGTGGGATGTTGAAATGGAAAAAGAGCACTAGGTAAAAGCTAAGGAAATCTGAACAAAGTCCTGACTCAATATTACTTTAATAACTGTGACAGATGTGCCATATGAATGTAAGATATTAAGAATAAAGGAAACTGTGTGTAGGGAATATGGGAACCATGTTCCAATTTTGGAATTTCTATTTTGAATTCAAGCAATTCTAAAGAATAAAGACTATTTTAAAATCATTAAAAAAATCTTATATGCCATCTTAACCTGATATCCTTTATTTCTTAATTTGAAACTTACAAATTAAGCATGTATGTGTGAAGATGTTTTAGTATCTTAAAACTCAATACTTAAAACTTCTTTTGAATTTTATAGTCAATAAGCAGAGATAAAATTGCAAAATTCAGTAGTTAATAATTGGACATTACTTGCATATAAATTTTGAATTGCCTAAAAATTCATAATGTAAAAACGGATATAAAAGATATCTAGCCAGCACTCATGGAGTTTTAAGTATGTTTTAAGTAAGGTATAAGGATATTTTTTTTTTCCTAAATGAAGAGCTATTACATCTTTTTTGTTTAGTTACATTGTAGTGTATTGGAGGATAAAATGTGAAGATTGTCTATGTGTACATTCAACATAAATAGGTAATTTTATGAATCCAGATATTTTATTTATCTTCTACCTGATGCAGGGAGGAATTAGGTGCAGGAGGAGAAGGGGACGGATGACAGAGGATGAGATGGCTGGATGGCATCACTGACTCGATGGATGTGAGTCTGGGTGAACTCCGGGAGTTGGTGATGGACAGGGAGGCCTGGCATGCTGCGATTCATGGGGTCGCAAAGAGTCGGACACGACTGAGCAACTGAACTGAACCGAACTGAATGACCAGTGTTGTGATTTAGTAAACATAAATAAAATCTGCTGCCTAATCTCTTAGAATTGAAATCCTAAAACTCTGGTGACTTTAATATATATTTCATATATTTTCCTTCTATCTCAGTTTCCTTAATAATATGTTAGACTGATGCAGGGAGATCGAGTTCGATCCACAGGTCAGGAAGATCCCCTGGAGGACGGCATGGCAACCCACACCAGTATTCATGCCTGGAGAATCCCGTGGACGGAGGAGCCTGGTGGGCTACAGTCCATAGGGCCGCAAAGAGTCATATAGGACTGAAGCAACTGAGCACACACGCATGCACACACTTTGATTAAATTAAATCAAATAACTACATTTATTTTTGGTGTGAAACTTGGAGTTTAAATAATAAGTGAAATAAGGTATAATGACACAAATACAGAAAAGATAATCATTCATAGTCAAAATATGATCTTTTCCTTTATCTTCAGAAAAGAATAATCTTTTTCCAATAGTATTTGAAAACCTTAGAGCATATTTACTATAGTTGATTTTTTTAAAAAATCTGATAATATTATTTTAGTGGAAAAGAACACTGGGAGAACATATTTTATCTCTGTCCTCTCCATAACTGATACATACTTCTATAAAGAAGTGAAAGTCATCATACTTTTTTTTAAACATCTGGGGATAGCAAATGAAACTGTATGTATGTTTGTTTTAAATAGTTTATTCTTTAGGTCATTTATAGGGAACTCATGATTTGTTTTCACAGCACTCAAGAGAATGGTATAGAATTATAGTATAAAAATATATATAGAGAAATATAATATAAATGATTCTTCCTTTGAGATATCACAGGCTAATGGATCTAAAGAAATAAAAATAAATTACCTGTTTCTACTGACAGTAATGGTATACTAGGTAATTCATGCCAATCTTCTCAACAAGAACAACTATAAAAGATGAACAAAATGCTTTTAAAAGTAAATCTACATGAACAAATTCAAGAGATAACAAGACAGTGAAGAATTATGTTGCAATTAGGACCATTCTTCTGCTTGGAGTATCTGGTAATTTTGAAAAGGTTGCTTGAAGGCTGACAAACTGAGGAATAAAAATGGAAACTTGAATGGAAGCTAGTGAACAAAATAGAGTAGATTAAGGGCAAGAGTATGCTACACCTTTGGGGTCAGGGTAAATTGGAAGAAGTGTAGTATTCATAAGAAAAGAAGTACATCTTAAAATTATCTCCATAATCAAAACTAGATTAAAGTGATCCTCGATTGCTTCTACTTTCAACAAGTTGTGAGAGGCAGAGTTACACTCTATCTGAAGAAACTTACTTTCATTCTCGCTCAAAGTTTTCATATACAGCACATAGAATCTTTAAAACTCACCAGATAGCAGAGAAAATGACATTTAACTAAAGGTCTGGAGATCAACACATATTAAAACAGATTAAAAAGATATTTAGGTAAAGGAGGCTTCAGACACCTTTAAATAATTATATTACTGGACATTTTGAAACTGAAGAAACATTTGGAAATCCTAGAAGTTGAAAAGTGCAGAATTCAGCAATGAACATGTGGAATTTGAAATTTAAAAGACACTACTATTGTTCATATTACCGTCTTCCCAAAACCCAAAACACTAAAGTATAAATCCATTAAAATATTTATAAGACCTATATGATAAAATTACAAATTTGATGAAATAAAGGACTGAATAAATGAAGAATCATTCTATGTTCAGGAATAGCCAAAGCTAATACTGTCAAGATGTCAGTTTTCCTGACTTGATGTACAACTTTAAAGCAATCTTTATTAAAATCCCAGGGAAGTTATTTTGTGGATATTGACAGATTGACTCAAAAATTTATATGGAGAGACAGAAGACTCAGAATAGCCAACATAATATTGAAATAAAAGCACAAAGTCAGAGAATTGACACTACCTGACTTCTAGATTTACCATAAAGTCACACTAATCAAGACAGTGTGATATTGTTGAAAGACTAGTCAAAGAGATAAATGGAAAACAATATAGTCCAGACATAGATCCACACAAATGGGATCAACTGAACTTTGACAAAAGAACAAAGGCGTTATAATGAAGAAAGGATATTCAGCACATGGTCCTGGAACAACTGGAGATCCATGTGCAGAAAGGTGAATCTAGACACAAACCTTACCCCCTTCACAAAAACTTAGTAAAACTGGATCATAAACCAAAAAAAGGAAAATGCAAAAGGATAAAATTCCTAGAAGATAACAGAGGAGAAAATCTAGGTGACTTTGTGTCTGCGTGTGTGCTCGGTCGTGTTCAACCCTGCAACCACAGGGACTGTAGCCCACCAGGCTCCTCTGTCCGTAGGATTTTCCAGGCAAGAATACTTCAGGGGGTTGTCCTTCCCTTCTACCACACAGGGAATCTTCACCACACAGGGATCAAAACCCACACTTCCTATGTCTTCTGGATTGGCAGGCAGATTGTTTACTACTGAGCCACCTGGGAAGCCCAAACGTGTATAATTATTTTAAACATACAAATACCAAAAACACAGTACATGGCAGAAATAATTAATGAATTAGATTTCATAAAAATTAAAAACTTCTGTTAGTCAAAAAGCAGTGTAGAGAGAAAGATAAGACATGCTGGCTACTGGTAGAAAATATTTGCAAAGGACATATCTGATAAAAGAAACATTTAAAACATATAAAAGATTCTCTTTTAATTTATTTTGTTGAGGTGTAATTGATTTACAATTTTGTTAGTTTCTACTGTATATCAAAGGAATTCAGTTATATATAACTGATATATATAATTCTATAACTTTGATATACAGTGTGTGTGTGTATATATATGAAACTTTGGCAAGCATATGTCTGTTCTCTATGACTGAGAGTCTGTTTCTATTTTGTAGATAAGTTCATTTATGTCACATTTTAGATTCCACGTGGAAGTGATATCTTACTGTATTTGTCTTTCTCTTTCTGGCTTACTTCACTGAGTATGATAATGTCTAGGTCCAATCATGTTGCTGCGATGGCATTATTTCATTCTTGTTTACGGCTGAGTAGTATTCCATTGTGCATATGTACCACATCTTTTTCTCCATTCATCTGTTGATGGACATTTAGGTTGTTCCCATGTTTTGTCTATTGTAAATAGTGTGGCAATAAACTCTGAGGTGCATGTCTATTTTTGAATTAGATTTTTTTTTCTGTATATATGCCCAGAAGTGGGATGCATAAGACAAATATTTTATGATATCACTTATGTACAGAATCTAAAAACTGGTACAAACGAATTATTTACAAAAGAGAAATGGAATCACAGATGTAGAAGTCAAAGTAATGGTTACCAAGGGCAAAAAATAGGTTGGGGACATAAATTAGATTAGAATTGACATATACACACTACTATATATGAAGTAGGTAACTAATAAGAACCTATCATGTAGCATAAGGAACTCTGCTCAATATGCTGCAATGACCTATATGGTAAGACAATCTAAAAAGGAGTAGGAGTAGATTTATGTCTATGTATAACTGATTCACTTTGCTGTACAGCAAAACGAACACAACATTGTAAATCAACTATACTCCAATAAAAGTTAATTCAAAAAACTATTTAAATAATTATTTAAAGATCAGTAATATGAAAACAGACTTCTCAATTAAAAATGAGTGAAAGATCTGAATAAACAACCCACCAAAGAAAATGTACAGATGGCAAAAGTGTTCAACATCCCATGTTATCAGGAAATTGAGAAACAATAGTAAGGTAATATTACATGGCACCCAACATTTAAACACTGACACATCAAAAACTGGTGATAACATGAGCAATAGGAAATCTCAGTTTTTGCTGTTAGTAAGGCAAAATGTTGCAAACACTTTGAAAGACAATTTGAAAATTTCTTAGAAAACTAAACATACTCTTATTATATGATTGGCCAAGTGCTTTTTTGATACGTACCTGAGAGAACTGAAAACTTACACACCCACTCAAAAATCTGCACATGGATGTTTGCAGCAGCCTTATTCATAATTGCCAAAACTGAAAAGCAATCCAAATGTCACATCTTATATAGGTGAATTGTTGAACAAATTATGGGGCTTCCCAGGTGGCTCTAGTAATAAACAACCTGCCTGACAATACAGGTGGCATAAGAGACATGGGTTCAATCCCTGGTTTAGGAAGACCTGCTCAAGTAGGGCATGGAACCCCACTCCAGTATTCTGTCTGGAAAATTCCATGGTCTGAGGAGCCTGGTGGTCTGCAGTCCATAGTGTTGCAAAGAGTTGGACACAAGTGAAGCAACTTAGCATGGTAGGGCACCACAATGGGGTGTCGTATGTGTACTCAGTTGCTTAATCACATATGTTCAAATATGCATCACTGTACCAGAAGTACATGGCTAAAATCTTACAGGCCATCTACAAAGGAATGTCATATTCTTCCAGTTCCTAACTTATACAGAATGCAAACAACAATACCCAGGACAGTGTTCTCAGTATTTTTTGCATGGATGACTGGAAGTGGAGGCAGGCTTGCCGGAAAAGACAGGATGACCGGGGTCTTATGGAAAGCATTTAGCTTAAACAAATGGAAAATAACAATTCATTATAGAAAACCATAACAATTTCGGAGCAAAGGTGAAAGTTATTGTTTTGTTTATAATGCTGTTGTTTTCCATTTGTTGGAGAAGGGTTTGGGTAAAAATTAGAGTTCCTTTGGAGGTTGTAGAGATTGCACAGCAGAAAGCATTCAATACCAGAATAAGAAGCATGGGTTTTATTATCACAGAAAAGCCACTAAAGATTTTTCAGTAGTGAAATCACATGAATTCATTGACTGTTTTGGAGAAACTGTGAGCAAATAACCTCTCTGAGCCTCCATTCTCATATTATAAAACACGGAATAGCAGCTTTAGAATTAAATATTGATTTTAATATTTAATGCCTAAGGAGTCACACAAGAAAAAATATAACAATAACTCCAATAGTTTGAATCTGAATGATAAAGAAAAATGTGATGCTATTACAGATAAAGGGAAAGAATGAAAAATAAAAGAAGTAGGAAAACTAAGAAGAGAAAAAAGAAGAAAGAAAAGCATATGGAAAAAGAATAAAGAGGAATAAAATAGCAAGGGAAGAAATGGGAAATGAGTGACAAGGAAATAGAGGGAAGGAGGAGATACATGATGGAGAAATGATTAGCTTAAATTTAATAGACATTTTAGATGACATCAGGCTTCTAAAGTAAATGTTGAGTAGATATTTATGGGACTAGAGATCAGACAATAAGTCAGCTTTGGAATTGTAGTTGTGAGAGTTATCCTTATAAAGGCAAAAGACCATAGGCTAATGGAATTTTAGGGGAAGAGACTATAAATTTAAAAGAAAAAGAGGAAGAAGAGAGGGAAGTGAGGGAAAAAGCAAAGCAGCCTCGTATCGAGGATAATCTACAGTCTATTTTTAAGGAAATCAAAAAGAGGAAAAAGAATATAAGTTGAAGACATCATTGATTTTTCACTCTTAAATACTGTGAATGTCAAGCAAAATGAGATATTTATGACATGTGTGTATTCTAAGAAAATGTACTTTTATTAGCACAGTGGATTCAGAAGTAAATTGCAAAAAATTATGATCAAAATGGGAAACACAGGAAATATGACCAAACAATAAAAGAAAAGAACAAGTTTGAATAAAAATTTAACTTGAGGTGTTCATGAATTATAAAAATAGTATCAAATATGAGAATATGACATTTAGGGGAGGGGTGAAAAGTAATGGAAATGATAGAAAATTAAACAATACAGCTATGAAGGATGGCTTGTGCATAGATGACTGATAACATAACGTTTTGAAAGGAGACAGGAAGGACTGAAAGGAGAAAAGACAGGGAAATAAAAATTAAAGAAACATAAATGGTGCATCTAACCCCAGAATGGAAATATAAAGAAGACTCACACAGTTTGCTGGCTGAGAGGCTCACCCAAGATCAGAGGAGGTTAAGAGATATTTCTTAGGATACAGCATGATGTTACAAGATAAATTATATTTTGTTACTGAATTATCAAGGGAAAGCACTTTTGGCTTCTCTATAGCAAACCTAGAGAGGATTTCTTTATTAATTGTCTGTCTGGTAGAAAGTACTAATAGTTTACTCATCTTGTGAAGAGGTGAGAAAACAATTTTTTTTTTTGTAGTTCCTTGTCCTTATTTTTTTTTAATTTATTTATTTCAATTGCAGGCTAATTATTTTACAATATTGTAGTGGTTTTTGCCATACATTGACATGAATCAGCCACAGGTGTACATGTGCTCCCCATCCTGAACCCCGCTTCAACCTCCCTCCCCATCCCATCCCTCTGGGTCATCCCAGTGTACCAGCCCTGAGAACCCTGTTTCATGCATCGAAACTCGACTGGCATTCGGTTATAATATAAAAGTTTCAATGCTATTCTCTCAGATCATCCCACAATCACCTTCTCCAACAGAGTCCAAAAAACTGTTCTATACATCTGTGTCTCTTTTGCTGTCTAGTATATAGGATTATCTTTACCATCCTTCTAAATTCCATATATATGCATTAGTATACTGTACTGGTGTTTTTCTTTCTGGCTTACTTCACTCTGTATAATAGGCTCCAGTATCATATACCTCAATAAAACTGATTCAAATGTATTATTTATAATGGATGAGTAATATTCCATTGTGTATATGTACCACAGATTTCTTATCCATTCATCTGCTGATGGACATCTAGGTTGCTTCCATGTCCTGGCTATTATAAACAGTGCTGTGATGAACATTGGGGTACACATGTCTCTTTCAATTCTAGTTTCCTCAGAGTGTATGGCCAGCAGTGGGATTGCTGGGTCATATGGCAGTTCTTAATTTGTCAATCAGACTTAAATTGAAGAAAGTAGGAGAAAACCACTAGATCATTCAGGTATGACCTAAATCAAACCCCTTATGATTATACAGTGGAAGTGAGAAATAGATTTAAGGGACTAGATCTGATGCACAGAGTACCTGATGAAATATGGACACGGAGGTTCGTGACATTGTACAGGAGAAGGGGATCAAGACCATCCCCATGGAAAAGAAATGAAAAAAAGCAAAATGGCTATATAGGGAGGCCTTACAAATAGCTGTGAAAAGAAGAGAAGCAAACAGCAAAGGAGAAAAGGAAAGATATAAGCATCTGAATGCAGAATTCCAAAGAATTGCAAGGAGAGATAAGAAAGCCTTCCTCAGTGATCAATGCAAAGAAATAGAGGAAAACAATAGAATGGGAAAGACTAGAGATCTCTTCAAGAAAATTAGAGATGCCAAGGGAACATTTCATGAAAAGATGGGCTTGATAAAGGACAGAAATTGTATGGACCTAACAGAAGCAGAAGATATTAAGAAGAAGTGGCAAGAACATAGAAGAACTGTACAAAAAAGCTCTTCATGACCCAGATAATCACGATGGTGTGATCACTCACCTAGACACCTTGGAATGTGAAGTCAAGTGGGCCTTAGAAAGCATCACAACAAACAAAGCTAGTGGAGGTGATGGAATTCCAGTTGAGCTATTCCAAATCCTGAAAGATGATGCTGTGAAAGTGCTGCACTCAATATGCCAGTAAATTTGGAAAATTCAGCAGGGGCCACAGGACTGGAAAAGTTTTCATTCCAATCTCAAAGAAAGGCAATGCCAAAGAATGCTCAAACTACCGCACAATTGCACTCATCTCACACGCTAGTAAAGTAATGCTCAAAATTCTCCAAGTCAGGCTTCAGCAATATGTGAACTGTGAACTTCCAGATATTCAAGCTGGTTTTAGAAAAGGCAGAGGAACCAGAGATCAAATTGCCAACATCCACTGGATCATCGAAAAAGCAAGAGAGTTCCAGAAAAACATGTATTTCTGCTTTACTGACTATGCCAAAGCCTTTGACTGTGTGGATCACAATAAACTGTGTTGAAAGAGGTGGGAATACCAGACCACCTGACCTGCCTCTTGAGGAACCTATATGCAGGTCAGGAAGCAACAGTTAAAACTGGACTGGGACAATAGACTTGTTCCAAATAGGAAAAGAAGTACATCAAGGCTGTATATTGTCACCCTGCTTATTTAACTTCTATGCAGAATACATCATGAGAAACGCTAGGCTAGAAGAAGCACTAGCTGGAATCAAGAATGCCTGGAGAAATATCAATAACCTCAGATATGCAGATGACACCACCCTTATGGCAGAGAGTGAAGAGGAACTAAAAAGCCTCTAGATGAAAGTGAAAGAGGAGAGTGAAAAAGTTGGCTTAAAGCTCAACATTCAGAATACTAAGATCATTGCATCTGGTCTCATAACTTCATGAGAAAGAGATGGGGAAACAGTGTTAGATTTTATTTTTTTGGGCTCCAAAATCACTGCAGATGGTGACTGCAGCCATGAAATTAAAAGGAGCTTAGTCCTTGGAAGGAGTTATGACCAACCTAAATAGCATATTAAAAAGCAGAGACATTACTTTACCAACAAAGTCCATCTAGTCAAGGCTATGGTTTTTCTAGTGGTCATGTATGGATATGAGAATTGGACTGTGAAGAAAGCTGAATGCTTAAGAATTGATGCATTTGAACTGTGGTGTTCGAGAAGAGTCCCTTGGACTGCAAGGAGATCCAACCAGTCCATCATAAAGGAGATCAGTCCTGGGTGTTCTTTGGAAGGAGTGATGCTGAAGCTGAAACTCCAATACTTTGGCCACCTCATGAGAAGATCTGACTCATTGGAAAACACCCTGATGCTGGGAGGGATTGGGGGCAGGAGGAGAAAAGGGATGACAGAGGATGAGATGGCTGGATGGCATCACCAACTCGATGGACATAAGTCTGAGTGAACTCCGGGAGTCGGTGATGGACAGGGAGGCCTGGCGTGCTGTGATTCATGGGGTTGCAAAGAGTCGGATCCGACTGACTGAGCCACTGAACTGAACTGACTGATGGCAGTTCTATTTCCAGTTTTTTAAGGAATCTCCATGCTGTTCTCCATAGTAGCTGTACCAGTTTGCATTCCCACAAACAGTGTAAGAGGGTTCCCTTTTCTCCACAATCTCTCCAGCATTTATTTTTGTAGATTTTTGGATAGCAGCCATTCTGCCCAGCGTGAGATGGTACATCATTGTGGTTTTGATTTGCATTTCTCTGATAATGAGTGATGTTGAGCATCTTTTCATGTGTTTGTTGGCCATCTGTATGTCTTCTTTGGAGAAATGTCTGTTTAGTTCTTTGGCCCATATTTTGACTGGGTCATTTATTTTTCTAGAATTGAGCTGTAGGAGTTGCTTGTATATTTTTGAGATTAATTCTTTGTCAGTTGCTTCATTTTCTATTATTTTCGCCTATTCTGAAGGCTGTCTTTTCACTTTACTTATAGTTTCTTTTGTGCAAAAGCTTTTAATTTTAATTAGGTCCCATTTGTTTATTTTTGCTTTTATTTCCATTACTCTGGTAGATAGGTCATAGAGGATCCTGCTGTGATTTATGTTGGATAGTGTTTTGCCTATGTTTTCCTCTAGGAGTTTTATAGTTTCTGGGCTTACATTTGGACTTTTAATCCATTTTGAGTTTATTTTTGTATATGCTATTAGAAAGTGTCCTAGTTTCATTCTTTTACAAGTGTTTGACCAGTTTTCCCAGCACCACTTTTTAAAGAATTGTCTTTTCTCCACTGTATATTCTTGCCTCCTTTGTCAAAAATAAGATGTCCATAGGTGCATGGGTTTATCTCTGGGCTTTCTATTTTGTTCCATTGATCTGTATTTCTGTCTTTGTGCCAGTACCATACTGTCTTGATGACTGTAGCTTTGCAGTATAGCCTGAAGTCAGGCAGGTTGATTCCTCCAGTT
Organism: Bubalus bubalis; assembly: GCF_019923935.1. Classification (NCBI taxonomy): domain Eukaryota; kingdom Metazoa; phylum Chordata; class Mammalia; order Artiodactyla; family Bovidae; genus Bubalus; species Bubalus bubalis. The sequence goes on from NC_059173.1 coordinate 49,082,553, forward strand.
CCATTCTTCTTTCTCAAGATTGCTTTGGGTATTCAAGGTTTTTTGTATTTCCATACAAATTGTGAAAGTATTTGTTATAGTTCTGTGAAAAATACTGTTGGTAGCTTGATAGGGATTGCATTGAATCTATAGATTGCTTTGGGCAGTATACTCATTTTCAGTATATCAATTCTCCCAGTCAATGAACATGGTATATTTCTCCATCTATTTGTGTCGGCTTTGATTTCTTTCATCAGTGTTTTATATTTTTCTATATATAGATCTTTTGTTTCTTTAGGTAGATGTATTCCTAAGTATTTTATTCTTTTGTTGCAATGGTGAATGGAATTGTTTCCTTAATTTTTCATTCTGTTTTCTCATTGTTAGTGTATAGGAATGCAAGGGATTTCTGAGTGTTAATTTTATATCCTGAACTTATATTCATTGATTAGCTCTAGTAATTTTCTGGTAGAGTCTATAGGGTTTTCTATGTAGAGGATCATGTCATCTGCAAATAGTGAGAGTTTTACTTCTTCTTTTCCAATCTTGATTCCTTTTATTTATTTTTTCTTCTTTGATTGCTGTGGCCGAAACTTCAAAAACTATGTTGAATAGTAGTGGTGAAAGTGGGCACCCTTGACTTGTTCCTGACTTTAGGGGAAATGTTTTCAATTTTTCACCATTGAGGATAATGTTTGCTGTGGGTTTGTCATATATAGCTTTTATTATGTTGAGGTATGTTCCTTCTATTCCTGCTTTTTGGAGGGTTTTTATCATAAATGGATGTTGAATTTTGTCAAAGACTTTCTCTGCATCTATTGAGATAATCATGTGGTTTTTATCTTTCAATTTGTTAATGTGGTATATTACATTGATTTATTTGTGGATATTAAAGAATCCTTGCATCCCGGGGATAAAGCCCACTTGGTTATGATGTATGATCTTTTTAATATGTTGTTGGATTCTGTTTGCTAGAATTCTGTTAAGTATTTTTGCATCTATGTTCATAAAAGAGACAAAGAAGGACACTACATAATGTTCAAAGAATCAATCCAAGAAGAAGATATAATAATTATAAATATATATGCACCCAACATAGAAGCACCGCAATATGTAAAGCAAATGATAACAAGTATGAAAGGGGAAATTAGCAATAGCACAATGATAGTGGGAGACTTTAATACCCCACTCACACCTATGGATAGATCAACTAAACAGAAAATTAATAAGGAAACACAAGTTTAAATGAAACAATGGACCAGTTAGACCTAATTGATATCTATAGGACATTTCACCCCAAAACAGTGAATTTCACCTTTTTCTCAAGTGCACTTTGAACCTTCTCCAGGATAGATCACATCCTGGGCCATAAATCTAGCCTTGATAAATTCAAAAAAATTGAAATCATTCCAATCATCTTTTCTGACCACAGTGCAGTAAGACTAAATGTCAATTACAGGGGGGAAAAAACTATTAAAAATTCCAACATATAGAGGCTAAACAACACGCTTCTGAATAACCAACAAATCACAGAAGAAATCAAAACAGAAATCATAAAATGCATAGAAATGAATGATAGTGAAAACACAACAACCCAAAACCTATGGGACACTGTAAAAGCTGTGCTAAGGAGAAGGTTCATAGCAATACAGGCATACCTCAAGAAACAAGAAAAAAGTCAAATAAATAACCTAACTCTACACCTAAAGCATCCAGAAAAGGAAGAAATGAAGAACTCCAGGGTTAGTAGAAAGAAAGAAATCTTAAAAATTAGGGCAGAAATAAATGCAAAAGAAACAAAAGAGACCATAGCAAAAATCAACAAAGCTAAAAGCTGGTTCTTTGAGAAGATAAATAAAATAGACAAACCATTAGCCAGACTCATCAAGAAACAAAGGGAGAAAAGTCAAATTAACAAAATTAGAAATGAAAATGGAGAAATCACAACAGATAACACAGAAATACAAAGGATCATAAGAGACTGCTATCAGCAACTATATGCCAATAACATGTACAACTTGGAAGAAATGGACAAATTCTTAGAAAAGTATAACTTTCCAAAACTGAACCAGGAAGAAATTGAAAATCTTAACAGACCCATCACAAGCACAGAAATCAAAACTGTAATCAGAAATCTTCCAGCAAACAAATGCCAGGACCAGACGGCTTCACAGCTGAATTCTACCAAAAATTTAGAGAGGAGCTAACACCTATCTTACTCAAACTCTTCCAGAAAATTCCAGAGGAAGGTAAACTTCCAAACTGATTCTATGAGGCCACCATCATCCTAATACCAAAACCAGAAAAAAATGCCACAAAAAAAGAAAACTACAAGCCAATATCACTTATGAACATAGATGCAAAAATCCTTAACACAAGATTTTAAAAGAATCTTCAGCATTGAGCTTCCCAGGTGACTCAGATGGTAAAGAATCTGCCTGCAATGCAAAAGATCTGGATTTGATCACTGGGTTGGGAAGATCCTCTGGAGAATGGAATGGCAATCCAATCCATTATTCTCACCTGGAGAATTCCATGGAGAGATGAGCCGAGTGGGCTACAGTCCATGGGGTTGCAAAGAGTCCGACATGACTGAGTGACTAACACTTTCACTTTTCAACACTCACAGAAATTTCTATACTTTTAATGCTTTAACAAGAGGAATTTTATAGTTAGATTATTAACTACTTCAGTCTAAATAGAGGACTAAGTGTTAAGTGAAATAAATTATATTTAAAAGAAAAATCAATCTCTGTGAATCTGTCCAAACACTTTCTAGGAAAATATTATCAATATAGTATACTCGCAAATATTCCCAGGAGAAAAACAGAATGCTTAGAAATAAAGTATCTAAATTTCTTAATACTGTACAGTATCATTGAAGATTCATCAAACTAACTCAACCATAAAGGAAATAAATCTAATTAAACTGTTAATTCTCTTTTTTATCTTATGCCACTCTGGAGAAGAGAGGATAAAGAATCATCATTTAAAAGATATAATATTTCTTCTTCAGCAAGAAATTCTTGATGATTACATTATACCATTTATTTGTGCTATAAAAATGTTCATATTTTGCCAAAAGCTAATCATAAGATTAGACCCTGCACTAGTCAATTTTAGATTAGGTATATACCTGACATCAGTTTCATTGTATTTATAAATTGGAGAAGGGGAAGCATAGTTAAAAATGTGTTATCATATAAACTTTTCAATTTGTTAGTCACTGAATAGATTTGTATTCAAGATGAGAGTAGATATTTAATGAGAAAACAAATATAAATCACCTAACAATTTGCCTAGTAGGTTCAAATTTGAACTGTAATCATTTCATAAATATAAATTATTTGGCTAAATTATTGAAATTTAGAATTCATTGTCTTTATTTTTTTTCCAACTAAAAGCAGGTAAATAATACAACAAACCCAGCTGCCACAAGAACATGCAGTTTTACAATTAAAATGTTAATGGCTTCATGGCTAAAATTTGATATGATTTTGCATGACAAAATATTTGGATTTTTTTGCTGTGACTTGAAAGAAGTATAATATTTCATTAGCCTTTTATTTCTTCTCCAGAACTGGGATAATATATTTCAATATAATACATGCATTATACTCAGTCACTCAATAAATTAAATACCCATAAAAGAACACACTCAGATATACATTGCATATTGTTTTGCTTTAAAACCTCTGAAAATTCTGTTGTTTTTTTTTGACCAACACTATATGGAATTTAGAGCTCCTTTTGCTTAGTGTAGGTAATTGTGCACCACTTCTTTCTGCCATGCCCATTTCTCACATGAGTTCCTTAATACAAAGAAGAAAGACTAGAGTTTAAATTATCATGTAGACATGAAGAAAGATAAGGAGATTGCCTACAAAAGAATCCTAATAGAGCCAAAGAGAAGTGTGAGGGAGATCCCAATAGAGAGACTATGTGATGACCAATAAAAATATGATTTCCTAAACACATTCATATCATCCTACTTCATTCTTTGAGGTGGAATGAAGGAATTAAAGTGTGTAACAACAAGACCTTGTATAGCTTGACATAGCTAGAAGTATCAGGGCCTAAATTTGACATTTAATAAGACACTACTGAATGAGGAAATTAAAAAAAAAAAAAACAGAAATAGAGTTACAAATATAAATAGTTATGGTTACCAGGGGATAAGGGGAGAGAGGGATAAATTGGAAGATTGTGATGGACATATACACATTACTATATATAAAACAACCCACTCCAGTGTTCTTGCCTGGAGAATCCCAGTGACGGTGGAGCCTGGTGGGCTGCCGTCTATGGGGTTGCACAGAGTCAGACACGACTGAAGTGACTTAGCAGCAGCAGCATACATAAAACAGGTTAACTAATCAGAGTCTACTGTATAGCACAGGAAACTCTACTCAATAGCCTGTATGGGAGGGAAAAGAATGTAAAAGTGAGTGGATATATGCATATGTATAACTGATTCCAGAATCTGCCTGAAATGCAGGAGAACTGGGTTTGATCCCTGGGTTGGGAAGATCCCCTAGAGGAGGGCATGGCAATCCACTCCAGTATTCTTGCCTGGAGAATCCCCATGGACAGAAGAGACTGGTGCACTACAATCCATGGGGTCTCAGAGGTCAGACAGGACTGAGCAACTAAACATAGAACATAAATGATTCACTTTGCTGTTCACCTGAAACTAACACAACATTGTAAATCAATTATACACCTATAAAATTAAAAACAAATTTTAACTTATTCCCAAACATCTAAATCCCCAAATCCAGAGATTTATCATAACTTGTTGAAATAAAAAAAAAAAGTAAAATACAATAACTTTTATTTCAACATTAATTAAATGCATTATACATATTGAATAATTTCTGGCAAAGGTGTTTAAAACCATGTATTAAATTTATTATTGGGTAAAACATTTATTTTCTCATTCATGATATCAGTGTTCAAATATTTATTAGAATCACTAGTTAGCTGCTTACTCAAGTATTTAAGATTATAATTTTGTATCATGTAATTCTAATTTGAATCCCCTATTTACATTAAAATTAGTGTATTCCTCATTTTATCTATTCTCTGCTTAAAAAATATAAATTAAAACTGATGGAACAAAAGATTATATATACAAGAGAAACATACCATATGTCATAGGTATGTCATAGGTTTCATACTGTACAAAATATATTAAAACATCAATTCAGCTTAATTTTAAAGGAGCCTTATCTTTCCATCCTTATCAAAGGATTATTATTAAATTGAAAATACTAAAATTATCTTCAGTAGTTAAAAATGTATGTAAAATTTTCTGTATGCAAAAATAAACATGGACAATTAAGATAAAACTAGAACATGATTTCTTAATTAGATTTGAGCAAAAATATTATAAAGCAGAATACTCAGTTAATTCGTGAAAATCTTATATTTTGCAGGTCACTATTTCAAAGACGTTTTCATGAAAATTGGTATTAGTTTTATCTCTTGTTTTCACTTTTTTACTTTATATTTTTTTTACTCAATTGATTTGAAAATCTTAATTTAACATACATGGTGAAGATTTTCTGACACAACTGTTTAAAATGTATTTTATTATTCTGACTTGTGACCTTTGATCTTTGGGAACTGGTTAATCCTGATCAACTCAAAGGGTGAGATCCCATGTGGATGAATTCAGAGTGTAATTTATTTCATGTTCGGACACAAAGCCATTAATTTGTGTGACATGTAAGCTCAACATTTTGCTATTTTCCACCTCAGTAAATCTCAGACCAGCATTTTGCAGACTAATATGTTATACCAAATATATTTATATATATTGCAAACTTTAGTCACACCTTCTTTACTATTGACCTCTTTGTATTTGGTTGGCCAAAATGTTTGTTTGGTCTTTTCCATCAGATGTTGCAGAAAAATCTGAATGAACATTTTGTCCAACACAATATTATCTAATATTATAAACATATCTCAAAAGATATCTAAATGCTATTGATTTCAGCATTTACTGATCTCTAGTTAATCTTTGTTTCGGATTTACACTGGCTGCATGTTATACTGTGTGATTGTGTGCCAGTAGGCGAGCAAGATGGTAAGGGAGACACAAAGTAACTAACATTTGATACTGGATAAATAATATTTTGTTTGATAAGTAACATACTAAGTAGCTTGGGTAAAGAAACAATATCCCATATAACACTGTGAATCACACAGTGAATTCTGGTAATGAGTCTTTTTAGGAGGTATAAAAATGTGGCTGAAAAATAGACTAAGGACAAGTAGTAAATATTCTCTAATCACTGATTATTCTGCAAAATGACTGAAAAGTTCTGTGTAAAGTTTTGTATTTTCAAATCTATCTTTGAGTTACTAGAACCAGAAAAAAATAGGCTGTTGCTAATAATAATAGGTTATTACATAATATAGACCTGTTTATCTTATGAGGATTCATGGGTTATCCACATAGACCTTTCAAAATATTCAGTTAAATATTACAGAGTTTAAGGAATGATTATTGCTAGAAAAACAGATGTGTGAGGTATCTGCAGAGTAACATTTCAAACAAAGTAAGTAGAAGATTTTTCTAGAGATAACAATTAGGTTAAAAAAAGAGGAATAAATAGTGAAAATTGATAAAGTATTAAAGAGAAAAAATTAAGGCACAAAACCAATGAAAAAGATGTATAGAGATACAAGAGAAAAATCTGTTAGTTACTGTGATAATTTTTATGTGTCAACTTGGCTGGATTGCGATGAACAATTGACTGGTCAAATCCAGTCTATATGTTGTTGTATGGCATTTTATAGATATGATGAACATTTATTTTTATAAAACCCTGATGCTGGGAAAGATTGAACACTAGAGGAGAAGGGGATAACAGAGGATGAGATGGTTGGACGGCATCACCTACTCAACAGACATGAGTGTGAGTAAACTCCAGGAGTTGGTAATGGACAGGGAAGCCTGGCATGATGCAGTCCATGGGGTTGCAAAGAATCCAACACGACCCAGCGACTGAACTGAACTGAACATTTATTATAATCACTAGACTTTAAATAAAGCAGGTTACCCTCCTTAATATGGATTGACCTCACCCAATCAGTTGAAAAATCTTAAGAGTCAAGAGTTTTCTTAAACCTTAAAAGATGAATTCTTCCTCAGTACTGCAACATAGACACATCTGAGTTTCCATCCTGGCTGACCTACCTTTTGGATCTCAAACTCGATTGCAACATCAACTCTTGTCTGAATTTCTAGCCTGCCTGCTTACATTGTATATTTCAGACTTGTTTGCCTCTAAGCATGAACCACTTGCTTAAAGTAAATTTCTCTGTATAGATAGATAGATCTTTATCTATTTGTGTTTTTCCAGAGAATCCTGATTAATACAGTGGTTAATGATACAGTATTAAGGGCAAAATAATAGCCAGTTCATGGAATGCTCTAGACGACTAAAAAGCATAAAAATGGATAAAAAATTAATTATATTTTCAAACTGAGGTCAATAGTGACATTTGAAAGAACATTTTTTCAGGAGCTGTAGTTAAGAGAATTTATGTTTAAGTCTACTGCAAGTTCATGACATACGAAAAAGGGAATTCATAACAGAGAAAGCTCATGGAAGAAATTTAGTAATGCAATAAATCATAGAGATGTAAGAGAAAATCAAAAGGAAAAGGACATTTACTTGTTTTGCTTTATTTTAAAAAATTATTGGAACACAAGGAAAGAAACAGTAAAGGAAAGGATATCAAGGGCATAATATATTTTTTTAATTGATCCACAAAGAATCTAGAAAAAGAGAAGAAGGAATTGCCTAGTGAGGCAACCCACTCCAGTATTCTTGCTGGATAAGCCCATAGACATAGAAGCCTGGCAGGCTATAGTCCTTGGGGTTACAAAGAGTCCTTGGGGGTCACAAAGACTGTAGCAACTGAGCATGCACATATGACAGCTAAAATACAACAGTTTGTTCAAAAATATAAAAGATAAACTGAATCATATTACAAAATTTAAGATTTTATTTAAGCAGAAATTTGATTTCAATTGGGAAGGACTCAATCCAGCAGATAGGAAGGAGCTCCCAGGAGCTATGCAGAATGAAAAACTTACAGGCAAAAGAAAGCGGAAACAAGGAAATTGTACTGGTAAAAATGCAGGTAATTAGAAGATTACTTTCATTAAGGGGATTCAGGCAGATTACCTAACTAGTGCTGGTCAGGAGATTCCAAATGACTGGCTTAATGTTCCATTTAAGGAAGATCCCCAAGTATAATTAAGTTAAATTTTGATTTGTTGATGGGGAGCTCAGAATAAGTGACTGCATTTTGGGCCTGTTGTCCTTTTTTAAAATCAGCAAAAGTAAAGTTTTCACTAAATATTAATTTTAAAAGTTTGCATATTATTCTGCTTGTGTAGAAATTAGACTGGAAAGAAAGATCCACAAATATTCATAACATGTAGTTTTCTCTATTTTACTTTTCTCAGTTGTGCTTAGTAGATATTCTTAACTGTGTCTGCAGTGTTAAAAGTAACTAATAAATAATAAAACATAGATGAGAGCAAATAAGAGAAAATTTAAGGGAATATAGTGGCATTAAAAAAGGAAACTTTATTTGGTAGGTAGTTCAGTGATAAGGGCTTCCCTGGGGGCTCAGTTGGTAAAGAATCTGCTTGCCATGCAGGAGACCCAGGTTTGATCCCTGCGTCAGGAAGATCCACTGGAGAAGGGAATGGCAACCTACTCCAGTATTCTTGCCTGATAAATCCCATGGACAGAGAAGCCTGGTGGGCTACCGTCCATGGGGTCACGAAGAGTTGGACATGACTTAGAGACTAAATAATGACAATTTGGTAGAATTAACTAAAGTTTTATGAATAAGAAAAATAGTTAAACATTTAGAGAAACATCAGAAATGTGTCTGAAAAGACAGAGAGAAAATGAATTTGAATGCAGGTGCATATGTAGATCCATAGCAAGTTCTATTGTGATGGTTTTCATTTTCTCTGTGTAGCTTGGAGTACGTATTTAAAGATTGTAAAAAAATATTCTACAGCATTATGGACTGATTCAAAATTCTCTTGTTACTGGTGATGATAGAAAAACAGGCTGGTGGAAAATGGGCACAAAATGAGAGTCTGCTTGCTTGAACAGTAGAGAATTACCACATGGTAGTGAATGGTGAGAAATATAAGATGTAGATCATAAAATTTCAGATCTAAGAAAGAGTTTTTATAAAGGAAGTCTTCATAAACAGTGACAATTAGCATGATGTATTCGGTATGGGACGATTTAGATAAACAGGGACAAGTTCCTCCAAGAGAAATATTGTAAGACCAAAAATGACACGATCCAAAGTAGGAAAGTTGCAAGAAGTGTACGGTGATTGTGAAACAATCAGTTTGACTGAAGTAGCAGCACAAAAGTGGATGAGACCATTTCGTAATCAGTATTAGCTGCCTATATTTTCCACTGCATTTTGTTTTGTTTTTAATTTTCCATATGCCACTAAATATTGCTCAAACAGGTATATTTCAAGCACATAGCACAGTAAAAAGTGAACAAGCAAGCAAACGGTACCCACAATTAGCCCCAGAGGCTCATTAAGTCATGAACTAACAGCATTTAACTGTGTATCGTTGGCTTAACTAATTTTATAAGGCAATAAGAATTCCTAACTTCTTAATACTACTGTTAAAACCGATGCAGAACTATAAAACATTGGGACTGTTAAGCAAGAAAAGCACATTTTGAAAAGAAGTAAGGAATGTCTTTCCATCTAATATTACTTACACACTATTTTATAGAATAAAATCCTTGGCATAACTAATTAATAAGATTAAATCACTGTGTGTAAATTATATAATTTGAGCTTGTTTTACTTAATACAAAATGGAAAGAATAATGAAAAGTGAAACCCATACATTTCTGTAAAATTTCATTTTCTCAGACTTGTTAAATAATGTTATCAGTCTATGCTATTAGTCACTATGAGCTACTCTCATGGTAATAGTCCAATTTAATTTGTTAGTGAAATATATAAAGCATAAGAGATATTGGAAATAACTTTGTCCTTCCTTCTTGAAATTGGTCTTGTTCGGTTTCTGATGCAAAATATTTTCTGATGTTTGTCATTAAATTATCCACAGAAATATCATCCATGTCAAAACTATCCCTTCTCTCTTGTTCATTTCTGTATGTTTCTTAGCATTATTTTTGTTTATTTTTGAATTTTAACTCAAATAATAGAGTAAATTTTCATAACAAATGCAAATGTTGAAGTTAAGAAATAAGTTAATCTGTTTGTCTTTTAGTAGGATGTACATATAAAATGATTCTGATTTGCAGGATAAAATACAAAGTGTAAAGGATAACAAATATATTATTTAAAATGTAAATTATTGAATTCAATATAAATATTTAGTCATATGTTTATGTCACAAAGGCAACAGCATGAGAATAGGATGATCAATGTTCCACCTTTTGTTTCTCTTGTCTTTTCCATATATTTCAGTAAATTTCTTTAATTGATAAAATATTGCACATACACATAGTTACCTGCTGTTTTTCAATTAATTTTATATTTGAAATATTGACATATAGAATGCTTATTTTTCATGTCAATCTTCATTTTTATATCTGAATAAAGTATTTTTCATTTTATATCTGAATAAGTATCTGAAGATACTTAATCAGCAATAAAGCCATCCTAATAGAAGATTCAGAGAAGGCAATGGCAACACACTCCAGTACTCTTGCCTGGAAAGTCCCATGGAGGAGCCTGGTGGGCTGCAGTCCATGGGGTTGTGAAGAGTCGGACACGACTGAATGACTTCACTTTCATGCATTGGAGAAGGAAATGGGAACCCACTCAAGTGTTCTTGCCTGGAGAATCCCAGGGACGGGGGAGCCTGGTGGGCTGCTGTCTATGGGGTCACACAGAGTCAGACACGACTGAAGCGACTTAGCAGCAGCAGCAGCAATAGGAGATTAGGTGAGATTAATTTACCAGGAAAACAGTGGAGAGGAAATATGGAAAAGGAAATTTTACAGGTCCTGATAAGAGTCACTGATTACAGTAGTCTTTAGGTTAATACAGTGATATATACCAAGTCTCGAGAATTATCACTATGTATATGCTTGGCATATACATCTACTTTGGCTCTACTTGTATTAGCAGAAACAGGAATACTATGAAACATCTATGTAAAAAGTTAAATAATTATAATTCTTAATCAGGATATCCATGGATGCAACTAAGTCTCATCCATATGTTTCAACAAATATATTTCATCCATATATTGCAACAATATATACTGATGACTTAGATCAAAATTTATAATATCTGTTGAGACTTTCCAGATTTTTCCCACCTAGAAACATTCATTCTTCTGTTCAAACAGTCATGTTATCATGGTCTGAGTGTACAAATATGAATTTACTATTTGATTATGAATCTTGTATGCTCAGTTCAGTTCAGTCACTCAGTCATGTCCAACTCTTCGCTATCCCATGGACCACAGCCAACCAGGCCTCTCTGTCCATTACCAACTCCCAGAGTTTACTCGAACTCATGTTCATTGAGTCACTGATGCCATCCAACCACCTCATCCTCTGTTGTCCCCTTCTCCTCCCATCTTCAATCTTTCCCAGCATCAGGGTCTTTTCAAATGAGTCAGATCTTTGCATCAGGTGTCAAAAGTATTGGAGCTTCAGCTTCAACATCAGTCCTTCCAATGGTCACTCAGGACTGATCTCCTTTAGGGTGGACTGGTTAGATATCCTTGCAGTCCAAGGGACTCTCAAGAGTCTTTTCCAACACCACAGTTCAAAAGCATCAGAGTTTTGGCACAGCTTTCTTTATAGTCCAACTCTCACATCTATACATGACTACTGGAAAAACCATAGCCTTGACTAGATGGACCTTTGTTGGCAAAGTAATGTCTCTTCTTTTTAATATGCTGTCTAGGTTGGTCATACCTTTCCTTCCTAGGAGCAAGTGTCTTTTAATTTCAAGGCTGCAGTCACCATCTGCAATGATTTTGGAGCCCACAAAAATAAAGTCAGGCACTGTTTCCATTGTTTCCCCATCTATTTGCCATGAAGTGATGGGACCAGATGCCATGGTCTTAGTTTTCTGAATGTTGAGTTTTAAGCCAACTTTTTCACTCTCCTCTTTTACTTTCATCAAGAAGCTCTTTAGTTCTTCTTCACTTTCTGCCATAAGGGTGGTTTCATCTGCATATCTGAGGTTATTGATATTTCTCCAGGCATTCTTGATCCCAGATTGTGCTTCACCCAGCCCAGTGTTTCTCATGATGTATTCTGCATATAAGTTAAATAAGCAGGGTGGCAATATACAGCCTTGATGTACTCCTTTTTCGATTTGGAGCCAGTCTGTTGTTCCATGTCCAGTTCTAACTGTTGCTTCCTGACCTGCATACAGATTTCTCAAGAGGCAGATCAGGTGGTCTGGTATTTCCATCTCTTTCAGAATTTTCCACAGTTTGTGGTGATCCACACAATCAAAGGCTTTGGCATAGTCAATAAAGCAGAAATAGATGTTTTTCTGGAACTCTTTTGCGTTTTCCGATGACCCAGCAAATGTTGGAAATTTTATCTCTGATTTCTCTGTCTTTTCAAAAACCAGCTTGAACATCTGGAAATTCATGGTTTGCATATTGTTGAAGTATTGGTTAGCCATCTCAGGAGCTTCCTGGGTAAAATCTGCCCCTATACATGAAGAATAGAAAGAGACCACCCCCCAAAAAAGGCAGATAACTCCTGATTGATAGGAGGCAGGTTAAACAAGCTAGAAAATTTATCCTTATATATGTTGCATTCAAGAGATCCACTTCAGATCTAGGGACACATGCAGACTGAAAGTTAGGGAATGGGAAAAGGTATTCCATGTAAATGGAATTCAAAAGAAAGCTGGTGTGGCAATACTCATTTAGACAAATTAGACTTTAAAATAAAGGCTATAACAAGAGACAAAGAGGGACACTATATAATGATCAAGGGATCAACACAAGAAGAAGTTATAACAAGTGAAAATATATTTGCTACCAACATAGAAGCACCTCAATATTTAAGGTGAATGCTAACAGCTATAAAAGGAGAAATCAACAGAAACTTACTAGGTTTGTCTTGAGTGGTCACAATAGTAGTTGATCTCTGCATTCACCTGCCAAATCTTTAAAGTTTATAAAGAGGCTTTAACTGGGCTTAGTAAAGGTACTCAGTTCTTTTCAACTACACTTTACTCTCTCAAGGATGTGTTCTTGAAACAGCTCCCAGTGTGAGAATAGTAGACAGAGTGTACATTCTAAGTATAGGGGAAAGGGTGAAGGTTGATCTCTCCTATTGCCTTGGTCCACCTCAAGAATCAACCAGTGGTTACATCCCCTTGATTACCTCCTCCAACAGTATACAGGAAGAGACTGTACTGTGTTTTACCAATCCCTAACTTTCCCAGTTCCAACATCTGTATTTTGTGCTTAACATGTTATTATAGTCAAAAACTTTATAATAGATTATAGATTTTTCATTGTTCTATATCCAATAAATAACTTTCAATTAATAAGATATTTATTTAAACAAAAATATTATATTTTAAGCTCTTGGAAATTTAGTGATTGAGAGTTACAGCACAAGCAATAACATTTGAAGAATGTATAGGCAAAAGAGATCTGATTTTATTCATATTTTTAAAGATAGCTTCAAAAGTGGTAGAAAAAATAAAAATGAAGTTTATTGTTGATATTATGAAATAAACTCACTCCGTACTTCATATATATACTTTTCTGTTTGTCTTAATATTTAATAATGCTGTAATCCATGTTTCATATTCTACTTACAAGTATGTTGCTTTCCTAAGTATTGCTAAATGCTTCTATATAGTTGAAAAAATGAGGCCTTGATCCTGGCTTTTATTTCTTTTAAAGAGAAAGTGTACTGTACCTATGGGGAAAAAGGCAAACAAACAAACAAACAAAAACTGTGAAAACTATAAATATTGAATGATCTATGTGAACCACTTATATTTACAACCCCCAAACTTTTAATTTTTGTGAATATTTTATAAAATAAAAATAAAAACAATAACCTGACAACAGATAAATGGGGCTCTGTCTTATCCCAGGAAGAAATGCAAAGAAGAAGGGGGAGATAAAGCATTAATACATCTTTGTGTAAAGCAGTAAAACAGTATACTTTGATAACATGTACCATTTATGATTCTATTCTCTGCCACATAATATCGATCAGAAATTATGTTATAATAAAATATAAACACCACTTTTGGGTTCCTTTGACCAAGTTACTATTGCTCCAAAAATGATGATTGCTGGTAATTTAGACAAATCAAATTAATTCAGTATTAGTTTTAGAATTCCATATTCTGCAACAAGCAATTTCATACTGCAGGTAAAATTACAACATCACTATAAAAAATAATTCCTAAGTTTTGCATCTGCTTTTGAAAAGTGGAAGAGATTTTCTTGTAAATTCTGTGCTTCTAGTGCTCAGGACATGGTAATACCAACATGTCACTTACCAGCAAGACAGAATTAATAGAAATGTATATTGTAAATATATTTTGCTTCAACTATATGTATGTGTGTGTGTGTGTGATAAGTTGCTCATTCTTGTCCAACTCTTTGTGACCGCATGGACTGTAGCCCACCAGGCTCCTCTATTCATGAGATTTTCCAAACAAGAATACTGGAGTGGGTTGTCATTTCCTCCTCCAAGGGATCTTCCCAACCCAGGGCATGAACCTAGGATTCTACATTGCAGGTGGACTCTTTACCACTGAGCCATGTGGGAAGCCCTCTACTATACATATACATCTCTAAAAGTAAGCTATATGATGTGCTGCCTTCTCTGGTGGAGTGTCCTTCATATATCACTAATTGATACATAGATTTGTCTTGAATTTCTAGGGTGAGTCTGCCTTTGTGCTATAATGACTACTATTTGTTTTCATTGTACTCTACATTATATTCCATGTACTTGGTGCATTAGTAGTCTTGTTGTTTTTTTTCCTTTTTTTTTTTTTTTACATACCAGTTAAGAGTTGTTTATTCTAAGTTTCTGGATAGTCAAAAAGAACACAAGAGATTTTGAAAAGTAATTTGCCCTAACTCTTAAAAATAGAATAATAAATTAATATAGAAAGAACTTGCAGATGTAATTTGTCAATCACATCCTCTTTTCTAAAATAAAAACACTTAAAGTTGAAAAAAAGCTATCATGAAAGTATGAGCATTGATCCCTTCATTTATATACCCTAATTTTATTGATGTATAGTCTATCTTTCTGTCTGTGCCATTCTTTGAGGGCCATTGTGTGATGACATGCCTTTATTTAGAGACATTTTGGGCTTCTACATTAGACTGGGTAAAGGCTCTTGCTTTTGTCACCTAAGGTTCAGCACAGAATCAGTTCAACACAGAATCAATTCAACACAGAGTAATTGAGAATCATTTCAAAAAGATAATTCAATTGGTGGTGTTCACTTGTTAGCAAGAATTTAAAATCAAGATATTGTATTTAAAACCAACCTGATATATTTAACAGTATCTAAAGTAATTTGCCACTGTGATATTTATAAAATTAAAATGTAGTGTGAACAAAATATTTCTGTAAGCTAGTTACTGAAATATGATCTCAGATCTTATGAGGACCAACTCATGGCAGATTCAATATTCAAACTGTAAGTATATATTAGTATTCTGAAATGGAACTGTGACTTGGATCAAGAAAATAAACTTATATTATTTATTTTAATGCATTATTTTTATTTTACCATAAATATGCATTTGTAGTAAATTGAACTAAGATTTTTTGTAAAGATTTATAGGTATAGGAATTTTAAGGCTGAATAGAGATTCAAACACATTCTATCTTTATATTTCATGAAGCAGTTTTTAAATAATATTAAATATAATATTGTATAAAAATGAGTTATATGAATGAAGAATCATAAATACCTAAAATATTAAAAAGGAAATAATAACAATATTTTATACATCAGATATAATAAAGTAGTTAGGAAAAGAGTGAAAGAGGATATACTTGGTTAACATCTATCAGAGATCCAAGATATAGATGAATTCCCTCATAAAAAGCAGTATTAATGGAGAATTGATGAAAAAGGTAATACTAGAACTAAATTCCTCAGCATAGAGGAAGTCCTACGTTCTGCAGTTGGACAGTTCATCAAACCACATGCATTATTATCATTTAAAAACCAACATCACAGCATGTTCATTTACTTAAGAAAACAAAGTTTTGTGAAACTGAAAGAAGCTTAAATTAGAAGACTAGAATTGATTTGACCATTTTTTCCCTAACAAGTAAAACCTCAGAGAAATGGAAAGAGCATAAAATCCTCGTAAAGTGTACACATACCTCACAAGCCTTCTCAAAATTGTTTTAAGATATGTTTGAAAATAAATGGAAACTATTAAATCCAAAGGTCTAGATAAACTTTGATTTTCTTGTTGTAATTCTTAAAACAGACTAGACAAACAACTATGAATGATATAAGTGAATGAGAACTCTGATAAGTATCGTACCAGTGATTAAAGGGAGAAAAAAGTTAAGGCAATAATAAAAAAAATCACATTAGCTTTGTAAATCTGAAAATTTAAGTCCTGGCATCTATTGGATTTGGAATTCAGGTTGTTATTTTCCTTTCTGGAATTTAAAACAAAAACCATTTGATGACATGCAAAGACATATTTAATTTAATATTCTACTACATCTTGCTATTAAATATGATGCTTTAGACTTTTCACATAATTATATAATCATAATTATAATGTTTATTTTAAAATTGTTTTCTTTACATTATCCTTACCATTTCTCCATAATAAAGGATAAAATCATTTTAATGTAAAACAAAGTCAATTAACACTAATGCAGTGAACCATTACTATAGTATTTGATGATAAATAGCTTTCCTGATAGCTCAGTTGGTAAAGAATCCACCTGCAATTCAGGAGACTCCAGTCAGACTCCTAGGTAAGGAAGATCCACTGGAGAAGGGATAGGTTACCCACTCCAGTATTCTTGGACTTCCCTTGTGGCTCAGAAGGGAAATAATCTGCCTGCAATGCAGGAGACCTGGGTTTGATCACTGGATTGGGGAGATCCCCTGGAGAATGGAAAGGCTACCCACTCCAATATTTTGGCCTGGAGAATTCCATAGACTATACAGTCTCAAAGAGTAGGACACGATTGAGCAACTTTCACTTCACTCATTCACAAGTTGCCAAAAGAGACAGCTAATTTGATGAGTGGGGAACTGTTAGTGCTGTGACAAGGATGGCAAACATCTGACTTTTTTCTGCAAGTAATGTTTTACTTTTCAGTGATTTATCACAAATTTCAAAGCTTAACTATGCGAGATTTTAAAAATTAGTCCCAATGTATATTTAGTAAAGTATACATGTGCAAAATTCTGTTCTGCTTTAATAAATTAATTTAATGAATTTTAGAAAACACTATGAAGTGTAGAGTATTAAACATTTTATGAATAATGAAACCAAGACACCGATACTTTAGGAATTTTTCTAAAATCAGCAATAGAATGATAGTTTCCTTGGTGGCTTAGATGATAAAGAATCTGCCCGCAATGTAGGAGTCTTGGGTTCAATCACTGGATCCGGAACATTCCCTAGAGAAGGAAATGGCTATCCACTCTAATTCCATGAGCACTCCATGGACAGAGGAGCCTGGCAGGCTACAGTCTATGGAGTTACAAAGACTCGGACGTGACTGAGTGACTAACACTTTCACTGACTTTCACTTTCATAGAAAAGTAGGGACTGATAGTTTAACCTGATAGTCCATCACCAAGGTCTTGGATATTTCCTCCTATGTACATAAATTCCAAAGTTGGTGAAAGAATATTTAAAACCTGGAATAAGAATTTAGTTTTATGTGAATTGAAATTTGCATGACATTTTGGCAAACCCACCACTATCACCACCACCATGAAAATCCATTGACATTGTTCATATATTATGAGATAGTGTCTCATTTGCTGGAATTTATTATTAGCCAATGAGTTGGGGTTTTTTTTAAGGTTATATATGCAAAGGGGCAAGATTGTTTATAATAAAGAAAAATTGCAAATGACTTACATTTCTTTCTTTAGAGAAATGGTATATCTAATTTATTCACTATAATTATAACAAATGTGAAGAATTTTTGGCAACATAACAAACTGCTTACAAACTAAAAAAATGTAAGAAGGGTCAAATTCACATTTTTTTATTGTGTATTAAACTGATAGCTATAGAAAATTGTACTTAAAAATATAAATCATACTACAGATATTTTAGGGTAGTATCAATCATGAATGCTTATTTTTCTGTGATTCTTTTTTTAGCATGTAAATTTACATTTAATAGGACATTATTGAGTTAAATTAAGAGCCCCCTTTTCTTCTGCAAGAATATTTGGTAGTATTTTTTGCTCTTTGGATTTTAATTCCACTTCTAGAAATTAATCCCAGGGTGCCCAAAGACTTGCAATATGTATATTCACAATACAATTATTGTGGCAATAAAACATTGGGAAAAAGCTAAGTACCCAAAATAATTATAATTCCTGGCTCATCCTTATGATAGAAACAACCAGCCATGAACTTATGTGGACCGTGAACTTCCTGATGTTCAAGCTGGTTTTAGAAAAGGCAGAGGAACCAGAGATCAAATTGCCAACATCTGCTGGATCATGGAAAAAGCAAGAGAGTTCCAGAAAAACATCTATTTCTACTTTATTGACTATGCCAAATCCTTTGACTGTGTGGATCACAATGAACTGTGGAAAATTCTGAAAGAGATGGGAATACCAGAGCACCTGACCTGCCTCTTGAGAAATCTGTATGCAGGTCAGGAAGCAACAGTTAGAACTACACATGGAACAACAGACTGGTTCCAAATAGGAAAAGGAGTACGTCAAGGCTTTATATTGTCACCCTGCTTATTTAACTTATATGCAGAATACATCATGAGAAACACTGGGCTGGAAGAAGCACAAGCTGGAATCAAGATTGCCAGGAGAAATATCAATAACCTCAGATATGCAGATGACACCAGCCTCATGGCAGAAAGTGAAGAGGAACTCAAAAGCCTTTTGATGAAAGTGAAAGTGGAGAGTGAAAAAGTTGGCTTAAAGCTCAACATTCAGAAAACGAAGATCATGGCATCTGGTCCCATCAGTTCATGGGAAATAGATGGGGAAACAGTGGAAACAGGGGCAGACTTTATTTTTGTTGGCTCCAAAATCACTGCAGATGGTGACTGCAGCCATGAAATTAAAAGACGCTTACTCCTTGGAAGGAAAGTTATGACCAACCTAGATGGCGTATTGAAAAGCAGAGACATTACTTTGCCAACAAAGGTCCGTCTAGTCAAGGCTATGGTTTTTCCATTGGTCATGTATGGATGTGAGAGTTGGACTGTGAAGAAGGCTGAGCGCCAAAGAATTGATGGTTTTGAACTGTGGTGTTGGAGAAGACTCTTGAGAGTCCCTTGGACTGCAAGGAGATCCAACCAGTCCATTCTGATGGAGATCAGCCCTGGGATTTCTTTGGAAGCTAAAGCTAAAGAAACTCCAGTACTTTGGCCACCTCATGTGAAGAGTTGACTCATTGGAAAAGACTCTGATGCTGGGAGGGATTGGGGGCAGGAGGAAAAGGGGATGACAGAGGATGAGATGGCTGGATGGCATCACTGACTCAATGGACGTGAGTCTGAGTGAACTCCGGAAGTTGGTGCTGGACAGGGAGGCCTGGCGTGCTGCGATTCATGGGGTCGCAAAGAGTCGGACACGACTGAGTGACTGAACTGAACTGAACTGACTAACATAGGACATTGACAGGAAGTACTGCTATTAGTTTAAGAATGTTTATCTCTGTGAGTTGATTTTTTTTAACTTTAAAATATCTCCATTTACCAATTTTTCAGTAATTAACATACGAAGTATTTTCTTCATGTTTGCAAGAAGCAAGTATATGTTTGTATCACAGGTGTCACTTTGGGAATGTTCAGTTTTAAGTGATATATTTTTAGTGTTTTATTCTTTTTCTCCTAGAAACCTATATGATATAAAAAGCAGAAAATACGTTTTTATTAAATGGCAAGATATAAAACATCCTATCAAGTTAAATCATTTTATCTGAATGTAATCAAGCTATTTGTAGTTTGATTTAAATTCCAATGAGAAAACAGCAGTCCGAATATTTATATATTGAGTAAGGTTTATGTTTGATATATTGACCTTCAATTCTTTAAATTATTTCCAAACTTTGACTCTACTTTAAAAAGTATAAAAATTACAGCTTTCTAGGGTGGTCTTCCTAACAGAAAGTTAACATATATTCAGTTCAGTTCAGTTCAGTAGCTCAGTCCTGTCTGATTCTTTGTGACCCCATAAACTGCAGCACCCAGGCTTCCCTGTCCATCACCAACTCCCGGAGCCTACTCAAACTCAGGTCCATTGTGTGGGTGATGCCATCCAGCCATCTCATCCTCTGTTGCCCCCTTCTCCTGTCTTCAATCTTTCCCTGTATCAGGATCTTTTCCGATGAGTTGGCTCTTCCCATCAGGTAACCAAACTATTGGAGTTTCAGCTTCAGCATCAGTCCTTCCAATGAATATTCAGGACTGATTTCCTTCAGGATTGACTGGCTGGATCTCCTTGCAATCCAGGACATATATTAGTTCAATAAAAATCCATTATTAGCTCTGCAAATTGTACTGAGTCAACTATGGGCAAAGAAAACAATTTAATCTCAAGCATTTTAAATTCTTCTGCTAAGTGGTACATTAGATGATTTTTAATGTTTTTTATTTAACTAAAACCTTCTGAATTATACTGCATGAAATTTTCAATGTGTAGAAAATTGCTAATGAAAAGCATATATAAATATGTTAAACTTGCATCTCCATATATTCTAAATTTGTTTACAGTTGAATCAGCAAGAATTTTTGGAGTAGGAATGCACTACCAATTTAAAATAAGTGTATCTGGAGTTTGCTAAATTTAAATTCCTTTGATTTTATTTGAAGGACACTTTTAATTCTTTTTATGCTGTAATTTTATCATACTATTATCTATGAACATTATTCAAAAGGCAGCTTGTCCTTTTATCTTTAAGAATGTACTTTTTGTACATCAAAATAAATAACATTTATATTATGATATTTAGATAAATTTCAAGTGATTGGAAGCTTCTAATATTCAGGTGTCTTTTCTATAAATAGCTTTATGAAGTGATATTATGTTATCATTGAATAGCATTGTAGCATCCTTTTCAGGAAGCCATCCTTGAAATCCAATGCATTTTACAAGGTTAATTAAGGTCACATTTATAATGGGATAGACTAGAATCTAGAGTCAAACAGAAGTACTTAATATCAGACTATAAAGTGGTTTCCTACAGAACACATTAATAGTTAGGAAAGGAAAAATTGATTGGACAAATAATTATACCACACATATATAAAGGAATATCTGCATATATAGACAGAGATACTGATGGAGTTTTACCCCTTCTATTTGCCATGAAATGAAGGGGGAAAACTGGGAGCAGTGACAGATTTTCTTTTCTTGACCTCCAAAACCACTGCATATGGTGACTGCAGCCATGAAATTAAAAAACGTTTGCTTCTTGGAAGGAGAGCTATGACAAACCTAGACAGCATATTAAAAAGCAGAGACATCACTTTGCCAGCAAAGGTCCATGTAGTCTACCAGTTCTTCTAAAGAATTGATGCTTTTGAATTGTGGTGCTGGAGAAGACTTTTGTGAGCTCCTTGGATAGCAAGATCAACCAATTCAATCCTAAAGGAAATCAACCCTGAATATTCATTGGGAAGACTGTTGCTGAAGGTGAAGCTCCAATACTTTGGCCACTGATACAGAGAGTCAACCCACTGGGAAAAACCCTTATGCTGGGAAAGATTAAAGGCAAAAGGATGAGATGGTTAGACAGCATCACTGACTCAATGGACATGAATTTGAGCAAACTCCAGGAGATAGTGGAGGACAGAGGAGCTTGGCATGCTATAGTCTATGGAGGAGCAAAAATTCAGAAGCAACTTGGCAGTGGAAAAACAACAACCAACTGATGGAGCTTTAGCTCATTGACTTTAACTGAAAATTCTTTAGTTCATTACATTAACAAGTACAACAAGTTGAGTGGCTTAAAACAGCAAAAAATTATTGTGGCACATTTCTGGAGGCTAGAAGACAGAAATCAAGGTGTTGGTAGGGTCCCACTTCCTCAAAAATCCACAGGAACCCTTCCTTCCCTCTTCCCAGTGTCTTGTGGTGGCTATCAGTCCTTGGCATTCTTTGGCTTTCAGTTGCCTTGTCAGCACATGAAATGCTCCCCGTATGTCTCTGTCTTCACAAATAGTTATATTCTTATGAATATACCACTCATATTGGATTGAGGGGCACACCCTGTTCCAATATGAACACTTCTCAACTTTTACTAATTGCATTAAAAATGACCTTCTTTCCAAATAAGATTATATTCTAATATGTTTGGAGTTAGAACACCAACATATCTTTAATTTGGGGGTGGTGGATGCTGGAAACAATTTAACCTATAAGAGTCTTGATAACTATTAATAAGGTCCTTAAAAAAGAAACTAGTGAATTATTTATACTGAAAGTCGAAAGGGTTTTACAAGTCAAGTAATATTTGGGACTAAAGGCAGTTCTATCATAACAGATCAAGAGTTGTATATCATAAACACTAACACTATTTCAGAAAGACTACTTTGACCTGCAAGCATGCTCCTTGTTCAAATGGAGGTAGGGGGTTTCTCCAATGCAAAAGTAATTTTGATGTAAGATCCAAGATTTTCAACAGAAAGTTATTATGACCAATTTAGGCTACAGAGTAGAAATATTCTTCTTCCTACAGTTGCTCCTCTTAAATCTTGATTGAAGCTTAAAAGTATTGAGAGCACAGGGGCTTGCTAAAGTTTATTGTGTTTACTTCCATACATGTAGGGAAGGAGAGTATGAAGAGTTTGTTTTTTGAGGGGGGGGAGTGGAATATTTGTAGATATAGTAAATCCTCTTTTCATATCTACATTTTATGTTAAATACAAATACATGGACACTTTATGCTTCTATATGTACACAGATGAATGTGTCTAGAGCAACTCACTCTAGAATGCTTGGTGAGCTTTCTCTAAATTCATGCTTACTAGCCTCAAGCAAGGCATGCATGCTTCACTGATATTATCCTATCCTTCCTTTGTCCAGATTTCCTAAATGACTGTTTCACAAATTCCACTGACTCCTCCAACAGGCAACCCAGTCTCACTACTTCTAGCTGATGAACTTCTCCTGCTCGGCTGACAGAGTCACCAAAGGAATTCCACAGGCTCCCACCATCACAACATCCAATTACCAAAACCACTCTGCAGTGAGCAATGCCAGAGGCTGAAGTGCATATTTTATGCTACTCATTAGAGCAAAACTCTACAGAATACAGAATGTTAGGTCACATTCACGAGTTGTGCAATTGGCAGTCTAGTCTATCAATGTCTGTGATCAGTATACTCTGATCATTACTCATGTCAACTTAAAAAATATTCACAACCTAAAAGCTGAGAGTTATGTCATATTCAGTGGGAATTTTTACCACTTCAAACCCAGGAGGCAGCAATTCAAGTAACCCTGAGAGAACTGCTCTGAGGAGGTAAGGAGGGTACCAGGTTATATTTTGCAACAAAGGATAGATAGTCCAAAAAGATAATTGTTAATTAAAGAAAACCAGATATCCCAATTTAAGGAATTTAGTGCTTTTCTATGTATGAGGAAATGCAACAGTCTGAGTTTACTGAAATTATTCCTCTTATATGCAACTCAGTTATACGGGACCAGTCTCCTGTGTTTTCACATCCTGAGAGTCCTCAGGGTTCACCAGTTCACCATAACCATCCATGTG
Source organism: Bubalus bubalis (assembly GCF_019923935.1). Taxonomy (NCBI): domain Eukaryota; kingdom Metazoa; phylum Chordata; class Mammalia; order Artiodactyla; family Bovidae; genus Bubalus; species Bubalus bubalis. The sequence goes on from NC_059173.1 coordinate 49,106,526, forward strand.
GATTGCAATTGTTGATGACTCTGACATCCTTTGTTTACTGATAAGGCAGGAACTATTCCATTTCTCACTTGGATGTATCCATTCTGCTCTTCACTAAACCTAATCCCATCACATTGCATATTCAAAAAGAATAACTGAATTAATTCTCCCTTCTGTCTCCTATATCACAAGATTTTACTCTCCACTGAATTTATCCATCAGCATGGAAACATACTATTTCTTTTGTGTGGAAAAACTGAAGCAACCTCCTCATGATCCTCCCTTTTCCCTTTTATCTACTACTTCACTTCTCTAATATTCTTCATAGAAAAACTGAAAAGATCCCCTTTACATGTTGTTTCTAATTCTCTCATAGCCCATTTTCAGTAGAATTTTGCCCTCACTGCTCAGCCAAAACTATTCTTGACAACTTTCATATTACTTACTAAAGTGGCAACTTCTCAGTCTTTATTTTACTTTCCCTATAACATAATTTGATAAAGGTGAATTCTGTCTCCTGTCAAATGAAAAAAAAAAAGCACAAACTAAAATTTGAGAATTATATTTTATGGAGGATTTTCTAAAGACTTAAACCTAGAAGACAGCCCTTCTTCAGACGACTCTGAGGAACTGCTCAAAGAGGTATGGGAGGAGCCAGGATATATGGTGTTGTAACAAAAACCAGGTAGTTGAAACATAAAAAGATGACTGTTAATTAAAGAAAACCAGATAACTCAATGAATTGATCACTATTCTCTATTTGGGAATATGTATGAGTCTGGGCTCATTGAAATTGCTCCTTTGATGAACAACTAAGCTATCTAGGGCCTGTATCCTGCTTTTTTCCACCCTGAATCTCCTTAGGGTGCATGGTTGGGGGACGCTGCAGTGACTGCTGGCTTAATGTCTGCAGTCCTTTGTTTACTGATTTGGCAAATGACGTTTTTCATCCATAATCCTTAAAACGTATTTCTTGGATGCCAGGTCACAACATCAATTAGTTTTCCTGCATGTATGAATGCTAAGTGACTTCAATTGTGTCCAACTCTTTGTGACCCTATGGACTGTAGCCCACCAGGCTTCTCTGTCCATGGGATTCTCCAGGCAAGAATACTGGAGTGGGTGCCATCCGTCTTCCAAGGGATCTTCCCAACCCAGGAATAAAACCAGCATCTCTTATGTTTCCCGCATTGGCAGGCAGGTTCTTTACTACTAGTGCCACCTGGGAAGCTCATTTGTTTGTCTGCCACCTCACTAATTACCCCACCTCAGTCTCCTTTTCTGTTTTTTTTTTTTTTTTCTCTCTTCTCTCATTTTTTTACATTAAATGGTCTTATCCTTCAATTCTTGATCCTCTCCTCATTCTATCCATATTTATTCATTTGATTATGCTAAACAGGTTCTTGTCTTTAACTGCTGCCTATAAAAATGTGGATGACTACCAAATTTGTGCCTTCAACTCACTGTACTTCAAAGTACATTTAAAAAAAAAATCCATACTCGTTTAAATTTTCTGTATTTGAACAAGACCAAAAAACACTATAATCCTCATTTTACCACTCATAAAAATACAAATCACTGATTAAATAAACTCTGAAAGATATGCCAAATATGTCTAATTTGGTAAAGATTATTTCAGTTACTATTATATTTAACATATGCTATTTTTACTACCATGTATCTTAAATTTAAAATGTCACATTTCTCCAAAGAAGACATGAAGATGGCCAATAGGCCCATGAAAAAAATGTCCACTATCACTAAATATTAGAGAAATGCAAATCAAAACTATAATGAGATATCATCTCACTCTGGTCCGAATGACCAACCATCATCAACAAGACTATGAATAACAAATGCTGGAAAGGATGTAGAGAAAAAGAACCATTCTACACTGTAGGTAGAAATGTAAAATGGTACAGCAACTGTGGAGAACAATATGGAATTCTTTAAAAAATGAAAATAGGGTTATCATATGATCCTGTAGTCTAACTCCTGGATGTATATATGGGAAAAACTAGAATTTGAAAATATGCATTCACCCCAATGTTCATTACAACACTATTTACAATAGTCAAGACGTGAAAGCAAAGTAAATGTCCATCAACAAATGAATGGATAAAGAAGTTGCAGTATATTTGTATATACAATAGAATACTACTCAGTCATCAGAAAGAATGAGATAATGTCATTTGCAGCAACATGAATGGACCTAGAGATTGTCATACTGAGTGAAGGAAAACAGAAAGAGAAAGATGACTACAATATGATAGCAATTATATATGGAATCTGAAATATGATGCAAATAAACTTATTTACAAAACAGAAATAGACACAGACATAGAAAACAAATATATGACTATCAAAGGGGGAGAAGGAAGAGAGAAATTTGGAATTTGGGATTAACATATATGCACTAATTATATATAAAATAAATGTCAAGTTCCTACTATATAGCACAGGAAACTGCATTCAGTATACTGCAATAAACCATAATGGAAAAGAAAAAATAAAATTGATTCATATGTAAGATAAAAATAGGGTTTGTTGTTTAAAAAAATAATGTAAACACATATCATAAAATGTTCTATTCCTTCAGTCTTTCAGCTCAGGCAACTCTATCCTTCCAGATGCTCAAGACAATAACTTTGGAAATATTGATTCTTCTCATTTTCTCAATGCATGGTTATCATATGTCAGAGGAAGTTGGTCAGTCATGTCCGACTCTTTGTGACACCATGGACTATATACTCCATGGAATTCTCTAGGCCAGAATACTGAAGTGGGTAGCCTTTCCCTTCTCCAGGGGATCTTCCCAACCCCGGGATCGAACCCAGGTCTCCCACATTGCAGGCAGATTCTTTACCAGCTGAGCCACAAGGGAAGCCCAAGAATAGTGGAGTGGGTAGCCTATCCCTTCTCTAGCAGATCTTCCTGACCCAGGAATCAAACTGAGTCTCCTGCATTGCAGGCAGATTCTTTACCAACTGAACTATCAAAATGTCAGTAAATACTAACTCTAAGTCGACTTTAAAAAATGGTCACAATCAAAAATTGAGAGTTATTCGACAGAAAATTTTAGGACTTAAGCCAGGGAGGCAGCATCTCAAGGAGGATAAGAGGGGAGCCAGGTTACATAGAAGTTTTGTAACAAAGAGCAGGTAGTCTGAACATTAAAAATTTTATTGTTAATTAAAGGAAACAGGTATCCTGAGTTAAGGAATTTAGCTCTTTTCTATGTATGGGAAGATGCAAGGGTCTGGGCTCACTGAAATCATTCCTTTCATATGAATCTCAGCTATCTGGGACCAGTATCCTGTGATTTTCACATCATGAGCTCCCTCGGGCTCAAGATAGGGAGTGGCTGCAGTCTGATGGCAGTGAAATCACAGATACTCTTTCCCTTCCTGAGTGCCCTTAGACTCAGGAACTCACACTGGAGAGTGGGAGTCAGTGAAGACTGTGAAATCCTTATTTATTGATATAGCGGGGAACATTCCAGTTCTCACTGCCTCCAAAATGTATTCAAAAACTAAATACTTTATTCTACTCAATTTTACTCACTACAATCAACTCCAAGATGCTAATACCTGTCCCCCAAGTTACTGCCTTAGCATCCTAACTTGTCACACTGAATCCACAGTTTCTCCTATAGTTTTGTCACAGTGATTATCACTCTTGTGGCTCAGAATTTTTCATTTGCTTCTAAATTACATAGGATAATAGTCTGCATTCTGAAAATCATATATAAATAAAGGAGACACTCAGAATTCATAAAATATATTTATTTATGCATGCATGCTTAGTCATGTCCAACTCTTTGCGACCCCATGGGCTGTAGTCTGCCAGGCAACACTGTCCGTGGGATTTCCAGGCAACAATATTGGACTGAGTTACCATTGCTTCTCCAGGGACTCTTCCTGACCCAGGAATTGAACTCATGCCTCATGCATATCCTGTGTTCCAGGAGGATTCTTTACCTGCTGAACCATCAGGAAACCCACAATAACATATATAGATATTAATAAGATATCATTTTTCCTTGTATATGATTTTGGATATGTCATCATTTTTTCAGGTTTCATAAAATAATATATTCAGAGATATATAATGTGAGAGGATAATAAAGAATATAAGGTTTTGTGTTTAAGAATCAGATATTTAACTAGCTACTCAACTCTAAGAATAAATTTATTTGTAAAATCAGATTTTTGTCTAGGAAAAGGAATTAAATATAAACCTATGCAATATAGACTTATGGAAAATAACTTGTGCAAGTTTGAATTAATTATTTTTTTTATTTTTCTCAAGAATAAAAGTGGTTAAAGAAAAGGAATTCATAGCAGCAGTCAAACCAAATCAGTTTTTATTTTTCAAAATGATACAAACAAAACATTTTGAAGAATTAAATGTCTTCATCATCAAATATGTATTTCCACTTCTTTGAATGCTTATATTTTATTTAGGAATAGAACTAAAATGCCATTTTTATCCTTCTTTGACATCCTAGACAGATACAGGCATGGATGAATTTCAGTCTTCATACAAAATGAAAAGTTGATCCAAGTAACCTTCCTTTTACTTTCACACAAAGACAAACACAAACACTCAGGCAAGACAGCCCTATTATGACTTGAAATATTTCTTTAGAAAACCTGGTTTGACTTTCCTAATATATTGTCAATTAACTATATTTAATGTTTACTATTGTAAGTTATTACATAAAATATGTAATGATATATATATCAGTTTTAAAGATAAATTAAATTTTACATATTTGTTTTAGTTATAATTTAATTAATAGCTAATTGATCATAATTCCCTTCCATAAGTTTCATATTAATCCTCCTCTATGCATATTAGAATTTTAGGTTTTGCATTTAATAGGAAAACATTATGTATTTTCCAGTAAGAAAATAATAATAGCTGTTTTGAAAACAATTTTACATACTATAGTTAGTATTTTCATTGTGCTTTGTATGCCTTGAAAACCACATTAGCTTTTTTTTTTTAATATGTGAAGTTCACCACATGCACCATCAAATAAGTGAATACATAGTTAGAAGTTTTTTTTATGTACCCAGACAAATTAATTACTAAGAAAAATATATCAGAAGGTAAACTATTGTGCATATGACAATGTTAGTTAACAAAATGTATTGTATTCTTGGGACTACATTTACAGTTCATGTGCCCAATGGAATCTCACTGAAAATTGCAAGGTGACTTGTGAATTTGTTGAATTATCATTGTATTCTATATATTGCTCAGATTTCTTAATGCATAAATTTAGGATATATGAATTAGACTAAGTTGAACCTTTAGTTTTATTCACTTTATTCTATTACTTTTAAGTAATATGTCAGATTTCTGACATATTACTTAAAAGTAATAGAATGATAATTATTCTAGATAGAATAATAGTAATAGATAGTAATAGAATAGTAATAATAATAGAATGGTAATTATTATAAGAAGTAATATGTCAGAAATAATGGTAGCTTCACAAAATTATTGTGGTGAAAAAGATCATGCCATGTTGATAAGCCCTCTCTTTGAAAATATGTGACTTTATTTAAAATATAATGAATTTCAAGAGATTCTCATATTGGGAATATTTTAGCAATAGGGTGTACCTTGGGAAATCCATTTATTGTTCAAAGTAGGAAAATTACATATGGTCTAGAAAGTTTAAGTGACATAAAAGTTTATACAATTGGTAGCAAAGCAAGTATTAGATCATGGATGTCATAACACAAGTTATGCTTGCCTCGTAAATCTATGTTTATGCATATAGGAATGTAAATTAAGAATATACCACACATGCTTTATTAATTGTATCTATCGGATCAGATCAGATCAGATCAGTCGCTCAGTCATGTCCGACTCTTTGCGACCCCATGAATCACAGCACGCCAGGCCTCCCTGTCCATCACCAACTCCCGGAGTTCACCCAGACTCACGTCCATCGAGTCAGTGATGCCATCCAGCCATCTCATCCTCTGTCGTCCCCTTCTCCTCCTGCCCCCAATCCCTCCCAGCATCAGAGTCTTTGTCCAATGAGTCAACTCTTCGCATGAGGTGGCCAAAGTACTGGAGTTTCAGCTTTAGCATCATTCCTTCCAAAGAAATCCCAGGGCTGATCTCCTTCAGGATGGACTGGTTGGATCTCCTTGCAGTCCAAGGGACTCTCAAGAGTCTTCTCCAACACCACAGTTCAAAAGCATCAATTCTTCAACGCTCAGCCTTCTTCACAGTCCAACTCTCACATCCATACATGACCACAGGAAAAACCATAGCCTTGACTAGATGGACCTTTGTTGACAAAGTAATGTCTCTGCTTTATATATGCTATCTAGGTTGCTCATAACTTTCCTTCCAAGGAGTAAACATCTTTTAATTTCATGGCTGCAATCATCTGCAGTGATTTTGGAGGCCCAAAAAATAGTCAGCCACTGTTTCCACTGTTTCCCATCTATTTGCCATGAAGTTATGGGACCAGATGTCATGATCTTAGTTTTCTGAATGTTGAGCTTTATATTCAAAGGCAAATTATACCTCAATAAACCTGAGTTATAGAAGATTGTAAATAAATTTGATTATATATATGTATATGCATATTTATACACACCCATATAATAATGCCACTTATTCCATTTTTGTAATAGCATATTTTAAGCAATGAAATTTGTATTATTAATATTACAACTTAAATATGTGAATACAATTTCTAAAGTATTTTAATTGGTTGACATAATGTCAAATTTGAAAAAGTTTTAGAAATTTATTTTTGAATTCTATCTTTATTTGAGGGTGCCTAGCCATGCTGCATGGCAGACAGCACCCCTCCCTGAATGATTGAATCTGTGGGAGTCCAGCAAAAAGGACATGATTGAATCATTGGTAGCTCCAGGATTTAAGGGAACTGACTGAATCAAGGGCAATCATGTGATTTAAGGATGTCCAGGAAGTTAAGAAGGGAAATTCATTTAATGGGGCTCAAAAAAATTAAGAAATCTGAATGACTTAATCGGGTCTGAAAAATTAAGAAAAGGCAGATTGATTTGGGGGCTCAGGAAATCAGGGTTTTGATTGGTATAATGGAGGTCAGGAGATTTAAGAGGGATGATTGATTAATGAGTATCTGGATATCAAATGGGGCTGATTTAATCAACTGGAGTCATGTGATTTAGGGAGCCAGTTTAATATGTACATGGAAGTCATTGATAAAACAGTGCTGAATGAATAAATGGAAGTAACCTGATTTATGGGGACTGCTTTAATAATAGGAGTCACCTCATCCAAAGGGCTGATTTAATCAGCCCAAGCACTCCCCTCCCCATGGGGATAACATGTATGTACTCAACTGTGTATATAACATGTGTACACAAGTGAGTTTTCTGTATACAACATATATATACACAACTGTGTACATAATATGGGTCCAGAAATGAACTTTGAGAACTCAATCATGTATACAGAACATTGTACATACTAGTGTCCACAAAAGAACTTTGAATACACAATACATATACACAACTGTGGACATACTATGTGTAAGGAAATTTGGGTACAGGGTGAGTATATACAACTGAGTAACCCAAGGTATGCCCTAGTCTCCCCTACAGGGAGACCTGGCCTCCCACATACAAGTGACAGCACATCTATTGATTCAACTGGCCTTCTTAAATATGATGACCTAATTAAATCTGTCATCCTTTTTAATGGTGTCATGAGATTTAAGAAGGCAAATTGATTTAATGGGGGTTGGGAAACCTAAGGTGTTGGTTGGTTTAATGAATGTTAGGGGGTTTTAAGAAGGATGATTGATTTACATGGATCAATGATATTTAAGGGAGCTGATAATCAATGGGAGGCACATGATTTAGGGGACTGATTGAAATAGTGGAAGTCATATGATATAACATGTCTAAGTGAATTGATAACCCATTGTTTTAAGGGGACTGATTGAATAAAAGGTTATCTTGTGATTTAAGGGGACTTATTATTTTACAGGCATTCAGGAGGATATGAATGGGAATTGGTTCAATGGGGTTTAAGAAAAGCAAGGAGGAAAAACGTGTCTGGTGAGTTAAGAAGATGGACTGATTAGAATCTGCCTTCATAGAGCTTCCTGGTATTTATGTTCACAATTGTCTTTCTTATAAGCATTGTATGATAAAAAATTATATTATATCTGCTCCCGGGGCTTCCCAGGAGGTGCTAGTGATAAAGAACCCATCTGCCAATGAAAAAGGCAGGAGACACTGACTCAATCCCTGGGTTGGGAAGATCCCCTGGAAGAGGGCATGGTAACCCACTCCAGTATTCTTGTCTGGAGAATCCCATGGATGGAGAAGCCTGGCAGGCTATACTCCATAGGGTCACAAGGAGTCAGATAGGACTAAAGCACACACGTATATATAGTGTCTTAGATGCTAATAAAAACATATGCATAAATATGTAATGTAAATGTGGTTATGTTATTAATATAGTCTTATATTCAGGTTTCATCTGCATTTGGAAAAGTATGGCACTCATCAGTATAAAGAAAACATTAACAAATAAATATTACAATTAAGGGAACAGAAATGTGCTAATAAAAGTCATTGTGTTTATTTTAAATTTGTATTATTTTATGTACCTTCATTTTTATCACTGAAGAGAATGCTATAATATAAAACTATTTTTAAGGATATATAAAATCTGGAAATTGTAATAGTTATTATTTACCTTGTAGAAGGCAATAAAAATGTATGATTTTAAAACTTAGAGAAAAATTTTTGTTTTCAGGGCAGAAAGTATCTTATGCATTTAATTCTTGGCCACAGTAAGGATTTCTGGTATTCCTTTGGGCTTCATAAATTTTTGTTGATTCATAATTAGTTGAAAGATTAAAAAATATGGAAATATTTAATCAACTCCCATAAATAATTATGTTGATTCTTCTGGTGGAATAAATTCCTCAAAGCTAGAAAAGAGCATAATTTTTTGTGTATTCTGCACCTTGTAGACCAGGGGGAAGTTAAACTAATGATAAAAATGGATTTCAGAAAAAATTTTGAACCAATAAATTGCTTAGGAAAAAAATTAATACAGGATATGTTTTAAATCAGAAAAGATTACAGGAGATGTATAGAATCTCAACTCCTATAAAGTTGAAACAAAATCCATCTTAAGTAATTTATCAGATGGAAGAAATCACTTGTGTGTTTTTAAGGTACACCTCTATAGTATATGTTCATTGCAAAAGTATAGTCAACACACACATGATCCCATCAAAGCAGTGGTTGTTTTTCAGGTAATAGCTAGATAAAATTCCTCTTTCTGATGAAAGGGGCTATACTTCTGGGAGAAAAAAAAAAAGTTCTGAGAGTACTATTATTTTCTTGTATAAATGTGTAGCTTTCCAACTATGTCCAAGAGCAAGAACTAAATACACATTGCCCAGTCTTAAAAATATAGCATCATGTTAATCAGAAAGACTGAGTTGTTTGCACAGAGGGGTGTGGGTATAGGACAGAGCTGCCCAGGAGTGCCAGACCCAAGAAGAAACAGCTTCTCCATTTTATGACAAAGTTAGCAGAATATCTGAGTAATTATCCAGTGAAAGTAAAATCACAGTGGAAATTGATTCTATTTTATCAGTGTGTTCTTTGTCTCAGTTCAGTTCAGTCGCTCAGTCGTGTCCGACTCTTTGTGACCCCATGAACCGCAGCATGCCAGGCCTCCCTGTCCATCACCAACTCCTGGAGTCCACCCAAACCCATGTCCATTGAGGAGGTGATGCCATCCAGCTATCTCATCCTCTGTCATCCCCTTCTCCTCTTGCCCTCAATCTTTCCCAGCATCAGGGTCTTTTCCAATGAATCAGCTCAGATTTCACAGATAGTATAATAAATAGGATAACTATTCAAGTATATAGACTTAAGGAGATAAATCTTGTCCTATTTCATCAACAGATTTTGGTTCTTGTTTTTCTTGTTCTTTTTAATCTTGTTATATTATTCTTCATTTAGTGATGTATTTATCAGAAGGTAGAATAGCTAATTTAATCTGAAAACAAAATCTCTCTCTGTACACATCTTCCTATGGATTTCATTACTTTTATTCTTAACAATTTGGCAAAACAATAGTAATAAAATATTTTAAAAATCAGAGCAAACTTCTTTACAGAAATAGGTTTTATCTTTTATAAAAAAAAATCTGAATGGTTTACAAATAAAAAGTGGGGAAAAAAGGCATCTATATTAAAAATGTATTCAGTACCAAAACAGTTCATTTATAAATACCCACTTTTCTCAAATATTGCTGTTTATAAAAATTATCTGTACCAATTTATCTATTATATCATTGATTGATTTTTCACTCTTTTTTAAAACTCCACTTTGCAAAATATTTCAGTTTTTTGTTTGTTATGTTTTGTCTGGTAATCAAATGCAGGCACTTAACAAAACTTAGCATGTTAGTCTCTCAGTCATGTCTCACTCTTTGGGAACCTATGGACTGTAGTCCACCAGGCTCCTCTGTCCACGTATTTCTCCAGGCAAAAACATTGGAGTGGGTTGTGATTTCCTTCTCCAGGGTATCTTCCTGACCCAGGGATGGAACCTAGGTCTCCTGCATTGCAGGTGGATTCTTTACCAGCTGAGCTACCAGGGAAACCACTTAGCTTTGATGCCCATACATTTTATAAAAATAACAGAGCAACGCTTGCTTGTTTTTTTCAATAAAACATTTGTAAATTATACGTGTGTTAATCACACTCCACACTATTGATATAATATATTTAATAAAGGTACCAGCAATAAAAACTGATGGGTGCTCTGTGGCTCCAGAGAGGAAAAGTTGTTTCCAAAAACAATATTATAAATGAACTGATGTCACCAAAACACCACAAATGTCAAATGCTTTTGAGAATCTCCATGGTCAAATGCCTCCTTGATATACAATTAGAAGGTTCTCAAGAGTTTGAATAGAGCTAACATTCAATGGTGCATAAAGCATGTGGAGCATAAACAGTCTAATGAATTTGGTACTTGATAATGTTATAGAAACTGAAACACTAAAGAAAGAATCAGGTATTATTTATCCTACATGAATTTTTAGGTATTTTTATTTGTTTGATTTAATTATATATGAGATTTAAGTGGTACAGCATGTTTCTTTTCACCAGAGTCTGTCTGATGAAAATGATCACCTCAAATGGAGCTGACTTAAAGGAAAGTTGTTCAGTTGTTCAGTCACTAAGCTGTGTACAACTCTTTGAAAGCCCATGGACTGCAACATGCCAGGTTTCCCTTTCCTTCACCATCTCCCAGAGTTTGCTCAAACTCATGTCCATTGAGTTCATTAAACCATTTAACCATCTCATCCTGTCATCCACTACTCCTCCTGTCTTCAATCTTTTGAAGCATGATGGGAAGTGCTTACATCATTTGTCAAATAGAAAGATATTCATATTATTTTTTTTATTTTAGTACAATGGTTTCTATCTCACTTAGGGCAGAAAAATATACATACACTCATCCACACGTGGATACCCACAACACTGGTTGTTGTTCAGTTGCTAAGTCATGTCTGACTCTTTGCAACCCCATGAACTGCAGCATGCCAGGCATTGTAGGTTAATTTTATGAATGATCAAACTGAAAGATGACAGTATTTTTCAGTTAATTAAAAATAAAAAATAGGTAAGTATGAGATACCTAAGAAAAAAATGAAGTATGGTTATATCTCACTTTTCTTAGAGAACTATTTTCATCTATAATTGCCTCAGATTATCTTGCTCCTTTCACTATATAACAACTAAATGTAACATTTAGTGATATGAAGGATAAAGAGTAGTATTTGAAGAAATCAAAAGGATTCACTACTGTCCATCTTTAAGCATATTAAATATAATTTAGTGTGATCAAATGTAGAGATACAAATATCTAATGAAAAAAAATAAGATAAAGAAAGAAGAGTAAATAGAACTATAAAATAATTTCTTTTATTGTTCAATTTTTTTGCACAATTAAAGCTTTTCATGTTACTTTTTTTTGCTCAAAAATCTGAATTCTAAATGAAAGTTTAATTCATTAGCTCCTGTAAAGATTATTGGGCACAATTCTCAAAAGCAATTTGCAATTATAAGAAGGAGGTATAGATCTTCAGTACTAGAAATAAAATCTATTTTTCAAAGTGTGTTGTATTTGTATTAACAAAACTGTATATTAAAATCATATATGTTGAGATACTGCATGGGCTACTAGAGTTTTTAGATGTTATATTTATCTGGACAGTTACTAAAATGAGATATAGCAGACTTATCCTTCTGGTGTATTAAACATTTGAAGTTGATTTAGATTTCCTAAAAATACTATACCCTTTAATCATGCTTGTCAAGATCCTAAATGGAACAGCAATTTAATTTTATCAAAGTTCAAATTTTGAAAAATAAAACCACATCTGAAATTTGGCAAAAACATGTAGTGAAATCACAGCTCATGCTTGTAAAATAATCATTTCTTAGTTTATTTTATTTTATTTTCTTACTTTTTTGGTTTATTTATATACTTGATTAAAGTAAACATTTGCAATACTTTGATTTTATATGTACAAATTGGCTCACATAATTTACTAAAATAAAAACGTAGAGGCAGACACAAAAAGCATTTGTAGACAAGAATGAAAACAAAGATTTTTTAAAAAGTGAAGCCTAGTCTCAGATTCAGTAAACTTATTTCCTGGTTTTAAGTTATTGCTTCACTTGATCCTTAAGTCCTGTAGAGGTTTAACTTCTTTATTTCCTAGATTCTGTCTTTGAAAAAAAGACTGCTAATTCATGGCCTGATAATCTTAGAAGATTTTGTAAGGAGAGAAGCAAAATCCATGGTTTTGTCCCCCTGTTGAAGTTGTTTGTGTGTTGTACTTGGAAAAGTTTAAGGAACAATATAAAGAAATAAAGGAAAGCAATACAATGGGAAAGACTAGAGATCTCTCCAAAGAAAATTAGAGATACCAAGGTAATATTTCATGAAAAGATGGGCACAATAAAAGGCAGAAATGGTATGGACCTAACAGAAGCAGAAGATATTAAGAAGAGGTGGCAAGAATACACAGAAGAACTATACAAAAAATATCTTCATGACCCAGATAACCACAATGATGTGATCACTCACCTAGAATCATATATCCTGGAATGTGAAGTCAAGTGGGCCTTAGGAAGTGTCACTCTGAACAAAGCTAGTGGAGGTGATGGAATTCCAGTTAATCTATTTCAAATCCTAAAAGATGATGCTGTGAAAGTGTTGCACTCATTATGCCAGCAAATTTGGAAAACTCAGCAGTGGCCCCAGGACTGGAAAAGGTCAGTGTTCCTTCCAATCCCAAGAAAGGCAATGCCAAAGAATGCTCAAACCACTGTACAATTGCACTTATCTCACACACTAGCAAATTAATGCTCAAAATTCTCCAAGCCAGTCTTCAACAGTACATGAACCGTGAACTTCCAGATGTTCAAGCTGGATTTAGAGAAGGGAGAGGAACCAGAGATCAAATTGCCAACGTCCACTGGATCATTGAAAAAGCAAGAGAGTTCCAGAAAAACATCTACTTTTGCTTTCTTGACTACACCAAAGCCTTTGACTGTATGGATCATAACAGACTGTGGGAAAGTCTGAAAGAGATGGGAATGCCAGACCACCTTACCTGCCTCCTGAGAAATCTGCATGCAGATCAGAAAGCAACAGTTAGAAATGGACATGGAACAACAGACTGGCTCCAATACGAGAAAGGAGTATGTCAAGGCTGTATATGGTCACCCTGCTTATTTAACTTATATTCAGAGTACATCATGAGAAACGCTGGGCTGGATGAAACACAAGCTGGAATCAAGATTGACAGGAGAAATGTCAATAACCTCAGATACACAGATGACACCACTCTTATAGCCGAAAGTGAAGATGAACTAAAGAGTCTCTTGATTAAAATGAAAGAGGAGAGTGAAAAAGTTGGCTTAAAACTCAACATTCAAGAAATTAAAATCATGGCATCCTGTCCCATCACTTCATGGCAATAAATGTGGAAACAATGGAAACAGTGTCAGACTTTATTTTTTGGGGCTCCAAAATCACTGCAAATGGTGGCTGCTGCTGCTGCTGCTGCTGTTGCTAAGTCACTTCAGTCATGTCCGACTCTGTGCAACCCCATAGACTGCAGCCCACCAGGCTCCACCGTCCCTGCAAGAACACTGGAGTGAATGGTGACTACAGCCATTTAATTAAAAGAGCTTGCTCCTTGGAAAAAAGTTATGACAACCCTAGACAGCATATTAAAATGCAGAGACATTACTTTGCCAACAAAGGTCCGTCTATGCTATGGTTTTTCCAGTAGTCATGTATGGATGTGAGAGTTGGACTATGAAGAAAGCTGAGTGCCAAAGAATTGATGATTTTGAACTGTGGTGTTGGAGATGACTCTTGAGAGTCTCTTGGACTGCAACGAAATCCAACCAGCTCATCCTATAGGAAATCGGTCCTGAATATTCAATGGAAGGACTGATGCTGAAGCTGAAACTCCAATGTATTGGTCACCTGATGCCACGAACTTACTCGTTTAAAGATTATGATGCTAAGAAAGATTGAAGATGGGAGGAGAAGGGTATGACAGAGGATGAGATGGTTGGATGGCATCACTGACTCAATGAACATGAGTTCAAGTAAACTCCGGGAGTTGGTGATGGACAGGGAAGCCTGGCGTGCTGCAGTCCATGGGGTTGCAAAGAGTTGGACACAACTGAGTGACTGAATTGAATTTAATATTCCATTATCTGAACTGAACTGAGCCAATTCTTTATGAAGTTTTAATGAAATTTGAAATACAATATGTGTTGTTAAAATGATATAGTCATTCTCAATTTTTGTATATCAATATGCAAATATAAAATATATACACATAAAATAGACACATAAATATAAATATATGTAAATTTATGCATATATACACACATTATATATATTAAATATGTATAAACATATACACATACATTTTTAAATGACTAAGAAACATATAGAAGTGAATTAGTACTCTTGCCTGGAAAATCCCATGGACGGAAGAGCCTGGTAGGCTGCAGTCCATGGGGTCGCTAAGAGTCAGACACGACTGAGCGACTTCCCTTTCACTTTTCTCTTTCATGCATTGGAGAAGGAAATGGAAACCCACTCCAGTGTTGTTACATGGAGAATCCCAGGGATGGGGGAGCCTGGTGGGCTTCCGTCTATGGGGTCGCAAAGAGTCGGACACGACTGTAGTGACTTAGCAGCATCAGCACACTACTTGAACTTAGCACTTCACTCATATTAGTTGCATAGGCAAAATAATGGGTAATATGTAAGAAAATATGATAAATCAAAACACATATGTGGAAATCAATATATGATTAAATTCACAATTTAAATTAATGATGAAGGTTAACTTATGAAATGAATTATAATGGGACAACATTAAGCACAATTAAAAATGCACTGTCAGTTCCAAAAGAACTAAAGAATCTGCAAGAAAATGTAAGTTAAAATAAAAAATCTAGATTATATATTATGTTGACATAAGAAAGAGTTTTATATATCTTATAACAGGAGTTATAAGTTTGATTACACAAATATTTTAAATAAGGCCATAAAATTTAAAAGTAAATAGCAAACTGAAGCAGAAATTTTAAATACATCTCATAGTTACAATTAATATTCTATTTTCACAAAGATTTTCAAAATGCCATTCCATGAATAGGAGACCCTTGCAAAATAAGAAAAAGAGTTAGAATACATGTTAAATAAGTTTATATATATATGTTAAAATCTTACTAAGCAAATGAAACCATAACACAATACATACCAATTTTTAACTAAAAAATAGATTAAAATAGAAAAAATTAGAAATATAACAGGTATCATAATTGTATATACTGTGAAAAGATAAATGGGTGAAAAATAGTTTTTATAATTTTAAGGCTATTTATCAAGTCTAAAAATATCTGTTTTTTTACCCATTAAATTCACATCTATATATATATATATCCCCTCAAATAATGAGATATTTGAATGATGATGAAAGTATCATGTTTTCCTAGTTTGTAATACCATCATGTTTCCATGTTTGTCCTAATTTGTAATACCAACAAAACTGGAAACAAGTTAAATGGAGATAATAGATACTAAGTAGAAATAGGATCACTTTAGGCCACAATTACTTCTTTGCCCAGTGCAATATGGCATCTGTGGCTTGATGGGGAGGCTGGGTTAATGGGACAGGAGAGAAGTGCCCAAATTTTTTATTCTGCTATGCTACCAGCAAAGAAAAAATTTCAAAATATAATCAAGACATAGAAAAATGGACATTATGCCATCATATAGAGAAGACATATGTATAAATCTGAACATAGAAAAACTTTAATCAAATTAAAATGTATGGAACCATAAATACCAATATATAAACAAGGTTGATGGTTTGTAATCTTTATGAACTCTAAGAAGTTTGGCACGGGTTCTCTAGTTCCATCTTTGTTAAATGTGGGAGATGTTGCCTCATATTTGTTACATCATTCTAAGAACAACAGTGACTTATTATACTAAGAGCATTATGAAGTTCAGAAGGAAACTATTAAGAGACTGAGAACATAGGTAATTATTGCTTTACAGGAACCAGGATAGCTACTGTCAACTGATGGTCTTTGCCAAGTAACAAAGAAAGAGAACTGAGCACATATTCAATTTCTCATATTTTACAAAAGCTGGATAAATATTATTTACTCTTTAGGTAGCTTAAATTTAGCCAATGGATGATATTTTTTCCCTGTCTCTTTGTGTTTTTTTTTTTTTTTTTTCATTCCTGCCCTGTTCTCTCTCTCTTTTCATTTGGGATTGAGATAGTTCATCTTTCAATGAAGTTTTTATAGCTATATCTCTACTTCTTTGTTGTTGTTGTTCAGTCACTAAGTCGTGTCTCTTTGTGAACCCATGAACTACAGGAAGCTAGACATTCCTGTCCTCCTGGAGTTTGCTCAGATTCATGCCCATTGAGTCGGTGATGCTATTTAACCAACTCATACTTTGCTGCCCTCTTCTCCTTTTGCCTTCAATCTTTCCCAGCATCAAGGTGTTTTCCAATGAACTGGCTCTTTCTATCAGGTGGCCAAAGTACTGGAGCTTCAGCTTCAGCATCTGTCTTTCCAATAAGTATTTAGGGTTGACTTCTTTTAGGATGGACTAGTTTGATCTCCTTGCATACCAAAGGATTCTCAAGAGTCTTCTTCAGCACCACAATTTGAAAGCATCAATTCTTAGGCACTCGGCATTCTTTATTGTCCAACTCTCATATCCATACATGACTACTGGAAAAGCCATAGCTTTGACTATACAGCCCATTGTTGGCAAAGTGCTGTCTTTGTATTTTAATAGGCTGTCTAGATTTTTCCAGGTGCTACTCACATCTTTCTGAGATCCTGGATGGTTGACATCTGCCAGGAGGGTCGCAACCTGAGATCAGCTCCCCAGAAGAGACATACAGCACACTTGAGATGGTGCTCTTGCCATGCACCTGGGCAACTGAGTGGCCGGGACTAGGGAGGTGATTAAGACTCGTGGTCCACCTGGGACAGTGTACTTGCCAAGCACCTGATCACCTGAGCTGTTCAACTTGAGAAGGGAACAAAACACACACCCAACTGACAGAGACTGAGCCAGAACTGTGTCTGAGTGTCTCCTAGGAGATATGGGTCATCAGTAGCCTACCGCAGGAGCTCTGGGTGCAGCAGAGCTGGGTATGGCATAAGCCCTCTTGGAGGAGATCACCATCAACCCCACCACAGAACCACCAGATCTTACACAGGACTGGGGAAACAGACTCTTGGAAAGCACCAACAAAACCTTGTGTGCACCAGGACCCAGGAGAAAGGAGCAGTGACCCCACAAGAAACTGACCCAGACATGCCCATGAGTGTCCAGGAGTCTCCAGCAGAGGTATGGGTCAGTGGTGGCCTGCTCCAGGGTCGGGGGCACTGAGTGCTGCAGTGCGTGCATGGGACCTTTTGATGGAGGTCACCATTATCTTCATTACCTCCACCATAGTTTGGCCTCAGGTCAAGCAAAAGGGAGGGAACACAGCCCTACCCATCAATAGAAAATTGGATTAAATATTTACTGAACATGGAACAAGATCCAGTTTCCCCCTCAGTCAGTCTCTCCCATCAGGAAGCTTCCATAAGCCTCTTATCCTTCTTGATCAGAGGACAGACAGAATGAAAACCAAAGTCACAGAAAACTAACTCAACTGATCACATGGACCACAGCCTTGTATAGCTCAATGAAACTATGAGCAATGCTGTGTAGGGACACCCAAGATGGATGGGTGATGGTAGAGGGCTCTACAAAACACGGTCTGTTGGAGAAGGGAATGGCAAACCACTACAGTATTCTTGCCTTGAGAACCCAAAATGGTATGACACTGAAAGATGAATTCCCCAAGTCAGCAGGTGCCCAATATTCTGCTGGAGAAGAGTGGAGAAATAGCTCCAGAAAGAATGAAGAGATGGAGCCAAAGCAAAAACAACACCCAGTTGTGAATGTGATGGGTGATGGAAATAAAATATGATCCTGTAAAGAGCAATATTTCCTAGGAACCTGGAATGTTAGGTCCATGAATCAAGGTAAATTGGAAGTGGTCAAACAGGAGATGGCAAGAGTGATCATTGACATTTTAGGGATCAGCGAACTAAAATGGACTGGAATGGGTGAATTTAACTCAAATGACCATTATATCTACTATTGTGGGCAAGAATCCCTTGCCATCATAGTCAACAAAAGAGTCCAAAATGCAGTACTTGGATGCAATCTCAAAAATGACAGAATGATCTCTGTTCGTTTCCAAGGCAAATCATTCAATATCACAGTAATCCAAGTATGCCTCCAAAAGTAATGCTGAAGGGCTGAGGCTGAATGATTCTATGAAGACCTACAAGACCTTCTAGAACTAACACACAAAAAAGATGTCTTATTCATTATAGGGGACTGGAATGCAAAAGTAGGAAGTCAAGAGACACCTGGAGTAACAGGCAAGTTTGGCCTTGGAGTACAAAACAAAGCAGGTCAAAGATTAACAGAGTTTTGCCAAGAGAACACACTAGTCATAGTAAACACCCTCTTCCAACAACACAAGAGAAGGCTCAACACATGCACATCACCAGTTGGTAAACACTGAAATCAGATTGATTATATTCTTTGCAGCCAAAGATAGAGAAGCTTTATACAGTCAGCAAAAGCATGATTGGGAGCTGACTGTGGCTCAGATCATGAACTCCTTACTGCCAAATTCAGACTGAAATTGAAGAAAATAGGGAAAACCACTAGATGATTCAGGTATGACCTAAATCAAGCCCCTTATGATTATACAATGGAAGTGACAGATTCAAGGGATTAGATCTGATAGACAGAATGCCTGAAGAACTATGGATGGAGGTTTGTGACATTGTACAGGAGGCAGTGACCAAGACCATCCCCAAGATAAAGGAACGCAGAAAGGCAAAATGATTGTCTGACGGGGCCTTACAAATAGCTGCGAATAGGAGAAAAGCTAAAGGCAAAGGAGAAAAGGAAAGATATCCCATTTGAATGTAGATTTCCAAAGAATAGCAAGGAGAGATAAGAAAGCCTTCCTCAGCGATCGATGCAAATAAAGAGGAAAAAAATAGAATGGAAAGATTAGAAATCTCTTCAAGAAAATTAGAGATACCAAGGGAACTTTTCATGCAAAGATGAGCACAATAAAGGGCGGAAAGAGTATGGACCTGTCACGTGAGTGTCTGTTCCTCGGTTCCTTGTCTCATCACAACAAAGATTTGGAGCAACGGACATTAAAGCCCTCGGCATGTCACAGCTCTCGGGTCTTGGACAAACCGTGTTATAGCTCTATTTTATTTAGAAGACCGCAGGAGAATCCATCTTCGCAGTGTGAGGGCATGCCAACCCAAAGATTCGAAGAGAAGAGAGTGGAGGAACACGTGGGAGAGGGAGAGAGAGAGAGAGTGAGAAAGGGAGAGAAAGAGAGTGAGAGAGGGGGAGAGAGAGAGAGAGAGCACGCACGCGGGAGAGAAAGAGAGAGCTTTGGCTCCTCCTTTTATATGTTTTTTCCTCCACCTGGGCCTGCTCTATGCAAATTGGGCTTAGCCAGGAGTGCTGTTTGTTCTACCTGAAGTCTTCATTCTGGTCCTTGGACCTTCCTTTGACCTTCCTTTGTTCTATTTTCATGGGCTTTTCCCTTCCTTGTCTTTGAGCCACCACCATTTTGGACCCTTTTCTCTATTCTACCTACCTAACAGACCTAATAGAAGAAGATGATATTAAGAAGAGGTGGCAAGAATACACAGAAGAACTATAAAAAAAGATCTTCATGACCCAGATAACCATGATGGTGTGATCCCACACCTAGAGCCAGAGATCCTGGAATGTGAAGTCAAGTGGGACTTAGGAAGTGTACTCTGAACAAATCTAGTGGAGGTGATGGAATTCCAGTTGAGCTATTTCAAATCCTGAAAGATGATGCTGTTAAAGTGTTGCACTCAATATGCCAGCAAATTTGGAAAACTCAGCAGTGGCCCCAGGAGTGGAAAAGGTCAGTTTTCATTCCAATCCCAAAGAAAGGCCATGCCAAAGAATGTTCAAACTACCTCACAACTGCACTCATCTTACATGCTAGCAAATTAATGCTCAAAATTCTCCAAGCCAGTCTTCAACACTACATGAACTGTGAACTTCCAGATATTCAAGCTGGATTTAGAGAAGGGAGAGTAACCAGAGATCAAATTGCCAACATCCTTTGGATCATTGAAAAAGCAAGAGAGTTCCAGAAAAACATCTACTTTTGTTTTCTTGACTTCACCAAAGCCTTTGACTGTATGGATTATAACAGACTGTGGGAAAGTCTGAAAGAGATGGGAATGACAGACGACCTTACCTGCCTCCTGAGAAATCTGTATGCGGATCAGGAAGCAACAGTTAGAACTGGACATGGAACAACAGACTGGCTCAAATTCAAGAAAGGAGTATGTCAAGGCTGTATATGGTCACCCTGCTTATTTAACTTATATGCAGAGTACATCATGAGAAATGCTGGGCTGGATGAAGCACAAGCTGGAATCAAGACTGTCAGGAGAAATATCAATAACCTCAGATACACAGATGACATCACCCTTATGGCAGAAAGTGAAGATGAACCAAAGAGCCTCTTGATGAAAATGAAAGAAGTGAGTGAAAATGTTGGCTTAAAACTCAACATTCAAAAAAGTAATAACATGGTTCTGATCCCATCACTTCATGGCAAATACATGGGGAAACAATGGAAACAATGACGGACTTATTTTGGGTGGGGGGGGGTCTCCAAAATCACTGCAGTTGGTGACTACAACCATGAAATTAAAAGACGCTTGCTCCTTGGAAGAAAAGTTATGGTCAACCTAGACAATATATTAAAAACAGGGACATTACTCTACCAACAAATGTCCATCCAGTCAAACTATGGTTTTCCTAGTAGTCATATATGGATATGAGAGCTGGACTATAAAGAAAGCTGAGTGTCAAAGAATTGATGGTTTTGAACTGTGGTGTTGGAGAAGACTCTTGAAAGTCCTTTGGACTGCAAGGAGATCCAACTAGTCCATCCTAAAGGAAATCAGTCCTGAATATCCATTGGAAGGACTCATGCTGAAGCTGAAACTCCAATCCTTTGGCCACCTGATATGAAGAACTAACTCATTGAAAATGACCCTGATGCTGGGAAAGATTGAAGGTGGGAGGAGAAGTGGATGACAGAGGATGAGATGGTTGGATGGCATCACCGATGCAATGGACATGAATTTGAGTAGGCTCTGGTGATTGGTGATGGACAGGGAAGCCTGGTGTGCTCCAGTCCATGGGGTAACTAAGACCTGGACACGGCTGAGTGACTGAACTGAACTAGGTTCCTCAAAGCTTTCCTTCCAAAGGTGGAAGCCTTTTTTAATTTCTTGGCTGTAGTCGTCACCCTCTGCTATAATTTTGGAGGCCACTAAAATAAAGTCTGTCACTGTTTACATTGTTTCCCTATCTATTTGCAATAAAGTGATGGGACCATGGAGAAGGCAATGGCAACCCACTCCAGTACTCTTGCCTGGAGAATCCCATGGACGCAGGAGCCTAGTAGAGTGCAGTCCGTGGGGTCACTAAGAGTCGGACATGACTGAGTGACTTCACTTTCACTTTTCACTTTAATGCATTGGAGAAGGCAAGGGCAACCCACTCCAGTACTCTTGCCTGGAGAATCCCATGGACGCAGGAGCCTGGTGGGCTGCCGTCTACGGGGTCGCACAGAGTTGGACACGACTGAAGCGACTTAGCTACAGCTGCAGCTGATGGGACCAGGTGGGTGATCTTAGTTTTTTGAATGTTGAGTTTTAAGCCAACTTTTTCATTCTTCTCTTTCCTTCTCATCAAGGTCTTTAGTTCCTCTTCACTTTGTTACTTTAGAATGGTATCATCTGCATATCTAAGGTTGTTGATATTTCTCCTGGCACTTTTGGTTCCAGCCCAGCTTTTCACGTGATGTACTCTGCCTGAATTTAAATAAGCAGGTGACAATATAATGCCTTGCCATACTCATTTTCCAGTTTGTGAACCAGTCTGTTGTTGCATGTCTGGTTCTAACTTTTGCTTCTTGACCTGAATACAGGTTTCTCAAGAGACAGGTATGATGGTCTGGTATTCTCATCTCTTTAAGAATTTTTTCACAATTTGCTGTGATCCAAACAGTCAAAGCCTTTTAGCAATGAAGCAGAAGTTTTCATTTTAGCAGTGAAGCAGAAGTAGATATTTTTCTGGAATTCCCTTGTGTGCTCTGTGATCCAACAGATGTTGGCAATTTATTCTCTGGTTCTTCTGCTTTTTCTAAATCCATTTTGTGTACATCTGGAAGTTCTCAGTTCACATACAACTGAAGCCTAGCCTGAAGGATTTTGAGCATAACCTTGCTAACATTTGAAATAAGTGTAGTTGTATCGTAGTTTGAGCATTCGTTGTCATTGCCCTTCTTTGAGATTGCATTGAAAACTGACCTCTTATTCCTTATACTTACACTAATGAATTGGAAGTTTTTCAAGTATTCACAGACCTTAGTTTGTGATTCTATGCTGGATGAGCCACGTGGGCTATAATCAAATTATAAGTGAAGTAAAATATGGAGAAAAACTTTAATAATTATAGAGATAAAACTGATATGATATAGAAACATGTATATATTTGAATATATTATGTTTTACATAAGTAGATATATAATATGTCTATTATATATTATTCCATATAGATATTTATAGGGCCATATATAGTAAACACTGCTAAGTGTGAGACACTGTAGTCAAGTCTAATTTACTATAATTCTGCACCCAGTTCCAGTGTATGGTTTTTCCCTGATACCAACTGAGTGTGATACAATTCAACACTTTCTCCTGGAGATAGCATTAGATTCTACAGGTTAAGGGCTCAATCCCACAAGACTGCCCCCCACTTCAAATGCCAATCCCAAGTCTAGGTGTGCTTTTGACCAGCTGGCTATAAATCAGAGCTTCCCATAATCCCCTCCTTGGGTTCTATTAATTTGCCTGAGCAGCTCATAGAATACACAAAACCAGTTTACTCACTAGATTACCATTATTATTATTTTTTTTTTTAGAAAATATGATAAAGAATGTGAATCCATAGCAACATGAAGAGATACATGTAGGTCTTCAGTATAGAGGCAAGGTCCTGAACAAAGACACTTCTGACCCTGTGGAATCTGGGACCAATTATGACAGCAAGTGGATGAATTCTGGACCACTAACCTGAAACCCAAATCCACCCTTTATGGGAGTTTCCAATCATAGGCATTTTCAATTAAATTATTGATAATTGATTCAACTTCTATCCTACCTCTCCTCCATGGAAATCAGTGGATGTGAAGGTTCCCATATTCTAATCATTGGATTAGTTCCACTGGCAACCAGCCCCCATTTTTAGGTGCTCCTCAAAGTTACCTGATTATCAGAGCAAAAGGCACCTTGAGATTGCCCTCAGGTCTCACTACTGGAAATCCCAAGGCCTTTAGGAGGGCTTTCCTGGTGGCTTGGGCTTCCCTGGTGACTCAGAGGGTAAAGCGTCTGCCTGCAATGCGGTAGACCTGGGTTTGATCTCTGGGTCGAAAGATCCCCTGGAGAAGGAAAAGGCAACCCACTCTGGTACTCTTGCCTGGAAAATCCCATTGACGGAGAAGCCTGGTAGGCTACAGTCTGTGGAGTCACAAAGAGTTGGTCACGACTGAGCGACTTCACTTTCACTTTCACTTTCAAGGTGCTCAGAAGGTAAAGAATCTACCTGCAATGCAGGAGACTCAGGTTCAATCTCTGAGTCAAGAAGATCCTCCTGGAAAAGAGAATGTCTACCTACTCCAGATAGAGGAGCCTGGAGGGCTCCAGTCCATAGAGTCCCAAAGAATTGGACACAACTGAGGAATTAACACTTACACTTTTTAGGAGCTATGAGTCACAAATGTGAAAAAAACCTAAATACATGCTTCTTATTACAAATAACTATATCACATACACTGAGAAATCAATGAACCCAACAATATAGAAAGAAACAAAGTAGAAAACCACATAATTATGACTGATATAATATCCTTGAACTGGCTCTATTTTTCTAAGACTAAAATGAAATTCAAAGCAGTGAAGTTGAGAGTCTTGGATTTCTTTACTTGATAGACTCACTGTAAGTGGATTTCTAAATCTATTGAATTTTAGTCACCTATTCATGAAGATGAAAAATAGGAAACATTGGGAATTAGGACCATCTTCTTCTGTCCTGAACCTTGAATAATTCCTTTCTACTGCTTACTGCCTTATTTAATAATAAAATCTAAATGGTCATATCTGCCATACAGTTTTTGAAACTGTGCCAATCTCAGAGTTACAGCTAACTCAGTAGAAATGAGTAACATTTGTTTTTTTTTTTCTTTGAAATTTTCAAATGTGTCCAATAAAGATGCATTATATTCATAACCAGCAAAAAGATATCTTTGAAATAAAATCAGTGTCATCAACTACATCTGACATTTCATTGGATCACATTGTGCATATACAAATTTAAATAGTTTAAGTATTAAATGTCTTTAATATGTTACATAGCTATAAAAATATAACTTCAGAGAACTATCTCTAATAGAATTCAGTTTTTTTTTTTTAACAGCCATTATCAGTTCAGTTCAGTTCAGTCGCTCAGTCATGTCCGACTCTTTGCGACCCCATGAATCGCAGGACGCCAGGACTCCCTGTCCATCACCAACTCCCGGAGTTCACCCAGACTCACATCCATCGAATCAGTGATGCCATCCAGCCATCTCATCCTCTGTTGTCCACTTCTCCTCCTGCCCCCAATCCCTCCCAACATCCGAGTCTTTTCCAATGAGTCAACTCTTCCCATGAGGTGGCCAAAGTACTGGAGTTTCAGCTTTAGCATCATTCCTTCCAAAGAAATCCCAGTGCGGATCTCCTTCAGAATGGACTGGTTGTCAAAGGGACTCTCAAGAGTCTTCTCCAACACCACAGCTCAAAAGCATCAACTCTTTGGCACTCAGCCTTCTTCACAGTCCAACTCTCACATCCATACATGACCACTGGAAAAACCATAGCCTTGACTAGAAGAACCTTTGTTGGCAAAATAATGTCTCTGCTTTTAAATATGCTATCTAGGTTGGACATAACTTTCCTTCCAAGGAGTAAGCATCTTTTAATTTCATGGCTTCAGTCATCATTTGCAGTGATTTTGGAGCCCAAAAAAATGAAGTCTGACACTGTTTCCACTGTTTCCCCATCTATTTCCAATGAAGTGATGAGACCGGATGCCATGATCTTTGTTTTCTGAATGTTGAGCTTTAAGCCAACTTTTTCACTCTCCACTTTCACTTTCATCAAGAGGCTTTTTAGTTCCTCTTCACTTTCTACCATAAGGGTGGAGTCATCTGCATATGTGAGGTTATTGATATTTCTCCCAGCAATCTTGATTCCAGCTTGTGTTTCTTCCAGTCCAGCGTTTCTCATGATGTACTTTGCATATAAGCTAAATAAGCAGGGTGACAATACACAGCCTTGACGTACTCCTTTTCCTATTTGGAACCAGTCTGTTGTTCCATGTCCAGTTCTAACTGTTGCTTCCTGACCTGCATACAGATTTCTCAAGACGCAGGTCAAGTGGTCTGGTATGCCCATCTCTTTCAGAATTTTCCACAGTTGATGTGATCCACACAGTCAAAGGCTTTGGCATATTCAATAAATGCAAAAAAGCAAAATTGCTGTCTGGGGAGGCCTTACAAATAGCTGTGAAAAGAAGGGAAGAGAAAAGCAAAGGAGAAAAGGAAAGATATAAGCATCTGAATGCAGAGTTCCAAAGAATAGCAAGAAGAGATAAGAAAGCCTTCCTCAGCGATCAATGCAAAGAAATAGAGGAAAACAACAGAAGGGGAAAGACTAGATATCTCTTCAAGAAAATTAGAGATACCAAGGGAACATTTCATGAAAAGATGGGCTTGATAAAGGACAGAAATGGTATGTATCTAACAGAAGCAGAAGATATTAAGAAGAGGTGGCAAGAATACACAGAAGAACTGTACAAAAAAATCTTCACCACCCAGATAATCACGTTGGTGTGGTCACTCATCTAAAGCCAGGCATCCTGGAATGTGAAGTCAAGTGGGCCTTAGAAAGCATCACTACAAACAAAGCTAGTGGAGGTGCTGGAATTCCAGTTGAGCTATTTCAAATCCTGAAAGATGATGCTGTGAAAGTGCTGCACTCAATATGCCAGCAAATATGGAAAACTCAGCAGTGGCCACAGGACTGGAAAAGGTCAGTTTTCATTCCAATCCCAAAGAGAGGCAATGCTAAAGAATGCTCAAACTACTGCACAATTGCACTCATCTCACATGCTAGTAAAGTAATGCTCAAAATTCTCCAAGCCAGGCTTCAGCAATACATGAACTGTGAACTTCCTGATGTTCAAGCTGGTTCTAGAAAGGGCAGAGGAACCAGAGATCAAATTGCCAACATCCGCTGGATCATGGAAAAAGCAAGAGAATTCCAGAAAAACATCTATTTCTGCTTTATTGACTATGCCAAAGCCATTAAAAGTATCAATTATTTGAGAAAAAAATTCTTCCCTGTGAACATGCTAGAAACTTCTATCAAGTGACTGCCACATTCCTTCCTTTTTTTTAATGCAACAGAAACCCAAGTTCCTTGAGATGTCATATCAGCTGCCTTTCATAGTAGATCATATTACTTAGCAATTTTTTCCCCAAATTGGTGGGCAATATGAGGTACTGTCATGTTCTCTAATGAGAATAAATCCAAATAAAATCATTATACTAATTCCATTTTGGCTATTAAATCCATATGCTTAAAATGAGCACACATGTCTATATTTAAGCTTAAATAGTGTGGTCTTTCTTTTGGGAAAATAACTCTGATTAGCAGTCTCCTTATTTTGTTTTAGTTAGGCCTAAATAGGAAAAGCATGAGTAAAACTAGCTAATTCTATTTAAATGTCTAACTATCCTGTGAAAATGTTAAAGATTATATATTTCCACATAATTTATGTGACATGTGCTTTAAGAGAAATTAGCACTATTACCATAAATTTTCTTTCTTTCTTTAACATAAAGATATTATTTAATTATTGCATATCAATGTTTTTAAAACCAGACTTTTCCTAAGCCACTTACACCATTACCTGTTTAAATATATGAAAGTTTTGTAAGCCAGAACACTAGGGATTATCTTTGGCACTTCCTTTTTCCTTAACTCTTCCAATCTCTTGCCAAGCTCTGGCTAATCTACCTTGTAAATATACATGTGATTTTAATTTCCTGCTTTCAGAAAAGTACTAATGTATTTCCACACATGGTATTCTGTGCTCTCCACACTCTGTTCCACATAGCTTTTATAGTAATCATTTTAAAATTAAAATTTAATGATATAATGTTGTCCATCTTTAACTTGAAAACCTTTGATGGTGCCACACAAAAATTTCTGAATGATAAAAGAAAAAAAGAATCCCATGTTATAATGCTCATCTATCATAGCTCTGTGCTCTCCTGCAATTTTCTCTGAATACATTGAACTCTCACTATTATCTTCCACTTTAGGGTCTTTCAGTATGCTGGAATGAATACCATCCTCCCTGATACACAGTGTCCTACCACACACACACACACACACACACACACACACACACACAGAAAGTATCCTTAACTTTCAGATCTCTTATCAAAGATGAAGATTTTCTGATTCACACATCCAGCAGCTACCACTTTGAATCAATTCACATCCTGCCTTTCCCCTTCATAATTTGTATTTTCTTTCCAGCTCTAGTCATAATTTTAACCATATACTTGATCTTGCCCCCTGCTTAGTACTGTATTCCTCCAGAGAAAGATGAATGGTTAGATGAAAAGTTGTGTTTATTATAGATATACAGAAATGTTTAAGATATAATGAAAATGTTCAAATGAAAACAAAAGAACATTTTACTCTTTATTATAATCATAAAGCTATAATTATTTATCAGCACTAATAATTTTAAAATACTTATAGTAATGCCTTGTAAAATACATACGAAGAAATTAAAATTAGTCATAGACCTAAATGTAAAGCTGAAATTTCTAGAAAAAAAGAGGACATGTTAAATAAAAAGTACTCAGGACAGTAAAAATAAAATCAATAAAATAATTTTTAAGAATGATACATCAAACTTTTAAGAAACATTTGAAACATCCATTCTCCCCCCAAAATTATTCAAGGAATTAAAAGAAAAGTCACAATCTAAGAGAAAATATTTGTAAATCAAACCTTTTAGAATGGTAAAATTAAAACCTGCAACAATATCCATTGTGGGTGAGAATGTAAAGGAATTATAACTCTGATATACAGGGTGGAAATGTAAAATCATAGGTCCACTTTGGAAATCATCTTGTCTGTTTTGTAAGAGGTTAGACATTCACTTATGGCCCAAGAATCCCACACCTAGGTATTTAGACATTTTAATCCAAAGCCTACCAGCACCAAGCTCAAATCCATACACATCTATCAATAATTGATGTAAATATAGCCCAAACAGACATATTTTTTATCCATTTAGACCAGAACTACTTTTCAAACCCTGCAATGGGCACCTAGCATTTGCTATTAGTAACAGCCATAGGTAAGACAAATCCTGTAGCTTTAAGAATTCAAACTTCTGTTGTCTTCAGGAGCTGTCTAACCCAGAGACTCCCCATCTTGATGCTGAGACAAGTAAGCCTCATCTCTGGTTTCCCTTCTCCCCACAAAGATCCCTTGCTCTACTACCTTTCTGGGTAATGATCCTGTGCACCTTTATGGAAGGTGTCTTTCTGGGAGGGACTTACCCACTCATGCACCTCTGAGTGAGTGTTGTCCAATAAAACTTGTGTGTTACTTCTCATGATTCTGTCCCTTCCTTGATTAAGGCAAAATTCTAGTCCTAAGACTAGGATTTTGGCTAGTCATCCTAGTCTATTTTATAGAAGTAAATTGCTTGGGGGCCATTTTAGGCCAATACACAGGGGCCAATTTTGGCCCACTTGTATAAATAACAATAATCTAGTGGCATGAGTGACCAGTAATAAGAAACAGCAACCTTGGTGAAAATTTAGCAGTCTTCACCAAATGTTCAATTACTTGTTTTTTTTTAACCTCATTTTTTATTAATTTCCTTTTCTTTTTCAGTAATTCAAATGTAGTTTATAGATGGAAATGTATTATTTTCTGTGTGATTTGTTATTGACTAGTACTAAATATTTTATTACAACTGTCAAGCATGTCTTGCAGTTAGGAGTTGCTATGGAACTAATTTCCAGCTAATGAAAGGTGAGGGAAAGCATATATACTATTTCTAGGCATTAAAAAAAATCATAAAAATGAGGAAAAAAACTTATTAAAATGTTGGTGTTTCTTTTATTATGGAAGGTAATTTTATCTTTTCTAAGCAACATAGAGTAAAAGAAAAATGTATAATGGATGTACTTAGCTGCTCAGTCGTGTCCAACTCTTTGTGACTCTTTGGACTATACGCCTGGCTCCCCTGTCCATGTAATTTTTCAGGCATGAGTACTGAAATGGGTTGCCATTTCCTTCTCCAAATTGTATATTTTAGGCTAATTCTTATACAACTTTGATGTATTCCATTTTAAATCCTATAATGATTTATTGAGTATATATGTATTGACTCTCCATCATGTGCCATAACCAGGATGATAGAGTATTAAAATGGAAGATTTAATTCCCAATAGACATTGAAATATCTAAAATTGCAAAATAGAAGACATTTATACAGACTAGTCCTGAGCATAGCCAGAAGACAGAATTAAATTACTCAAGCCTGTAACTCAGAATCCTATGGGTTTTGTTCGTGTTTGACCTCTTGATAAGCTCCAACCTTATAATAAGTCCCTCTGACAGATTCCTTGAAGAGAAAGAGTTGCAATCCAGTTTATGGATGGACTTGTATAATACATTGGCCATAACTAGGTAGCTGCTGCCTTACAAGCTTACTTTATTAAGGTCAGATCATAAGGCATAAGTTTGGTTATCCATTTTTTGTGAAAAGACAGATGGCCTAATTTATGGATCTACATTGCCTCACAGAGAGTGGCTAACAGCAAATATTTACATTTGATGACATTGATGAAAGTTGGCCCTAGAAAATCTAGAGAAGTATATGGATTATTCTCTTAGGAGAAGGTGAAAATATTTGTGTATCACATAAATGCCTATCAGAAGACTTTGACATTGAAGGAGACTTTCAATAATTAGTTGTTGAACAAAATCTCCATGGCAATAGGCAAAACAGTGCAGACTTCCTGTCACCATAATTTGACTATGACATTGCTATGAACACAATTTCCAATAGAAGTTAATTCTGATCCCCTGAAATAGTACCAGTTCTTGAATATCAGTCAACAATGTAGTGACTGGTTTATTACGCTGGATCTCTCCCAAAGTGGAGGGTCAGCAACTTTGTCCTTACAGGGAAAGAAAGTATTTCAGAACTAGATTGCATTCAGTGCTAGTGTTAACATGATTGGACTTCAATATTCTTTACCAGCACCATGGAATGGCACACATCAGCTCACTGGTAAATGCTGCTGGTTCCACACCTAATACCCTCTACTGGGACAATGCACACAATCTAGCAGTCATTCCGGTTGACTTCTCACAGCTCTCTCATTATTTGGAGAATTGAACTCAGCACACCTTTATAATAATACAAAGGATAATGGAACACTCTCTTGCCTCAATATGAAACAAACTCTGTGGTTCTACTTTCACTCTAAACCCTCCCTGTGTGATTAAACTGAAGTTATGATTCAGATGATGCCTTTGCTCAATTTGCTTTTAAAGTGCCTGCCCTTTAGTGCTTTTTAGAGTAATTTGCTTTATAAATAAATTTTACAAGAATCTTAATTTCAGTTTCAGCTTTTAGGCATTCAAACAGGGCCTTTTTTTTTAGAAAAGGAATTATGACAATTGGTTCCTATGCAAATAATTTATTATTTCTGTTCTGAGTCACACCTTCTAGAAGTAGCTAGCTTGATTAAATGATAGGACAGCAAGGTAAAATAAGAGTTGTGGCACTTGCTTAGAGGATAAACACCTGCATTTTCTCCTACATTTTTCTATAAGATTTGACATATTCCTGAAACCAGAGCCAGTATATGCTATAGTCCTTATAGCCTGAATTCCTAGACATGGAAACAAAGGAATAAGGGGATCACCTCTTTCACTACTACATCTAATAATCCATTTGAATAATTTTTGCTTCTTTTCTCTGCTCCCTTATGGTGGGTGAATTTAGAAATCTGGAGAAAAGAGTCCTTCAAAAAGAAAAATGGTCATGGATTTAGTCAATTGGAAACAGAAATTTTCCACTGGCCATTCTGACTTTCTTTGTAAAACCAAACCAACAGGAAGAGAGAAAGGATTATTTTTCTAACTGGTACAATTTATCTTTATAAATTTGATTTTGTTCATTTCCCTGATGGCTCAGTGGGTAAAGAATACACCTGCAATGCAGGAGACGCAAGAGAGACAGGTTTCGTCCTTGGGTCGGGAAGATCCCTGGAGGAGGAAATGACAACTCACTTCAGTATTGTCTGGAAATTCCATGAACATAGGAGCCTGGCAGGTTACTTACTGCAGGTTACCAAAGGGTCACACAGAGTCAGACACCACTGAGAAATCAAGCACAAACACACACGTAAGATTTGAAAAATGAGAAGGTAAAGTTTCTTCAATCTGACTATACATCTCTGCTGGTTTTGTGTAAGCCTAGGGCTTTGGAAATTCCCAGGCAGAGATAGTTACTTTAAAACTATATTGAAATTATGTATACCCTGTTTTTCTCTGAAGGAGCTTAAGAAGCTGCAGATGAATGGTTCTCTGAAGACCTACAGACCCTTTAGAACTAACACCCAAAAAAAGATATCCTTTTCATTATAGGGGACTGGAATGTAAAAGTAGGAATTCAAGAAACACCTAGGGTAACAGGGAAATTTGGCCTTAGAATACAGAATGAAGCAGGGCAAAGTCTAATAGAGTTTTGCAAAGAGAATGCACTGGATATAGGAAACACTCACTTCTGACAACACAAGAGAAGACTGTACACATGGACATCACCAGATGGTCAACACTGAAATCAGATTGATTATATTCTTTGCAGACAAAGATGGAGAGCTCTATACAGTCAGCAAAAACAACACCAGGACCTGACTGTGGCTCAGATCATGAACTCCTTATTGCCAAATTCAGACTTAAATTGAAGAAAGTAGGGAAAATCACTAGACCATTCAGGTATGACCTAAATCAAATCCCTTATGATTATACAGTGGAAGTGAGAAATAGATTTAAGGGCCTAGATCTGATAGATAGAGTGCCTGATGAACTATGGATGGAGGTTCATGACACTCTACAGGAGACAGGGATCAAAACCATCCCCATGGAAAAGAAATGCAAAAAAGTAAAATGGCTGTCTGGGGAGCCCTTACAAATAGCTGTGAAAAGAAGGGACGAGAAAAGCAAAGGAAAAAAGGAAAGATACAAGCATCTGAATGCAGAGTTCCAAAGAATAGCAAGAAGAGATAAGAAAGCCTTCTTCAGCAATCAATGCAAAGAAATAGAGGAAAACAAAAAAAATGGGAAAGACTAGAGATCTCTTCAAGAAAATTAGAGATACCAAGGGAACATTTCATGCAAAGATGGGCTTGATAAAGGACAGAAATTGTATGGACCTAACAGAGGCAGAAGATATTAAGAAAAGGTGGTACACCATGACCAAGTGGGCTTTATCCCAGGGATGCAAGGATTCTTCAATATCCGCAAATCAATCAATGTAATACACCACGTTAACAAATTGAAAAATAAAAACCATATGATTATCTCAATAGATGCAGAGAAAGCCTTTGACAAAATTCAACATCCATTTATGATAAAAACTCTCCAGAAAGCAGGAATAGAAGGAACATACCTCAACATAATCAAAGCTATATATGACAAACCCACAGCAAACATTATCCTCAATGGTGAAAAATTGAAAGCATTTCCTCTAAAGTCAGGAACAAGACAAGGGTGCCCACTTTCACCATTACTATTCAACATAGTTTTGGAAGTTTTGGCCACAGCAATCAGAACAGAAAAAGAAATAAAAGGAATCCAAGTTGGAAAAGAAGAAGTAAAGCTCTCACTGTTTGCAGATGACATGATCCTCTACATAGAAAACCCTAAAGACTCCACCAGAAAATTACTAGAACTAATCAATGACTATAGTAAAGTTGCAGGATATAAAATCAACACCCAGAAATCCCTTGCATTCCTATACACTAATAATGAGAAAACAGAAAGAGAAATTAAGGAAACAATTCCATTCACCATTGCAACGGAAAGAATAAAATACTTAGGAATATATCTACCTAAAGAATCTAAAGACCTATATATAGAAAACTATAAAACACTGGTGAAAGAAATCAAAGAGGACACTAACAGATGGAGAAATATACCATGTTCATGGATTGGAAGAATCAATGTAGTGAAAATGAGTATACTACCCAAAGCAATCTATAGATTCAATGCAATCCCTATCAAGCTACCAACAGCATTCTTCACAGAGCTAGAACAAATAATTTCACAATTTGTATGGAAAAACAAAAAACCTCGAATAGCCAAAGCGATCTTGAGAAAGAAGAATGGAACTGGAGGAATCAACCTACCTGACTTCAGGCTCTACTACAAAGCCACAGTTATCAAGACAGTATGGTACTGGCACAAAGACAGAAATATAGATCAATGGAACAAAATAGAAAGCCCAGAGATAAATCCACGCACATATGGACACCTTATTTTTGACAAAGGAGGCAAGAATATACAATGAATTAAAGACAATCTCTTTAACAAGTGGTGCTGGGACCTCTGGTCAACCACTTGTAAAAGAATGAAACTAGAACACTTTCTAACACCATACACAAAAATAAACTCAAAATGGATTAAAGATCTAAACTTAAGACCAGAAACTATAAAACTCCTAGAGGAGAACATAGGCAAAACACTCTCTGACATACATCACAGCAGGATCCTCTATGACCCACCTCCCAGAATATTGGAAATAAAAGCAAAAATAAACAAATGGGACCTGATTAACCTTAAAAGCTTCTGCACATCAAAGGAAACTATTAGCAAGGTGAAAAGACAGCCTTCAGAATGGGAGAAGATAATAGCAAATGAAGCAACTGACAAACAACTAATCTCGAGAATATACAAGCAACTCCTACAGCTCAACTCCAGAAAAATAAATGACCCAATCAAAAAATGGGCCAAAGAACTAAATAGACATTTCTCCAAAGAAGACATACAGATGGCTAACAAACACATGAAAAGATGCTCAACATCACTCATTATCAGAGAAATGCAAATCAAAACCACTATGAGGTACCATTTCACACCAGTCAGAATGGCTGCAATCCAAAAGTCTACAAGTAATAAATGCTGGAGAGGGTGTGGAGAAAAGGGAACCCTCTTACACTGTTGGTGGGAATGCAAACTAGTACAGCCACTATGGAGAACAGTGTGGAGATTCCTTAAAAAACTGGAAATAGACATGCCTTATGATCCAGCAATCCCACTGCTGGGCATACACACTGAGAAAACCAGAAGGGAAAGAGACACGAGTACCCCAATGTTCATCGCAGCACTGTTTATAATAGCCAGGACATGGAAGCAACCTAGATGTCCATCAGCAGATGAATGGATAAGAAAGCTGTGGTACATATACACAATGGAGTATTATTCAGCCATTAAAAAGAATACATTTGAATCAGTTCTAATGAGGTGGATGAAACTGGAGCCTATTATACAGAGTGAAGTAAGCCAGAAAGAAAAACACCAATACAGTATACTAACGCATATATATGGAATTTAGAAAGATGGTAACAATAACCCTGTGTACGAGACAGCAAAAGAGACACTGATGTATAGAACAGTCTTATGGACTCTGTGGGAGAGGGAGAGGGTGGGAAGATTTGGGAGAATGGCATTGAATCATGTAAAATATCATGTATGAAACGAATTGCCAGTCCAGGTTCGATGCACGATGCTGGATGCTTGGGGCTGGTGCACTGGGACGACCCAGAGGGATGGAATGGGGAGGGAGGAGGGAGGAGGGTTCAGGATGGGGAACACATGTATACCTGTGGTGGATTCATTTTGATATTTGGCAAATCTAATACAGTTATGTAAAGTTTAAAAATAAAATAAAATTAAAAAAAAAAAAAGAAAAGGTGGAAAGAATACACAGAAGAACTGTACAAAAAAGATCTTCATGACCCAGATAATCACGATGGTGTGATCACTTACCTAGAGCCAGACATCCTGGAATGTGAAGTCAAGTGGGCCTTAGAAAGCATCACTACAAACAAAGCTAGTGGAGGTGATGGAATTCCAGTTGAGCTACTCCAAATCCTGAAAGATGATGCTGTGAAAGTGCTGCACTCAATATGCCAGCAAATTTGGAAAACTCAGTAGTGGCCACAGGACTGGAAAAGGTCAGTTTTCATTCCAATCCCAAAGAGAGGCAATGCTAAAAGAATGCTCAAACTACTGCACAATTGCACTGATCTCACATGCTAGTAAAGTAATACTCAAAATTCTCCAAGCCAGGCTTCAGCAATATGTGAACCATGAACTTCCGGATGTTCAAGCTGATTTTAGAAAAGGCAGAGGAACCAGAGATCAAATTGCCAGCATCATGGAAAAAGGAGGAGAGTTCCAGGAAAACATCTGTTTCTGCTTTATTGACTATGCCAAAGCCTTTGACTATGTGGATCACAATAAACTGTGGAAAATTCTGAAAAAGATGGGAATACCAGACCATCTGACCTGCCTCTTGAGAAACCTGTATGCAGGTCAGGAAGCAACAGTTAGAACTGGACATGGAACAACAGACTGGTTCCAAATAGGAAAAGGAGTATGTCAAGGCTGTATATCGTCACCCTGCTTATTTAACTTATATGCATAGTACATCATGAGAAACGCTAGGCTGGAAGAAGCACAAGCTGGAATCAAGATTGCTGGGAGAAATATCAATAACTTCAGATATGCAGCTG
Organism: Bubalus bubalis; assembly: GCF_019923935.1. NCBI lineage: Eukaryota > Metazoa > Chordata > Mammalia > Artiodactyla > Bovidae > Bubalus > Bubalus bubalis. The sequence goes on from NC_059173.1 coordinate 49,143,264, forward strand.
ACACCACCCTTATGGCAGAAAGTGAAGAGGAACTAAAAAGTCTCTTGATTAAAGTGAAAGAGAGAGTGAAACAGTTGGCTTAAAGCTCAACATTCATAAAACGAAGATCATGGCATCTGGTCCCATCACTTCATGTGAAATAGATGGGGAAACGGTGGAAACAGTGTCAGTCTTTATTTTGAGGGGCTCCAAAATCACTGCAGATGGTGATTGAAGATATGAAATTAAAAGATGCTTACTCCTTGGAAGGAAAGTTATGACCAACCTAGATAGCATATTCAAAAGCAGAGACATTACTTTGCCAACAAAGGTCGTCTAGTGAAGGCTATGGTTTTTCCAGTGGTCATGTATGGATGTCAGAGTTGGACTTTTAAAAAAGCTGAGCACCGAAGAATTGATGCTTTTGAACTGTGATGCTGGAGAAGACTCTTGAGAGTGCCTTGGACTGCAAGGATATCCAACCAGTCCATTCTAAAGGATCAGTCCTGGGTGTTCTTTGGAAGGAATGATGCTAAAACTGAAACTCCAATACTTTGGCCACCTAATGTGAAGAGTTGACTCATTGGAAAAGTCTCTGATGCTGGGAAGGATTCAGGGCAGGAGAAGGGGATGACAGAGGATGAAGTGGCTGGATGGCATCACCAACTTTATGGAGGTGAACTCCGGGAGTTGGTGATAGACAGGGAGGCCTGGCTTGCTGCAATTCATGGGGTTGCAAAGAGTCGGACACGAATGAGCAACTGAACTCTACTGAACTGTACTGAACTGTTTTTCTCTGCTCAATAACAGCATATTATCAAGAATATGTCCAGTGGATAAAAAAATTGATGTCATGAGTCCTCCCATATTTTATAGTCTTTTACACTGCATATAATTTTTGCTTATAAACACATGTGTATATAGTACATCTAAAGTTAATTTGTGTATCCTTCCTTCGGTCGATCAGTCATGTCCGACTCTTTGTGACCCCATGGACTGTATGTAGCCCACCAGAATTCTCCATCCATGGGATTCCCCAAGCAAGAATACTGGAGTGGGTTGCCATTTCCTTCTCCAGGGGATCTTCCCGACCTAGGGATCGAACACGGATCTCCCACATTGCGGGCATTTGCTTTAACCTCTGAGCCACCAGGGAAGCCCTCTAATTGGTCTATGCTGCTGCTGCTGCTAAGTCACTTCAGTCGTGTCCGACTCTGTGCGACCGCATAGACGGTGGCCCACCAGGATCCCCAGTCCCTGGGATTCTCCAGGCAAGAACACTGGAGTGGGTTGCCATTTCCTTCTACAATGCATGAAAGGGAAAAGTGAAAGTGAAGTCGCTCACTCGTGTCCGACTCTTTGCAACCCCATGGAATGCAGCCCACCAGGCTCCTCCATCCATGAGATTTTCCAGGCAAGAATACTGGAGTGGGGTGCCATTTCCTTCTCCAATGCATGAAAGGGAAAAGTGAAAGTGAAGTGGCTCCGTCGTGTCCGACTCTTAGCGACCACATGGACTGTAGCCTACCAGGCTCCTCCTTCCATGGGATTTTCCAGGCAAGAGTACTGGAGTGGGGTGCCATTGCCTTCTCCGAAATTGTCTATAGATATGTACAAATATGTGTGTTTCACTAAGCATAAGCAAGAACCATATTTTTAATTTTGGTGTTTATAGAAAATTAAATATTTTTAAAAAATAATCTCCTGTTGTAAGTTAAATTCAGTCAGTACAATCTTAAATGGTAACTCATATGCAGCTACCACTAATTGATTTTCTAATTCCTCTATTAAGTTTTCCACTGGTTTGGTGAATAAATTTATGACTAGTAAGAAGAGAAATGTTGATTATGTAGGAAGCAAACCTACTGCATGAAAAAATGTAAATATGAGTATTAATCAGCATATATAGTGGAAAGAGCATTTGGTTGAGGTTCACAGCAGGTGAGTTAGATCAATTCCACTGCCACCATTATGATAAAATGGTCATCATACCTTGACCAAATCACATAACCTCTCTGGAGTAACAAAACCCAATGTACCAAGCCTTAAAAGTGGAGGAGTTAATGGGTTCTTGTGTAGTAAAATATGAAAACAATGGTTTTACTCTTATATCTGCTACTACTACTACTAAGTCACTTCAGTTGTGTCCGACTCTGTGCGACCCCATAGGCGGCAGCCCACCAGGGTCCCCCATCCCTGGGATTCTCCAGGCAAGAACACTGGAGTGGGTTGCCATTTCCTTCTCCAATGCGTGAAAGTGAAAAGTGAAAGTGAAGTCGCTTAGTGCTGTCTGACTCTTAGCGACCCCATGGACTACAGCCTACGAGGCTCCTCCGTCCATGGGATTTTCCAGGCAAGAGTACTGGAGTGGGGTGCCATTGCCTTCTCCTTTATCTGCTACTAACTAGCAATGTATTATCCCATTTCCTCAAATGAGGTAAAAATTAGGAAAAGTATTTATTAAAATATTTGGCAACTCAGTTCTTTGATCCTATACACTTTTAACTGTGTTTATTAATTAGCAAATTATATTGACTTAATTCAATTTAATATACTAGTTTTTTTTTCATTTTGGTAATAATGAAATTTAGTTCTTTATCAAATCTATAATGATAGCTTGGTAAAAGATTGCCTCAGTTTTTATGTTTATTTCCCACATATAAAATTGCACATAAATCTATTAAACAGTGATGTTTATATAAACAGTAACATTTTTAGTAGAATTTTTAGATTTTTTTGATATAATACATTCAAATATGGACCAGATCTTACACAGGGAGCTAATATCATTTCACTATTATGAAGCAAAAAAGTAATCATGTGTTTTTTGCATCATTTTGAATGACATAACTTATGTAGATTTCTAATGTAGCTGTCAATTGATATTTTCTTACAGTTGGCTATTTTTAACTGATGACACATTTGATTAAAACATTTTTACAAGCAAACACATACAGAAGGGAGAAACACATCATAACATTTTTATTTCCTTCAGTCTTCTCATCTCACTGGCCTCTCATTTCTACAGAAATTAAAAGTAGCTAAACTCTTCTGATCACTTTTCAAAGACATAGTGTGTCTATAACTAAGGCAGGATCTCAGCAGTTTCTTGAAAAAGAGGACTTGATGTTAAAGAAATTTCAGAGAGGTGTAAATTAGTTTTACTTTTCAGTAGGCAACTGACAAATGGCAATATTTTGAAGAAGAGAAAAATAGAAAAAGGATTAACTGTTTGACTATACTTCAAACTTTTCTCCATGTTGTAAGTCCAGAATCTAACACTGATGCCTTCTAATTCTAAGTGCTCTGAAAGAAACAAACCTCAGAAGTGATTATTTCTTATATATTATCTGAGATTCCCTCAGACTCTGAAAAACTCAAGTCATTCTTAGTTACGAAGGCTCAGTTCAGGTATATTTTTAGGTAGGAGTCAGGATAGGGCAAAAGAGGAAGTTACCAGGTTTGCTTGTTTGACTTCTTTAAAATAAATAAATAAATGGGGAGCATTTAAACTAGGCAGGAATTCTCTAGTTTGCATCATAGTCCTCTGACTTCATTGTTTTGTATCCTACTTTCCTGAGAAGAGTGCCCAGTGCATGAAAATTGGTCAACAAATATTTATTGAAGAAATGATGATACTTTCTTTCCTGTAAGACATTTATGGTTGTGAGCCATGAATTTTATTTTTCCAAAACTGGGTAATGTTGTAACTATGTCAGGTATTTAACAAAGATGTTCAGAAGTTTAATAATAATTTCAAATGAATAAAGAAGGAGGAAAATCACACATTTTGAAATTAAACTTGGGAAAAGAACTATATATGATTTTTTGTTCATCCTCCTGAAACTGATCAAGACACTTTTAAATTAATTTTATAGTCTTTTATAATCTGTTTTCTGTCTATTCACCAAACTCTAATTCCAGTTACTTTAAAATATTAATACAACTAAAGTATTCAGGCTGATATTAATATTTTACAGTGTTCACATCATAGTCACCCCTCCTTTAATGTGTCTTCACAGAAATGGTGTTCTTTCTCCCATAAACCACTTTATATCTAGTTTGCCTTCCAAACAGTGTTTATTTACTATTTTCTACAAGAAGCTCTAATTATTCTACCCATTGACAGTGGATTAGCAGCTGGGCCCTGTACCTCACATTGCATTAAAAAATATATGTTGTATTGTCCTGTGTTTTTGCCAATTCTTTCGTGTGTCTTGTTTCTTTGTTAATTGTTCTCCAAATGGAGATTAGGCTGAAAAGTTAGCTGAGGCCACGCATAAAGTGCTTTTTTGTTTTTAATTGGAGGATAATTGCTTTACAATGTTGTATTGGTTTCTTCCATACAACAACTTGAATCAGCCGTGAAAGTGAAGTCGTGTCTGACTCTTTGCAACCTCATGAACTGTAGCCTACCAGGTTCCTCTGTCCATGGGATTTTCCAGACAAGAATACTGGAGTGAGTTGCCATTTCCTTCTGTAGGAGATCTACCCAACCCAGGGATTGAATCCCGGTCTCCTACATTATAGGCAGACGCTTTACCGTCTGTGCCACCAGAAAAGTCCATCAGTATACATATATCCCCTCCTTCATGCACCTTCTTCCCACCTCTCACCCCAACCCCATCCTACCCGTTTAGGTTGTCACAGAACACCAGGTGACTTTTTGAGGAGTTTGAATTCTACTATATGGGCAGAAGTAATCATACAATTTTATAACTGCTGAGTTTCGGGAATAAGACACAGATATCATGATGATGCTGGAAGACAAACTGTAAATTCTTTATTTTCATGGATTCTGTAGTAATTCTGTAGGTTCTTCAGCTTTTATTTCCTCTCAGAACACTCAAAAGATATTAAACAGAAACATAGTGACAGATTGATGTTTGGAGGTGTTGCTGTCATTATGAAAGTGATCATGAAGTCAATTTCCGTCATATAATGAGCAGCATATTTTTACAAGGAATTGGATTGAAGAGGTAAAGGTATGAATGACATTAGAATGATTATATAAAAATGAATTTTAGTTTTTAGAAAAATATGTCATTTTAATTTAAATATATTTTAAAATATGTTATTGTCATATTAATCAATATAGATACCTCATATTAATCTAAAATTTTAATACGAATATACTTGTAGGGTTCCACATGATATTTCAACTGGATTATCTATTATTTATTAATTTTTAATTAGGTGATATTTACTCCTCAAATTTTTAATTTAATTTGAAACTTTCTTATATCATCTTAGGGCTTCCCTGATAGCTCAGTTGGTAAAGAATCTACTTGTAATGCAAGAGACCCCAGTTTGATTCCTGGGTTGGAAAGATCCCCTGGAGAAGGGATGGGCTACCCACTCCAGTATTCTTGGGCTTCCCTTGTGGCTCAGCTGATAAACAATTTGCCTGCAATGCGGGAGACCTGGGTTTGATCCCTGGGTTGGGAAGAGGCCCTGGTGAAGGGAAAGGCTACCTACTCTAGTATATCATCACCTTTAAAAATGACCTCTGTAATTAAGAAATATTTTAAACTTTAGGGCAAATGAAAAGCACTCCTTATGTAGAAAGAAACCAATTAAACTCTATTTCCCTCTCATGTATTATTATATTATAGTTTATTATTACATTAATATTTTATTCATACTAGAAATTAGCTGTAATGGAAATTAGCTCACTATTAATATTTCCTGGTAGCAAAGAAATGCATCAGAATATTTATTGAACTTTACTGGTCATTAGATTATGGCTTCATTTTAGTCTCTAAATTATCCTGATAGTATAGACTTCATTTCAGTTACTGGAAAAAAAATGACAACAAAACTGAAGATGTATTTTTTTTTTTTTTTTTTTTTTTTAAATTTTATTTTATTTTTAAACTTTACATAACTGTATTAGATTTGCCAAATATCAAAATGAATCCGCCACAGGTATACATGTGTTCCCCATCCTGAACCCTCCTCCCTCCTCCCTCCCCATTCCATCCCTCTGGGTCGTCCCAGTGCACCAGCCCCAAGCATCCAGTATCGTGCATCGAACCTGGACTGGCAACTCATTTCATACATGATATTTACATGTTTCAATGCCATTCTCCCAAATCTTCCCACCCTCTCCCTCTCCCACAGAGTCCATAAGACTGTTCTATACATCAGTGTCTCTTTTGCTGTCTCGTACACAGGGTTATTGTTACCATCTTTCTAAATTCCATATATATGCGTTAGTATACTGTATTGGTGTTTTTCTTTCTGGCTTACTTCACTCTGTATAATAGGCTCCAGTTTCATCCACCTCATTAGAACTGATTCAAATGTATTCTTTTTAATGGCTGAATAATACTCCATTGTGTATATGTACCACAGCTTTCTTATCCATTCATCTGCTGATGGACATCTAGGTTGCTTCCATGTCCTGGCTATTATAAACAGTGCTGCGATGAACATTGGGGTACTCGTGTCTCTTTCCCTTCTGGTTTTCTCAGTGTGTATGCCCAGCAGTGGGATTGCTGGATCATAAGGCATGTCTATTTCCAGTTTTTTAAGGAATCTCCACACTGTTCTCCATAGTGGCTGCACTAGTTTGCATTCCCACCAACAGTGTAAGAGGGTTCCCTTTTCTCCACACCCTCTCCAGCATTTATTACTTGTAGACTTTAGGATCGCAGCCATTCTGACTGGTGTGAAATGGTACCTCATAGTGGTTTTGATTTGCATTTCTCTGATAATGAGTGATGTTGAGCATCTTTTCATGTGTTTGTTAGCCATCTTTATGTCTTCTTTGGAGAAATGTCTATTTAGTTCTTTGGCCCATTTTTTGATTGGGTCATTTATTTTTCTGGAGTTGAGCTGTAGGAGTTGCTTGTATATTCTCGAGATTAGTTGTTTGTCAGTTGCTTCATTTGCTATTATCTTCTCCCATTCTGAAGGCTGTCTTTTCACCTTGCTAATAGTTTCCTTTGATGTGCAGAAGCTTTTAAGGTTAATTAGGTCCCATTTGTTTATTTTTGCTTTTATTTCCAATATTCTGGGAGGTGGGTCATAGAGGATCCTGCTGTGATGTATGTCAGAGAGTGTTTTGCCTATGTTCTCCTCTAGGAGTTTTATAGTTTCTGGTCTTACGTTTAGATCTTTAATCCATTTTGAGTTTATTTTTGTGTATGGTGTTAGAAAGTGTTCTAGTTTCATTCTTTTACAGGAATCAACCTACCTGACTTCAGGCTCTACTACAAAGCCACAGTTATCAAGACAGTATGGTACTGGCACAAAGACAGAAATATAGATCAATGGAACAAAATAGAAAGCCCAGAGATAAATCCACGCACATATGGACACCTTATCTTCGACAATGAAGATGTATTTTTTAAAATGTGATTCATGTCTATTACTTTTACAGGGATGCTTAAAAATTAACAGTACAAAATTAAAGTTGGTTAATATGACTAAGATCTTTGCTATGGCTGGAGTCCCAACCCAAGATTTTTATATATTCTAAAATAATTTATATGTATTCACAGTTTAGTCTCAGAAAATACCATATCCAAATAATGATTCTGTCTTTATGTTGTTATAAAGGGATTTTTCATTGACTCAAAATTTGAACCTATTTTTCAGTTAGGGTGTCAAGAGGGATATTTCAGATTGCTTCAAAACTATACAAAACAGCATTTCTTTCAAACTTTGATAACCGTAACTTTGAACATCTCCTAAGATAAAACATTCAATCTGCAGTGTACCTTGATTGTCAAAAATTTATTTTTTTATTAAAATTTGTATAAATTAATTATGATCTGTTTTCTTACTAAGTATGAATGGGAATGATGGGGCAGACAAAGAGTACAGAGTTAGATTTTAACTGAACTTTGTGTAACGGAACTTTGTGTATAGGTTTTCTGCTACATGTTTACATAGTGTGAATGAAATGAATGACTAGTTAGGAGAATCACTGCTCTTTCTTTTGTTCAGTGTTTTTACCCCAACAGGTATCAGAGCATGAGATGAAAATAGTGTGGGTTAATGATGAATTCTCAAATTAATATTCCTTCCCATTTTTTCTTTCTTTCCTTTCTTATTTCTTCTTATTGAAGTTTTGTTTTTCTTTTCCTCTTTGAAGTTATAAATAATACTTTGACATTTTTTAGAACCCCCAAAGATAAACCAAATATTACTACCCTTCTAAAACATGAAAATAGTAAAAATTAAATATATGTAATGCTTTTGGTACTTTTTTTTTCTTATTCAGTATGGACTCAAAATAGTTGCTTTAGATGATCAATGTAGTTCTTTAGAAAGTTTGAACAAAATAAGATAGTCAGGATGTCTGTTAGTTTATAAATAAAATCATTTAGATTTTATTGGGAGTTACCAACTCCCTACACTGTTGTTGATCAGGCATGCAATGGTAAGGGCCTAAACTAAAGTGGTAACAATGAGAATGAAGAATTATATTTAATTCATGGTGTAGCTGATTTCAAAAGATAATGTATATAAATAAAATGCCTTACTAACCATAGTTAGTGACCTAAAATGTAGCATTATTTACTTTATAAGAGACGTCAGTGTTTCAAAATGGGAGAATGAGAAAAAGGATATATTCCTAAAATTGTAGGGACGTTATTAGAGAATCATGATGTTTCACAGGGTATAATTCACACTGCAGTTAATATTCAGTGGATGTGTGAAAATAACTGTTGTATAGGTGTGGTGATTGGACAGAGCAAAATATGCACTGGACCTGGAATGGCAGAAGTGTAAAGTTCAAGATTCACTCATCACTTTGTTTTACTGTTCAGTGCTGGGATTGCTAATATTACCCTTTCTTCCAAATTATGAATGAGGAACACTTCCATATGAGGCAATAATTTAACATTGTTACCCAAACTTTCTACCCTTACTCCTGCTCTGAGAACACCACCCTAATTCAGGTCCAGGACCAGAAGACCTCTTTCTCTGTTAGACGTTACCAACTCCCAACCCTGGGCACACACAAAGCATAAGATATCTGATAACTTTTGATTAATTTCCTAAATTACAAAATCAAATAGGATGATGGAAAATTCAGATTCCTTTGTATGTTGTACTTTATCCACTTGGTATCTCATAATCTAAATATTGGTTAAATAACTGACCTTATGTTGCCTTTCTATTGAGGGATTTAAAATATATATTTACTATTTTAATAGATGAGAAATGGAAACTTCTTTGGTGTTTGAAACTTGCATTACTTTACTTCTATTGAACAATTTTGAACATGTTTCAGTGTAACAGCGCCTGGTGTAAAAGTTAGTTTTTACACCAGGAAAAGCTTTCCTAGCAGTTGTCCCACAATTTTAAAGAAGGAAAAAAAAAAAAAAAACAACAACCTTAGATCATATCTCAAATCATTACTTCTTTTTTCTCTCTGCCTGTATCACCATTATAATAAAATTTCACATTTCTGTAATAATTAATAATATGACAGAGTTTAAGGAAATAACTTGAATTTGTTGAACTTCAGTTCCCTCTCCTACTTTACAAAATATTAAGTATTAACATGAAGTAATGTGCATAAACAAAATTTACAAAGTGTGAGTCGTTATTAAAAATGTGAGAAGAAACGTTACAAGCAATAATATCTTCCACAATATGTACTTAACTTGTAATTCTCAGAAAGCAAAGAACATGTAAGATGAACATGAAATGCCTTTATGCTCCTGCCACAAAGATTATGTCCAATCAAATTATGTCTAGCATAGCAATTTTTACAAAGCAGCCAATTCTATAATATAATGTGATTTTCTTTTTATTCTTCATAAAAATCCTGCCCCTAAAGTGTTCAGTTCCACAGCTGGCTCCAGTGGTTTGTTTCTGTAATAACGCTCTGACAATTGTCAATATAATACTGCTTTTTCCTTAAGGTATTACTGTTAATATAATTATTATAGTATATCTAGTGAGAACAATGACATAGATTTTATTGTCATAGGGTTTATAGTTCACTTGGGGAGATAGAAAAACAAATAGTCATTTATAGTAAAAATCAGATTGATTTAAATGTTTTAATAATGACAAACATTGAGTGATGAGAGCAAAGAGGGATTATTGAATCCCAAGAAGGAAAATAGACAGTTTCTCCTGGAAGAGATGAAAACAGTTTATACGGATAAGTAGAACAGGAGTACTAAAAGTAGATATGGGGTGAAGGGTTATTTGACATGTAAGATTCAGAATTCACTTTTTCAACAAATATATATCGATTGTCTACCTATAACAAGTACTCAGTTATAAAACTGGTGATGAAAACATAAATAATAAATGGCCTTTACCCAAAAGGAGACAGAAAAATAGGACAGTAATTACAGTTCAGTGAACTAAGTGCTCTGATGAAGTATGTTACTGGAGACAGAAAAATATATGTCTCCATGGCATCGGGGGTGCATGGTGATTAAGTAAGAACTGAGCTGCTGCATTTTTTGAAGTATAAGTTAGTTTATAGCTAGTTCAGAAAAAGAGTGGAAGGGTCAAAGTAACATATGAAAGATTGATGGGTTATGTGAAAAATAATAATTTTATATCACTGAAGCAAAGGATATTAAAGGGTGGTGGATGATAAATTTGCTCCAAGTAAGCCTTCATTTTGCTTTCTAGGCCACGGTATAAACCTGTGAGAAACAATGGAATGGCTTTAGCTTGGACATTACAGTTTCAAGTTTGCATGTTACTCTCTTATTCAACCAATACTTGTAGAATATTTATTATGCCTTAATCACTGTTCTAGCTGTGGTGTGCAAAAGAAGCAAAGTTGTTATTGTCAGAACCATATAGAATATTAAAACTGACAGCTACATGAAGAATGGATTGAAGGATAGAGTTGGAGATTGAGAGGTTAGTTAAAGTCTCTAAAATATAAAATTACAAAGTTTTTCTCTAGGATCATCACAGAGATAATGAGAAAGAGGAGATAGATATGAAAATCATAAGGGAAAGATTAATTATGTCTCTTTGTGAATCATTTGGTGTTGGAGGGGGTAGGTGAGTACAGAAAAGAATCCAGTAAATACCCCAAATCTCTGGGCTCACAAGTGATAAAAATTATTGTGATAATTAAATTTATGTGTCAGCTTGGCTCGACCATGAGATGTCCAGATGTTTGGCTAAACGTTATTTCTGTCTGTGGGGATGTTTCCAGATGAGATTAACATTTGAATCAGAAGACTGAGTATAACAAATTGCCTGCTCCAATATCAGTGGGCATGAAGGAGGAAAAAGAACAGGCTCTATCTTGAAAACAGGACTCCATCTTGGGCCGGACTGTGGACTTTGAGCTATATGCCCCGTATCTATGGAAATGACATACCAACTGGAAAGCCAGGTCCCTGGAAGGAAGAGCTCCAGGGCTCTCCATCACCTAAAACAATACCCTAACTATCTGTGTAACATAATAGAATCATACATTCTATTATGCTTATTAGGGTATGACCACAGGCCTATTGATAATTGTCCACTGTTAACTACCTAGGCTTAAGGCATATGAATCACGAGTTAACTTTGATTGTATCTTTCTTTTTCCTTTGTTCAGACTAGTTTCAGGGAACCTTATACACTTAGAGTACATAAGGTTTTCACAAAAACTGGTCAGGGTCCTTGGCTAAGAGGAGACTCTGCCTCGGGCCCAATGGTGTAATAAACTGCACTCCACTATCTGCATTGTCCTTCTGAGTGAGTTTGTTTCCTGGAAGGCGTGGCTACAATAGACATGTAATCTGTTGAGGGAATGAATAGAACAAAAGGCAGAATAAGGGAGAGTTCACTCTCTCTGCCTGATTGCTTGAGCTGGAATAAGTCTTCTCCTGCTCTTGAACAGGAACTTATACCATTGGAGTCTGGTTCTCAGGCCTTTGGACTTAGACTAGAAATAACAGCTTAAGTGCTCCTGTTTCTCAAGCTTTAAGAATCGAGTGGAGCTACACCACTGGCTTTCCTGGATCTCCACCTTGTAGCTGACAGATCAAGGTCAAACAGTTATCATGTACTTTGAAGAATGCAAGATACATCCTGTAGTACTCCTGTCAAATTGCATAACCTGAAGAGATTAGGAGACTCCAGGCAAACTCAAAAAAAGGGTATTTTCCAAAGTAAGAGCCATGTGCTCTTCAAAAATAGTAGGGTAATAAAAAATAATTTATTATTTTTTCAGTCTGAGGAACTGAACATATGCGTTTGGGTTGGATATCATTCTTACACATTTACAGGAACTATGAAATTATATCAAACTAAGAAAACCATTAACACAAAAAAATATTGAGCAGAGGAAGAAAAACACAGAAGAGAAAATAAATTTCTAAGAAAGAATATATGGATATTTGATTGAAGAATGAGGGGATAAAGAGAGTTCTGCCTGTATCTTCTTTATGAAATATGATAAAATTAAGAATTCAAAGCTCCCAACTTTTGTCTTGATATAGTTAGTATATATCTAGATACTTACCATATTAAAAAAAAAAAAAAATAAAGTGCTACCAAGAGCAATGACATATGGTACTTTGTGCACTGAAAAGCTGATCTTGGGAATTGAGCCAGTTTTTCCAAAACTAAATTGGGCATTTTTTTTTTTCTCATTTGTTATCTATTTTTAAAGATTTCAACATTGCAGCAAAATGATATAGACAGTGTTAGTAAGTATGTACTAGTGAGTTTAAACCTCAACTCTAGAAGCAATCAATTGCTTTAATAAAATATATATATATGTATATGATGAAGGTGATTAGCTGTTATTATATCCAAAAGTCCATGATTCAAAAGTAGTATTAAAGTATTTCTATTTTCCATAACTAGATCAATAGTTGAATATTTGTTCATTAGCAAATTTGAAGTAAAAGTGTTTTTATTAGTGAAAACATTGGTTTGTCAAATAACATGATGAATATTAGAAATGGGTTCACAATTTTAAAATTCAGTAGGTTTGGAAAAGCTAAAAATATTATTACTCTCTAATAATATTAAGAATCTAAGCAAGTGAGAAACTTCCTCACTGAAAATTCTTATATCTAGAAATTCATTTTGAAGGATTTCTATTTTCCTGATGGTAATCTTAAGGATAATCTTGCCTCTAGAATATTATTCTCAGCTTTATATGCAGTCTTCATTTGAAGTTGTGATTCAAAGTACCTAAAAGGACAGAGAACTGGGATTTTTGTCAGACTCCTAGAACAGATTTTATGATACATTTTCTGTTTCCTCTCTAATAAGTGTTTGTTGTCTTTTATATATAGGTCAATGCTTGTTCTGAGATTTGCTTTTATTTTAACATATAGTAAATGTGTAAGGTAGTTAACTTTTAGTTGTATCAAACATCTTTGGAAACTACCAAAAAGAAGAATGTAGATGAGCTCTCTTAAATGGGCCTTGGTCAGTTAGCAAGATACATCTTGAGAGACAAAATCAAAATTTGTTGCTGATTGTGTACATAAGAGAGCTTAGGGAACATCCCAGAATAGTACAGATTGGAGAGGAGGTTAAAAAAGAAACACAAAGATCTGCTTCTTTGTAAGATGTGGCTTACTCTTCAATAGGGCAAGTCAGAAAAGAAAAAGCATGTGGAAATCACTGCTAAGGATAGTCTTGATCAGATCAGCAGAAGTAAATGTTAAATCACTGCAGGGGACAGGAACATACAGGGTTTCAGGGCTTTCTCTACTTATTTCCTTCTATACCAGAGGAGAGAATTATCCTCAGGGATAGTATTCATGGGAAAGATTTCAGAGAAAATGGGCCAAAGTCCATGTGGCCTATTGACCTGAGTCTTTAGTCTCACTCAAACCATCCTTCAACAAATAGCCAGCCTCAACAAAGTAACCCTGCATTTCAAAAGTGAAAAAAAAAAAAATTACAAAGGAACCAACATAGAATTTGTGAAAAGTTATTGAAAGAAAAGCAAGGAACATCAAAGAGGAAAGGATGTGGAGGGGAAAAGATATGCACCCCTCCACAATTACATTTCAGAAAAGCTGTCTCACAAATTTGTGGGTAAACGTTATGAGAAATCAATGAAAATATGGTTTATCTGAAATAAACATTCAAAGAAAATATACAAAGGTAAATATAAAATGCTGGCAGAAGAGTTCAGAAAATAAGGGAAGAGAAAATAAAAAAATAGAAATTATTGTTCACTTATATCAAGCAAAAAGAAGAACAAGCACAGCTGTAAACAGATAGGAACATGGAATATATTTCTGAAAAAGCACACAAATAAAAAAGAATGGAAATCAACCCAGGTTACAAATGACTAGAGAAAATAAGTATAGATGACCAAAAGCTCAAAGGTAACACAACCATAATTGATATCCTTCAAGAATAAAGACAGACTTCCTTGGTGGTTCAGTGGTTGAGACTCCAAGCTTCCAATGTAGGGGGCTTGGACTGCATTCCTGGTCAGGGAACTACAGCATGTGTGTTTCACCTAAAGATCCCGCATGCTGCAACTATGACCTTACATGGCCAAATAAATAAAAAAGAAGACAGAGAAGAGTTGAAATAGAAACACATTTGAAAGCAAAATAATGAGATTAACAGTTTCCTAAAATGGAAAAAACGCCCATACCTGCCCTCAAAGCCAAGAATTTCAAAGTAAATATAAAGAGGGTATGGTGGAGGGGGCAGTTCCAAGAACACAGTCAAGTTCAATGACTTGGAACATCATGGAACTAAGAAAAGCTGTGGTAGGACCCATAGAACTCAGAAAAGCTGTGGTATTCATGGTTATGCTCTATTACAGTGAAAGGATACTGACTAAAATCAGCAGAGGAAAGAACCTTCTAGGACAGAATTCCAGAGACATTAGGAAAAGCTTCCAGTATCCCTCTGCTATTAGAGTTTTGCAGATAGCACTCACTTCTCCCCTTCATACACCGAATATGTGGCAACGCATGTGACACCACATATGGAATATTACCAACCAGCAAATCTCATTCACCTAAACCTCAGTGTCCAGGCATGTCATCAGGGGTTATTACATTAGTATGCTGATTGGCATGACTGATTTTAGTCTTCCATCCATCCAAAATTCAAGCTGATACCTATAGTCCCAGGCTCCCAACATAAATCATATTATTAACATAGTCCATGTGGCATGGTTGAAGGCCCTCAGGTACAGATACTCCTATCAGACAGCATATTCCAAGGGCTCAGAGGTTTATTTCTTTCTATTTTTTTTATTTTTTTATTTTATGTATTTTTTTTAAATTTTATTTTATTTTTAAACTTTACATAATTGTATTAGTTTTGCCAAATATCAAAATGAATCCGCCACAGGTATACATGTGTTCCCCACCCTGAGCCAAATTTTGTTTGGAATGTACGGGGCATGGATTACCTTGACTTTGCAAGTTAAACCTTTTTTGTTCAAGGGGAATCAGCCTAGCTTTAGATGTCCACACAGGGTGAGTAAATTGTGAAGACAGGTCTAAAGAATACTCAGAAAAGGTAAAAGATTAAGTATACTCAAACAAACTAATTGTGAAGTACGAAGGTTTATCTTTTACATGAGAGAAATCAGTAAACACAGAAACTCTGAGTCCTTCTCAAAACAATTATGGTTTAAAAATTTGAAATGTAATAAATAATAATATTAAAAAAAAACAAAAATAGAATAATGGAAGGGAAAATACTAAATTAGGTGATAAATTCACTGTTCTTTCATGGCTGATTGTCAATTATTAGAATAAGAAAATAAGCATCATGCAACTGTTTAAGTCTTCTAAATCTAATAATAGAAGCTTAGGGGTGTTACTTAAAGATACAGATGTTAACACCAATCATAATAATTTAAAGGAAAAAATTTAAATTTTAAGCAGGAAAACAAACACACACACATGTTGCATGCATATTCAGAAGCTACAGTAAGCGAGAGAAAGAAAAGAAAGTGAAGTCGAAAGTGAAGTCACTCAGTCGTGTCCGACTCTTTGTGAGCCCATAGACTGTAGCCTACCAGGGTCCTCTGTCCATGGGATTTTCCAGGCAATAGTACAGGAGTGGATTGCCATTTCTTTCTCCAGGGGATCTTCCCAACCCAGGGCTCGAACCCAGGTCTCCCGCATTGTAGACAGACGCTTTACTGTCTGAGCCTCCAGGGAAGTCCAGAGAAAGAAAAGGCACATGTAAAGCAAAAAGCATAAAGTATTAAAAGATGCTTGTTCCTTGGAAGAAAAGCTATGACAAACCTAAACAGCTTATTAAAAAGCAGAACTATCACTCGACTGACAAAGGTCCACATAGTCAAAGCTATGGTTTTTCCAGTAGTCATGTATGGATATAAGAGTTGGACCATAAACAAGGCTGAGCACCAGAGAATTGATGCTTTCGAACTGTGGTGCTAGAGAAGACTCTTGACAGTCCCTTGGACTTGAAGGAGTTTAAACCAGTCAATCATAAAGGAAATCAGTCCAGACTGATGCTAAAGCTTACGTTCCGATATTTTGGCCACGTGATGTGAAGAGCTGACTCATTTGAAAAGACCCTGATGCTGGGAAAGATTGAGGGCAAGAGAAGGGGGTGACAGAGGATGGGATGCTTGGATGGCATCACTGACTCAATGGAGACGAGTTTGAGCAAACTCCAGGAGATGGTGAAGGACAGGGAAGCCTGACGTACTGTGATCCATCGGGTCACAAACAGTTGGACATGACAGAGCCAACTGAACAACAAGGGTAGAATTAACTCCAAACATCTTATTAATAAACATAAAAGTGATAGTCTTAAAGAAAAATGACATATCAGAAACTGTAAATAAAAATATAGAAATTTGAAAGCAAGGGAAACCTTCTATACAAAATGAAGAAGAGAATTCAATAAATAAGTTAGTTTTAAAAGACAGAATTTTGTGTAGCAAATAACAGAATCAATATTTATCAAACACCATCTATAGAAATTATATTGGAGAAAATAACAGAAAATCATACTGATGTTAAAATTTTATTTTATTTTTCCCCCTCCACTTCTTTATTGATATATAATTGAAATGCAACATTATTTAAACTTAAGGTGTACAATGTGATAATGTAAACATGTACATATTGCTGGAGGCTTAGCGCAAAGTAAACACGTACTTCAGCTCACACAGTAGCCACTTTGTTCTTGTTGTTATGGTAAGAAAGGTAAATCTCTATTCTCATGGTAACTTCTGAGTGTGCAATACAACATTGTTCACTATGGTAACTATTATGTGCCTTAGCCCAGAACTTATTCATCATATAACTGAACATCTGTACCCTTTGATCAACATCTTCCCATTCATCCTCCAGCCCCTAGCAACCACCATTCTACTCTTTGTTTCTTTAAGCTTGATGTTTTTAGATTCCATATATGTGAGATCACACGGTGTTTGTCTTTCCATGTCTGACTTATTTCACTCGGAATCATGCCTTCAAGGTCCATCCATGTTGTCACAAATGGCGGGATTTTTTTGTTTTTCAATGTTGGATAAGGTTGAATAATTTTTCATTGTTAAAATGACTATACTACCCCCCCTCCCCAATCTCATTTTGCAGAGAGATAGAAAAAACAAACTGAAAATTTGAAGGAACCCTGCAAAACTGAATATTTATAATAGATAAGACAGGGAAACAATCTTCCATTAATGGATGAATGGATAAGGAACATGTATATCACACAATGATGTTAAAATTTTAACTAGTCACTAAATCTTTACAAACCAAATAGACAACATGAAGTATGGACACAGACTAAGGACCCAAATAATATGGAGGCAATTTATTATATACATATTAAAAACTGTGGCCCCAGAAAACAGACACCACATTGTATTTTCAAGTATATATGGAAAATTTATGATGAATTATTAAACATTAAACTACAAGTGAATGTCAATATATTTCAAAACATAAAAGTGATACAGATTAAAATTTGCTGAAAAAATGGAAAAACATGTCATTTATAATCTTGTTTGAAAATTCTTTCTGGACATAAAGTCCAAAACCTATAAAGAAAAAGACAGATTTGACAAAAAGACAGAAAAAGACAAACCTTCACCACAGATTTGTTTTTGCAAGACAAAATATGCCAAACTAGATTAAAAATAAAAACCACAAAAATAAACTATGCATTCACTATGAATATGACAGAATAAGTTCCAGTGATGTTAATACAAATAGAGAATATAAAATAAAAAATATGAATAGCTAATACACGTATGTATAAACATACTCAATTTTATTAACTATAACTGAAGATTAAAATAACAATAAGATATTTTATCTTAACATTTTGAGATGTTAATATGCACATTTCTAAATCCTAGTTTATAAATTTCTCTGTTTTAAATTGGGCTTCCTAGGTGGTGCTAGTGGTAAAGAGCCTACCTTTGGATATAGGAGACATAAGAGATACGGGTTCAATCCTTGCGTCTGTAAGATCCCTTGGAGGAGGGCAAGGCAACCCACTCTAGTATTCTTTCCTAGAGAATCTGATGGACACAGGAACCTGGTAGGCAGTAGTCCATAGGGTCACAAAGAGTCAAATGCCTGAAATGACTTAGCATGCACCATATCCTAAATTAGACTATAGTAATATATCAATACTCTCTGTAGTTGTAAAAATCCAGAATTTTATCATTATATTTCAGATGAAAATATCTCAACTATATGTTATATAAAACAATCAGCATGTTTTATATATATAATATTGCTTTGTTATAAATAATGGACTCAAACAAGAATGTGTGTGTGTGTGTGGTAATTTTCTGGAAAGACATTCAAGAAACTATGAACAGTGATTATCTCTTAAGTTAGACATGGTCACAGGAATTACACCTCTCAGTTTATAAACCTGTAGACTGTTTGGATTTTTTCACATCTGTTTAAATAGTCAAAAGTGCAAAAAAAAAAAAAAAAAAAAAACTGGCACATTTTGTGATCAGCATAGTTCAGTGCTGCAGATGTCTGAAGCAAATGTTTGAAAAATTATTTGGACTTATATCTAGTGTTTTATGTGTCCTTCTGGGTTATTAGAGGGGAGTTTCTTTAGTATAATGAAAAGAATAGCCAGATATCTTTAGCCTGAGAAATGAATGAGAGATAATAACGTCATCAGTGTAGATTACTCTTTTTAAAAAACAAAGTTTGCTGTTTACGATCCTCAATCCCTTTTCTGTTTCATGTGTATATTTGTATATCCCCTGACTTTTAGTGTTTCCAATATCTAAAGGAGAAAAGTTTTTTGTGTTTTTAATAAGAAAAGGTAATACTACTGTGCAGGAAATGATCAACTCAACAAATCCAGGTTATGCACACACTGCACGTTAAAGACTTGTCTGTTTCCTGATTCCTAGTATCCTCTCTGTTCAGAGTATCTTTGTTAACCTGGGGGATTTGGGGAAGAGTTCTTGCTAACAATGTGATTGATGGTGGCAGGCTTGGGCTGTGTGTTATCAGCTTGATCTCTGGAAGGGCTGCCGAATAAAGATCAGCAGGGAACCATGACAATGTCACTCGACCTCAATGAAAACCCTAGACAGCTAGGTTCAGGTGAGCTTCACTGTTGGCACACCTCACAGCTGGGAGAAATAAATCCTGTCTGTTCAACTACACTCAGAGAGGGCTCTGGGAAGCTTACACCTTATGTCTCCTGGACTCTGTCCTCCTAACCTCATCCATCTGATATTTTATTAGGTATCTTGTAGTTAACAAACTATTACCTCGATATACTGTTTTTATGAGTTTTGTGAGTCTTTTTAGCATATCAGTTACCTGAAGATGATTGGGTACACTCAAACCACAGATATATAGTAAAAAAAAAAAAAAATGTATGGACTCTCCAAAATATCGGTTCTCTTTCCTGAACTTATCTTTGAATAATATGAAGGGATGGCTTAAGTTTGACTAATTGCTGAATTTTTAAATCACTGAAACCTAAAACACACACACATTCATCTTTTAAGAAAAAGTATTTAGAAGGGATCACTTGAAGAATGGACAGCTGCATTAAAATATACACAGAAAAGGGGAGTAAATTTTGAAATACAAACTAATAGTGAAATATATTTAGAGTTTAAGAATTCAAGTTTTGTGATAAATATTTTGGCTTGCTAAGAGTTTGTTGAGTTGTTTGCTATGGTTCTAATACCCAGTATGTCATCAATAAATGTTCTTTGGGTAACTGCTGAGACAAACTCCTGAAACCATGTCTAAAAGAAATTCAATTGTGGTTTTATGCAATTTTCTTGGTTTCTTCTAATTTCTTTTAACTGAAAATTTTTTCACCAGGACATAGAAATAATTTGAAAGATTGTTTCTTCAAAAACCCAAATCACAGCTCCCTTGCTTCATTTAAGCCCTGTGACTGAATCTGACCCCATATTCTGGAAGTCTTCCTCCCACTGTTGAAGGTTTTCTCAAGGAGCTTGCAGTTGACTTCTGTTTACTTTCTTTTTCTTTATTGTTTAGTCACTGAGTCGTGTCTTGATTCTTTGCAACCCCATGGATTATAGCCTGCCTGGCTACTCTGTCCATGAGATTTCCCAGGCAAAAATACTGGAATAGGTTGCCATTCCCTTCTCCAGGGCATCTTCTCAACCCAGGGATCAAACCTGTGTTACCTGCCTTGGCAGGTGGATTCTTTACTGCTGAGCCACCAGGGAAGCCCTGCCTTCTCCTTTATCCCAGGTTTGTTCAATATAACTGCATGTAGCTGAAATCTAACTAGGGGAAATTGTCTAGTTATTTGTTAATTGGATAATTAGTTTCATGGAATTTACTTGGTGCTTTATTCGCTAAGTCATGTATAACACTTTGCAAGCCCATGGACTGTAGCATGCCAGGCTACTCTCTCCATGGGCTTCTCCAGGCAAGAATATTAGAGTGGGTTGCCAATCCCTTCTCCAAAAGTCACTCAGTTGTGTCCAACTCTTTGTGACCCCATGGACTATACAGTCCACTGAATTCCCCGGGCCAGAATACTGGAGTGGGCAGCATTTTCCTTCTCCAGGGGATCTTCCCAACCCAGGGATTGAACCCAGGTATCTCCTGCATTGCAAGCAGATTCTTTACCAGCTGAGCCACAAGGAAAGCCCAAGAATACTGGAGTGGGTAGACCATCCCTTCTCCAGTGAACCTTCCTGACCCAGGAATTGAACCAGTATCACTGGCCTTGCTGGCAGATTCTTTACCAACTGAGCTATCAGGGAAGCATGGTATTTCTTCTAACTCTGCATTGTTAAGTTTCTTAGTTTATATTCTGCATAGGAAATAGTGCTCCTTCAATATAATCCAAACTAATTGAAAGGTGGCATACCGGGAAGTTGTGTTGTTCAGTCACTCAGTCATGCCTGGCTCTGTTTCCTTGTTCTTCACCATCTCCTGGAGTTGGCTCAAACTCATGTCCATTGAATTGATGATACCATCCAACCATCTCATCCTCTGTGGCCCCCTTCTCCTCCTGCTTTCTTTTTTTTTTTTTAATTTTATTTTATTTTTAAACTTTACATAATTGTATTAGTTTTGCCAAATATCAAAATGAATCCGCCACAGGTTTTTCTTTCACAGCATCAAGGTCTTTTCTAATGAGGTGGCTCTTTGAATCGGGTGGCCAAAGTATTGGGGCTTTAGCCTCAACTTCAGTCCTTCCAATGAATATTCAGTGCTGATTTCCTTTGGGAAGGACTGGTTGGATCTCCTTGTAGTCCAAGGGACTCTCAAGAGTCTTCTCCAACACCACAGTTCAAAACCATCAGTTCTTCAGTGTTCAGCCTTTACTATGGTTCAACTCTCACATCCATACATAACTACTGGAAAAACCACAGCTTTGACTATACGGACTTTAGGCAGAAAAGTAATGTCTCTTCTTTTTAATATGCTGTCTAGGTTGGTCATAACTTTTCTGCCAAGGAGCAAGTGTCTTTTAATTTCATGGATGCAGTCACCATCTGCAGTGATTTTGGTGCCCAAGAAAATAAAGTCTGTCACTGTTTCCATTATTTCCTGATTTATTTGCCACAAAGTGATGGGACCAGATGCCATGATCTTAGTTTTCTGAATGTTGAGTTTTAAGCCAACTTTTTCACTCTCATCTTTCACTTTCATCAAGAGGTTCCTTAGCTCCCCTTTGCTTTCTGCCATTAGAGTTGTGTCATCGACATATGTGAGGTTATTGATATTTCTCCTGGCAATCTTGATTCCAGCTTGTGCTTCATTCAGCCTGGCATTTTGTGTGATGTACTCTGCATATAAGTTAAATAAGTAGGGTGACAATACACAGCCTTGAGGTACTCATTTCCCAATTTGTAATCCAGTCTGTTTTTCCATGTCCAGTTCTAACTGTTGCTTCTTGATGGGCATTCAGGTTTCTCAGGAGGCAGGTAATGTGGTCTGGTATTCCCATCTCTTAGGAATTTTCCAGTTTGTTGTGATCCACACAGTCAAAGGCTTTAGCATAATCAATGAAGCAGAAATAGATGTTTTTCTGGAATTCTCTTGCTTTTTCTATGATCTAACAGATGTTGGCAATTTGATCTCTGGTTCCTCTGCCTTTTCTAAATCCAGCTTGTGCGTAGTGGGAAGACAACTGCTCTGTTAAACAAAGACTAGGGTTAATTACTAATTTTGTTACCTATCAGTATAGTGGAGCTAAAAGGTCACTGTTTTCTTATCTATAATACACAGGCATAATCCAGTTATATAAAAAGAGCATTCATGGCACATGCTCTTTTTATATAACTGGATTATTTTGAGGACAATGTGTCTATATATGAGAATGCACTCATCCTCTGAGTAAAATAAATTAACAGATTTTCATTTTATGTCAGTTTGTTAACACTGATCTAAAAAGTCTCCTCCTGTCTTTCCTTGGTTTTTTTTTTATACTGCTTTCTAAATGTTTCCTACTTATTTTTGCTTGTTCACATTATCCTGTGTCTTCAAGATCCATCTGAGATAGACATGCCTTCATATATCTACTCCTCTAAATAAGAATATGTCTAACTCATGTTTATATAACCCTTAGGAATTTTTAGCATGGAATTTTGCATATTATAAATATATCATAAATATTTGTTGACTTGAAGTAAATTAAAGTTAGATTAATATGAAATTTTTGAAGATGCATTTCCATTTGGAAATAAATTATTTAGCATCCATTATGCACTCTTCAAAGAGCAATAAAGGGAATCACTTCTCTATGAGAAAAAATACATTCTTAAAAGCTTTGGATGAATGGCTACTCTCTGTCTTCAAGAAAAAGACTGTAGGGATTTAATTATTATACCCTCAAAGATTTCAAACCTATATATGAAGTATTCTTCTTCAACTTAGTCATTTACTGCCAACTCAAGAGGGCTTTATTGGAGGGATAGTAAAAATCTTAAATCTGTTTTTCTCCCTTGGTAATTTGATAACTTAGTAACTTAATATATTCTTTCCTCTTGACTACAATTTCTCAGTGTTCAAAATAGTAAAGAAATTAACCTTGGTTAGAATCCTATGATTTGAGGCCTCTAGCGATTTGTTACTTTGTATTGTTAGAGTTTGGGTGCTATGTTAATAGAGGAATTTATTTTTCTCATTTAATGAAGTCTGTTTTATTTCAAACAATTTCTCAAGGACATAATTTTAACTCATGGGATTGCTAGGCAATTCACTTTTCTATGAGTAATTTCTAAATTGCTTTTTAAAATTTATTATGTGCAGGGGGGAAATGGTTTGAAAACTTTATAATAAATTTAATATATGCCAAAAGTATACTATTGTGAGAGCAGATATGTCTGCTTGTAGCTATGGTAGCAGTTCATTTAGAATCTTCATAAATGTATAGGCATTATATAAGCTTTTATTATAATTTAACATAAAAACGAGTATGTGCTTTGGGTGCCCAGTCTCTTAGTTGTGTCCAATGCATGAACTGTAGTCCATCAGGATTCTCTGCCCATGGTATTTTCCAGGCAAGATTACTGGAGCGGGGTGCCATTTCCTACTCCAGGGGATCTTCCTCATCAAACCCATGTCCTCTGCATCTTCTACATTTGCAGGTGGATCTTTATCACTAGCACCACCTGAGAAGCCCAAAAATGAGTACAAAAAACTAAAAATATTAGCATATTAAATATAAAGAGAGAATCAAGGAAACATACCCTCATATAAATGAGTAGAAAGTAGACTATCTTATTTATAATTAATAGTATTACTATTATCAATAGCCAGTATAAAATATTGGAATTGCTATGTTGCTGTTAATGTAGCTAACAGATTGGACATCTATAGTAGATTTACTATGACCTGTTCCTAGTTTCAATGGTTATGCAGAAAATTGATAACACTATAATATGGGCGCTTTGTTTTATATCAGAAGTATAGTAGATAGGCAATGTGTACAAGTTCTCAATATGTGGTAAGTGGATAGTCATGCAGGTGAGTATGATTTGGCTTCCTGTTTCAGCCTGGAGAAAACCAAGGAAAACTAGAAATATGGTAGGTTAAGATGTAGGGATGTCACGGTTTAATCTGTAATGCCATCTTCATCTTAATTCTGTTATTTGGGAAACAATTGATTTTTGTTCATACTGAAAAATGCCCCTGTTGAGAAAACATCACCCACATATCTTATTGTTACCCAGGGTGGAATGAAAATATTTTGGTTCACACAAACCATTTATTTAAACAGACAAGGCTAACAATGTTTGAAAAACAGATTGGTTCCACACATGCCAAACAGTTGCTCCTGCCTCATTAGGCTGGTATCTCACTGCTAAAGGCCAGGTAAATATCATCTAAGACCATGTATTTTGAAAATCTAGTTTTTACATTTGTTCAGAATCGTTTAAAGTATCTAGAAATAATAGGGCTCCAAAACAGATGCCAAAGTCCTTGCTAGAATTTAAATTTTACAGTAAGTTCCTAAAGAACTTTGAGTATATTGGGGGAAAGTTTACATTTTTTTTTAACTTGCTAATACTTGGCAAAAAGCAAATAATTTTTACATTCAACCATGCTTTTTTGTGTGTATCCTGATTCTTTCTCTTTGTTTTTAGGGTCACAAAAATAATGCAATGAGTGAATTGCCCAACATTTCATAAAAGGACAAGAAATAAATCCAAGTGTATTAATTTATCTCTTACAGTTTTATGTATTTTCAATGGTTCTTTGAAAGCTATTAATGAAACAAATGAGAGATTAAAATTAAAATGTAAAGTCACACTGTGTCAATGAATACAACTTTTAAAATGTGAGTCAGAAACAGCCTTTATTATAGGAATGTACAGAATAATTCATCCTCTAGTTTAAAAGAGAGGTAACATGAAAGCATGTTGAGACTGTGTTATGAAGTGCCATAGAATTGAGGATCCAGGCTTTTCATTCACAGTTTGAGTCAACTCAATTGTTCATAAAGCTAGAACACAAATAAAGCAAGTTGAGTCAATGTATGGTCATTCTGCACAAAAATTAACAGAGTGTATTGATTTGTGTGTGTGTATACATATATATGTGCGTGTGTGTATCTTTACTCAGTTTACATAAATTGACAAAACTTAACAATTTCATAATGGCACAACTACATGTAGGAGCGTCCCAGGCAGCGCTAGTGGTAAAGAACCTGCCTGCCAATGCAGGAGACATACACGATGAGTTCAGTCCCTGGAATGGGAGGATTCCCTGGAGAAGGGCATGGCAGCCCACTCTAGTACTCTTGCCTAGAGAATTCCATGGACAGAGCAGGCTGGCAGGCTGCAGTCCATAGGTTTGCAAATAGTCTGACATGACTGAAGCGACCTAACTGCAGCAGCAGCAGCAGCAGCAACTACTACATACAATGCATATGTTTCCATTATGCTAAAACAATTTAGAAAATAAGTCATTGATGGCCATTCCATACACACATCTGTCCTTAGAAAACATCATAAATAAATCATTCCAGACCAATGAAAAAGTAGATCATCTCAGTTGCACAGACATAGCTTTCTATGTGATATCAGTTGTTTTATAGATGTAAAAAAAAAATCAGTAAACGACTACTTATAATGTGCCAAGCAGCGCTAAATGTTTTATGTAAATTATTTCATTAGATTTTTTATACATACCAGGTGGATTCTTACACAGGAAAAGTGATGCTTGGAGACATCAGATAATTTTTCTGAAGAAACACAACCTGCTGACCTGGTTGGTTGGTCTGAGATCATCAGCTCCAACTATCTGAGTTATGCTTGTATTTCCTTGCATGATTCCCCAATGATATATTGAATCCAAAACCATGTGAAATAGAGAAAAATACCTCATAACTGGATGCTGGCATTCTGTCACCAAATTAAAAAAAAAAAGAAAAGAAATTTCATTTATCTTTAAACAAGATGAATTCTATTCTGAATCACAGTAGAAAGCATATTTTTTTTGTCCACTACTATACCATATGGCCTAAAGAACTGTAGACATTAATACATATTTATTTAATAATCAATTAATAAGCTTAATCATTACCAAGATTCTAAAAATTTAGCATTCTACAAGAACCTTTTCTGATTTTCAATGTTGTATGAATTTTTTGTCCTTGGAATTCCCAAAGCATTAATAGTATGTTTCTTCATACTTTGTAAATCCTTTTTATCCCAATAGATGATGATGCTTGAAGGCAAATACTGCCATGCACAAATCTACATTTGCTACAGTGCCTAGTCCCAGTAACCTGCTATATTGTAATGACTTCGTCCTCTACTTTAAAATGTTCTATGCCATTTATTCATATTTTGCAATATTTGAAACTTACAAAACAAAACAAAGCAAAAGATCCCTTCAAAATATTTTTTATCAATATGACATGAGTAAGAAGTCTAAAGCTATCTGACAAAAGAAAAAGACACATCACATATGTATCCAGTATATACATATATACTTAGTATATATGTGCTCAGTCGCTCAGTCATGTCCAACTCTTTGTGACCCCATGAACTGTAGCCTACTAGGCTTTCCTGTCCGTGGAATTTCCCAGGAGTTGGTTGCTATTTTCTTTTCCAAGGAATCTTCCCAACCCAAGGATTGAACTCACATCTCTTGCATCTCCTGCATTGGCAGGTGGATTCTTTACCACTGCACCACCTGTGAAGCCTATATATATGTAAAAGGGGAGATGAGAGGTGAAGTGCATTTAACTGGAAACATATCAGTTCATTCTGCTACCAATACCTCATATCAGGATGGTTTGATATGACAAACAAAAAGCTTAATTTGACACAACCTTTCCAAAAATTGTGTCTGAGGCCCCTAAAACTCAAATCCTGAGAAATTCACCTTCACAGAGTCTCAAATGTTTTCTTATTTCTAAGACTTAGCCAACTCAATTCTCTTATAAAATATAGGAAAATAGGAAAGTAAATGTTGGTGATTCAGGTACAGAAATCAAGTAATGGATAAGCTCAAACAATTGATATAACTCACTTGTAAGACTAGACATTAGAGACCAGGGGGCTTCCCACTGCATTCTCCTTTGAGATTTTTGAAAACAAATTACCACTTGTTTGTCTTATACCTAATCTTATGCTTGCACATACTTTTTCTTTCTTTTATGCTGGGGATTCATTTAAAGTGTATAACTGCTAAATGACAATGGCAGCAGATGCCAGGCACTTCTGATTTGCCTGGAGTTGTACACCCACACAGCCTTCGAGACTACTCACAACACTCCCCCAAATCTCTGACTGGGAAAATAATTCTTATGGAGTCGTTTTGTCCAGGAAAAAGAAAACCAGAAAAGTAAGATAAGTGCTTGACAATAATTTCTAAAACAACTATTACTCCAAACCATAGTCATATGCAAATTAATTATCACACATTTGTTTGGCCAAAGGAAACAAAAAGTGATTCCAGAAGAAATATTTTTTGTTATATATTGTCCTGTCATTCCACATAGACAAGTTTGGATGGATGGGATATTATTTTATGTCTTAAGATCTCTGTATTTGAAAAATAATAACACAAAATCAAATAGAGTCAAGCCTATACTCTATGTAGAAATTTGTATAGAACAGTCTTATGGACTCTGTGGGAGAGGGAGAGGGTGGGAAGATTTGGGAGAATGGCATTGAAACATGTAAAATATCATGTATGAAACGAATTGCCAGTCCAGGTTCGATGCACGATACTGGATGCTTGGGGCTGGTGCACTGGGACGACCCAGAGGGATGGAATGGGGAGGGAGGAGGGAAGAGGGTTCAGGATGGGGAACACATGTATACCTGTGGCGGATTCATTTTGATATTTGGCAAATCTAATACAGTTATGTAAAGTTTAAAAATAAAATAAAATTTAAAAAAAAAAAAGAAAAGAAATTTGAGGTGTTCTTTGGTATAGAATAAAAATAATTAAGAAAAAGACTAACATAAGAAAATAATAATTTAAAAAGCTTTCCCATTGAATGTTTTGAAGAAATTGGCAAAGAGGACAAAAGCAAGAATATTTTAATATAACCTCAAAATTGGAGATCAAGGACACTACAGAAAATAGAATAAACACAACTTTACATTGAATATCAGAAGAATATCAAAGAACAAGTTTACATGGAATATCAGAGGATGATAACAAAGTGCTAGTTGAAGCAAATATAAATTTCCCATCCAAGAGAGTAAACAGAAAAGAAACATATTAGGAGAAATAAAGCAAAACAGCTCTGGCTTTTGAAAAAAAATCCAAGAGGACAAAAATACTTTATTCCAATCATAAATTTAGGAAGAAAATAATGAATGATTAAGCTATAACTATGAAGAAACATTCTTATTTTTGGAAAGGATTCTAAATTGTGATTAAAAAAAAAAAAAAAAGATGGCCTTGCTTCTGTTTCTAGAATCTACTTAAACCTGTTTTTGATTTGGGTAGAAATAGTTAAGCTCCTGTAACACTGCATTCTCATGTGAGATTAATATAAACTTATTTTGTTGCTCAACTACATGCACATGGCACAGTGGAAGTAGAAACATGGAGCAAGATTTTGTCACAATGTCTGTAGAGAGAGGACTGTGGCTACTGCCAGTGTCTAAGACCACGGCTCCATGGATACCAAATGCACCACAGAGAGGAGGTTATAAGTGCACTTAAACAATTATCCCCATCAAATGCCAAGAGTGCTTCTCAAAAGAAACACTGGGGCTGAATGATCCCTTAAATTGTGACTACAACTAGCGTTCTAGGACCCTAAAGTTCTGCAATAGTGTTAAAAAGAAAAGAAAAATAGTGTAATGATTTCAGCAGAAATGCCAAGATAAATGCAATTGTCAACAATTTAGGAGAGTAAGTCTGAAAGGAAATTCTGTTCTGAAAAGAAGGAAAACTGTGATTGTACTGTGCATGTGACATTCACATGCAATGGCAACATTGGCTTGATAGTGGGGCAAGAATGGCAAAAGCTATATTTACCAGAGGAAAATAGAATTTTATGGCCCTTAGAAAGCACTCCATCCTCATTATTACATAAATGAGAAATCTGAGGCTTCAGAAGTTTACCTATTTTACCTAAAAGTAATATTCAATATTATGGCCCTCTCTTTTTCCTAACATATTGTTTTTTGTAATCTTGATAATACTGTTTTTCAGATATAGTTCATTTTAAAATGCTAACTAAATGAGAAATCTGTTCTAAAAACACTTGATTTAGTTAAAATGATGAACAATGATCATGCATCAAACCTGGACTGGTGACTCGTTTCATATTGATATATGGCAAAACCAATACAATATTGTAAAGTTAAAAAATAAAATAAAATTAAAAAAAATGATGAACAATGAAAGAAAATACTTCTGTTTTGCAAACTAGTAAATGAACCGTGCAGGAATTTAAAAATATGTATGTGATTTAGAGCTTACATATGTGAATATCTCCTGTGGTGGTTCTGCCTGCAAAAAGCAATTACAAATTGTTCTTTAAAAATTTCTGTTGAAGATATTTCAGCCAAAATTGGTATTTTAAATATTTATTTGTTCAGTTGAAATCTCCAGTTTTTCCACACAGTTATCATATCTCATGTATATGGAAAAAATCTGGGCATCCCTGAGTTCATGACTCATTTAAAAGATAAGAGGCTATGCAAAATGCTTATACTATCAGGAGTCATGTTATTGCTGGTTCCCATAATAGTAATTCTATTCTGCAATCAGGCAAATATTTACATTATTGCCAATGCGTTGTGGAGAATATTCTGTCTTTTTAAAAGCAACAACAGGATGTGTTATTAGTGTTTGCAGTAATCTAATTAGTGAATTTACATACTGATGACCTCTTGAACAAATTCCTTCTGAAAAGGTTCTCTGCATGCAAAGATGATGTGCATATTGAAGACAGAATAAAACAAGTGGTTCAGCCTGATGCCTTTTCAGTTTGTAATTTAAAGTTTTAAAGACAGTTTCAGAGGTCTAAGCATTTACACCCAGCTTTTACATTCATCTGCAGTACATTATTTCAGTTAATGAGCTAGAGTATGTTATATATAATTATTAAAGGTCAATTGCCTTTCATTAATATTTTAGTTGTAAATATCACATCATATGACTCCTTAAGTTCTGCTTTCAGATGTTAATGTGCAGGGGTTGGACATACTCAGTTTTAAATTATATAGCGTTGAATTTTTCTTTTCTAGTAACAACACTTCTTTGTTCTGCACAAACTTGAATCACCGGAAGGTTGAAGGATCCTTCATTTTCAATTGCTTACCATTAGAAAACACCCAATTTTAACTGTACTGTGATTCAGGTGTTTTAAGAGTTCAACACCAATTTTCTATACTATTGAAATTTAAGTGAATAAAGTTTTGAAGATCTTTTTTGATACTCTTTTTTTCCTACTACAGTTTAGGCATGGCATTTCCATGAAAGTGTATACCCAGTGGCTAAAATAAGACCCACAGGTGTGACTGTCAAGCAGAGCTGAGGTCAAATCCTACTCTGTGGCTCTATATCTGGTGGATGTAGGCAAGTATATGATGTCTTTGAGTCTCTGCTTCTACTTCTGTACGAGGGGAATATTGATCCCATGGCAGAACGTACATGACTTAGGTGCCCTAACTGTTGTTAACTTGACACCAATGTCACCACTTTCAGAAACCTCCTCTGGGTTCCTATTTGATATCAAAACTTATAGTTGCCTCACTCCATTTTTCATTTGGACTTCCCAAGTAGTGGTATTGAAAAGCAGAGACATTACTTTGCCAATAAAGGTTCATCTAGTCAAGGCTATGGTTTTTGCAGTGGTCATGTATGGATGTGAGAGTTGAACTGTGAAGAAAGCTGAGTGCTGAAGAATTGATGCTTTTGAATGTGGTGTTGGAGAAGACTCTTGAGAGTCCCTTGGACTGCAAGGAGATCCAACCAGTCCATTCTAAAAGAGATCAGTCCTGGGTGTTCTTTGGAAGGAATGCTGCTAAAGCTGAAACTCCAGTACTTTGGCCACCTCATGAGAAGAGTTGACTCATCGGAAAAGACTCTAATGCTGGGAGGAATTGGGGGCAGGAGGAGAAGGGGACGACAGAGGATGAGATGGCTGGATGGCATCACCGACTCGATTGATGTGAGTCTGAGTGATCTCTGGGAGTTGGTGATGGGAGTTGGTGAACTCCGGGAGTTCAGCTGAGCGACTGAACTGAACTGAACTGAAGTAGTGGTAAAGAATCTACCTGCCAATGCAGATGTAGGTTCAATCCCTGGGTTAGGAAGTCCTCCTAGAGAGGAAATGGCAACCCACTCCAGTATTCTTGCCTGGAGAATTCCATGGACAGAGGAGTCTGGTGGGCTACAGTCCATGAAGCCACAAAGAATCAGACAAAACTGAGCATTTTAGGACACTTTTCTCCTTAATTCTCAGTTTTCCAAATGGCAGGTTCACCTGGGATTTCAATGAGGCAGCAAAGTTACAGACTTCTCTGCTGGCAGTCGCTGCCAGGTACATGAGTGGACATGAAACTCACTAATGCATCCTTATAAGCTCTTTGGAGCATCAGTATAACATCCCTGTTGTTTCTGAGCTTTAGTGAATGCTTCTCTGACTTTTCTTTGCACAATCTTTCAACAATTGTGTAAATCCTTAATTCCGATAATTATACTTCCATTTGGATTATATAGAGTACTTCTGTTTTCCTAAGTAAAATAGATTAATATACTAGTAATATCATAAAATAAGACAAAAATATCAAGTATTTTCAACAGCTAGATAGGCTGTGGATTAAGTCATACTTTTATCAATAACAAAGAAAATAGAATCTATCACTTGTTCAAATGATATGATAATTATAAATATTTACTGAAGACATACTAGGTCTAAAAAAGTTCCAGGTAGTTTAAATTTTTCACCCATTTTGTCCTTACAAGTAATCTAGGTAGTAAGTACTCTTATTATTTTGTTTATTAGCTGAGAAAACTGAGACACAGAGAGATTAAGTAACTCACCCAAGAACATACAGGCTATGAATGGAAGAGTAAAAACTTGAACAAGTTTGACTGCAGAACATGAACTTTTCACTAAAATGAATAACTTACTCTTCTGATGCCTAGCTTTACCCTCATGTTCCATATTTTACACTCTGCCTATTGACTACCTCATGAGGTTGCCTCAAATACTTAGTATAGTGTGTCCTCCAGAATAGACACTAAATAAGAGGACATCTACTAATATTATTATTAACATCGTTATTTTAATATTAAGGTTTCCTCTAATAATGCCCACAATGGGTTCCCTGAGGGCAGAGACCATGCTCTGTTCATTTCTCTAACCTAGAGCACCAAACAATGCCCTGCATAAGCAAAACTGTTCTAGATTTCTGTTTATCAAAGTTATAAAATATTGAGGGTGAACTAGGCTTAATTACCTCATTTATCAACCTGAATTTATATATTTAAAGTAATTATGGTATTGCATAAAATAATATTAAGAAATAATGGTTATACTGGATTAAGAGATTTATGAATGAAAAAAATCATTATTCACATTGCAAGAAACTTTGATTTGCAAAAGTAGAATTGGAATATTTTTTTTGAGGTTTGGTACAAAAAATATCTGGTTTAAAATAAAAACGTAATATTCTATTCAGATGATGATACCAAATAATATTTTAAAGAGGTATTACTTCTGTTCAGTTCAGTCACTCAGTCATGTCCAACTCTTTGCAACCCCATGAATCGCAGCACGCCAGGCCTCCTTGTCCATCCCGGAGTTAACTCAAACTCATGTCCATCAAGTTGGTGATGCCATCCAGCCATCTCATCCTCTGTCGTCCCCTTCTCCTCCTGCCCCCAATCCCTCCCAGTATCAGGGTCTTTTCCAATGAGTCAACTCTTCGCATGAGGTGACCAAAGTATTGGAGTTTCAGCTTTAGCATCAGTCCTTCCAAAGAACACCCAGGGCTGATCTCCTTCAGAATAGACTGGTTGGATCTCCTTGCAGTCCAAGGGACTCTCAAGAGTCTTCTCCAACACCACAGTTCAAAAGCAATTCTTCGGCGCTCAGCTTTCTTCACAGTCCAACTGTCACATCCATACATGACCACTGGAAAAACCATAGCCTTGACTAGACGGACCTTTGTCAGCAAAGTAATGTCTCTGCTTTTCAATATGCTATCTAGGTTGCGTCATAACTTTCCTTCCAAGGAGTAAGCGTCTTTTAATTTCATGGCTGCAATCACCATCTTCAGTGATTTTGGAGCCCCAAAAAATGAAGTCTGACACTGTTTCCACTGTTTCCCCATCTATTTCCCATGAAGTGATAGGGCCAGATGCCATGATCTTAGTTTTCTGAATGTTGAGGTATTTCTTAGGGAGGATTAATTATATTTGTAAAACAATTATGTTTCTCAGATAATACTTTAAACATCAAGATGTTAGCAATACACTATCTAACAGGAAATTATATAATACTTCTCTTGTTTTAGGCATACACACACTATATATGTATATACATATATATGTATATATATATACTATGTTATTATCTATACAATATTGAAGAAAATGCTTAATGCATTATAGAGTATAAGTAATATGATCATAGCAATTAGTACTTTCCTGTACTCATTAAATTGTACAGTTTCTCAATGATAAATACATAAATATAATTTTGGAAAACAATTCAACATTATTATAAAATGATTACATGTGTCTTGAAATAGTAAACTCAAGTTTTCATCAGGAAGATAATAAATATATGCCTGAATTTATTTTCAGTTAGGGACATGAAAAAAGAGAAACTAAGGCCTTTAAGAACGTTACCAAACTTTTTTTTTTCCTTCCTAACATCAAGACTGATTCTTTGACAAATGAACTCAAGAGCATAGTTCTGATTATTTCTGACATTTTATAAGACCAGATATGAAAATATCCTTGAGTTGAGAGCATTCAAGTACCAAGTAAAACATGTGCATCTGTATAAAAATAGCTGAAATAGATCTGGATTCTATAGATATTTCTTTTTTTTATGTATCAAATATTTATTTTTATTTTTAAACTTTACAATATTGTATTAGTTTTGCCAAATATCGAAATGAATCCACCACAGGTATACATGTGTTCCCCATCCTGAACCCTCCTTCCTCCTCCCTCCCCATACCTTCCCTCTGGGTCATCCCAGTGCACCAGCCCCAAGCATCCAATATCGTGCATCGAACCTGGACTGGCAACTCGTTTCATACATGATGTTATACATGTTTCAATGCCATTCTCCCGAATCTTCCCACCCTCTCCCTCTCCAACAGCGTCCATAAGACTGTTCTATACATCTGTGTCTCTTTTGCTGTCTCGTACACAGGGTTATTGTTACCATCTCTCTTTTGTTTATAATATTAATTTTATAAGGAATTTTAGGTACTAATTGTTTTATTTAATAAGAATTCTTGTCTGTTTGTTGTTTAACATTGTAAAGGGGCAAATGGAAATTAGCTTAAGGTCAGATAACTTGGTTGTATAATATATAGTTTACTTAGAAAATCTTTAGGCAGTTTCCATGCAGCTAAAAGATAAATATGTGTTAAATTATTTAAAGTTTAACTTCTCTTTAAAGATATTAGAGTATGTATCAAAGATAGGAAAGAATTATTAAAGACTATTTCACATGTATGTAGGTTAGTAACAAATACATTTTATATATAAAAGAACTATACATACTTAAATTTAAAGAAAGAAATAAGTATTACACTGGAGATTGCAAACTTCTATTATTGGAATTGTCAACAGAGATATATATTTCATTTATGTCCATTATAAGTTCCATAATCCCCTGCATCTCTGAAACTCAGGCTACCTGTGTTTTTTATATTTTATAGCCCACACCTGAGCATTTTAGTCACTATGGTAACTACACTGTCACTTCCAATATCATAAGCTTGTATCCATGACCATATAATTTTGAACAAGGTTCATAAATAATCCATGTAGCAGTCAGTCTTTCTGTTACATTAGTTTCTAGCTAATCTGATTTTGAAAGAATGTTTATGAAATTAATAGAATATTTGCTCTGTCTTTGGTAGTGATATAACACATAATGATAGAAACAAAGGAGTTTATTGACTATCAAAAAGTAAAGAAAATATTTTTTTTCCACTTGGAACTGGATTTACTATGGGGGAGCTAGGGAGTTCAGTGAAAAGGCACCTGTTCTATTAAATCTACTGTGTGACCTCTAAATCCCATATAGGAGACCTAATGATTTTGGTAAGGATTTTTTTTTTATTGGAGTGTAATTGCTTTACAACATAGGTCCCCAGCCTCTGGTATCTAATGCCTGATGATCTGATGTAGAGCTGATGTAATAATAATAGAAATAAAGTACACAATAAATGTAATGCACTTGAATCATTCCAAAACTACCCCCCTACCCCATCTGTTGAAAAACTGTCTTCTATGAAAATGGTTCCTGGTAGCAAACAGTTTGGGAACCACTGTTTTACAATGCTGCATTAGTTTCTGCTGTACAGTGAAGTGAATCAGCCATTTGTACACATATATCACTTCTCTTGGACCTTCCTCCCACCACTCCCCCATCCCACCCACCTAGGTCATTATAAGGCACCAAGCTGGGCTCCCTGTGCTATACAGCAACTTCTCACTAGCTATCTATATTTTACATGTGATAGCAGTAAAGAATGCACCTGCAATGCAGGAGTCACTCACAGGAAATTAGGGTTTGACCCCTGGGTCTGGAGGATTCCCTGGAAGGGGGCATTGCAGTCCAGTCCAGTATCCTTACTTGGATAATCCCATAGACAGAGTAGCCTGGAAGGCTCCAGTCCCTGGGGTCACAAAGAATCAGACACAACTAAAGTGACTTAAGTGAAGTCTCTCAGTCATGTCTGACTCTTTGCCACCCCATTGACTGTAACCTACCAGGCTCCTCCATCCATGGAATTTTCCAGGCAAGAGTACTGGAGTGGGTTGTGATTTCCTTCTCCAGGGGATCTTACAAACCCAGGAATTGAACCTGGATCTCCCACATTGCAGGCAGACACTTTACCATCTGAGCCACCAGGGAAGCCCAAAGTGACTTATAGCACGTACAGTAAATATATATATATATATATGCATGTATGTTAATCCTAATCTCCCAATTCATCACACTCTCTCCTTTCCCCACAGTGTCCATTTGTCTGTTCTTTATGTCTGTATCTATATTCCTCCCCTGAAAATAGGTTCATCTGTACCATGTTTCTAGGTTCCACATATATGCACTGATACATGATATTTTTCTCTTTCCACCTTACTTCACTCTGTATGAGAAACTCTAGGTCCATACACATCTCTACAAATGATCCATTTTTGTTTCCTTTATGGCTAGATAATATTCCACTTTATATATGTGCCACATCTTCTTTATCCATTCATCTGTCTATGGACATTTAGGTTGATTCCACCTGCCTATTGTAAATAGTGCTGAAATGAATATTTGGGTACTGTTGTCTTTTTGCATTATAATCTTCTCAGGGTATATGCCCAGTAGTGGGATTCCTAGGTTACATGGTAGATCTAATTTTAGTTTTTTAAGGAACCTCTATACTGTTCTCCATAAAAACATTAGAAGGAAATGGCAACCCACTCCAGTATTCTTGCCTGGAGAATTCCATGGTCAGAGGACACTAGTGGGCTACAGTTCATGGGGTCACAAAGAGTCATACACAACTGAGAGACTAACACTTATACTGTTCTCCATAGTGGCTGTATCAATTTGCATTCCCACCAATGGTCCAAGAGGGTTCCGTTTTTGCCACACCTACTCCAACATTTATTGTTTGTAGATTTTTGATGACGGTCATTTTGACAGGTGTGAGGTGAATATTCACTGTAGTTTTGATTTTCATTTCTCTAATAATTAGTGATGTTGAGCATCTTTTCATGTGCCTTTTGGCCATCTGTAAGTCTTCTTTGGAGAAATGTTTGTTTAGGTCTTCTGCCCATTTTTTAAAATTTAAATTTTATTTTTTTAATAATGAGTTTCACGAACTCTTTGTATATTTTGGAGATTCACCCCTTATCAGTTGCTTCATTCCCAGATATTTTCTCTCATTCTGAGGGTTGTTTTCTCATCTTGTTTGTGATTTCCTTTGCTGTGCAGAAGTTTGTAAGTTTAATTAAGTCCCATTTGTTTATTTATTTTTTATTGTCATTACTCCAGGAAGTGGGTCAGAAAAGGTCTTGCTGTAATTTATGGCAAAGAGTATTTTCCTCTAAGAGTTTTATAGTGTCTTCTTACATTTATATCTTTAATTCATTTTGAGTTTATTTGTGTGTGTGCTGTTAGGTAGATACAAACAAGAGGAGAGAGATACCATGTTCTTGGATTGGAAGAAATAAAATGGTGAAAGGGACTATATTACACAAAGCAATCTACAGATTCAATGCAATCTCTATCAAACTGTCAATAGCATTTTTCACAGAATTAGAACAAAAAATGTCTGCAGTTTGTATGGAAACACAAAAGACTTCAAATAACCAAAGCAATCTTGAGAAAGAAAGATGGAGCTGAAGGAATCATGCTACCCAACTTCAGACTATACTACAAAGCTACAATAACCAAGACAGTATGGTACTGGCACAAAAACAGGAATGTAGATCAGTGGTACAGGATAGTAAGCCCAGAGAAAGAAACTGATGCACTTTTGGTCACCTAATCTATGAAAAAGGAGGCAAGAATATACAATTTAAAAAGAGTCTCATTCATAACTGGTGCAGGGAAAACTGGGAAGGTGCATGTAAAAGAATGAGGAGAATCTTTTGTATATCTCTAAATTTAAAAATATGTTTATGTCTGTATTTATTGTGTATATATTACTTACTTACACGTATACAAGTGTGTACATATATGTGTATATACATGTGCATGTGTACTCCTGAAATGTTATTTATTTTTTTTACCATAGGATAAATTGTACCCTTGCTGGTAACTTTTTAATCTTCATTATTATTTGGATACACTATGCTGTTACACTATTTTCTACTTTAGTTAAAATAGTAATATATTACTAATATTATAAATTTCAAAATTAGAGCTGTGTTTCCCTTATTAAATTATATTTTCATGTTTATAATTCTATAATATGAATAAATTTATTAATTACTTAATTGTTTTAAGTATCATAATATCATATGTACAAATGCCCATCTTAATTGCAATATGCTTCAAACAAATATGTTGAAATTTTTCAGAAAATAAAATTGATGTAGAGTTTTCTAAATTACACAAAAATTTTCAAAAATCAGAGAGAAAGAGAGTAAGAGTGAGAGAGAGGAGAGAGAGAGTCACAGAAAGAGACAGAGAGACAGAAAGCATTAGATGAAACTAAAATTTTTTAAATAAAATATTAAAAAAAACTCTAACAAACAAAAGAACACCCTAAAATCATGAATGAAAGAGAAATAATCTGTTTATTTCCTTTCTTACAATACTATGAGTTTCAAAAATATTTTAACAATAACAAGTATTCCCCAAGCCTCTTTCTATGAAAGATGTACAGTTTTTTTTTAAATTTTAATATTATTTTCAAATGAGGTGATTCTATTTAGATACTAGGTAATGTGGTTCACTTATGCTGATAATGCTAAATTCATTTTAATAGTTATACATGCAAATTAAATATGTCTTTCAAGGGAATTAGTAAAAGAAAGTGTGTTAAATAGGTTTTAAAAAATGAAAAACCCACTAAAGAAAACATTTGCAGCATCTGTTATTTTTAGTATACAATATTTTATAGTCTTTAATTCCATATGTCAGGACAGTACTAGAAAAACCCAGTCATAAGGTAATTTTAATCAGTAGAGTGTATACATGTCTGTTAGTCGCTAAGTCATGTCTGACTCTTTGTGACTCAATGGACTGCAGCTTGCCAGGCTCCTCTGTCCATGGAATTCTCCAGGCAAGAATACTGGGGTGGGTTGACAAATCCTTCTCCAGGGGATCTTCCTGATCCAAGGATTGATCCCAGGTCTCCTTCACTGCAGGCTGATTCTTCACCATCTGAGCCTCCAGGGAAGCCTGATAGAGTAGGGATAGTGAAATACATCTAAACACATTTTTAAAATGCAACTGTTTATCAGTTCAAATAAATGCATAGAATAATAATTAAATCTAATTTCATAAAGTCAAGATCAAACATTCAACTGTTTATTTTGTTTTGTAAATAAAGGATCAAGAAAACAATAGTGATTTTGTAACAAATGTATGACACTATAGTATTCATCAATAAAAATTAAATTTAAAATGAGTTACCAGTGAATAATTTTGAAATTAAAGAGATCACTGTAATCACTGGATTTAATAAAGAAGCAGTGATCAATTTTGTAGTCAGAAATCTTATTCACAGGGTGAAAATGATAGAAGTATTGAAATTCTTTATAAATTATTAATAGCAACTAAAAGAATATTGGGCAAGCTTGAAAATCAGCATTTATATTTTGCTGATAAAAGAGTGGGAGGAAGTCAGCTGAGACTGTCTTAGGGTAAGGAGGTTCTGCTTCAGGATATCTTAAGGTAATTTGTTATTCAAGATCTGCAAAAAAGTAATATGTTAACATTTATTGTGCATTTATTATACTCTCTTGGATATTTTTTTAAGTGAGGAAATGTGGTAGGAGTCAGCTAGACTTTGCTCTGAAACTGTTTTGCGGGTCCCAAGGTTACCTTCAGACTCCAAGATTTGCTAGAAGTTCTCCCAGGACTCAGAAAACTGTCATACTCACAAATATGGTGAAAAAATATAGATTAAAATCAGTCAAGACATGTAGCAACTGCATAAATAACCTTAGCTTCCTAGACTCCAGATCTACAAGAGCAAAATCAGATGCTCATCCTAAATCACATTGTTAGCATAAACTATATGATTGAATAGGTACTGTGTGGCTTACTGCCTCAGGCATGCAGAAACACACTTATTTGGTAGAATATTCCAAAGGCTCAGGGTTCATGTTTCAGGGGCTGGCCAAGGGCTAGTCCTAAAGACAGGATTTTCTTGAGAATGTGCCAGGTTTGAGCTGCCCATGCCTGTTGAATTAATTCTTTCCAGTATAATAATCAATTACTCCCAAAACCTAGTGGCTTGAAACAACAGCATTTATCACCTCATATCTGCTGTGGGTCAGGAACCCAGGTCAGATTACCTGGTTCCTCTGCTTCAGAGTCTCTCACAGGTGGCAAAATGTTGGCCAGAGATGTAGTCATCTCAAGGTCCACTGGGGAAGGGTACATCTCCAAGCTTACTCACATGATGGTGGGAAGGATTCATTTCCTCATGGGCTTTTGGACAGAGAGCTTCAATTCCTCACTAGCTGTTGGCCAGGAACAATTTTCAGTTCCTCACTGAGTGAGCCTCTCCAACATGACAACTTGCTTCCTCAAAGAGAACAAGCCAAGAAGTCAAAAGAAAGAGCAAGAGAGTGCTAGCAAGAGAAGGGGTCTGGCAAGATAGGCATCATAGCTGTATAATCTGATCTTGGATCTGACAAGCCATCACTTTTGCCATATTTATGTTCATTTGAAGCAAGTTAAAGGTCTAGCTCACATCAAGAGGAGGGAATTACCCAAGGGCATGAATACCAGGGGGTGTGGATAGTTGACAACCATTTTAAAAGCCTGTCTACCTCAATATTCAACATAATTTCCATAAGAAATCCAGAACAATTGGTAAAGCCACTCTGTGACTCTGATGCATTCAAAAGCAAAACTACTCAGTAATCATGTCTGAAGAAAAAGTGAAGGATACAATACAATTAGAAAATTCATGCCCCTTTCCTGACTAACATGTATCACTGCTGCTTCTTAAGCTATGCTTTACCTATGCATAGAGTTACCTATTGGAGAAGGCAATGGCACCCTACTCAAGTACTCTTGCCTGGAAAATCCCAGGGATGGAGGAGCTTGGTAGGCTGCAGTCCATGGGGTCGCTGAGGGTCGGACACAACTGAGCGACTTCACTTTCACTTTTCACTTTCATGCATTGGAGAAGGAAATGGCAACCCACTCCAGTGTTCTTGCCTGGAGAATGCCAGGGACGGGGGAGCCTGGTGGGCTGCCGTCTATGGGGTCGCACAGAGTCGGACATGACTGAAGTGACTTAGCAGCAGCAGCAGCAGTTACCTATACGAAACCTAGCTGTGCTTAGTTCTTTTTGAACCCTATTTAAAATTAAAACATTTAACCATGAAATGGACCTCATCCTTGGGAGCAGACAATGTAGAACAAATCCTCACTCCATTAAATCCCCTCTAAACCCAAACTCTCTTACAAGTCTCTTCTAAATCGTTTTAACTAAAATGTTTCACCAGCTTCCCTGGTTGCTCAGTGGTTAAAGCGTCTGCTTGGAACACGGGAGACCGGGGTTTGATCCCTGGGTTGGGAAGATCCCCTGGAGAAGGAAATAGCAACCCACTCCAGTACTCTTACCTGGAGAATCCCATGGAGAGAGAAGTCTGGTAGGGTATAGCCCATGGGGTCGCAAAGAGTTGGACACGACTGAACGACTTCACTTTCACTTTCACCTTAGTATGTGTTCTCTGCTCTGTAGTAAGCTATTATACTTAACTCTTTTCATATGATTCTGTGTAGTCTTTGGCTGTTGGGGATAGGTATTAGGCTTTATGCTTAGAACTTTGCATATGTCATTTTATCAAATTTCCAAAACCTCAACTATTAATAGTTATCAAATAAGTATAGGAGTATTAGAGACTTGTAATAATTTTCCCTATTGGCAAAGCTAAGAATTAAACCTAGACAGTTTGTCTCTTGCATGAGCTTTAAATCATTTAATACATCATTTTTTTTCTACTAACTCTTGGCTAAGTACTATCAAAATGGCATAATGATATATTTTTTATATGAACCTCACCTTTAACCTCTAATATTCTCCCTTGAGGGGACAGACTGCTTTATCAGTCTTTCTGTTAAATGAATAAAATATTGCAATAAACTATTACAGAGAACAACATATATTTATTTTATTTATAATCAGATGTATATAAAATTAAATTATATTTTCATTCCTGACCTCTGTCCTAGAATTCACTTCTAAGTTTCTGTTGCTCTGAACTTTTCCATTGTTTAAATTGAATATGTACATCTCATTTTGCATTTAATCCTTCAATGTCATTTTATCTCTCTGCTTTTGCTGCATGTCTGCTTTTGTTTGCCTGACTTCCTGGGTGACTAGCTTTCTCATATATCTGATCTTCTGGAATTACAGTCTGTTTTACAAGTTTAATCCTGACACACCAAAACCATCTTCATGATTGGATCTTTATTTCTTGCCTTTAACCTGGATAAGAACAACTTTCAGGGCTCCTGGGATTCTATTCATATGTGATGACATGTAATGCCCACATGCTTGGATCTGTGTTCAGTACCTACTTAGAGATTTGTTGCTTGAAGATACTCTTTGCCTAACTTTCCAGTGTCTAATTTATTTATTTTTTTCCAATACGATCAATGTCTCCTAAAGTTCTCTGAGCTCTGGATGTGACATGCCTAGGTGCTGGATAACCTGGAAAAATGTTTCCACCCTACAGTTTTAACAATAAATAAACTTTTTCCCAGTTCTCTTCTTTTTCACAGTCATGCCAATGCCATATGCTGCTACTAGATCTATGTGCCTAGAGGGCAGAATCATTTAAAATGTGTTATTTCTTTATTGTACCATCTATCTACAGCACTGTGTGGCAAATATGCTGCTTTATTCTTAGTCCCATTGTTTCTAGCTCTTGCAATGTACTTTCGTCACTTTTCAAATCTACAAACTCCTGCGTATATTCTTCCTACTCCAATCAAAATTGTTTATGAGATTCCAAATGCCTGTGTATGTATAGATTCATATACATTCTCAAACCTCACTCAAGTCCCAATTTGTGCATTCTCTTTTTTTTTTTTTTCACTTTTTTTTGGTTTCATTTCTAATTTTTTAAAATTTATTCATTTTTTTATTGAAGGATAATTACTCTACAGAACTTTGCTGTTTTCTGTCAAACCACAACATGAATCAGCCATAGGCATACATATCAATTTAGTTCAGTTCAGTTGCTCAGTCATGTCCAACTCTTTGTGACCCCATGGACTGCAGCACGCCAGGCCTCCCTGTCCATCAACAATTCCTGGAGTCAACCCAAACCCATATCCATTGAGTTGGTGATGCCATCCAACCATCTTATCCTCTGTCATCCCCTTCTCCCGCCTTCAATCTTTCCCAGCATCGGGGTCTTTTCCAATGAGTCAGTTCTTTGCATCACGTGGCCAAAGTATTGGAGTTTCAATTTCAACATCAGTCCTTCCAATGAACACTCAGGACT
The DNA here is from genome assembly GCF_019923935.1 of Bubalus bubalis. Lineage (NCBI taxonomy): Eukaryota > Metazoa > Chordata > Mammalia > Artiodactyla > Bovidae > Bubalus > Bubalus bubalis. The sequence goes on from NC_059173.1 coordinate 49,186,985, forward strand.
AACCTCCTTTAGAATGGACTGGTTGGATGTCCTTGCAGTCCAAGGGACTCTCAAGAGTCTTCTCCAACACCACAGTTCAAAAGCATCAATTCTTCGGTGCTCAGCTTTCTTCAAAGTCTAATTCTCACATCCATACATGACCACTGGAAAAACCATAACCTTGACTAGACGGACCTTTGTTGGGAAAGAAATGTCTCTGCTTTTTAATATGCTGTCTAGGTTGGTCATAACTTTCCTTACAAGGAATAAGCATCTTTATTTTCTATTTTTTAAGATTTTTTAAAATTTTATTTTATTTAACTTTACAATATTGTATTGGTTTTGCCATATATCAAAATGAATCTGCCACAGGTATACATGTGTTCCCCATCCTGAACCCTCCTCCCTCCTCCCTCCCCATACCACCCCTCTGGGTCGTCCCAGTGCACCAGCCCCAAGCATCCAGTATCGTGCATCGAACCTGGACTGGCGACTCGTTTCATATATGATATTATACATATTTCAATGCCATTCTCCAAAATCATCCCAACCTCTCCCTCTCCCACAGAGTCCAATAGACTGTTCTATACATCAGCACCTCTTTTGCTGTCTCTTATACAGGGTTATTGTTACCATCTTTCTAAATTCCATATATATGCGTTAGTATACAGTATTGGTGTTTTTCTTTCTGGCTTACTTCACTCTGTATAATAGGCTCCAGTTTCATCCATCTCATTAGAACTGATTCAAATGTATTCTTTTTAATGGCTGAGTAATACTCCATTGTGTATATGTACCATGACTTTCTTATCCATTTATCTGCTGATGGACATCTAGGCTGCTTCCATGTCTTGGCTATTATAAACAGTGCTGCGATGAACATTGGGGTACATGTGTCACTTTCAATTCTGGTTTCCTCAGTGTGTATGCCCAGCAGTGGGATTGCTGGGTCATAAGGCAGTTCTATTTCCAGTTTTTTTTAAGGAATCTCCACACTGTTCTCCATAGTGGCTGTACTAGTTTGCATTCCCACCAACAGTGTAAGAGGGTTCCCTTTTCTCCACACCCTCTCCAGCATTTATTGCTTATAGACTTTTGGATCGCAGCCATTCTGACTGCCGTGAAATGGTACCTCATAGTGGTTTTGATTTGCATTTCTCTGATAATGAGTGATGTTGAGCATCTTTTCATGTGTTTGTTAGCCATCTGTATGTCTTCTTTGGAGCAATGTCTATTTAGTTCTTTGGCCCATTTTTTGATTGGGTCATTTATTTTTCTGGAATTGAGTTGTAGGAGTTGCTTGCATATTTTTGAGATTAGTTGTTTGTCAGTTTCTTCATTTGCTATTATTTTCTCCCATTCTGAAGGCTGTCTTTTCACCTTGCTTATAGTTTCCTTTGTTGTGCAGAAGCTTTTAAGTTTAATTAGGTCCCATTTGTTTATTTTTGCTTTTATTTTCAATATTCTGGGAGGTGGGTCATAGAGGATCCTGCTGTGATGTATGTCGCAGAGTGTTTTGCCTATGTTCTCCTCTAGGAGTTTTATAGTTTCTGGTCTTACGTTTAATCTTTAATCCATTTTGAGTTTATGTTTGTGTTTCATGGCTGCAGTCACCATCTGCAGTGATTTTGGAATACAAAAATATGAAGTCTCTTCCTCTTCCCATTGTTTGCCCATTTATTTGCTATGAAGTGATGAGATCAGATGCCATGATCTTAGTTTTCTGAATGTTGAGTTTTAAGCCAACTTTTTCACTCTCCTCTTTCACTTTCATCAAGAGGCTCTTTAGTTCTTCTTAGTTTTCTGCCATATGGGTGGTGTCATCTTTGTATCTGATATTTTTTATGTTTCTCCTGGCAATCTTGATTTCAGCCTGTGCTTCATCCTGCCCACTGTTTTGCATGATGTACTCTGCATAGAAGTTAAATAAGCAGGGTGACAATATACAGCCTTGATGTACTCCTTTCCCAATTTGTAACCAGTCTGTTTTTCCATGTCCAGTTCTAACTATTGCTTCTTGACCTGCATAAAGATTTCTCAGGAGGCAGGTAAGGTGGTTTGGTATTCCTATCTCTTTAAGAATTTTCCAGTTTGTTGCTTTCTCAGCATTGTATGTTTTCTCATTTCTGAGTAATCTGAATGAATCACTAATACATTGATTTAAAATATTGCTTATATTGGTTCACTATCCTTGATTTTGATGTGAAGGAGTTAGATAGAAACCTTGATTACATCACTAACTTCCAGGTTTCATGGATCAAGCTTCTAACATCTTACTATCTCAGTTTGTGGTTGTGGTTTGGTTGTTAAGTCATGTCTGACTCTTGCGACTCCATGAACTATAGTCTGCCGGGCTCCTCTGTCCATGGAATTCTCCAGACAAGAATACTAGAGTGGGTTTACTAATCTGTAAATAAAATGCAAATACAGAACTCATGCTCTGAAAGAAGAATAGAGAATGTATAGCAAAAAAATTTACATGGTTACTTGATGTACAGAAAGAGAATAAATATCTAGAAATCATTATTTTTCATTTTTCTTTGTACATATGAACATTTGTTCATAGTCACATGATTATTTGTTAATATATATAAATGTGGTATGAAATCATATTAAAGCTGAAGGGGAATATTGTTGGTAAACAAAATAGTATGAAACTGTAAAATTCCTAGAACAAAACACGGGAAAACTTCATGGAATTGGTTTAGGCAAAGATTTTATGGATTTAACACCAAAATACAGGCAATAAAAAACAAAATAAACAAGTAGAACAGCATCAAGCAAAATGATTTATGCACAGCAAAAGAAGTGATAAACGAAGTGAAAATAAAAACTACAAAACAGGAGAAGACATTTGTAAAACATATATCTAATAAGGAATTAATCACAAAATATGTAATGACTTCCCAATATTCAGTAGTGAGAAAACTAATAAGTCAATTTAAAACCAGCCTAAGACTTGAATAGACATTTCTCTAAAGAAGACTTACATAAATGCCAATAGATATATGAAAAAATACTCTGTTACTAATTATTAGGGAAATGCTAAGCAAAACCATAATGAGATATCACCCCACAGCTGTCAGAATTGCTTGAAAAAGTACAGTTGGGTATATTGAAGTTATTAAAACATATCCCCATAAAGGAATAACTATTATTCACAAATATAAAATAATCACCTGATAAAACCCTAGATGTACCTTTGGCAATTTATTAGTTTTCTCTGTGAAAGTTATCAACACTACCAAACAACAGCAAACATACTACATCACCAAACATTAGTGCCACACAAAATTTCTAAGTTTTCCTTTTTGTTTCCTCCAGAGAGGAACAACAAAGAATACATACATATATATATGTGTGTGTGTATATATATATATATATATATATTAGACTGCTAAGTGAGTACCTCTCCTTTCTCTGTTTTCTGTGGATCTGAGAACAATTCATATTGTCCGAAACTCTCAAAGGCAATGTGTGTGGCTGTCTGTAAGGGGGGAACTGTATTGAAAGCTAGGATGGTGGGGTACTATTTTTCTTTCCTGTGATTGCACAAGATTTTGCTATAGCTAGACTTAACTATCTGTGAGAATTGACTGACTCTGAAGGACAACCAATACATTCAGCTAGCTCTTGGAAGTAAATTCGGTGTCTCAGTGCCTTGTGAAACTTGTTTTGCTTATCTGGTCTTGGTTATGATGCTTGAAAACTGTGTCCAGTAGCTTTCATGCTTCTCTCAATCTGTATGTTGTCGCTCACTTCATTCTTCTGAAAACTTTGCTTGTGGTACAAAATTCTCATGAGATGAAAACCTGGGCATTGTCCATTGCCCCAGCTATCCCTGCTCTGAGCTGTTGACCCGTGTCAAACTTTGTCCTGCCTCAAAAAGCTCCCTAGTTACTCTGCCCAAGGGAGAGAGACATCTTTTCCTTTTTCTGCTCTTTGCTGCCCTCACGCGACTGAGACTGTCCTATTAAAAACTTGAAAAAAGAATGGTTGGGTCCAGGTGTACATATCTGAGAACTTTAAGGTGCAAATCTTGTATTTCTTTTAAGGGAGTAAGCAAGAGAGAAACAGCCACAGTTAAAAACAAACAGACAAACAAAAAACAGCAGGAAAAAATAAATCCTACAATTTTAAATTACTACTAAAATATGCTGATCAAATTCTGAGGGAATAAATCTCTCTCTGCCCCATTTCATGCTCATCCTATGAGACCTCTATTACGGACACAGCATACTATATTTCAAAATTTATGGTAATAGGATTTATTACTTTCAAGTATACTTTGGTACATATTGTTCTGTGTTCTTCATGGTGTTTTAGAAGAATAGTTATTTTAAACTGTCTAGAAAATATCTATTTACACTTTTTCTTGGTTCTCTCCAACCTTTAGTCATAAACATACAAATGCCACATATAAAATGTTATATACATGCATAAAGAGTATACTATTACATATTTTTGAAAATGAGGAGGCACTACAATTTTATTTCCATGTATTTTTGCCTAAATTCAGGGTATATATATTTTACTTAGATTTAGACTCATTCCATTCATTATTTAAACTTACCTGCAATACATTACACATCATATCTATTTAGAAGCCCACATCCCTGTTTCCTCGGTACTGAATTTAAGGACATAAAGTCTGGGGAGCCACTAAAATCTGAGTATCAAATACCTTTCTCACTTACGGTTCCTGCTATCTCTCTGAGCAATGACCATATGGGTCCTAGTAGGACTTCATAAAAAAGGGCTAATTAGCCCTCTGACAAAGTTAGTAATGCTTCCATAATTAACATTAGTGTTCAAGGGCAGATTAAGATAATGATAACATTACTCAATATTTAAATTTATGAATATGCATTGGTATACATTGCATTATTTAATAATATAAAAAGTACCCAGAGGGATGGAATGGGAAGGGAGGAGGGAGGAGGGTTCAGGATGGGGAACACATGTATACCTGTGGCGGATTATGTAAAGTTTAAAAATAAAATAAAATTTAAAATAAAAAAAAAAATAAATAAAAAAAAATAAAAAGTATTGACGTGTAACTTTCTTTTTTGTACTAAAAACAAGTGTTATAAGCCATCGTTGTACTGTCACTGCTGCTGCTGCTAAGTCGCTTCAGTCGTGTCCGACTCTGTGCGACCCCATAGGTGGCAGCCCATCAGGCTCCCCCGTCCCTGGCATTCTCCAGGCAAGAACACTGGAGTGGGTTGCCATTGCCTTCTCCAGTACTGTCACTAAGACTCACTAATTATATATGAACTGGGGCATGAAAAATATCAGTTTTAAAACTATCCGATGAAAAAATAAAGAATATTCCCATTTTCAGTGTTTGTCAGTCTTACGGGAGACTCTGGACCATATTTTATCCCTCTAATTTCAACAGATCAAGGTTTGTTTCAACAGCAGTATTTGGAGTTCACCATATTGGCAGATGACCCCACTCAGGTGGTTGTGTTACCCAAGTGTAAAATCCTCAGTCTGTGGAAAATTAGAAAACACATTATGACATATCTTACTGCCCAGGATTAGTCTAAAGGTGCCAATGTATTATCAGCAGGAATAATGCAAGCCAACACCTACAAAAGTCCAATTGTCACGGCAAGCACTTGCATCTGTTCACTTGAAGCAATGATCCCTTCCTCTCCCATTAGTCACAGAAACTTGACCAAGTTCCATTTACACACTGAAAATTATCCCTGGCTCCATTTCTCCTCTCAAGCCAACACTTTCTGGAGCAGCACAGGTACCTTAGGTTTAACCCAAATTACATGAATTGCCTGCCATACATGATTTAAGCAGGTGAAGGACTATGAAGAGGAGGAAGCAAAGCCAAAAAATATCATTATCTTTCTGTAGAATCCTCCAGGCTTCAACTAACTCACAATTGGTTCTCAATTGTACAGAGGACAGATCATAAAATGAAACAATAGGATATAGAAGCATGACTACTCTTAATGGCTTGATCTTCTTACAGTTCATCTCCCTACATCTGCAAGGACATCTGTGAATTCTTTTAGGATTCAGTAGCCACCTTGGACATGATATGTACCACTTCTGCTTTTTTAGTACAGAAAGAGTACTTCCTGGCTAAGGCATTTGTGTCCACAGCTCCAGCCACCTGCGTTTCACTGTATTTAGGAGAGGACTGCTTATAGAAACTCCCTGTTTAAAGAGAAGCTATGTGAGGAAAACTCTCTTGCCCTCAATTTATTTTTAAAAGCTTCCTAACAGACTTTCAATTAATTTGATCACCAAGAAACTCATTATATATACCTTCATTTAAAGATTAGAAAATTGTTATCCAGAGAAAAGCAATTTTGTTCATCTTATACAATTTGTTAGTAGCCAAGCCATCTCTCAAACTCACCTTTCTGACATCAGCCTACTCTCTTTTTAGTACAACACTCATCTTGCAAGTAAGAGAGTGTCTGCTTTATATGTGTAAACAATCTCTAAATGCTTATTACCTATATTTTTTAATTAAAATTCTTTCTTTTATCTAAGGTAAAGTATATACATCTTAATGAAGGTATTTTTGGATCGGTTCATCAGTGGTATGTTTATATTCACACTACTTTATGAGCTATAGATTGAAAACTACTGCCAAATGTAAGCACACTATGCATAATAAATATTACCACTACTAGTAAATGAAAAAATACTTCTAATACATCAAGGAACTATTTTTAAGTGAAAATAAAATAAATGGTAGTAAATGTTCCAGGAAAAGTTAACTGTTGTTTTCCAGTCAGTTTGAAAGAAATGTCATAACCTTTTCCCCCCAAATAACTCCTCCTTTTAGCATTGGAAGTGATTTTTAAGGGAGGATTCATCCAACTTTCTATAGCAGCTGTCAATTATCTTGGAAATCAAAGAACAAAAAGGAGTGCTGCCTTCAGCTGATGATAACAGTCACCAACTGATTCTCTTTCAAATTGGGGAAAATATGTTTGCAGTAAAATCACTTACTACTCTGTTTAAAAACCTTGTTAAGTTTTCTTACTGAATGTAGATCAAATTGTTTACTTTAGAGAGATACAGGCTGTTTGAAAAAATTTCTCAGATAGGCTCAGAATTTTGTATCTCAAAATTTTCCCCTGACGTAGACAGAGACAATCCTCATAGATAATGAAATAATTGAATTCAAATTTCAGTTCTCAATAGACTCAGCTAGAGGAGATCAAAAGAAAGGAGACATTCTGAGCCATATAAGTGTTGCTCTGAAACTTTTTTCAGACTGGTTTGAAATAAGACAAAACAGAAAACATTGGGTTTTACACACTCAGTGACTGTATAATTCTTACCAGTTTTCTTTTAATGTTTGTAATTTATTATAAAATATATAATGTAGGAAAATAAAAATTAAAAAATATTATAAGAAAATTATTTCATGAGAGGGATTTTAAAAAGTCTCTCTTGGAAAAAACCTGTTGTAATTGAAAAAACACCATTTTTCTTTCTTGTCAATTGGTGCATAAAAACACACATCCAAGGAACAGATATAGTCAGCTGTAGTGAGGTGGATGAAACTAGAGCCTCTTATATAGAGTAAAGTAAATCAGAAAGAAAAAAGCAAGTATCATATATTAATACACATATATGGAATTTAGAAAAATAGCACTGATGAACTGAGTAGGAAACAGACTTGTGGATACAGCAGGGGAAGGTGAGGGTGAAACAGACTGAGAAAGTAGCATTCACATATATATATACTATCATGTATAAAATAGATTGCTAGTGGGAAGCTGCTATATAACGGGGGGCCTAGCCTGGCACTCTGTGATGACCTAGAGGGGTGGGATTGGGAAAGCAGAGAGAGGAGGGGGAAGGAAGTGATTTATATATATATATATACATATATATATATATATATATATATATATATATATCAGTTCAGTTCAGTTGCTCAGTCGTGTCCGACTCTTTGCAACCCCATGAATCACAGCACAGCAGGCCTCCCTATCCAACAATCTCCCGGAGTTCACTCAGACTCACATCCATCAAGTCGGTGATGCCATCCAGCCATCTCATCCTCTGCTGTCCCCTTTTCCTCCTGCCCCCAATCACTCCTGGGCATCAGAGTCTTTTCCAATGAGTCAACTCTTCCCATGAGGTGGCCAAAGTACTGGAGTTTCAGCTTTAGCATGATTCCCTCCAAAGAACACCCAGGGCTGATCTCCTTTAGAATGGACTTGTATAGATAGATATAGATATAATTATGACTGATTTCATTGTTGTGCAGCAGAAACCAACACACACTTTCCACCAATTAAAAAATTAATAATTAAAAAATATGGAAAACCAAAAATAAATAAATAATAAAATAATAAAAAATAGACATACATCCAAAATTTAATGTTCTAACAATGAGAATGTATTATCATAAATTTGTGCGCCATTCTTCTGGTATTGCCTGAGTTCATTGCTGCGACTGTATCATTACCTGGGAGCTGGCTGATCTAGGGAAAATGAAATAGCTTTCTCCCTTTCTCCCTCCTTTAAAAAAAATTTTCATTTTGCAACAGGCCCCCCAAATAATGTAGCCAACCTTAGAAGTAGGGGAGAAACAAAGATGCTCATCTAGGTATGAGGTGATTGTGGTCTGAACAGTACAGTAGCAGAATGGGTAGTGCAAAGTAATTTGGAATCTGAATGTATTTTGGCTATAGGTTTAAGAGAAAATTTAAATAAAGAATAAAATGTTTGTTGTATAAGAGAGAGGCTTCACTGTCAAATTTTAACACTATCCAGGTTTGCTTCTATCCTTAAGATTAATGTTCCACATGCAGGAATTCAAAGCAATGTCTTCAGTGTCATAGCTTAAGTTCATTTCAGCTTTTGATAACTAATACAAATATACTAATGTTATGACTACTAATAACTTAGTCTCCTCAATACCTCAGTTACCTCATCAATGAATCTGTGTTATGATTCTTTGTTGTAAGATTTAAGGGAACTGTTTACTTGACACAATACCAAAAATATAGAATTTATTTTCTTGACCTTATATGATTATAAAAATATATGTTTACCTAATACAAATGTGTGAGCAACATTAAGGCGATATTCCACTACGTGCGCTCGTGTGTCATCCGTGCAAAGTTGCTTCATTTGTGTCCCATTCTTTGCGACCCTATGGACTGTAGCCCACCAAGCTCCTCTGTCCATGGAATTCTCCAGGCAAGAATACGGGAGTGGGTTGCCATTTGCTCCTCCAGGGACTCTTCCCAACCCAGGGATAGAACCATTATCTCTTATGTCTCTTGCAGTGGCAGGTGCGTTCTTTACCACCAGCACCAGCTGGGAAACCCTTTCTACTTAAAATAGTTACCTATTTGTGTGCCATATCGCAATCATAGGAACTGATTTTTTTCCCCCAAATAATTACATGTGAAAATTTGTCTTTACCAACTCAGTTAGCCTTGTTTATTCCATTGAGGACAAAAATGAACCAGTGTTCAATACACATTATTTATTCATTACTGGCCTAGTTGCTGTGGAGATATAGAGTTAGCCTCAAGTTTCCCAGTATAATAAGTACTAATTTCTTCCCTTCCAAATTCAGTGCCCTGAAGAGAATGGGCTGCTATGTCAAAATGCACACATTTTTTTCTGATAACCTATGTTTCTTTTATTAGATATCTTGCTCCATCTTCACTGGATTTTGAATCTTTTATTTTTAAAATGCCCTCTGACTGACATTCTAATTCTGATGACCTATGTAAGTAGATTGAAACTTACTTCACTTAAATCCTCAAACATAAAGATTATATTTAATAGTGATTTTTCCCAGAAAAAGAAAAACAATTGGTTCATAGTATACTTTCACTTGATCTTAGCCAAAAGGCCGAGAAGCGATCATAGTATACTTTCTATTCGGAGAAGGCAATGGCATCCTACTCCAGTACTCTTGCCTGGAAAATCCCGTGGACGGAGGAACCTGGTAGGCTGTAGTCCATGGGGTCGCTAGGAGTCGGACACGTCTGAGCGACTTCACTTTGACTTTTCACTTTCATGCATTGGAAAAGGAAATGGCAACCCACTCCAGTGTTCTTGCCTGGAGAATGCCAGGGACGGGGGAGCCTGGTGGGCTGCCATCTATGGGGTCGCACAGAGTCGGACACGACTGAAGTGACTTAGCAGCAGCAGCATACTTTCTGTCGTCAAATGTCATGCTACAGTGTAAAAGGAATATCACACTCAGTTTTTAATCAAGAAGTAGAATTAATGAGTAGTTAATAGTTCCTTCATAATTATTACTATCTGTGAGAAGATTATTTCAAATAGGAATAATCAAATAGTATCTCTTTTTAAATTTATTTTTAATAGTTGATTTTAAATTATTTATTTAAAATTTCTTAATTTCTGCTACACAGCAAACTGAGTCAATTATATATACATCAATTGGTATTGACTTTGACACGTTGATTTTTTTTTCTTTATTTAAAAATTTTAATCCTGATCTGAACATTCTCTAACTCTCAGAATCAGACAGAGGGTTCCTGGGGTTGAGGACAAAAAAGATGCTTAACCATTGGGAAGGGATGATTCAACAATCATAATATAAACCATTTTGGAATCTGACTGAGATTGCCTTAAGTTTCCTCTTGGCTTGACTACACTTTGATGAATATTTTCCTGATTTTAGACCCCTGATCTTCAGAGCATTTACTTTAGAAAATTTTCAACTTTAAATATTTTCTCTGATGATCTGAGATGCAAATCTTCTCCCAGCCTCTGGCCAGCTTTATAACCCAGGAATGTCTTTCTCAAAAATCTAGCAGCAAAAGAGACATAGATGTATGGAACAGTCTTTTGGACTCTGTGGGAGAGGGAGGGGGGATGATTTGTGAGAATGGCATTAAAACGCATATAATATCATATAAGAAACGAATCACCAGTCCAGGTTCGATGCAGGATACAGAAAGCTTGGGGCTGGTGCACTGGGATGACCCAGAGGGATGGTATGGGGAGGGAGGTGGGAGGGGGGTTCAGGATGGGGAAGACGTGTACACCCGTGGCGGATGCATGTTGATGTACGGCAAAACCAATACAATATTGTAAAGTAAAAACATAATAATAATAATAATAATAATAATAAAATGGGAAGGGAGGAGGGAGGAGGGTTCAGGATGGGGAACACATGTATACCTGTGGCGGATTATGTAAAGTTTAAAAATAAAATAAAATTTAAAATCTTAAAAAAAATAAATAAATAAATAAAAAAAATAAAAAAAATAAAAAAAAAAAGAATCTAGCAGCCATCCTTTAGAAATATCATCATTAAAAAGATAGTATCTCAAAAAATTAAAAGGAAGACTATCATATGATTCAAAAATTCCACTCTGGGTATTTATATGAAAAAAACAGGGACTCTAATTTGAAGATATATGTGACCCTGTGTTCATAGCAGCATTTTACACACACACACATAGGAATAATATTCAGTCATAAAAATAATTAAATTTTCCCATTTGTGACAATGTGGATGAGCCTGAAGGTATTGTACTTAGTGCAGTAAGTCAGATAGAGAAAAACAAATACTATATATTTACTTATGTGTGAAATCTAAAAGCAAATGAACAAATACAGCAAACAGAAGCAGACTCACAGATACAGAAAACAAACTTGTAATTAGCAGAAGTGAGGGAGTCGGAGAAGAAGCAAAATAGGTGCAGGGGATTAAGAGGAACAAACTATCAGTTACAAATAATTCATAGGGAATGCAGTCAGTATTTTATAATAGCTTTGTATGTTGCATAATCTATAAAAATACTGGATCACTATTTTGTACACTTGAAATTAATGTACCATTGTACATTAAATATACTTCAATAAATTTTAAAAAGGAAAATAAATGAAAATAATAAAGTGTTGTATTTCCCAGTCTCTTTGGAAGGCTGGGTAACCACCAGTTAGCAAATATAAATGACTGGATTTTACTGATGAACTTCCCAGAAAACATCTTTGAATGTTTTTCTAGTAGCTAACTCTAGGGTTGGAGAAGGCAATGGCACCCCACTCCAGTACTCTTGCCTGGAAAATCCCATGGACGGAGGAGCCTGGTAGGCTGCAGTCCATGGGGTCGCTGGGAGTTGGACATGACTGAGCGACTTCACTTTCACTTTTCACTCTCATGCATTGGAGAAGGAAATGGCAACCCACTCCAGTGTTCTTGCCTGGAGAATCCCAGGGACGGGGGAGCCTGGTGGGCTGCCACCTATGGGGTCGCACAGAGTCGGACACAACTGAAGCGACTTAGCAGCAGCAACTCTAGGGTTAAAAACTCTCCTGTCTTCTGTTTCAGTGGAGTTATTTTAAACCTTATTGGCATTGTTCTGGATAAAATCTTACTTACCTGTTTAACTTGTTTGGTACAAGTTTTCCTTGACATATTGCAAGGACTTTAGTGAGATTAGAAACAAAATGGAAAAAAAAAAAGAACATAGTCAGGAAGCCAGTGGGGCATCTCCAGGGCAATGGGCTGACTGGCCTAACAAAAAATGGCATGGTGGAAGGCATATTAGCATTTGAATTAATAAGGAAAAACCTTCAGTTCAGTTCAGTTCAGTTGCTCAGTCATGTCCCTCTGACTCTTTGCGACCCTGTGAATTACAGCACGCCAGGCCTCCCTGTCCATCACCAACTCCTGGAGTTCACTCAGACTCACATCCATCGAGTCGGTGATGCCATCCAGCCATCTCATCCTCTGTCGTCCCCTTCTCCTCCTGCCCCCAATCCCTCCCAGCATCAGAGTCTTTTCCAGTGAGTCACCTCTTCGCATGAGGTGGCCAAAGTACTGAAGTTTCAGCTTTAGCATCAGTCCTTCCAAAGAACACCCAGGGCTGATCTCCTTTAGAATGGACTGGTTGGACCTCCTTTCAGTCCAAGGGACTCTCAAGAGTCTTCTCCAACACCACAGTTCAAAAGCATCAATTCTTTGGCGCTCAGCTTTCTTCACAGTCCAACTCTCACATCCATACATGACCACGGGAAAAACCATAGCCTTGACTAGACGGAAAGGCTTAGATGGTTCAGAAATTTAAAAAAGGATAATAGTGCAAAGAAATCATGTTTATGATTTCATATTCACATTTGTCATGTTAAAATTCTGGAAAGATTTTAAAATCATCTGAAAATAATGTAGAAAATAATAATTCTTTTTTTTTTAATTTTATTTTATTTTTAAACTTTACATAACTGTATTAGTTTTGCCAAATATCAAAGTGAATCTTTATTAACCAGTTTCCCAGAAAATAAAGTGCTTTAGTCTATTATCAGTAAAGAATTTTAAAAGTTATTTCCATAAGATTTAGACATGTCACAAAGATACCAGAATGTGGTCCTGCTTATTAGAACAAGACCACATCAATGTTAATTGTCACTTGCTGCATGTATTTCCAATACTGGTGTATAGAAATTATTAAAAAAAATCATGAAGTGAATTGATGAAAATTAGAAGGAAAGTGTGTGCCAGACTCAGGATGGCTAGACAAGATAGCATACAATTACATTAGGGGGTAAATATGAGGATGACCTGGACAAGTTTGAAAAAAATATCTTTATTATCTTATATCAAACTTTGACATTATTACTTTGAAATGAAACACATGTTTGAAAGTGCACAATGCATGAATATAAAGTTTAATAAATCATTAAGAGCAAATAGCTGTTAGCCACTTGCTGAGGTATCTCCCATGTTTTTTTCAACGTTGCCCACTTGTAGTTCAGTTTCTAAGTTGTGTCCAGCTCTTTGTGACCCCATTGACTGCATTACACCAGGCTTCTCTGTCCTTCACTATCTCCCTGAGTTTGCTCAAACACATGTCCATTGAGTCAGTGATGACATCCAATCATCTCATCCTCTGTTGACCCCTTCTCCTCTTGCCCTTAATCTTTCCTAGTATCAAGGTTTTATATTTAATATATTCTAGTTCACTTTCAGGAACATGGATAATTCTTAAGTACCTGTTAAACTGTAAGCATATATCAAATGTACCAAAAGATAAAATGGAACGATGGATTGACATTATAAAAGATCTAAGTCAGTTAAATGAATACATTTCTGTCAACTAATTTCACACATTTTTTACTGAAAAAACTCTCTGAAGTAGATTCCTTTTAAGGGAATAAACTTCATTAGGTAGCATTTTTATCAAAGATCACATATTTAATACTTTGTGATTTCACATTTTGAGTATATAAAAGTTTCAAATTTCAAGTGATTATAAATAAACATTTACTTGAAATTACTCTCAATTTCAGATAGCTCAAGAAAAGTCTACTACCAATAAATAACAGAAAATTTGTAAATATTATCAGGAGACTTATGTTGAATGTACTGTCATTATGGATGGTGTATGGCATTCATATGATATTCCTGGATATAATCCTTATGGATCTCATTACATGTAAATGAAAGAAGAGAGAAAGCTAAAGAGCTAATGAGTTAAAATTCTTTAAAATAGCCAAAGTAAATTTTATTGTTAAATATTTGCACAAAATGTCATGTGCATAGTACAGCTTAAGGATATCAAAAGATATACTGCGAATGTTTTATGGTACAGACATTTATCTACAATTGTGAAAACAAATAAGAAAAAAAATAGGTAATTCATACTTGTCATATAAAGGACTTTTCTTATGCTCTATCATTAAGTTGAACCCGATTTCTCTGCTTTCCTGACAGTGTCCTAATAATGTCTTGATGGTCTATTTAAAATCCTGAGATTCCCTTCCCCCAGAACCCCATAGTTATAACAGAATAAAAATATCTTTCGTGCTTTTTAGAAGACTCTGCTGATGAAAAGTCATTTTGCCCAGATTACATCTTGTTTTTCTATTTTCATCTATACTTTTAATGAGGCACACATTTCAAATAATTAATGAAGTATCTATTTTGCAACTCCCACAGCAACAATAGGAATGATATTTACACACCTATTTCTCATGAACCAGATGGAAATTATAACACAAATACCAAGAGATGGTAAATGTAATGAGGATGCACCTTCTATGGAGAAACTGCCTAATAAACTACAGTGTGGGAACCCCCGCTTCTTAGGGGAATTGTGAAATGGAAAGTGCCCTTAGCAACCTGAGGCAGGCATTCTGTGCAAGGGTTCCCTTTGACCCCTGGGGCTTCTGTGGAAAGCACTGGCTGGGGAAGACCAGAAGAAATCAGCAGCATACATCCAAAATGGAAAAACAATTGAAATTCTAGCAGGAGTTCTCAAAGAAAAATGCTTACTTGTTTCCTATGTCTTCTTTGACCACATTTAAGGCCTCTAAATCATTGCTAATAGCTCATAATAATTCCCAAATCCAGCAGTCATACCGAATGCTCCCTGACTTAATTTGATGTATTTGGTAAAGTCAGCTTGAGAGTTTCTGCAAATATTAATGAGACAAGCGGTACCTCTGCAAGCATATGAAGTGATTGTTTATATATTATATAAAGGATCACCTGTACACTGTGCATAGTTTAAGGAAACATTATGTAAGAGGCACAGTGTTATTATGTCCCATATATTTTATTTCTGCCCCTATGAAAAGTGTCCCTCCCTGGAAAATCGGTTACTGTGTAATGTATAACTGTGAAGGCGAAGGAGCACTGAGATACATTTATTCCTACACCACTCAAGTGGAACCATCATAAGAAAGCTAAAGGTTCTAACCTCACATGCACCATAAATGATAAATGTACTATAATGTTTCCTTTTTGTGTTTTCATCATCCCATGGCTTTAAGATATATATGTGTGTGTGTGTGTTTGTGTGTATACATATACACACACATATACATACACTACTAGCTTATAGAACCTATATCTTAAGGTCACTAATGTCTGGTATGGTACTTTCATATTTTATGACTTATTGAACTATGATTTTAAATTTGTTCAGCACATTCACATTTTAAGTAAAGAGGCCAGAATTATTTTTCATTACATCTCACTGAGCTGTGCATCATTTCAGAACGGCTTCATGTACACAGGCATGAAGAGTTCTGACTTTAAATCTGCACTCATCAGACCTGAAAACAAAGCAATTAAAATTAAATTATTCCCCCAGTGCCTTAAAACTAAGGAGATGATTAAAAATAGCTGTTTGTGAGGCAAGTGAATATAGGGAAATCTGTTTACTGCACTAAGAGACTCTCAAAGGAATTATTGCATGTGGTGTGCCTGAGGTGAAGTGTTTGAGAGACTCATTTTTATTCTCTTTAGGTTAGATTAGCAAACAAAAGTTGTCCTAAAAAGAGTCTAAACAAATATAGGCACTAAGGTGTATTTAGGGTTAGTACAGAGATCAAAACCTTAGTTGACTTTTTGCCATTTGTCTTGAATGTTTCTGTGACTTACTGAATATACAGCCCATAAAAACAGTGACTGCTAATGACAGGAGTAGGCAACCCACGCTTACTTTACTATTTGACCTACTCTTACGCAGTGGAGGCGCTTCACGTGTATGGATGTACCTGTAGGACTCCTCTTGAGTCAGTATCCAAAACATGATATCTATATCCTTAGGCATACCATTCCTTGGAAAGAAGCTAGCAGAATATCTAATTTTACATTTTTAATACAGAAAATATACAGCATAGCTGTGCAATCTTTACTCAGTATGTGTATATTAGAATTAACTTATTTACTCTTAACTGAATTAACTGTTATAATTTCTCCAGAGGTCTTAATAGGGCTCTGGAAAGTAAAATGCAAATCAAATATAACAAAAAACTGCAAAACACAAACACATGCACAATAAAGAAAACAATAGAACTGAATCTTTTACTACAAGGGTCCTGATCTAAAACCATGCAAGTCATATTCAGAAGTTACAACTATGATCAGTGACTCATATCTGATAAGATACATGAAGCAGAGTTACATCTCCTCATATTTTCTGAGACCATTTTTACTACCAGAGACAACATGGTTTTATTTTATTCAAAGCTTTATTTATGTGCACATTTTACTATATAAAATGCATCTTTCTTTTAAAACATTTAAATAGAACTTGCTTAGATAAGAATCTATTACAGAAAAGCAATGCCTACTAAATATGTTAATAAGAAAGGAAGGATTTTAAAGCCTAAGTTTTTATTTCTGTTATTTTGAAGTAGAGAAGTGAGATCAAAGAATAGGCTCAGAGTATGTAACCAGATAGGCTCCTCTCACTACTGAAGGAAATTATATAAATTTATAAATGTTTAAGATTTCATACTGTTACTCTTTCTGTAAGATCTGAATAGATCTTACACATTGACTAAATTCTGTCCTTTGTGTGGTTTAGTAGCTCCATTCAAAATACATATCCTTTACTCTTCTAGAGAAATTCTAAAATAATTTTATGGACAGTATTTCCCTGTCAGTTTCCTTCCTTCTAGCTTAGTCTTTCTTCTTGCAACTCCATCCTCCCCAGCCATGCACTACATTAAAAAATGAAGCTATTATTTGAATCTAAGACACATGAAATGGATATCTTTTCGTGGCTTAGAAGGAAAGGGCATTCCTTCTTATGAATTTTTAGCTATGATAACAGTTTCTACTACTGCAGTTTAATTGGTTGCATAGCAGCTAACAGTGAAATGGGAATATTAATGAGAAAGGAGATAGCAACAATTTCCACAGCATATTTACATTGCATTCCCTAGGCATTTAATTTAGCTACTAGAAACTTATTTCATTGCCAATGGGCACTCCCTACTGGCAGGTCATAAATAGTATGTAACTCTAGTATTCACTCGGAGAAGGCACTGGCACCCCACTCCAGTACTCTTGCCTGGAAAACCCCATGGACGGAGGAGCCTGGTGGGCTGCAGTCCATGGGGTCACTAAGAGTCAGACACGACTGAGGGACTTCACTTTGACTTTTCACTTACATGCATTGGAGAAGGAAATGGCAACCCACTCCAGTGTTCTTGCCTGGAGAATCCCAGGGACGGGGGAGCCTGGTGGGCTGCCATCTGTGGGGTCGCACAGAGTCAGACATGACTGAAGCAACTTAGCAGCAGCAGCTTGTATTCACTGGTAATTAATGTCTTTATATTATTTAGAATGTTTAATATTGTATTCAAACCCTCCCTGTTTTAGGATTGGATGTTCCAAAGATAGTTGTCCAAAAATTGGGTTAAAATCCATTGGCCAAGTGGAGATCAACTGGCAGAAATGGGATTAGTTTAAGGCATTAGACACAGAGTCAGAATTATTCTGTTTAATAGTTACTTTAATTATTAAAAGGCTTTAGAAAAGCAAATTTTAGATAACATTCAGTAAGGAGTTTGTGACCATCTTTGCATATTTTCCACAGCTAATTTGTATAGTTCTCATATTATATCTACTCTGATCACACTATTTAGTTTCTTATCATTTTCTTATCCTCTCCTTCTTTTTAATAATAGGTACCACCTTTGAAACTTCTAGGTTAGATTATATAATAAATTATTATATGTCTACTTCTCAGCTTGAATAGAAGCTCTGAAAGAACATAGATTTGTTCTGTCATAGATTTAAGCCAAGGGCCTAAAAGAGGGCTGTGCATTCATTATGAGGTACTCAACAAGTACTTATAGGTTGCATCCAATTTTTTTTTGAGTTAGTTTCTCTAGATAAGAGTGCTTATATAAGGTATACTGTATATCTGTTACTATGCTGCATCTGTTTGGGCTACGTTGCTTCATTCGTGGCCAACTCTCTGTGACCCTATGAATTGTAGCCCGCCAGGCTCCTCTGTCCATGGAATTCTCCAGGAAACAATACTGGAGTGGATTGCCATGACCTTCTCCAGGAAAATTTCCCAACTCAGGGATCAAACCCACCCTGTGCCTCTTATGTCTCCTTGCACTGGGAGGGACCTTCTGTATCACCAGCACCGCCTGGGAAGACTGTCACTATGCTACACTTTCAAAATGTCAATTTATGCTCTATAATGTATCTTTTAACTTTTGACACTTTCATTATGATATATCTTGGTGTAGGTCTGCTTGGGATTATCTTGTTTGGGACCCTCTGTTCTTCCTGTACCTGGATATCTGTTTCCTTCTTCAGGTTTGGGAACTTCACAGTCATAATTTCATTGTATACATTTTGGACTGCTTCTTCTCTCTCTTCTTCTGGGACTCCTATGAGATGAATGTTGGTATACTTTCTGTTGTCTCAAAGGTCCCTGAAACTATTCTCATGTTTTTAGTCCCCTTTTCTTTTTGTTGTTCTGATTGAGTGACTTCCAATATATTAATAGCTAGTCATTTATAACTTTAAATGAAGTATAATCTACAAAAATATTGAATTACTGTGTTGTACACCTGAAACTCATACCATATTATTAGTCAACTATCTCTTGATGAAAGTGAAAGTGGAGAGTGAGAAAGTTGGCTTAATGCTCAACATTCAGAAAACGAAGATCATGGCATCTGGTCCCATCACTTCATGGGAAATAGATGTGGAAACAGTGGAAACAGTGTCAGACTTTATTTTTTGGGGCTCCTAAATCACTGCAGATGGTGACTGCAGCCATGAAATTAAAAGACACTTACTCCTTGGAAGAAAAGCTATGACCAACCTAGATAACATATTGAAAAGCAGAGACATTACTTTGCCAACAAAGGTCCGTCTAGTCAAGGCTATGGTTTTTCCAGTGGTCATGTATGGATGTGAGAGTTGGACTGTGAAGAAAGCTGAGTGCTGAAGAATTGATACTTTTGAACTGTGGTGTTGGAGAAGACTCTTGAGAGTCCCTTGGACTGCAAGGAAGTCCAACCAGTCCATTCTGAAGGAGATCAGCCCTGGGATTTCTTTGGAAGGAATGCTACAGCTGAAACTCCAGTACTTTGGCCACCTCATGCAAAGAGTTGACTCATTGGAAAAGACTCTGATGCTGGAAGGGATTGGGAGCAGGAGGAGAAGGGGAAGACAGAGGATGAGATGGCTGGATGGCATCACTGACTCGATGGACCTGAGTTTGAGTGAACTCCGGGAGTTGGTGATGGACAGGGAGGCCTGGCATGCTACGATTCATGGGGTCTCAGAGTCAGACACGACTGAGTGACTGAACTGATACCTCAGTACAAAATCAATTTATGTAATTAAAGTTTTAAAATATTGGAGGTTATTGATACAGTTATACAGTGATAAAATGATACAGCTATAATTATCACTTTAGAAATACAAAACCCAAAGTATATGTATACTGCTAAATGTTTAACAACAAGTATGTTACAGCCGGAGAAGGCAATGGCACCCCCCTCCAGTACTCTTGCCTGGAAAATCCCATGGGTGGAAGAGCCTGGTAGGCTGCAGTCCATGGGGTCGCTAAGAGTTGGACACGACTGAGCGACTTCCCTTTCACTTTTCACTTGCATGCATTGGAGAAGAAAATGGCAGCCCACTCCAGTGTTCTTGCCTGAAGAATCCCAGGGGTGGGGGAGCCCGGTGGGCTGCTGTCTATGGGGTCACACAGAGTCGGAGACGACTGAAGTTACTTAGCCGTAGCCGTATGTTGCAGCAGGGGAAGGCTCTATTTGTAGAGTTTGCCAATTTCTACAGTACAAAGCATTCCTACCACAGTTGATTTTGGCCTACAGATGTGATATCAACTGGCTCACAAAATTGCATATATTTTACAGTTAACTCACACAATCTGATACCAATCAAGGGCAGCACTCTGCTATACAAAGTACACTTAGATAACCTAGGATGGAGACTTCCCTGTTAATCTAGTGGTTAAGTCTTCACCTTCTAATGCAGAGGGTATGGGTTCGATCCAAGGTCAGGGAGCTAAGATTCCACATACCTTGTGGCCAAAAAACCAAAACAGAAAACATAAACAATACTGTAACAAATTCAATAAAGATTTTAAAAATTGTCCATATCAAAAAAAAGTCTCAAGAAAAAGATTTAGATTTGTCTAGCTAAAAGTGGTGGGTCAAAGCTACAAAGTCAGACAAACTGTCCATGCTTGATGGGTCCAGATTCTGGTAACGGGTTTAAGTACCATTCTCAAATTGTAACAATTAACAAAATACATATTTAATTATTGATTGTGGATATGTCCTTCTAACATACTCATTTTTCCTTTGTAACCAGTTGTCATCCCTGATTACTATAGTTACTAAAGTAGTTTTTCAGTTTAATTATCATTTATTAGATTTCATTTATCTATAAATTAAAATAATTCTTGATTAGCAAAGGCATTCAGTTACACATTTTCCTTTCCTTTGAAAAGTGTTGCTCTACTTAGCACTAGTATTTCAGAGTTGGGAGAACTGTATCTTGAAGGATGTATTAGATTCATCTATTTCAAATCCCTTAGTACATATTGTAGCAGAGTAAAGTAGGCATTTAAAAAATTTAAATCAAAATATAAATAGCATATAGTTGTATTGAATCTCAGGGGTGAGAAGATGGAGGACATTCAAATCATATTACCAGATGTTCAGCCTCTACTGTGAATTCAAAAACAACAAAAAAAATTGCTAATTGGAAAAATTGAGGTCAGCCTACATTGTGAAAATACAAGTCAGAACTTTTATCATATAAGCAAATGCAGCTCTGAAATTTTAAAATGTATTAAACGTAAAACATTGTAAGAGAAAATTTAGAAATAACTTGATTTTTCTCAACTTACAAAAGAACTTCACCTGTATGAAATTGACTTTTTATTCTGCGTGATTTTACATGGCAGATTTCCATTGTTTAGTATTTCAACAGTAGCCACTATAACCAATCCAGGTGTCACAAATCCAATCATGCCATTTTAGTATGCTGTGGTCCCTACAATCCAATGCATTAATGGTTAGATGCAGAGAGAGCTCAATATTAAATCCTTCTTTTTGAATCAGTTTCAGATGGTTCTGTTTCCAAAACTGTTGAAGCAAAGGCATTAATTATGCATTTCCATTATGACAAAGCCAGTATCAGCATTCACTAAGGCATAATTTCTTTAGGAAGCAATGCAACCTGTTCTCTGATCAGGTTTTATTTCCCACAGGGAGGCATCAGTCTTAAATTACATAGCAAGCAGGCAAAAGAAGGAGGCCAATAATAAACACTTACTCTGGGGAAAGAGAATGAGGGTCTAACTTGGGATATCCTATTAAATAAATAAAATTCTATACTTATGTCAGTTATTTCCTTTGCATACCCTTACAGAAAGAATATATTCAGGATATTTATGTATTTGATTTTATTCCCATTGATTATTTTACTTTAGACAATGCATTTTTACTTGTCACTTCAGGCTCATAGGATTTCTTTTTATATCTCCTTAAAAAAAAAAAAAAGTGGAATAAGGTATTACCTGAAAAAGTGTATATTTTTCTCTCATCAAATAAACAGTTGTTTAATGAAAGTAAGTGAGATAACAGGTGGTCATATGCCCAATTTTTCTGTATTCATTTCATTAATTGATAATTTAATGTCATAAAAAGTAGCTTTTTATTCATCAGACTAATGAAGAGAAATGTACATGATAAACTCCTAGAAATAACATAGAAAATCTGGGTGACTTTGGATATGATAATGACATTCTAGATACAACAGCAAAGGCATGATTCATGAAAGAAATAATTAATTAGTTGAACTTTATGAAAATTAAAGCTTCAGCTCTACAAAAGACACTGCTCAGAGAATGAAAAAACAGGCAGCAGATTGGG
This sequence comes from Bubalus bubalis, assembly GCF_019923935.1. Lineage (NCBI taxonomy): Eukaryota > Metazoa > Chordata > Mammalia > Artiodactyla > Bovidae > Bubalus > Bubalus bubalis. The sequence goes on from NC_059173.1 coordinate 49,209,635, forward strand.
AGAAAATGTTCCCAAAAGACATAAATAGCTCTTATCCAAAACATGCAAAGAACACACAACAAATATATACACAAAAACTCTCAAAAATGGACAAAAGACTTGGATAGACACCTCACCAAAGGAGCTATGTAGACAGCAAAGAAGCATATGAAAAGATGTTCGACATAGATACCATGAGGGAAATACAAATTCAAACAACAATGAGATACCACTACACACCTATTAGAATGGCCAAAATGACAAGAACTATATGTTGGTAAAGATATGAAGCAACAGAAACTGTCATATTTTTCAGCAATCATGCTTCTTAGAATTTATCCAAATGAGTGGAAAATTTAGGTCTACCGATAAAGCTTGCACACATATATTTACAGAAGCCTTATTCATAATTGCCAAAATTTGGATGCAGCAAAGATGTTCTTCAGTAGAGAAAAGGCTACATATTAATAACTGTCAGAAATTCAGATAATGGAATATTAAATTCAATTCAGTCACTCAGTTGTGTCCAACTCTTTGCAACCCCATGGACTGCAGCATTCCAGGCATCCCTGTCCATCACCAACTCCCAGAGTTTACTCAAACTCATGCCCATTGAGTCCATGATGCCATCCAACCATCTCATCCTCTGTCTTCCCCTTTTCCTCCCGCCTTCAATCTTTTCTAGCATCAGAGTCTTTTCAAATGAGTCAGTTTTTCGCCTCAGGTGCCCAAAGTATTGGAGTTTCAGCTTCAGCATCAGCCCTTCCAATGAATATTAAGGACTGATTTCCTTTAGGATGGACTGGTTGTATCTCCTTGCTGTCCAAGGGACTCTCAACAGTTCTCCAACACGACAGTTCAAAAATATCAATTCTCTGGCACTCAGCTTTCTTCATAGTCTAACTCTCACATCCATACATGACTACTGGAAACACCATAGCTTCGATTAGATGGACCTCTGTTGGCAAAGTAATGTCTCTGCTTTTTAATAAGCTGTCTAGGTTGGTTCATAACTTTTCTTCCAAGGAGCAAGTGTCTTTTAATTTCATGGCTGCAGTTACCATCTGTAGTGATTTTGGAGCCCCCAAGAATAAAGTCTGTCATTGTTTCCTCATCTATTTGCTATGAAGTGATGGGACAAGATGCCATGATCATAGTTTTCTGAATGTTGAGTTTTAAGCCAACTTTTTCACTTTCCTTTTTCACTTTCATCAAGAGGCTCTTTGATTCTTCTTTGCTTTCTTCCGTAAGTGTGGTGTCATCTGCATATCTGAGGTTATTGATATTTCTCCCGGCAATCTTGATTCCAGCTTGTGCTTCTTCCAGCCCAACGTTTCTCATGATGTACTCTGCATATAAGTTAAATAAGCAGGGTGACAATATACAGCCTTGACATACCCTTTCCCTATTTGGAACCAGTCTGTTGTTCCATGTCTAACTGTTGCTTCTTGACCTGCATATAGATTTCTCAGGAGGCAGGTCAGGTGGTCTGGTATTCCCATATCTTTAAGAATTTTCCACAGTTTGTTGTGATTCACACAGTCAAACACTTTGGCCTAGTCAATAAAAGAGAAATAGATATTTTTCTGGAACTCTTTTGTTTTTTTGATGATCCACGGGATGTTGGCAATTTGGTCTCTGGTTCCTCTGCCTTTTCTAAATCCAGCTTGAACTTCTGGAAGTGCAAGGTTCACATACTGTTGAAGCCTGGCTTGGAGAATTTGATCATTACTTTGCTAGCATGTGAGATAAGTACAATTTTGTGGTAGTTTGAGCATTCATTGTCATTGTCTTTCTTTGGGATTGGAATAAAAACTGACCTTTTGCAGTCCTGTCACTCATTATTGGAGAAATGCAAATCAAAACTATAATGAGGTATCACCTCACACCAGTCAGAATGTCCATCATCAAAAAATCTATAAACAATATATGCTGGAGAGGATGTGGAGGATTATTTGGTGCTAAAAATGAACAAAACTATTAAATTTAAAAAGAAATGAGTTATCAAGCCATGAAAAGATATGGAGGACCTTCGAAATATATTACTAAGTGAAATAAGCCATCAGAAATGTCTATACTATACGATGCTAATTCTATAGCATTCTAGAAAAGGCAAAACTGTAGATAGTAAAAAAAATTAGTGATTTTGAGGTGTTAGAAAGAAAAGAAGCATGAAGAGGCAGGATGTAGAAGATTTTTAGGATAGTGATTCTATTCTATAAGTGTGATAGCATGTCATTTTGTGAACCAAGAACTTCCAGATGTACAAGCCAGATGTAGAAAAGGCAGAGGAAGCAGAGATCAAATTAACAACATCTGTTGGATCATAGAAAAAGCAAGAGAATTCCAGAAGAACATCTGCTTCATTGACTATACTAAAGCTTTTTACCGTGTGTATCACAACAAACTGTGGAAAATTATTCAAGAGATGGGAATACCAGACCATCTTACCTGCCTCCTGAGAAACCTGTATGCAGGTCAAGAAGCAACAGATAGAACCAGACATGGAATAATAGACTGATTTAAAATAGGGAAAGAAGTACATCAGGTTGTATATTGTCATCCTGCTTATTCAGCTTATATGCAGATTACATCATGCAAAATGATAGACTGGATGAAGTGGAAGCTGGAATCAAGACTGCAGGGAGAAATATCAATAACCTCAGATATACAGATGACACCACCTTAATGGCACAAAGCAATGAAGAATTAAAGGGCCTCCTTATGAAGGTGAAAGAGGAGAGTAAAAAAAGTTGGCTCGAAACTCAACATTCAGAAAACTAAGATCATGGTATCCAGTCCCATCACTTCATGGCAAATAGATGGGGAAACAATTAAAACAGTAACAGAATATTTTCTTGGACTCCAAAATCACTGCTGATGGTGACTTCTATCATGAAATTAAAAGACACTTGCCCCTTGGAAGAAAAGCTGTGACAAACCTAGACAGTATATTAAAAAGCAGAGATATCACTGCCAAAATGATCCATACAGTGAAAGCTATGGTTTTTCCAATAGTCATGTACTGATATGAGAATTGGACTATAAAGAATGTTTGAGTGTGGAATTGATGCTTTTGAACTGTGGTATTGGAGAAGACTCTTGAGAGTGCCTTGGACTGCAAGGAGATCAAGCCAGTCATTTGTAAAAGAAATTGGCCCTGAATATTCATCGGAAGGACCTATGCTGAAGCTGAAGCTTCAATACTTTGGTCACCCAATGAGAAGAGCCGACTCATTAGAAAAGACCCTGATGATGGGAAAGGTTGAAGGCAAGAGGAGAAGGGGACAACAGAGAATGAAATGGTGGGATGGCGTCACTGATTCAATGGACATGAGTTTGAGCAATCTCTGGGAGACAGTGAAGAGGCATGCTGAAGTCCATGGGGTTGCCAAGGATGGGACACAACTGAGTGACTGGACAACAACATCATGTGATTATACATTTGTCTAAAAGCTAGAGAATGTATAACAGTAAGAGTGAACCCTAGTGTAACCTATGGATTTTGGGTGTTTATGATATGCTGATATAGGCTTATCAATACAACAAACTCACCACTCTGGTGGGGGATGCTGATGGTCATAGAGGCTTTGTGTGTGTGTGTGTGTGTGTGTGTGTGTGTGTGCGTGTGTGCATTTAGGCATATATGTGCACACCCAAGTGCACACATGCATGCTTACACACAAACAGGGCATATAGAGTTTGGTCTGTGTTAATGCCAGTTTTGTTGTGAACCTAAAACTACTGAAAAAATCTAATTAATAGAAGAAAAAGTGTAGGGTAGAATTTGCTCTAATAAGCCACCACAACACTGCCATAACTACTGAAAAAAAACAGCTAAATAGAAACCCTATCTGAAGCATCAACAAGATGAAAGCAGAAAAAGCATCTTAACACAAGGAATATTTCACAGATGCAACTAAATTAATATGGATACTTTACCTATATAAAAACATTAAGCCCACCACCCTAGTCCATTTACTCTGATATTCAGGTAACCAGTTGAAGATGTAGATTCCTGACCTCTAAGCCCAAAGTAGATGCTAACATACTACTAACTTCCCTAAAAACAACAACAAAAAGAAAGTCTTACATTTACCTGATATGGAATTCTGCATGTTTTCCTCTTGTAAGACATCTTCTTGTGCCACCTTTATAAACATGGCACTTTGAGCAGTAAAGCCTTCCTTGCTAGTGACTTTAGGTCAGGGAAGTTGAATAAATAATTCACTGCGAGCCTCATCCATTCAGGCCAATAACCAACAAATAGAGAAGATATAAAATTATAAAATATGAACAAAAAGATTCAAGTGGCAGGACATTTTAAGAGATTATTTCAAGGCTGATTTGTGTGCTAGACCATGAATCTCACTATAAACTTACTTCAACTCACCTCTGTCTAGACCTACAGACCAGGAGAAACAGTAAATCTCTAGTGCCAGTATGAAATTATTCTAAAAATGAGGGAAAGGAGCACTCCCTTTCTATCCATAGCAACATTGCACCACCTGGTTAGTAGATTATACTGCAGAGCAAACCAAAGAAACATTCAAAATGGCAGTGACTTCAAACCAAAAGAGATTACTTTGAACCACATTTCATGTCCACGTCCAAAGTTATCGACAGGAAAGACTTTGATAATCCTAGTTATTTAAGTATCCATATTAAAGGATATATAGTGACTCATGGTTCCACATCTAACATTTTATTGCCTGAAGCAAATCATGTGGATATGCATAATATCCATGGGGTAGGTAGCTGCAAATCTGCCAAGTACCCAGAAGGCAACAGAGTGAAATTATGTGATGAATGGTCCTAATGACTGCCAGGGAGACCCTCAATCTGAGAAGACTTTTGGAAACTGAAGTTGCCTAAACTCAGTTTTCCTGTTCTTCACACACTACTCACATTCAGGTCACCTCAATGACATTCTGTGTTTTCTCTGCCCTGGGTTTATACTCTCTCTTACGTTTTCTCTAACGCTCTCCCCCAAATTCCTCTCTGACACCCTGATTATATAACGTATACACTTTTCTACAACCTCTGCATATCGGCATTGTCGTAAAAGTTTCCTTCTTTCTTTTTCACCTTCCCTCTTGTCCTCACCTGAAACCCTACCTGAAACCTTGCTCTACTGTACAGACACTTTTCCCTGAAGGCCACAGAACAGGTAGCTAGGGGAGAGTTAGCTTGCAGTGGATTAGAGGTGGACATAAAGGGTTCACCATTTCCCATGGGGAAAGGTATAGTCAAAATTCCCTGCCTTTGATACTCATTTTGAGCGATACAATGTGACAGACACGATCTCTTGGAAATTTCAAGGCCAGATGTTAAAGCAAACTGACAGTTTTTATTTCTTTTCTCTCCAGGGGAGGCAGCCTTCATAATATAGAGAAGCAAAGATAACACTCATAAATGATTAGGCATCATGTGAAAATGGAAAGGCCATGAAGAGATTCCAAATGCCTGGTTATGTGAGTGAAAACTTGGACCAGTGTCTTCTGCCTGTGGAAGTCCACTGATTGGGGGACCTCAGTCAATGACATCTAGATCAGAACTACCCAGTAGAACTTCCTTGACTTCACAAAGAACTGGTAAGAAGTAATAAATCATTGCTGTTTTAAGTCAATACAGTTTGGAGGATTTTTTTTTTTCCTTTAAGTAGTTTACCAGAGAAATAGTTCTCTACTCTGCCTGAACATTTGAAACAACTGATTGTTATAAAAGTTTTAGGTGATCGGAGGCCACACCAGGCAAATGAACATATCTAGGAGTGGACCCCAGCCTCACTGGTGATTCTAAAACGCCGTCTGTGTTGAGAATTATGGAGTTAGCTTTGCTTAGTCTGTAGTTCTACTTCTAGCTCATTTCTCCATAATGGTGAAAAAGACTTAATAGTTTGGCCTTATCCATGTAGCTTGATTGCTTTCTGTCCTTTACTCTGAAAGCCTTATTCTTCAGGAACACTTACTTGCAAAGTGTTCTAAAATGACGTTTCTATGTGAAAAAGAATGCAGTTAATGGACCATTGATTCCATGAATTGATTTTGTGTTTATTTGCCTGCTTGCATTTTTTTCAACAATGCCTTTTGTGTGTCTGCGTATATCTCAATAAGAAGGGCCTTGAGATAGAAATATTTAACTTCTTTCTGACATATGAGTCACTAGTCATATATGTGAATCCTCATGGGTCATCTTTTCCCAACCTTTTCAAGTCCTTTAGGACCTGACATTGCTAATGTGAGAAGCTGTCATTAAACCAGTCAGTGTTCCTATCAGCAGTTACTTTCTCTATATGCCTGAGAGAGATCAAAATCTTACTCAGATTTTGATTAAAGACACAAATATGAACATTGATTTAATTAGTGGATGCATAAACTAGCTTGTCCATTTAGTAGAGCTATAGTAAATATCTGCTATACATTGCTGATATTTTGAATTTTTAATAAAAATATATATTATTTGATATTTTAATCCATTTTTATTGAGAACTAATGTTATTGGGTTTCTTAAAATGTGAAGAATAAAAGCATATCTTTCCAGGTCCAGCTTAGGATTAATTACTAAAGTGCTTACATTCAAGTACATTGGAAATGGACAAAGAATTGTTTGAATCCAGGTTCCACTGATCATTGCTTATGTGTACTTAATGAATCTACTTAAATCCTCTAAACTCCTTTATAGCTATATGTTGTCTACATCTCAGAGCTGTTTTGAAGCTTAAAATAATAATATTTCAATGACAGTTCTCAGAAGAAAGTAGATACCAAGTAAATATTATCAGTTTTCAGTATCATAATAATGAACTTGCTCAAATCAGCTAAGGAGTACCTCCTACACTCCTCTTATCCTCCACTGTATAAGGAAGTAAAAGAAGCAGGAAATATTTGAGAAGAGATTCAAGGATGGCAATCTAAATTGACAGTCCACCAATTAAAATGAACAACAAAATATGTAAAGATAAAAAAAGTGAGTATTTATTGAATGCCTGCTATATATCCTGTCAACTAAAGAACTAATGATATCCCTCAGAAAGAGATACTATTGTCAGATCTTACCAATTATAGAGAGGGTTGCCTCAGGATATTTTTGGGGCAACCCAAAACTCCTGCTGAATGCTTTGGACTAGTGGAGTCATCTTCATTGTGATCATCTCATTTACACTCACTTAGTATTTGAGAACCTAATTTAGTTTCTAACTCTTTAGGCACAGAACCATGTACAGAATCCAAGACTCCCAGGTCCCAGTGAGGTTCACTTTCCATTACATCTTGCAGCTGTAGGAATAAAAGAGAACAGTAAATGCTACTTGAATTTCATGATTTCAAATATCCAGTAAAGATGAATTCACTTGCTGCACCTGCTTGTTGTTTCATCATTCCATTTCCTATCTCCCTTGTGAATTGGCCCACAGACACAACACCTATTTAAAATGATTGGATCTTTAAAAAATGTAGATTGATATTTCATACCCCATAGGTTCTTCTGCAAAGGTAGTATCTGTGGTATATGCACACTGCAAATTAAATCGTTTTTTTTTTAAGCTATCATAGGGTCTGTCTAATAAAAACCCTTATGAAATCCCACTGTGTCTGCTCAGTAGCATCTTTTTACTATGAGGCATTTAAGCTTTTAAAAAGCAACAGAACAAATGTGATTGATTATCAGTTCAGTTGCCAGATTCTACATTGAAATTAAAGAAAGTAAAAGCTCTTTTATGAGAGTGATATAACCACCTGCAATATTAAACCAATAAAAATCTGTGTTCAGCTGTTTGTGAACTGTCTTGACCCAGATGTGTAAAGGAGCTTTCTAAAATGTAGAAGGCTTATATAGTAACTGATCAATCTTTCCTAACTGTGGCAAAGCAGTAAAAAGCATTCCAAATTGACTAAAAGGTCAAAACACTCTGAAAGAATCCCATCATTGAAGCAAATATGAAGTTAGCTACACTTGTGATAAGCAGAACAAATGAAAAAAATGCAGCCTATTAGTATGTACTTGGGAGACATTTTAAGAATTATTAACTCATTAAAAACAAGTTCCCAGTGCTTGACAATAATAAAACTAGATTTGACTGAGTGTTAATTTGCTTTTCTGCTTATCTAAATATTATCCAATGCCCTGATGAGTTTGAATGAGCTGATACACGTTTCTGCAAATAGCTGTGCTATATATAAATATCCCACTTTTAAAGTCACCATAGAATCCATTTTAAATGGCTACAGATAATACTTGTGTCCCCTCTTTTGTTTAAGAAACATAAACACAATCAAATAAATGCAGGATTCTCTAATAAAAATTACCTTGGGATTCAGTTTACAGAGAAGCAAGTCTGACCTTAGATGGGCCTGTTCAAGAGAACTGTTCTCTTTGGCAGGAGGGGTTTCAGCAGCAAGCAAATAAAAGGTAGTCTAGAACAGCAAGCTATTAACATCAGCCTTCTATCTATAGGTTACCATTTTTTTCTTGGATAATGAAAATATTAAAAACAGCATGTTGCTGTAGGTTACTTAAATCTATATGAGTGAGTGACAGTTAAAGGGCATGACTTCATTAAGAGTTGGAACCATGTTTTGAAAAGACAACTTTGTCCTAGACAGAGTGATTAGACAGAGGGCAAGATGGACAAACTGAAGTGTGGGAAGAAGTAAAAAACAAGTTATTAAACCACAGGTGTATCTCAGACAGTTGGTTACAAGGACGAAATGTATTTCTTACAGTATGGGACTTTTGGAGCAACTTTAAATCTGTGATAAGAACAGAAGACAAATAAATCATTTGATTCATTTTGTCCCTGGGGCTAACTTAGGTTTGGACTTTTAATGTGGTTTATGCAGCCTCACTCATGTAGTATATAGAGGTTGTGTCAGGCATCAAGGTAAGCTTCTAGCACAGAGGGACTGTTTATTTCATTTATGGTAGAACTCTTTACCTTTGTATGTCTCTTAGAATTGCTTTATATAACTTCAATTCATTGATTAAATATCCTAGATTAGGACAAAACTTTATTTCATGTAAGTAAATTCAATTTTTGAAGCAAAAAGATTCCATTAACATTATGAATAATAAACTAGAGTAACTTTCATTGTGAGAAAATAAAAATATAAGAATATTAAAGAAACAGATGATATGACAGAGAAAAATAAATGAAAAATGTAAGCTTAATATTTGGGGAATATTCATGAACTGTTGCTTATTGAAATTCCAAAAGAAAAGTTCAAAAATGTTACATAAATGACTACATGATCATAAAATATAGAAGCAGTTACCAAAATGGAAAATTTGCTTGACAACAAATTCTAGTAACTCTGATAAAACACTTCTATGCTGTGCAATCACACCATAAATATCCAGAATTGTACCCAAAATTTATAGCAAACAAGCTACAATGTTTTCTTTCACTTTCAAAGTTGGTATGATCACAATGTAAGCATTTCATTAAATACTACCGAGAAAAAAATTATAGCAAAAATAAATTTGATAAATTAAAATTAGTCTTTCTTTAAGAATTATGTAGTCATATATGGAATACATATCCAAGAATAAATGCAGAATAATGATTCTTCTGTTTGGAGTATTTTCAGTAATAGGTTCTGAATTTTTCTTCAAACATGTGTTGGTGCTTCTGGTGTGCCCTTCCCCCGGTCAGATGATGTTTGTGGAAGTCACAGTGGTACCCTATACATGAGCACCCCCTACTGACACATTCTAGTGACCTACTCCTCCTATTACTGTAAGATTTTATATATTCCCCACTGTATTTTTAGATCTATACTTGTATATATAATGTATACTAGTACAGTACACACATTTACAAACTGCAATAGCATCTCAGGAACTTAGCTCAAGGCACTTTATTGATATTCATCTAAATAGCAAGTAAAATGACAAAGCTAAGTATTTCCCTGTGTTTACTTTAAGTCAAGTAGATTAATTTATAACTGCCAGTTTTCTATTGCTACTATAACAAGTTTCTGAAAACTTAAAGGCTTCAGACACTTCAAATGTATTATCTTACAGATAATAAATTCAAGTCAGGTGTCTGATAAGGGTCATACTAGGCAAATGAAGGTCTTAACAACTCTGCACTCCCTTTTGGTGGCTCTAGGAGAGCATCTGTTCCTTTGTTGTGTTTTGTTTTGCTATTTCCAGCTTCTAGAGGATGCTCACATTCCTTGGGTTATAGCCTCCTGCTTCCATGGGCAAATCCAGCAAAGCTGCATCTTTCTGTACCTTTCTCTTATAGTAACCTCTCTCCCCACCACTTCCTTCTACCATTTTTAAGAACCCTTGTGATGATATTATTTCTATCCAGATAATTGAGAACAATCTTCCTATTTTAAGGTTAACTAACCAGCAATCTTAATACTCCTTTGCCATGGACCCTAATATGCTCACAAATTCTGAGGATTATAATGTAGATATTATTGGAGAGATCATTATTTTACTTACCACAATGTCAATAATTAACTTCATAAATATAAAAATGGCTTCTGCTTAGAAATGTAGAAAATACACAGCTTCACAGCAATCACTGAAAAATTTTTGCCAGTTTTACAGTATTTGTTCAAACAAATAAAATGATTCAGATTTCTTAATATAAATGTTTTCTTCACCTTACAATATACAAAAATGAAAATGTGATGGAGAAGAGAGAGTGAAGCCTTAAAGGAAAGAAAAGTGGAACTACAAATCCTATCTTATTACAACTAAAATGTTCAGAATTTCTAAGTAAAAATGCAATTTGGAAATTTTACTTCACATGTAATACAAACTAAACATACTTTACACAATTACATAGGTAAAACAATAACCTATTTCTTTAACTTTCATTGCATTTTGAAATTTTGTTGTAAGGGTAATATGGAAGTCTGGTAAAGAATGTGCTGCGACTCTCTGTGGCCCTAGCACACCAGGCTACTCTCTTCATGGGAATTCTCCAAGCCAGAATACTGGAGTGGGTTGTTATGCCCTCCTCCAGGGGATCATCCTAACTCAGGGATCGAACCCAGGTCTCCCACATTGCAGGTGGATTCTTTACCATCTGAGCCAACAGGGAAGCCCCTCATAAAGAATAAACACTTATTAATCAGAGAGTTTCTTTTTAATATCTAGTTTATAATATAGCAGAAGCATTGTCTTATGCAAGTTCTTAACCTCTCTTGATGCTCATATATAACATTTGTAACATGGAGACAATGATTGTCTGTTTCAGAGGATTGGTATGATTGTTAAATAAATGATCCATCAAATGTAATCATTTTGGGAAGAAGCATCTAGTAAGAAATTAATCATCACAAAGATTACAATTTTTTGGTACTGATGAACCTATTTGCACGGAAGGAATAGAGACACAGACATAGAGAACAGACTTAGGCACGCAGTGAAGGAAGGAGGGGGTGAACCAAATGGAGAGACTAGCAGTAACATATATACACTACCATGTGTTAAATAGATAGCTAGTGACAGGTTGCTGTATAACACAGGGAGCCCAGCTGGGTGCTGTGATGACTGAGAAGCGGGTGGGATGGGGTGGATGGGAGGGAGCCTCATGAGGGAGGGTATATATGTAGACATATAGCTGATTCACCTTGTTGTACAGCAGAAACCAACACATCATTGTGAAGCAATTATCCTCCAATTAAAAATAAATTTTAAAAAGAAATATTATCAGTTGTAACCCCAAACAACCTCTAGATAAAAAATGTACTCATCTTTAATAATGTAAAGACCATGGATACTTCCAAATTTGTTTCAAAGTAAGAACATGTATTTTAAAGTTTTTTAACATATCAGTTGTGTTGGTAACCATCTACCAATCAATTTCGTGAACTTCATAGCTGTTGGATTCTTTTCTTTCTTAAACCTTTAAAGTGAAAAAATAAAAATTCTTCATGGATCAAAGCCAATTAATTGTACTCTGGTATGCACGCAGTTAAGGACAGTGTCGTTTTAGCTGAATAGTCACACTTAGAAAACTTAACGTGAATTCTTTCTGTCCCCAAAGAGACATATCTTATATGCAAAACCTTTTAGTAAACAACAGGAATGCTCTTACAAGATAATGATTGATTCATTTTCCTAAATGCTTTTACTCTCATTTTTATCTATTTGTGGGAAGTATGCACAAGATAACATAATTTTGATATTTTTAAGAAGACTTAATTGAGTGCCTATAACCGGCACAGTAAAATACAATATACTTTTAATTTTAAAAAAGCAAACAACTAACGAGAAATACACTGACTCATCCTTAAAGTATTATTCTAAGAAAGTGGGAATATATTTACATAACAGTAAGTAAATTTCAAATAAATATAAACATCTATACTAAGTTTACTGGGAGCACATGGATAGAAGAGTCTCAGTAAAATGGAATCGGGGGACTTTTCAAGAGAGGGACCAGAACTCCAGGTCTTTAAGAATGCATGAATACTACAGTAAAGTGAAGTCGCTCAGTCGTGCCCAACTCTTTGCAACCCCATGGATAGTAGCCTGCACCAAGCTCCTCCGTCCATGGGATTTTCAAGGCAAGAAGTACTGGAGTGGGTTGCCATTTCCTTCTCCAGGGAATCTTCCCAATCCAGGGATCAAACCCAGGTCTCTCACACTGTAGACAGACGCTTACTGTCTGAACCACCAGGGAAGTCTAAGGCGGTTACAAATCCAGCAGAAAGGGCAGCAAGTGCTAAGATAAGGGAGAGTGGAAAATTATGTTGTGTTCGAGAAAGGAAGAGTTAGAATTTTGATATGGACTGAATAGATATAGTGAGTGGCATTGAGTAAGAATGGGACACGATTTGCGGCAAATTGATCTCAAGGACTTTGGTTTCTATTTCAGCATGTAAAGTGCTGAGGGGTCACAGCTCCAGGCTAATGACAAGTAGCATGGAGTGCTAAAAAACAAAAAAAAAAAAGAAAAAAAGAAAGAAAGAAAGAAAAAGAAAAACCAACAATTCTTCTTATATCTGCTAGAGAAATGAGGTCCCAGGACAAACAAATTTGGATAGACAAAGAGGTAGATAGAGATAATTCAATTTACCAGAGCAGAATCCTACTTTGACTGGAACCAATGCCCTGGTAAGAAACCCTGAAATGTACTTGATCAATAGTTGGAGGCTCACTTTGAGCAACTCTGAAGGATACAATCTTCAGGGAGATTCACTTTTATGATTTTCTCCTCCATGAACTCTACCAAGTTCTCATACTGAACATCAGAGAAAAATCTCTTTGGTCTTCCAGCAGAGGGAGATGGAAAAATAACCATTTTGAAATTCACCAGAATATTATGCTGTTCTTAACAAAATCTCCTTTCAAGAGATATTATTTTAACAGACTCTAACTTACTGTAATTTTATCAAATCCTAACTGGCCTGATGGAAAAGAAGTAGCTAATTTTAGTCCACTCTAACTTATAGATGGGGAAACAGTGGAAACAGTGTCAGACTTTATTTTTTTGGGCTTCAAAATCACTGCAGATGGTGATTGCAGCCATGAAATTAAAAGATGCTTACTCCTTGGAAGGAAAGTTATGACCAACCTAGATAGCATATTCAAAAGCAGAGACATTACTTTGCCAACAAAGGTCTGTCTAGTCAAGGCTATGGTTTTTCCAGTGGTCATGTATGGATGTGAGAGTTGAACTGTGAAGAAAGCTGAGCACCGAAGAATTGATGCTTTTGAACTGTGGTGTTGGAGAAGACTCTTGAGAGTCCCTTGGACTGCAAGGAGATCCAACCAGTCCATTCTAAAGGAGATCAGTCCTGAGTGTTCTTTGGAAGGAAAGATGTTAAAGCTGAAACTCCAGTACTTTGACTACCTCATGGCAAGAGTTGACTCATTGGAAAAGACTCTGATGCTGGGAGGGATTGGGGGCAGGAGGAGAAGGGGACGACAGAGGATGAGATGGCTGGATGGCATCACCGACTCGATGGACGTGAGTGAACTCTGGGAGTTGGTGATGGACTGGGAGGCCTGGCGTGCTGCAATTCATGGGGTCGCAAAAAGTCAGACACAACTGAGCAACTGAACTGAACTGAACTGAACTGAACCTTCCAAGTTGGAGAAAGGAAATACTCAATTCTAGCCCCCTTTAGCTATCCTACATCATACATGAAAATGAAAATAACAATACTAAAGTGTACCTGTGAAGTTCATAGCCCAGGAGCAGACTCACTGAAAGGCAGACTTAGGAATATAGAATTCTTCCTCATTTTTACCCCACACCTTACTACCATATTACTAAAAGATTGTTTATAGCAGTTCCTTTTACCCAGAACATCTTGTCCACCTTTCAGCAAAAAATTATCAGGTGGTGTAAAAGGCAAAACACAGTTTGGAGAGAGAGAGTAATAATCAGAACCAGGTCCAGATATGCCAGTGATGTTGAAATTGTCAGACCTTGAATTTGAAACAACTATGATCAATACGATAAGAACTTGTATTAATCAGAGTACTCCAGAGTAACAAAACTGATATGATATATATTTTTTCACAAGAAATATTAAAGAGGTTTACTGACCCATGGCAAGGTACAAAATGATTAATGATGATAATGGCCATATTCTATCAGCTAAGTGCCACTTGGCACTATGATGCTATCATGCAGGATATCTCTGAGTTTACATTTTCTAATGGGCTGCCTGAATAAATTAATCCATTCATGTCAAGACCCAAAAAAAAAAGGATTCCAGAAACCACTGGGTAGAAGAGTGTCTTCGAATGCCCTCTCTTATCAATGTGCATGTGTGTGTGTATGGTGTACAGGGAAGGAAACTTACCATAATCTGAGCTTCCAAACTAAATAAGAAGAAAACAAATGTGCAAGGAAGGGTCTCTTGGGTCTGGAGTAGGGTATGGGGAATAAGAGAGGGAAACGGCAGTGGTAAGGACCAAAGTTTGGGCAAACTTTGGGAGATGGTGAGGGACAAGGAGGCCTGGAGTGCTGCAGTCCATGGAGTCACAAAGAGTCAGACACGACTGGGCAACCGAACAACAACAGGAACCTGACAGGTTTTCTTTCTCCCACCTCTCTTCTTGAGGACCAGGTGGATGATGGCACCATTGGCCATGTTATTATTAATATAAGCCCCCATGCTGGAATCCTTATATTTCAGATTTTGTTTCCCTGCAGCTGTACCTATGTCCTGCCTATCATTCTATCTGTCTAGACAGAGGTTGATTTATTATAGAACTTGACATGCAAAGTTATGGAGCCAGGAAGTCCCAAGATTGATCTTTGGCAACCTGGAGAACTGAGACCGAATGATGTTCATGTCCAAAGGCCTAAGAATCAGCAGACTCAATGGTGTAAGTCCCAGTTGGAGGCCAAAGGCCTGAGAATTAGGAATCAGTTGTGTGCTTTGTTCTGAATCCAGAGGCCTAAGGACCAGGATGTCTGAGAGCAGAAGAAGATGAATGTCCTCACTCAAGCACAAAACTTTCACCTCCATTCTCTTCTGTTCAAGCCCACAAACTGATTAGATAATACCAACTCATCTTGGTAAGACTGATCTTCCTTAGTGAGCCTACCAATTCAAATACCAATCTCTTCCCCAAACACACTCATAGACCACACCTATAAATAATGTTTTACCGTGACCTAGGCATCCCCAGCCCAGACAATTTGAAAATTTAACATCACCGAGTTCTTATGAAAGTTGACAACATGAAAGAACATGTGGAATAATGTTAGTACAGAGATGGATTAATGTTAGAAAGAATAAAAAAGAAGGTTAAAAAGCACTGTAACAGAAAGGAAGAATATCTTGAATTCTTTAGTAGACTGGATATGGATGAGAAAAGATTTTTCTGAGCTTGAGTATATGCAGTTAGAAATTGGAAAACTGCAAAAGCTGTAACATATGCATAATAGGAATACTAGAATGAGAAGAAAGAAAGGAAGAAACAAAAGAAATATTGAAACAATAATGACTGAGAATTTTCCTAAATTAATGTCAGACATCAGTTTATGAACCTCAGAGGACACCAAGTAGGAGAAATGCCAAAACATAAAACCACAAAAAGCAAAAAAGCAAATCCAGCAATACATAGACATAGCATAGTCAAACTCAGAAAAGAAAATGAATAAATAAATAAATTGGCAGAAGCCAGAGGAAGTACACCTTACCTATAGAGGAGCAAAGATAAAAACAACATCTAATTTCTCCACAGAACCAAATGAGAAAAGAATGAAGTGAAATATTCAAAGTGTTAAAGAAGAAGCCACCAACCTGGAATTCTGTATCCTGCAAATTTTTCTCTCAAAAGTGAAGAAGTTGAAACATTTTCAGGCAAACAAGAATTGAGAAAAGATGTTGCATGTAAATCTTGCAATAAGTGTTAAAACAGATTATTCAGAGAGAATGAAAATAAGTCAGAAACTTTAATATATGTACATAAAAATATTATGAAAGTAATAAAGTTTATTATTCATAATTGAAATAATTGATGTTTTTTAAAAATAACAAAACTGAAAATTCAATGATTACAGTTCAAGTGAAATGAATAATAGATGAAATATTTTGAGGAATTAGAAATATTATGTTATTATAAGTTACTTGCACTACCCATGAAGTAGTATGGTGCTATTTGAAAGTGAACTCAGACTGGATATAAATATGTACTGCAAACACCAAGGAAACTACTAAAAAAAAAGCAAAATAATAATAATAATTGAAATACTAAGAAAGGATATAAAATGGTATCAAAGAAAATATTCAATTAAAACCAAGAAAAATATAAATATAAAATACAAAGATAAGATAAAAAATATATGCAACAAAACAGTAGTAAATATGGTAGATAGCAATTCAACTATATAAATAATGTAAAGTTTTAGATTATGAAGATTGTCAATAAACAAGACCCTACTATGTTTTCTTCAAAAAGTTTCACTTTGAATATAAAGACATATGTAGATTATAAGTAGAGGGGTGAAGCAATGCTGTGTGCTAAGTTGCTTTAGTCGTGTCTGATTCTTTGCAATCCTATGGACTGTAGCCCACCAGGCTCCTTTGTCTATGGGATTCTCCAGGCAAGAATACTGGAGTGAGTCGTCATGCCCTCCTCCAGAGGATATTCCCTACCCAGGGATCAATCCTGTGTCTCTTATGTCTCCTGCATTGGTAGGGGTTTCTTTACCACTAGTGCCACCTGGGCAGCCTGAAGCAATGTTTTTCCTGATGGTTCAGACTGTAAAGAGTCT
Organism: Bubalus bubalis; assembly: GCF_019923935.1. NCBI lineage: Eukaryota > Metazoa > Chordata > Mammalia > Artiodactyla > Bovidae > Bubalus > Bubalus bubalis. The sequence goes on from NC_059173.1 coordinate 49,226,823, forward strand.
GCCTGTAATACAGGAGACCTGGGTTCAATCCCTGGGTCATGAAGATCACCTGGAGAAGGAAATGGCAACCCACTCCAATATTCTTTTCTGGAGAATCCCATGGATGGAAGGCCTGGCAGGGTACAGTCCATGGGGTCACAAAGAGCTGAACACGACTGAGCCACGAACACTTTCTTTCATCACAGCCTTAGAGGTCTTCTGAGGAGTGAAGGGTCCAAGCACCATGCTGGGCTCCCCAGTCCTGGTGTCCTGAAGCTGAGCCGCCAAAACATATGGCTTTGAAAACCAGTAGACTTATATTCCAGAGAGCCAGACGGCTGTAAGAAACTGAGACTCATCAAAATTTCACATAAAATCTCACATGCTCCAAGTCGCAGTAGAGAGGCAGCTGGTGGAAAGAAGCCTGGGGCAGACTGGTGATCTCCAAGAGTTTCCTAGAGAAAAAAAAGAGGCAGCCTGGACTCGCCCCGGGGACTGAGGTGCTGGCAGCAGCCACTTTTGTGATCCTCACTTTACTGTGCTGACACTGGTGCTGCCAGGTATCATTTTGAAATCCCCCCTCTATCTATAGCACCAGGGGCTGACTCTGCCCATAAATACACATGCAGCAGTCACAAGCCACCAGCTTTACAACCAGCCCCACTGGGGGCTTGCCTTACCCACCAGTGCACTCACACACCCTCATGAAGAAAGCCAGATCAGGGTGCAGGCCCACATACAAATGGGCCTACCGTAGTCAGCCCTGGTACAGTAGAAGTGTGCACACAACCCCAGTGGAGGACACCCTTGGAGCATCTAATACCGGTGGCCAGAAGGGAGCATGTTGCTGGGTCCTATAGGACACATCCTACATAAGGTCACTCCTCCAAGACTGAAAGAGGTAATACCCAACCTAGTAATAGGAATAAACAACAGGGAAGAGCAAATTAAATCCAAAGCAAGCAAAGGAAATAATAAAAGAGTGGAGATCAATGAATTGAAAACAGTATTTACTCAACAGAGAAAATCAACAAATTCAAAATCTGTTTGAAAAGATAAAAAAATTGGTAAGTCTCTAGCCAGGCTAACCAAGAAAGAAAGAGAGATGATCTTAAGGACTTCAAAGGACTGATAAAAGAATAATCTGAACAACTCTATGCCCATAAATTCAATAATCTAGATGAAATGGACCAATTTCTTAAAAGATATTATCTGCCAAAACTTACACAAGAAGAAATAGACAGTTTAAATAGGCCTATGTGTACTAAAGAAATTGTATCACTTATAAATAACCTTTCAAACCAGAAAGCACCAAGCCCAGATTGCTTAACTGGTGAATTATGGTAAATGTTTAAGAAAGAAATTATACAAATTCTCTAGAGCTAATTTCCAGAAAATAAGAGATGAGGGAATATTTCCTAAATCTATGAGTCCATCGTTATCCTAAAGCCAAAACCAGACAAAGACATTACAAGAAAAGAAAGCTATAGATCAGTATCTCTCAGGAAAATAAATGGAAAAATTCTCAACAAAATATTCGTGGATAAAAGCCAGAAAAGCATAAAAAGAATTAAACACCATAATCAAGTGGGATTTATCCCATATATTCAATCCTTTATCAACATGTAAAAATCATTTAATGTAATCATATCAATAGGTTAAGTAAGAAAATAACATGATCCAATCAATGGATTCAGAGATTAGGAGAAAATATTTACAGAAGATATATCTGATAAACAACACTTACCAAAATATACAAATAACTTACAATTCAATGATAAGAAAATAAACTGATTAAAAATTGGAAAAACTTGACTCAACACCTCACCAAAAAATATAAACAGATAGCAAATAGGCATAGGAAAGCATGTTAGGATTCATATGTCATTAAGGAATTGCAAATCAAAATAACAAGATACCACCACACATCTATTAGAATGACCAAAATGTCACATCGCTTTTGAAGATAGTTTGGAAATTTCTTTAAAGACTAAATCTTCTTCCATCATAATATCCAGTAACTGTGCTCCTTGGTACTAACCCAAAGGAACTGAAAGTTTATACCCACAGCAAAACCTGCAGGTGGATGTTTGTCATTGTTGTTGTTCAGTCACTAAATTGTATCCCACTCTTTGTGACCCCATGAACTGCAGCATTCTAGGCTTCCCTCTCCTTCACTATCTCCAGGAGTTTGCTCAAACTCATGTCCATTCAAGTGTTGCCATCTAACCATTTCATCCTCTGTTGCCTCCTTCTCCTCTTGCCCTCAATCTTTTCCAGCATCTGAGTTTTTTCCAATGAGTCAGTTCTTCTCATCATGTGGCCAAAGTATTGGAGCTTCAGCTTCAGCATCAGTCCTTCCAATGAATATTCAGGGTTGATTTTCTATAGGATGGACTGGTTTGATCTCCTTGAAGTCCAAGGGACTCTAAAAAGTCTTCTCCAGCATCAGAGTTCGAAAGTATCAATTCTTTGGCACTCAGGCTTCTTTATAGTCCAACTCTCACATCCTTACATGACTACTGGAAAAACCACAGTTTTGACTATATGGGCCTTTGGTGGCAAAGTGATGTCTATGCTTTTTAATACATTGTTTAAGTTTGGCATAACTATTCTTTCAAGGAGCAAGTGCCTTTTAATGTTATAGCTGCAGTCACTATCCACAGTGAATTTGAAGCCCACTAAAATACAATCTGACACTGTTTCCACATTTTCCCCTTCTATTTGCCATGAAATGATAGCACTGGATGCCATAATCTTCATTTTTTAATACTGAGTTGTAAGTTTTTCAGTCTCACCTTTCACCTTCATCAAGAGGCTCTTTAGTTCCTCTTCCTTTCTGCCATTAAAGTGGTATCATCTGCATTTCTGAGGTTGTTGATACTTCTGGCAATCTTGACCCAGCTTGTGATTCATACAGCCCAGCACTTCTCATGATGTACTCTGCATATGAGTTAAATAAACAGGGTGACAATATGCAGCCTTGTTGTATGCCTTTCCCAATTTTGAACCAGTCATTTGTTCCATGTCAGGTTCTAACTGTTGCTACTTGTCCTGAATACAGGTCTCTCAGGAGGCAGGTCAGGTAGTCTGGTGTTCCAATCTCATTAAGAATATTCCAGTTTGTTGTGATCTACACAGTCAAAGGCTTTAGCACAGTCAATGAAACAGAAGTAGATTTTATTTTTGGGGATACCCTTGCTTTGTTCATGATCCAACAAATGTTGGCAATTTGATCTCTGGTTCCTCTACCTTTTCTAAATACAGCTTGAACACCTGGAAGTACTTAGCTCACGTATTGCTGAAGCCTGGCTTGAAGGATTTTGAGCATAATCTTGCTGGCATGTGAAATGATTGCAGTTGTATGTATGGTAGTTTTAACATTCTTTGGCATTTCCCTTCTTTGGGATTGGAATGAAAACTGACCTTTTTCAGTCCTGTGGCCACTGCTGAGTTTTCCAAATTTGCTGGTATACTGGGTGCAACACTTTTAGCAGCATCATCTTTTAGGTTTTGAAATGGCTCAGTTGGAATTCCATCACTTCCACTAGCTTTGTTCATAGTAATGCTTCCTGAGGCCCATTTGACTTCACACTTCAGCATGTCTGGTTCTAGGTGAGTGACCACACCAGCATGGTTATCTGGGTCATTAGTATCTTTTTTGTATAGTTCTGTGTATTCTTGCCACCTCTTCTTAATCTCATCTGCCTCTGTTAGGTCCTTGTAATTTTTGTCCTTTATTGTGCCTATTTTTGCATGAAATGTTACTTTGGTATCTCCAATTTTCTTAAAGAAATCTGTAGTCTTTCCCATTCTATTGTTTTCCTCTATTTCTTTAAATTCACTTAGGAAGGCTTTCTTATCTCTCCTTGATATTCTTTGGAAATCTGCATTCAATTGGGAATATCTGTCCCTTTCTCCTTTGCCTTTCACTTCTCTTCCTTTCTCAGCTATTTGTAAGGTCTTCTCAGACAACCACTTTGCCTTCTTGCATTTCTTTCTCTTGGGGATAGTTTTGGTCGTCACCCCTTATACAATGTTACGAATCTCCATCCATACTCTTCAGGCACTGTCTACCAGATCTAGTGCCCTGAATATTCATCACTTCCCCTGTATAATCATAATGGATTTGATTTAGGTCCTACCTGAATAGCCTAGTGTTTCTCCCTACATTTTTCAATTTGAACCTGAATTTTACAATAAGGAACTGATGATCTGAGCCACAGTCAGCCTCATGTCTTGATTTTGCTGTTTACAGCAGCTTTATTTTTAACTCCCCAAACTTGGAAGCAAGCACATTGGCCTTCAGTAGATGAACATGTAAATAAACTATGATACATGCAGATAAAGATATGTGATTCAGCCCTAAAAATAAATGAGCTATCAAGCTGTGAAGAAATATGGAGGAACTTTAAATGCATATTACTATGTGAGAGAGGCCAATAGGAAGAGGCTACATATGGTAAGATTCCAACTATACGGCATTTTGTAAAGTTAAAACTGGTAAGAGTAAGAAGTTTATTGTTTACGAAGGGGTAAGGGAGTGACAGATTAAGGAATATAGATAAACAGGAAGCAGAACAAGGATTATTAGGGTAGGGAAATTCATCCATATAATACTGTGAAGGTGGATTGCTGTTGTTGGGCAGTCAGTAAGTCATATCTGACTCTGTGACCCCATGGACTACAGCACACCAGGCTCCTCTGTCCTCCACAATCACCTGGAGTTTGTTCAAATTTATGGCCATCAAGTCAGTGATGCCATCCAACAATCTCATCCTCTGTAGCACTCTTCTTCTCCTGCCCTCAATCTTTCCCAGCATCAGGGTCTTTTCCAATGTGTCAGCTCTTCTCATTGGGTGGCCAAAGTATTGGAACTTCAGCTTCAGCACCAGTCCTTCTAATGAATATTCAGGGTTGATTTTCTTTAGAATTGACTGGTTTGATCACTTTGCAGTCCAAGGGACTCAAGAGACTTCTCCAGCACCATGATTCAAAGGCATCTATTCTTCAGTGCTCAGCATTCTTTATGGTCCAACACTAACATCCATACATGACTACTGGAAAAACCATTGGTTTGACTATATCGGCAAAGTAATGTCTTTGCTTTTTAATACACTCCCCAGGTTTGTCATAGCTTTACTTCCAAGGAGCAGGCATCTTTTAATTTCATGGCTGCAGTCACCATCTACAGTGATTTGGGAGCCCTAGAAAATAAAATCTGTCACTGCTTCTACTTTTTCCCCATCTGTTGCCATGAGCCTGGATGCCATAATCTTAGTTTTGAATGTTGAATTTTAAGCCATATTTTTCACTCTCCTCTTTCTTCTCTTCAAGAGGTTTTTTAGTGCCATTAAAGTGGTATTATCTGCATATCTGAGGTTATTGATATTTCTCTTGGCAATCTTGATTCTAGTTTGTGATTCATCCAGTTGGCATTTTGCATGATGTACTCTGCATAGAAGTTAAATAAGCAGGGTGACAATATATAGCCTTTTATGCCTTTTCCAACTTTGAACCAGTCAGTTGTTCCATGTCGGGTTCTAACTATTGCTACTTTACCTGCACACAGGAGAGAGGTAAAGTGATCTGGTATTCCTATCTCTTTAAGAATTTTCTGAAGTTTATTGTGATCCACACAGTCAAAGGCTTTAGCATAGTCAGTGAAGCAGAAGTAGATATTTTTCTGGAATTCCCTTGTTTTCTTCATGATCCAAAAAATGTTGGAAATTTGATCTCTGGTTCCTCTGCCTTTTCAAAACTCAACTTGTACATCTGAATGTTCTCAGTTCACATACTGCTGAAGCCTAGCTTGGAGGATTTTGAGCATCATGTTGCTAGCATTTGAAATGAGTGCAGTTGTACATTAGTTTGAACATTCTTTGGCATTGCCCTTCTTGGAGAGTGCAATGAAAACTGACCTTTTTCAGTCCTGTGGCCACTGATGAGTTTTCCAATTTTGCTGACAGATAGAATATAGCATTTAACAGAAACATGTTTTAAAATTTAAAATAACTCAACTGGAATTCAGTCACCTCCACTAGCTTTATTTGTTGTAATGTTTCCTAAGGCCCACTTGACTTCACACTCCAGGATGTCCAGTTCTGGTTGAGTAACCACATCCTCATAGTTATCTGGGTCATTAAGACTTTTTCTGCATAATGGTGGATACATGTTATTATATATTTGTGGGAGCAGAGATAATGTGTAATATCAAGAGTGAACCCTAATTTATTTTGTAATGGATATACTACTCTAGTGCAAGATGTCAATAGATGGGAAGATTGTGCATGCTTAGGAACAAGGGATATGCGGGAACTCTGAATTTTCACTCAGTTTTTCTCTAAACCAAAAACTGCGCTAAAAATACTGTCTACTTTGAAAAAACCTCTATGGCAAGTTGCATGTTTAATGTTTATATTGAGCAATTGGAAATCATTATTAATTACTTGTATATGAAGAAACTGAATTTCTCCAAATCTACTGCAAAGAAAGCCCATGTATTTTTAAATTTTTAACACACCAGATGGTTGGTAGTCACCTACCAAGTAATCTCATAATCATTCTTGGTTGTTTGCATTTGTAACATCATAATAGTACAGTATTATATTACAAACAGTCTTTGAAAAGAAAGAAAAGATCTGTGTTTTACAAGAAACATAATTTATCTATATTTTAGACCTATTAAGCTCATTCTATTTCTTGACCACAGATTGCCATGTAATCAAACACCATTTTAAAATTAGTAGATTATTTGCTGAAAGAGCTTATCAGAATAAGATTTCTCTGAAGAGAAAATATATTTGTCTTCTTTTGCTTAGTTTTGTCATTTTTAAAGCCAAAATATAGGTTTATTTCCCTGTTATTCATGATACTTTCTACTCTACTTTTGTTTGGCTAAGAAAAAGATCTGACAACGTAGTAACCTTATAATTCTCTATTTATTTTAAATCTTAGGTTTCAATGGAAAGAACAACCTAACATCAAATATATGAACTCTCCTCTTTGCCATATCTCCAGATAGAAAATCTGTTCATTCATTTAATTCTTAAACAGTTTCTAGCTTTGAGTATACATATAGCACATTTCAAGTCCTATCAAAATGCTAAGACAAATATAGTCTATATCAAAGCTGTGTAGTGTATTATGGGCACTGAGTAATTAAAACAAATATTCAACCAATCAAAGCAACTTTCCACTGGTATACTGTATAGTTCTTCCCAGGAGTTTACTGTGAAATACAGGAAAAGAGATACATAAATGGCTATAATGCAAAATCTGGAAATTTTCAAATAATGGCATATACAAAAGTAAGCAGGCAGCAGAGAAGGTGGAAATTTTTAGAAAAAAAAAAGCAACAGTTGAGCTGAAAGCTAAAAAAAAGTAAAAATAAAAATACTTATAAAAATATAACACAAATCTTAAACATGTCTAACTTTCTTATATTAAGGGCAAAAATAAACTTTTATACATAGCCTGAAATTTGCTGGTTATTGGATATATTAAAGAAAATACATGTAGGAATATAACTGTTAGAAATGTGCAAAGAGAACCAAAGTAATTGCTCTATAACTATTCAGGGTCAATATATATTAAAATTAAATCTATTTTTTTCAAGTAAATAAGATTATTTATATACATACAGAATGCTGCTGCTGCTGCTGCTGTGTCGTTTCAGTCGTGTCCGACTCTGTGCGACCCCATAGACGGCCGCCAACCAGGCTTCCCGTCCCTGGGCTAATAATAAAAGTATTGATCAGGATTGATTAGCTTATGCTCCCATGTTTAACACTGACATTTTCTATTTCACTCACTTAAAGTCTTCTCTGAAATTAGTGGATCACCAGCACAATTCAGTGATCCCGTTGGCTTCTATCATGTGGTCCCATCATTTCAACAAATGGATTACTGGAGTGGTGACAGGAAAGAGAGGTGGAAAGATATACAGGGCTTGTATTTGCTATGATCCTGAGGCATTCCACTGCTACTCACAATTCATTGGCCAGAGCCAGTTACCAAAATGTAACATAATTGACTGTGGCTTCTAGGGGGCTAGTAAGCAAGCCTTGGAAGGAAAGGAGAACCAGATATGGGTGATGACTAGTAATGTCCACCACAGAAATACATCCCTCACATCTACCTTGACAAGTACACATGGAGAGTGGGCATATCTGTAATCAAATGTGTGAAAGAATGCAGAGTTCATGACTGAACAAATTTTTGACAGAAATGCACATATTCACCTTAAACTATAACTGTCAGATTATAAAAATGCCAGTTACACAGCAGTGGAATCCCTCAGGATATATAAACATAGGAGTCCTTGAAGCCCATTTGAAGCTTAGGGCTCTGGCATAAAAATGGAGTCATACAGAGGACATATATATATTGTATTACAAGTGAGAAACTTTGTGTTCATATTTCTGGCTCTGCCATTAAGTCTTTTTGTGACATGATTCTGGGGAAAAAAAGGCATTTAATTTTTCTGGATCATAGGTTTTTTAGCCTGAAGAATTCTCAGTAAAAGGATTACCAGAGTTTTTCTATCTCAAACATACTAATTTTGCATGACATGATATATTTTATATTGTCTTACTTAATTTCTACTTAAGACACCATGCCAAATGAAAGTGGTGATTATAAGAATAAGTTAATTGTGACAAATACTAAAAATTATTCTTCAAATTTTCCTTCTAAACTTTTTTATGTGACTTTTTTCAAGACTGAAAGCACTTTTTAAAGAGATCCTTCTTACTCTGAAAATTAGGTCGAATTAGAGGTGGAGCCTAGGTGAAGCAATTTTGTTCAAAATAAAGTTATTTTGTATGAAAAATATCATAATGTAGGTGTTTCTGTAGTTATTCTTAGGTATTTATGTATATGAAGAAATCATTAATAATCTTTAGAAAGCAATTATTTCAAATAACAGGCATGCTATGTTATTGTGGAGTTCTTCAAACACTTTAAAATCTTCAGAGGAAAAATTTTTTACATGTGCTAAATAGTATGTTGTTGTTAATGCATCACCTACCAGTACATTTCTTTTCAAAACAGTATTTCAGAATTAGATAGCTCATTTAACATACATTTTTTTATTTTTTCAAACTAAGGGTACAAAATAAAATGCATGTTAAAAGATACAACCATTTTATGTGAGAAAGAGAAACATGCCTTCGAAGTTAAAATGATGCCTAAGAAAGGATATTATTTATAGAAGGTACAATATGAGAGGAAATGGCAGGAGATGTCAAGATTGATTGAAACACTCAACCTTGACAACTCTAAAATTTGCAGGTTGAATACCTGCCACAATTTGTGAATGATCCTCTATATTCTTACACTGCTTGGTTTAGCTAGCATTGTGATAGAAAAATGGATGAGAAAAGCCAAGAACTTATCAGCCACATACTTGGTTTATTTCATTCCTAAAACTTACCCTAATATATATTATTCTGCAGTAACCTGGAAAATTGCATATTGATATTGATCAGGTTTCTTACCCTTAGTGACTATTCTTTATTATTATACATGAAAAATTTCAGAATGTAAACACTTTCAAGAAATGTTTTTTTTTGACTGAGGTCTTCACTTCTAACTTCAGTGACCTGTACATGAATATATATTATTTTATTAAATGTATTTAACGACCTGCTATTATACATATACTTGTATATTGTGTGTGTCTCTGTGTGTTGGTATGCATAATAATTAAATATTCACAAAATGTATGATAGTGAGGAATTTGTGGCAGTTTTATTAAATAAGGTTAACTGAGTAATGGAATGCTCTAAATAACCAAGAAAGAAAATAGTAAATGAATATTGCCAAAAGAAAATGCACAGAAGATAGGCTCTTGGCTAATAAAGGATAACAAGACTAATTGGATCTTGCCAATGGGGATTTTGCTAGAGTCAGAATAAAATTAGAGCAAAAATAAGATTATTTGATTTTGGTTAAATCATTAAAAAAATGCTAAACCAAGGAGACTCTCCCAGTGATGAAGAGCGATTAGTTTTAGTCTAGCAAAATCCAAGTCCCTGTGTCACAACCCAATACTTACATTCTTTAAACACAAGCACATATGTGTACACACCACACACCACACATACACACTAAATTATACAAATATCTGTTATGATTGTTGGTTTGTGTAGGCTCAATAGTGCCTAACTCTTTGCAACCTCATAGACTGTAGCCTGTCAGACTCCTCTGTCCATGGAATTTTCCCAGCAAAAACACTGGAATGAATTGCCATTTCTTCCTCCAGGGGATCTTCCTGACCTTGGGATCTAACCCATGTCTTCTGCCTCTTCTGCATTGGCAGGCTGATTCTTTACCACCAAACCCAACCCTATTATAGTTATTTTAGTTAAAATACTGCTCTAGAATATACAAGTCCACTTATATCCAAGTTATTTAAATTTAATTTTTCTTTTCTTGTAAAATAATGCTAAATATTATAGATTTCAAGGGATTGAATGTATCAAATGTGTTCTTAAGACCACAATAATGACTTTGTAAAAATCAGACATTTTACTGAAAAAAAAATTGATAAATTATAAGTCCCTAATCAATTCTTCCTAAAGAAACAATAACTCAAAAAAAAAAAAGAAACATTTAAAATTTAACTGTGGATAATAGATAGTAGTATTTCTCCTCTTCCTTCACAGTTGTTTTCCAGAATGAGAAGAAAGTGAAATATTGACTTAAAAATATAATTTCATGAAAATACATTGATTTTCTTATAACATCGGGACCATAAAAAGTTGGTTCAAATATATACATTGAAATTTTTTCAGTAAATGTTAGTACGTGGGTCAATGTCATGTACACATACAATGTAACAATTATGAGAAGTAGGTCCTGATTATGCCACTACTATGTCCACCACCAAAAATGTGCCCTGATCTAATCCAATGATATAATTCACCTATTCTATTAAATACTTCAATAAGACAGGGAGAGAAAAAATCTGATTAAACTGATGAAGAAATATGTTTACTTTTCTTTATGGATAACATGCCTCTTCTATTTCCATGCACTGTGCATCCTTTCTTTGGTATCTGTTCACTCCATCTTCATGTAAGTGCTGCCACTGCGATCACTCCCAGCCCGCTTACCTCAGTTTGGGTAGCCTTCCTTGATTGTGATTTTGTCATTCTAGTCTATTCTTTATCACATTTCAATGTCAGCACTCTCCATGAACAGGGCAGCAAGAGCCTGTATAACTCAATTATTGCAGCTTTAGAGCCAATTACTATATTTGCCAAAAACCAAACTCTCAGATATTTGTCTTTTGAATAAATGGAAAAAGTGGTAATGTGGTTCCTGCAGATTGTACAGTATTTGTTGGAAACAATTTATGACTAAAGTAAACCATCTATATAAAAATTGTATTTACATTTATCTGCATAATCTAAGAGATCACCAAATTGTTAGTATAATCTGTCAGAGAAGTAAAAAATCACATGAGAGGAAGTTAGCTAAAAGTAAATATGCAGAAATATCTTTGTGATAAGAGATATATTAACCTTTTCTTTTACACATATTGAAGCTAGTCTATTTTTTTAAATGACCTAAATGTGAAATATAATGGTATAGTAGAAAGTGCATGCTATTTATAGCTAGTTGACCTGGTTTCCTTTGCTATTTTGTTGTTAGGTGATCATGGGGAAGTTACATACACTCTGAGCCCCAATTACTTAGTAGGCAAACTGGTGTATAATCAGTAACGTTTTAAATGAGAAAGTACCTTAACACAGTGCTTACATTTGAAATGCTCTTGGCAAGATCTAGTCTCCCTATTAAGTTGTCTAATTCTGCTTTCCCTCAGAAGATAATTCATTTATTTATTTAACTTCTAAAGTCAAATGTCCCTGGAAAAGGAAATGGCAACCCACTTCAGTATTCTTGCCTGGAGAATCCCCATAGACAGAGAAGCCTGGTAGGCTACAATCCATGGGGTCGCAAGAGTTGGAACCGACTTAGCGACTATACCACCACCACCAGCAAAGTCAAATGTGAGATGAAATCACAATCCAACTGAGGACTAAGGAAGGGTGTGAGATTTAGTAGCACTTCTTTCACTTGATGCGTGAACACCACTCAGAAAATACTTTAAAGCTGTCGCCTTGGTTTCTTTTAAATTAAGGACAGAAATATGCAGCCTATCTACCTTACAAGGATGCCCTGAGGATCAAGTTAGAAAAGAGATGTGAGTAACTTGTAAATTATATTAGTATTTCAATACAAATTAGACTAAAACTGAAGGTATAACGATACAAAACTAAATAAAGGTGAAAGAGAAGTGAAAAATAAGACTTTCCTGGGTGATTTTTCTGTTAAAATGTGTCATACTACTCATTATATTAAACCAATGTTCATTTCAAATAACAAGCATCTTTTAAAACCTACAGAAATCACATAGAATGCTTAATCAGGCAATTATAAATTGAATGTGCATATTATTGTGTATAACTAGAAGAGTGGAGATAAAAATATTATAGAAATTTGAGGCACAACAGTTGTGAAGATTTCTACATTAGCAAAGCACAGAGCTTTGAGCACCTCAAAATCTATTTAAAGACTTAAAGTAACAGGTAGAGAAATAAGTTGGAGTGAGGTTTTGAAATGAGAAACCTCAGAAGAGTTGTTGACTTGTAAATCCTTGGCAGAGGGGCAAGCTTTGTATTCAATACAGGAAGTGTTCTAAAAATCAGTGGCACTGGGGTTTGGGCTGTAGGAGCAGAAATGCAATAGGTGGAGCAAAGCACGGATGATGGTAGATAAACTCTTGAGACAAGAATGAGTTGGTGAGCAATGCCACTCTGGGGGAGGTCCTTCATTAATGAAGAGGAATAGGAATAGGAGAATATATGTACGGCTAGAAGGAGTGAGGAACTTTGGTCACTTTCTCCAAAAATATTTATTTTGTGACATCATTCTTTTATTGTCCTTTGAATAATCTTCTAGTTGCTTGAAAATTCTTAAAGGTTTTGTGCAAGTTTTATATTCAGTGCAAATTTTCATATAGTGCCAACAAAAAGAATCTCAAATTATTTTTATTCACACATGCCCAACTAGAATACTACAGTTATTTTTTTTCTGAAGGTGATTTTTAAAAAATATTAATGACATTAAAAGTAAAATATAAATGCTTACATAAATAAATGCTCACCTGACCAAAATAAATTGATTTTGAGATGCTCAAAGCTCTGCGTTGTGCTAATCTAGAAATATTCACAAATGTTGTGAAAAACAAAAAGTGATAGTTTGTAGCTAAAGAAACAGATTTTTATCACTTATTTTTATAAGGATAAATCAGAAAACAGGCAGCAAAAAAACCTCTTCTTTACACAAAGTAATAATTGCTTCTTAATTATCTTCATTGTTCTTTATAAATGCCAAATTTCTCCACAGACTAGTAAAGCTGTATGGCAAATGACTGACATACTGAATATAGTGCTTATTTAAGTTATATATCTTGCAAAGATACATTTTATTGAGTTTTTCTAATCATACTAACCCAAAAAATTAAAGTTAAAAATCTATATTATACTTTTCCCTTGAGAGTCAAACCCAAATGAAAAAACAATTACTATGGAAATATAAGGGGCTTCCCTGGTGGCTCAGATGGAAAGAATCTGCCTGCAATGCAGGAGACCTGGGGTCTGGAAGATCTCCTGGAGGAGGGCATGGCTACCCACTCCAGTAGTCTTGCCTGGAGAATTGCATGGGCAGAGGAGCCTGCTGGGCTGCAGTCCATGGGGAAATATAAAGGACAAGTATTACAGTTTTCCTCTTAATGCCTTCTGTATCTAGTGGCAAGTAGAAAATTCAGTTATCCTGTCTGTATTCCTATGATTTTACAAACATTTACTGAATGAGTCTGACTCCATTTTTTTTTCTTTTTTAAGTGTATTGGATTTCTTCTGGCCTGGAGAATTCCATGGGCAGAGAAGTGTGGCAGGCTACAGTTGATAGGGCTGCAAAGACACAGACATGACTGAAGTGACTTAGTACACACACTGTTGCTACTACTGCTAAGTCGCTTCAGTTGTGTCCGACTCTGTGCAACCCCATAAATGGCAGCCACCAGACTCCCCTGTCACTGGGACTCTCCAGGCAAGAACACTGGAGTGGGTTGCCATTTCCTTCTCCAATGCATGAAAATGAAAAGAGAAAGTGAAGTCACTCAGTCGTGTCTGACTGGTAGCGACCCCGTGGACTGCAGCCCACCAGGCTCCTCCATCCATGGGATTTTCCAGGCAAGAGTACTGGAGTGGGGTGCCATTGCCTTCTCCACACACACACCTTAGCACAAATTTCTTTTGTTGTGTTTTTCCCCATGAAATACATTTTACTCTACCATAATTTTATTTTTTAATTTGTTTTCAATTGGATGATAATTGCTTTACAATTTTGTGTTGCTTTATGCCATACATCAACATGAAGCAGCCAAAAGCATACTTATGTCCCTCCCTCTTGAATCTCCCTCTAATTTCCCACCTCATTCCACCCCTCTAGGTTGTCACAGAGCGCCAGGTTGAGCTCTCAGTGTCATACAGTAAAATTCCCACTGCCTATTTATTTTACATATAGTAATGTATATTTTCAACACTACTCTCTCAATTTGTCCAACCCTCTCCTTCCCCTGCTGTGTGCACAAGTCTGTTCTCTATGTCTGTATTTCTATCGCTGTTCTACAAATAGGTTCACTGGTATATTTTTTCTAGATTCCATATACATGCATTAATATATGATATTTATTTTTCTCTAACTTACTTTACTCTCTATAGCAGGCTCTAGTTTATCCACCTCACTAAAACTGATTCAAATTTGTTCCTTTTTATGGCTAATATTCCATTGTATATATGTATCATATCTTCTTTATCTATTAATCTGTCAGTGGACATCAGGTTGCTTTCATGTCCTGGCTATTGTAAATAGTGCTGCAATGAACACTGGGGTACATGTGTCTTTTAGAATTGTGATTTTCTTAGGGTATATGCCGAGTAGTGGACTGATGGATCATATGATAGTTTTGGGCTTTCCAGGTGGCACTAGTGGTAAAGAACCAAACTGCCATTGCTGGAGACATGAAACATGGGTTCCATCCCTGAGTCAAGAAGATCCCCTAGAGGAAGGCATGGTAACCCACTCCAGTAGTCTTTCTTGGAAAATCCCCATAGACAAAGGAACCTGGCGGGCTACAGTCCATAGGATTGAAAAGAGTTGGACATGACTGAAGCAACTTAGCATGCACCATATGGTAATTTTATTCCTAGATTTTTCAAGGAGTCTCCACACTGTTCTCCACAATGGCCATATCATTTTACACTCCCCAATAGTGCAACAGGGTTTCCTTTCCTCTACATCCTTTCCAGCATATATTGTTTGTAGATTTTTTGATGATGGACATTCTGACTGGTGTTAGGTGATACCTCATTGTTGTTTTGATCTGCATTTCTCTAATAATGAGCGACAGGACTGGAAAAGGTCCCTTTTCATTCCAATCCCAAATAAATGCAATGATAATGAATGCTCAAACTACCACACAATTGCACTCATCTCACATTCCAGCAAAGTAATGCTCAAAATTCTCCAAGCCAGGCTTCAACAGTATGTGGGCTGTGAACTTCCAGATGTTCAAGCTGGATTTAGAAGAGGCAAAGAAGCTAGAGATCAAGTTACCAACATCCTCTGGATCATCAAAAAACCAAGAGAGTTCCAAAAAACATCTACTTCTGCTTTATTGACTATGTCAAAGCCTTTGACTGTGTGGATCACAACAAACTGTGGAAAATTCTGAAAGAGATGAATACCAGACCACCTGACCTGCCTCCTGAGAAACCTGTATGTAGGTTAAGAAGCAACAGTTAGAATTGGACATGGAACAACATACTGGTTCCACATAGGGAAAGAGTACGTTAAGACTGTATATTGTCACTGTGCTTACTTAACTTATATGCAGAGTACATTAAGAGAAACGCTGGGCAGATGAAGCACAAGCTGGAATCAAGATATGCAGATGACACCACCCTATGTCAGAAAGTGAAGAAGTACTAAAGAGCCTCTTGATGAAAGTGAAAGAGGAGAGTGCAAAAGTTCACTTAAAGCTCAACGTTCAGAAAACTAAGATCATGGCATCCGGTCCCATCACTTCAAGGCAAATAGATGGGGATACAGTGGAAACAGTGACAGAATTTATTTTTTGGGGCTCCAAAATCACTGCAGATGGTGACTTCAGCCATGAAATTAAAAGATGCTTGCTCCTTGGAAGAAAAGTTATGACCAACCTAGATAGCATATTAAAAAGCAGAGACATTACTTTACCAACAAAGGTCTCTATAGTCAAAGGTATGGGGCTGGTGTACTGGGACGACCCAGAGGGATGGTACAGGGAGGGAGGAGGGAGGAGGGTTCAGGATGGGGAATACGTGTATACCTGTGGCAGATTCATGTTGATATATGGCAAAACCAATACAATATTGTAAAGTTAAAAAAATAATAAAATAAAATAAAGAAAACTGAGCACTGAAGAATTGATGCTTTTGAACTGTGGTGTTGGAGAAGACCCTTGAGAGTCCCTTGGACAGAAAGGAGATCCAACTAGTCCACCCTACAGGAAATCAGTCCTGAATGGTCATTGGAAGAACTGATGCTGAAGCTGAAACTCCAGTATTTTGGCCACCTGATGCCATGAACTGCCTCATTGGGAAAGACCCTGATGCTCGGAAAGATTGAAGGTGGGAGGAGAAGGGCATGACATAGGATGAGATGGTTGGATGGCATCACCAACTCAATGGACATGAGTTTGAGTAAATTCTGGGAGTTGGTGATGGACAGGGAGAGCTGGCATGCCGCAGTCCATGGGTTCACAAAGAGTCAGACATGACTGAGTGACTGAACTGAACTGAACTGAACTGAATAATGAGCGATGTTGAGTGTTTTTTTTTTCATGTGTTTGTAAGCTATCTGGATGTCTTCTTTGGAGAAATGTCAGTTTAGATCCTCTCTCCATTTTTTGATTGGGCTCTTTGTTTTTCTACAGTTGAGCTACCTGAGCTGCTTGTGTATTTTGGAGATTAATCCTTTGTCAGTTACTTCATTTTCAATTGTTTTCTTCCATTATGCTGATTCTGTTTTTTAATGTTTGACACTATCATCTTTAAACCTTACCTTTAGCTCTTCTTCCTGTGCCCCACATATATAAAGCTGATGAAAGGGCCTGGGGGCTATTTCTCTAGCTTAAGTCATATATTCAAATAATACAAGCCCCTTCCTATATGAGTCCTTATCTTGGCCCCATCCTCTAAAACATTAAAAAAAAAACAAACAAAAAAAAACCCTAGGCAGCTCTCCTTTGCTTGCTTTTTAAAAAAATTTTGGACCTGCTTGAGAGACTTGTATTTTGCAAGAGACCTCAATTATATTTACCATATTAATTTGTTTTTAGGACATGAAATGTGGTAGAAATTGTAGCTTTAAATGTTAGTTAAGAATGCTCTTATTTACTAAATGTCAATGGTCTGTTGAAGTCTATTATCTTTGGTAGGTAATCATATAATTAAAATAGAAATCAAAATTCTATAGTAGAGGTAAGCACAAAGGAAGTTCCTAAGTGTGAGAAAAAGTGAGCGTTTGAAGTTAGAGAAGATTTCCCAGTGAATGACTTAAGTTTTGTTTCTTTAATTGATACTTTTTTTTTTCTTTTTGGCCCTACCACATGGCATGTGGGAACCTATTCCCTGACCAGGGATTAGACCCATGCCTCCTAAAATGAAAGTGCAGGGTCTTAATTATTGGACTCCCAGGGGATTCCCAACGACTTAAGTTTTAAAGCATGCATAAGAGCCAGCCATACAAAGAATTACTGTAGTATTATTACATGAAAATGGAATAGTAAGGAAAAAAATTTGGAGGCTTTGTTTGTAGAAGCAAATTCTCGAATCTATTAATTTCAAATAATTTATCATGGCTAGAAAGTCTATTTAAAGGTAAACAGTGGTGATAGGTGAGACCATTCAATAGGGACCTGAATGAGTAATCTTGTAAGGTTTTCTTTAGAGTTCAGATATTAAGGTAGTTTCTATTTTCAATATTATTCCACAAACTACACAATAATGACTCTATCACACTTTGTAAGTTGTTTAGAGTACCCAAACAACATTTGGGTTATGCTTCTTAACCAAAACATTTTTAATAGTTATGCTTCTTATATGTCAGAACAAAAATGTTTAGCTAATTTTTTACTCAATGTGTTACAACTAAAAATAACAATAATAATTATCAGGCACACAATTATGCAATTCCAATATGATTTATGGTTATCCATATTAAAATATGTTGTTACTATTTTAACTGCTATCTTAATATGTAAGATGGATCCAGCATTATTTTTTCCATTTCTTAGTCAGAAGAAACAAAAAATTGTGATCCAAATTTCATTTGCTTACCTGTGTCTGGTGTTCTTCTCCATTTAGCTCTATACCCGTTTGTACAGTTAATCACAGCCATATCCCTTGCTATGTTTAATGATGGAGTAGATGTGATATGTGCCTTTTTTCAGTGTGTGTCTTTTCCTAATAAGCAAACCTAGGTGATTATAAATTCTCAGTAGTGTAGCTGAATGATGTAAACTAGATAATATCCACAGAAGGCTTACAATAAGATAGAAAAGCTCATTAAACCCCTGAGATTTCAGGGGTGTTAAGTCACTGAGATTTCAGAGTTTGTTGTGTTAGCATAACTTGCAATGATTAATCAAAAATCACATGAAAAACACATAAATGAAATAAATAACTAGCAAAAAGAAAAACAAGTGATAATGAAGACGATGATAATACCGGTGATAACATCTGAAATTTATGATGCTCTGCTATCTGCTGCTCCTAAGTCGCTTCAGTCGTGTCCCATTCTCTGCGACCCCATAGATGGCAGCTCACCAGGCTCCCCCATCCCTGGGATTCTCCAGGCAAGAACACTGGAGTGGGTTGCCATTTTCTTTCTCTGATGCATGAAAGTGAAAAGTGAAAGTGAAGTCGCTCAGTCGTGTCCAACTCTTAGCGACCCCATGGACTGCCGCCTACCAGGCTCCTCAGTCCATGGGATTTTCCAGGCAAGAGTACTGGAGTGGGGTGCCATTGCCTTCTCCTTTATGATGCTCTCTCCTTCATTAATTTATTCATAATTTCAAGAAACATTACTTCATTTCTACTATCTGTAAGCACTGTATTCAGACTACATCTCATGTTGAGGTCTCTGGTAAATAATATAGAAAAATCTTTCCTGTTATGTTTAGAGTCAATTTAACAAAAGACTCATAATAGAGATATTAAAAATTGCTGCAGAATTAAAAAAGAGGAAATATTTGTATTCACACTATCAGGTAAAAGATCATGAATGGAATGACATTTGGTCTATGTCAGGTTTCTGATATCATCTACATTTACCAAACTTCTGAACCTATCTCTTCAGATATGATTTATCATAGAAAACCAATCTAATTACTGGATCTCTCTCTCTCTCTCTCTGGTCATACTCCTAGTCATTCTTCTGTTTATGTATACCCTTTCAGAGAAAATTTTATTAAAATTAGATGATATTAAATAATATATAAAACACTGTTATTCACTTTTCCTAAATATTTGCTTGCATAGATCTTTCATTTCAGATGCCAGCTAAAGTGGCACTTCTTTTTGAAAGACCCTCTTTTAGCACCTTTATTTTCTTCTTCAAACTGATAACTGACATATCACATTAGATTTTTAAATGTATGTTCACTGTCTGTCTCTTCCTCTTGAATATAATGACTATGAAGCTAGGTACTCTATATGGTACCCTATCTCTAGCTCTAGATCAGTCCTTGCTGTGTAGTATTTATTGAGTAAATTAATAAACAAAAAATGATAAATATCTGTAATGAATATTTACAGCTTTTCACTTGAAGATTAAAAGTACACCATTCTCTATCTTCAGTGACTAACACTATATTTAAGGGTACATTTTTCTTCTCCCTTTCAAACATAAGAATAAATTAGAAGTGAAATATATAAAAAATTTGATGGCTAACATATCTCAATAAATCACACAATGCTTCTTTTCAATATTCTTACATATTTCAAGTGAGTAGCAAGATATAAATGGGTAAACTGGCATCTGTTTTTTTTTTTTTTTTCCATTTCAGAACTTTGCAACCTTAAATCAAATAAAAGCAGTGCATTTCTGTGTAGTTTTAAAACACAGCTGGAACTGTTTACTCTCTTGAGAAGTTTTGATTACAGATGTAGACTTTGCTTCTCCTTTCCAATCTCCTAAATAAAGCAGAGGAATGAAATTTATGAAGTGAGTCAAGGAAGTGAATAGGAGCAGAGAAAAATAATAGCACTGTTGTTTCTTTGTTTAACTTGATATGTCTAAATACAAATTAACTGGATGAACTTGAATAAGATAAAAACTGAATATTTGATTATTTATTCTGGTTCTTCAATTTTCTATTAGGTGCATGTACGCATATGACTTAGGGGAAAAATTAATTCTCTCTCTCCGAAGTCTTTTGGTTTGAATGCAATAGTACCATACTTAAGTTATCTAAGATCTAATATTTTCAACTTAAAGATACTCAAGGAACTAGAAAAATATATTATTCTCTCATCAGGCTTCATGGAGAATTAGGAAATCTAGACACAAGCAACTCTAGTAGATTAACAGTAGTTCTATTATAACATATAAAACAGACGGAGCATGCACACACACATGCACACACAACTTAATCAGGTATCCATCTTACCTAGAACTTCCTAACCTAATGAGTCCTGATCACTATTTGTCTTGATACTTTATTCCTACTCTACTAATCGTTAGTTATAATTTGCTTCTTGTATCAAAAATTGTTACTTTTTCATGGCTTCTCATTTTATGCACTGATAACACCAAATGCTGGGGATGAGGAGAAACAGCAATTCTCATTCACTGTTGTGAAAATGTAAAATGGTGAAGTCACTTTGTAAGACAGTTGGCAGTATTTTACAAAACTAAACATCCTTTTACTATATGATGTAGAAATCGCATTCCTTGATATTTGCCCAAAGGAGTTAAAACTTATTTCCCACACAAAACCCCACCCATGCATGTTTATAATAGCTTTCTTCCTAACTACCAAAACTTGGAAGCAACCAAGATACTCTTCAGTAGGCGAATGGATAAATACATTATAGCATACCAAATAATGGAATAGTATTCAGCACTGAAAAAAATGAGCTATCAAATCATGAAAAGACATGGAGGAAACACATGCATACTGATAAGTGAACAAAATCAATCTGAATAGGCCTCCTATTGTATATTTCCAATTATTTGACATTCTGGAAAAGGTAAAACTATTATTTTATAGATGACAGAAAAAGATTAATGATTATTAGGGATGGCTGGGAGTGAGGGATGAATAGGTGGAGCACAGAGGATATTTAGGGCAGTGAAAATACTCTATAACTGTACTGATAGATAAGTGTCATTGTATATTTGTCCAAACCCAGAGAATGTATCTTCACCTCTGGTAGCTCAGACAGTAGGAAATCTGCTGGCAATGAGGGAGACCTGGGTTCGATCCCTGGATCAGGATGATTCCCTGGAGAAATGGCAACCCACTCCAGTATTCTTTCCTGGAGAATCCCAACGACAGAGGAGACTAGCATGCTACAATCCATGGGGTCACAAAGAGTCAGCCATGTCTGAGTGTCTAACACTAGAGAATGCATTTGGTTGGCCAAAATCTTTGCTCAGGTTTTTCCACATGCTGTAAGGCTTTGCTGTGCTTAGTTGCTCAGTCGTGCCCAACTCTTGGTAACCCGATGGGCTGCCAAGCTTCTTTGTCCATGGGAATTCTCCAGGCAAGAATACAGGAGTGGGTCGCCATGTCCTTCTCATGCTGTAAGACTAACCTGATACTATAACCAAAGTGAATTCAAAAGTAAACTATGGACTCTTAATGTTTTTTATCTGTCAGTATAGGTGCATCAATTATAAGAAAGGTGCCCTTTGGTGAGGGATGTTGCTAATGAGGGAAACTATTCATGTGTTAGTGCATGGGATATATGGACAGTCTCTGTAGTTTCCAATCAATTTTGCTGTGACTCTAGAACTGCTCTAAACATTAAAATTAAAAATAAAATAAATCATCTAGATAATGCAACTAAAATAATTTTCTGGTGAATGTTTAAGTAATCAGAAGGTCAACATGCATAGATACAAACTTTCTTTTGCAAAATTATAATAGCGCCCATTACATTTTCTCTTGAAAGTAGCAGTCTTACAGGTAAAGTGAGTCTCATGAAGGTATTTATTTTGGGTTAACTAGAATTTTCATAGGCTATGTATTACTGTGTTGGAAATATGTATTGTTAGTTGAGTGAATGAGAATTTATTTATAATGTAAAACAGTGAATTCAGGACAATGAACTTCAAATATCATGATTTTGATTTTTAGGAAAGTGCTACATATTTTTACATAAATGGTTGATGTCATTAGAATGAAACTCTGTATGGAATGTAAAGTAGTTTTATTTTAAATTAGATATCATTAGCCCTAATTACTTTCTTCTCATTTTTTTCTACACATCACATACTTTTATTTAACTTTCTGTCAATGTGACAATAAGAAAGTGGAAAAACCTATCTCAACTATGAATTCCTTATCTATAAAATTGGGAATTAATGATTGCAAAGTTCTTAGAAGAGTACCTAACAAATGTTAATATCTTAAAGTTTTATTACTAATGGCATTATTATTATTATTGTTATGATCTTTGTTTCTGGATTATGGCAAAACTAGAATGTGTGTTTTTAAAATGTCTAAATCACACACATAAAATATTAAAAATTCCAATAATTAAAAGGATTATAAAATTTTAGAAAGTCTATTAGAATTACCACATGAAACTTAACATGCTTAGACTGGGTTATTTTAGAAGAGTTAATGGAGAGAATGTTAAAAGAGCAGAAGGCAGTATGTAGAGAAGCCCTGATAACTGATTTCTATACCTAGGCCTAAAGATTTAAACGAAAAAGCAGGTACCAGAGCTCAGGGAGAGAGAGAGCTGTGCGGAGAGGCTGCTTGACAGTAACTGTGCTTTTACTCACACAAAAGTGTACATGAAGTCCGTAGTAAACCCAAAGGAGCGGAAGAGCTGGAACAAATAATCACACTTACTAACATCGCTCCCTCTGATTTCCTGCTAGTTTGGATTCAGATTGATTGAATCCAAATTTTACCCAAAATATGATGGGATCCTCAGTTTTCTAGAACCAGCAATGGAAGGAGGAAAGTGTTGAGCTGATCTTAAGGGAATAATGGATATTACCCACTACCTTTATTTTATTTTATTTATTTATTTTATTTTTAAACTTTACAATATTGTATTAGCTCCGCCAAACATCGAAATGAATCCGCCACAGGTATACATGCGCTCCCCATCCTGAATCCTCCTCCCTCCTCCCTCCCCATACCATCCCTCTGGGTCGTCCCAGTGCACCAGCCCCAAGCATCCAGTATCGTGCATCGAACCTGGACTGGCGACTTGTTTCATACATGATGTTATACATGTTTCAATGCCATTCTCCCAAATCTCCCCACCCTCTCCCTCTCCCGCAGAGTCCATAAGACTGATCTATACATCAGTGTCTCTTTTGCTGTCTCGTACACAGGGTTATTGTTACCATCTTTCTAAAGTCCATATATATGCGTTAGTATACTGTATTGGTGTTTTTCTTTCTGGCTTACTTCACTCTGTATAATAGGCTCCAGTTTAACACAGTTCTGAAATATCCTTTTTTTTTTTTTGGTAGAAAAAGCTAGGTAAATACCAGTTTCTAAAATTTGAGTATGTTTAATAGATTGGACAGAACTAGGTAAAGTTATTATATGTGCTATTATATAAGAAAAAATACATGTTTTACATTGGGGGAAATGGTGTTTTAATGGTATCTATGCATAAATGTTGGCAGATGTGTTTACTTGTATTAATGAAACTTCTAATTTTATGGCTTTGAGTTTCTATAGATTATTTCTCTTTTTAAAGTTTATTTTTTGGGGGTGAATCAAATTGTTTTATCTAGAAAAGTAACTTTCAATATTCACTAGGTAACAATATTTACTATATTGAAATCCATATTTCATTAGTTATTCATCAATATTATTTTACACTATTATTTAGGTTTCAAAGACTTATTTTTCTGTTTAAAAACAACTTTTGCTTTCTGCACATTTCTAATTATTATTAATTAAAATATCAAATTTAAAAATTCAATGTTCATTATTCAAATAATACTTGAAAAAAAATGTTCTACATGAAAAAAGATAAGCCTCAATATTAAATATTATTAATGAAGCTGATCAAACAATCAATGCAGGTAAATAGGGTACAGATAGCACAGTTGGTTAATATTAAATTTAATTATAAAATAATGTTTAAAGTAAATCAATAGAATTATTTTCACTTGCTCAACTACTTTATTTCTACCACACCCACCATATACAATCTCAACCACTGATTGTCTTAAAACGTATGTTTTTCCCTACTGAGAGTTGTGGCTAAACAGTGTTGAAGAAAAAAGTGAGATGGTTCTTCCACAAATCATTAGTTCCAAACTGAAATAAGCCAATTTATATGGTTCACAATATATTTATGTGTTTTTTGTTTCTAACTTCCAGGAATATCTGCATGCATATCAAACTTTCTTCCTGATATTCAAGCCCATTTCAAAATCCTTTTCTTCTCAATCTCAGTAGATGGCTTTAAGTATAATTTATTCATAGAGATATAATCAGGTCTAAAAACCTTCCAAGTCCATTCCCTCTCCACTCACCATATAAAAATTAGTTTTCTACTGTCCCCCCCAAAATTCAAAATCTTTAGAAATAAAACTTCAGCACATTTAAATCAGTATTATAAGCTATTAAAAAATTGTATCTATTGCAAACATACAGCAGAGAAGGCAATGGCAACCCACTCCAGTACTCTTGCCTGGAAAATCCCATGGACAGAGGAGCCTGGTAGGCTGCAGTCCATGGGGTCGCTAGGAGTCAGACACGACTGAGTGACTTCACTTTCACTTTTCACTTTCATGAATTGGAGAAGGAAATGGCAACCCACTCCAGTGTTCTTGCCTGGAGAATGCCAGGGATGGGGGAGCCTGGTAGGCTGCCATCTGTGTGGTCACACAGAGTTGGACACGATTGAAGTGACTTAGCAGCAGCAAACACTTAGAGATCAGGTAGTATATAAAATTAACACATTTTAAATGTTTTCAAGGAAGTAAAGAAAATACTTCAGCTCTAAACAAAGTAGGGCTACTGTGTAAGTAAATTCTGAATATTCATTGAAAGGACTGATGCTGAAGATGAAACCCCAATACTTTGGCCATCTGATGCCAAGAACCGACTCATTTGAAAAGACCCTGATGCTGGGAAAGATTGAAGGTAGGGGGAGAAGGGGGCAACAGAGGATGAGATGGTTGGATGGCATCACGAACTCAATGGACATGAGTTTGAGTAAACTCTGGGAGTTGGCGGCAGTCCATGGGGTCGCAAAGAGTTGTATATGACTGAGCGACTGAACTGAACTGAACTGACTGTGTAAGCTGCCTATCATTTCAATTGACTTTTAAAGTGTGGTTTCCAACTAACATGATAACAAGTTTTGGATTCTAATGAGTAAATTGTGAACAGGAGAAAAAGCCTTTAGCTAAATAAATTGGGTAATTAGAACTGAGAATCCACATGTAAAGGCAAGGTATTAAAGGGCTATCTATTAAGATGGCTAGACAATCTCTTTAAAGAGGTCTCTTTAAAGATCTCTTTCCATCAGCAAGAGTGGGCGTTAGTTATTCAGTTAATTCTGACTGTGGTCCTTTGGAGTGTAGCCCAATTGGCTTCTCTGTCCATGGGATTCTCCAGTCAAGAATACTGGAGTGGGTACCACTCCCTTCTCCAGGAGATTTTCCCAACCCAGTGATCTAACCCAGGTCTCCTGCACTGAAGGTGGATTCTTTACCACCTGAGCTGCCAGAGACTTTCACTTTCACACACTTTCCATCAGCAAAGGGAAAGATTTAAAAATTTGCTTGTTTGGACCTAATGAAGAAAAATCAAAGTTCCCTTTGAATTTTAATTTTGATAATTCAAATTTTATGTTCTGTCCTCAGCCAGGTTGTAGTTTCAAATGGATACTACTAACTGATCTAGAAAACTCAAAGTTGAGAAATAAGTTTAATTGGTCTCAGATAGAGAGAAAATCAGTGCATCTAAAAGAAGTGAATATGATCGCCTTAGAAGAACATATTCTTAAACCAGGCCTTCCGAAATGAGCACCATATAGACTCAGATGAACATGAGTATGCTTTAAAAATCATCACACTTGGGATCCTAGAAGCAAGAGTCAGTGGAAATAATACACAGCAGAATTCAAATTTGTAAGATACTTATATTAATATATTACAGTTTTCATACTGGATATAAAACTGTGATTAAAAATTTCAAGTTCAGTCAGTCACTCAGCTATGTCTGACTCTTTGCAACCCCATGGACTGCAGCATGCCAGGCTTCTCTATCACCAACTCCCAGAGTTTCCTCAAACTCATATCCATTGAATTGGTGATGCCATCCAACCATCTCATCCTCTGTTGTCCCTTTCTCCTCCTGCCTTCAATCTTTCCAAGCAGCAGTGGCCAAGGTATTGGAACTTCAGCATCAGTCCTTCCAATGAATATTCAGGACTTATTTCCTTTGGGATTGACTGGTTTAATCTTCTTGCAGTCCAAGGGACTCTCAAGAATCTTCTCCAACACCACAGTTCCAAACCATCAATTCTTTGGTGCTCAGCTTTGTTTATGGTGAAACTCTCATATCCATACAAGACTACTGGAAAAACCATAGCTAGACAGACCTTTATTGGCAAAGTGATGTCTCTGTTTTTTAATATGCTGTCTAGGTTGGTCATAGCTTTTCTTCAAGAAGCAAGTATCTTTTAATTTCATGGCTGCAGTCAACATCTGCAGTGATTTTGGAGCCCAGGAAAACAAAATCTGCCACTGTTTCCATTGTTTCCCCATCTATTTGTCATGAAGTGATGGGGGAACAGATGCCATGATCTTCATTTTTGAATGTTGAGTTTTAAGCCAGGTTTTTCATTCTCCTCTTTTCATCTTCATCAAGAAGGTCTTCAATTCCTCTTCACTTTCTGCCATAAGGGTGGTGTCATCTGCATATCTGAGGTTATTGATATTTCATGATGTAGTCTACATATAAATTAAATAAGCAGGGTGACAATATTCAATCTTGATGTGCTCCTTTCCCAATTTGGAACCAGTCCATTGTTCCATGTCTGGTTCTAACTATCTGGTTCTATCTACTATCTCTAACTATCTTGACCTGCATACAGGTTTCTCAAGAGGCAAGTAAGGTCTGGTATTCCCAGCTCTTTAAGAATTTTCCACAGTTTGTTGATTAAAAGTTTATAAAATTAAGAAATGTGAATTTAAATTCTGAGCCAAGAAGAAGGTACTATAAAAATGACGTGGATTTGAAAACAAATAAAACTAGAAATAAATTATTTTATTATAATTAAACCAATATTGATTGGTTAACAGTAGACTAACTGTAGTTTGGGGTTTTCTGGTGGCTCAGAGTTAAAGAATCTGCCTGCAATGCAGGAGACAAATGTTCAATCCTTGGGTGGGGAAAATCCCCAGGAGGAGAGCATGCAACCCACTCCAGTATTCTTGCCTGCAGAATCCCATGGACACAGGAGCCTGGTGGGCTATGGACCATAGGGTTGCAAAGAGTCAGGTTTAACTGAAGTTACTGAGCACACACAACTATAGTTTGATTGAAATAAAAAATAGATGAAGATGTTAGGAAAGATAAAACTCCAAAGGCAAAGAGATGGAAAATATTTCTATGCTTTTGAATCACTGATAGAGAGGAGTAAGATAATGAGATCTATCCTAAGTATTATCAAAATTATAAAAGAAGAAACCTTAGTAGGGGAAAATAAATTCACGATGACATAGTGGATAAAGATTTTTTCAGAATTTATTGGTGATAGTAATCTCAAATTCAGTAAAGTACAAGTGTGTGCCGAGTGCTCAGTCCCTCAGTCATGTCCAACTCTTTTCCAGCCCACCAGAGTCCTCTGTCTATGGAGTTTTCAGGCAAGAATTCTGAAGCGAGTTGCCATTTCCTACTCCAGGGGATCTTCCTGACCCAGAGATTGAACCTGTGTCTCTTGCATTTCCTGCATTGGCTGGTGGACTCTGTACAACTGTGCCAACCGGAAAGCCCCCATACAACACTTGATCTTATCCAAAAGGCTGAGAAATGATTTCCTTCTCCAGGGCATCTTCCCCACCCAGGGAGGGAACCCACATCTCCTGCATCACAAGGCAGATTCTTTACCGTTGATCCACCAGGAAAGTCATTGTATAAGGAAACCCAATAAGTATAGTTTAAAAGAACTCTTGTAGAAATACTATAGTGAAACTGTTGATCATGAAAGACAGTGGGAAGATTTCATAAACATTCAGAGTAAACAGGTTTCCAATCGACAAATCCTAATTAGAATGACTGCAAGCTGATCAAGAGCAAAAATGAAACAAAAAAACTAATCAATAAAACTTAGGATTGGTCTCTAAGTAGAGAAATATAATTTTACATAAACTGACTTAAAATAGAAAATCTGAATATATATTTAAAACAATGACAAAATAAATAGTAAGTGCATATGTTTGCCAAAATATCTAAAAATTTTGAGGAGATAGCGTCTGGTTTTTTTTTTTTTTTCCCTACATTTATCTACTGTGTAGATGTTCACTTTGTATAGTCAGGCAAAGCTCTTAAATGATAAGTAATACATAGAAAACAACAGTTAAGATGTGAATTCCATAATTTAAAAGTATTAGGTGATCTTTGGTAGCAAATTATTTGTTGCAACCACACGCATGTGTGTGTGTGCATGCGTGTGCAAGTGTCTACGTGAATGTGCACATTCACGTGCACATTATTAAAGGCTGGTAGCCTATTAAATGCTGGTAGCCTAACCAAATGAAGGAGGATTTCATACCATTTTGTGCATGTTGGTGAAATTCAAATATTTGAATTTGTTGGCAGTTTTACTTATAAGAATGTATTTATTGCCTGGCTTATGTATAAAAGGGAAAATAATTCTCAGAGCATTGATTACTTTAAATGTATGGTTCATTTTGAAATATCAATTTTTAAAAGCATTTTCGACACCCTGTATTACACAGTTGAGCTAATTACTTTTGATTAAATTCCCTAAACAGGATGTTATTTTGTAAGTGCTATTCAGTTCGTGTGATTATCATAAATTAGTGGGTAGAAATATAATAGTAGAAAGAGCACTGAGAAAAGAATCAAAACAAAGAATATGTCTACCATATTAGCTGGGGTAATAGACTTGTTTCTCTTCTTTTTCTATGTAAGTCAAATTTATTTGAAATCACTTGAGCCTGATGAAAGTGAGAATCCAAAGAAATTTTCTGATATGTAAATCTCACTTTCTGATATGTAAAATAGTTGGAATATTCTCAAAGACAAAGAGTGAATTTTTATAGAATGACTTCTTATGGTCACTGTTAACACCTGTTCTATAGAGGACAAATTCCTTTCTGTGCTTATGATATTTACTTTAAAATTTTTTTAATTGACACATAACTGATTTACAGTGTTGTGACAATCTTTGTTATATAGCAAAGTGACTCAGTTATACACATATAGATATTCTCTTTGTTGAATATTCATCTCCATTATGGTTTATCACAGGATATTGAATATAATTCCCTGTGCTGTATAGCAGGAACTTATTGTTTATCCACCCTGTATATAATAGTGTGCATCTGCTAATCCCAAACTCCCAATCCTTCCCTCCTCCACCCGCTCCTCCTAGACAACAGCAACTCTGTCTCTATGTCTCTGAGTCTGCTTCTATTTTGTAGATAGTTCATTTGTGCCATGTTTTAGATTCCATATATATATATGGTATCATATGGTATTTATCTTTCTCTTTCTGACTTCACTTAGTATGATAATCTCTAGTTGCACACATCTAAGTCAGTTTCTTAATCATACTGAGTATACTTATCTATGTTTATGTTCAGTTGCTTCAGATGTGTCTCTTTGCAACTCCATGGGACTGCAGCCTGCCAGAGGCCAGTCATGCCAGTGCCTGCAGGCTCTGTCCATGAGATTCTCCAGGCAAGAAAACTGGAGTGGATTGCAGTTTCCTCCCCCAGGGAATCTTCCTGACCCAGGGATTAAACTCAGGTCTCCTGCATTGAAGGCAGATTCTTTACTATCTGAGCCACCAGAGAAGCCTATGGATATGATAAGGCATCTTAAGTAGTTTAGTGATAAAGAATACACTTGCCAATGCAGGGGTCCCAGGTTCCATCCCTAGGGGAGGAAGATCACCTGGAGAAGAAAATGGCAACCCACTCCAGTATACTTGCCTGGGAAATCCTATGGACAGAGGAGCCTGGTGGGTTACAGTCCACGGGCTAGCAAAAGAGTCGAACATGATGTAGTGACTAAACAACATGGGTTACATTGGAAAGATGTACAAGAGTGACTCTAGGTTGTTGTAGTTATCCAAACAAGCATTGGAAACAGTGAATTAAGGAGAAAACAGTAAGGACCAGCGATGAGGAAGGTACTTTTGGATAGGTTACCAAAGCCAAGGAGAAGAACTGAACAATTTGATCATTTTATAAAAAGCTGGTTCTGAGGTTAGTCAATGGGTTGGTGATAAAAACCACATCTGTACATAACTTCAGAAAATTAGTAGAGGGTATCAGTGTCACAGTTCTGGAAAGAATATCACTCCACTCTTTCATTTCTACTTTGACTAAATTAGATGATTAAGGGTTGAATCAATTCTAATATATTTTAATACCAATAGAGTATTGTATTAGTGTCTGACAAAATAACTCTGGAATATTAATTAAAACTGGCTTGCCTATGAATACTATTGCATAAAATATAGTTGTGGTGAAGAACCAGAGATTTAATATAATTGATAAGTCTTTACATACTTAACTCCCAATATTGTGTTAGTTTTATTTTAAATGTCAGTTGAAAACAAGGAAATGATTAATCTTAATTAATCCTTAGAAATTTCCAAAATAATAATATTGCTTCCCAAAAGGTGATGAAGATAATGAAAAGGCCAAAGCATACCTTGGAATAATGATAAAATATGTTCAACTTTTAAGTATCAAAACTTGCTAATGTATGAATTAAATATGTAAAATACTGCATTTCTCTTGTATCAAACATATTTGTTAACACAGTAATCCTAGAACCCCATTTCTAAGAAAAATATCTGTTTTTATAGATTGTTCAAATAAGCACCACAAACAAATTTGTGAAAAACATTTCATACCTCAATACAACTGTAAATTCAAAAACTTGGAGGTTTTACATATGAAAAGAATTAGCTTAGTCTAGGAATGATTGGGACCAAATGGCAAATGGTTGGAACACTGGATTCCCAAGTGTTAGGAATTCCCTGGTGACTGACATTGAACAAAATGCATAAAAAGTGCTAAGCACAGTTACAAGATGCAGGTAACACCTTTATTGATTTTTTTTTTTCTTTATGTGGTAGCTCAGAAAGCATGAAGCTAGATGAATAAGTCCAGGTATTTTGATATTTCAATGACCAATCCCAGAGGGTGCTAAGGTGAGAAGAACAGAAAAGAAGAAAAAGGGGAAAAAAAAAAAACAAACCAAAAACTTTATGAGTTGATGGTTTCCATCCCTATACCAAATGATACAATCCAATTTTGAATCCAATTTAAAACTTCTGGCCTCAAGGTCTGGAAAGGTGAGACCCTCACCATCTCAGCAATCACATGACTACATTCACCGCCTGCCTTCTGATCCACTGACTCACAATGTTGTCTGTCCCAAGGTTATTCTTAAAGGAATTGAGAAAAGGAAATTTCTTTATTGCAGTTAAAATACAAAAATATAGACTTTTATTCCCCATTTCCAAATATTCCTTTGAAATTCTCTTAAGTCCAGACCCAATTTTTTTTTTTGAGCAAAAGCATATTTACTGTTCATAGGCATTCAGTTAAGATATGCAATGATTCAAGATTTCGTTTCACTTTAGAAGTCTTCTCAACATCATCCTTATTTTCCTTAATGGACATTTATCTAAACTATAATTTGTTCTCCAATTCAACAAGCCTTTTAAAAAATTCTTCTATAAATATCCAAGGCATAAAGAAGTGATTGAGGACAAAGAGATCAAAAAGAGTCAAGTCCTGCCTCTAATGGTAACAAAATATTTTAAATGAGAACCAATAAAAATTTGCAAATTACTCCTAAGTCATTCTTATTATTGCTTATTTGTAGTACTTTCTATTATTAATATTACTAAATATTCCCATTTGATCAACATACCAGGAATTGGTGGAATCACCCAGGATGGCTAGAGGTGGTGTAAGATCAACTATTCTCTGTGACAGAAATATTTTTAGAAATGTTGAGAGGCATATGATCCATGATAGCCATTAGGATCTACCTCTCTAATCTCTGGTTACTAGTGAGCAAAATTGAACAAAGTTTCCAGCCATACAGCCAAGAAATCCATCAGATTTCCTTGGAAATTGATCCTCAATAGCTGTTCCCAGACAGGGAGGCATATGATCCATGATAGCCATTAGGATCTACCTCTCTAATCTCTGGTTACTAGTGAGCAAAATTGAACAAAGTTTCCAGCCATACAGCCAAGAAATCCATCAGATTTCCTTGGAAATTGATCCTCAATAGCTGTTCCCAGACAGGGACTGAGCATGAAGGTATACTAAGGCACATCCATTCCTAGAAGGCACTGAAATCCCTTGATACTTGGGTGACTTTGGCTCACCGTCTCCTCAAAGATCACGCTGAACTCTTAGAAATGCATTGCAATATGGTATTATTAACTGCAGTCACCATGCTGTATATTAGTATACTTGAAAGTTGCTAAGTGTAGATATTAAACATTCTCACTGCACACATACACACAAAACATACAGGAAGTTAACTGTGTGAAGTAATGGATGTGTTAACTAAGCCTTTTATGATAATTATCATTTCACAATGTATATATCTATTTATATATATATATTTATATATATATATATAATTATCACATTACACACCTGTTACTTATACAGCATTATATGACAATTAAGTCTCATTAAACTAGGGGGAAAAGAACTGTACTGCAGTCTAGGATACTTCTGCCCAACCTTCCTTCTCTCCCTTCATTGTCTTTGCTTTAACTTGATTCAAGGGTGTATCAAGTTTTAATGGCTCTTCTGCTTTTCCCTGATTCTTTTATTTCCTGTACAATCATTGTCCCTAATAAATCTCTTGTAGAGTGAACTGTGCTTTGGCTTTTGCTTTTCAGAAGACCCAGGCAAGCTCATAATGTGACTAAAACTTTTAAAAATGCTAGTTTTTTTTCAGATTTCTAACCTACAAATCACTGTTTTGAATTACCATTTCAGAATAAAAACATGTGGAGGACCTGCTACTTAAGAAATGTGTCAGCTCTGTGACATTGTTACAAAGAAATTTGTTAGCTTTGTGTTACTACTGCTATCTTTGTGCTTTTTTTATGGTTCTCCATGTCTTTGTCTTTGGGTGCAGTTACAGAAAATGAAAGCTAAGAAAAACAGGTTATTACTTAGTCTGTAAATGTTAAGAGGGGGGAAAAAAAAACAAGAAAATAGAGTCAAATAAAATAGTTTGAAAGGTCAGTACAGAGAATAAACCCTGAAGAAGGAAGAAAGGAGGGCTCCATGAGTACAGCAGCACCTGAGAAGGAGCCCCAGGCTGAGAGGTCCATGAAGAGGTTGCCAGCACTACTTGAAAAGCAGAATAGCATATATACATTTTGGCAATACACTGTGTCCTGATTATCAAATACATATAACATGCATGTTTATGCAAATATTCTTACTATAATGATTCATTTCTTATACACATAAAGAGAATCTTTTGTAATTAACGGCACCTCCAACAACATCAAAATAAGAGCCTAGACTTCAAATATGCATAGTCTTTAAATGCTTATTATTTTTTTTTTTAGTTCTAAACATTATAGTAAAGGGTCTATTGGGTCGGTTAGTCTTTACTATCCTGTCTGCAGGGATGGCTCTGAGTGAATGACAAGCACCCCTTAAATTCAAATTGCCTTAATCTTTTTTGAATGGTTTAAATAAATATCGTCATTTTCTAGTCTTGCTAGAAGAGAAAATTGGCAATAAAGAAAATGATGTAATTGGAATATGGGACAAGGACGTGCAGAGCCTTTTAGGATTCTTCTAAGAAAAGAGCGGTAACTTTGAGTTTCTAGGCAACAGTTTATCGAGAGAAAACCCTCTGGTTGATTCAGAGTGCTTCATAGAATAAAATGCCTCTTGATAGAATATCACTCACCACAGCCCTAAATGTAGCACACACTAAAATCCATCATTAATTATATGTCCTAAACTAGAATGAAGAGTCGGAGAAGGCAGTGGCACCCCACTCCAGTACCCTTGCTTGGAAAATCCCATGGATTCCAATGGATGGAGGAGCCTGGGAGGCTGCAGTCCATGGGGTGGCTAAGAGTCGGACACGACTGAGCGACTTCACTTTCACTTTTCACTTTCATGCATTGGAGAAGGAAATGGCAACTCACTCCAGTGTTCTTGCCTGGAGAATCCCAGGGACAGGGGAACCTAGTGGGCTGCTGTCTATGGGGTCGCAAAGAGTCAGACACGACTGAAGCGACTTAGCAAGCAACAGCAGCAGCAAAATGAAGAGTGGAAAAACATTTAGCACCTACTACCTTCACTGTCCTCCCTGGATTATAACCTCTTCAAGGCTACTGACTATATTACTTTTTAAAAAAAATAATAAATATATACCTAAGTACCTCTACACTGAAAATTTTCAGTAATGACTTCATGATCTGTGAGGTGCTTAGTATCCAGGAGGTCCTCTTAAATGGTGTGTTCTGAAGTCAAACTGTTTATTAAAATTTATAACATGGAAGGGTGTAATGTTGCCTGTTGTAGTATTTTTTTGTAACCTTATGCTGAATTTGTAGATGAGAATTGTTCTTCATACAAGGAAAGACTTCTTGCATACACGTGGCAACATGACAGACAGGACTGACATCTGGGATTCTAATTTTGCAGAGACTAATAATAGATGACAGATTAAGAATGATTGACAGTGTCATTGTGAAGGATTTATAATAACAGCAAAAGGGACTTCGATTGATATTTGGAGAAGGCAAGGGACTATCACAGGGAAATTAATGATTTCACAGGTATTAGACTTCAAACGTAGTTTAATAAGCCTCGAATTCATATGGTAAGTGAAAATGATCTGTGTTGTTCATACTAGACTTTTCTCTTCCCATTTTCTCATATCACAAAAACATGATAGGCTTTAATAAAATTCAGAAGAGCAGGTAGTTTTTACATAGCATATAAATAAAATAAATCAGTAATCTATTTATAAGTTATATAGTTATCATTAGTTTATAAGTTATGCAATTATTAGATGTATATGTTACATTTGATTTAGGTCATACCTGAATGGTCTAGTGGTTTTCCCTACTTTCTTCAATTTAAATCTGAATTTGTCAATAAGGAGTTCATGATCTGAGCCACAGTTAGCTCCCAGTCTTGTTTTTGCTGACTGTATAGGGCTTCTCCATCTTTGGCTGCAAAGAATATAATCAATCTGATTTTGGTGTTGACCATCTGGTGATGTCCATGTATAGAGTCTTCTCTTGTGTTGTTGGAAGAGGGTGTTTTCTATGACCAGTGTGTTCTCTTGGCAAAACTCTATTAGTCTTTGCCCTGCTTCACTCCATATTCCAAGGCCAGATTTGCCTGTTACCCCAGGTGTTAATTGACTTCCTACTTTTGCATCCCAGTCCCCTATAATGAAAAGGACATCTTTTTTAGGTGTTTGTTCTAAAAGGTCTTGTAGGTCTTCATAGAACCATTCAACTTCAGCTTCTTCAGCATTACTGGTTGGGGCATAGACTTGGATTACTGTGATATTGAATGGTTTGCCTTGGAAACGAACAGACATCATTCTGTCATTTTTGAGATTGCATCCAAGTACTGCATTTCGGACTCTTTTGTTGACCATGATGGTTACTCCATTTCTTCTAAGGGATTCCTGCCCACAGTAGTAGATATAATGGTCATCTGAGTTAAATTCACCCATTCCAGTCCATTTTAGTTTGCTGATTCATAGAATATCGATGTTCACTCTTGCCATCTCCTGTTTGACTACTTCCAATTTGCCTTGATTCATGGACCTAACATTCGAGATTCCTAGGCAATATTGCTCTTTACAGCATTGGACCTTGCTTCTATTACAAGTCACATCCACAGCTGGGTGTTGTTTTTGCTTTGGCTCCATCCCTTTATTTTTTCTGGAGTTATTCCTCCCCTGATCTCCAGTAGCATATTAAGCACCTACCGACCTAGGGAGTTCCTCTTTCAGTATCCTATCATTTTGCCTTTTCATACTGTTCATGAGGTTCTCAAGGCAAGAATACTGAAGTGGTTTGCCATTCCCTTCTGTAGTGGACCACATTCTGTCAGACCGCTCCACCTTGACCCGACTGTCTTGGGTGGCCCCACACGGCATGGCTTAGTTTCATTGCGTTAGACAAGGCTGTGGTCTATGTGATTGGATTGACTATTTTTCTGTGATTATGGTTTGTGTGTCTTCCCTCTGATGCCTCTTGCAACATCTACCATCTTACTTTGGTTTCTCTTACCTTGGACGTGGGTTACTCTTCATGGCTGCTCCAGCAAAGTGCAGCCGCTGCTCCTTACCTTGGACACGGGGCATCTCCTCACAGCTGCCCCTCCTGACCTTGAATGTGGAGTAGCTCCTCTCGGCCCTCCTGTGCCCGCGCAGCCACCACTCCTTGGACGCACCTTTCAGCCGCCGCCCCTGACCTACGTCTGGGGTAGCTCCTCTCTGCTGCCGCCCTAGACCATTCAGGTATGACCTAAATCAAATTATGATTCTACAGTGGAAGTGAGAAATATATTTAACGGACTAGATCTGATAAATAGAGTGCCTGATGAACTATGGACGGAGGTTCGTGACATTGTACAGGAAACAGGGATCAAGATCATCCCCATGGAAAAGAAATCCAAAAAAGCAAAATGGCTGTCTGAGTAGGCCTCACAAATAGCTGTGAAAAGAAGGGAAATGAAAAGCAAAGGAGAAAAGGAAAGATATAAGCATCTGAATGCAGAGTTCCAAAGAATAGCAAGGAGAGATAAGAAAGCCTTCCTCAGTGATCAATGCAAAGAAATAGAGGAAAACAACAGAATGGGAAAGACTAGAGATCTCTTCAAGAAAATTGGAGATACCAAGGGAACATTTTATGCAAAGATGAGCTCAATAAAGGACAGAAATGGTATGGACCTAACAGAAGCAGAAGATATTAAGAAGAGGTGGCAAGAATACACAGAAGAACTGTACAAAAAATATCTTCATGACGCAGATAATCATGATGGTGTGATCACTCACCTAGAGCCAGACATCCTGGAATGTGAAGTCAAGTGGGCCTTAGAAAACATCACTACAAACAATGCTAGCAGAGGTGATGGAATTCCAGTGAGCTATTTCAAATCCTGAAAGATGATGCTGTGAAGGTGCTACACTCTATATGCCAACAGATTTGGAAAACTCAGCAGTGGCCACAGGACTGGAAAAGGTCAGTTTTCATTCCAGTCCCAAATAAAGGCATTGCCAAAGAATGCTCAAACTACCACCCAATTTCACTCATCTCACATGCTAGTAAGGTAATGCTCAAAATTCTCCAAGCCAGCCTTTAGCAATATGTGAACTGTGAACTTCCAGATGTTCAATTTGGCTTTAGAAAAGGCAGAAGAACCAGGGATCAAATTGCCAACATCCACTGGATCATGGAAAAAAATAAGAGAGTTCCAGAAAAACATCTATTTCTGCTTTATTGACTATGCCAAAACCTTTGACTGTGTGGATCACAATAAACTGTGGAAAATTCTTCAAGAGATGGGTGTACCAGATCACCTGATCTGCCTCTTGAGAAATCTCTATGCAGGTCAGGAAGCAACAGTTAGAACTGGACATGGAAAAACAGACTGGTTCCAAATAGGAAAAGGAGTATGTCAAGGCTCTGTATTGTCACCCTGCTTATTTAACTTATATGCAGAGTATATCATGAGAAATGCTGGGCTGGAAGAAGCACAAGCTGGAATCAAGATTGGTGGGAGAAATATCAATAACCTCAGATATGCAGATGACACCACCCTTATGGCAGAAAGTGAAGAGGAACTAAAAAGCCTATTGATGAAAGTGAAAAAGGAGAGTGAAATAGTTGGCTTAAAGCTCAATATTCAGAAAACTAAGATCATGGCATCTGGTCCCATCACTTCATGGGAAGTAGATGGGGAAACAGTGGAAACAGTGGCTGACTTTATTTTTATGAGCTCCAAAATCACTGCAGATGGTGACTGCAGCCATGAAATTAAAACGCTTACTCCTTGGAAGGAAAGTCATGACCAACCTAGATAGTATATTAAAAAGCAGAGCCATTACTTTGCCAACAAAGGTCCATCTAGTCAAGGCTATTGTTTTTCCAGTGGTCATGTATGGATGTGAGAATTGGACTGTGAATAAAGCTGAGCGCCGAAGAATTGATGCTTTTGAACTGTGGTGTTGGAGAAGACTCTTGAGAGTCCCCTGGACTGCAAGGAGATCCAACCAGTCCATTCTAAAGGAGATCAGTTCTGGGTGTACATTGGAAAAACTGATGCTAAAGCTGAAAGTCCAATACTTTGGCTACCTCATGCGAAGAGTTGACTCATTGGAGAAGACTCTGATGCTGGGAGGGACTGGGGGCAGGAGGTGAAGGAGACGACAGAGGATGAGATAGCTGGATGGCATCACTGACTCGATGGACATGGGTTTGAGTGAACTCCTGGAGTTGGTGATGGACAGGGAGGCCTGGTGTGCTGCAATTCATGGGGTTGCAAAAAGTCAGACATGACTGAGCGACTGAACTGATATGTTACATTTAGTCATAGACTGTTTAGGGTCAAACACTTTTAAAACCAGCTGCTTATACTGTCCTTATTTTAGCCATTAGTATGAAACACACATTTTTACAAATGGCATTATTATAATTACCATTCCTCATAATGATTTTACGGAGAGGTTGATTAGTTTTATTCTGTTAGCTTTTAAAAAGAAAGCATTAATGGCAAAATATACATTAATAGGTATTTGGAATTTAACCATAAAATATTATAGTTTATGTCACTGGTAAACATGCCATGAAGAAAAATATAAAGGAATTCACAAGAATTTTATTAAGTTAAATATCTGTTATAGAAAGGAAACACTATATATTGTGCATTAGAATGATGAAAGTTCAGTCCTAGGCCAACTCTGTACTAAATTTTTAACTCTCTAAATCAACTTCAGTCTTATTTTAAGCATCACGTAATATATGTGAAACTATCTTATACAAAATAAAACACTATATAATGTGCCAGAAATGCTCAGCCATCCACAAAGATTCATATTTTCTCTTTCATAGAACAGAATGCCTATATTGTATGTCTTTCTTTCTTGTGCATCTAGTGTCGAATTCTGAACACTGATGAATGAAGTTTATAATGTTTCTATCTCTTGGAGCTTATGAAACAAGAGTGTCTTTGTCATGATTTCTGTCCATCTGCTTAACTGAATACAGAGGTCTTGGAAAATCAGAAGAAGCTGTTCAGTTCCTGAGTCATCACATGGCAGGCATTTTCTTGCCATGAATATGTTCTTTGGGCTATAATGTGAGCAAGAAATAATTGTGTGAAAACAGTTGAAATTTGGGTTTTTGCTTGTTCTAGAATCTAGCATTATGACAGAATCATATACATTCATGCAAGTATTTTGAATTAGTCTTCAAGTAAGCAGCACAGTGAGAGTAGTATATTCATCTGTAGTAAGAATGTGAAGTGAAGTGAAGTCACTCAGTAATGTCTGACTCTTTGCAACTCCATGGACTGTAAGGTACCAGGCTCCCCCGTCCATGGGGTTTTCCAGGCAAGAGTACTGGACTGGGTTGCCATTTCCTTCTCCAGAGGATATTCCTGACCCAGGGATCAAACCCAGGTCTCTGGCATTGTAGGCAGACGCTTTACTGTCTGAGCCACCAGGGAAATCCATTAGGTTGGGCATCAAAATCCATAAAAGATTAAATTGGTTAAAACTTATGAAAATTAAAAACTTTCCATTTTCAAAATTATGAAAATGAAAAGACAAGTCACCCTTTGGGTGATAATGACATGTCAATGTAGGCTCATCAATTGTAATTAACATACCACTCTTGGAGGATGTTGACTGTGGGAGAGAGGCTGGGCATGTGTGGGCAGATGGGGCCTAGGGGGTCTCTCTGTCCTTTCTGCTCAAATTTGCTATGAACCTAAAACTGCTCTAAAAAGTAAAATAGTGTGTAGCTCCTCTATAAGTTACACACTGAAAGAAAATATTTGCAAATCATATATGACAAAGGATTTGCACCAAAAACATATAAAGAAAGTTTACAATCAATCCAGTATTTAAAATATACCCCCAAAATGAGCAAAAGATTTAAATAAATATTTCACCGAAGAGGATATAGGAATGGTTAATTAAGCACATGAAAAGATGCTGAACATCACTAGTCACTAGGGAAATGGAAATTTAAACCACAATGAGACACTACTATACATCCACCAGAATAGCTATAATAAAAAAAACTAGACAATAGCAAGCACTGCTTACAATGTGGTGGAAAGGGATCTCATACAATGCTACTGGGAAGGTTAAATAGTACAGACATTTTGGAAAACTATTTAGTAGTTTCTTAAGTTACACACAAACTTAACATATGACCTAGAAATTTCTCTCCTAAGAACACACCCAAGAGATGAAAACATATATACCTACAAAGATTTATATATGAATGTTCATAGCATTATTCATAATAGTCAATACTGGAAACAATCCAAATGTCTAACAACCAAGTACTGGATAAACAAATGTGTGTATCTACTCATTGGGACACCATTTAGCACTAAAAAGGAATAAACTTATTCATGTGCCAACATGGAGGGATCTCAAAAGCACTAAGCTAAATGAAATTAAGCAGACTCAAAAGACAGTACTGTATGATTCTATTTACATGCAATGTCTAGAAAAGGCAAATTTGTAAAGGCAAAAGCTGATCAATGTGGAGGTCCAAAGGTGAGAGTGAGGATTAATTTGCAAATGGCAAAAAGAAAACTTTGGGTGATAAAAATGTTCTAAAATAGGATTGTGGTAATGGTTGCATAATTGTATACGTTTACTAAAATCACTTAATTCACTTAGAATGGGCAAATTTTAGAGTATGTAAATTATGCCTTAATAAAGCTGTGAAAAAATTTCAAGAAATTCAAACAGCCTATCTACCTTCTACTCTTGACA
Source organism: Bubalus bubalis (assembly GCF_019923935.1). Taxonomy (NCBI): domain Eukaryota; kingdom Metazoa; phylum Chordata; class Mammalia; order Artiodactyla; family Bovidae; genus Bubalus; species Bubalus bubalis. The sequence continues at coordinate 49,268,398 of NC_059173.1, forward strand.
AACGAAATCCTTAAAAATGACTAAACAAATAATTGCAGAGAATTATACCTACTACTTCAGGTTTCAACTTATAAAAGTATCAAATCACTGTTCCACTGAGTGACTAATAACCTCAACCCCACCCCCTGCCACACACACAAACATACCACAGCTAAAGATCACAAATCAGGCCATTGTGCCAAGTTAAAATACTGGAGTATTTGAAATGGAAACGGAAAACGCAGCCAAGTTCAAGTTTTGTTTCCCTGTCACTGACTACAATCTTTTTAAATGATATAAAAATTCTGCCTCAGAAAAAAGAGGTCTCATACAGTATAGCAATTTAAGTCATCTAATATTATACTAATATTATACACCTACACTTACATATAGTCAAAGTTATCTGGCTTCTGCCTTGCTTATTTTTGCTTTGTTTTAGTCATCTAGAAAATGTCTTTAACATTTTATTTTGTAAGTATATTTAACAAAATATTTTTGCATATATCTATGAAACAGCCCTCAAATATGTGCTTTTACAGTTCAGAAACAAACTTCTAAGGTACTGAAAAGCCCTCTCTAATTGGCAAAGTGAATACTTAAGAAAACATTTGGCTACTGAGATAAACACACATATGCACATTGTATATAAGCAAAAATATATACATTTTTTTTTCTCCTTCCTTAAAAGTTTACTTCAAATGTGTATGCTACTAAGAATGTATACGCTTCAAAATGCTTTTGTGATATAGAGATGCCAAAATTCTGTATATCACACAAAGCATCATTTTAGAAGTTGTCTTACCTATTTCAATTTTATAATCATAAAATAAAGAAGTTTGAAAATATAAGGGAACATATTTCAAATGAATAAGAAGGCTCCATGCAGACACAGGAATAAATATTGTCACACTGATAGGACTCCCTAATTTTAGCTCTTGCCCTCTACATATTGACTTGATATTAAGCATGTATCAAGTTTTCATGTCCTTGTAGTGCTGGGTAAATCAATGAATTATTTATTCCTATCCATACTACTTTGGTGGATTCCTATACAACTCCTAGGCCTTCTATTTTCCAATACCATCCATCAGGCATGAATTTGCAGACATCCTTGGTAACTTAACTGGGACTCTCCAATGGCAGCCTTTAGAGTGCCAAGATCTACTGCTGCAAACTGAGTTGCATTTCAGGCAACAGACAAGCTGAGTTTCAGTATTCTGATGCCTTGCATAACAACACTCTTACAGAGTGAGAACTGGTTTCCTTCCCATCTATGTTCTAAGCAGTAAAATGATCAAAGAATGCTGTTTTCTAGTCTACTTAAGAGTTCGTAGAAATTTAGCTTAGATCCTGCAAAAATACAGAAATAAAAATATTGCTGAAAATTGCATATCAACACTTTGTTGTTCTGCTGCTGCTTTTTAAAAGAACCGTATGTATTTCCAGCCTGGTTGGGTCTCTAAAGAGCCAAGGAATAGCCAGATGGTAAACCCATGCAGAGTGCCCCCCTTTAGATTGCTTAACAGTGTTGCTAGATACTAATACTGGCTTTCATTCCTTATTTTTCTTATTTAAGAGGCCTCATTGTCTGTTCATGAAAAACATTCAGTTCTTTATTTCAGATCTTCATGTGTCTGAATCTTATATGTGAAATAGAATTTACATGTCTTCCCTCCTCCCACCTACCAAGGAGCCTTTTTGGAAAACTACCTTCACAGATAGTTAGCCAAAGGACGCTGCTTCTCTTCACTTGATGGATGAATCCAGTCTGGCCCAATCTGCATAATGTGTTATAAACATGGACATTACTATCTGTGTTTATTTTCCTGTTTCTTCTGAAAATATTTTAATATTTCCTTTTTTTTTTTTAAGAAAGCTTAGTTTTCAGCTAATTTTCTTGAAATAGCTCATCCATCCCTAATGTTAGCTCTAATTTCATGGAGGGTGAGGATGAAATATGCACATCTCATGTGGAAATAATCTTTTTTTAGGAGTGAAACAAAATTAAAAGAAAAAAAATATTTAAGTAACTACCCATGAGTGATAATCCTTTAATGCATTAACTAGCTGACAATCACTCATGAGACACTACATCCTGCAAATCTTAAAAAGAGAGTTTTTCCATGTTTCTGTATTTTCCTTTTATCTTTATCCTGAATTTCAGTCTGTAGAAATTGATTTTAAAAGATACAAAGTGATACCTGAAGTCTAGAAATTCCACATTTGAAAGGTTACTTTCTAATTATTAATGAACTGTGGTGCTTCTAAAAATACAGATATAGAATAAAAATAGCAAAGAAGCAGAAAAGAAAATGCATTCAATTCTCAAGATTATCATCATTTCAAATATATTTACATGCAAAAAAAATTCTCAGAGCATTCAGATAAAAAAACAACAACAATTTTTAAGTAGCAGTTCATTGAAAGGCCAGTTTTAGTTATTCAGTTTCACATTTTCAAAAACTCGTGACATTTATGTATTTCCATAGTGGCAGCACGGTAAGTATCTCCAAAGGGAGACAGTGTCTCTTGTGATGCACTAAGTGTTATAAAGGACAGTCATTTCACAATTGCAGATTAAGTCAATAAGTATATTACCATATAAGCAGTTTTCATGACAGAAACTCAATAATCACTTGCTAACCTGGAGTGCAGACTGTGGAACTGTCCAAGCTATATAACCTGTCTAGTAGGATGAGTAAGTTAAAATACATATCTAATATCCTTGTTTTTTATGGGAAATAATTCAGTTAGGAAATAATCCATATCTTATATCTGTTTGAATGAGAAAATATCTAGTAACCTTTTATGAGAAACAATACAGATAATATTTATTCTGATTGCCTATACAGAAGTAGATATTAAGGAAATTGGTAATTTTGTCAATAATTTGCTACAGAGAAATGCTCAAGAAGGAAGACTTTTGTCCTATTGCCAATAAATTGAATCTCCAGGAAATAAACTTTATATACAAGATATCCTTACCTTTTATAAATGTTTATTGTCTTTTAAGTACACATCTGTATCAATTACCTCATTTACTTCTCACAGAAACCCTGTGAATTACTTTGAAACAGCTTTATGGGGTTAAACCAGCAATTCAAATTGTGGAGAAGTGGAGTATTGTTTCTCAGGACTTGTTTTCCTCTGAAAGTGGATGTTTCTGTTGATAGGATGTTGTGCAGAAATGAATACACACTCTAAATTTGGTCTGACAGATGAATTAAAGGAAAGTAAGGGTTTCTATCTTGTACAAGAATAAATTAAGACATTCTATATTTTTTGGGCTCCAAAATCACTACAGATGGTGACTGCAGCCGTGAAATTAAAAGACGCTTACTCCTTGGAAGAAAAGTTATGACCAACCTAGATAGTGTATTGAAAAGCAGAGATATTACTTTGCCAACAAAGGTCCGTCTAGTCAAGGCTATGGTTTTTCCAGTGGTCACGTATGGATGTGAGAGTTGGACTGTGAAGAAAGCTGAGTGTCGAAGAATTGATGCTTTTGAACTGTGGTGTTGGAGAAGACTCTTGAGAGTCCCTTGGACTGCAAGGAGATCCAACCAGTCCATTCTGAAGGAGATCAGCCCTGGGTATTCTTTGGAAGGAAGGATGCTAAAGCTGAAACTCCAGTACTTTGGCCACCTCATGCGAAGAGTTGACTCATTGGAAAAGACTGTGATGCTGGGAGGGATTGGGGGCAGGAGGAGAAGGGGACGACAGAGGATGAGATGGCTGGATAGCATCACCGACTCGATGGACGTGAGTCTGAGTGAACTCCAGGAGATGCTGATGGACAGGGAGGCCTGGCGTGCTGTGATTCATGGGGTTGCAAAGAGTCAGACACTACTGAGTGACTGAACTGAACTGAACTGACTGATGATTGCCCAACATATGTTGAGATGAGGTCTTTCAATGGTAAATAGAGCGTTTAAATGTAGACCAAATATCCTCTAATCATAAAAGTTATTTGGAATATTATCATGTTTTAAATTATCCAAAACATAACATTATTATATTCCAAATTATCCAAAAGAGGATATTTTCTCAAAAAAGCAATATGTTGGAAAATTTAACACATTATTTAATATTGGACATTTTCCTAAGAGTTTTGAAGCTATTTTGATAAAAACAAACATTTTAAAAAGAACATTGTAAAAAATATTTTGAAACTGGGTATTAGAATCAATATCTAGTTTATTTCTACATTTTTTAAAATTTATTTTTTAATTGGAAGAAAATTGCTTTACAGTGTTGGGTTCTGGCATACAAAAATGCAAATCAGTTATAATTTTATATCAGATCAGATCAGATCAGTTGCTCAGTCATGTCTGACTCTTTGTGACTCCATGAATCACAGCACGCCAGGCGTCCCTGTCCATCACCAACTCCCACATACATATAATTTTATATACATACACACATTCCCTCATATATATACACACACACATTCCCTCCCTCTCGAGACTCCCTCTCCAACCATTCTACCTACCTAGGTCATCACAGAGCACCAGGCTGGGCTCCATGTGTTATATAGTCTCTTGAATGCTAGAACATGCTTAATTTTAGAGAAAATATTGATCATATTCAGTAACTACTTCCATCCCTTGCATAATCATTGAAGTAAGAAAGCAAATCAAACTATAGACAAATATGAAACTATATGTAATGTGATTTTACCATTATAGGAATTGCTGACAATTCCTATAATGACAATTACTATGATGATATTATGGAAAAAGAGTTATATAAACTATATTTATTTAATTTAATTACATAGGTATTGTACAATTTAATTCACCTGTTAAAGCTTGGGTCTAAAACAAAACACAATCATTAAGTTTTAGATAAATGATATTTATAAAATAATTTAAAATATATATAGAGAAAGGAGAAGCCATATTCTAAGAAATGCAACTATAGTAAATATTAATATATTTATGAAATTCAGTGCAATATATATCTAATGGAATATAGGCCATGTTAGTGTGTGTATTATTCTCAATGGTGGTAAAAATTTTAAGTAGCTAAATGTACTTAGATGTTGAAATTTGAATCAAATAACCTATAACAAAAATATTAGCAAAACACCCTTTTAATGTGTGAGGCAAATTCAATAACTTTGTGGAAATTGGCATACTGCAAACTATTCGTTCATCAAAGTCACTTCTAAGATACAGCCTGAAAGAATTAAACACATCCCTAATCACATCATTTTTGACAAAAGAATGACTTAAGCACAAGATAGAAAATGTCCACCATTAATTTTCTATTTCCTTCAAGCAAAGTGTGGATATTTAAATGACATAAGTGCTGGTGATATAATTTTGGTGTCTTATCCTGTAATAAAAATACAAAAATCAATATCTTTAAGATTGAGAGACCCCTATCTTAAAATTTTATTGCCCATTAACCACTAATGTTTGCTTGTCAGTACATTTTAACATCTTGCCCTTGAACTCCTCGTTCATTTCTATCTATTTCCTTTCCTATACACTCTGCTGCACCTAAGTCCACCTCTAGTGTGACCTCATTGTTTTTCCCTGCTCTTGGTCACAGCATTATTGTCCTCCATGACTTTGCTCCCTTGAGAACATTTATTCAACCACTGTAATAACTCTCTTTTGGGTTAATATGGTTTACTAGTGATAAATAGATGAGTGAATAACTTTCAACTATTTTAACATACAGGGAAAACATGTTAAACCCTAAGCCTTGTTACTATGCCTTATCATCACACTACAAAAGTTATTTGCGGCTATGCACCAAGAGTTTGTGAAACTAATTTTGTCCTTATGGTGATTACTAGAGTTATTGATTGATTTTTAAGTAACTTATGACAAAATATATTAATGAGCATGGAAACCAAAACATTTATAAATAAAACTGAAAATTACCTACAAGTAAAAAAGAAGACTCAGTCAAGAGACTGAGCCAGACATGCCTTGGAGTGTTTGAGTGTCTCCTGCGGAGGCACTGGGTCAGCAGTGATGTGCTGCTGGGACAGGGGCTCTGGCTGTTGCAAACCTCGGGGTGCAGCTTGTGGCATAAATCCTCTTGGAGGAGGTCGCCATTAGTACCACCATAGAGCCACTGCGAAGATGACCAACAAACTGAAGAACAATTACACCAAAGAAGTTCTTGCACTGTTGCAAAAGTTCTAGGGCCAACAACAGATTTCCCAACCTGGGGATCTGGCAAAGGGACTGAGAACCCCCAGGGAATTTGACTTTGGAGACCAGTGGGATTTGATTATAGAACTTCCGCAGGACTGGGAAAACAGACTCTTAGAGGGCACAAACAAAACCTTGTGTGCAACAGGACCCAGGAGAAAGGAGCAGTGACCTCTCAAAAGTCTGAGCCAAACTTGCCTGTGAGTGTCCAGGAGTCTCTGGCAGAGGCGTGGGTTGCGAGCGGTCTGCCACAGGGTTGGGGCACTGAATACAATAGTCCTGGAAGCTACAGGGTGTGCTGGCATAAGTCCTTTTGAAGGAGGCCAAACTACAAGAAGGGAACACAGCCTCACCCATCAGCAGAAAATTGGATTAAAGATTTATTGAGCATTGCCCTACCCATCAGAGCAAGACCAGGATACCCCCACAGTCAGTCCCTCCCATCAGGAAGCTTTCACAAACGTCTTATCCATCAGAGGGTTGCGGGTGTGCTTAGTCGCTTATTTGTGTCCAACTATTTGCCACCCCATGGACTGTAACCCACCAAGCTCCTCTGTCCATAGGGATTCTCCAGGAAAGAATACTGGAGTGGCTTGCAATATCCTTCTCCAGTGGATCTTCCCAACCTAGGGATTGAACCCAGGTCTCCTGCATTGATCCAGATACCTTACCATCTGAGCCTCCATCCATGAGAGGGCAGACAGAATGAAAACCACAATCACAGAACATTAAACAAACTGATCACATGGATCACAGCCTTGTCTAACTCAACGAAACTATGAGCCTTGCCATATAGGGCTACCCAAAATGGATGGGCCATGGTGGACAAAATGTGGTCCACTGGAGAAGAAAATGCAAACCACTTCAGTATTCTTGCCTTGAGGACCTCATGAACATAATGAAGAGGCAAAAAGATATGACACTGAAAGATGAACTCCCCAGGTCAGTAGCTGCCCAATATGCCACTGCAGAAAAGTGGAGAAATAACTCCAGAAAGAATGAAGAGGCTGAGCCTAAGTGAAAACAATGCCCAGTTGTGGACACATCTGATGATGAAAGTAAAGTCTGATGCTGTTAAAAATAAAATTGCATAGGGACCTGGAACAAAATTGCATAAGAACCTATGAAAATTTCATAGGAACCACGAATCAAGGTAAGCTGGGAGTGGTCAAACAGGAGATGGCTAGACTGAATACTGACATTTTAACAATCAGTGAACTAAAATGTACAAGAATGAGCGAATTTAATTCATATGACCATTATATCTACTAGTGTGGGCAAGAATCCCTTAGAAGAAATGGAGTAGCCCTCATAGTCAATTCACAGCCCTCAGTTCATAGCCCTCAGAGTCTGAAATGCAGTACTTGGGTGCAATCTGAAAAACAACAGAAAGATTTCTGTTCATTTCCAATGAAAACATTCAGTATCACAGTAATCCAAGTCTATGCCTCAACCAATAATGCCAAAGAAGCTGAAGTTCAACAGCTCTATGAAGACATACAAGACCTTCTAGAACTAACACCAAAAAAAAAAAAAAAAAAAGAGGTCTGTTTCATCATAGGGGACTGTAATGCAAAGGTAGCAAGTCATGAGGTAGCTGAAGTAAGAGGCAAGTGTGCTCTTGGTATACAAAATGAAGCAGGGCAAAGGCTAAAAGAGGTTTGCCAAGAAACACAATGGTCAGAGCAAATACCCTCTTCCAACAACACAAGAGATGATTCTACACATGGACATCCCCAGATCAAAATCAGATTGGTTATATTCTTTGCAGCCGAAGATGGAGAAGCTCTATACAGAGAGCAAAAAGAAGACTGGGATCTGACTGTGGCTCAGATCATGAAATCCTTGTTGTAAAATTCAGACTTAAGACAGAAGGGGAAACCATTAGGCCATTCAGGGATGACCTAAATCAAATCCCTTATGATAATACAGTGGAAGTGACAAATAGATTCAAGGGAGAGATATGATAGAAAGAATGCCAGAAGAACTATGGATGGAGGTTTGTAACATTGTACAGGAGGCTGTGATCAAAACCACCCCCAAGAAAAAGAAATGGAAAAAGCCAAAACTGTTGTCTGAGGAGGCCTTACAAATAGCTGTGCAAAGAAGAGAAGTGAAAAGCAAAGGAGAAAAGGAAAGATATAAGCATCTGAATGCAGAGTTCCAAAGAATAGCAAGAAGAGATAAGAAAGCCTTCCTCAGCAATCATTGCAAAGAAATAGAGGAAAACAATAGAATGGGAAAGACTAGAGAGCTCTTCAAGAAAATTAGAGATACCAAGGGAACATTTCATTCAAAGATGGGCACAATAAAGGACAAAATGGTATTGAACTAAAAGAAGCAGAAAATATTAAGAGGTGGCAAGAATACACAGAAGAACTATACAAAAGCGATCTTCATGACCCAGATAACCACGATGAATGATCAATCACCTAGAGCCAGACATCCTGTAGTTCGAAGTCAAGTGGGTCTTAGGAAGCATCACTGTGACTAAAGCTAATGGAGGTCTTGGAATTCCAGCTGAGCTATTTCAAATCCTAAAAGATGATGCTGTTAAAGTGATGCACTCAATAAGTCAGCAATTTTAAATACCCACCTGTGACCACAGGACTGGAAAAGGTCAGTTTTCATTCCAATCTCAAAGAAACACAATGCCAAAGAATGTTCAAACTGTCACACAATTGCACTCATCTCACACGCTAGCAAAGTAATGCTCAAAATTCTCCAAAGTAGGCTTCAATAGTACATGAACCATGAACTTGCAGATGTTCAAGCTGGATTTATAAAAGACAGAGGGATCAGAAATCAAATTGCCAACATCTGTTGGATCATAGAAAAAGCAAGAGTTATAGAAAAGCATCTACTTCTGCTTTATTGACTATGCTAAAGCCCTTGTGCAGATCACAACAAACTGGAAAATTCTTCAAGAGATTGGAATACCAGACCACCTTACCTGCCTCCTGAGAAACCTGTATGCAGCTCAAGAAGCAATAGTTAGAACTGGACATGGAACAACGAACTGTTTCCAAATTGCAAAAGGAATATGTCAAGACTGTGTATTGTCACCCTGTTTATTTAACTTATATGCACAGTATATCATGCGAAAAGCTGGGCTGGATGAAGCACAAGCTGGAATCAAGATTGCCAGGAGAAATATTAATAATTGCAGATATGCAGATGACACCACCTTTATGGCAGAAAGCAAAGAGGAACTAAAGCACCTCTTGATGAAAGTGAAAGAGGAGAGTGAAAAAGCTGGCTTAAAATTCAACATTCAAAAAACTAAGATCATTGCATCCAGTACATCAATTCATGACAAACAGACAGGGAAACAATCGAAACAGTGACAGATTTTATTTTCTTGGGCTCCAAAATCACTGTAGATAGTGACTGCAGCAATGAAATTAAGACACTTAGTCCTTGGAAGGAAAACTATGACCAACCTAGATATATTAAATGACCAATCTCTGCATATTAAAAAGTAGAGACATTACTTTGCCAACAAAGGCCCATAAAGTCTTTTGTTTTTCCAGTAGTCATGTATGGATGTGAAATCAACCATAAAGAAAACTGAGTGCAGAAGAATTGATGCTTTTGAACTGTGGTTTTGAAGAAGACTCTTGAGAGTCCCTTGGACTGCATTCTAAAGGAAATCAGTTCTGACTATTCATTGGAAGGACTGATGCTGAGGGTGAAGTTCCAATACTTTGTGATGTGAACAGCTGACTCATTGGAAAAACCCTGATGCTGGGAATGATTGAAGGTGGGATGAGAAGGGTCCAGCAGAGGATGAGATGGTCTGATGGTATCACCAAATGAATGGACAAAAGTTTGAGCAAGCTGTGGGGATTTGGTGGTGGACAGGGAAACATGACATGCTGCAATCCATGGGGTCACAAAGATTTGGACACGACTTAGCGACAGAATTGAACAAAACTTTAAAAAGTGAAAATAGGTTATAGAATTGACATTAACCCAAAGTTTATTTTAGAAAAAGTGCTCAAAAATTTCTATCAACCTTCAGATTTTTAGATACCTTTCAAAACCAGTTTGAATCAGAGTTACTATCTCATCTATCTTTCACAATTATATAATTTACTTTTTACAATTATATATTTTACTTCCTAGTAAGACAGATCAATTGAAACAAATGAACCACTATTCTAAGGTTAAACACTAATCACTATGCTACTTAGAAAACACACAGTGTAACCCTTGTGGTGTTTTGAAGGGTTTTCTTTCCTTCATAAATATTCTTTGTTCTAACTGGTTCCTATTTCAGTTTCCATTTTCATCAACATATATCCTTAAATAATGCATTCTCAAATCTCTTTTTGTTCACTATGTATCAGTTAGTTGCAATTACTCATAAAGAGAAGGGAGATTTTTTCAAATACAGTTATTTTTTTAAAAATGGAACTTCTAAAGATTGTAGCCAGTTATTTTGGGTTTCTTGTGAGCCCTATCTGATCTAGAAATTATTGCAGTAAAAAATCAATCTCAGTTTTTATGATGTTAAAATTAATCATGGTAGAAGCCAAAATGTAATTTTTTTTTCTATAATGAACATCTATTCATTCAATTTTGACAATTACTAGATACGTATTCTATATTTTTATTAAAATAATATCAATCAGCTTAACTAATGCCATCAACTTGTTTATTCTACAAAATATCTGTCCTACTTGTAAGAGGATGCTTTAAAGTCATGGGATTTGAATTCTTATATTTTAAATTATAGTTGTATGCACAGGTCAAGAACCCTTGTCACTGGAAATTTCTCTTGTTGTCACCAAAGTTCTGTTACATCCTAAGACTTTTATAAAGAAAACCTATATTGACAAGACAGAGCAGTGCATGATGTTTTCTAGTTAGAGCTGCTATACAGAACTGTGATCTATTATCCATCTGAGAGCCATAAAAATGCTCAAACAACTTTACCCCGCCATGTCCGATAATTATGTAATAAAAAAGCCAGGTTATTTCAGCACATAAAGTGGTTTAACGTGATTAATTTTCTGAAAGCTTAAATTGAAAGTGCATGAGAATCATTAAGACCATGCTTGGCCTGGATTGTGAAAATCCATTACTGCCCTTCTCTGATATGTCTCTTAAAATCTAGCACTTTTGTGCACTTTCTTTTTAATTATTAAGAACCATAGGTATGTCTATATATCCACATGAATATCCAACTCATCACATGAAATATATTTTTCTGTACAAATTTTTTTTCATAAATTCTGTTCTCTCTCTCAGAGCTACTCATACCTTTCTATGTATTTCCTCATTAGAAAGTAAGAAAAATGTTTCTTCAATGGTAAATATAATGTTAAATCATCATGATTTATTTAACATTGCTGATACCGCTAGATACTGTCTGAGATATTGTTAGAATATATCATCTGGGTTTTTTATTCTTCAACTTTTAGTTTAGTTAGGTGAAAAGATTTATTGAGCCTGGAAGGTGGGTGCTACTACCTGTTTCTCAACAGTAAACAGACTCTCAATCAATACACTGAGCTGTTGATGCCTGGCCTCTAGTCATACAGTTCTAAATGTTATCAGAACCTCCAGGCCTGTTTTCACGTTCTTTATTGCCCAAGGCAGCATTACTGGAAAGTATTGCTGTCTATACAGGTCATTACCAAATTTTGACTATTAAAGAAAACAATTACAACACATACAGAAAAAAAAATAAAAAAAAATCTTCAAACTAAAAGTTATGTCTCATTTCTAAAGTCTTGCTGATCACACCATGATGGAAAATGGAAGGAGGCTCAAACATCCACCAAAAGTGATTGTCCTTTACTCTGACCTAACCCCACTTCCAGAGAAGGCAATGGCGACCCACTCCAGTACTCTTGCCTGAAAAATCCCATGGACAGAGGAGCCTGGTGGGCTGCAGTCCCTGGGGTCTCTAAGAGTCGGACACGACTGAGCGACTTCACTTCCACTTTTTACTTTCTTGCATAGGAGAAGGAAATGGCAACCCACTCCAGTGTTCTTGCCTGGAGAATCCCAGGGACGGGGCAGCCTGATGGGCTGCCGTCTATGGGGTCGCACAGAGTTGGACACGACTGATGCGACTTAGCAGCAGCAGCAGCAACCCCACTTCCTGCCTGCCTTGCCTCACCTCAGCCTTCTCATCCTTACTTCTACTCTGTTTTCAAAGCATCATCTGTCAAGCACCAATGTCCCACTTATATAATTTTACAGAGCAATTTAATTCTTATTTACCTATCTCCCAGGTGCATGCCTGCTAGCTAATTTGCTTCAGTCGTGTCCAGTTCTTTATGACCCTATGGGCTGTAGCCCGCCAGGTTTCTCTGTCTATTGGATTCTCCAGGCAGGAATACTGGAGTGGGTTGCCATGTACTCCTCCAGGGGGTCTTCCTGACCCCAGGGATAGAATCTGCATCTCCTGTGACTCCTGCACTGGAGGCAGATTCTTTACCACTGAGCCACCAGGGAAGCCCATCTCCCATGTAGGTAATAGCAAAGGTGCCATGTGTCTCATCTTTGATCACCAAAGAGGCCAATCAAGATTATTTTTCTCCAGTAAAGATTAGAATGATGCTGCCACCCTCTCAGAGCGAGTCATTTCAATCATTTCAACTGCAAGCAACTTTTTAAAATAACTTTTTTTTTCTTTTCACTAACCTAGTCAGAGAGGAGCATTCATTCAATACCTGATATACACATTCATTAATATTGCATTGTCATGACACTGTACACCCTTTCATACAATGAAAAGAATGATCTCATTAAAATGTGTCATTAGTTTTCTCTCAAAAGCACCCTTAAATGCTGCCTTTTTCTATTTTGGTAGAGGTACAAGTCAATCTAAATGAAATATTTCCACTATTTTAATATTATATATTCAGGGATATCACCATTTATATGGACATGTTACTTTAACTAGATCTATCAGTGAATTATAACTGATTTTGTGTGTATTTGGCTAATAATATGAACTAACATTAAAATGAGACTTGAAATACATATTTAATAACACCTTAATAACATTTATATATAAAGTATTTTTTCTATGAAACAGATGCTATCAGTTCAGTTCAGTTGCTCAGTTGTGTCTGACTCTTTGCGACCCCATTAATTGCAGCATGCCAGGCCTCCCTGTCCAGCACCAACTCTGGAGTTTACTCAAACCCATGTCCATCGAGTTGGTGATTCAATCCAGCCATCTCATCCTCTGTTGTCTCCTTCTCCTCCTTCCCCTAATCCCTCCCAGCATCAGGGTCTTTTCCAATGAGTCAACTCTTCGCATGAGGTGGCCAAAGTATTGGAGTTTCAGCTTCAGCATCAGTCCTTCCAAAGAACACTCAGGACTGATCCTTTAGAATGGACTGGTTGGAACTCCTTACAGTCCAAGGGACTCTCAAGAGTCTTCTCCAACACCACAGTTCAAAAGCATCAATTCACTGGCGCTCAGCTTTCTTCACAGTCCAACTCTCACATTCATACTTGACCACTAGAAAAACCATAGCCTTGACTAGATGAACCTTTGTTGGCAAAGTAATGTCTCTGTTTTTAATATGCCAACTAGGTTGGTCACAGCTTCCTTTCAAGGAGTAAGTGTCTTTTAATTTCATGGCTGCAGTCACCATCTGCAGTGATTTTGGAGCCCAGAAAAATAAAGTCAGCCATTGTTTCCAAGTTTCCCCATCTATTTCCCATGAAGTGATGGGACCAGACACCATGATCTTAGTTTTCTCAATGTTGAGCTTTAAGCCAACTTTTTCACTCTCCTCTTTCATTTTCATCAAAAGGCTTTTTAGTTCCTCTTCACTTTCTGCCATAAGGGTGGTGTCATCTGCATATCTGAGGTTATTGATATTTCTCCCACCAATCTTGATTCCAGCTTGTGCTTCTTCCAGCCCAGCATTTCTCATGATGTACTCTGCATATAAGTTAAATAAGCAAGGTGACAGTATACAGCCTTGACATACTCCTTTTCCTATTTGGAACCAGTCTGTTGTTCCATGTCCAGCTCTAACTGTTGCTTCCTGACTTGCATAGAGGTTTCTCAAGAGGCAGGTCAGGTAGTCTGGCATTCCCATCTTTTTCAGAATTTTCCACAGTTCATTGTGATCCACACAGTCAAAGGCTTTGGCATAGTCAAAAAAGCAGAAATAGATATTTTTTCTGGAACTCTCTTCCTTTTTCCATGATCCAGCAGATGTTAGCAATTTGATATCTGGTTCCTCTGCCTTTTCTAAATCCAGCTTGAATATCTGGAAGTTAATGGTTTGCCTACTGCTGAAGCCTGGCTTGAAGAATTTTGAGCGTTACTTTACTAGCGTGTGAGACGAGTACAATTGTGTGCTAGTTTGAGCATTCCTTGGCATTGCCTTTCTTTGGGATTGGAATAAAAACTGGTCTTTTCCGGTCCTGTGGCCACTGCTGAGTTTTCCAAATTTGCTGATATATTGAGTGCAGCACTTTCACAGCATCATCTTTTAGGATTTGAAATAGCTCAACTGGAATTCCATCACCTCCACTAGCTTTGTTCGTAGTCGTGCTCTAAGGCCCACTTGACTTCACATTCCAGGATGTCTGGCTCTAGGTCAGTGATCACACCATCGTGATTATCTGGGTCGTGAAGATCTTTTTTGTACAGTTTGTCTGTGTATTCTTGCCACCTCTTCTTAATATCTTCTGCTTCTGTTAGGACCATACCATTTCTGTCCTTTATCGAGCCCATCTTTGCATGAAATGTTCCCTTGGTATCTCTAATTTTCTTGAAGAGATCCCTAGTCTTTCCCATTCTGTTGTTTTCCTCTATTTCTTTGCATTGATAGCTGAGGAAGGCTTTCTTATCTCTCCTTTCTATTCTTTGGAACTCTGCATTCAGATGCTTATATCTTTCCTTTTCTCCTTTGCTTTTTGCTTCTCTTCTTTTCACAGCTATTTGTAAGGCCTCCTCAGACAGCCATTTTGCTTTTTGCTTTTCCATGGTGATGGTCTTGATCCCTGTTTCCTGTAAAATGTCATGAACCTCCGTCCATAGTTTATCAGGCACTCTGTCTATCAGGTCTAGTCCCTTAAATCTATTTCTCACTTCCACTGTATAATCATAAGGGATAAGAATTGATGCTTTTGAACTGTGATGTTGGAGAAGACTCTTGAGAGTTCCTTGGACTGCAGGGAGATCCATCCAGTTCATTCTAAAGGAGATCAGCCCTGGGTATGCTTTGGAAGGAATGATGCTAAAGCTGAAACTCCAGTACTTTAGCCACCTCATGCGAAGAGTTTACTCATTGGAAAAGACTCTTATGCTGGGAGGAATTGGGGGCAGGAGGAAAAGGGGATGACAGAGGATGAGATAGCTGAATGGTATCACCGACTTGATGGACATGTGTTTGAGTGAACTTCGGGAGATGGTGATGGACAGGGAGATCTGGCGTGCTGCAATTCATGGGGTCGCAAAGAGTCGGACATGACTCAGTGACTAAACTGAACTGAACTGAATGGTCTAGTCATTTTCCCTACTTTCTTCAATTTCAGTCTGAATTTGGCAATAAGGAGTTCATGGTCTGAGCCACAGTCAGCTCCCAGTCTCATTTTTGCTGACTGTACAGAGCTTGTCCATCTTTGCCTGCAAAGAATATACTCAATCTGATTTCAGTGTTGACCATCTGGTTATGTCCATGTGTAGAGTCTTCTCTTTTGTTGTTGGAAGAGGGTGTGCTATGACCAGTGCGTTCTCTTGGCAAAACTCTCTTAGCCTGTGCCCTGCTTCAGTTCGTAATCCAAGGAAATTTGCGTGTTACTCCAGGTGTTTCTTGACTTCCTTCTTGCATTCCAGTCCCCTCTAATGAAAACGACATCTTTTTTGGGTGTTAGTTCTCTAAGGTCTTGTAGGTCTTCATAGAACCGTTCAATGTCAGCTTCTTTAGCATTACTGGTTAGTGCATAATGGGCTTGGATTACCATGATATTGAGTGGTTTGCCTTGGAAACGAACAGAGATTCTATCATTTTTGAGATTGCATCCAAGTACTGCATTTCTGACTTTTAATATTTATCATAAATTTCATATGGGGGTTTTATTTGTTAATTTGGTCACAAATGTCAAGCACATTCCTAGCTTTATTTTCTTCAGCTGAACTATTTAAGTTTTTTCACAGAATAGTAGGATACTGTTAATGAAAATTCTGATAGATTCATCATAACTTTAGTCTCCCATCTCTGGTTGTTGATTTTTGTCAATTTGTAGTTCTTTTTTAGTCTAACACTTGTGTTACTGATTGGAATCATCATATTCCAGGCAAATTTGAATTAAAATAAAAAGAGAATTATTCATAACAAATATCACAGAGATAATTAATTAATCCTGTTTTTAATAAACAAGCCAGACAAACAAGCAAGTTCACAGAAGATTGTATTAGTGGAGAGGTGCTAATTGAAAGATCACTCAAGGGATGGCAAATTTTAAGCATCAAAACTGAAAGAAGCAAAAAGTAATAGAATTCCTGAAGAGAGTCATTATAGTTGAAGAGAAAAAGTATTTCATATATCAAAATCAAGTCAAATAATTGGAAAGAACAAATAAGTAGAAATGAGTCTTGAGAAAACAGATTTTCACTAATTTGCTACATAAAACTTTCCACATGGTTAAAATGTTTGTTGGGCTTCCCAGGTGGCACTGCTCAGAGGCTCAGTGAGTTGGACTCTGTGAATCCATGGACTGTAGCCTGCCATGCTCCTCTGTCTGTGAGGTTTTCCAGGCAAAAATCCTGGAGTGGGTTGCCTTTTCCTTCTTCAGGAAATCTTCCCAAATCAGGAAACAAACCTGGGTCCCCTGAATTGCAGACAGATACTCTACCAACTGAGCCACCAAGGAAAAATCCACCTGCCAATGCAGAAAATGGAAGATCCTTGGGTCAGGAAGATCCCTTGGTGTAGGAGATGGCAATCCACTCCAGTATTCTTGCCTGGAAAATTCCATGGACAGAGGAGCCTGGCAGGCTACAGTTCAGGGGCTGCACAGTTGGATGTGACTGAGTGACTAAACATGCATACACAGAATGTTTAATTAGAAGGATTCCTGTAAACCCAACTTTTCCTTCAGTGTTCAAAATTTATATCGACACCATAAGTCTACACTTACTAGCATAGGGTTTATAGTCATAACTAATACTCGGAATGAGTAAATTACACTACTTCCCCCCCTCCATTTTCCCAGATAATTATAATATACTAAAGAGTTACACTAATTCATTAAGACATCGTGGGCTTTCCCCTGATCTAAGAAAACTGTCATTGTCCAAGAATATCATCTAAACTTTTATTTTCAAGTACAACAAAAGGAATTTCTGGTACCAGTAAAGGCTCCATCCTTCATCTATTAATATAAATAACATCAAGCCTTCTAATTATTAAGTAAAATTAAAAGGGAGAATTGGACATGCATTATGTGGCAAAGTTCCATGACCATTGTTTAGTCTTTGGTTTTCTTTTATAAGAAAAGGAGGAGAATTTTTTCTATCTTGGGAAAAAAAAAATCACATTTGAAGCAATAACCATATCTGGGGCAAAAATCTAGCATATATTTTAAATTTAAAAAGAGTGAAACTATATTTATTGATATCATATTGAGTCCTAGCAAATATAAAATGTTGACACAGGTGGAATTATTTTACACGTGAAAGTTTCAGTTTCCCCCCCCAAATGAGGGCAGTTAATTAACATTCTATCAAGCTGGTTTCAGTGATCTTCATTAGCTAACTTTCAATAGTCTATATCAAGCCTGTCTTTCTGCTAAAGTTCTCTGTCAGCTGAGTAATCCACTTGAAATAATTAGTATTCTGTTGGTGTAGAGCAAAGTGTGTAAAACAGAGATATAACTAGAGACTCATCAGCTAGATTGGGACTCTTTAAAAGTGAGTTTACCTGGGGTTCTCTGTTCAATGTATTTTGCAGTTCAAACATTTCAGGTTAAATATAGTCACAGAGGCACAATATTATTTCTACATTCTCTATAAATGACTATATTTTTGTCTTGGTCATTCCACACCTTTAAAAAAGTACAGTCAAATATCTATTTTTTTTTAGCTTCATAAGCCTTAAAAGAAATTCCCCAATAATTATATTTAAAGGACAATTTCTCTCATTTCTTCTATTTAGGAAATAGAAGTTTATTGAATGCCCATAGTGGATAAGATGCTGCTTTGTACCTTCATACATGATCTCCTTTAACTGTGACAACAAATCCATGAGGTAGATACTGTTTATCTTCTTATTTCAAATTTCAAACTGTGTATGCAGCATGTCTCATTTAATAAGTGAAGCATTTGTGATTTTGAATGATATTGTCTGTTCAACAATTCAGAGATCTAGAAACTGTCATATATTATCTTTCTTTCTGTTATCTGATTTTAATGATTACTCAAAGTCCCACTGAAGAAAATGAAGGTATGACCTTCAGGGTTCTTTGTACTCATTCAGTATTACCTTGTAAGATCCCAGAGGACTGAATCAGAAAGAGGCTTTTCAGCATGTATTAATTCAACAAACATTTATTCAATTTCTATGTTATGCTCATTGTACTGACTGACTCTTGGGGAAATTAGTAACAAGAGCAAAAATTCAGTCCCTCATGAGCCTTACAATTTAAAGGAGGAGCCATCTTCCCTGCCTTTACTTGATCAGTCACCATACAGATTCAATTGTACACATATCAGACATTATTGGGAGTGCTAATAATCAAGTGGCAAAGGTTTCTTCTCTCATATTATAATCTAGTGGGATGAGAAAATAAAAAAAATTAATCAAATTACTGGGGTAGGAAATCTGTTCATCTTGTTCATCATTGTATATTCAATGTCTAGATTAGGAAAAGAAAAGAACTAACCTACTGCAAATGATGTTTTAAAAATTAGAAGTTCTTATTAGATATTTTTATTTTCAGAAGTTTCTCTTCATTGTCATATGTCAAATATTTCACCAAATAGATCTCTCACTCTTACTTTCTAATCATTTTTACTTCATATCACTAAGCTGGCATAATCATGTCTTAAAAAATAAACTGGTATAACACAGGTAAGAGAAGAGGCCACATGGGAATTTCAGCTTCCAAGACAAACACCTAACATTTGTATTCACAGTGAAACTCTTTTTTGGGGATGAGTGCTGGATGAGAAGAGGCATTGTTGTGACTGAAAAATATTTTGGTTATTACTTAGAAAAAAAGGAAAAATATAGAACACGTATCTGGCACCTAAATCTCTTTTGACTCAGAAACCAATCTATTGCAATCTCATATTGGTGTTCTCAAAATTTTTGACCTCCAGGTCCCCTTTACAGTTTTAAAAAATTGCTAAACCAAAAGTTTTTTTTTTTTAATTTGGTTATATTTATTGGCATTTATCAAATTAGAAATTAAAATTAAGAGACATTTAATACACAGTAAAATGCAGACATTTCAAAACCTTCTGAGAAAAGACATTATTTCATGTTGTGCAGAATCTAAACTCAGTACTATGTACTTTTAAGATAAAAAGCTTAATTACTAAAATTAATCTAGAAATTTGATATTTCTTCCAGAATTAGTCATCCAGCTTTGTAGTCATTTCATATTTCTATGCCTATTATTGGTCCATTTTATTTCCATACACATTATTAAAACACATTGTTAATTTCTACAGAAAAAAAATCCTACTGGATTTAAAATTTAATATGTTCAATCTATAAATAAATTGATCCTTAACAATTCTGAATCTTCAAAGTCCTGAAGATGATTTAATCTATTTGTTTATGTTTAATTTAGTTTTTCCTACATATGCATTTTCAATGTAGAGCCATTATACATATTCCATTAGATTTATTCCTATAAATGTTTACTGCTATAGTAAAGAGCTAGTTATTAGTATAATTTCTATGTTATCTATAATTGTTCAAAAATAACTGATTTGCATACATTGATCATGAGAAACGCTGGACTGGAGGAAGCACAAGCTGGAGTCAAGATTGCCGGGAGAAATATCAATAACCTCAGATATGCAGATGACACCACCCTTATGGCAGAAAGTGAAGAGGAACTAAAAAGCCTCTTGATGAAGGTGAAAGTGGAGAGTGAAAAAGTTGGCTTAAAGCTCAACATTCAGAAAACGAAGATCATGGCATCCGGTCCCATCACTTCATGGGAAATAGATGGGGAAACAATGGAAACAGTGTCAGACTTTATTTTTCTGGGCTCCAAAATCACTACAGATGGTGACTGCAGCCATGAAATTAAAAGACGCTTACTCCTTGGAAGGAAAGTTATAACCAACCTAGATAGCATATTCAAAAGCAGAGACGTCACTTGGCCAACAAAGGTTCGTCTAGTCAAGGCTATGGTTTTTCCTGTGGTCATGTATGGATGTGAGAGTTGGACTGTGAAGAAGGCTGAGCGCCAAAGAATTGATGCTTTTGAACTGTGGTGTTGGAGAAGACTCTTGAGAGTCCCTTGGACTGCAAGGAGATCCAACCAGTCCATTCTGAAGGAGATCAGCCCTGGGATTTCTTTGGAAGGAATGATGCTAAAGCTGAAACTCCAGTGCTTTGGCCACCTCATGCGAAGAGTTGACTCATTGGAAAAGACTCTGATGCTGGGAGGGATTGGGGGCAAGAGGAGAAGGGGACAACAGAGGATGAGATGGCTGGATGGCATCACTAACTCGATGGACGTGAGTCTCAGTGAACTCCGGGAGTTGGTGCTGGACAGGGAGGCCTGGCGTGCTGCGATTCATGGGGTCGCAAAGAGTCGGACACGACTGAGCGACTGATCTGATCTGATCTGATAGGTAAAATTGTATCCAGAAACTTTGCTAAAGTCACTCATTAATTCTATTAGTTTGTGTGATTTTTTAATGCCTTTTAGTTAGCAATCATGTTGTTTTCAAGTAATAACATTTTTTTTTCTCTTTTGATTCTTTTCAATTTTTTCACTTTTTTTTTAAATTGCCCTTGCTGTTTTCATCGTTTGTTTGTTGTTCTTTTATAAACATCAATTTTCAACTTAAAAAAAAATGTATGCACTAATACTACAGATTACTTTCTAAGCACATCTTAGGTACATGTCAAATGTTTAATACATTCTATTTTCAACCATCCAATGCCATTGCAGTCTTTATTATGAAACTAGTCTGCTCATACATTTAGCAATGTTAAATCTATGCAGATTTTCCATTGATTTAATTTTCTTCCAGTTTTTGACAATCTATCTTTAAGTATGAAATAGAGAATATTTATGCCTGTTTCAGTGCAAATATATTTGCATTACTTTTGCCATCTTATTGAAGTGTTATTTACTCCACTCATATTGTGCTTCTTTCTCATCTTCGTCCTTCTTTGCAATCTGTTGAAGTATTAAGTTTCCCTTTGTTCGGACTGTCTATTCCCCTTAACAAAACTCTAACAGAAATCAATATATCTCTTTTCTTCCCCTAGAAATAATATTCCTAAAATTTTAAGTCATCTCACTTTCCCATCGTACTATCTTTGCTATCCACTCTTTATTTCCTTGTTACTTTAAGCCCAATAATATGCTATTATTATTTCACATGGTTGTTTAGGGAAGCATATTTAAATTTTTTCTGATTATCCATTCTTCTTGCTTCTTCTTTATCATCTTCCTGAAACACATTCCTCAAAAGACCCTTTGATGGGTCTGTCAGTAGTAAAGTCTTTCCATTTTTACATTTGAAATATATTTTCATTTATCCCTCATCCTTAAATCTTAGGCTATTGCACTTAAAATTATAAACTTTATCACTTACAAGCCATTATCCCATTGTGTATGGCTTAAATTGCTGCTGTTGGTAAATCAAAATAACTCACTTCTTTGGAAATAAACTCTTCATTCTCAATGTGTTTAGTGATTAAAAAGGTTGCTATGGTATTTCTTGATGTTGATTAATTTTTCTATAGCCACTGTGGGATTAATTGTACTTTCCAAGCCTGAAATTGCATGCTTTCATGTTGTCTTTAAATTCTCCAATGTTCTCAGCAAGTATCTTTGAAATATTATCTCTTCCATACTCTCTATTCTTTCCTTTGGAAAACTGGATTATTAACAGATATACATACAATGTCTTATCATGATTGTATCTTGATGTCTCTTTAATATACTTAAATTATATTATGCATTTTATTTTTAAAATTTTTATTTTGTTTTTGTAAGAATACAACATGAGATTTACCCTGCATCTTAATTGCCATGTTGATTCCTCCTTTTTTCTCCCATACAACATAAAATCAACATTAACCCTTTTCTATATTGTGTCCTCTTACCACCCACTAATCCACCAACATCTCTCACCTGAACATTAGTAGTTTCCTGGTTGGGATTTATGTTAACATTCTAAATCACTTCTCCCCCAAACTGTTTTCATCATGATTATGTTGTTTACAATGAGTATGTCACTCATCTTAAAAATCCATCAATACCATTCACTTGTTCCCAGGACATAGTTGAGCATAACTCAATGTGATATTAGAACCCAAATAATAATACTGTACCTTTACCTACCTACCTCTTGGATACCTCCTCAGACTCTGACTTTCTCATATCCTGGGATGTGACAAGCTATTTCCTGCTCAGTGATTTTATAAACTCTGTTTCTTAGTCTGATTTAACTTTTTTTTTTTTTTAGTCTGGTAGACTCCTGCTTTCATTTTTATTCCTCTAAATATCACGTAGTCTTCCTTGTTACACTCTATTTAGTTAGTCATTCCCTTTTTCCCATAATATTCATTGATTGAATCATAACTTTGACTTGTATTTCAATCATTGTAGTGAATTTTGTATTTATTTGCTTAATGTTTGCCTGTCCTACAAAATTGTAAAGCTCCATGAAGAAAGAGTGATATTCATATATATCTATCTCTCTGCTTAAATCCCAGGTCTCACCTAAATGACTCTTTTTTTTTTTTAATAAACTTAGTCTTAATTTTTTTGGACTTATAAATTTATATTGTCAATTATATGTTGAAGAATTGATGCTTAGAGACTCATAATCAACTATTTTAGTATGAGTTGGGAAACTAAAAGTAGCCTATTTCATGAGCAACTTAATCCTGTGAAAGATCAGTCTTCACTTTGTTTAACAAATTAATTTCAGCTATTCATTGTAAATTTTACTACCTTTACAAATGGCTTTTTCAATATGCTCACATAGAGAAACATTAATATTTAACAATTTTCATTCTTAAGGGGATAAAAATGAATTGTATCCTTATTTAACAGTATTAGTATTTTTTTGGATTTTCATGGTTTTTTTTTTTTTTTTTTTTTGGCAGGGGGCAGGAGATGGTGAGTGTTATTCATTAGTATTTTTCTCATGTTTTTAATTCTTTTTTATAAATGACCATAAACTTGAGGGAGGGCAATCATAAAACTCAAGTGAAAGAAATCAAGTCTAATTCTAAAGTACTTGCTTATAGTATTTCTTTGATTTTATTATATTCAATAAGGAGATTTGGAATGTGTACAGGAGGTACAGGTCTAACTACAAGAAACAGCTAGGGGAAAAATCATGCTTAAAGCAGTTATTAATACATTTACATGAATTTTCTCAAGAATTGCATGAAAATTTCTTCAATAAAATAAGTTTACTTAATTGTGTTTCCCATTCGTTGTTCAGTCAACTTGGTCACTTGACACACTTGGTTGTGTCCAACTCTTTGGGATGCCATGGACTGCAGCACAGCAGGATCTTCTGTTCTTCACTATCTCCTGTATTTTGCTCAAATTTATGTCCATTGAGTCAGCAATGTTATCTAACCATCTCTTCCTCTGCTGACCCCTTCTCCTTCTGCCATCAATCTTTCCAGCATGAAGGTCTTGTCTAGTAAGTTAGCTCTTTGCATCAGATGACCTAAGTATTGGAGCTTCAGCTTCAGCATGAATCCTTCCAATAAATATTCAGAGTTGATTTCCTTTAAGGTTAACTGGTTTGATCACAATGCAGTCCAAGGGATCTCAAGAGTCTTTTCTAGCACCACAATTCAAAAGCACTAATTCTTCAGCCATCAGCCATAAAGAAGTTATGGTCCAACCGTTCTCACATCCATACAGGACTACTGGAAAACCCATGGCTTTAACTATACAGACCATTGTTGGTAAAGTGATATCTGTGCTTTTTAATCTGCTGTCCAGGTTTGTCATAGCTTTCCTTCCAAAGGAGCAAGCATCTTTCAATTTTATGGCTGCAGACACCAACTGCAGTGATTTTGGAACCCAAGAAAATAAAATCTGTCACTCTCAGCTGTTTCCTCTTATGTTTGACATGAAATGATGGGATCGGATGCCATGATCTTAGTTTCTTGAATGCTGAGTTTTAAGCCAGATTTTTCACTCTCCTCTTTCACCTTCATCAAGAGGCTCTTTAGTTTGTCTTTACTTTCTGCTATTAGAATGGTATCATCTGCACATCTGACGTTGCTATTTCTTCCAGCAATCTTGATTCCAGCTTGTGACTCATACAACCCAGCATTTTGCATGATGTATTCTGCATACAAGTTAAATCAGAAGGGTGACAATATACAGCCTTTTTATACTCCTTTCCCAGTTTTGATCCAGTCAGTTGTTCCATGCCCAGTTCTAACTACTGCTTCTTGAGCTGCATACAGGTGTCTTAGGAGGCAGGTAAGGTATTCTGGTATTCCAATCTCTTTAAGAATTCTCCAGTTTGTTGCGATCCTTACAGTCAAAGGCTTTAGTATAATCAATGAAGCAGAAGTAGATTGTTTTTTTCTGGAATTTCCTTGCTTTCTTTGTGATTCAACGAATGTTGTCAATTTGATCTCTGGGTCTTCTGACTCTCTGAAACCCAGCTTGTACATCTGGAAGTTTTCAGTTCACATACATTTGAAGCATGTCTTGAAGGATTTTGAGCATTACATCACAAGCATGTGAAATGAGTGCAACTGTGTGGTAGTTCAAACATTCTTTGTCATTGCCCTTCTTTGGAACTGAAAACTTTTCCAGTCCTGTGGCCACTGCTGAGTTGTCCAACTTTGCTGGCATATTGAGTGCAGCACTTTAACAGCATCATATTTGGGGATTTGAAAAAGCTCAGCTGGAATTCCATCACCTCCACTAGTTTTGTTCATAGAAATGCTTCCTAAGGCCCACTTGACTTCACACTCCAGGATATCTGGCTCTAGGTGATTGACCACATCATTATGGTTATCTGGGTCATTAAGATCTTTTTTGAATAGTTTTTCTGTGAATTCTTGATACCTACTCTTAATTTCCTCTGCTTCTGTCTGCTTCCTTACCATTTCTGTCCTTTATCTGCCATCCTTGCATGAAATATTCCATTGATATCGCCAATTTTCTTTAGGATATCTCTAGTCTTTCCCATTCAATTTTCTTTTTCCTCTATTTCCTTGCATTGTTCACTTAAGAAGGCTTTCTTATCTCTCCTTGCTATTCTTTGGAACTCTGCATTCAGTTGGGTATATCTTTCCCTTTCTCGCATGCCTTTTTTTCCTCAGCTATTTGTAAAACCTTCTCAGAAAACTACTGTGCCTTCTGGCACTTCTATTTTATGGGAAGATTTTGGTCACTGCCTCCTGTAGAGTGGTACAAACCTCTTTCTGTCACTGTCCTCCAGATCTAATCCTTTGAGTCTATTTGTCACCTCCACTGTATGATCAGAAGGGATTTGATTTAGAATATACCTGAATGGTCTAGTGATTTTCCCTACTTTCTCAATTTAACCTCAGTTTTGCTATAAGCAGCTCATGATTGGAGCCACTGTCAGCTCCAGGTCTTGCTTTTGCTGATTGCATAGAGTTTCTCCATCTTTGGCTGCAAAAAAATTTAATCAGCCTTATTTTGGTATTGACAATTTGATGATGTCCGTGTGTAGTGTAACCTCTGTGTTATTGGAAGAGGGTGTTTGCTATTACCAGTGGGTTCTCTTGTAAAAAAAACTATGTTAGCCATTGCCCTGCTTCATTTTGTATTCCAAGGTCAAACTTGCCTGTTACTCTGGGTATCTCTTGACTTCCTACTTTTGTATTCCAATCCATTATTGGTGAAAAGAACATCTTTTTTGATGTTAGTTCTAGAAGTTCTTATCGGTCTTCACAGAACCATTTAACTTCAGCTTCTTTAGCATTAGTGATTGGGGCATAGACTTGGATTACTGTGGTGTTGAATGATTTGCCTTTTAAACAAACTAAGATCATTCTGCTGTTTTTGAGACTGCACCCAAGTACTGTATTTTGGACTGTTTTGTTGATGATAAGGGCTACTCCATTTCTTCTAAGAGATTCTTGTACATAGAGGTAGATCTGAATTAAGTTCTCCCTTTCCCATCCATTTTTGCTCACTGATTCCTAAGATGTAAATGTTTACTCTCGCCATCTCCTGCTTGACCACATCCAATTTACCTTGATTCACGTACCTAACATTCCAGATTCATATGCAATATTGTTCTTTACAGCATCAGACTTTACTTTTACCATGAGACACTTCCACAACTAGGTAACATTTCTGCTTTGGCCCAGCCACTTCATTCTCTCTGGAGCTGTTAGTAATTGCCTTCCGCTGTTCCCCAGTGGCATATTTCACACCTTCTAACCTGTGGGGCTCATCTTTTGGTGCTATATCTTTCTCTCACTAGCAGCTGCCAAATTTTAGGTTGGGCTTCCCAGGTACCTCAGTGATAAAGAATCCACCTGCCAAGCAGGAAACAGGGGCCTGATGGGTTACAGTCCATGGGGTTGCAAAGAGTCAGAGACAACTTAGTGACAAAACAAGAACAATTTTAGGCTACAATATATTGGGTATATCTATGTCTGCTGCTGCTGCTGCTAAGTCGCTTCAGTCGTTCCGACTCTGTGCGACCCCATAGACGGCAGCCCACCAGGCTCCCCCGTCCTTGGGATTCTCCAGGCAAGAACCCTGGAGTGGGTTGCCATTTCCTTCTCCAATGCATGAAAGTGAAAAGTGAAAGTGAAGTCGCTCAGTCGTGGCTGACTCTTAGTGATCCCATGGACTGCAGCCCACCAGGCTCCTCTGTCCATGGGATTTTCCAGGCAAGAGTACTGGAGTGGGGTGTCATTGCCTTCTCCATATCTAGGTCTATATAATTTCATATTACTGGACATAGGTTTTATCATATTTATTAATTTTTTGGTTTTTAAGTGTGATGGCTTGTTAACTTAGGGTACCACTTCATAAAATTAAAAATAGACATTTCCAATACAGTATAAGAAAATGGAAATTATTATGATTTTTTCCAATAAGATATTTAATATTTTCAAGAAAGATATTAACATTATAAAGCAAATGCTTACTCAATACAATGAAAATTTGAAAAATAAACCAAAATAGCAATAGTGACTTTGGATATCAGTTGCAGAATAATGGAATGACAAATACATGCAGAGACATATGTGCTTAGTCACTAGGCTGTGCCTGACTCTTTGTGACCCCATGGACTGTAGTCCATCAGACTCCTGTGTTCATGGCATTTTCCAGGCAAGAATGCTGTAGTGGGCTGCCACTTAAAAAAAAAGAAAAAGATCATTTTAAAACATAAAATAACTTTGATATACATACATTTTAGAGTAACAGACAATGAGCATAATAGCATAGAATAATTTTATTAGTGCAAGCTATATGAGTGAAAAAATAAGTATACTTTACTAAACAGTGCCAACTGAGGAAATGGTTGGGATTATAATCTCAAATATGTTGTCAAAGGCTAAAATCTTTCATAAATTGCATTATATTTAAATTACTTCAAGGAATATTTTTTTTTTTTTTTGGGAGGAAAAAATTTTTGCCACTGTTTTTTATAAAAACCACAGAATAATACTAGTATCCCAGGTACAAATGACTTGTGTCCAGGAATTTTGAGCTAAATTTATGTGAATATTTTATGAGAAAGTTAAGGAAGACTTAGTTACTTAGAGAAAAAATATCAGTGAAACATTTTTCTTTGTTTAGATAGCTAGTTGACTACTTTGTCTGCAAATATTTATCTAAATACTTTTACACTTTTATAAAGTTTACCATATTTACTTTCATGTGTCAGCACAATACAGTTTTTAATCATTTAATCATCCAAAGATTAGTTAAAAATTTAGAAATGTAGAGTTGAGAAAGTATTTTAGGAAAGTATATTCTTCTTGCTACTTCTTTTATTAAAATTGTATCATAAGGATTTCTGAGCATTTCAAGCACATGTTGAAAATACCATTTAAGAGTTTGTAAACTTTTGGAAGCACAGTGAAATAAATTTGGCCAGTGACAAATTATACAAATATATCAATTTCTAAATGATAATTATAATACTGCAAATATGTCCTACAATCTGCTGAAACTGTACTATATATTCATTTATAACTGTTAGGATGGTTATTATTCATATGAATAGCTAAAAAGAAGTCATAGGAGGAACTCAGAAAAGTTTTTAGATGTGACTATTGTCCTGAGGGTTTTTAAACTGTATCAGAAGGTGGTACTAAGGAGGGAAACTCATGGACTGACATACATTTCTTGTGCAAATAAAAGGAATTTTCAGCACCTCTCAAGTTCACTTTTCTTAGTAGGCTCATCCTCCCAGTTTCTTGTCAAAACCAGAGTTCATGGTCCCATTAAACCTTGGGATATAGTCCTCAATGTTTCACTATGGTTTGCTTAGCATTGTCTAGGCTTCTGATTTCCTTGAGGGAAAAAAATAGCCATACAAAACACTAGTAAATTAAAACTCCCCAATCTGCTTACTTGTATTGGCTTCAAAACTTTCAGAGCAAGTAGCTTTAGAACTGTTTGTTGAATTAGTAGAAAACATTTATGTCTTATTTTCCACTTCATAGATCTGCAAAGTTTTAGAAGCAATCATTTTCAGAAACAATCATTTAACCTAATAATATCCTCTCAACGCAATCTTTAGGGAGTAAGATATATGATGAAAATTTGGCATACTGTCGTGGAGAGGCATACCTTAGAGGTACTGAGAGTTCAGTTTCAAACCACAGCAATAAAGGTAAAGTAGCAATGAAGTGAGTCAGCTGAATTTTTTGGTTTCCCAATTTATATAAAATTTATATCCGCATTCTACTGTAACTTATTAAATGTGTGATGCCATTATGTCTAAAAATAGAATGTACTCTTTAAAGGACTTTATTGCTAAATAACACTAGCCATCATGTAAGCCTTCAGTGAGTCATAAACTTTTTGCAGGTTGTTGCTGTTGCTTAGTCAGTCAGTTGTGTCTGACTCTGCAACGCGGTGGACTGCAGCCCACCTGATTCTTCATGGGGATTCTCCAGGCAACAATACTGGAGTGGGTGCCATGCCAGGCCACCTTTCCCAGGAGTCTAAAAACCTGGCCCACAGGTGGAGGGTCTTATTTTGATGTTGTTGACAGCTTACTAACTGGGCTGGTGGTTGCTGAAGGTGAGGATGGCTGTGGCAATTTTTAAAAATAAGATAATAATGAAGTTTTCCACATTGACTGAGTCCTCATTTCACTAACAGTTTCTCTGTAGCATGTGACACTGTTTAATGCTGTTTTACTCACAGAGTTTCCAAATTGGAGCCAATTCTCTCAAACCCTGCCATTGCTTTATTAACTAAATTTATGTGATCTCTAAATCCTTTGTTGTCATTTCAAAAATATTCACAGCATCTTCACCAGGAGTAGATTCCATCTTAAAAAAACACTTTCCCTATCCTGGAAGATTCATGTTGATATATGGCAAAACCAATACAATATTGTAAAGTTTAAAAAAAAGAAAAAACACTTTATTTGGCCATCTATATCTAAAATTCTAACATAAATTGGTATTCTGATTTATTCCCATGGTTTAAATTTCAGTACTAACCCTGCATTTCAGATTGACAAATAGTACAGATAAATATTTTTTGAATTAAAAAAAAAAAGTGTCTTCAAATGTCAAAATAAAATCTTAGAGAGATAGAGAACTTGAATTAATTATTTCAAACTGTCTTAAAAATTGGACATATGTAGTTACACTATGTTATATAAAAAACAGACTAAGTTTGGGTGAAATTTTACAAATTTTAAAATATTTTTATAATACATTTCATAAATAACATAAGACACTAAAACAGTCTGTTGCAATAAAAAAAATAGACAGCACTTTAATAGTGAAAGTAAATTTTGAATCTCAATTAGAAAATATTTTGATACATTTAAAATTGTAATTTTGAAGAGTTAAAGCAATTAAAATAGCAAATTTCCATACTTTAAACAATAATTTTCTTTTAAAATCTCTTATTTGACATTGTAGCAGGTATTAATATTCTTTTGTTCATTCAATACTTATTTCAGTGACTAATTATAGAGTCTCTCTTATGTTTCAGATAGTATTCTGGGGTCTGGAGAAAAAGGAGTGGGGATAAAATATCTCCTGAAGGTCTGGAACCTGTATTTTTGTGATTCACTTAGATCAGTGACTCTTTAACATATTTATTTATCTATATATGTGTGCAAAAGACAGTATAGGTAATTTTCAAATAGTGATAAAATCTTGACTTTTTATGGATGAAGAAAGTGTTATTATGGTTTTATTCTCTCATTTATATGCTCTATAATACTTTGCTTTGTAGATATCTATTGGGTTGGTTAAAAAGTTCATTCAGGTTTTTCTGTAACATCTTTTGGAAAATCCAAACAAATTTTTTGGCAAACCCAATGCCTATTCAACTTGTATTTGAAGACATCATCTCGGACACAGAGTTGAGAGTAGTATTCTTGATGACAATATTAGAGCATTTGTCTGATGTGTGGAGACTGTCCCCAGAACCTTGTAGTTGTAGGACTCACCTTTTTAACTTGTATTTTACAGGATCAGCATTACCATCACCTTTTGCTCTCACTGTAGTTCATAGTTGATCTCACTACTCTAGGTATGACTCTACCCTTTAGTAGTTTATTCTCAACACAAAATCCAAGGATCCTTTAAAAATACAACTCTCTTGCCCAAACCTCCAAAACATACTCCATTTTATTCAGAGTTAATGTCTATATCCTTAGAAGAGTCTACAATGACCTACCTGGGTCAAATTACATTGTACCCTGTTGTGCCCTCATACTTATCTCAGATTTGCTCTACTATCCTCCCTCTCTCCCTACATTCCAGTCGCACTGACCTCTTCATTTTCCTTGATTACAGGCAATGTTGGTATTCTACCCTTTCCCATTTCTTGGAAGGTTTACCAAGATACAACTAACTGAGTGTTTACCTTCAAGTCTTTGCTGAAATCATCTACTTTCTCATAAAGGCTGCATTAACCAACTTATTGAGTCTTGCAACCTTCCTTTCCAGTTCAAATGCCCACATCCTCTTTGTCCTGTTCCACATTTTTACTTTTCCATAGAATTGTTCAAAGTAATTTACTTATGCATGTGTCCTTGAATGCTGAATCACTTCAATTTATGCCCTCCTGTTTGCAACCCCATGGAATATAGCCTGCCAGGCTCCTCTGTCCACGGGATTTCCAGTCAGAGGAAATCTGTTTTTTCTAGCGATCTATTTTTTCTAGCAAAAATACTAGAGTGGGTTGCCATGACATCCTCCAGGGGCTCTTCCCGACCCAGGGATTGACTCCTGCATTGCAGGAGATCTGAGCCAGTCAGTCGGTTCAGTCACTCAGTTTTGTCCGACTGTTTGCAACCCTATGAAATGCAGCACGCCAGGCTTTCCTGTCCATCAGCAACTCCTGGACCTTGCTCAAACTCATATCCAGTGAGTCAGCAAAGCCATCCAACCATCTTATCCTCTGTAAGTTTATTAGTTGAATGTTCACATCAAAATACTCTCTAGCTCAAATTTATGAAAAACAGAATTTCATATGAAAAGGTAAAATAGAAATAGGTAGATATATAGATAATAAGTAGGTAGATACCTAGATGATAGATATTACAGATAGCTGTGTACAGAATAAGCATATCAAAATATCATACCTTTGATTTTTGGTAGCTTTTCTGAATATGCATCAGCAAAGATGTATAATTTATGTCAATCTACCTTGACCTTACTATACATATTTCAAATGAATCTTGAATACAGCCTTTGGTATAAATCAATCCAATAATTATTTCAGTCAGGCTTTAATCTTATTGACTTTAAAATGAATCATATTGCTCTTGTTTCTAATCTGTTAATCCTATCCAGTCTATTTTTCATCAAAGTCAAAACAATACAGTAGTGTTATGTCTCCAAATAATCATTCCCAAATCCTTCAGGATATTCTTTTTTTTTTTTTTTTAAATTTTATTTTATTTTTAAACTTTACATAACTGTATTAGATTTGCCAAATATCAAAATGAATCCGCCACAGGTTTACATATGTTCCCCATCCTGAACCCTCCTCCCTTCTCCCTCCCCATTCCATCCCTCTGGGTCGTCCCAGTGCACCAGCCCCAAGCATCCAGTATCGTGCATCGAACCTGGACTGGCAACTCATTTCATACATGATATTTTACATGTTTCAATGCCATTCTCCCAAATCTTCCCACCCTCTCCCTCTCCCACAGAGTCCATAAGACTGTTCTATACATCAGTGTCTCTCAGGATATTCTTAAATGTCCTCAATAACCAGTTGTCCTTGGGAACAAGTTTGCTTCATCTTGCTTATCTTCAATGTTACTGTAGTTGCTCTCTACCTTGCCCTCCTTTCACTTTCTTGCCCCACTCCTCCAGGTAAACCCTTTCTGAGTCTAGCTTTTTCAAAATATGTTTGTTTATGTGTTTTAGAATACATGTGTTTCTAAAAGAGTTTTTTTTTTTTTAACATTTGGAAATGATATATATTTTCTATATTTTGTTCACTCAACATTATATCACTAATATGTGCGTTTAGCTGTCATTCACTTGTAATATTTTATCATGTGGCTTTTCTACTGTTTGTCTCCATTTTCCATTGTGCAGAAATAAAGAATATTTCCATGGCATTTGAGTTAGCATTAAGTTTTTGGCATTATATATAGTTCTACTATGAAATTTCTCAAACATATCTCATAGTGAATATGTCCAAGAGTTTCTTTCAGGTTTATTTATGAGTATGCTGAGTCATATGGAATAGGAGTGATGAACTCTATACAATGCTGCCAAAGTATTTAATAAAAATTTTATAAAGGTAAATTTAAAAAGGTTGTAAAGCATGAACAGAATGTTAATAGAAAAGACTCCAATGGAAAAGAAGATAGTTCAGAAGAGTGTCCATGTATGAAGTATACATATAATAAATCTGTTTCAGGCAGATGCCTCCCGTATCTGTCCAACAGACAGTGTTTTATTTCTTAAATCTTGCTCTGTGTTTCCCAATGCTGAAAATTAGATCTTGCTCAACCATCCCATCATTGTATCAGAGATTTAATAGAGATGTCATTAGCTTTACTATATATTAAAAAATGTATACACTTGTATTAAATGTATATATATACACATATCAATCAATAAATAATTATATATATGTATATATACACATAAGTGTATATATATACATAAATAAATATGTATATATATACATAAATAAATAATTGACTTATTTAATCCATCATGAACAATACTAGTCTCATGCTAGTAAAATTAATAGATGAAATTATGGTTTAAAAATGTTATATCCCAAAGACTCCAATTTTTACTATTCAAAAAGTAAATGTAGCAAAACTATAGTTTAAAGATAATGAAAAATATATTTTGTTAGAAAAGTTTGAGTAATATAAAACAATTTAAAAATATTATTAAGTCTGCTTCGATTAATTTACAAAATAATATTAATTTGACATAAAATCAGATTATATGTCAAACAAAATTTAGGACAAGGTACCTTTTTTTGAATTTACTACAGGACTTTTTAATATATTTTGAGGCATTGATTGATACATTATTAGGAGGCTTAACTAAGATATATGTGCAATTAAAATTGATAGTATGCAACTTAAATAGATGATTAATAACTTGTAAATTCATAACATTTTATTATTATTGCAAGAGTAACACATTTTAATAAATTATTATAGTTACAATTTTTACAACATGTATAGAACATTCTTATTATTTCATTTGCTCAAATTCTGGCTACAATAGCATCTTCATTGATGTTACAAGAATCTTTGGATATGAAGCACACAGTAAATTGTATTTTAAGAACAATTTTCCAAGAGCCATTTTCCATTATGAGAGTCAAACAAACCATAAAGAACACACAAAAAAACACAAAAATAATCAGTACATAAATCTAATTTAAACTGAAGAATTTAAGAATAAATTCTGACCTGTGAATCAAAAACTAATTGCAAGAATTGTTGCAAATGTCATTGTGCAGGGAAAAAAATTCAGATTCTGGTCCAAAGGAACTATAAAAGTAACCTTTGACAATGATTTATTTCCGTATTTTAAATGGTCATGCTTTAAGATTTTGAATTTAGTTTACAGTTACAGTATCAGCCAGGAAACTGAATACATGGTAAATATTTAAACAGAAGGCATTTCATTTGACAATAGGTTATGTGCCTATTACAGTACTGAGACCAGAGCAAAAACAGAGTGAAGCCAGAGGTAGTTGCAGGGAGTAGCTATGAGCCCTTTTCCCCTTATGAGAGTCAAAATAAGCCATAAAGAACACAAAACAAACAAAAATAATCAGCACATAAAGCTAATTTAAACTGAAGAATTTTGTGGTCATCAGATTTCATAGGGTGCAGCTCACAGTGCTGCTGGCCTTTCTAGGCAGTGCGATAATGCCGCTTCTAGGAATGCCAGAAGAAGCCAGAAGCTGAGGCCACCAAACTGCGGAGGAGATTTGTTGTGGGAGCAACAGAAAGCAAATAAGAAAGAGATCCTTCCACTTTGTAGTCATTCTCTAAATCCCTTGTGTAAGCACAATTTAACCAGAAGTCAGCTTTCAAAGGAGATGCGTAGGTTGTAGAATCTCAGCCCCCAGCATTCACACAGCAGATCACAGAGATGAAATTGTGATTTAGAAGCAATACTTTTATAATCTATAATTTCATGTAGTTTCCATTGAATTATATTCCCATAGTTTATTTTCATCCAAATAAGGAGAAATTTATTGCTTCTTAAGGTTTGGTCTCTGTAGGTTTTGAATATTTGACTCCTCCAGACAAGTGTATCTTTCCATTCTCATGTCTTGCCGATATCTCTCTTCTTTCTTCCACCCAACCATGTCCTTCACTATTTTCCAGGTAGGTTAAGTTCCAGAACCCGTCCTTTTGTTTTTCACATTGGTGCATTTGCACATCCTGCTTTTTCTGTGTGGCATTCTCCTCCCTCTTCTGCAGCTGGTAAACTCCTATGTGTCCTTCAGAACTCTGCTTAGTTATCAGTATACTTGGCTTTGAAACAGGAGCCCCTCTTGACTATCATGACACTGTTGCCTTTCCTGTGCTGTAGAATGAGTACACATACTATAATGGACTCATTTCCTAATGCTCTTTTTCAATAAACCATAAGCTGCTTGAGTGCTGTGACCTCCTTCTATTCATCCTGTTTCTGGAAAACACAATATATTTAATATATATTTATTTGTTTTGAATCAGGAAATCATATGCACACCATAAGGACTAATATGACCTCTGTTTGAGCACTAAATTTGTTTATAAGTTTTATGGAAAGGAAGGAAGAAAAGGCACCAAAATAAATTGAAGCTGGACTTTTATGTT
This sequence comes from Bubalus bubalis, assembly GCF_019923935.1. Taxonomy (NCBI): domain Eukaryota; kingdom Metazoa; phylum Chordata; class Mammalia; order Artiodactyla; family Bovidae; genus Bubalus; species Bubalus bubalis. The sequence goes on from NC_059173.1 coordinate 49,304,233, forward strand.
TATTGTGAAGGGTAAGAAGTGTACCAATAAATATAAAGGCTTGAAAAATGTATTAAATATCAATGAGCAAGCTTATCAGAGGGCACAGGAATGCAGGAGCAAAAACAGAATCATAACTAAAATATATTATTAATGTCTATTTTTTTCTGTTTAATAGAACAGCTGTCAATTAAAAGTAATAAGAACAAAACATAAAGGGGAATTAACCAAATGATCTCATAAGAAGAAATTACCAGCTGATTGTATAGCATACTTCTTTTGATATTTGAAACAAATGGCAATTAGTTTTGCATTTAGCTAAAAGAGAAATAAAATATTGGGAAAATAAAAGAGCATGAGAAAGAAAGATGTAAAGTCAAAAGGGATCCTAAACATTAGAAAAAATAATGAAATATCAAAAGAAAGAAAAGGATGACCTGGAATGTTTCAGATGGACCATAGTTTGTACAAATGCCAACTTGTGTGTTAAGTCCTTTCAGATTCTGGAGCATCTGAACAAATATGTCATATCTGATTTTTATAAGTTCAACTTTAGCCAGATTGCCTTTTAGCCAATATTAGCTGTTACAGTATAATTATTTCTTAAACCATTTCACTTATCTTTTGCAAATGTCATATAAAATTTTAACTGCTAATAGTCTTTCATCTTGATTTACAACCTTCATTCCTCATGCAAAACAATAGACTTTATATTTGAAGAAATGCGTGATACCCTTTTATTGACATAGTCAGGTCATAAAAAGAGCTCGTTTTTTCTATTCTAACAAAGAGAAAGGGAAGTAAAATTCTGTATCTGAGGAAGACTTATAAAAATTAGGATGACAGGCAGGTCCTATTCCTTGGAGACTAAGTAAGGATTTTTAGAGGTAAGAACATTCTCAGGAACCTTGACCCTCTTTTTCTCTCTCTCACCTCTAATCCCAAACTGGCTATTTCACTTTCAAATATCCTGAGGCTAATTATTTCCTGATTGATCTTCTTAAATGAGCTTTTCACTGCCTCATCTACTGAATGTATGCCGCTCCTTAAATCTTTTGTCAAACTTGCTTATAGAAAGATCTATCCCCAAGATGTGACTTCAGTTTTCTGTTATATAGGTCAGCCTGAAACAGAATTGAGACCAAAAATTCAAAACTTCTATGGAATTAAAATTTGATGTTATATCTCTGTTACTATGATGTGTGTTTCAGAGAATGTGAATGAATATGAATATGGATTCCAGGGAAAAAGCAATACCAAATTACTTTAGGAGTTACTCTTGACAACAAGCAGGTTACTCAGGAATATAAATTTTGTAAGCAACAACATTTGAAATGGAATTTCTATACTAGTCATTAAATTAATGCAATGACCTTCAGTTACATAATGTATAAATGCCTTTCTGAGCTTCATCTATTGATATTCTATCATTCATATTTCAAGACTGAGTTCAGAGAAAAAGTTTATAATATCCCACTTTCTGCTGAATTCTATTATACTTTTGCATAGAGTTTTAATTTTATTCTTGGTTAGATATGGAAACTTTATTTCTAATTGTTGTATTAACCAATATGGAACATTAGACATGAGTACATGGTTTGCTAGACAAATACTACTTGAATTACATTGTGGAGATTCAATTCTCTCTCTTTTTGGCAGTGGCGGGGTGTGGATTTTTAGTGGAGTACAGTTGATGTACAATGTTGTGTTAGTTTCAGATGTGCAGCAAAGGGAATATATTTATCCACTGGTGGTTTTTTTAGACAATTTTTCCCCCATATAGGCCATTACTCAGTATTGAGTAGAGTTCCATGTGCTATATAGTAGGTCCTTATTAGTAATCCATTTTTATATGTAATAATGTGTATATGTCAACCCCAATCTCCCAATTTATCCATCCCATACCCCTGGTAGCCATAAGTTTGTTGTCTACATCGATGACTCTACAATTGTGTTTAGTAAATAAGTTGATTTGTACCTTTTTTTTTAGATTCCACATATAAGAGATATTATATGATAGTTGTCTTTCTGTGTCTGACTTCATTCAATATAGCAATCTCTAGGTCCATTCATGTTGCTGCAAATGGCATTATTTTTTCTTTGTTGTGGCTGATTGATATTCCAAAACTAGATAAAGAGAAGTGGGGTTTGCTACATGTATGGGGTTTGTTAACCCCATACATGTAGAAATCAGGCTGGCTTTGTAGGTATGTGATCAATGCAGTTGCACAGGGTCCCATGCTCAAAAGGACTTCCATGTTTGGAATTAAATTCTCTGTTCACTATCTTAAAACTGTTAACAAATTTACCTATGAATTTGTTTTTCAAGTAAATTCCAATAGGATAATTAAATATGTGCTAGGAGTTTGGCCACTTGATTCACCATAGTTCCACCCACCTTCCAGCTCCTCATGTTGTCTTCCCAGGATGTGTACTTGGTATATTTCTTTACATCCCTTGATGTCCCATGCCCTGCCTCCCCTCCACCCCCATACTCTCTCTCTGTCCCATGATCACTGTTACCCTGTATTCTTGACTTGTTTCTGCTAGGAAGAGGTAGAGGATTAGACTAATTCTGTGGTCTACCATTCCTCAAAGAGACTTGTTAGACATGGTTAAACTATGGGGTGGGGAGAGATTGTACTTACATATTCCATAGAATCTCAGGGAGAAAGTAGTATTATCCTTCCCCCAGACTGGCGGTGTTATAGTATGTTTGTTGAACAATTTAAACTCTAGCCTATCCATGATTCAAGTGTTGACAGGGAAGGTCCTGCACGAAGGTTACAATCACTTGGAGGTTACCCTTGCACTAAGGATTAAGGTGGAAAGAAAAAATTGATTCTTTAGCCCTCAAGTAGGGCACTATTCTTCAGTCCAGAAGCTGATAGGAAGAGGAGCCTAGCCACTGGTAGGTTACATGCATGCTTGGGTGAGTATTCCTGTAACTGAAGGACCATAGCATTAAATATTGAATAAACAACACTGCAAATACTACAAATAGACACGTAATGCTTTATTGTTGATGATCAAATGCAGTAGAAATCTGAATTCAATGTGAAAGACATATGTTACAAATACAAACAGTATTACAGTACTATTAATGTCAGAGCAATACCATCTTGTGGAAATTTCAAAGTAGGTGGCCAACAGTGTTAAGGTTTGAATAGAAAAGTGGAACCAGTATTATGAGCTATATATAATTTTTGAATGTATAAAATATGTATGAATTACATATATGTCATACATATTTTTTGAATAATTATAAAGATTAGACTTTATATAGTTGTGGAAGCTGGTAATGAAGTCTTTTTTTTTAATTTCACCTTTATTATTTTTTAATTAATTAATTTGTTTTAATTGGAAGCTAATTATTTTACAATATTGTAGTGGTTTTTGCCATAAATTGACATGGGTGTACATGAGTCCCCCATCCTGAACCCCGCTCCCACCTTCCTCCCCATTCCATCCCTCAAGGTCGTCCCAGTGCACTGATCCTGAGTACTCTGTCTCATGCATCGAACCTGGACCAGCAATCTATTTCACATATGGTAATATACATGTTTCAATGCTATTCTCTCAAATCATCCCACCCTCGCCTTCTCTCACAGAGTCCAAAAGACTGGTTTTTACATCTGTGTATCTTTTGCTGTCTCGCATATACGGTCATTGTTACAATCTTTCTAAATTCCATATATATGCATTAATATACTGTATTTGTGTTTTTCTTTCTGGCTTACTTCACTCTGTATAATAGGCTCCAGTTTCATCTGCCTCATTAGAACTGATTCAAATGCATTATTTTTAATAGCTGAGTAATATTCCATTGTGTATATGTACCACAGCTTTCTTATCCATTTGTCTGCTGATGGACATCTAGGTTGCTTCCATGTCCCAGCTATTGTAAACAGTGCTGTGATGAACATTGGGGTACACATGTCTCTTTCAATTCTGGTTTCCTCAGCGTGTATGCCCAGCAGTGGGATTTCTAGGTCATATGGCAGTTCTATTTCCATCTTTTTAAGGAATCTCCACAGTGTTCTCCATAGTGGCTGTACTAGTTTGCATTCCCATAAACAGTGTAAGAGGGTTCCTTTTTCTCTGCACCCTCTCCAGCATTTATTGTTTGTATACTTTTTGATAGCAGCCATTCTGAAATGTAAATTTGCTTTTGTCTAGAAACTTATTGTGGAAAGGCCTAACAAGAATGTCTCTAAAAATCTATATGCATTATCCTAAATGTAAGCCAAGTTTGTGCTAAGAGGAGGACGGAGGCCTAGTTTAGTGGAGCTAGTTGAATTATTCCCTTCCTTCCGTATTCTTCAACTTGAGAGATTATCAAGAAATATGGTTACCAAGTGAAAAATAAAAACTGTTAATATGATTTCTGGCTAGGAGTATTGATTATGTGTTCTGTAAACTTTACTTACTAAATTGAGAATATATTTGTAATTTAAATTGACTAGGACTCTGAACTGCTTACAGGTGACCAGAAAAGACATGAGCATGTCAAAGATTTTATGAATTGTGAGGGGAAGAACTACCAACTATGGTCCCCAGGAGTCTTATTTAGCTCACAATATTGACTGCATAAGTATGTCCCACAAATTAGAAATGAGTGACGACACTCCTGAAAATGAAAATAAAAAGCATAAGATATAAGTGCTTTTCTTAGGCAGAATCTAAATTGGCACAGACTAAACACTAGACAAGATGAAACCAAGAAATGTTTGACCTCAGATTGCACCTAGACCTGATCTCAATAGGGTTACTAGGAAAAGTTAAGAAAGTTGGCATAAAGAACATTAAAATTAAATTTTTGTCAAGAGGGTTTAATTCTTGGTCCCATTTTAGGAAAAAGGTGATGCATAAGCCTTATTTTTTCTTGTAAATTCTCTTTTTTTCCTATAAAGAGAGTAATATTTGACACATAACATATAAGATTTATAGCAGCTCCTTTTACCACTTATCCTACACACAATTTTCCGTCCATGACTTCTTTTGTTCTTTTATGTTTTCACAAGATACAGAGCTTTTAATTTGTTTTTATTTCTGTGAATAACATTCTGTATCCAAAGTACTTTGAGAAAAGCTGCTGCTTAGCAGAGGTATAGCTTCAACATAAGAATTGATAAATAGACAACTCTTTTTTTTCCCCCCACATTTGTGTCCAAATCTTCTTACATATTTTGATTCTCAGTTTTAAAGTGCTTTTGTGTCCAACTTTTTGCAATGCCATGGACTATACAGTCCATGGAATTCTCCAGGCCATAATATTGGGTGGGTAGCCTTTCCCTTCTTCAGAGGATCTTCCCAACCCAGGGATTGAACCCAGGTCTCCCACATTGCAGGAGGATTCTTTACCAGGTGAGCCATAAGGGAAGCCCCGAAATACTGGAGTGGGTAGCATATCCCTTCTCCAGCAGATCTTTTCTACCCAGAAACTGAACCAGGGTCTCCTACATTGCAGGCAGATTCTTTACTAACTGAGCTATCAGGGAAGCCCCTATTACTGCTTATAATTTTTTCAAAATGGATTTTATGACTTAAAAGTAAAGCAGTGTTATAATATTTTTCAATTAGTATCAAATATTTCTCAAATCTTATTTTCACAAAGTGTGTGGTACGAGTAACCAAGGCATGGCTGGTTGCTTGAGAGAAACACAGCTTAACTATAAACAAAGAGCCAGGACTGATCTGAGGGCCAGCTTCATAATCCTGGTCATGAACTAATAATAATGTCACCCAAGAAAACAAATTATTTGAATAGACACTTATTTCTTTAAGAACTACAGCTTATATTTTTGAGTTATCCAAGTTTAATACAGGGAATTATTCATGAAGATAAAGATGACTTTTTTTTCAGGTTGAAAACGTGAGTATGATTATTATCCCTGATTATACTTTGGTCATATAGTTAAATTAAAACATGTTTCTAGCAATTAATTTATAGTGTCATAAATTAACTTTTACATCACCAGTTTATGCCCTAAAGAGTAAGAAACTACATGAAAATTCTTCTGAAGGCTATTAATAATAAAAAGGCAAAAAACAAAAGTAAATATTTAATTATGTCTTTTGCCAGGGAATAAAACTGATGTCTATATATTCTATCTTCCATATTACCAACCACTTCCTATTATAAACTCCCACACAAATGTAGTTCCCACACAAAAGCTTTGCTTTTGCCATGAGAGAGAACAAGCATAAAATTATCCTATTATTTTTAATATTGAATAAAAAAGTGACATCAATTAGAAATATCTGGTAATATTTTACTATAATATACATAAAGGAGAAGCAAAAAGATCTTATACAGAGATATGTTTTTGTATTTGACGCTGAGGTAACTTTTATTTTTAAAGTTTTATTTTTCAGAGCTGATTGTCAAAAATGTTTAAAGCTTTTTTCATTCTCTATGCAATCACTTATACTACCTTTGTTATACCTAAAATGAATATTTAATTTCTAATAATAATTAGTATATTTATAAATTCTGTTAAAATTTTTTCCTATTTATTCTGTGAGAAAATCCAGAATATAAAGATAAATAATCCACTGCTACATAATTTTGTGATCATGAATTTAAATATAGGAGAAATTATCATATGAGGAAACTGCAAATCACTCTGAAAATTATATCATATTCTGTAGGATTTCAGAAGATAATCATTTTCCACAGTGGAATTATGGGTGAATATTTGAATTTAGAGTTGTTCTATGAGTGATGCATAAAACAATGGACCAGATTTTACTAAATGGATACTGAGCATGCAGGGTAGAACAGATAGGATGGATAAAGCTACAGAAACATTAACAAGTTATAATTTATTGTATCATGAAAATCAAAAAGTCCAACTCATTTAATCTTTATAATAAGTTTCAGGGAGTAGGGATGTAAGAGTCAGAAGATAGTTGGATAGGATGTGAAGGTTTTAATTCATCAGGAAAAAGACATATATACTCATATACATAGATTAAAATTAATTATATATAATATATATTGCTGGTATATATTTATATATATAATCATCTAAGTAGGAGTATATAAAATGAATTTAGAGAAGAAAAGAAATCTACTGGGTAAGGAAATAAATTTGCAATTTATAGGCTACAGACATATTTTTATATTAACCAGCTGTAGGGTAGGAGGAGGGGCGAATCCTACTAGAAGAGGAAGCATCTTATTTATGAAAATAGAAGATGATGATAAAGAGGTCATTTAATGTTGAAAGGTCAGAGTTATGCTAGATTGAAAGCAAATGAGGATGGCCAAAAGATTGTTTTGCTGTAATCAAGTTTTCCTTTTAATAATGACACAGTCTTTATAAGCATTTATGTGTATGGAAAGGTAGTTGCATGGGTCTTATGTTTGTTGTTTGTTGCTATCTCTGATGTTGCCAAAGATAAGTTGTAGAGAATGTACATTTAAAGAGTATTGGGGGAAAATAAAAAAAGAAAGGAAGGAAAAAAGGAAGAAAAGGAAAAAGACTATTGGGAATAGATAACTGGTCAAAGTGATAGGATTTCATGGAAGTTTTGTTGAGAATAATTAGTTCTTATATGAAAATAGGGGCTTCTCAGGTGGCACTAGTTGTAAAGAACCTGCCTGCCAATGCAGGAGACAGGGACGTATTCATCTCTAGATTGGGAAGATCACTTCAGAAATGACTGAAGCAACTTAGCATGCACACATATGAAGATATATTAACATTTAGTTCCTAAATATTGCTTTTTGCTGGTACTTTTTACATGATTTGATGGCTTATTAAATAAGTTGTTTCTTAGAAGTTCATAATATTAAAAACATATACTCTTTCTACTACTCTATATTTTCTCTACTTTTTGTGTGTGTGTGCCTACATGCTAAGTTGCTTCAGTCGTGTCCGACTCTTTGTGACCCTAGGCACTTTTTCTACCAGACTCCTCTCTCCATGGGATTTTCCAGGAAAGAATACTGGAGTGAGCTGCCATGCCTTCCTCCAGGGGATCTTTCCAACCTGGGGATTGAACCTGTGTCTCTTAAGCCTGCATTGGCAGGCAGGTTCTTTAACCTAGCACCACCTGGGAAGTCTTTTTTAAGCCTCCATGAATCCTGCCTCTGCCAACTGAGATGTGGCAAGAAATAGGTGGAAAGGAAGAAGTTCTATATTGTCCTGCCAACCCTCCCTTGTCAACCTGAGAACATCTGATTTCATATATTTCTATAGTAAGTTTCTCTAAGTTTTCCTTGAACACAAGGATGTGTGAGCTAAAAAATAAACAGGCAAAACAAACTTTGAAAATTACTGCTTATATGGTTTCTTTATAGTAAAATTTTGAATCCCTCAAATATATTAGATAACAATCACCCTAGTAATATTGGGTACACATCATCCACATGAATTAGAGATGTTTAGAAAATAGGATAGTTTGAACCAAAAGAGGAGCAGAATAACTGAAAATTACTGATTGTTGGAACTGTTAGTAGAATTATGTCTGATCATTCTTTCATCCTAATCCAACAGTACTTTGGCACAAAGTTAGTACAAGGTTGAGGACTATACAGAGGCACCCATCAAGATGACTTAGAATGCCCAACACAGGTCGCTGTCTTTGGTGGTCTGCTCTCAAACTGCCCCCCAGAGCAGGTTACACAAAGGAGCTGATTCTCCTTCATGTGCACATCACTTCAAGGAGGCACTTGCTCATGATTACTCTTGGGCTCATAGTTTTATGCCACATTGTAGAGTGAAAGCACAGCAGCTTCATAAAGAGATTTCTAAACTTGCTTCTACTGAGGCCTAATTAAAGATCACTGGCTGTACACAGGATATACCATAATAAAATATATATGCATATATATATATATATATATAGTTGGACTAGTGCCATGCACCCATGCATGAAAGCACTAAACTCACCACTCTAAATCTACATGTAAACTAATACCCCATGTCCAAGGGTGGAGAAGCCCCAGGAAGATGGTAGGCTCTGGAGGTGCGGCTGTGCAGCACTGGAGTGACTTTGCGGTGATACCCCACATTCAAGGGCAAAGGAGAAGCCCTGGCAAGATGGTAGGATGGGTGAAATCACATTTAGAATCAAACCCCATACCCTCCAGAGACGCTCAGAGGGCTCAAACAAACCTTGTGCATACCAGGACCCAGAGACCCCACAGAGCCTGAGACAGAACTGTGTTTGAGTGTCTACTGTGGAAGTATGGGCCAGCAATGGACTGCCGCAGGGACAGGGGCTCTGGGTGCAGCAGACCTGGGTATGGCATAAGTCCTCTTGGAGGAGGTCGCCATGAACCCCAGCATAGAGCCACCAGAACTTACACAGGACTGGGGAAACAGACTTTTGGAGGACACAAACAGAATCTTGTGCACACCAGGACCCATGATAAAGGAGCAGTGACCCCACAAGAGACTGACCCAGACTTGCCTGGGAGTGTCCAGGAGTCTCCAGCTGAGGAGCGGGTCGACAGTGGCCTGCTGCAGGGTTGGGGACACTTAGTGTAGCAGTCCCTGCATGGGACCATTTATCTTCATTACCTCTACCATAGTTTGGCCTCAGGTAAATAACAGGGAGGAAATAGAGCCCCACCCATCAACCGAAAATTGGATTAAAGATTTACTGAGCATGGCCCCACCAATCAGAACAATACCCAGTTTCCCCATCAGTCAGTCTCTCCCATCAGGAAGCTTCCACAAACCTCTTATCCTTCTACATCAGAGGGCAAACAGACTGAAAACCATAATCACAGAAAACTAACCAATCTAACCACATGGACCACTGCTGCTGCTAAGTCGCTTCAGTCGTGTCCGACTCTGTGTGACCCCATAGACGGCAGCCCTCCAGGTTCCCCCGTCCCTGGGATTCTCCAGGCAAGAATACTGGAGTGGGTTGCCATTTCCTTCTCCAGTGCATGAACGTGAAAAGTGAAAGTGAAGTCGCTCAGTCGTGTCAGACTCTTAGCGACCCCATGGACTGCAGCCTACCAGGCTCCTCCGTTCATGGGATTTTCCAGGCAAGAGTACTGGAGTGGGTTGCCATTGCCTTCTCCTTACAATATATAAATGTATCCAATTAACACGTTACACACCTTAAATTTACACAATGTTGTTATGTCAAGTATTTTAATAAAAACCAAAGTAAGAGGACCAATACTGGCACTTGTCGGTGTGAAAGCCCTCAGCCAAGTTCAGCCTGTCGAGAGCCTGTCTCTGTAAAGCTCTATGAACCACAGCCAACCCTGCTCGTTCACAAGCTGTGCAGCCGCTCTCACAGGGTGACAGACAGCGGGGCAGAGGAGCTTCAACACGGAACACAACCCGCACAGCCCCAGCTATTTCCTATTTTATAGGAAAGCTTTGTACACGCCTGGCTCTGGCTACACAGCTACATCACCCTATTTCTTGGGAGTAATGAAAGGCAGTATTAGAGGCCAAAAACAACTTCATCACTGCCACCCAAGAAAATGTATTAAGCTATGAAAGTCCTTCAGCTATCTACACAGGGCCAATCCACGTTACAGCTATTTAACACAAATTACTATACAAAACGTCTGAAGGGGTCTTGATCTCAAAAATTCAAGTCTATACCAGGGTAACACGTAGTTAATTCCTCTGTATCTTTACTTCTCTTTGAAAAACTGGCAATGCATTTGGATTAGTGATAAAATGAGTTTTTGCTACGTTTCAATACATGCTCTAACTGTGAGACTAAGAAACACGAGGCAGGCTCACTTAAAACAGTTGGAACCCCAGTGGCGCTGTTAACTGCTTTCTGGGCAGCCTCTTTTGTTTGGTGGGCTTGGAATACAACTATAGCTTCATCAACTTTAGAACGGAGAGACCTCAATGAAACTATGAGACATGCCAACCAAGACGGACAGGTCATGGTGGAGAGTTCTGACAAAATGTGGCTCACTGGAGAGGGGAGTGGCAAACCACTTCAGTATTCTTTCCTTGAGAACCCCATGGAAAGTATGAAGAGGTAAAAAGATAGGACACTGAAAGATGAACTCCCCAGGCCAGTAGGTGCCCAATATGCTACTGGAGATCAGTGGAGAAATAACTCGAGAGAGAATGAAGAGACGGAGACAAAGCAAAAACGTCACCCATTTGTGGATGTGATTGGTGATGGAAGGAAAGTCCGAAGCTGTAAAGAGCAATATTGCATAGGAACCTGGAATGTTAGGTCCATGAATCAAGGCAAATTGGAAGTGGTCAAACAGGAGATGGCAAGACTGAATGTCGACATTATAGGAATCAGCAAATTAAAATGGACTGGAATGGGTGAATGTAACTCAGATGGTCATTATATCTATTACTGTGGGCAAGAATCCCTTAGAAAAAATGGGATTAGCCATCATAGTCAACAAAATAGTCTGAAATGTAGTACCTGGATACAATCTCAAAAACGACAGAACAATCTCTGTCATTTCCAAGGCAAACCATTCAATATCACAGTAATCCAGTATGCCCCAAAGAGTAATGCTGAAGAAGCTGAAGTTGAAAGATTCTATGAAGACTTACAAGACCTTCTAGAATTAAAACCCCCAAAATATGTCTCTTTCATTATAGGGAGCTGGAATGCAGAAGTAGGAAGTCAAGAAACACCTGGAGTAACAGGCTAATTTGGCCTTGGAGTACAGAACGAAGCAGGGCAAAGGCTAATAGAGTTTTGCCAAGAGAACACACTAGTGATAGCAGACACCTTCTTCCAACAACACAAAAGAAGACTCTACACGTGGACATTACCAGATGGTCAATACTGAAATCAGAGTGATTATATTCTTTGCAGTCAGAGATGGACAAGCTGTATACAGTCAGTCAAAAAAGACCAGCAGCTGACTGTGGCTCAGATCATGATCTCCTCATTGCCAAATTCAGACTTAAATTGAAGAAAGTAGGGAAAACCACTAGACCATTCAGGTATGACCTAAATCAAATCCCTTATGATTATACAGTGGAAATGAGAAAGAGATTAAAGGGATGAGATCTGATAGACAGAGTGCCTGAAAAACTATGGAAGGAGGTTCGTGACATCATAGGAGGCAGTGATCAAGACCATCCCCCCAAAAAAAGAAATGCAAAAAGGCAAAATTGTTGTCTAGGGAGGCCTTACAAATAGCTGTGAAAAGAAGAGAAGTGAAAGGCAAAGGAGAAAAGGAAAGATATACACATTTGAATGCAGAGTACCGAAGCATAGCAAGGAAACATAAGAAAGCCTTCCTCAGTAATCAATGAAAAGAAATAGAGTAAAACAGTAGAATGGAAAAGACTAGAGATCGCTTCAAGAAAATTAGAGATACTGAGGGAATATTTCATGAAAAGATGGGCACAATAAAGTACACAATAAAGAAAACTAAAGTACAGATATGGCATGGACCTACCCGAAGTAGAAGATATTAAGAAGAGGCTGCAAGAATACACAGAAGAATTGTACAAAAAAGATCTTCATGACCCAGATAATCACGATGGTGTGATCACTCACCTAGAGCCAGACATCCTGGAATATGAAGTCAAATGGGCCTTAGGATGCATCACTACGAACAAAGCTAGTGGAGGTGATGGAATTCCAGCTGAGCTATGTCAAATCCTGAAATATGATGCTGTGAAAGTGCTGCACTCAATATGCCAGCAAATTTGGAAAACTCAGCAGTGGCCACAGGACTGGAATGGGTGTTTTCATTCCAATCCCAAAGAAAGGCAATGCCAAGGAATGCTCAAACTACCTCACAATGGCACTCATCTCACACACTAGTAAAGTAATCCTCAAAATTCTCCAATCAGGCTTCAACAGTACATGAACCATGAAATTCCAGATGTTCAAGCTGGATTTAGGAAAGGCAGAGGAACCAGAGATCAAATTGCCAATATCTGTTGGATCATCAAAAAAGCAAGAGAGTTCCAGAAAAACATCTATTTCTGCTTTATTAATTATGCCAAAGCCTTTGACTGTGTGGATCACAACATAATGTGGGAAATTCTTAAAGAGATGGGAATACCAGACCACCTCACCTGCCTCTTAAGAGATCTGTTTTCAGGTCAGGAAGCAACAGTTAGAACTGGACATGGAACAACAGACTGGTTCCAAAGAGGGAAAGGAATAGGTCAAGGCTGTATATTGTCACACTGCTTATTTAACTTATATGCAGAGTACCTCATGAGAAATGCTGGGCTGAAAGAAGCACAAGCTGGAATCAAGATTGCCAGGAAAAATATCAATATCCTCAGATATGCAGATGACACCACCCTTATGGCAGAAAGTGAAGAAGAACTAAAGAGCCTCTTGATGAAAGTGAAAGAGGAGAGTGAAAAAGTTGGCTTAAAACTCAACATTCAGAAAACTAAGATTATGGTATCTTGCCCCATCACTCCATGGCAAATAGATGGGGAAACAGTGGAAACAGTAACAGACTTTATTTTTAGGTCTCCAAAAGCACTGCAGATGGTGACTGCAGCCATGGAATTAAAAGATGCTTGCTCTTTGGAAGAAAAGTTTTGACCAACCTGCTGCTAAGTCACTTCGGTCGTGTCCAACTCTGTGCGACCCCATAGAAGGCAGCCCACCAGGCTCCCCCATCCCTGGGATTCTCCAGGCAAGAACACTGGAGTGGGCTGCCATTTCCTTCTCCAATGCATGAAAGTGAAAAGTGAAAGTGAAGTTGCTCAGTCGTGTCCGACTCTGTGCAACCCCATAGACAGCAGCCCACCAGGCTCCTCCGTCCATGGGATTTTCCAGGCAAGAGTACTGGAGTAGGGTGCCATTGCCTTCTCCGTTGACCAACCTAGACATCATATTAAAAAGCAGAGACATTACTTTGCCATCAAAGGTACATCTAGTCAAACAAAGCTATGGTTTTTCCAGTAGTCATGTATGGATGTGAGAGTTGGATTATAAAGAAAGCTGAGCACTGAAGAATTGATGCTTTTTAACTGTGGTGTTGGAGAAGACTCTTGAGAGTCCCTTGGACTGTAAGGATGTCCCACCAGTCCATCCTAAAGGAAATCAGTCCTGACTATTCATTGGAAGGACTGATGTTGAAGCTGAAACCAATACTTTGGCCACCTGATGTGAAGAGCTGACTCATTTGAAAAGACCCTGATGCTGGGAAAGTTTGAAGGCAGGAGAAGGCAACAACAGAGGATGAGATGGTTGGATGGTATCACTGACTCAATGGATATGAGTTTGAAGTAAACTCCTGCAGTTGGTGATGGACAGAGAGGCCTGGCATGCTGCAGCCCATTGGGTGGCAAAGAGTTGGACACAACTCAACAACTGAACTGAACTGAGTGTTTTCTTATGAATCACCCTCAGGCTTTATGATTTTCAAAATAGATAAAAAATTATTTCTTCCTGTAACCTGTTCAAACATTTTTTGGCGTTAAACTTATTTTCACAAATATACCAACTGTTATTTCTTCTTTTTTTAAATAAGCTACCTAATGATTTTGGAATATTTTATCCTTTCTGAGTTACCAATTTGGAATATATATTAAATCAATAATATATCTGGGAATGCTATAATTATCAGCAAAACTAAAGAGAAAGAAATGTTTGCATTGGAAAATCTAGATAGACAAAGGATATCAATGTTATTTTATTAATGATGACTAGAAATTGGAGATATATGATTTAAGAATGTGTTGACTATGAGACATGAAATCAAATGTAAGGGTTAGTTGCTCAGTCGTGCCCTACTCTTTGTGACCCCATGGAGTGCAGCCCACGAGACTCTTCTGTCCATGGGATTTTCCAGTCAAGAATGCTGGAGTGGATTGCCATTTCCTTCTCCAGGGATCTTCCTGACCCAGTGATCAAAACTCGATCTCCAGCACTGCAGGCAAATTCTTTACTGACTGAGCTACAAATGGGCTTTTTGAAATAGCAGTATTTGGATTTTCAGTGATAAGCATATGTACACATTAGAAATTGATGTTCTGGTTTTGGTACTATTTTTTAAAGTTTATTTTGCTTAGAAGCAATACACCCCCCCACCTCCCCCCCCACACACTAAGCATCATTTTTAAATATAGTTTTAGACTAAATACATCTGTTCTTTTATAATTCTCCCATTACTCATAATTTATATAATATTTACACCGTTTGTTTATTACACTATTTTCAAATTTGAAAATATCCCTCTCCTTTCAAAATCTGTACTACTGAATGTTCTCTTATGAACATCTGCACTACCATCTACTGGAAAGGTAAGTATATATCAGGAAGCATGTTCTTATCAGCCATTCAAAACAGAATATAACTAATTTGAAAAAATGTAAAACAATATTATTTTTGATAATCAATTCTACCAGTTAACAATAATAATAATAATAAATAATGGGGATTATATAGCATACTGAAACATATATATGTACATTGTATTTATACTTTGTATTAGTTGCATGTGCATCCTGACAATACAATTTTTCGTTAAATTGAACTATTATTTAGTGTTTGTTGGTCACTAAATCTTTTTTGTTAACCTCATAATTTCACTGTTATATTTTTATTTACTTTCTGATTTTACAAGTCAAATGAAATTTCACCTGTCAACATTTATAGACTTTTCTTTCCTTAATGGCATATTTTTTTTTCAAAGAAATAATACTCAAATTGTCCATAAGTGTCACATAAAGCATCTAGGTGAAACTCAGAAGTGTAAAACAGAGCACTATATTTGCAAGTAAGGCTAGGCAGAGGAAAGGCTCATTTTCATGGCCATTTAAGCTGCATGAATTCATGTTTGTGCACTATGATGGCTGCATGTCCATATGGGGAGAATAAGAAATGATGTGAAAGTGTGACATGTGCACAGATGTTGTGTTGTAAGAAGTCTGGGCTCATATTCTGACTCCTTCACCTGAAAACTGTTAAAATGAGTCATTTAAGTAGCATTTCTGGTACTCAGAATCATACATACCAGGACTCTTGAGAACTGTAGAGATAATCAATATATGGTTCTCTTTATCTTTTTTTTATAATACACAAAAATTAGTATAAATGCTGGATGATAACAGTACAAATATTTCTCAAAAATACCTTTGGATTTACTTTACACTTGTTATGCTATCCCTTGGTCAGTACTCATCAGTCAGCCAACATATGCCAATAATCATGATAAAGTTCATAGTAGTACCTAAGTCAGTGATGAATTGGTTCATTTGTTTGAAATAGAAAAGAAATCCAAATTTATCTTTTGTTCTCAATAAATGCATTCAGTGAGACCACGTACATGCATTTTGTATACTCTGATGGTTTTGACAATAGGTGGTTTGAATAACATATTTAAATACAGAATCCACAAAAAAAAAACAGAGTGGATTTCACATACTTGGGAATTAATTTTAATAATTAAGAATTATATCCAATTAAGTGACAGAGCCACCAAGTCATATATTATATTACTGTTATTGTTAGTGTTTGTCTTTACTGTTTATTGTTAAATAAGATTTAGTAAAATGCAAACATGCATTTGAATTTAGAATCAGTTGGCAAGACATTATTTCTTCTGGGCAAATAGAAATGGATATTTATTAGAATCGGCAAAATGGTAAAAGCAGCTATTTAATGTCAGGACTATTTAAGGAGCTCATTATTTCTACTCAAGTACTTGCTAAGTATAGTTGGAAATCAACATCTAATGATTTTGGTTAAACATCAGAGTAAAACAGTGTACTCTCAAACTATAGAATCTGTATTTTGTTTTGCCAAGAGTGAAAATATGGGTAATAGAAAACAAAAACTTATTTTGCTATAAGGTTTAGCTACTGAGGTTTGCAAGTAATAAAATAAATATGTTGATTTAGAATGATTTCCATTTTGATATTTGGCAAAACTAATACAGTTATGTAAAGTTTAAAAATAAAATAAAATTAAAAAAAAATATAGATCAGAAAAAAAAAAAAATAGAATGATTTACTAAAATAATGACATCCATATATCTACAGTCAGTATAATTTAATGAGCTTTTCTGACTGGTAGTGAAGGCTTTAAATGTGTTCTAATAAATTAAACAATCATGTTTTTGTGTTATTCACAGTTATTTTATTATACTTTATAATAAATAAATCTTGAGAATACAAACTCTAAAAGGCAATTTTTATGACATTCCAAGAATCAATCAAGTTTTCAATTCATGTAAAACATTAAAGCAGTGTGAGATACATTACAAAAGAAAACATAGAAAAGTAAAATAAATATAAAATAATTAAATTTACAACAGTGTTTTAAACCTTGAAATAGTCCTCCAAAAACCAGTGTTTATATAAGTGAAAATAAGAAATTATGTTTTTGAGAAAATTTATACATTACCTCCTGGGGTGTATGTTATTATAATGAATGACAAAATTTAGTAAGTACACTTTTGTAAAGCATGATTCACCCAATTTTTATAATATCATTTATTTAAGAAGTACTATTTTAAGGACTCATGTGCTTTGTAAATATCCTTATATAAATCATTTAGTCATACATTTTGTGGTTGCCTGTAATCTGTCTTTTTTTCTCTAATTCCTAATCATCTTTAACTTACATATCTAAAGAATGAAGAACAGCCATGATCAAGTGTGAGCAGCATGTCCATACAACATACTAATTGCCTTTCAATAATTCTAAACTTCACTTCCAAAGGGATACATGTATGGGTTACATTTAGTTCTAAGCAGCTTTACAACTAAATAATATATCACATGCAAATAACCAAGCTGAGTTCCTATCTAACAGTAATTATGTTATTCATGTTACTTCTAGCCTGTCCATCCTAGCAGGAAATTATCTGTACATCTTGTTAAATTATTTAGGCAACTGTTATCTCCTCAAATTTGTCAGCACAACCCTGCCCCGCTTGTGGGTATACAAAAAGTATATTAAAAGAATGACAAATAACCTGACATTTGGGAATCCTCTCAGAAAAATCAATGAAGAAATATGACAAACAGTAGGATTATAGTGAGACAGACATATACATACTTCCAGTGTTAAAATTATTCTTTCAGTTACAAAACCTCTTCATTTGGAAAATCAAAATCATATTGGTCCCAGTTGTCGTTGTTTAGCCACTTGGTTGTGTCTGACTTTTTGCGACCCTGTGGACTGCAGCACACCAAGCTTCCCTGTCCTTCACCATTCCCCGAAGCTTGCTCAACTCATGTCCATTGAGTAAGTGACGCCATCCAAACATCACGTCCTCTGTTGTCTCCATCTCCTATGACTTCAGTCTTTTCCAACATCAGGGTCTTTTCTAGTGAATCAACTCTTTGCATTAGTTGACCAAAGTATTGGAGCTACAGTTTCAGCATCAGTCCTTCCAATGAATATTTAAGATTGATTTCCTTTAAGATCGACTGGTTTGATATCTTTGCACTACAAGGGACCCTCAAGAGTCTTCTCCAATACCACAGTTTGAAGGCATCAACTCTTTTGTGTTCAGCCTTCTTTATGTTCCAACTCACATCCATATATTACAACTGGAAAAACCATAGCTTTGTGGGCAAAGTAATGTCTTCTTTTCAATATGCTCGCTATGTAGACTATAGCTTTTCTTCCAAGGAGCAAGTTTTCCCAGTTAAACTAAAATTATCCTTGAATTTATATATACATCTCCAAGTTCAGTTCAGTTCAGTCGCTCAATCGTGTCCAACTCTTTGCGACCCCATTAATTGCAGCATGCCAGGCCTCCCTGTCCAGCACCAACTCCCAGAGTTTACTCAAACCCATGTCCATCGAGTTGGTGATGCCATCCAGCCATCTCATCCTCTGTCATCCCCTTCTCCTCTTGCCCCCCAATCCCTCCCAGCATCAGAGTCTTTTCCAATTAGTCAACTCTTCTCATGAGGTGGCCAAAGTACTGGAGTTTCAGCTTTAGCATCAGTGCCTCCAATGAACACCCAGGACTGATCTCCTTTAGAATGGACCAGTTAGATCTCCTTACAGTCCAAGGGACTCTTAAGAGTCGCTCCAACACCACAGTTCAAAAGCATCAAGTCTTTGGCACTCAGCTTTCTTCACAGTCCAACTCTCACATCTATACATGACTACTGGAAAAACCATAGCCTTGACTAGACAGACCTTTGTTGACAATGTCTCTGCTTTTTAATATGCTGTCTACGTTGCTCATACTTTCCTTCTAAGGAGTAAGTGTATTTTAATTTCATGGCTGCAATCACCATCTGCAGTGATTTGGGAGCCCAAACAAATAAAGTCTGCCACTGTTTCCCCATCTATTTCCCATGAAGTGATGGGACCAGATGCCAAGATCTTAGTTTTCTAAATGTTGAGCTTTGAGCCAACTTTTTCACTCTCCTTTTTCACTTTCATCAAGAGGCTTTTTAGTTCCTCTTCACTTTCTGCTATAAGGGTGGTGTCATCTGCATATCTGAGGTTATTGATATTTCTCCCGGCAATCTTGATTCCAGCTTGTGCTTCTTCCAGCCCAGCGTTTCTCATGATGTACTCTGCATATAAGTTAAATAAGCAGGGTGACAATATACAGCCTTAACGTACTCCTTTTCCTATTTGGAACCAGTCTGTTGTTCCATGTCCAGTTCTAACTGTTGCTTCCTGACCTGCGTAGAGGTTTCTCAAGAGGCAGGTCAGGTGGTCTGATATTCCCATCTCTTCCAGAATTTTCCACATTTTATTCTGATTCACACAGTCAAAGGCTTTGGCATAGTCAGTAAAGCAGAAATACAAGTTTTTCTGAAACTCTCTTGCTTTTTTCATGATCCAGTGGATGTTGGCAATTTGATCTCTGGTTCCTCTGCCTTTTCTAAAACCAGCTTGAACATCTGGAAGTTCACAGTTCAAGTATTGCTGAAGCCTGGCTTGGAGAATTTTGAGCATTACTTTACTAGCATGTGAGATGAGTGCAATTGTGCAGTAGTTTGAGCATTCTTTGGCATTGCCTTTCTTTGGGATTGGAATGAAAACTGACCTTTTCCAGTCCTGTGGACACTGCTGAGTTTTCCAAATTTGCTGGGATATTGTGTGCAGCACTTTCATAGCATCATCTTTCAGGATTTGAAATAGCTCTACTGGAATTCTATCATCTCCACTGGTTTTGTTCTTAGTGATGATTTCTTAAAGCCCGCTTGACTTCACATTCCAGGATGTCTGGCTCTAGGTGAGTGATCACACCATCATGATTATCTTGGTCATTAAGATTTTTTTGTACAGTTCTTCTCTGTATTCTTGCCACCTCTTCTTAATATCTTCTGCTTCTGTTAGGTCCATACCATTTCTGTCCTTGATCGAGCCCATCTTTGCATGATATGTTCCCTTGGTATCTCTAATGTTCTTGAAGAGCTCTCTAGTCTTTCCCATTCTATTGTTTTCCTCTATTTCTTTGCACTGATCATTGAGACATGCTTTCTTATCTCTCCTTTCTATTCTTTGGAATTCTGCATTCAAATGGCATATCTTTCCTTTTCTCCTTTACTTTTGTCTTCTCTTCTTTTCGCAGCTATTTGTAAGGCCTCCTCAGACAGCCATTTTGCTCTTTTGCATTTCTTTTTCTATGCTATGCATACCATCTAATTCACTGTAAAAAAACTGTGCTTTCTGTGCAAATATTGTCCAAAAATATAACTTTGCAAGAACAAAGAAAATTATGAGTAATAATATTCAAAATTAAGGAGTATATTAAAGTTTAAAAAGATCAATTTTATATCTGTTATTCATTATTCATTTTTCTAGAACCTAATTTTATATACTTAGTTATTATATTTCTTTCTGTAAGCATTTGTTGCTGCTTTTTCTTAACTTGATAGCTTTTTCTTCTTTTTAAAACATATATAATGTTGTTTTTACACTCCCTATAGCTGATTTTGTTTCCAACTGACATTCACTTTTAATTCTTAGTTACAAAACAGTTAGGAAACAGAAGAAAAACATTTTTTGGACCTGAATGCAGAGGAGTAAAAGGCAATTTAAAAATTTCACATGAAGTGATTTTATTCATCAATTTCAAAAATATGTAATAAGTGGTACTTCCAAAGTATTTATATGTATTGCAAGTTATTTTGCGGTCTTATCATGGATATCTGCATTTCCAACAAGCTCCCAGGTGAAGTTGCCACCTGAGGAGTAAATGGTGGTTAAGAATCATAGAAATGAAAAAGAAGAAATTAGGTATTTAGAGACAGAGAAGAAGGAAAGGAATAAAGGAAAAGACAGGAGGAAGAGGAAGGCATTTTGAACACGGTTGTCACTAGTTTTCCTTCGAGGTATAATTCCCAGGTTTTCTTAACACAGGTGTCTTCCACAACTTCATCAATAATATTGATAGTTTAGTTTAGCTGTCATAAATATCTATAAATAATAAATTCTAGAACAAGTATGAACAAAAGGGAACTCTCTTACATTGTTGATGGGGATGCAAATTTGTGCAAACACTATGGAGAACAGTATAGAGTTTCCTTAAAAAGCTAAAAATAGAACTAGCATTTGATCTAGCAATCCCAATCCTGGACACATATATCAGGAGAAAACCATACTTCTAAATAATACATGTACCCCAATGTTCATATCAGCACTCTTTACAATAATCAAGATATGGAAGAAATATAAATGTTCATCAATAGATTAATAGATAAAGAAGATAATAAATAAATAAAAGCTCTTTAAAAAGATTAAAAAAAAACAAACAGAATTTAGGATTATACTAGAGCACACTGTCCAGAGAAGCTGGAGGACTTAATGAAAATGAAAGACCCAGGATAGCCTGTTGGAAGCTGATCATAACAAGCAGTGTAATTCATGCTTCCATATGAGAACATTTGAAAAAGTGTTAATCAATACTTTATTGGGGAGGTAAGGAATCACCCATCATGCTACATCTTTTGTGTATCATATAGCAGTACACTGGACCACAAACACAGTTTAGATATTAACATGCTTTTGTTGAGCCCTAATTGGAGTTTTAAGGAAATAGATGGAACAATTAAATCTTTAGGCAGCAGTTTGTAAAAATTGATATCTATCTTTTGTTTGTAGATTATTGTGGGGTGGGATGAAGGGTGGGGTGTTTGTAGGGTACTCTTGCCTGGAGAATCCCATGGATGGAGGAGCCTGGTAGGCTGCAGTCCATGGGATCACTGAGGGTCGGATACGACTCAGTTACTTCACTTTCACTTTTCACTTTCAGGCATTGGAGAAGGAAATGGCAACCCACTCCAGTGTTCTTGCCTGGAGAATCCCAGGGACGGTGGAGCCTGGTGGGCTGCCATCTATGGGGTTGCACAGAGGCGGACACGACTGAAGTGACTTAGCAGAAGCAGCAGCAGCAGGGGAAGGAAATGAAAAAAGGAATATGAAATTTTCTAAACCTTCATTACCATTAAGGTGCTATTCTAGGCTCTCAAGGACAGATGGATGAGGGGTTTTGTTTTTGTTTTTTCTTTCACAAATCCATTGTGAAGTTTAGCACCATTGAATATTGACTCTCAAAATGTCATCAAAGCAACCTATTAGTAACACAAATCTAAGTTTATTGTTTAAATGGTAAGGGAATAAATATATATTTATATTTTATTTTATCCTGACAGTAAATACAAGGTTTCTGGATCAGAGGCAAATTGATTATTTCCTTAAAAAAAGATCCTAGTATTAGTTGTCCATGCTGCATGTTCCTCCATGGGGCAGTCTGGTGAGGGTCAGTTGAACCCTGCATGTGGAGGGAAGGAGTAGAAAGGAATCCCTACTATAGGAGAGGAAATTAACATTATAAACTAGAAACTTAATGTATAAATGTTGGCATATTACCCCCCACTCCCCTCTAGGCATAGAGTGATTACTTTTATTCTGGAATGTAAACAAACCTCCTTATGGGAGAGAAGATGAGTGTCACCTAGGTTTTCAGAACCATTTGGAATGTAATAAATAATTCTGGGTTTTATTGTCATTTGAAAGAAAACACAGGGTTCCAAAACTATCATCTTAGAAAATGAGAGGTATATGATTTTAGAAAAAAAGGAGAGGCTGTTTATCACTAGAGTATTGCTATTGTCTTTCAGTTCAGTTCAGTTGCTCAGTTGTGTCCGCCTCTTTGCAACCCCATGGACCACAGCACTACAGGCATCCCTGACGATCACCAACTCCCAAAGTTTACTCAAACTCAAGCCCATTGAGTCCATGATGCCACCCAACCATCTCATCCTCTGTCTTTCCCTTCTCCTCCCACCTTCAATCTTTCCCAGCATCATGGTCTTTTCAAATGAATCAGCTCCTCACATCAAGTGGCCAAAGTATTGGAGTTTCAGTTTCAATTTTCTTATCAGAAGGTAAATCTTTGATTGTACAGAAAAATAAAAGTAGTCTCAATAAGAGAACACTACCTTGACAGACACTGTGTTTCTGAGAATGAAGGGCAAACTCAGAGTATTTATTTAGATTCTGAAGTCTTGTTAGGTTGGGTCTTTTGGTGGAGGGGTTCAGTTAGGTTAGGGTAAGAATCATGATGCAACAGTTTAGGACTGATTAAGAATAGCAATGCAAGGATTGGAGGCAAGGGATTTAAAATGTTCTAAGGCGTAAACTATGGTTTGATGCTTTTTATTGACGTGTTCATGTACCTTTCAGGAAGTTCTTGGAATGAAATTATTTGTAACTTTTATCTTCCATGGCAAGAGTTTTCTAGCATTATAAAGTTACATCAATGAAGATAACAGATTAAAGTTATGTTAGTGTAAGTTGTAAGGTGTGTAACTGGCTTTGAATCTTAGAGTGCTCTGTGTATTTTGGTGAGTGTGTGTGTGTGTGTTAGTAGCTCATATTGAACTTAGGTCTCCTGCGCTTCAGGCGTATTCTTACCATATGAGCCACTAGGGAAGCCCAGAGTTAGCCAATTGTACCTCAGGTCCCTCTTTCGCTTCACACTCAAACATGATCCACCTCTTGACTGTGTCTCTTAACTGGCTCTCTGCCTCTGGTAGAGCAGCTGATAGGTGGGATGGACAAGAAATCTGGATACGAAGGTTGGAACAGAAAATATAGGAGCTCAAGTATTCAGGAGACTTAACCGCACATGGGGAAGTTTCAAAATATTTAAGGTCAGTGTTGTAGGGGACGTCAGGGAACATTCTGAAGTCCTACGTGAGGTGGCAGAAACTAAAGCCTATCATGATTTGAGAATTAATGTAAAATGATCTTATGCTTACCTATGGGCTATTGAGTCCTGGCATGTTTGGGTTTCATCACTGGTTTCTGAAGAAGATATTAATTGTATCAGAATTCATATCTACATAAAACTGATCTAATTATTAACAAAATTTACAAAAGTTATTTTTTCTGCCAGTGAAACCTCAGTGTAATTTTGTGGAAATAATATTTTCTTATATATTTCCCAAATATTAGTAGGTGGAAATATGTCAACAAACAATATGCTATGAAATTATGCAAACAAATAGTAAGAAAATGTGTGTGTAAAAATGCTGTAGAAGAGAAAAGAAATACTTGTCAAGTATTTTTAAGTATAAACAAAAGAATCATATGAACATGTACAACATAAGCACTTCATAATTCAGAGCATGATTAATTAGTTTTTTGTAAAACCTATTTGGTTTGTAAATAAATTAGAATCATCAAGTTGTGAATCAGATTAGGCTAATGAAAACAAATCAGTTAAATAGATGTTTCAGTAAAATTTTAAGCTTTTAAAAAAGTAGAAAGGATTTTTTGAAGATAGCTCAACCTCTGTATTAGTACAGGATAGTGGGTTTTGCAAATCCCTAATCCTATAATATGCTCCTGAAAATAGGATTCAGGAAGACATAACTTTGAAAATCCTGCAATAAAGAAACCTCTCTCTAACCTTGTTTAACTCACTGTTTGCCAAACTTAATTAACCATTGAATGTTTTAGTTCATACATCTTTTAATACAGAAGAACTAAGGCAAATGCTTTACACAGTATGTCAAATTAATCTGTACTGTGAAAAAGCTCTATCATGAATATGAATAGCAGTTCCTTCCTGTGCAAAATGTGGACCAGCGGCATTAGAATCACCTGAGACATTGTTAGAAATACAAAGTTTATTGCCTCGAAAAGCTGAATAAGAATTTGAATTTTATAAGGTCCCTAAGTGATCCACAAGCATATTAAAGTGAGAAGCTATAAGTACAGAGCACTGGTTCTCAAACATGGCTGAACATTAGTATAATGTGGAAATCTTTTTCTAATACCAAAGTCCTGGTGCCACACTAAAAAAAAAAGCTTCAGTTGTAAGTTTTCAGAAAAGAAATATAGGCATTTTGTGGAAAGCTCACTATATGGTTCTAATTTGCAGCCCGATTTTAACTGTATGTAAAGAATAACCTTGCCTCTTAAGAAATTCTGTCTCAGTTATAGCAGCTGCATATTTATAATACTTCAAGTCAAAAATTTGGAGTCTTTCATATATTTTTCACACACTGCATTCAATCCATTAGAAATCGTAAGCAGTGGACTTCCACTTTTAGCCAAGGTAGAGTGTCAGGAACCAGGTTTAACCTCACACTCATAAAAACCAAATTACAACCCCCAAAAAAGAACCAAAACATGAAACAGATTTCAAGACACTAACATCAAGTAAATAAGGATAATAATCCCTGAGAAATGGAAAACAAATGAAGTAAAACCTGCAATTGCCCTGAGTGACTTGTGGATGTTTCCAGGTGTCATCTCAGGGAGTCAAACTCTTTTGTTGCTGTTATTATTGATATGTAATTAAAATATAACAATACAATTGGCCTCTGGACAGCATGGATTTGACCTGTACAAGTCCACTTATACAAGGATTTTTTTCAATAGTGAGTATCACAGTACTACATGATCCAAGATTGATTGAATCCACAGATGTAGAACTGGGAATATGGAGATCCGATTAGAAGCAATACTCAAATATTATACTTCAAAGAGTGTAGGGGCTTCCATGCCTTTTTAAAATTTATTTATTTATTCTTGCTGTAGACTGTCTATTAGTTCCAAGATTATAATGTGAAGATTTGATATTTGTATGTACTGAGAAATGAGCATCAAAATTACTCCAGTTAATGTACATCACTACACAGTTACAACTTTTTTTTTTTTTTGTAATAAGATTGTAACAAGGACTTTGAAGATTTAGTCTCTTAACATCTTTCAAATATGCAAAACATTATTATTAACTAGTGATCATTCTCTACATTATATCCCCAGGGTTTACTTTATAACTGGAAGTTGGTACATTTCATCCACTTTCACCCATTTCACCTACCCATACCCACCCCCTGCTGGCAACCACCAATCTCTTCTCTGTATGTATGAGTTCTGTTTCGTCTGTTTTTTAGATTTTATTATAAATATATACGAAATGATATGGCATCTGTCTTTCTCTGACTGATTCATAATCTTGTATTGAGTTTTCTAAAATTTTGATCTGCTGCTGCTGCTAAGTAGCTTCAGTCATGTCCAACTCTGTGCAACCCCATAGACGGCAGCCCACCAGGCTCCCCCGTCCCTGGGATTCTCTAGGCAAGGACATTGGAGTGGGTTGCCACTTCTTTCTCCAATGCATGAAAATGAAAAGTCAAAGTGAAGTCGCTCAGTTGTGTCCAAAACTTAGCAACCCCATGGACTGCAGCCTACCAGACTCCTCCGTCCATGGGATTTTCCAGGCAAGAGTATTGGAATGGGGTGCCATTGCCTTCTCTGAAAATTTTGATCTAGACTTGCTTAATTTTCTTTCACATATCAACCTTTTGTAAAACAGGTTCTGGTTCTATTATATAAATCTCATCTCACTTCCATGTATCCAAATCCATCAGAAATGCTTCCTCCTTGTACTTAACTCTGGACGCTTTCCACATTTCTGTATGCTTCCCTTTCTTTAATCTGTCTTCTCTCAGCTTTCTTGATATCAGAAACTTTGACATTTTTTTTTTCTCATGACTTCTCTTTGAAGGCTCAAATAAAATACTTAAAATCTCTATCCAACCATTCAACTGAACTGAACTGATCCAACCTTTCAAACTAGTGATCCTCGCTTTTATTGATGACTTCAGTTCTACATATCCAGAGATGATTATTGTCTGATGTATATTTCCAGCCTAGTTCTGCCTTTTTTTAAAATTTCATACTAGATTTTAGATATTTCAAGCTTACCATGTTTATAAGCAAAAATAAAACTCTTTTCCAAACATGATGTTTTCATCGTTTTCATGAAGGGAACTCATATATATCCACTTAAGTATATAACTTATAAATCATGATTGATTTCTGTTGGCTTTACCTCTTAATTATTTCAAAAATTCATCTTCATGAAGAGGTTCTTCAGAAAAGTAAGAAAAGTTAAACATTATTTTATTACATTTAGATGACACTACAGAAGTTCAAAGTGTTATCACGTACTGTCAATTTACCAGTTTGAAATTTTAACACTAACTAGTCTCAAATTCATATTTCTTCCATCCCTACAGAGTCCATGTTCTTAACTTCTAAATAAATATAGCTTTATTCTTGGGTAAATACTTACTTTTCAAAAAGAAGTATGATTTATATCTGCATTTCTCATACCACTTAACACATTGTCTCATTCAGCAAGTGCTAAATATTTAAATTACTGCTTGAAATTAATATAAATAGCAAGATTAGGCCCCAAAATAGATTAGTTTAATATTGTTTAAGCCAGATACTACTTTTTAAAAACTGCTGTCATGCTTTTATTAAATTGCAATATGCTCTCTGTGTGCATGTGTGCTCAGCCACTCCAGTCCTGTCCAACTCTGTGACCCCATGGATCGTAGCCTACCAGGTTCCTCTGTCCATGGGATTTTCCAGGTGAGAATACTGGAGTGCATTGCCATGCCCTTATCCAGGGGATCTTCCTAACCCTGGGATCGAACCCACATCTTCTGCATTGGCAGATGGGTTCTTAATCACTGAGCCACCAGGGAAGCCCGATATACTATCTACATCTATGTATTTATGGAGGAATCATTTCTATTAATATTTTTACTAATGTTTTCAGTGCTATTTTACAAAATGAGTACAAGAATTATCAGCCTTGCTGTGATTTAAAAACATTAGTTTTAAAACATATTTATCAGACATGTTTCTAGAAACTATTAATTTCAGAAAATGGACACATTTTAATGTTTTAAAATATTTTCCAACTTTAATATTATTTCTAAAATTTGTCTCTCTTCAAATTGACCAAACTTCTTCCATTAACAAAACTGCATCTAGAATAAATAAAATCATTGAAACTTGTAAGTATTATATTTCTAAACCAGTGTAGGTGAGCACTTCCTCAATTAGATTAAGAATATAGTGCTAATTTTCTAGGGGGAAAATGCCACTTGTCAGTAATTGTCAAAACAAGATTAATGATCTCAAGTCAATCTCAGTCTGCAATAAATATGTAGATATTGATAACAACAAATTGGGTCAGTCTTTTCATGTAAATAGTTCTTGTTCATTTCTTAATTAGAAATACTAGTTCATGTACCAGTTGTGGTAATCCTTGTGCTGTTGATACTAAAAGAAAAACTTGAAGACTAATAGATTCCCTGTTTTTCATGTTACCTTGTAATAGGTCTTCTTTCCTGGACACTAGTATCCACCTGGTAATGTTGCTGCCAAGGTTAACTAAATTGCAAGTCTCTCAGGGATGTGCTTTAGTTTGACTCTTCTTTTGCTCTGAAAAACTGACTTTAATGAGTTTGAATGACAATGTGACCTCTCCAGCCTATGGATATATCCCATGGTGATAACAAGGAGAAAAATGTTTGTTTGTATTTTAACAATAGTGTTTTTTTCAAAGGAAATCTTGAACTTTGATCTTTCTAGGTCCTATTGCTGTTCACAGGGACAGCAATATTGCTGTATCAGGGACACAATACCATAGATCTGCAGTGTCAGAACTCAGAACTTTTCCTGTGGCAGGAGTAAAAGCCCATGAGAGGCCAATCATTGCATTTTTGTTTAGACACAGAAGATATAAAGCCATCTCTTTATATTGACTATTCTCAATTTATATCATACACAATGCATTCTTGCAGCATTGCACATAACTTATACTGAATTTAATTTAAAAGAGAGAATTGCACGACATAATCTTAGAGTTATCCTGAAGGTCTTTGAAGAAGTTCTAAATTATGAAGTACCATAGCTCGTGGGCTAATTTTCATTTTAACCAAGCATGACATGAAATAAACATGCAAATGGCAAACAGAAAGCTGTTAATTTGTGTGAGAAGTTAAAATGAAGAAAATAAGAGGATAAAAGCAGTTAGTTCGTGCTACTACAACATAGAATCTACAATTCACATCCTGGGGGAGTGACAAACCAGTCATTTAATGCTATGTCAACACATGTATCTTGTCTTTCATTAGTAAACTCTCCTGCTGGTTTGCACACTGTCAGAAGTAGACCTCCTACTGACATTCATAGAGGTGTGGAGACTGGGATGGTTTAATAATTCTGTTTTGTTTAGCTTTCTTCCTTATCCTATTTGAAACCAATTTTTCCCTTCACTTTTAGAACAAGTACATATTAGTTTCACTTATGAAGGAAATGTTAAAAATGTTTATGATTCAAATGACCTACTTTCCTCTTAATTCCTTCGAGCACTTTGAATATCCTAGCCAATTGAGGGTTACATCTGCTTGTAAATTACCCATGCTTTCTCTCTGCACACAGTCTGCCCGCATCATCTGTGAATAAATAACCATAAAAAATAAATGGAGAGGAAAGATGACAACATCCATCTCCCTTTCCTTCTGAAAACTGTTCTATAGAGATATTGGTTAATGATCTAAGCAGTACTATAGATTCTAAATATTTTCTATTCCTCCAGTCTATGTCTGTTTCCATAAACCTGTTCAATTAAACTCATCTGTTTTTAAATAATATTCTTCATTGACTGTGGATAAGCAAGTAAATGTTTAAATAGCTATCTATAAAATTCATGTAGAACAATCATTTAAATCTAGGAAATGCAAAGATAACTAGATTAAGAGTTTTTAAATATAATTTCTTCAAATATTTCCCAAGCACAGTCAAGAGTCAGAGAGTTTCGTTTTAATTAACAACACCATATTTAAGTAATGTTATTTATAAAATTAATTTCTGGGATAATTTTGCAATAACATAAATCATCATGACTTTTTTTTACACTAAGAAACAGAATGCTTAACTGTTGTTGTAAGGCCATTTGTGTTGTAAATAATAATGTCCATCAGCTAAAAATTCAAATGACTACTTCACACAAATGTATTATACTTACTTAAATTTATAATCCATCTTTTAATCAGTGTTTATTTAAGCTACTGTGTTGCCTTCTTGGAATTACCTCAAAATTCTCTAATTTTTTACCTGCAACACTTAATACATGTGAGAATGTTCACTTCTAAAGCACCACTACTCTAGTTTTGTCATTAATTCTTATTAACACTGAATCTGTAAAAATGCATTTTAACAAATTTAGTCACAGTTTTTTTCACAATCTTATTTTACAGATTTTAAACATACACTTTTGGGGAGTTTTTTGTATATTTGTTTTGTTTGTTTTTCTTCCTGCTTTTTTTTTTTATCATGGGAAGTTTTGTCTTTTTTTGCAGAGATTATTTAAATTGATTTTTGACTTCCCATCAGAAACATATTGTATAAAGTCATGATGATAATATTTTAGGGTGATCATGTTTCTTCAGCAAGAAGTAATACAACTATGTGACTGTGACTCTGTGTGTGTGTGTGTGTGTGTATTGATTTCAGCCCCTAAAAGACTAGGAAGTATCAAATACCTTTAAAAATTGCCATCAGAAGACCTGTCAAAATGCACCCAGGAACATTTCTTAGAGGACCACAACTCGATTTTTCACTTAATATATCTGGTTTTGGTTGACTAGAAGATGTCTATAACAGAGCATTAACAAACACTGTAATTTGCTGGGGTCAGCCAGGTCTGTAGCTTTGAAATGGAAAGTCATCTTAAATTATGCTATCAGCTTTCCAAACCTCATTAGGCTTAACCCATTTAGGCGCCACTGACTTCTCGGAATCACCAATAGAACCCTAATCAGAAAACCACAGAGCAGCCAGGCTTCTGCTATCAGAAACCTCAGTACAATTTTGTATATTAATATTTCAGAAAGTTTGTAGGAATACATGCTCCCTGCTGAGTACTACAAGCAGTGCGGACACCGCCACAGTCAGTCAAGCTGGCCAGAGGGCCTGGCAGCTCCCTGTCTGTCTATGGACCTGACAACCAGAGAAAGAAAAGGCAGAGGAAAACGAAATGAACTAAATGCCTCCATTTGATTTACGATTAATAAATTCCTATTATTGGAGAGTCAGGTAGCCAGTAAATAGAATAATATATGGTTACAGGAAAATGCTGATCTTATTCTGTAATGAAGCCATAGAACTTTGAATACAATATCACTAATTTTTCCAGGAGAAGCAATCATTGAAAAGATTTTGAGAACATTAGTTTTCTCTAATGTTCTTCATAACATTTAATCTAATTTTCACGATGTATTGGTCAAAATAAAGTCTAAGAGATATCCAACAAAGAAGTGCAATTAGAAATGAAACAGAGAAAAATCAATTTAGTAATGAAAACCCATGTGGAGTTTTAAGACTTTTAGAAATGTATGCAACAGAGAGAAATATAATTTCTTTGATGACAAGCAGTGACCAAAGTTCAATATAATACAGTAAAGCTAAGTTTAAAAAACATAAACCTAACAATAAATACAACTTTAAAGAATGCCTGAATAAAAAAAATTACTATAAATAATGAGAATTATATACATAATTGATTTGTTTGTATATAAACAGGAAATATCTGATGGTTTTTAAATGTACTTTATATACAATGACACATATTTACAGGTGCCCCAGAGAAAATATTTACAAAAACTACTAACTGAACTGAACTGAACTAACATGTTAAGGTTTCTTAAGTTTAAATCAAACAAAAGGTTTAGAAATGAAATCACACTAAAACAAAAATGTATGCTTTTTAAACTAGTATTTTAATAATTATCATATTATCTAAAGTGAATGACTAGGTCACTGAAATGGTGAGCAGGATATGTTCTTTTTTCATTTCATTTTTCTTTAACAAATTATTATGACAGATATATTTTCCACACTGCATGAACCTGAATATGGTACTTGCCTACATTTATGTAATTAGAAGTAGAAAGATTTAAAACATCTGTCACATCGTATGAAACGTAGTCCTTTGGTACTTGAATAATATGTATAATGTAGTTGTTTATAACTGCCTGGAAACACATAGTCCCTATTAAGGAGGGAAAGTCTGTAATAATGCCAGGTCTGCAATGAGCTATATGGATAGCATTGACAAGTAGTAAGCTTCTCACCTTTAGTGTGAACTTATATCTGTGATTCCTCACAATCCTAGTGTTGCATGACTACATCAAAATCTTACAAGTGCAGGCTCATACACATTGATATAATATTTTCTACTATCCAAATCTATGTGTATATAATACATGTAAATCTTCAAAGGCATTTTATTTTAAATGCTATGGTTTCTAAGAATATGATCACATGACAATCTTTGTCAGTTCTGATTTTATTTTAGTATATTTTGCTTTATTTGTTTTACTCTATTGTGGTAAGAACAATTATGGAGATCTATCCTCTTAGCAGATTTTAAGTGTACATTATATTTTTACTATACGTGAGCCTTCCCAGGTGGTGCTAGTAATAAAGAACACACCTGCCAACGCAGGAGGCATAAGAGATGCAGATTCAATCCCTGCGTTGAGAAGATCCCCTGGAGGAGAGCATGGCAACCCGCTCCAGAATTCTTACCTAGAGAATTCCATGGACAGAGGAGCCTGGCATGCTAGAGTCCATGGGGCACAAAGAGTCAGGCACCACTGAAGCAACTTAGCATGCACACATGCACAGTGCTGTACAGCAGATCTCTAGAGCTTATTCATTTCATTTAACTGAAATATGCCTCTTGATTAATAACTCCCCATTTCCTACTACTCCCAAAACCCTGGTAACCACTATTCTAGTAATTGATTTTATGAATTTGACTACTTTAGGTACCTCACTTAAGTGGAATCATTCAGTACTTTATTTGTCTGGTTTATTTCACTAGGTATAATATTCTCCAGGTCCATCCATGCTGTTATATGTTGCCCAATTTTTTTTTAAAGCTGAATAATATCCCATTGTATGTGCATGTTTGAGTGCTCAGTCGCTTCAATTGTGTCCAACTCTTTGCAACCCCATGGACTGTAGCCCCACAGACTCCTCTGTCCATGGGATTCTCCAGGTAAGAATAGTGGCGTGGTTTGCCATTTCCTCCTTCAGGACATCTTCCCAACCCAGAGGTTGAACCCATGTCTCCTGTGTCTCCTGCATTGGGAGGTGGATTCTTTACCCACTAAGCAATCTGGGAACCCCTTGGATGTGCATACATTTTCTTTATCCATTCACATGTTTTAAGTTATTTGCATATCTTGGCTCTTGTGAATACTGCTTCAGTGAATGCTGAAGTGCTATTATCTTTGAGGTTCTGATTTTACTTCTTTTGAATGTATATACAAAAGTGAAATTGCTGGATCAATTATTCTATTTTTAGTTTTATGAGGAAACTCAGTGCCTGCTCATTTTTCATCCTTAACAGGAGTGTTCAAGGGTTTTAATTTCTTCACATCCTCATCAACAATTGTCTATGTTGCTTTGATAAGAGCCATCCTGACAGATGCGAGGTGATATTTCTTTGTGGTTTTGATTTTCATTTCTCTGAAGATTAGTGATGATGAATATAGCTGTTGGTATTTTGTATGTCCTCTTTGGAAAAATGTCTAAGTTCTTAGCTTATCTTTAATTGGGTTACTAGTTTTTCTCTTATTAAGCTGTATGAGTTTCTTACATATTTTGGATATTAACCTTTTATCAAATAGATCGTTTACAACATTTTCTCCCATTCTGTAGATTGCATTTACACATGTTGAATGTTTCCTTCCATGTGCAGACACATAAAGTTTGATACAATCCCATGTGTTTATTTTTGTTGCATTTGATTTTGGTGTCATACCATGAAATCACTGCCAAGACCACTGCTATGAAGCTATTCCCTATGTTGTCTTCTGAGAGTTTTACAGTTTCAGATCCTACATTTAAGTCTTTAATCCATCTTGGGTTGGTTTCTGCGTATGGTGTAAAATGAAAGCCCAATTTCATTCTTTTGCATGTGGATTTCCAGTTTTCCAACATCATTTATTGAAGATCAGTTCACCATACATGCCTGAATTTATTGCTCACCTCTTCATTCTGTTCAGCAGTTAATATGCCTACCTTTATGCCAGTCACATTGAGTTTTGATTACTGTAGTTTTATAATATATTTAGAAATCAGGAAGTGTAAAGCCTCCTTCTTTATTTTTTCCGCTTAAAATTACATTTAGCTATTCATGAGCTTTTATGATTTTTTAAATATATAAATTGTAGAATTATGTTTTCTATATCTGTAAAAATGTCTTTTGAATTTTGATAAAATTGCATCAAATCTCTAGATTACTAAAAGAAATAGGATGAAATAAATTACTTCTAATGCTTACTGATAATCTCTATCTCCCCATAAAAATATGTAGCAAATATGTTCTTCAGTAATAATGTACTTTCAATGTAACTCTGCAAAAATAGCTACATGTTTAGACATAAGGTTATTTTTAGGTTATATAAGGTTATTTTTAGCTTTGGTACTTGCTATGTGAAAGTGAAAGTGTTCGTCACTCAGTCGGGTTCGATTCTTCATGATCCCATGGACTGTAGCCTGCCAGGCTTCTCTGTCCATGAAATTCTCCAGGCAAGAATACTGGACTGGGTTTCCCTTTCCTTCTCCAATAGAAGGCAGTACAGAATCTGCCTCAATATCAACAGTATGTGTAAAAGAACTGAGTACATGGGACTAACTTGGGATATATTGAGAACATTTCACTGAATGAGAATGATATAAAATGATCACTAAGGAAAAAATATGCTCTAAAAAAGGTGTACATGGAACTTCATATTGTAACTTCTTGATGCTGAATTTTAAGTAAGAAAAGACTGAAATTTCTCAGAGAAACAAATATATGAATTCAGTCTACAAATTTTTCAGTCTAGTCTCTCAATTTTAGTTTTTTGAAATGAGCAGCAAAGAAGTATAAGACCTAAATATATTCTGTAGTATTTTGGAAAATATGACTCTTTTGAAAGTAAAAAGGAGAGTGAAAAAGTTGGCTTAAAACTCAATATTCGGAAAACAAAGATCATGGCATCTGGTCCCATCACTTCATGGCAAATAGATGGGGAAACAGTGCAAACAGTGGCTGATTTTATTTTTCTATATTCCAAAATTACTGCAGATGGTGATTTCAGCCATGAAATTAAAAGACGCTTACTCCTTGGAAGGAAAGTTATGACCAACCTAGACAGCATATTGAAAAGCAGAGACATTACTTTGTCAGCTAAGGTCTGTCTAGTCAAGGCTATGGTTTTTCGAGTGGTCATGAATGGATGAAAGAGTTGGACTTTAAAGAAAGCTGAGCGCTGAAGAATTGATGCTTTTGAACTGTGGTGTTGGAGAAGACTCTTTAGAGTCCCTTGGGCTGCAAGGAGATCCAACCAGTCCATCCTAAACGAGATCAGTCCTGGGTGTTCATTGGAAGGACTGATGTTGAAGCTCCAATACTTTGGCCACCTGATGCAAAGAGCTGACTCATTTGAAAAGACTCTGATGCTGGGAAAGATTGAGGGCAGGAGGAGAAGGGGATGACAGAGGATGAGATGGTTGGATGGCACCACTGACTCAATGGACATGGGTTTGGGTGCACTCCGGGAGTTGGTAATGGACAGGGAGGCCTACCGTACTGAGGTTCTTGGGGTCTCAAAGAGTCGGATGCAACTGAGTGACTGGACTGAACTGAAAGAGTACATGTCATAAATTCAAATACCAGATACTATAATGATAGACCACTAAATTATGGTTCCCTGAGTGCTTAAAGGTGTAATATTTTCATGGCAATAGCTTTTTTTTTTTGATATATACTTCTTATTATCTTTCTATATTTCTCAAACCAAGTTGTTTCTGTTTAAGACAGTTTTATTTCCTTTAGAAAATGCATCTGTAAAATGTTTACATTTGCCTAACTTTCCACAACAGATGTACCTCAGAGAAGTAGTGAAAAAAATGTTATCCTGTTTTGCCATAAAATTGCATTATGATTGTAGAAGCGTGTTACCGTCATTTATGATATATCATCAGTTAACAGCACTTCCTAACATTTTGTATGTATTTTCTGTTGCTATAGTAGGATAATCAAGTAGTTTATTATCTAAGCTAGGCGTTCTCAAATCTGTCTGAACTGCTACCAGGAGGTGCTTTTAAAAATTACTGATAACAAGTCTCCAAGAAAATTCACTTCATTATAGTGAAATTCATGTATTTGTATATATGAAACACTTTCCAGTTCTTTCCAATCTTCAGATGAGATCTAAAAGAATTAAAGAAACACAGGTATAAATAAAATTATTTTTTAAATTCATAAATAGAAATTACTTGGAAACAGATGGTTAAATTTTTTGCATTAAGTATAGAGTTTTCATATTGATTCTCTTCCTCCTTCCCTTCCTTCTTTCCTTTCTTTCCTCTTTCCCTCTTTCTTTCTGAAATGGTTTTAGACTTACTGAAGTTGTAAAAAGTGATCCCCACATTCCTTTTGCTTGTGCTTAGTCATGCAGTCATGTCCGACTCTGTGTAACCTCATGGACTGTAGCCCACTAGGCTCCTCTCTCCATGGGATTCTCCAGGCAAGAATACTGGAGTGGGTTGCCATGCCATGCCAATACTGGAGTGGGTTTCCTCCTCCTCCTTTTGTCTAGCTTCTAGTAATGTTAACATCTTGTACAACCACAGTACAATGATCAAAACTAAGAACTTAATACTGGTACAGTACTTTAAGCCAAAGTTCAGACTTTATGTTTTTCTGTTTATATCCTTTTTCTATTCCAGTATCCAATCCAATCCAATATCCCACATTTCAATTAGTCATTATATTTCCTTCGGTTTCTCCATTTGTGCCAACTCTCTAGTCTTTCCTTATTTTTTATGACCTTGAAATCTTAGAATAGTTCTGATTAGTTGTTGGTAGAATATTTCTCAATTTCAGTTTTGCCTAATGTTTCCTCATGACTATATTAAGGTTACATGTCTTTTTAGAAGGAAACACAGAAGTGATGCTGTTCCTTGTCCTAAATCCAATGTAGAATATTGGTGGCAGGGAAAGGGGAACTGGTTCATGTGATGTTACTATGTCTTAGTATTACTGATATAACCTTGATTCTCTTTGTTAAGATGACATTGTTTAGGTTTCTCCAATTATTATTTTTCCTTTTATAATTAATAAATATCTGATTGAGGGACTTTAAAATATCCAATTTGAAACTGTATGAAAATACCCAATTTCTTTGAAACTTTCACCCACAAACTTTTCATCCCCTGAAATGTTAGAGGAAATATAGTCTATACGACTACCCTTCTAATACCAATTTCAAGTTTGGGGGTCCCAAGATTATCCTTACATTTCATAATTTTCTATAAGGACTCACAGAACTTACTGAAATAATATATATTACTCTTATAATGAAGTTTGTTACAGCTGAAAAAATGTACAGATTAAATTCAGCCAGAAAAAAAAGTACATAGAGCAGAATTCAGGAAAGTTTCAAGTGCTGAGCTATTTGTCCAATCATTGTACAGTCATGGACAGCTTTAGTTTTCTGCATTAATGTGTGACAATACACATGGAGCATTGCTCACCAGGGAAACTCGCCTACATGTTGTACCCAGAGTAATTACTGTGACTCCATCACGTAACCCCGGTCAGCCATCTGAATGGACTGCCTCACTCTCCAGCCTCTCCAGAGGTCAAACTATCAGGATGTGACCTCAAACTCCCCTCTAAGTTGTATTGTTAGACTCTCTGGCTGGCTTGACTAGCTCCCACTCTAAATCATTTTGTTAGAACTATCAGTTACGATAGAGTGAGGCACTCTCTGTCCCCCTTCTAATGTCTATGTCAGAAGCTTTCTCTGTCTTTTTTTCCCTGCAATTCATCAAGATGGTGGAGTGGAAGGCCATGTGCTCATCTTCTACTGTCAGAATTCCAAAATTGCAACTCACTACTGAACAACCATCAACAGGAGGATGTTGGATCCAAACAAAAAAAGATACCCCATGTCCAAGGGCAAAGGAGAAGTTCCAATAAGATGGTAAGAGGGGTGAAACTGCATCTAGAAACAAACCCCATACCCACCAGAGATGCTCAGAGGGCTCAAACAAATCCTTGTATGCACCAGGATGCAGAGACCCCACAAGAGACTGAGAAAAACCTACAGTTGAGTGTTTGAGTGTCCCCTGCAGAGGCACAGGTCAACAGAGTGGGACAGGGGCTCTGGCTGAAACAGACCTAGGAAGAGTGGCTTGTTGCATAAATCCTCTTGGAAGACGTCTCCATTAGCCCCACCATACAGCTGCTGAGCAGACAACCCACAAACTGGAGAACAATTATATCAAAGAAGTTCTCACACGGTTCCAAAAGTTCTAGGGCCCACAACAGGTTCCCCAACCTGGGGATCTGGCAAAGGGACTGAGAACTTCCAGGGAATTTAATTTTGAAGGCCAGTGGGATGTGATTACAGAACTTTCACAGGACTGGGGAAACAGACTCTTGCAGGGCAAAATCAAAACCCTGTGTGCACCAGGACCCAGGAGAAAGAAACAGTGACACCAAAAGAGACTGATCCCAAATCGCCTGTGAGACTCTAGGAGTCTCTGGCAGAGGCATGTGTTCATAGTGGCCTGCTGTGGGGTAGGGGCACTGACTACAACAGTCGTGGGAACCCCTGGCATAAGTCCTTTTGAACGAGGTCAACATTACCACCATTACCCCTACCACAGTTTCAGTTCAGTTCAGTGGCTCAGTTGTGTCTGACTCTTTGCAACCCCATGGACTGAAGCACGCCTGGCTTTCCTGTCCACTACCAACTCCCAGAGCCTACTCAAACATATGTCCATCGAGTCAGTGATGCCATCCAACCATCTCATCCTCTGTCTTCCCCTTTTCCTCCTGGCTTCAATCTTTCCAAACATCTCCTTAAGAATTTTCCACGGTTTGTTGTGATCCGCACAGTCAAACACTTTGACGTAGTCAATAAAGCAGAAGTAGACGTTCTTGTGGAACTCTCTTGCTTTTCTGATGATCCAATAGAAGTTGACAGTTTGATCTCTGGTTCCTCTGCATTTTCTAAATCCAGTGTGAACATTTTGAAGTTCACGGTTCATGTACTGTTGAAGCTGTGCTTGGAGAATTTTGAGCATTAGTTTACTAGTGTGTGTTCACTTCAGTTCATACCAGTTCATACCAGTGGTCTGGTATTCCCATCTCTTTCAGTCACTCTCATGTCCGATTCTGTGACCCCATGAACCGCAGCATGTCAAGCCTCCCTGTCCATCACCAAATCCTGGAGTCCACCCAAACCCATGTCCTTTGAGTTGGTGATGCCATCCAGCCATCTCATCCTCTGTCATCCACTTCTCCTCCTGCCCTCAAATCTTTCCCAGCATCAGGGTCTTTTCAA
Source organism: Bubalus bubalis (assembly GCF_019923935.1). NCBI lineage: Eukaryota > Metazoa > Chordata > Mammalia > Artiodactyla > Bovidae > Bubalus > Bubalus bubalis. Next base: position 49,343,838 of record NC_059173.1, read on the forward strand.
ATGAGTCAGCTCTTCACATCAGGTGGCCAAAATATTGGAGTTTCAGCCTCAAAACCAGTCCGACCAGTGAACAGTCAGGACTGACCTCCTTTAGGATGGACTGGTTTGTATCTCCTTGCAGCCTAAGGGACTCTCAAGAGTCTTCTACAACACCACAGTTCAAAAGCATCAATTCTTTGGCACTCAGCTTTCTTTATAATCCAAATCTCACATCCATACATGACCACTGGTAAAACCATAGCCTTGACTAGATGGACCTTGTTGGCAAAGTAATGTCTCTGCTTTTGAATATGCTATCTAGGTTGGTCCTAACTTTCCTTCCAAGGAGTAAGCATCTTTTAATTTCATGGCTGCAGTCACCATCTGCAGTGATTTTGGAGCCCAGAAAAATAAAGTCAGCCACTGTTTCCACTGTTTCCCCATCTATTTGCCATGAAGTGATGGGACCAGATGCCATGATCTTCGTTTTCTGAATGTTGAGCTTTAAGCCAACTTTTCCACTCTCCTCTTTTACTTTCATCAAGAGGCTCTTTAGTTCCTTTTCACTTTCTGCCTTAAGGGTAGTGTCATCTGCATATCTGAGGTTATTGATATTTCTCCCAACAATCTTGATTCCAGCTTGTGCTTCCTCTAGCCCAGCGTTTCTCATGATGTACTCTGCATATAAGTTAAATAAGCAGGGTGACAATATACAGCCTTGATGTACTCCTTTTCCTATTTGGAACCAGTCTGTTGTTCCATGTCCAGTTCTAACTGTTGCTTCCTGACCTGCATACAGATTTCTCAAGAGGCAGGTCAGGTGGTCTGGTATTCCCATCTCTTTCAGAATTTTCCACATTTTACTGTGATCCACATAGTCAACAGCTTTGGCATAGTCAGTAAAGCATAAATAGATGTTTTTCTGGAACTCTCTTGCTTTTTCTATGATCCAGCGGATATTGGCAATTTGACACCTGGTTCCCCTGCCTTTTCTAAAACCAGCTTGAACATGTGGAAATTCATGGTTCAAGATGGGCTCAATAAAGGACAGAAATGGTACGGACCTAACAGAAGCAGAAGATATTAAGAAGAGGTGGCAAGAATACACAGAAGAACTGTACAAAAAAGATCTTCATGACCAGATAATCACAATAGTGTGATCACTCACCTAGAGCCAGACATTCTGGAATGTGAAGTCAAGTGGGCCTTAGGAAGTGGGCCTACTTCATACAGTAGTAAAGTAATGCTCAAAATTCTCCAAGCCAGGCTTCAGCAATATGTGAACCGTGAACTAGTATGTGAGATGAGTGCAGTTGTGTGGTAGTTTGAACATTCTTTAGCATTGCCTTTCTTTGGGACTAGAATGAAAACTGACCTTTTTTAGTCCTGTGGCCACTGCTGAGTTTTCCAAATTTACTGGCATATTGAGTGGAACACTTTCACAGCATCGTCCTTTAGGATTTGAAATAGCTCAACTGGAATTCCATCACCTCCACTAGCTTTGTTCCTAGTGATGCTTCCTAAGGCCCATATGACTGCACAGTCCAGAATGTCTGGCTCTACTTGAGTGATCACACCATCATGGTTATCTGGGTCATGAAGATCTTTTTTGTATAGTTCTTCTGTGTATTCTTGCCACCTCTTCTTAATATCTTCTTCTTCTGTTAAAACTACAGGGAGGGAAAGCAGCCCTATCCATCAGTAGAAAATTGTATTAATTTACTGATCATGGCCCTTCCCTTCAGAGCAAGACCCAGATTACCCCACAACCAGTCCCTCCCATCAGGAAGCTTCAACAAGCCTCTTCTCCTTATCCATCAGAGGACAGACAGAATGGAAACCACAATCACAGAAAACTAATCAAACTGATAACATGGACCACAGCCTTGTCTAACTCAATGAAACTATGAGCCATGCTGCATAGGGTCACTCAAGATGGATGGGTCATGTTGGAGAGTTCTGACAAAACATGGTTACCTGGAGAAGGGAATGGCAAACCACTTCAGTATTCTTGCTTTGAGAACTCCGTGAACAGTATGAAAAGGCAAAAAGATAGGACACTGAAAAATGAACTTCCCAGGTCAGTAGATGCCCAATATGCTCCTTGAGAAAAGCAGGGAAATAGCTCCAGAAGGAATGAAGAGGCTCAGCCAAAGCAAAAACAATGCCCTGTTGTGGATGTGACTGGTGATGGAAGTAAAGTGCTATACTGTAAAGAACAATAAAGCATAGGAAACTGGAATGTTAGGTCCATGAATCAAGGTAAATTTGAAGTGGTTGAACAGGAGATGGCTAGAGTTAACATTGACAATATAGGAATCAGTGAAGTAAAATGGACCAGCATGGGTAAATTTAATTCAGATGACCATTATACCTACTACTGTGGGCAAGAATCCCTTAGAAGAAATACAGTAGCACTCATAGTCGACAAAAGAGTCTGACATGTATTACTTGGGTGCAATCTCAAAAAGGACAAAAATATCTCTGTTTGTTTCCAAGGGAAACCACTCAATATTGCAGTAATCCAAGTCTATGCCCTGACCAGTAATGCTGAAGAAGCTGAAGTTGAACAGTTCTATGAAGAGCTACAAGAGCTTCTAGAACTAACATCAATAAAGATGTTCTTTTCATTACAGGGGACTGGAATGCAAAAGTAGGAAGTCAAGAGGTACCTGGTATAACAGGCAAGTTTGCTCTTAGAGTACAAAATGAAACAGGGCAAAAGTCAACAGAATTTTGCTAAGAGAACTCACTAGTCATAGCAAACACCCTCTTCCAACAACACCAGAGATGACTCTACACATGGACATCACCAGTTGGTAAATACTGAAATCAGAGAGATTATATTCTTTGCAGCCAAAGATGCAGAAGCTCTGTACAGTCAGCAAAACAAGAGTGGGAGCTAACTGTAGCTCAGATCATGAATCCTAATTGCCAAATTCAGACTTAAAGAAAGTAGGGAAAACCACTAGACTATTCAGGTATGACCTAAATCAAATTTCTTATGGTTATAAAGTGGAAGTGGCAATAGATTCAAGGGAGTGGATCTGCTAGACAGATTGCCTAAAGAACTATGGATGGGGGTTCATATCCTTGTACAGGAGGTGGTGATCAAAACTATCCCTAAGAAAAAGAAGTGCAAAAATGCAAAATGGTTGTCTGAGGAGACATTACAAGTAGCTGAGAAAAGAAGAGAAGCAAAAAGTACAGGAGAAAAGGAAAAATATACCATCTGAATGCAGAGTTACAAAAAATAGCAAGTAGAGATAAGACAGCCTTCCTAAGTGATCAATGTAAAGAAATAGAGAAAATAATAGGATGGAAAAAACTAGAGATCTCTTCAAATAAATTAGAGTTACCAAAGGAAAATTTCATGCAAATATGGGCTCAATTAAGGGCATAAATGGTGTGGACTTAACAGAAGAAACTGATATTAAGAAAAGGTGGCAAGAATACACAGAAGAACTATACTAAAAAGATCCTCATGAACCAGATAACTATGATGGTGTGATCACTCACCAGAGCCACACACCCTGGAGTGCAAAGTCAAGTGGGTTTTAGGAAGTATCACTATGATCAAAGCTAGTGGAGGTGATGAAATTCCAGCTGAGCTACTTCAAATCCTAAAAGATGATGCTGTGAAAGTGCTGTACTCAATATGCCAGCAAATTTGGAAAATACAGTAGTGGCCACAGGATTGGAAAAGGTCGGTTTTCATTCCAATCCCAAAGAAAGGCATTGCCAAAGAATGATCAAACTACTGCACAACTGCACTCACTTCACACACTAGTAAAGTAACACTCAAAATTCTCCAATCTGGGCTTCAACAGTACATGAACTGAGAACATCCAGATATTCAAGCTGGGTTTAGAAAAAGCAGAGGAACCAGAGGTCAAATTGCCAACATCAGTAGGATCATTGAAAAAGCAAGAGTTCCAGAAAAAAACATCTACTTCTGTTTCATTGATTATGCTAAAGCCTTTGATTGTGTGGATCATAAAAAACTGAAAAATTACTAAAGAGATGGGAATACCAGACCACCTTACCTGTCTCTTGAGAAATCTATTTGCAGGTCAAGAAGCGAACAGTTAGAATGGGACATGAACAACAGACTGGTTCCACACTGGGGAAAGAGTATGTCAAGGCTGTATATTGTCACTCTCCTTATTTAACCTATATGCGGAGTATATCAAGTGAAATCAGGGCTGAGTGAAGCACAAGCTGGAATCAAGATTGCTGGGAGAAATCTCAATAACCTCAGATATGCAAATGACACCACCCTTATGCCAGAAATTGAAGAGGAACTAAAGAGGTTTTCAATGAAAATGAAAGAAGAGTGTGAAGAGATGGCCTAAAACTCAACAATCAGAACTAAATAGACATTTCTCCAAAGAAGACATACAGATGGCTCACAAACACATGAAAAGATGCTCAACATCACTCATTATCAGAGAAATGCAAATCAAAACCACTATGAGGTACAATTTCACACCAGTCAGAATGGCTGCGATCCAAAAGTCTACAAGTAATAAATACTGGAGAGGGTGTGGAGAACAGGGAACCCTCTTACACTGTTGGTGGGAATGCAAACTAGTACAGCCACTATGGAGAACAGTGTGGAGATTCCTTAAAAAAGTGGAAATAGACCTGCCTTATGATCCAGCAATCCCACTGCTGGGCATACACACTGAGGAAACCAGAAGGGAAAGAGACACGTGTACCCCAATGTTCATCGCAGCACTGTTTATAATAGCCAGGACATGGAAGCAACCTAGATGTCCATCAGCAGATGAATGGATAAGAAAGCTGTGGTACATATACACAATGGAGTATTACTCAGCCATTAAAAAGAATACATTTGAATCAGTTCTAATGAGGTGGATGAAACTGGAGCCTATTATACAGAGTGAAGTAAGCCAGAAAGAAAAACACCAATACAGTATACTAACGCATATATATGGAATTTAGAAAGATGGTAACAATAACCCTGTGTATGAGACAGCAAAAGAGACACTCATGTATAGAACAGTCTTATGAACTCTGTGGGAGAGGGAGAGGGTGGGAAGATTTGGGAGAATGGCATTGAAACATGTATAATATCATATATGAAACGAGTTGCCAGTCCAGGTTCAATGCACGATAGTGGATGCTTGGGGCTGGTGCACTGGGACGACCCAGAGGGATGGTATGGGGAGGGAGGAGGGAGGAGGATTCAGGATGGGGAGCGCATGTATACCTGTGGCGGATTCATTTCAATATTTGGCAAAACCAATACAATATTGTAAAGTTTAAAAATAAAATAAAAATTTAAAAAAAAGAAAAAAAAAGAAAACTAAGATCATGGCATACGTTCTCTTCACTTCATGGCAAATAGAAGGGGAGACAATGGAAACAGTGACACACTTTATTTTCTTGGGCTCCAAAATCACTTGCAGATGGTGACTGTTGTCATGAAATTAAAGGAGGCTCCTTGTAAGAAAATCTATGACCAACATAGACAGCATATTAAAAAGCAGAGACATTATTTTGTTGACAAAGGTCCATATAGTAAAAGCTAGGGTTTTACCAGTAGTCATGTATAGATGTGAGATTGACCATAATGAAAGCTGAGTGCAGAAGAATTGATGCTTTTGAACTGTGGTGTTAGAGAAGACTCTTGAGAGTCCCTTGGACTGCAAGGAGATCCAGCCAGTAAATCCTAAAGGAAATCAGTCCTGAATATTCATTGGAAGGACTAATTCTGAAGCTGAAACTCCAATACTTCGGCCACCTGATGCAAAGAAGCTGACTCATTTGGAAAGACCCTGATGCTGAGAAAGATTGAAGGCAGGAGGAGAAGGGGACAACAGAGTATGAGATGGTGGATGGCATCACCGACTTTATGTACATGAGTTTAAGCAAGCTCCAGGAGTTGGTGATGCACAGGGAAGTCTTGTGTGTTACAGCCCATGAGGTTTCAAGGAGTCAGACAAAACTCTCAACTGAACTGAACTTATATATCTTCAACCTAAGCTCCTGGGCAAACATAGACATTCCTATCAGGGATGACGTTTTAAAGGGTTAGAGATTTCCTTCCAGAAGCCAAGGGCAATGGCCAGACCTCTCTGGTCAAAATTAAATTATTCACTACAAGTCCTTGTTTGAACCCAATTCCTGTAGTTAAACAATCTCTTTTTTCTCTTCCTGTACTTTTTTCATGCAAATGGCCAGATACTATGTATCAGTATTTTCTTAAATCTAATGTCTTTCATAATTGGTAGGATAGTGGGGTTTACAAAAGGGTTGCTTTTGAAGCTGAACAGCAGTAATGCAGGACAGAAAGCTCCAGCACACACTGTATTTCTGAAAATCATTCTGTATCATTTCATATATGGAAATCTTTCTCCTCTGGTTTTTACTGCTGCATAGTTCTTCATTGTATGAATGCCCTGCATCTGACCATTTATAGCTGGAAAATATGGAAAATAACCTATGTGATCATACAGGGAGGAGCAGCTGAATAAATTATGGTACATCAAAACCTTGCGTGGATGCATACTAAGTCACTTCAGTAGCGTCCGACTCTTTTCAACCCTATGGACTGTAGCCCACCAGGCTCCTCTGTCCACCGGATTCTCCAGGCAAGAATACTGGAGTGGTTTGCCATTCCTTTCTCCAGGGGATCTCCCTGACCCAGGGATCGAACTCATGTCTCCTGAGGTTCCTATATTGCATGCAGATTCTTCACCACTGAGCTCCAGGAAAGCCCTTTAATAATAAACTTAAGTGTCTGTATATTGCTATTTTTGGTGTTATATCTTCCAAGCTGATGCCTGGAATGGGATTTGAGGATAAAAATATGTGTCTATGCAGGTTACGTTTTGCTCAGTATTGTGAAACTAGAGAATGAAAAACTACAGAAAACACCAGAAAATGCAAAATAATAATGTAGAATTTGCTACTTAATGCAAATATGAGGCTGCACTGAGTGTGGACATGATAGGAAAAGACATTTCAGGAGATGCTGAAAGCAATGACATGCAGAGTCTTTGTGATATGACAGAGAGGAAAATTAAGGTACCTGATAGAAAGGAATTAGATGCTGATTAAGAAGGCTGTGGGCCTTCTTTGGTGGCTCAGATAGTAAGAATCTACTCCAGTATCCTTGCCTGGAGAACTCCATGGACAGACAAGCCTGGTGGGCTACAGCCCGTGGGGTCACAAGGAGTCAGACAAAACAACTCAGCCACTAACACTTTCACTTTATTATGCTTTCCTGGTGGCTCAGATGGTGAAGAATCTGCCTGAAATGCGGGAAACCTGGGTTCAATCCTGGGGTTGGGAAGATCCCCTGAAGAAGGGAATGGCAACCCACTCCAGTATTCTTGCCTGGAGAATTCCATGGGCAGAGGAGCTTGGTGGGCTTAGTTCATACGGTCACAAACAGTGAGACCTGACTGAGCAACTAGCATGCAAGAAGGCTATTAAGATCAGAGAGGAATGAGTTCTAGAAGCAAAGGATGAAGATCCAATCTCAAAGACCAGTGTGAAGATTTAGAATGTGCAACCCTAAAAAGACTATGTATGGATGTAAGGAGAGGCTCCTTCCTCAGAGAAAGTTAGGCCAAGAAGTAAGGATTTGAGACACAGATTTAAATGGAAAGAAAGCAAATGTCTAGTAGATTCTAAAACTGGAGTAGAAAATGAAATACTGGTTAGAAACAAGAAAAAATAAATGTCAAGTTTAAATAGAGTTAAAAATACATTGCAGAGACAGCAGCAACATAGATATCTAAATGTTGAATATATTCTTAGGAATTATCTAGTTTTTCATTTTCATTTTTCAAAGGTTAGATCCAGAAATGTGCTTGAACCTGAAAGTTGAAGTTTAACTTTCTCTAGTTTGCAGTTATAAAAAATAACAAGCTATGGCAGGCAAGGGACTAACGTGCATCTATATTAATACTGTGATTAAAATAATACTGATTATGAACAGAAAGTTTTACTTAGATATATAAAACATACAACCTATTATTTTAGTATATCAATTACTATCACTCAAAGCTCTGTATTTATCTCTATTTACTGAACTGTTTTCCATTTTCAGTAAAACTAGATGTCTGTGGATAAACCAGCATCACAATTTCAGGAATTTATAGAGTCCCTGTTGTTACTTATCATCTACTAATAACTGTAAAGCAACAAAACCCACTGGAAGTTTTTGGTTTAAAATTTTCTCACTAGAAGCAAAAATATCTGGGAATCCTTTTCTTCTAGAAATACTTAGCATACTGTATGATATTCTACACAAATTTGGGGTGTCAGAACAACTATAGTTCATTTATTTTTTTCTGCTAAGCCAAGGCTAGATGTCAAATGGTGACAAGCCAGCCCAGTTCAGTTCAGTTGTGTCCGACTCAGTCGTGTCTGATTCTTTGCGACCCCATGGACTGCAGCAGGCCGGGCTTCCCTGTCCATCACGACTCCAGGAGTTTATTCAAACTCATGTCCATTGATTTGGTGAGTCCATCCAACCATCCTCTGTCGTCCCCTCTCCTCCCGCCTTCTATCTTCCCCAGCATCAGGGTTTTTTCAAATCAGTCAGCGCTTCGCATTGGGTGGCCAAAGTACTAGAGTTTCAGCTTCAGCATTGGTCCTTCCTTCCAATGAATATTCAGGACTGGTCTCCTTTCAGATGGACTGGTTGGATCTCCTTGCAGTCCAAAGGACTCTCAAGAGTCTTCTCCAACACCACAGTTAAAAAGCATCGATTCTTCGGCACTCAGCTTTCTTTATAGTCTAACTCTCACATTCATACATGACTACTGGAAAAACCATAGCTTTGTTGGCAAAGACAGACCTTTGTTGGCAAAGTAATGCTTCTGCTTTTTAATATGCTGTCTAGGCTGGTTACAACTTTTCTTCCAAGGAGCAAGTGTCTTTTAATTTCACGGCTGCAATCACCATCTGCAGTGATTTTGGAGCTCCCCAAAATAAAGTCTGTCCCTGTTTCCACTGTTTCCCCATCTATTTGCCATGAAATGATGAGAACAGATGCCACAATCTTGGTTTTCTGACTGTTGAGCTTTAAGCCAACTTTTCATTGTCCTCATTCACTTTCATCAAGAGGCTCTTTAGGTCTTCTTTGCTTTCTACCATAAGGGTGGTGTCATCTGCATATCTGAGGTTATTGATATTTCTCCTGGAAATTTTGATTCCAGCTTGTGCTTCTTCCAGCCCAGCGTTTCTCATGATGTACTCTGCATATAAGTTAAATAAGCAGGGTGACAATATACAGCCTTGACATACTCCTTTTCCTATTTGGAATCAGTCTGTTGTTCGAAGTCCAGTTCTAACTGTTGCTTCCTGACCTGCATACAGATTTCTCAGGTGGTCTGGTATTCCCATCTCTTTCAGACTTTTCCACATTTTATTGTGATCCACACAGTCAAAGACTTTGGCATAGTCAGTAAAGCAGAAATAGATGTTTTTCTGGAACTCTCTTGGTTTTTTGATGATCCAGCGGATGTTGGCAATTTGATCTCTGGTTCCTCTGCCTTTTCTAAATCCAGCTTGAACATCTGGAATTTCATGGTTCACGTATTGCTGAAGCCTGGGCTTGGAGAATTTTGAGCATTACTTTACTAGCGTGTGAGATGAGTGCAATTGTGCAGTAGTTTAAGCATTCTTTGGCATTGCCTTTCTTTGGGATTGGAATGAAAACTGACCTTTTCCAGTCCTGTGGCCACTGCTGAGTTTTCCAAATTTGCTGGGATATTGAGTGCAGCACTTTCACAGCATCATCTTTTAGGATTTGAAATAGTTCAACTGGAATTCCATCACCTCCATTAGCTTTGTTTGTAGTGGTGCTTTCTAAGGCCCACTTGACACCTCAATCCAGTATGTCCCCAGCATCTCCCTTTTCAGATTTCTGAAATTCAGGGAATAGCTCTATTTATGCCATATATGTGTATATATATATACACACATATATGTGTGTGTGTGTATATATATATATATATATATATATATATATATATATATACATATGCTGCTGCTAAGTTGCTTCAGCCGTGTTCAACTCTGTGCGACCCCATAGACGGCAGCCCACCAGGCTCCCCCGTCCCTGGGATTCTCCAGGCAAGAACACTGGAGTGGGTTGCCATTTCCTTCTCCAATGCATGAAAGAGAAAAGTGAATGTGAAGTCGCTCAGTCATGTCTGACTCCCAGCGACCCCATGGACTGCAGCCCACCAGGCTCCTCCGTCCATGGGATTTTCCAGGCAAGAGTACTGGAGTGGGATGCCATTGCCTTCTCCATATATATATATATATATATATATATATATATATATATATCTTCCCTGGTGGCTCAGAGGTTAAAGCGTCTGCCTGCAATGCGGGAGACCTGGTTCGATCCCTGGGTAGGGAAGATCCCCTGAAGAAGGAAATGGCAACCCACTCCAGTATTGTTGCCTGGAGAATCCCATGGACGGAGGAGCCTGGTGGGCTACAGTCCACGGGGTCACAAAGAGTCAGACATGACTGAGCGACTTCACTTTCACTTTCTTTCATATTATATATATATATATATTTTTTTTTTCCATGAGTGGACACCTGAAGATAGAGTGACATTCTGAAATTCACCTCTTTATTCTCCTTGTTCTCTTTCTTGCATTAAGTATATATATTTCTCTTTGCATCTTCAAGTGTTGAAGAATCAGGTCTAGAGTTTGTGAAAGGCTGAATATGTCTGTTTAAATCAGGACTGCAATATAAAAAAATTCATTTAGTACTGGTGTGTCTATTAATACCAGATGAAGTAGATTATATTCAATGTATTTTAATTAGATATTTTAATAGGAAGTAACGAGGGAAAACTCCTAATGAAATAGCAACTTTTTAAAATTTTATTTTATTTTTAAAATTTACAAAATTGTATTAGTATTGCCAAATATCAAAATGAATCTGCCACAGGTACCAGTTCTTTCATTCCTTCAACAAACTATTTGGTTTTATACATATGTGTATGGCTTTTGAGGACCAAGAATGAAGAACTAGCCTTACCAGTCCTAGATGATGTAGCACAGGCCACCTGTGTCGTTAGCAAGCACATTTAGAGACTATGAACATTCTTTGGCTAATTGATCCAGGTCCATTCTTTGGCTATTTGATCCAGATGTCTTCATGGAAAAGATGACGTCTTGGTTTTGCTGCGCACTGAATATTACTGAAAATCTCGAATTAAATTTCTAGAACTAGGTGTGGTAGAAAAAAAAAATCACAATGCCAAATTTGTATTTTTTATCTCTTTTTTCCCTTATTTGGTGTATCTAGAAGTTAATCAACTTTATTGATCTTATCAAAGAAACAACTTTGGTTTTTTTTATCTATTGTTCCTAGGATTTTATTTTTAGATTTCTACTATTATTATTATTGTAATAATTAGTAATATTATTAATTGCTATTTCCTTCCTTCTGACACTCCATGTTTAGTTTTTTTTCTTTATCTAGCTTCTAAAGGTAAAAACTTTTATAATTGAGTTATGTCCCTCCACACAGTAATATAAAGCTATACTCTTTCATCTAAGGACTGTTTTACTGTATCTCATAGGTTTTGAAACATTTTTATTATCATTTTCTGATTTTCTTCATGGTTTCTTTCCTTGGGCTTTGGGTCTTTTAATTTTCTGAGTCATTTAGGAGGGTGTGGGTGTGATTAATTTCTGAATATTGAGGAGATTACAGAAATCTTGATGTCTCATATCTTTGAAAATCATTGGTATTTGTTTTTATATTCCAGTACATGGTCTGCTTTGTCAGTGTTTAATGCACCCTTGACAAAGAATGTGCATTCTTCAGTTCCTGGATGTAATATTCAATAAATATCAGGTCACGGTGTTTTTTATAGTTAAAATTCATACATTATTGAGAGAGGGATATTAAAATATTCACTTATGACTTGAATATGTCTGTTTCTACTAAAGCTTTCATTAGTCTTGGCTATTTATAGTTTTAAACCATTATTAAGTATATTTATGTATTAAGACTGTTTTCATCTCCTGATAAATTCACAATTTAATCATTAGGAAATTACCTGTTTATAATACTCTTTGTATCTGCTATTAATGCTCTTATGCTTTATGTTTGTATAGTATATGTATTTCTATTTACTCTTAACTTATCTGTGTTTTTACATGTGAAATGTACCTGTTAAAGAGAACAAAAAGATGAGCATTTTTTTTAATCTAGTCTAAAAACCTGCCCACTATTAGTCCATTTAAACTTAAATTTATTTATATGGTATGTTTGAGTTTATAATTTTGCTAAAATTTTCACTTTTTTCATTTTTCATCACTCCTTTTTTCCTTTCCCTGTATTCTACCTCTCTTTTAAAATGATTTCTATAATTAAAATATATATATGCATTGAGATAAATGCCATCATCCAGTAGATTTTAAAAGTTCTTACCACTCCCCACACCCAACAAACTATTTGAGATGTTGGCTGTATTAACTAACATTATTGTGGTAATCATTTTGGAATATATACATCTATCAAATCATTATACTGTACACCATAAATATGCACAATGTTATATGTTACTTATATTTCAGTATAGCTTAAAAGAGAAAGAAACCACAGAAACTGACCACAGAGAAATCCTCAATAAATCTCCAAAAGAAAACAGTACTGATGACATTGATTTCAATGTGATGAAACTAGAATTTAAAGACCACATTGGAAAACAAACAAATAAGTAAAAAAAGAAATAAAAGTATTTAAATAGAATTTAGTGCATAAGGGAGAGAAATGAGGGGAGACTTATTAAAATGGAACCTTTTTTTACTACTAGAAACATAATTCATAAGAATATTTTTAGGCATGCTTCTGCCTGACATTATCAATAAAAACTGGGAAAATATTATATTGATTTACATTATTTGATAACATCATTATGTTTCATAAAATGTGTTTGATTCACTAGAGTCCATTATATGTGTTCATGATGCAAAATCTAATTTTAAATTCTGTTATATTAAATCTCTATATCATTGTAGGATCCTGGAAACAGTGACAAATATGATCTCTTTATACAGCAGTCAACTTTAAGAGATAGTTCACATAGATGTGAAGACTAAAGACTGAATAACAGGTGCTGTAAATTACTCCAGAAAATTAGAAAAAAAAAAGAAAGAAAAAATAGGAATGGGTGTGTAGTTATGATTTCCATACATCAATGTATTCATTTATGTTCCAGCTGATAATTTAAAGGCTAGTTTCAGGCTTGATTTGAAAGAGTGAGAACTTTCCTAAGCAATTCATTAGTTTGTGAAATTATAATAAGATTTATTTAAAATCACATTCCTATCTGAACTAATACTCTGTATTACAGACAGAGAATATGGTAATATGTTATCTGCCATGAATTGCATTTACAATTTAGACCTCACTAAATGTGGCCATCTTTTTTTTTCACCTCTCCCTGATTAATTCATTGCAAGTTGTGGAACCTAAATAAGAATCTTAGAAAACTGTAATAAGTGGTTGGTTTGGTGCGAGATTAGTTAGTGACATTTTATGAAATATTTTCTTCTCTTGCTTGATGAAACTTTGACTCCAGTTTGAATTATAGCACAAAGAGGATTTCAAGACTCATACTTTAATGTAAAAGAAAATAACCTGGATTATTTATCTTATTCAAATTTGACAGATAAATTCAAATGTTGACTTTCTTAATTCATATAAGTAAAGCAATTTATTTTCTTCTACTTCGGAGTAATTTACTCATTTCAGATGTTGAAACACTATAGAAATATACTATAATATATTGGTATGTAGCTTTTTTTTTTTTTTAACCTATGCTCTTATTTATAGCACAGACTATAAGTCTCCAAAAAGATTGCTTACTTGAGAGCTAGCACTTTTTCATTTTCTTTGCTGGTCTATATTCTTATGTTTGATTTTTGGCTCCCTGGAAAGGACATGGTGCACTCCACAAAGATCAGGCCCAATCAATGATCCTGAAATTACAATAAAGCAGTAGTGTTGGCTTGATAAAGGATCTCTGTTTTATGTCAGGTGCACACGCTCTATCCTTGCTATCCCACGTCCTGTCTCCTCTTCCACCGTTTACTATGTAAAACTGAAATACAGTCAACTTATGGACTTCAGCAGGAAGACTGTGAGGCCGTCTTATTACTGGACATTCATACACACCATTATCCTATGTGGATCTACTCTTCATCTTTACCCATAGCTCCTTGGTCCACCAATTACCTAAACTTCTGTGTAGCTTCAAAATATTTTATTGGTTCTTCCCTCAAACCCAGTCAATTGATTCTCCTCATATAAGCTAAATGTTTTTCTTTAAAAAACAAATCAGAGTATGCCTTTTTGCATAAAAGTTTCCACTATCTCTAATTATACTCAGAATAAAGTCCAAACTTCTCCAGGTGCCAGGCTCTATAGAAAAGGCTCCTGTCTAACTTTTACATCTTGTTTTGAACTCCCCTCCTCCTTGCTAATTATTCCTGAGCCATCGCGGCCTTTGTTTTAACTCAGTATTCCAAATTTCTTCCCATATTAGGCTTTGAACTTGTTATCATTTCTGCCTGAAACATCCATCTTTGAGCATTGCATGCCTGGTTCTCTTTTTTTTTTTTAATTTTATTTTATTTTTTAAACTTTACATAATTGTATTAGTTTTGCCAAATATCAAAATGAATCCACCACAGGTATACATGTGTTCCCCATCCTGAACCCTCCTCCCTCCTCCCTCCCCACACCATCCCTCTGGGTCGTCCCTAGGTATGAGCGCAATTGTTCCACCCTCACCAAGTAACCTCAAACATTCTATTGTATCACCTTGTTTGTGTCTATTTTAAAAAAGCACTTAAAAATTCTTGGAAATATTTTATTTATTTTATAGGATTACATTCTTTATCAGCTTACTAGAATATAAATTACAACAGACATGAGACATAATTTTTCTTTTGTGCTATACTCCAAAACACTGCAGATGGTGACTGCAGCCATGAAATTAAAAGACACTTGCCCCTTGGAAGACAAGTTATGACCAACCTAGACAGCATATTAAAAAGCAGAGACACTCTTTTGCCAACAAAGGTCCATCTAGTCAAAGCTATGGTTTTTCCAGTAGTCATGTATGGATGTGAAAGTTGGACTATAAAGAAAGCTGAGTGCTGAAGAATTGATGCTTTTAAACTGTGGTGTTGGAGAAGACTCTTGGGAGTCCTTGGACAGCAAGGAGATCCAACCAGTCCATCCTAAAGGAAACCAGTCCTGAATATTCGTTGGAAGGAATGATGCTGAAGCTGAAATTCCAATACTTTAAGCCACCTGATGCAGAGAACTGACTGATTTGAAAAGACCCTGATGCTGAGGATTGAAGGTGGGAAGAGAAGGGGACGACAGGATGAGATGGTTGGATGGAATCACTGACTCAATGGACATGAGTTTGAGTAAATTCTCTGAGTTTGTGATGCACAGGGAGGCCTGGCGTGCTGCAGTCCGTGGATTCATAATGAGTCTGACACAACTGAGTGACTGAACTGAACTGATACTCTCTCCTTAGCCTACTAGATCAAAAAATATTGAATGAAAAGTTAAATTGAAAAATAGAGGTGCTCCTTTGTTTTATTCTTAATGATTTACTTTCATGTGGTAAGGGAACTAGTTACAAGGGTCCTTCTCTCAGTTGTGTTATTCTGTTCTTGCTGCTGCTGCTGCTAAGTCACATCAGTCGTGTCCGACTCTGTGCAACCCCACAGATGGGCGCCCACCAGGCTCCCCCATCCCTGGGATTCTCCAGGCAAGAACACTGGAGGGGGTTGCCATTTCCTTCTCCAATGCATGAAAGTGAAAAGTGAAAGTGAAGTTGCTCAGTCGTGTCTGACTCTTAGCAACCCCATGGACTGCAGCCCACCAGGCTCCTCCATCCATGGGAGTTTCCAGGCAAGAGTACTGGAGTGGGTTGCCACTGCCTTCTCCAATTCTGTTCTTACCAACGGCTTAAACTATCTACTTGTGAATGTGGAGTAGATTCTCCACGTGAGTGAGTGACTTAATTAAAATGAGAAATACCTGACTACAAAAGTGAGCCTTACCCTCTACCAATGTGGAAATAAAAACTGAATCGTCTGAGAAACTTAGAGAGTATTTTCTCAGATTCAAGAATTAAACTGTCTGGGTTTACTTAAGCTATTGGCTAGTGCTGTTACTTTGAACACATTGTTACAGCATCTTCTCTGCATGCTTATGTTTTTGTATACTTGGGTGAACACAATGATAGCTACCTCATAGAGTGGTTATAATAAAATGAGATACCTTATGTCAGACTCCGAGAACAGGATTTGAAGAATTCATTAAGGCTTAGCTATTATTGCTTTGCTGCCCCATATACCCCTACAATCTGGGCTGTGAATAGCTAAATTGAAAGGGCCATGCAGAGCAGAAACAGTACAAGCTACCAGTTCAGTTGCTCAATATGGAAATCTAGCTCTACAGTGGAGGAACACCCCATTCTTAAGTACTGATATACTTTGACAGAAGTGTGTCTTGTATCCATTAAGAAGAGAAAGTAAACAGCTCTTCAGGATGTCAGTATGTGTTAGTTTGGTCTGTGCATAAAAAGATCAAGGACAAGGACATGATTACTGGTAGATTATTTGGAATGTGCAGGAATTGCCAGCAAGAGGTGGGGAAGTAATGCAGGGAAGGGAAGGTGACCAATGGGCACACTTGTAATTCAAACAAAATGGCAGACAAATGGAGCTCACTCTCACAGAGAAATTCAGAGACTTTGTATAAAACATCTCAGAAATATATCCCTGAAGAGGATAGGGAGCTGGGGTATTTATACTCATTGACTGAAGGATCCTGGAGTAGGAAATGGCAACCTACTCCAATATTCTTTGCTGGAGAATTCCATGAACTTAGGAGCTTAGTGGGCTATGGTTCATGGGGTTGCAAAGAGTCAGACCTGACTGAGCACACACACCCACTGAAGGGTACTCCTGGGGAAATGTTGATTTCCTGGCATTAAAGGTCTTATCATGTGGGAGTCAGAGTAGCTTTATATAGCTCCAGGGGGGAAAAAAAAACAGTAAGGGATGCAGATAAGAGAAGGAGTGATTAGCAGTAGGATACATAAAGGCCCAAGGAATATGGGCAGTCATTATGGGGAGAAAATGCTGCAAAGATGTAGAAAAGCATATATTGTCAGAACTGGGCTCTAGAGGACTCTCTTATTGGTTCCAAAGGACCTGCATGGGGAGGAGTTTCCAGTGATCGCTTGCCACAGTGTAAATGTTGGACTGGAATGAGGCTCTCCCATCTCAGCACTAGCAAACTAGACTTAGGTACCGTGACAGGAATCTCTCTGACTACAGATTTGGGAATGAGTAGTTTATTAGTAGGTCCCATTCAAGCCAAGACAAAAACATTTATGCCTTTTGGAACCAGGTCGGAAGCACCTGTATTAGTCGGCTCAGACTACTGTAACAAAACCCCACATATTGGGCTGCTTAAAAAATAGACACATTTTTCTCATGATTCTTGAGGCTGGGAAACCCTACACTGATTTTAGTTGCTTCATTTGAGGTGAAGGCCCTTTTCCTGGCTTGCAGACAGCTAGCTACCCTTTTGCTGTGACTTCACCTGGCAGAAAGAGATCAATCTCTCACTCTTCCTTTCTTATAAAGCCACTCATTCCATCATGAAGACCTTACCCTCATGCTTCCATCTAACCCTAATTACGTCCCAAAGGCCCCATCTCCAACTATAGTCACACTGGGGGTGAAGGTTTCAATATATGAGTTTATGGGGATCAGTCCATAGCAGTCCCTGGAATGGAATGTTCTCCCACGAGCTGTTCAATCGTTAGTTGATGAAAGGCTTACAGCCCTTTTGTATCTCTACATAGCAAGGGTATTGATGCTGTTGAGGGTCTTATTGCATACAAGTGGCTCTTTGCTCATAATCAAGTATGCAAGGGCAGCTTAAAATAATCATCCGTTCCATTGTGTACTAGAAATAAATCCATAAGTACAGTTCAGTTCAATTCAGTTCAGTCGCTCAGTTGTGTCCTACTCTTTGCAACCCCATGAACCACAGCACTCCAGGCTTCCCTGTCCATCACCAACTCCCGGAGTTCACTGAGACTCAAGTCCATCGAGTCAGTGATGCCATCCAGCCATCTCATCCTCTGTCGTCCCCTTCTCTTCCTGCCCCCAACCCTCCCAGCATCAGAGTCTTTTCCAATGAGTCAGCTCTTTGCATCAGGTGGCCAGAGTATTGGAGTTTCAGCTTCAACATCAGTCCTTCCAATGAACACCCAGGACTGATCTCCTTTAGGATGAACTGCCTGGATCTCCTTGCAGTCCAAGGGACTCTCAAGAGTCTTCTCCAACACCACAGTTCAAAAGCATCAATTCTTTGGTGCTCAGCTTTCTTTATAGTTCAACTCTCAATCCATATATGACCACTGGAAAAACTGTAGCCTTGACTAGATGAACCTTTGTTGGCAAAGTAATATCTCTGCTTTTTAATATGCTGCCTAGGTTGATCATAACTTTTCTTCCAAGGAGCAAGAGTCTTTTAATTTCATGGCTGCAATCACCATCTGCAGTGATTTTAGAGCCCCAAAAAATAAAATCAGCCACTCTTTCCATTGTTTCCCCATCTATTTGCCATGAAGTGATGGGACCAGATGCCATGATCTTAGTTTTCTGAGCTTTTTTCAACTTTTTCACTCTCCTCTGTCACTTTCATCAAGAGGCTCTTTAGTTCTTATTCACTTTCTGCCATAAGGGTGGTGTCATCTGCATATCTGAAGATATTGGTATTTCTCCCAGCAATCTTGATTCCAGCTTGTGCTTCCTCCAGCCCAGTGTTTCTCATGATGTACTCTGCATAGAAGTTAAATAAGCAGGGTGACAATATACAACCTTGACATACTCCTTTTCCTATTTGGAACCAGTCTGTTGTTCCATGTCCAATTCTAACGGTTGCTTCCTGATGTGCATACAGGTTTCTCAAGAGGCAGGTGAGGTGATCTGGTATTCCCATGTCTTTCAGAATTTTCCACAGTTTATTGTGATCCACACAGTCAAAGGCTTTGGCATAGCCAATAAAGCAGAAATAGATGTTTTTCTAGAACTCTCTTGCTTTTTTGATGATCCAGAGGATGTTGGCAATTTGATATCTGGTTCCTCTGCCCTTTCTAAATCCAGCTTGAACATCTGGAAGTTCATGGTTCATGTATTGCTGAAACCTGGCTTGGAGAATTTTGAACAGTACTTTACTAGAATGTGAAATGAGTGCAATTGTGTGGCAGTGTGAGCATTCTTTAGCATTGCCTTTCTTTGGGATTGGAATGAAAACTGACCTTTTCCAGTCCTGTGGCCACTGCTGAGTTTTCCAAATTTGCTGGCATATTGAGTGCAGCACTTTCACAGAATCATCTTTCAGGATTTGAAATAGCTCAACTGGAATTCCATCACCTCTACTAGCTTTGTTCATAGTGATGCTTTCTAAGGCCCACTTGACTTCACATTCCAGGATGTCTGGCTCTAGGTGAGTGATCACACCATAGTGATTATCTCGGTCATGAAGATCTTTTTGTACAGTCTGCTGTGTATTCTTGCTACCTCTTCTTAATATCTTCTGCTTCTGTTAGGTCCATACCGTGTCTGTCCTTTATCGAGCCCATCTTTGCATGAAATATTCCCTTGGTATCTCTGATTTTCTTGAAGAGATCTCTAGTCTTTCCCATTCTGCTGTTTTCCTCTATTTCTTTGCATTGATTGCTGAAGAAGGCTTTCTTATCTCTTCTTGCTATTCTTTGGAACTCTGCATTCAAATGCTTATATTTTTCCTTTTCTCCTTTGCTTTTCACTTCCTTTCTTTTCACAGCTATTTGTAAGGCCTCCCCAGACAGCAATTTTGCTTTTTTGCATTTCTTTTTCTTGGGGATGGTCTTGATTCCTGTCTCCTGTACAATGTCACGAACCTCCATCCATAATTCATCCGGCACTCTATCAGATCTAGTTCCTTAAATCTATTTCTCACTTCCACTGTATAGTTATGTGGATAGTAATTGAAATAAAAAAATTCCTATTATCACTTCAGTATTTTCCTTTTGTAATAATATTTCTGACTTTTCATCATATTAATTGAGATTTATTACTATTTTTATAGCATTTTACTTTATTAACTTTTTGGATATTTGTTTATTGCTTCATTCAGTAACTTAGTTTAGTTTCCAGTGGCTTTAAATCTATAAGCAGAATATTAATTACCAAATATGGTATAGAAAGAGTCCCAACACCATCACAAGCAATCAAAATCCATGTGTAGGTGTTTAAAAGGTGGCAGATCATTATGACTGAGATAATGTTTGTGCTCTATTATATGCTGAAACAACTGAAAAGAGTTGAACTTTATTTGGGAAAAAAGTCTTAAATCTTAAACATTTCTAACAGTATTGAAATTATTTGTCTATGTAAGTACATGTGAAGTTAATTCATCACAAAGTTATAAAGAGAATTTATTTTTATTCTAGCAGCATGAGTAACATTCTTAATATTTATAACATAAATGTAATGGATTGATATGTCTTATGGTCTATATAAGGACATGGAATCATTCTTACTTAGGCATGTTAAGCTAGAGATGAATGTTAGTAAGACAGTGGGTTTTATATTTTATCTCACTAAAACATTTAGAAACCAGTTGAGCACTGAAAGTATTCTGATGGCCATGGGTTTATACTGAGGACATTTCACAAGGAATCTAAAGACTGAAGTAGAATCTACACATTAAAACTAATGGATTAGTTGACACCACTTTTCAGCCATACCAGTGCTCATACATTTCATGTGCTCAGTCACTGGCTGTGTTTGACTTTTGCAGCCCCATGAACTGCAGGCCACCATACTCCTCTGCCCATGGAATTCTTGGGGCAAGAATACTGGAGTGGGTTGCCATTACCTTCTCCAGGGGATCTTCCAGACCCAGGGATCGAACCAGTGTGGATTCTTTACCACTAGTGCCACCTAGGAAGTCCACACCTGTGCTCTTGTGATTTTAAACATACAAACCATGGGCACCTCAGATTTTCTAGTTTTTTGGTGAATAAATGATAGAAAATATCCAGATGCCTATAAATTTGAAACACAAGTTTTACAGTGAAAAGTTTACTGCCAGAATGAGGTGTGAGGAGAGAAAGAGGAAGTAGCTTTTTGACCAGGTCCCTTTCTTGTAACTTGTAATCAAACTTTGTTAAGTTCTAGATAAAGGTCTTCTTTTCTTTTTCTCTAGATTTTATGGTTATTGTGTTAAGAACACTTAACATGAGACCTACCCTCTTGACAAATTCTGAGGGTACAATCCAATATTGTTAACTACGGACACAATGTTGTACAGAAGATCTCCTGAACTTATTCATCTTGCATACTGAAACTTTTTGCCTGCTGATGAATAACTCCCCATTTTCACCTCCCCCAGCCCTTGGCAACCGCAACCACTCCACTCTCAGATTCTATGAGTTTGACTGTTTTGACTATTTTAGATACCTCTTATATAAGGGGAAGCAGGCTGTATTTGTTTTTCTGTGAATGGATTATTTCATTTAGCCTCAAGGTTCATCAGTGTTAACACTTATTGCAGAATATCCTTCTTTTGAAAAGCTGAAGAATATGCCATTGTGTTCATATACCACAGACATTCTTCAGACATTCATCTGTCGGTGGGTATTTGGGCTGTTCCACACCTTGGCTATTGTGAATAGTGCTGCAATAGAGAAAAGCAACCCAGCAGCTAAAGAGGACTGCTTTTCTCTTCTCCTTTTAACAGCTGTGATTAGATGTTTATTTGAGAGTGGAACTAGAGAAGTCTTTCTCTTAGACTACTGATCTTAGATATAAGATTTTTTTTTTTTAAATTTCATAACCAGTGTCACCCTTCAGGAAATCCCACTTGTTTTCACTAAAAGATAAATTGTTTTAAATAAGTCTTTTTCTACCAGAACTATTCTCTAAATAGCTAATTAGGAAAAGTCATGAATCCGTGTCACAGTAAAACTTTCATTTATTTAAAAATTCCAATTGTAAACAAAATGAGATTATGATCTGCTTTAGTGAGTCTTGAGCCATCATTTTTAAGGGAACAGGCACGTTTGTAAAATGTGAAACCTGAGTTCTGTTCACAGAACCGAAGATTGACTTCCACAAACTCACAAACACTTTCATGGGCAGAGTTTACTTTAGAGGATAGAGATACAAAACTCTCAGCATAGAAACTGAAAGGGGGTGAAGTTAGGGATTACAGCAGTCTTTACTAGTATTGATTTGTACATTTTTAGTTGGCTCATGACTTTAATATTGACCAATCAATTTGAATGTTGCAATTTACAGTTTGTTATTTTTAGGGCTTTCTTTTGGTTCCCAGCTTCTCAGTTTCCCCAGACATTATGACGCCATCCCTCAACTCTTTGTCAAGACCCCAGATCATTATTTAGGGACCAGATGTATGCTTAAGAGTTAATGGTCCACCTGGAATTCCTCTCCTTGATAAACTGTACAGCAGTTAATGATTGTCCCGTCCTGGGACGGAATGTTTTATGACTTACCAGACCAGTAAGGGATTCCTCTGAATGCCTGTAAATTAGAACCAAGAGTTTAGCTTTAGGTTAAATAAGTGAGATGCTTATTTGACAAGAAAAAAAAAATTGAAATTAAAAAAAAAAAAGAAATTGAGATCTCAGAGTCCTATACTATCTAAAAATTTCTGCCTCATTTGGATATAGATATTGAAATAAAGTGATAAATTACTTCTTACTACAAAGTGATATTCTTAAATATAACCTCAACGCTCTAATAAGACATTTTTTCTTTTTGTCTCAGGGAAAAAATTCAACAAGAAAAATCACATATGCCTAGAAAAAAATCCTGAAATTTTCACTAGATGTCTGCTTTCCAGGAAGCTTTTGTGGATTACTGTGTGGCAGGCTGACAGACAGAAGTATGTTCATGTCAATCAGACACTCCCTTAGAAACTCTTGACATTTCTAGGATCGAACAGCTGCCTCACAGGCTGATCAACTGAGGGTAAGTGTAGGGTTCATGGCCATGCCCAGAGGCCTGCCTCCAAGTTCCCAGGGTTACCAAGCTATCCTTGTGATGTAAAGGGACCAGGCCATGCCTCACATGCTTCCTACTCTCTATATGCTCCAGAGAGAAAGTGTTGGAATGTGTATGCATACACAGGTGTATAGAGTGGGGATTGGAAAAAAAAAAAAAAAAGTAGAATATTGTTTGAATTACTATACCTGCTTGTGATTTAGTGTAAACTTTCTCAGGTTCAACACACAGATATCTTAAATTTCAACTTTTAAATTCAGATGTTAGTAGAAGATTTCAATAGGAATCCTAAACTCAATTGTCCATCATGTTTCATATGTAGTTCAATTTTAGCCTTTGTTACTGATAAAGTTAATTCTAAAAGGTCTTGTAGGTTTTCATAGACCGCTCCACTTCACCTTTTCCAGGTTACTGGTTGGGGCATAGACTTGGATTACTGTGCTATTGAATGGTTTGCCTTGGAAATGAACAGAGATCATTCTGTTGTTTTTGAGATTGAATCTAAGTACTGCATTTCGGACTCTTGTTGACCATAACGGCTACTCCATTTCTTCTAAGGGATTCCTGCCTGCAGTGGTAGATATAATGGTCATCTGAGTTAAATTCACCCATTCCAGTCCACTTTAGTTCGCTGACTCCTAGAATGTCAATGTTCACTCTTGCCATCTCCTGTTTGACCACTTCCAATTTGCCTTGATTCATGGAGCTAACATTCCAGGTTCCTATGCAGTATTGTTCTTTACAGCATCGGACCTTGCTTCTATCACCAGTCACATCCACAACTGGGTATTGTTTTTGCTTTGGCGCCATCCCTTCATTCTTTCTGGAGTTATTTCTCCACTGATCTCCAGTAGCATATTGGGCACCTACTGACCTGGGGAGTCCCTTTTTCAGTATCCTATCATTTTGCCTTTTCATACTGTTCATGGGGTTCTCAAGGCAAGAATACTGAAGTGGTTTGCCATTCTCTCCTCCAGTGGATCACATTCCGTCAGACCTCTCCATCATGACCCACCTGTCTTGGGTGGCCCTACACGGCATGGCTTAGTTTCATTGAGTTAGACAAGGCTGTGGTCCATGTGATTAAATTGACTAGTTTTCTGTGATTATGGTTTCAGTGTGTCTGCCCTCTGATGGCCTCTCACAACACCTACCATCTTACTTGGGTTTCTCTTACCTTGGACATGGGACATCTCTTCATGGCTGCTCCAGCAAAGCACAGCCACTGCTCCTTACCTTGGACGAGGGGTATCTCCTCACCGCCACCCCTCCTGACCTTGAATGTGGAGTAGCTCCTCTCGGCCCTCCTGCGCCCGCGCAGCCACCACTCCTTGGTCATGGAGTTGCTCCTCTCGGCTGCCGCCCTTGGCCTCAGGTGTGGAGTAGCTCCTCCCTGCCGTCTCCCCTGATCTTGGACATGGGGTAGCTCCTCTCCGCCACTGAAGTTGAACGGTTCTATGAAGACCTACAAGGCCTTTTAGAATTAACACCCCCAAAAGATGTCCTTTTAATTATAGGGGACTGGAATGCAAAAGTAGGAAGCCAAGAAATACCTGGAGTAACAGGCAAATTTGGCCTTGGAATACGGAATGAAGCAGGTCAAAGGCTAATAGAGTTTTGCCAAGAGAACGCACTGTCATAGCAAACACCCTCTTCCAACAACACAAGAGAAGACTCTACACATGGACATTACCAGATGGTCAACACTGAAATCAGATTGATTATATTCTTTGCAGCCAAAGATGGAGAAGCTCTATACAGTCAGCAAAAACAAGACCAGGAGCTGACTGTGGCTCAGATCATGAACTGCTTATTGCCAAATTCAGACTTAAATTGAAGAAAGTAGGGAAAACCAATAGACCATTCAGGTATGACCTAAATCAAATCCCTTATTATTATACAGAGGAAGTGAGAAATAGATTTAAGGGCCTAGATCTGATAGATAGCGTGCCTGATGAACTATGGAATGAGGTTCGTGACATTGTACAGGAGTCAGGGATCAAGACCATCCCCCTGGAAAAGAAATGCAAAAAAGCAAAATGGCTGTCTGGGGAGGCCTTACAAATAGCTGTGAAAAGAAGAGAAGCAAAAGCAAAGGAGAAAAGGAAAAATATAAACATCTGAATGCAGAGTTCCAAAGAATAGCAAGAAGAGATAAGAAAGCCTTCCTCAGCAATCAATGCAAAGAAATAGAGGAAAACAACAGAATGGGAAAGACTAGAGATCTTTTCAAGAAAATTAGAGATACCAAGGGAATATTTCATGCAAAGATGGGCTCGATAAAGGACAGAAATGGTATGGATCTAACAGAAGAAGAAGATATTAAGAAGAGATAACAAGAATACACAAAAGAACAGTACAAAAAAACATCTTCATGACCAAGATAATCATGATGATGTTATCACTCATGTACAGCCAGACAACCTGGAATATGAAGTCAAGTGGGCCTTAGAAAGCATCACTATGAACAAAGCTAGTAGAGGTGATGGAATTCCAGTTGAGCTATTTCAAATCCTGAAAGATGATGCTGTGAAAGTGCTGCACTCAATATGCCAGCAAATTTGGAAAACTCAGCAGTGGCCACAGGACTGGAAAAGGTCAGTTTTCATTCCAATCACAAAGAAAGGCAATGCCAAAGAATGCTCAAACTACTGCACAATTGCACTCATCTCACATGCTAGGAAAGTGATGCTCAAAATTCTCCAAGCCAGGCCTCAGCAATACGTGAACCGTGAAATTCCAGATGTTCAAGCTGGTTTTAGAAAAGGCCGAGGAACCAGAGATCAAATTGCCAACATCCACCGGATCATCAAAAAAGCAAGAGACTTCCAGAAAAACATCTATTTCTGCTTTATTGACTATGCCAAAGCATTTGACTGTGTGGATCACAATAAACTGGAAAATTCTGAAAGAGATGGGAATACCAGACAACCTGACCTGCCTCTTGAGAAACCTATATGCAGGTCAGGAAGCAACAGTTAGAACTGGACATGGAACAACAAACTGGTTCCAAATAGGACAAGGAGTACGTCAAGGTTGTATATTGTCACCCTGCTTATTTAACTTATATGCAGTGTACATCATGAATAACCCTGGGCTGGAAGAAGCACAAGCTGGAATCAAGATTGCCGGGAGAAATATCAATACCCTCAGTTATGCAGATGACACCATCCTTATGGCAGAAAGTGAAGAGGAACTAAAAAGGCTCTTGATGAAAATGAAAGAGGAGAGTGAAAAAGTTGGCTTAAAGCTCAGCATTCAGAAAACTAGGATCATGGCATCTGGTCCCATCATTCCATGGGAAATAGATAGGGAAACAATGGAAAAAGTGGCAGACTTTATTTTTTTGAGCTGCAAATTCACTGCAGATGGTGATTGCAGCCATGAAATTAAAAGACACTTACTCCTTGGAAGGAAAGTTAAGATCAACCTAGTCAGCATATTGAAAAGCAGAGACATTACTTTGCCAACAAAGGTCCATGTAGTCAAGGCTATGGTTTTTCCAGTAGTCATGTATGGATGTGAGAGTTGGACTTGAAGAAAGCTGAGTGCTGAAGAATTGATGCTTTTGAACTGTGGTGTTGGAGAAGACTCTTAAGAGTCCCTTGGACTGCAAGGAGATCCAACCAGTCCATTCTAAAGGAGATCGGTCCTGGGTGTTCTTTGGAAGGAATGATGCTAAAGCTGAAACTCCAGTACTTTGGCCACCTCATGCGAAGTGTTTACTCAATGAAAAAGACTCTGATGCTGGGAGGGATTGGGGGCAGGAGGAGAAGGGGACGACAGAGGATGAGATGGCTGGATGGATGTGAGTTTGAGTGAACTTTGGGAGTTGTTGATGGACAGGGAGGCCTGGTGTGCTGCAGTTCAGGCGATGGGAAAGAGTCAGACATGACTGAGGGACTGAACTCAACTGAACTGATTAAGTAACTTTCCTATATATGGATGTTTTTTTGTGTATGATAGTTTGCATTTTACAGCTTGACATGGCATAATTGATGCTCCTATTTTGATAGTACACCTATAAACACATACAGTCATTATCTATATGCTAATTCTTTTTAATGAAAAATAATTTATATAGGAAAATAATTATTTAGAACACAAATGAAAACCAGGGAACTGCAAAAATGTTTTTTGATTGGATGACAAGGAAAGACTGATTTGAATGATTGATTGATTGATGGATGTGAACAGATGTGATTGGTTTAACAAAAAAATATCACCTTTTATTTTCTAGCCATTATGTTGTGTATTGAGGTAGTTTCCCCTGTAACTGAAAGTACAAATAAATACATAATTAAGTATATTATATATGATTAGAGCTATAATGAGTGTATGATTCACATATAAACATTTGAAACAAGTCTATTAAATTATTTTCCAAACAGGTTATATACTATACAGGACTTTGAAAGACAAAGAAATGTACTGAAATAATTAATTATCTGAGGCTCTTGTGCAGCAATCACTATTTAAAGAATGATACAATCATTTCCAAAAGGTGTTATTCCATACTTATCTCAAAAAAATATTTGAAATTAAATACCTGGTTCTTCAAGCTTGGGGCAGTAGATTGCCATTTCTATTCATAAAAATGTGTGAATATTTAAAATATAATCTTTTAAGATATGGAGACACATATCTATTTTATAAAACTTGAAATAGGAAATGGCTATTTTCAACTTCTTTTTTAATGGCTCCTTTATTTGGAGAATAATAAGGAAGGCCCATAGATATATAATGACTAATAATTATACTCCTGAAGCAGTTCAAATATTTATAGTCACACAAACATCACTCAAGCTCATACTGCTGTATATCATGTAGTGTACCTCATCCTAAATATTTGGTGATGAACAGAAATAAACAAAACAGATAAAACCCTTGTCATTATCAGATTTACACTGGGATTTATGATGACATAAAATCTTTAAGTGCGATGTACTTTATTGATGATGATGATGATACTCATATAGCTCTTCATACAAGAGCTATATGTACTTTATGAGCTGTATGTAAATGAACTCTAATATTGTTGGTCAGATATTGTAAGTGCTATGGAGAAACATCTGACAGGGTAAAGGAAAAGGAAGTATCCACGTTAGAGGCATCTACTGTGGAAAGAGGATGGCCAGGGAGGTCCTCAATGAGATGGAGACTATTCTGATACCTGGGAATTTTCCAGGTAAAACTTTCAAATATCTGCATAGTCAAAAGCCTGGTGTTTTCATGGAGCATCAACAAACCCTTGGTTGGAGAAAAGAGAGAGGACATAAATGGGAAAAAAGATGGAGTGGGTTCAGAGCATATATGAATTTATGTTGCATTAGCAGAACTATGGTGTTTATGTACAACATAGTGGGGAATTATTGAAGGTCTTTTCAAGAAAGTGGTGTAGAAATTCTTTTCTGATCACTTTTTTTTTTCTCAATGAAATAGGAAGAGAATTCATTAGATAAGAATGAGGGTGGAGATGTAAAAATTTTAAGGAGGGAGAGGAAGGTACAAAGCAATTGTCTAAGAGTATGAGAAGTAAACAAACAGAAAATACAGTGGTGTTAATTGTAGGATAAGCATTTACTGCAGATGTTGCTAAATGACTAAAACTGAATGCAGTCAGCATGAATAAAGTGAAAACCAATTAAGTGCAGAGTTGATGGTAGGATTTAACCAAATTGTTTTGTATTTGTTTTCATCTTTTTCCAGCAAAGAATGGTGGAGTCAAAAAGATCAAAGGAATTTAATAATTGATTATATTGAGGTGCTGGGATCTAATATGATTAAACAAGGAAATGAGGATATTAGGTTTTCCTACCTCATACTTTCACATACTGATGCTGTCTTCTAAACATAGCTGTGTGGAATAAATCCTTCTTACAGTATCTCTCACCAAGACTCAAGATATTGTACAGAAGTTACACCATAATTTTAAGGAAATCCAAAAAGTATGCTTTAAAATGTACTGTACTTATACTTATTTTTAAGGGAACCATATAACCTAACCCCAGAAAAGTCATAAAAACCTGCAGTTTGTCAAACTGTAGAAAGCTCGTTTGATATATCCAGCTGATATTAAAGAAACTTTTATTATTAAGTCTCTGGGTAAACAGATATATTTTTCTTGAGGATTCAGAGACATTTCATCAACATTTTTCCCAACAAAAAGTTGATCTGTGACACTTACATCAAAAAGTTTTTCTGTTTTGACATTTATTTTATATTTCTGATATTCCCTTGTATATCTATGCTTTACTTGTGTACAGAGAACCTATTTTATTTAAGTATCTACTCAGATTCTCTCTTTGTTCATTGCTTCTATGGAACTGAGTCAAGTTTGGAACATCTATTGGCATCAAAGCAAACAGCAATTGCCTAACTCAAAAACAGTCCTAAGTAGGAATCAGTAGATACTAACATCAAAGCAAAGAAGAAAAATGAATAGGGATTTAATAATTTTCCCACAGATTTCGAGGCATTGTTATGAATACTGAAGATATGCTTTATTATTAAGATATAAAGTACTCTGAAAGATTTGTACAGGATTACTCTTCATTATTGGGCTTCCCAGGTGGCACTAGTGGTAAAGAACCCACCTGCCAATTAAGGAGACATAAGAAACACAGATGGAATCCCTGGGTTGGGAAGATTCCCCTGAAGGAGGGCATGGCGACTCACTACAGTATTCTTGCCTGGAGAATCCCATGGACAGAGGAGCTGGCGGGCTACAGTCCATAGAGTTGCAAAGAGTCGGACACAACTGTAGTGACTTAGTGCACACACATTCTTCATTATTAGCTATGTCCTATCACTACCACGGACGTTGTGGAGATTCTTTTCTTTCCTTTAATTCTCTTCAGCACCCATCATTCATGGTATGTTATCAAACCATAGTCACACACAGAAGGTGATGAGAGATATGTTGATATAAATTCATAGTTTATTGATTCCAGGTTAAACTGATATTACCAAAATATTATGGGTTGTTTTTTCATACTATAGACTGATCCATACTAAGTAATGGAATTTGCCCATCTCCAGATTCAGTTTTGTTTATTCAGCGACAGTTTGCCAACACACGTGAGTATCTGCCTATTCAGTGTTTGTTAGTTTAATTTAACATTTTTTATGCTTCATTTCCCTAGCATGTTTTTGTTGCTGTTCTGATTGGAGAATTTCTCTTAAACAAGGTAACTGCATTCTTCTGTATTGTTGCTGTTGTTCAGTCCCTAAGTCCTGTCTGACTCTTTGTAACCCTATGGATTGGAGCCCTCTAGGTGCCTCTGTTCTTCACTGTCTCCCAGGGTTTGCTCAAATTCATGTCCATTGAGTCTGTAATGCTATCTAATCATTTCATCCTCTGCTGCCCCATTCTCCTTCAATCTTTCCCAGCATCAGGTGACCAAAGTACTGGAGCTTCAGCTTCAGCATAGGTTCTTCCATTAAATATTCAGGGTTGATATCCTTTAGGATTGACTTTTTTGATCTCCTTTCTGTCCAAGTCTTCACTTTCTGCAATATACTTGAATAAGTTACAAGAAAGTAAATGATATTGTGCAGAATTTTCACACATAATTCAATTTTTCAACTTGTCTTGTTTGCTCATATCTAATATAAATGCCATCATTCTCACTGTTTGTGATTAAACTTAATAGCACAATAAAAGTTCATGAGAGGAACATCTCAAACAAATATTTCACTGGATTTTAACACAATCCATCAATTGTGGGAAAAAAAAAGGCACACACTGACATTAGTGCAGCCCAGATGATCTTTTATAAGTAACAGTTATGAAACATCTTCTACCTATTACACCACATTTATTATACTGCATTAAAATATATTTGTTTTCTCTCATGAAATAGTACTAAAGTACATGATCATGTGCTTTGATTACAATTACATTTATTTATTTAAAAAAGAATCATAGAGTAATGGGGGAATATTGATATGGAAAGAAATTTCCATTATTTCTATAGAAACATGCACATTTTACTGAGTATTGTTCTTCTATTTCTTATATCCATGTTCCTAAGGCAATCTTTTGTGTGCTTGCTCAGTTGTTTCTGACTCTATGACTCCATAGACTGTAGCCCACCAGGCTCCTCTGTCCAAGGGATTTTCCAGGTAAGAATACTGGAATGGGTTGCCATTTCCTTCTCCAAGGAATCTTCCTAACCCAGGAATCGAACCTGCATCTCCTGCTTTGGCAGACATATTCTTTCACTGAGCCAAATGTGAAGCCCTATTATTTCTAAAGAAACTTTTGTGAGGCAATAGGAAAGATATAAAATGACCCATACTGTTGGGCAGTAACTTTCCACTATGTATTAACTTCCTGTTGTGAGTATATAACAAACTAGCACAAACTTAGTGGCTTGAAACAGCATAAATTTGCTATAAGGTTAGAAGTCTGACACAGGTCATGCTAGATAAAACTAAGGTGTCAGTGAGTTATGTTCTTTTCTGGAGAGACTGGAAACATTCTGTTTTCTTGCCTTTTCTAACATCTAGAGAGCACCTCCCTTCCTTAGCACATAGCTCCCTTCTATCTTCAAGGTCAGCAAAGTTGCTTCTCTCTGACCATTCTTCCCTTGTCATATGTTTCTCTGACCACATCCCCAAATGTTGTTTTTAAGGACCCATGTGATTAGACTAAAATCATTTGATGAATGCAGGCTAATCTCAGTCCTCAAATTCTTTGATTTAGACACTTCTCTGACGTCACTTTGGCCATGTGCAGTGACATGCAGGTTTGGATGATGGAATTGTGAACGTCTTTGCTGGGCAACTTTTCTGCACATCCCACTCTCTATTTAAGAAAGGCATGCAGATGTCAGCATCAGATTCACCAACAAATTGACAGAAATAAAAATGTCTAAATCATAATGTGTTCTTAAAGAAGTATAATTTAAAGGAACTCAATAGATAATGATTTTATAATCAAATAAGTCCTTTCATTTTTCAAGATGAATAGTGAACAGGAATGTGAATAACTAAAGAGGAAATGTTTTGCTTTCTCTTCCTTTCTCTTTCCCTCCTTCTCTTTCTTCCTTCTCCCTCCTCACTCCCTCTCTCCCCGCCTTCCTTTTTCCTTCCTTCCTCTTCTTATCCAGAAATAATATGTTTGTGTTTGGAATATAAGCAAAAATATTTTGTTGTTTCATAATCAATTTATGACAATGTCTTACAACTTTTATTAGTTTAATATAAATTTAGCTAATTTCAACTTTTTATTTTCTGAATGTGTGTGATTCTATCGATTCCTATTTGTCTAGCTGACACAATGTGAAGATTTGTGCCTTAAACACATATCTTGTAACAAAATGCCTTAAAACTATTTTTCATGTAGTATGTTTTAGCATGTCACATTGAGGCCAGAAAAAAAGATTCATGCTATCATGAGTTAAACTTGCTTGAATAAAATAGGTATATTTTATTTCCTTAAATGTTACAAAATCATAATAATTATTGAGAAATCAGGGTCATAGGAGAAGGTCAACTGTAAGAATAGATAAAATGATATTTGAACATTGATTATTCAATTATGATTCACTAGTTAAATATTTTTTTTTCCTTCCTTCTTTTATAATACCCTCTTTTCACCATTCAACCATTCAGCTAATGAGGCAATGCAGTAATTTTGATGTAAGATAAACCCTGATTTGCTGCCGTTGGTTTTAATAGTTTTAAACTCTGAGCAGTTTCACTGCACAGTGTTAAATACTTGATTGATATACTCTGATGTCATTCCCTATTTCCTTTAGCTGCCTTAATTCTCCTATCACTTGTCATCATTTCAGAAAAGTAGTTGTTCATTTCTGAGTGCCACATAAGGTACATGATGAAAGGCAATTGTTCTCTTTTGTTCACCACTTTGTCCCTAGTGCCTATAGGTACTGGTGTATGGTTCAGTTCAGTTCAGTTCAGTCGCTCAGTCATGTCCGACTCTTTGCGACCCCATGAACCACAGCACAGGCCTCCCTGTCCATCACCAACTGCTGGAGTCCACCCAAACCCATGTCCATTGAGTCGGTGTTACCATCCAGCCATCTCATCCTCTGTCGTATCTTCTCCTCCCACCTTCAGTCCTTCCCAGCATCAGGGTCTTTTCAAATAAGTCAGCTCTTCACATCAGGTAGCCAAAGTATTGGAGTTTCAGCTTCAACATCATTTCTTCCAATGAACACCCAGGACTGGTCTCCTGTAGAATGGACTGGTTGGATCTCCTTGCAGTTCAAGGGACTCTCTTCTTCTTCTTTTTTTTTTTTTTTTTTGTTTAAATTTTTAAACTTTACATAATTGTATTAGTTTTGCCAAATATCAAAATGAATCCACCACAGGTATACATGTGTTCCCCATCCTGAACCCTCCTCCCTCCTTCCTCCCCATACCAGCCCTCTGGGTCGTCCCAGTGCACCAGCCCCAAGCATCCAGTATCGTGCATCGAACCTGGACTGGCAACAAGAGTCATCTCCAACACCACAGTTCAAAAGCATCAATTCTTTGGCACTCAGCTTTCTTCACAGTCCAACTCTCACATCCATACATGACTACTGGAAAAACCATAGCTTTACTAGACGGACCTATGTTGGCAAAGTAATGTCTCTACTTTTGAATATGCTATCTAGGTTGGTCATAACTTTCCTTCCAAGGAGTAAGCTGTCTTTTAATTTCATGGCTGCAATCACCATCTGCAGTGATTTTGGAGCTCCAAAATCAGTCTGACACTGTTTCCCCTGTTTCCCCATCTATTTGCCATGAAGTGATGGGACCAGATGCTGTGATCTTAGTTTTCTGAATGTTGAGCTTTAAGTCAACTTTTCCCCTCTCCTCTTTCACTTTCATCAAGAGACTCTTTAGTTCTTCTTCACTTTCTGCCATAAGGGTGGTGTCATCTGCATATCTGAGGTTTTTGAGATTTCTCCCGGCAATCTTGATTCCCGCTTGTGCTTCTTCCAGACCAGCGTTTTTCATGATGTACTCTGCATATAAGTTAAATAAGCAGGGTGACAATATACAGCCTTGATGTACTCATATTAGGGGCTTAAAAAATTTCATTAATGATTACCCATATCCTTAAGCAAACATAGTTTCTACATCACAAAAGTTTTAAGAGAGTTTATTACAAGGACCACACCAATTTTATGTTTATATTGCCTGAAAAATATCTACCTTTTGCATTGTGTATTTAAAACCTATTTGCAGAATAAACATGTCCATTAATATGTGGTTTTCACATATTTTCTGTGAAGTAATGACTTTGTTAACTGAATATCTTGCATGTCAATGCCATATTGAATTCACATTTCTATGCTCTCAAGCTGCATATTTATATGTGAATTCCAGTTTATTACAATTATTCTTTGAAAAGTCCTTCATAGAAAACCAAATACTTTCTACTTGTTAGCAGATTATCTTGTGTTTTATTTAACTAATCCCTAATGTTTCCCATATATTTCCTACCACTTGCTAGTAAATTACAATCCTACAAAATTTCAATCTATATAATTATATTAGTATAAGTTGAACCATGATTACTATAAAATCAGGTATTGGACATTAGGCACCAGGCATATAATTAT
This sequence comes from Bubalus bubalis, assembly GCF_019923935.1. Taxonomy (NCBI): domain Eukaryota; kingdom Metazoa; phylum Chordata; class Mammalia; order Artiodactyla; family Bovidae; genus Bubalus; species Bubalus bubalis. The sequence goes on from NC_059173.1 coordinate 49,378,546, forward strand.
GTTAGAATCATACAAAGCTTATGCACTTGAATTTTCATTTAAAAAGTAGCCATTCTGTATAATGTACTTTTGACAGTTAAGACCGGAAAAAATAGCAATGCAGATAAATTTATTTTAATGAAAATTAGATATGCATATTCAAAAATTCAACTTTCTGAAGTAAAAATCACACAATGAAAATGACTTGAAAATGTTAGCATCTTTCTGTGAAGGAAAACAATTTTATTATAGTTTAACTTTACTCAAACTTTTGGAAACTTATACATACATATGTTACATATCTATCTTAACAGTAAATACTTTGAAAACTTAAAATGATTCAGTCTGGCCACATACTTCTCTTAACTTTGCACATTGATAGTATGTAAAGATTAAATCTCTAAATTTATATTTATTTCGTAAAGCTATGACACGCCTTTAACAATAAATAATATTTGATATTGAAAGCACTTTCAGCTCCATCTCATTAAGCAGTTTCATAAAATTATTTTATAGGCAAGATATGTAGTTTGGGGTAGCATATGTATTGCATTTTGATATGGGTTCGATCCCTAGGTCAGGAAGTTTCCCTGGAGAAATAAGTGGCAACCCTCTCTAGTATTCTTGCCTGGGAAACCCCATGGGCAGAGAAGCCTGGAGGACTACAATCTAAGATATTGCAGAGTTAGACATAACTGAGCAACTAAACAACAACAGAATGCATTGTATGTATGTGTATTACATTTGGCCACGTATTTGTATGCTACTGTGGGAGTTGCCAACTTAAAAAAAAATGTCCTCAATATTTCCACTTTTGTTAGAACATTTTTGAGATTACCTACCTGATTTTCAAAAGACAACCTTTTACTTTGCTTTCTTCCTATCTCCTATCTTTCTCCACAGACTGCACCCACATATCCATCTCACTCATGTTACTTTATATGTCTTTGAGAAATGAAAATTCTTCATTTTTTTTTCATTTTTCTTTCATCAGATATACTGTACCTATAGAGATGCCTTCTTTCTTCTCTCAGAATGAAGGAAACCACTATCTTTGTAAAAATCCTTTCCACACCTGGGATTACCACTCTGGATACCATCACTCTCTCTTTCCACAATCCTTGTTTCTCCCACATCATTAGTGCACACATTTTATGAAATCATTTCTAACAACATTAGTATTTTATTTAATATTGTCTCATAAGAAAGTCTCTCATGAGCACAAACTGTTCTCCAAATACTTTACTACTTCTCTTCACAAAATTTTCAAAAGGTAAACTATATATGCTGACTCTGTATGCTTTGGTGGATTTATTTTTTCTACCCACTATGATTTTATGTCTTAAAATTCCACTGATGTGAATCTTGCCATATTTGTCAATAATTCAAGTGCCATATTTAATTTACACTTTCTTATACACTTACATGGTGATGGGCGAGTTGGAGAGATTTTTAGCTTGCTGACTTGTATGAGACAGACTAGATGGAATGTGTCATTTGTTACTTTTGGACAAATGTGTGTGCTCAGCTGTGTCCAACTCTTTGTGACTCCATGGATAGTAGCCTGCCAAGCTCCTCTATCCATGGGATTTTCCAGGCAAAGAATAGTGGAGTGGGTAGCCATTTCATACGCTAGGGGATCTTCCTTATCCAGGGATTGAAACTGTGTCTCCTGCATCTCCTGTGTCTCCTGCACTGGCAGGCAGATTCTTTATCACTGCACACCTGTTTTCTTGGATGGGTGGTACAGATTATATTTTACCTAGAATTTTGTATTGACATTCATTAGTGAAATCAATCTATGATTTACTTTCTTTTTATCCTCTATACTACTTTTTTCTTTAAGTTACAGCTGTGTTTACTTGAAAGAATGTATAGAGGAAATTTTGATCATTCCTTATAATCTGGAAAAGTTTAAATAACTTTCGGAATGTTGGGGGAGTGTGTAATTTCCTCGGTTCTGTCTCACTGCAGCATAAATTTGAAATGCAGGCCAGTGTTACAGCTCTGTTACAGCTCAGTTTTATTTGGCATGCAAAAGAAAACATATCCTCGAGGGGTGAGTGTGGGCCAAAAGAAAGAGAGGGGCTCGATTTTGGCTCCTCTTTTTCTGTTTTTTCTCCTTCGCCTGAGCCTGCCTTGTGTAAATAGCATAGACAGGAGGGCTGTTTGTTTCATCTGAGGTTCTCATTCTAGTTTTCAGACCTTTCTTTGTTCCATTTTTATGGGCTTCTCCCTTCTTTGTCTTTTAGCCATCATCATTTTGGACTCGTTTTTCCTATTCTATCTACCTAACAGAACTATCTGTTCTTTATAATTAGGTAGAAATTAGAAAAAAAAAATCTGTTCCTAGTACCAGTTTTAATAGAGCTCTTTAATATTTTTAAAACTATACTTGTTTTTGTAATTTGTTTCAAGCACTCTCCTATTGGATAATTTGTGGTAATTTATATTTTGCTGGAAATCTTACATGTGAAAGCACATATATCTAATCTGTAGTGGTTCATGCTTGGTAAGAAAAGTTGTAATTATTTAATGATTTAACTTATTTAGTGTATTTTTATGATGTGATTTCTTCATTTAAATATGTCTCCATTTATTAATTTAAACATATTTATCATATATATATTATTTGTGATATATTTAGCTAGGTTCTGAAGAAATAAATAAGAATGGGTGGACCCTGCCTCTTAAGAGATTGCAGAAAAAATTCTAAAGACAGTTACTGAAGAAACAATTCATCTGTCTACATGATTCAAAGTGGAAAAAATAATATTATGTATAGTACAAACTTTAGATTACTGATGTTTAATTACAGGAAAAAATTTTTCCTTAAGTTTAATTAATATTTATTGTTACATGCTCCAAAGATGTAAAGCAAAATAACTTTTAAAATAATTAATAGAAGAACACTGAAATATGACTCAGTTAATACAGTAGTTCAAATATTTGGAAAACTAATCATGGTCAGTGATATCAACTTCTTCAACCTCTGATTTTCTATCAAAATCAAAATCAAATTTTTTTTTACAAAAGAAATAGATGCTCATCATAGAAAAAATGTAAAAATCTATTTAAAGTTGTAAGTCATTTTTGATCCTACATCTTAGATATAATCATGGCTAACTTAGTTTATACTTTCTATTATTTGAGGATTTAACATAGGTAAACATGTCTATGTATATGTTTAAAAATGAACATATTAATACATTTCTTTTTTAATATTTTCTTAAATTTATAAGAAAGGTATGCATTTACTTCTACACATTAACTAAATAAAACTTTAAGGAAAGACTTCTATTCCTTCTGCTTATATCCTCACACCTCTAGAGAAGTATCTACAGTGGTCCTCACATTCCTACAAGACAGACTTTAAAGGCTAAGAACAGTTTACAGGTTTAAAAGACTTTGATAATTAACAATATATCATTAAATCTTTTCATGGCAATATTATAAGCATCAATTTTAATCATTTGTTTTTCATTATTTTTAATATATTTCTCTCTTCACTATTTTTGGACTTCCCTGGTGGCTCAAAGGATAAAGCCTCTGCCTACAATGCAGAAACCTGGGTTCAATTCCTGGGTCAGGAAGATCCCCTGGAGAAGGAAATAGCAACCCACTCCAGTACTCTCACCTGGAGAATCCCATGGATGGAGGAGCCTGGTGGGCTACAGTCCACGGGGTTGCAAAGAGTTGGACACGACTTAGTGACTTCACTTTCACTTTTCATTCACTATTTTACAAATTTAAATTACAAAAAATACCAAAAGTCACCCATAATAAGAAAAATGCAAATTCATACTATGAAATACTAATTCTCAGTTATCAATTCAGTTCAGTTCAGTCACTCAGTCGTGTCCAACTCTTTGTGACCCCATGAACCTCAGCATGCCAGGCCTCCCTGTCCATCACCAACTCCCAGAGTCCACCCAAACCCATGTCCATTGAGTTGGTGATGCCATCCAACCGTCTCATCTTCTGTCTTCCTCTCTCCTCCTGCTCTCAATCTTTCTGAGCATCAGGGTCTTTTCCAATGATTCATCTCTTCGCATCAGGTGGCCAAAGTATTGGAGTTTCAGCTTCAGCATTAGTCATTCCAATGAACACCCACAACTGATCTCATTTAGGATGGACTGGTTGGATCTCCTTGCAGTCCAAGGGGCTCTCAAGAGTCTTCTCCAACACCACAGTTCAAAAGCATCAATTCTTCAGCACTCAGCTTTCTTTATAGTCCAACTCTCACATCCATACATGACCACTGGAAAAACCATAGCCTTGACTAGACAAACCTTTGTTGGCAAAGTAATGTCTCTGCTTTTTAATATGCTGTCTAGGTTGGTCATAACTTTCCTTCCAAGGAGCAAGCATCTTTTAATTTCATGGCTGCAATTACCATTCCACAGTGATTTTTGGAGCCCAGAAAAATAAAGTCAGACATTGTTTCCACTGTTTCCCCATCTATTTTACATGAGGTGATGGGCCCGGATGCCATGATCTCAGTTATCAAATTATTACAAATCCAAAAATTGAACTGAACATTCTTGTGGGAGTCTGTGGGAATTCAAAATCATACAATTCCTGCAGAGATGAACTTGACATCTAACAGGATTATCTTTTAGTCTCTCTATATATCAATTTGCAATTTGACCCAGCAATACTACTAATAATCTTCCTTGAATTTACAGACCTGCAGATACAAAATTGTTTTGTATAGATAAATATTGTAAACAGATCAAATGCTCATAATAAGGAAAGTTTAAATAAAAGGTAGCATATCTCTACAGAATGGAATACTGAATGTAACATATGAGGTGAAATTAAATAGAACCTATAAACTGAAATAAAATGATTCCAAGGATTTTTCATTTAAAAATAGACACATCTGGGTACATATTTTAATATCTGAGTAGAATATATCATTATATATATATATATATTTGCTTATTTTTGCAAATAAATACTGTAAGGAGTAAGGAAATATTATCACAAATTGTTATCAGTAAGAAATAGAAGGTAGTTAGGACACAGGATAAAAGAGAATTCCCAGAGCATACATTTTTGTGAAGAGCATATTTTATGTCTTATAAGTGTTTTATATATTTTTTAATAAAATTAAAAATGACACTTTATGTGTCAATTTAAAGTAAAATGGAGAAGAAAGATTTTTCAGTTTAGTGAGGCAAATAGAACAAATGCAACTTTTTCTCTCCTCTTTAGTCCAATTAAAATATTGTGAGAGAAAACCTGAAGAAGATCCAGTCTGAGAAATATTCTAAGAGGGCATAAGCCAGCAGAGAGCAAACCTATCTGCATTTTCCCAAAAGATTCTTTCTGGAAGAACGCATATGTTATAGAGAGAGAAAATGGAGACACAAAGTGGTGGGAGGGAATGCGGAGGCTTTGGGGAGTTTGTTGAATGTCTGCATTGTAGAACAGCTTAATCCCAAATCAGAAAAGAATGCAACGTCCTTTTGTTTACAAATAGACTCAGTTATCAAACTAGAACCAGGTCAGATCCTTTGAGTGTTGTTGTTCAGTCGCTCAATAGCAGTTCAGTTATTCAATCGTGTCCAACTCTTTGTGACCCTATGGACTGCACGCCCAACTTCCCTGTCCATAACCAACTCCCGGAGTTTACTCAAACTGATGTCCATCAAGTTGGTGATGCCATCCAACCATCTTATCCTGTGTTGTCCCCTTCTCCTCCTGCTTTCAATCTTTTCCAGAATCAGGGTCTTTTCCAATGACTCAGTTCTTCGCATCAACTGGCCAAAATATTAGACCTTCCAATGAATACTCAGGGTTGGTTTCCCTTAAGATTGGCTGGTTTGATCTCCTTGCTGTCCAAAAGACTCTCAAGAGTCTTCTCCAACATCACATCTCAAAAGCATCAATTCTTCAGTGCTCAGCTTTCTTTATGGTCCAACTCTCACATCCATACATGACTACTGGAAAAACCACAGCTTTGACTAGATGGATCTTTGTTGGCAAAGTAATGTCTCTGCTTTTTAATATGCTGTCTACGTTGGTTATAGCTTCTCTTGGAAGGATCAAGCCCTCAGTCGTGTCCAACTCTTTGCAACCCCATGGAATGCAGCACGTCAGTCTTCCCTGTCCTTCACCATCTCCTGGAGCTTGCTCAAACTCATATCCATTGAGTTGGTGCTGCCATCCAACCATCTCACCCTCTGTCATTTCCTTCTCCTCCTGCCTTCAATCTTTCCCAGCATCAGGGTCTTTTCTAAAGAGTCAGCTCTTCACATCAGGTGGCCAAAGCCATATCTTTGACTATACAGATCTTTGTTGGCAAAGTAACGTCTTTGCTTTTTAATACACTGTCCTCTTATTTTCATCAAGAGGCTCTTTAGTTTCTCTTCACTTTCTGCCATAAGGGTGGTGTCATTTGCATATTTGAGGTTGTTGATATTTCTCCCAGCAAACTTGATTCCAGCTTGTGCTTCATCCAGCCTGGCATTTCACATGATGTACTCTGCATATAAGTAAAATAAGCAGAGTGACGCTATACAGCCTTGATGTACTCCTTTCCCAATTTGTAACCAGTTCCTTTTTCCATGTCTGGTTCTAACTGTTGCCTCTTGGCTTGCATACAGATTTCTCAGGAGACAGGTAAGGTGGTTTGGTATTCCCATCTCTTTCAGAATTTCCACAGTTTTTTGTGATCCACATCATCAAAGGCTTTAGCATAGTCAATGAAACAGAAGTACATGTCTTTCTGGAATTCTCTTGCTTTTTCTATGATCCAATGGATGTTGGCAATTTGATCTCTGCCTATTCTAAATCTAGCTTGAACATTTGGGAATTCTCAGTTCACATAATGTTGAAGCCTAGCTTGGAGAATTTTGAGTGTTTAGATACTCAAAAAAAAAAAAAAAAACAGAGGAAAAGAAAGTTATGGTTTATATTTAAACAAACTAAATCACATCATGCTTGTCAGTGATTAGAGGAGTATAAGGAAAAATAACCTATTTCAATTTGACGTTAGAAAGCTTTTCCTTGAGTAGATTACTGGTTCAGAAATGGACCCTGAGAATGAAATTTTGTAATAAAACTTAGTGTGACAATAAATGATATTTGTATTATAAAATGATTTTATGTTGTTTATTAATTTTTAACTTTTGTAACTTTAAAGGTGTCAATAAATGATATAATATTATCATAAAAAGGTGTCAACTGACAGTATAAAAGTTTCTTCCTTCCCTTTCCTTCCTCCCTTCCTCTCTTTCTTTTGCTTTTTCTTTCTTTCCTTAAAGTAGAAAACTAGAATGCAAAAAGAGAGATGCAAGGAAGGGCAACCATACTTTCACTGTTATTCTAAAAAATAAGGAGGGAATCATATTTTTATGATTTCTAGCAGAAACAATGGAAATTCTTGTATGTGGTCTCACATTTGAGATGTGGTCATTGCAAACACAGTGACTTCATAAATATAGAGGTAATGTTAAAAATAGCATCTAACTCTGATAAATCAAAAAAATTTTACATATTATTTAAAGATGAAATGACAAACCAAGATGTTAAGAGCAGAAATATGTAACTAAACGTGCTGCTTTTGAACATCAAGACTAAAGTAGAGTAAAGGCAAGAAACTGTTGTCTTACTGATTTAAATTTTTAAACTCTATTTAAATATTACTTTTATAATTTGCTCAAAATTTTGATTATACAGGGTTCAATAATGTAAAAAACAATACAGTACAGTAGTAAATTTGAATATACAATATATAAGTTTAGATCTCATACCAAATATACAGTTTGTTTTATTCAGGATAATTTCTAATCAGTATTATAAATGTTTAAACAGCTATCTGCACAAACACGTATATAATGATTATGAGGTTTAGGAAGAAATTCTGTGTAGTTATCTACCAGCAGGATAAAAATTATCAAGAAGAAGTAATTGTCATTTGAGAAATAAATGGCAAGTTCTAGCATATGTCCGTTGACATTTTATCACCTTGTCTTACTGTTCTGTTTTGCTCTACATTGAATTCTAAAAGTGCTTGCATCTCCACATGCCTTTTCTCCACTTAGTCTTATTTTTCAATAACATGGAAAACAAGCTGCTAGCAGGGTGCATTTTTACTTTGAGAATGTCTAAGTCTTTAGTGCCCTTCTATTATTTATGTTTCCTGTGATGCCAATATATATCAATAAAGGGCATGAGAAGATGACTTCTGCAGAGACATTTATGTTTCCAGTATTGCCTGTGTGTTAAAAGCCCATGGTACTTAAAAAAAAAAAAAAAAAAGAATGAGAGTTGTTCTTTTGTAGTATCAGTTCAAAAAAGAAATAATCACTTGGGAAATTTTACTCTGTATATGCTGCAAAGATATCCAGCAGAGAAGAAAGACTTGCAAAACCATAGAAGGCAGTAAATGTCAGAAAAGGTGGGTCATTCTTGCTTGTAACCATAAGGGCATTTCACTTATACTCAAGCTTATTGTTATTCTTAGTCAACTATAACCTTATGTCAAGCTGATCTTTGCTCCCTGGAAGTCTGGAAGTAGCTACAGGTAACAAACTTTGAAATAATATACTGCCCCCAATTTAAACTAGAACTTTGCAGTAGTTTAACACTAAATAAACTTTAATTGCAGTTAAAATATAATAATATCAATGACTTCTTAGAGTTCTTTGATTTATAAATTTTATTAACTGTGAATTTTTCACATGCTTTTTGGACTTTAATTACTATTTTGTTAAATTTTGCAAACTCAAGAGTTTATATATATTCTGGTATACTAAACAAATCTAAGTAACTCTTAAATCTAATACATTTTCAACTGCAAAGTATCAAAGTGTGTTTATCTACCATAGAGCATAGCAATGAAAATGAAAACTGTGAAAATCTAATAGGAACAAGAAAATGTACTGTTTGTTTTGAAAAATGTTTTCTTTAATTTTCTTAGTTCCATGAAAAGGTCAGCATTTGATAAACTCAACAATTTTTAAGTGAAGTAACAAAAATGTAAGGTGAAATATATAAACATTTTCATTTTGTTTTACTGAATCTGAATCAAATTGTAAGGCAAACTAGATTTAGTTTAAATGTAAAAGTTGCTCAGAAAATACAGACATCAGGACCTCTCTAGAATGTGAAACTAAATCAGCTGGATGACACTTATAATTTATATCACATTCTGTCAAGAAATTAAATTGTACAAATGTTTATACATATATGTATATATAATGTAGGGAACAAACTTCACTCTACTGTTAAAAAGATGTTTTGGTTTGCTTTCAAAAACTTTTCAGAAATCAGTTGTGTAGAAGACATTTTTTCTGTTCTAGAGATAACTGAAAATGAAGCAATAATTACACAGTGAGAAAATTTGGCTGTTGGTTCACGTTTGTTCTGACATCTGCCTATGTTCCGTGAGGTACGTGTATATGTGTGTCATCCTGCAATTGATCTATACAGCAACTTAATTATGTACTTAATTTATACTATTGACCTCTAATATAGTTTAAGAAAATCTGAGTCTAAATTATACAGTTTCATTTTATAATATGTTCCATTCCTAAGTCTCAGTGAACTCCGGGAGTTGGTGATGGACAGGGAGGCCTGGCGTGCTGCGATTCATGGGATCGCAAAGAGTCGGACATGACTGAGCAACTGATCTGATCTGATCGGATTCCTAATTTCTGGGAAAATTCTTTCTGCTGACACAAAAGAGACAAGATAGTCTTGACAAAATAAAAACATTAGTTAATGAGTATAAAAGTAGACCTAGGATAATATATCATTACATACATGTGCTTTCTTTTCAGTATAGCATTGTCCTAAATCCAAGTCATTCACTATTTTCATTCATTCCTTAAGCTAGAGATATTTCTTGAGGATGTACTAGGTATTACAAATGATTTCAAGTGCTGAGGGTACAAGAATAAACAAAACAGACAAAATCCTTTGTTCTTATGAAATTTATATTTTGTTTGAAAGACAAAAAAATTAATAAAAAGCTAAAGTAAGTAAACTTTAGTATTCAAGGATATGAAGGATGCAAAAAAGAGATAAAAAGAAACAACTATTGAAGTAGAAAGAAAATAAAACTGAATATTGTTGGATGTATCATCTGGTGACCTAACAATGAATTTGTAGAGTTATGTGAATCAAACAACAATTTGATTGAATTCAAGAAAGTCTTGGATGAATGGAATGAGAACAAATGATGTGAACAGTTCTTTTGGCAAATCTAATACAGTTATGTAAAGTTTAAAAATAAAATAAAATTAAAAAAAAAAAAAAAAGAAATGGAAAAGGAAAAAAAAAAAAAAAAAAAGAATTTTTCTTGAAGAGAATCAGAAAATAAGTGTGGTAGCTGAATGAAGAACAGAACTATATGTACATATATCTATACACAGAAGAACTGTATCCTATAAGTATGACAACTAAGCGACTAACTTACACACACACAGAAAAAAGTTAAAATGGAGATTTTGAGTATAAGAAATCTAATTTATGCCTATTAATTAATGAAATTGGTATGCATAATGAAGTTTGTATACAAAAGATTTATGATATTATTTCTATTTGATTAATCTTCAAATTACTAATGAATTTTGAAAAGTAATTAATTTACTTCCACTAAAACTCAGATGTGCAGAGGAAATGTTTAAGTTTTTATGTTATTTTTCCATCGGACTTAGTTCATCCCTTTCAAAAACTGACACTAGGTAGAAAATTCAAAACAATTTGAATTTAGGTAGAATTCAAAAAAATATGGCATTGGATGGGATGAGGGAACCCTTAATCCATTGTGGTTCCCATTCATCAATTAAACAATCTACTTTCTATAAGAATCTTTAGTCTTTCTGGTATCTGATCTCCAGTACAATGTGACCTCCTTTTCAAGATAGTTTCTGAGTGTGAGGTAGGAGTAGGTTTGCTGGCTTACTGTGACTTGTGAGTTTTCTACTGTCCTCTAATTAAAACTCTCATAGATGATGTTCTTTAGAATAACGTAAGGGTACTGTCTTTGCACTGTGAAAATATTACCTATTTTACTCAGTTGACAGTTGCTCACTGTACTGACCACAGTGGCTAAGTTCTATGGCTGATATGACCTTCATCTTGTCTATCTCTCAACTTGGTCAGTTATTGGTGGGTACTGTGTGATTAACCTGAACTCTTCTAGGTTATCACTGAAGATATAAACACTAGGGTTTTGCTAGGTATGCTCCAGGAGCCCTGGATTTGGAGAGCTATCCTGACCATCTGTGCTCTTGGGGCATCTCTCATCTTAGAAGAGAATAGCAGTCCTCCTGGCACTCAGTCCAGTTGCCTCCAATGTATCCCCTGTAATACTCTAATTCATCTCTTACACAAAGTAAAATATATGAACCTTGCTACCTTGTTATTTAAACTGTAGAAGCAGACTACCATTCTTGGTAATATCTGAGCTCTTTTTAGAAAAGCAGAAACTCAATCTCTCTCCACATAGCTACTGTTATAATGTCTGTATCATAATACAGTGTGTTGACACTAATCTAGAGCATTAACCCTATATCTTAGAATACCAACTCTAGACTGTCTTTGACATGCTGAATAGAATTCAAAGAGACTATTGCACCCCTTAGGCAGACTGTGAAGGATATAGTTAAGCCTGGGTAAAATATCTCATGAATGAATCTAAATAAGAAGCCAGAATGAAACAATTTAGTGTGAACAATAGAATGCATTTGTTTAATATTTATTGAACATTTATAAAATATTAAAATCATTAAAGTTATTTCACAATAGAGGAATGCTATAATGCAGTTTTCAGACAGTCAGCATCCTAATTCATTGCTCAATATCAGCATCATTTTTGGTGGATTATTCTAATGTATGTGACTCCTTATGTGGTGAAAGATGAACTCTACAATTTATCTGTAGAATATTTTAGCCAAAAATATATACCTTCAATGGTAAGAGTCTGTTGAACAAATTTCTCATTTATAGGAGATCAAGAGGATAGAAAATAACTAAAGAACACTATAAAGAAGATACAAAAACAATCCAGAAGACAGTAACCACCTGAAATTATTTGAAAAGTCAGTGAAGCAGAATAAAAATAAGAGGTGGCTGGGGGTCAGGGAGAGAGTTTTATAAGATTAAAAGAGACAAAGGCTCAGCTCAATGATTTATAACTATTCTCCTTATTCACATTTAAGCTAAATAAAACCATTTCTAAAACACAATTTTTTTAAAAAGATGAAATACGTCTAATAAAGCAAGAAGTAAAAATGTTATCAATCTCTGACTCACATATACTTCCTTTGGAGATGGATGTGGTTCACAGAAAGTCTGGTGTTACCTTCTATCCTAAAGTTCAATTGATCTAATGGCCAAGATTCCTAAATTTAAAAATATTTTTTACAAGTTTATTGACCCATACTAATCAAGTATGTTCTCTCTTGCTTTCTCTCACTAGATCCTATTTAGACACGATTAGCATTCTAATAAAACACAAATGGATGAAGGGGTGATCAAAGGACACTTGGGATCATTTTACTTAGGAAGTAAATAGATTAGTTTTCTTCTAACTAGTACTTAACTAATGACTTCTAACTAGTGTTTCTAACTAGTATTGACTGATATGAGGCTATCTTTTTTTAACTCACTAAATATTTTTATTACTATAATAGTGTAATATAATTTGAAATAGGGCATGTGATACCTCTAGCTTTGTTCTTTATTCTCAGAATTGCTTTGGCTATTCAAGGTATTTTGTGGTTTCATATAAACTTACTTGCTCCTTAGAAGAAAAGTTATGACAAACCTAGGCAGCATGTTAAAAAGCAGAGATGTTACTCTGCCAACAAAGGTCTGTCTAGTCAAAGCTATGGTTTTCCCAGTAGTCATGTAAGGATATGAGAATTGGACAATAAAGAAGGCTGAGTGCCAAAAAATTGATGCTTTCAAACTGTGGTGTTGGAGGAGACTCTTGAGATTCCCTTGCACTGCAAGATGATAAACTAGTCAATCCTAAAGGAAATCAACCATGCGTATTCACTGGAAGGATGGATGCTGAAGCTGAAGCTCCAATACTTTGGCCATCTGATGTGAAGAGCTTACTCACTGGCAAAGACCTTGATGCTGGGAAAGATAGAAGGCAGGAGGAGAAGGGGATGACAGAAGATAAGATGGTTGGGTGGCATCATTGACTCAATGGACATGAGTTTGAACAAGCTCCCAGAGATGGTAAAGGACAGGGAAGCCTGACATGCTACAGTCCATGGGGTCATGGAAAGTTGGACATGACTGAGTAACTGAACAACAAAATAAACTTGAGAGATTATTCTATTTCTGTGAAAAATGTCATTGGGATTTTGATAGGGATTGCATTTCTAGATTTTAGAATAAATTTAGATTTATAGAAAAGTTACAAAGATAGCTAAGAGATTTCTCATGCATGCCATGTCCACTTCCCCTACTTTTAACTTACTAATTTATAACATTCATCATAATTAAGTGTCAGTCGCTCAGTCGTGTCTAACTCTTTGTGACCCCATGTACTATAGTCCACCAGGCTCCTCTGTCCATGGGTTTCTCCAGGCAAGAATACTGGAGTGGGTTGCCATTTCCTTCTCCAGCATCACTGATATCTATACATTATTATTAACTAAAGTCTATATTCAGATTTCCTAAGATTTTTCTTTTTTTTTCCCAAGATTTTTTTTATCTTTTTTTTCTGTTCTATTTCCATCCAGAATAATGCTTTACATTTATTAGTCATGTCTCAGTAGACTTCCCCTTGAGTTTTTCAGTCTCTTCTTGTTTTTGAAGACTTTAGTTGTTTTGAAGAGATAAGTCAGATATTTTATAGACTGTCTCTTAATTGGGTGTGCTTGATATTTTTCTCATGATTAGACTGGGTTTTGGAGAGGAGACAATAAAAGTAAACAGCCATTTTCATCACATTATGTCAAGAGTACATGCTATCAACATGACTTATCCCTGTTAATGATATCCTTAATCACCTGACTGGAAAGTATTTGTCAGATTTCTCCACTGTAAAGATACTCTTTTCCCCTTATTCTATATTATACTCTTTGAAAAGAAGCCATTATGTATGGCTCACACTTAAGAATGAGAAATTATATCCCACTTCATTGAGGGCAGTGTGTATACATAAAGTATTTTAAATTCTTCTGCATGAGATATTTGTCTATCCTGCTCACTGATTTATATATTTAGTCACCTAAAAGTTTTTCTTTTTCAAATTAAATTTGAACATTTTTAGAAGAAGTGCCCAATACTAATGGATTCAAGAAAGGGAATAATACAGTTTTCAATAGAAAGAAGATGATTTTTTTAACTAATGTCCTATTTTTAGATATTTGCTTTCATTTATATACAATTATATACAATTATCTAGGAAATTTCTCACACATTTTTATTCTCATAGAATTAATTATGGGAATAAATTCTTGCATTCAATTGCTGTTACAAAATTTAGGAAATGTTTTAAATTTTGTTTCACTGTAGAAATCTATAAGTTCAATTCCACTCTAGAAAGAACAAATAAACTACTATCCTATAAGAAGTCATCTAAATATAAGTACCTGTTCTTATATACAATCTCATTAACAGAAAGTATAGGTTGTCAACCTATTAGCCATTTACTCTTTTTCCTCATTGCAGTAATTCTTGAGTCTGTTCAAGTAAACTGTCCTCAACCACAGGTCAAGAACCCTAAACTGTCATTTTCAATCAGTTCAATAGTGATACCTCTGGCTACTGATTGGTCTGGGTCGAGCACACGACTCGGTTCTATTATAGTAGACATAAGGGAAAGTTTGATGTGGCACTTCTGGGAAAAGTCTTTTTCTCTTAAAAAAAAAAAGAGAGAGAGAGACTTTCTGGGAAAGAGGAGACTTTTATGATAAACATTCATTTGTTTTTGGTTTTTGTTGGTCTATTTATTACTGATCTGTATTTTAAATACAGCTCATTGAAATGGCTACAACCATTTTACAGGAAAAAATAGGCCAAAACAATCACAGAGGGTTAATGAAGTTTCCTGGAATCAAACTTCACAACCCAGCCCTTAGAACTGGCTAAATCCAGACCCACGTTTTGTATGAAGTCATTAAATGAATTTATCTGTGTAGCTGCTATTATTTCAGTATTCTGTCACACTTAGCGCAAAACAGCAGAACCATTAAACATTAAATACTGACCAAAAATAGCTTGGTACATGTTTATGAGAGCAAGTTAATTAGAAAAAAATAGTTGTTAGAAAATACGAGATATCTCTGTTATTTCTGACTATTTTATGCTATGTCACAGTGGTATACGCTTTTGTAAACACACTCAATTCAGAAAGGATCTTCTATGTACATATAATATGTATAGTCAAGATATTTGAATGATAGATTCAAAATATTTGGAGTTCCCTCTTCAATCATTGTTCACCTGCAGGGTCAAGAGAACACCATATATTAGGTTCTCTCCCTTTACTGTCTTGGACATACACTTCCATTAGCTAGTGTATCAGGCCAGCATCTTGTGCTTGGTGTACCCATATGGTACTTTCAGAGACCCATCTCCAGGCCCTCCTGACTGCAATCTTCATGATACCACTGTCCCCATTACTCCTGTCCTTAATACATCTAATCAAATAATTTAAAGTTCTTGTCTTATGATTATTTTTTCTAGTAATTTTGCCAGGCATGGAAAATAAGATAATCTCATTATTATCATTAGAGAACCAGAAAGCTGCTGTTCTTAAAATATTTCTATGACATTTGCCATTGCTAAGGTAATGGTGCAGCTTGTAAACCATCATCTTAGAGACTTACTGTTTTTGCTGCTCTATTATTAAAATTCAAAAGTGTTTTCCAGTGGATGCTATTGCCTTGAGGTACTTAGGAAAAATAAGGAAGTTAGTTGTACTCCCCTCAAAATGATCAAATTGAAATAGTTTACTGATATGGATGACTGAAATAATAAGCAATTAAAACTGCTTTTTTATTCCTACAAAACTTAAGTATATCTGTTAAAAACCTAAATATCATAGAATATGGATAAAGATAGAGATATATGTGAATCCAGAAAACAGAATTTTTAAAAGACATTTAGAATAGAAAAATTTAAGGTAAGTTTAAGTGTTAATGATATTAGAACTTTCTTAGTTCATAATATTTTTAGACAAAACTTGTCTAGAGTAGGATAAGAAAAAAGCTGATTTATCTATAAATAACATCTTTGTTAAATTAATGTAAACAATATCTGGTTATATTTTAAACAAATAATGGTATGTTTACATAAAACCATGATTACTTTCTAAATAACATTCTGGCTAAGTGTCACAGACCTTACCAGGGGAGAAAACAAGGGCAAGATACAGTCATGTGCATTTCAAATGTGCAGTTTCCCTTAGTGCAAGAGTAGCTTGATGATATTAAACCTTCCTTAAAATAAAATGCTGACATGGTAGAAAATGCTCTTATCTCTTAGGATTAATTTGTGTCTTTTAAAGAAGATCAGGATAAATCAAATTAATTTCAAGATTAAACCTAAAAGCTTGAGTCTTTACTGCATACTGATGGGAAGGAACTGGCTCTCATCTAGCCTGTCATACAGACAAGTGCCTTAAACCTCAGACTGATCCAGCATGGCAAATCTCTCACAATGTGTCTCCTTGCACTGATAGGAGCTTTCTCAGGTCTCCATATGTTAGTTTCCTTCACTTTTCTTTACATCCAGAACACCAAATTGACCATATAACATCTGTTGTTACCCTATTGTAGCTTTTTTTTTTTACTCTCTTTCAGCTGTTAGCTATTTTTAATGCACATTATGATTGTGTTTCTGATGGCATCAATTTGGACTTGGACAGTTTGGGTTTGTTCAGTTAGATAGTGTTAGGATTGCATCAACAATCTGTAATTTTGAATGACCTCTATGTCCAGACATTTATTCTGTAGTTAATCAGGCAAGTTTATATTCAAAGAGACATAGCTTATTAGGGCAACATAATGGGATTAAAATAAACATTTAGAATTATGTTAATTAATATTTTCACTTGTTCCCTTATGTTATAAAGAGTCAAAAAGGCTTACTTTCATTATTATAATTTAAAAATTAATGATTCTCCAAAAAAAATGAATGATACTCCAAAGAAACTTGGTTAAGTCACTCTGACACTTAAGCCTGAGCTTTATCACTGGTAAACTGCATATGGCTGAAATAAAAACGTCTGTATTTTCCTTCTTATCTAGTTTCTAATATAACTAAAGGGATTCTTGGCTAGTGAAGATAAACATGATCTACCAAGTATACTTTTTAGATTTTACATTAAATATCTTCTATCCTTAGAGATGAAAGACTTACAGATTTATTAAATTTCTATAGAAATAGAGGTTATGCACATGTGGGATAGCTCTCACTACTCTATTTTATAAACAACATTCCTAAAAGAATTTTTAGAATTAGGAAAAATAGCGAGTCATTGAATATAAATACAGAGAAAATATAACCAATATTTCAGGAACTCCTATTACTAGTACTCCTATGGGAGGCATACATATTTGCCTGATTTTCTTTATGACTTTATTCCCCAATGTCTAGCTGAATAGATGGCACATGGTGTTCATTTATCTATTATTTGTCACATAAATGTGTGATGTATACCAAGTAGATTGCTTGTGAAAAATATATGATGTAGCAGATGAAAAATCTGCTATCTGGAGGTTAAGGAAGTCTGAAAGTCTTTGTCCAGCATTCAAATCCGTAGCTGACTTCAAGAATCTAACTCAAAACAATTATGTAAATAAAAGTGTGAATTACTGGGAAGCTGTCTCACCCACTTCACTACCACTCGTAACTTTCCATGAGCATAAAAGGCTACTTTCTGCCAATTTCCATTTCAGTATGACCCACAGGAAGGGTAACTTGGTTCTAACATCTCTATATCTTTTCCGAAATTATCTCCAAATTCTCCATCTTCCCAGCACATACTCTCTTCTCCAGCATTCTGTCTACTTTGTGTGTTTAAATATTGCATTATGTGTTAATGCTTGTTACTTATAGAGGGTAAATAATTTGGATAATGTTAATGAACTAATGATTTTTAATATACATCACATGCGATCTAGAGAATGCCCAAGATATCTACATGTAATGATTTACTTTCATTAATACTACCAACTAAAACTTTATAATTTGCCTTCTTCTAACAGGTAAATAAAACCCTTTTGCTATCTTGTTCATAAAAACACATGCTTTGCTATAGATATCAAGGTCCAGGTGAAAGAATATCATATATAATAAGCAGAATTGAGAAACAAGTTTATTCCCTTTGTTTAAAATTTCAACAAGTCTGCCATAAACTAACAGAGCACTCAATCCTCCTGAGCTCAAACTCAGGGTACAATAGATCACAGGATATGAAATTCCATCCTTACACACTAATGTAACCATTTCAGCATCACTGAAGCATTTCAGATTGGGCACCTTTCCTGTTAAATTCCATAGTTACGTAAAGCAGATGTTGAAGGAGACTTAAAGTTGATGATCTGTTCTGTGTCTCTCCGCCCTATCCAACTCTGCAACCCCCTGGACCATAGCCTGCTAAGCTCCTCTGTCCATGGGGATTCTCCAGGCAAGAATACTCGAGTGAGCTGCCATGCCCTCCTCTAGGGGATCTTCCGACCTAGGGATTGAACCCAGGTCTCCCACATTGCAGGCAGATTCTTTACCATCTAAGCCACGAGGGATGCCCAAGAATATTGGAGTGGGTAGCCTATCCTTTCTCCATTGGATCTTCCTGACCCAGGGATCAAACCAGGGTCTCCTGAATTACGGGTGGATTCTTTACCAGCTGAGCTACCAGGGAAGGCTACTACAACTTTTTAATATAAATAAATAAATTTATTTATTTATTTGTTGCACTGTGTCTTCGTCACTGCACACTGTCTTTCTGTAGTTGGGAGTGAGGGGCTACTCTGTTGTGATGCAGGAGCTTCACATTTCAGTGGCCTCTGTTTTTGCAGAGCAAGGTCTCAATATTCGTAGGCCTCGTAGTTAGAGCACACAAGTTCCATAGTTGCAGTGTGCAGCTCTAGAATCAAAACCATGTCCCCTGCATTAACAGGTGGATTCCTATCCACTGTGCCACCAGGGAAGTTCAGGCTACCAAAATTTCTAATGTGAAATCTTCAAATATGGGAGTTTTACCTTTAATATACTGTTTATATGAAACTAAAATTTTGTTAGATACAAGTTGGAGAACTAAAATGTTAATAATTCTGTGCAGTTTAACATTGAATGGTGACAAGCTGTGGGAGTTGTATGCTTCAGCACAATAGAAAAAAAATTCAATGAACCCTTTATATATTTTATCTTAGTTCATTATGGAATTTCAAGGGACACTTGGACAGAGATATCTACAAATATATTGCACTCAATATTTTCATTCTTATAAAACTAACCAACATATTCTCTGTTTCAAAACAGTATGTTTTACTAGAAAATTCTCAACTCAAAAGTTTAAATTATTTGTGCAGATTAAATATTCAATAGTGAGCATAGCATTCCTAACCAAGTTCCTCCTTTTAGAATTACACAAATTATATAAAGTACAGTAGAACTCAACATTAATTGAAGAAATGTTTGAATGACAGTTTAGTAAATGAAGATAAAAATACTTATTTTACAAGCTCACTATTCCACTTTTAATAGGTAAAGAATGAGTTTTTGTCAAAAATTAAAATAAAATACATTTTAGTTCTGCAAAACAGCTAGAAATAGAACAGCAGAAACATAGTAAACTCATTTTATCTCTTCTGGAATTTAAATATCAAAATATTCTTAACAGTATGTATACAAGTGTACTTTAATTTCCATTTCATTACTTTTCTGCTGCTATGAAATTTCAAACACCATATATTCCTGTTGCAAATATTGAATCTGAAATCCTTTGAGATAACGATTCTTTTTAGCTCTCTTGGTACTTTGAGAAACTGAATTTAAAAAATAATAATCTGGCGGTTTTAATCTTACTTTATGAACATATGATGACTACAGTGCCTTCTAATGTTTGTTTGTATTAACAATTCTGAGGCAGATAAAAAACATTTTTATCCATCAGGAGCAATCTATATTTGATTTCATTTACTGTTACTGCATTTTCCATTTAATATTCAAAGAGATCATAATAATTTTGTGTAGTATCTATTCAAACAGATGTTTAACAATTTAAGTTTAATTACAGGATAATCAGCAATTATAATTCAGCACTCAATATCTTCTTATGCATTCTTTTCTGTATTCCTGAAACTGAAGTATAGAATTATTTTTTTCTGTATACATAATGCATGAAGTATCTTCCTAAAATTAACACTAAATATCTTAGCCATAACTCTGGTGGAATCATATACTATTCATTCTTGATCTAGCTTTGCATGAGGTAGAAACATGTACATTCTCGAGGTCTCTAGAATGCCATTAGATTTCTGAATATTCACACCAGCAATGCAGTTTTGACAGTAATTTTGAATGTTTGTAATTTTTGTATCTCTTCTGTAGGGAGTCTTCAATGAGAGGTTGAGGTCACTTCATTAATTCACAGTAAGATACTGGGTTTTTTGAGGGTTAAATGCAGTTTGCTTCTCAAGGGTTTAATATGAGAAATGCAGTATTAATTTACATTAGGAAATCAGAATTCTATTTGAACACTAATAAAAGACAGAAATGTGCCTTTACAAAGAGTAAAAAAAAAAGTGCTTAAGTTGCTAATGTTCTACACAGTTAATTTAAATTTAAACAAAGAAAATTTTCAGTGTGTTCAACTAACAAATATTTTCCAGTACAGTGCTTAAGTAAGCAGACAGAGAGAAGTATGACTCTCTTCTGTTTATTTATGAAGAAAGACTCATACTGATACAGACATGAACTTTTCAATAACTTGTGATGTTACTTACTTAAAATTCTTTCTTTGTTAACTGTATTGAAAATTCAGTCAGTTCAGTTCAGTTGCTCAGTCGTGTCCGACTCTTTGCAACCCCATGAACCGCAGCACAGCAGGCCTCCCTGTCCATCACCAACTCCCGGAGTTCACCAAAGCCCATGTCCATTAAGTTAGTGATGCCATCCAACCATCTCATCCTCTGTCGTCCCCTTCTCCTCCTGCCCTCAATCTTTCCCAGCATCAGGGTCTTTTCAAATGATTCAGCTCTTCCCATCAGGTGGCCAAAGTATTGGATTTTCAGCTTCAGCATCAGTCCTTCCAATGAATATACCGGACTGATTTCCTTTAGGATGGACTGGTTGGATCTCCTTGTAGTCCAAAGGACTCTCAAGAGTCTTCTCCAACACCACAGTTCAAAAGCATCAATTCTTTAGCACTCAGCTTTCTTTATAGTCCAACCCTCACATCTATACACGATCACTGGAAAAGCCATAGCCTTGACTAGTCAAACCTTTGTTGACAAAGTAATGTCTCTGCTTTTCAACATGCTCTCTAGGTTGGTCATAACTTTCCTTCCAAGAAGTAAGCGTCTTTTAATTTCATGGCTGCAATCACCATCTGCAGTGATTTTGGAGCCCAGAAAAATAAAGTCAGCCACTGTTTCCCCATCTATTTCCCATGAAGTGATGGGACTGGATGGAATGATCTTAGTTTTCTGAATGTTGAGCTTTAAGCCAACTTTTTCACTATCCTCTTTCACCTTCCTCAAGAGACTCTTTAGTTCTTTTTCACTTTCTGCCATAAGGGTGGTGTCTTCTGCATATCTGAGGTTACTGATATTTCTCCCAGCAACATTGATTCCAACCTGTGCTTCCTCCAGCATATAAGTTAAATAAGCAGGGTGATACAGCCTTGATGTACTCCTTTTCCTGTTTGGAACCAGTCTGTTGTCCCATGTCCAGTTCTCACTGTTGCTTCCTGACCTGCATAGAGGTTTCTCAAGAGGCAGGTGAGATGATCTGGTATTCCCATCTCTTTCAGAATTTTCCAGTGTATTATGATCCACACAGTCAAAGGCTTTGGCATAGTAAATAAAGCAGAAATAGATGTTTTTCTGAAACTCTTGCTTTTTTGATGATCCATCGAATGTTGGTACTTTGATCTCTGGTTCCTCTGCCTTTTCTAAAACCAGCTTGAACATCTGGAAGTTCACGGTTCACGTATTGCTGAAGCCTGGCTTGGAGAATTTTGAGCATTACTTTACTAGCATGTGAGATGAGTGCAATTGTGCAGTAGTTTGAGCATTCTTTGGCACTGCCTTTCTTTGGGATTGGAATGAAAACTGACCTTTTCCAGTCCTGTGGCTACTGCTGAGTTTTCAAAATTTGCTGGCATTTTAAGTGCATGTGTGAAGCACTTGCACATCATCATCTTTTAGGATTTGAAATAGCTCAACTGGAATTCCATCACCTCCATTAGTTTTGTTCATAGTGATGCTTCCTTAGGCCCATTTGACTTCACATTCCAGGATATCTGGCTCTAGGTGAGTGATCACACCTTCATAATTATCTGGGTCATTAAGATATTTTTTGTACAGTTCTTCTGTATATTTTTGCCACCTCTTCTTAATATCTTCTGCTTCTGTTAGGTCCATACCATTTCTGTCCTTTATCGAGCCCATCTTTGCATGAAATGTTCCCTTGGTATCTCTAATTTTCTTGAAGAGATCTCTAGTCTTTCCCATTCTGCTGTTTTCCTCTATTTCTTTGCCTTGATCGCTGAGGAAGGCTTTCTTCTCTCTCCTTGCTATTCTTTGGAACTCTGCATTCAGATGCTTATATCTTTCCTTTTCTCCTTTGCTTTTCACTTCTCTTCTTTTCACAGCTATTTGTAAGGCCTCCTCAGACAGCCATTTTGCTTTTTTGCATTTCTTTTTCTTGGAGATGGTCTTGATTCTTGTTTCATATACAGTGTTACAAACCTCTGTCCATAGTTCATCAGGCACTCTGTCTATCAGATCTAGGCCCTTAAAACTATTTCTCACTTCCACTGTATAGTCATAAGGGATTTGATTTAGGTCATAGCTTAATGGTCTAGTGGTTTTCTCCACTTTCTTCAATTTAAGTCTGAATTTGGCAATAAGGAGTTCATGATCTGAGCCACAGTCAGCTCCTGGTCTTGTTTTTGTTGACTGTATGGAGCTTCTCCATCTTTGGCTACAAAGAATATAATCGATCTGATTTTGGTGTCAACCATCTGGTGATTCCATGTGTAGAGTCTTTTCTTGTGTTTTTGGAAGAGGGTGTTTGCTCTGACCAGTGCGTTCTCTTGGCAGAACTCTATTAGCCTTTGCCCTGATTTGTTCTTTACTCCAAGGCCAAATTTGCCTGTTACTCCATATGTTTCTTAACATCCACCTTTTGCATTCCAGTCCCATATAATCTTTTATTAAAAAGACTGTACGTCAAGGAACTGAATTTCACTGCCACAATTCTTATTTTATTTACTTTGCTTTTTAGGATATTGAATAACTAATAATCACTTTGTCAGAAATACACACTATTCTCAGTTGCTTCAATGATAGTGAAAATGTTTGTTTCACTTAACAAAACAAATGCATAAAATTGAGCCAGTTTTTCAAATAAAATTTATGATATTGGATACTTTTTGCTCTTTTAAGCAATTACTCTGGATAAAATTTATGATTATGTCCATATTCACATATGCACACACTCAGGTTGTTTTCCATAAGTACTGCATTCCTGAAAATCCTCTCCTACAACTTCCTAGTATGGAACACCAGTGACTACTGATCTCAAAAATTTGTCCTGATATGGGGCAAACTACATGCCTGCTTTATCATTCAAATGACCTGTTTTATAAATGGATTTATTTTTGGGTTTTTTTCAGCTTGAGATACAAACATGCACTCATAGATTCATAAGTACATGGATTCTGTTGGGCTCCTGGAGATTGTTTACACCATTTTAATGGGTCGTAAGGCATTGTTAGATAAGGAAGCTATTTGAGAATAAAATGTTCTCAATCTATTTTATGAAAATGACCTAATATCACCATTAATATTATTACATAATAGTAATACTATAATTTAACTCAGAATTAAGCTGAAATTCTCATTACATTATCTCATTTAAAGCATCTAACAGTATTAGTATGGAATATAGAACATTGATTGGAGAAGGCAATGACAACCCACTCCAGTACTCTTGCCTGGAAAATCCCATGGATGGAGGAGCCTGGTGGGCTGCAGTCCATGGGGTTGCGAAGAGTCAGACACGACTGAGCGACTTCACTTTCGCTTTTCACTTTCATGCATTGGAGAAGGAAATGGCAACCCACTCCAGTGTTCTTGCCTGGAGAATCACAAGGACAGGGGAGCCTGGTGGGCTGCCATCTATGGGGTCACACAGAGTCAGACACAACTGAAGCGACTTAGCAGCAGCAGCAGACAACATTGAACACCAAGCAGTGATTACAGACTCTCTTGACTGTGGCTTTTCTTCTTGATTGGAGAATAAGAAATTACAAGAATCTTCCCTTCCCTTTATCTGCAGCTAAATATATTTACATTGAATACATACCATTAAGGCTGGGGAGTTTAAGCAATTTCTTTCTTACTTAAGATGGCTGTAAAGCATTGTATCAAAAACAACTCTTGGTATCTTGGTATAGAATTTAAAACATGACTTTTCCTTTTTTTTCATAAGTTCTGGGTATACATTTTGGTCTTACAAATTATAAAGCTATTAATCTTGAGCATATTATTCAAATTTATATGTCTCGATCATTTTTATTTAATACAGCATACAAACTACATGTTGGGAACTTATGGTGGTGATTTAATAAACATATTAGTATTTATCATATGCTATTGACTCCATGCTGGTATTTATTACTTTTCTTGATTTTCTAGAACATCTAAAAGCCAAGCTCAAAAAATCAAGGATGAAAGCAGGCAGAAAATAATCAGAAATTTAAAGAGCAGTCTCCAGGATATAAGGAGGTAGAGTAATCCAGTAACAAATTATATATCTCCAAAATCTCAGCCCCAGTTGCCCACCCTGGCCCCAGCCACCTGTGCTTCTTCCTTGATGGCAGTGCCACCATGATGGCTTACTCTGTGTCCTGTGGCGGTAAAGGCTAGCTGCCACATATGTTGCCTCATCTCTGAACATCGCCAGTTGTTTAACGTTCCCTACCAAAATGTATGGCTTTGATGTAACATCTACTGGGCCATTCCCAATAGGAGAAGAGTAGCTTCCACCACAGATCTGATTTTCCTAGTAAAACAGAAACTCTGGCTTTGTTCAGATTCTGTTCATAAGGGCCTGTTAATGTCTTTTAGAATTGTTGGGAAATTAATTTCCCATGAGACAGACTTAGGAGCCAGGAGATTGGAGAAGAGCTGGGGAAAATTTTTCTCATTCCTGCTATTTTCATTAACTTTTCTAAAATGTTTTGGCGTCATAGAGCCTGTCTAAGGATGGTTTGTGTCACTGAAGCAGCTTTTTCTCCTTCCTCTGCCTCATTTTCCTTTTTTAGTTGAATTTTGCTTCACTAGGGTTGCACTTCTACTCCAAGTAAATAATGGTTCATAAACATTGCCTCTGGCAATTTTTTTAAAATTGTTTTAGTTAACCTGGATTAAGAAAAGAAAAAAAAAAAAAGAAACCTTGGCTTAATTCAAAAATTAAAGTTAATGTTAATGTGTCACATTTTTTTAATATTTATTTTGTTTATTTTCAGCTGTGCTGGGTCTTCATTGCTGTACCAGCTTTCCCTAGTTTCTGAGAATGGGGACTACATTTTAGTTGTGCACAGGCTTCTCATTGTGGTGGCTTCTCTTGTTGTGGAGCACAGGCTCTATGGCATACGGGCTTCAGTAGTTGAAACTCACAGACTCCAGAGCACAGATTCAATAGTAGAGGTACACACACTTAATTGCCCCGGGGCATGTGGGATCTTCTCAGACCAGGGATCAAACTGGTGTCCACTGTGTTGCAAGGCAGACTCTTAACCACTGAACCACCAGGGAAGCCCAAGAGTATCACAATTATATGGCTAACTTTTCTAACAAGTTGAACAATCTTGATACATAAGAGATATGTTTATTTTAAAAGACAAATATCAGATTTAAAAGATATCAAGTTGCAAATATTTGTTTCTGATTCTAATACGTAATCTTCTGGATACATTTTCCCACAAAATAATACACATAATGATTAAACCACAAGATGATCCAAGATAAAAGCAAATCTATTTTTGTGGGTAATTTTATTGGGGACGTCAATAATTTGAGATGGAAAGGAAATCAACTCTTTACAAACACAATAAAAAAGCAGGACTTCTCTCTTTATGATCCATTTT
Source organism: Bubalus bubalis (assembly GCF_019923935.1). Lineage (NCBI taxonomy): Eukaryota > Metazoa > Chordata > Mammalia > Artiodactyla > Bovidae > Bubalus > Bubalus bubalis. The sequence continues at coordinate 49,404,836 of NC_059173.1, forward strand.
AATTGCCAGCCAGTAGATCATGAATTTATCATGATCTCATAGATCATGATTTCCCCAAGGCTGTGATAGATTGAGCAATGATTTATAAAGAAATTATAAGCATCATAATCTACTAGATTTGCAAAAAATAAAACATATTAGAATATTTGTTTCAATTTCTTGGATATCTGTTTTACATGCAGTTGTTAATATATATGTACATAAAAATATTTAATGCACATTGTTTAATCACATATAATAATGTGCATACTAGTATCATCTGTAGACTAAAATATATATATTACTATGTTGTGCAGCCTAATCTATTTTTTTTTGTTTTGTTTGTACATAGCATATGGAATAAAAAAGACAGGAGTTTATATATTCATTATGTAGGAGATCTTGGGCCAAACATTTCCAAAGAAACTGCAGTCATAAAATTTCTAACAACTGGATTATTGATGTCAGTGGTTACCACTGGTTTGAAGCCAAAAATATTTAAGTGGGCTCTAGCTTCTTTAGTGAGGCACAATTGACAATCACATTAAGCCCTATTTTTTATTTGTTGTTTGTTCTGGCTTTCATGGAAGGAAGGATTTTGTAGGAATATATAGTAGATGAATAGAACACACTGAAGGCAGGTTAGCAACATGAGTATACCAGATAACAAGCTTTGGGTTTATAGGACAACATTCCACCCAATATCTGCCTTTTAAATATTTTATGCAAAGAAAGAACAGAAAAAAAGTTAATAGCATTATTACCACTATCCTCCCTCTACAAAGCAAACTGATATTGTAGGTAGCCCCCAGAAAGCCATCTGAAAACCAGTCCCACAAGTAATATATGTATATAATCCTTGAAAAGCCTTTGTCAAACATATTGTCCTTGAGATTTCTATTCGAACAGAAGAAGAAGAAAAAAGCTCATTTGTATCAGTCCACTAGAGGCACGGATTACATTCACTAGATTTATCTTGATAAGCTCCACCAATTTTAGGTTGACAGATATTTAAAACTGCTTTGGGACCATTTATTGAAGAACATTTTAGGAGGAGATATCTTATGCAGCCCATATATTCAGTTTATGACTATATAGTTACATATTCTGATTCTTTGAGCAAAGCGAATTAAAATATTTAAGCTGCTTTGCATTTCCATCTCATCTACCAGGTGTTTAGGCATTCTTCAGGGGTTTGAGGACTCTACTTGTATGTGTTATAAAGTTTAAGAATTATACAGCTGTGGATTCATTTGTTTTCTTCTTACTCATTCAACTAGATTTCTATCCTTTTCTTAAATGCGGTAATTGCATCAGGCAGAAAGAATATAAGGACTAGAACTTTGAATGAAGCAATACTCTGTATATTTGTAAATGTAAAACAGATGTGCAGTAAATATTGTGAGCTTTGAACCAGAAGGACACTACATAAATACAATGGAATGAAAGAAGAGATATAATTTGCCAGTGATTTTTGCTAAGTCTCTCATCAGTAATGGAAAAGCAGCAGCTTCCTTACAGGACTTAATAGAGAACGTGAAAATAGGAATGTTCTAGAAATTCAAAGGCTGGGTTATAAGAAGACTGTGGTTTAACCTTAGTCTCTTAGAGCATTCTCTGAGAGTCTTAATCCATGGTATAATAAGTCCAATTATCCCCAAGTTACTAAACCTGAAAGGACACATGTAACTGTTTGGCACAGTAGTTCCAGGTAGGCCAGCCATCTGTGTTTTCCTGCCTAGAGACCAGACATTTGAATGAAACCATCTTGGACAGACCAGAAGAGACCATAGGTCAGCTGAATAGCATTGAGTGACCTTTACTGATGCTACATGAAACAGAAGAATCATATACTGAACCCTGACTGTATCCTAATTCATTAAATTGTGACACATAGAAATATTGCTAAAAACAAACATTTTTACATTGTTACAGAGCAATAGAAAACAGAAATGTATTTGGGTAGCAGAAGAAGAATGCTTTTTAATGAACTTTAAAAATAATGTAAAATTGTCTCTGGGACCCAGTAGTAGGAAAAAGCTAAAACACTTTGAAGGAATTATAATTAAAGATGAGTATGTCAAGGAGACTGGTAGTGAAAGATGAAAAATTACCTCAGACACTATTAGAAATGTTGATATAAAAACATTATTCATAGCCCCACCCTTCAAAAAAGTTGAATCTAAAGAGCTGGTGGATTTGGCAAAGGAGATATTCAAGCTGTAGGGTTTAATGTATTTTTAAGCTATGTGTGAAAATATATGAAAAAAGATGATATTAAAATTGGACAATTCAACTTTAAATCAGAATTTAAAAAATAAATGGACTTAGTAGATTTTATGAAGAAAAGGTTTTCTTATTTTCAAATTATTAACATGGCAAAAAAAAAAAACACAGAATAAGAAATAGATTTAAGCTAAAATCATGTCAAAAGTGTTGCTTCAAAAACTCTTTATTAAGACCTCAAAAAATGTAAGACTATGGACACTATACATAAATGAAAAATAAAGTATTTTATGATCATTCACTGTGCCATAATAATCTAATTCTTCATCTTACCTATAAAAAGACCTATGTCATAGAGATCTGTGGATGTTTCTTTGTCTAACGGAATGAAACCCTATAAGATTCAGAGTAATTCTCTATGTTTTTAAGAGAATTTCATTGGCAAACGTACCATCAATTTTTACTGAGTCAGAAACACTTCAAAGTTAAAAGCGGCACTAAGGCCCCCAAACATCTAAAGACAGGAAGCAATCTAAGAGATCTACTCAGCTACAAGCATGAGTTATTTCTTTTGGAGAAAAATAAGAATATCTTAGAAAACAGAACAAAGAACCCAAACAATGGAGCCAAAAAGCTTTGAAGAAGTATTCCCCGAGTGCCTTAATAAAGTAACTGGCATCATGTGCTCAACAGACTTTCAAAATTGCTGTGTATCAGTAGCAGTTATATGACTACTATTTCCCCACTTTTGAGTCATATATCAGTGAAAGCTATCATCTCCTGTGTGATAATTCCATGTTATAGCCACGAATGCAGCTGGAGATAGGGTGCAGGTAATTGGTCTCTTTACTTAATAGGTCAGAGGAGTAAGAGGACTTGTACTTGAGAAAGTGTGGCCATGGATCATCTCATTTGTATCTGGATCTGACCTGATTTAGATGCTTAGATACAGGACTTTGAGCAAATGCTCTAATAGAATGAAAGACTCAGTGCTTTGCAAAAGGTGAAATTTGCATGTGAAAGTGAAATTGCTTATCTCTCAGTCATGTCCATCTCTTTGCGACCCCATGGACTGTAGCCCACCAGGCTCCTCTGGCCATGGAATTCTCCAAGCAAGAATACTGGAGCCATTCCCTTCTCCAGAGGATCTTCCCAACCAAGGAACTTAACCAAGGAATTTAACTTAACCAAGATGTCCTGCACTGCAGAAGAATTCTTTACCATCTGAGCCACCAGGGAAGCCACAAAAGGTGAAGTTTATGTGTGAGAGAAATGTAAATATTTTATGTCAGGCTTAATATAGCTATAATATGGTTAATGGTAACTCAACATTTTGATGCTCTTCCCATTGAGAGGTGGAGTCTCATTCTCCCCTTGAATCTCACTTGGCTTAAGAAATTGGTTTTTACCAAGAACTGTTGCAGATATTATGTTTTGGAACTTCAAAGGCATATATCTCAAGAAGATTTTCATGTTCTAAATGGATTTCTTGACACTCTCAGCCTCAGATCAAAACAGATGTCCAACTACTCTGAGAGTGCCATGTGTGAATGGGCATGTTTAGACTTCCTTCTATATATACATGTACATCCTTCCTTAGGATTTCAGGTCAGACCGGCAGCCAGATAGACTTCACCGTGTGACTTTCAAAGCTGTCACATGGAACAAAACCTCATGCAGGAGAGCTTTGCCTATATTCCTGCCTCACAACTCCAAATAGTGACAGATAATGGAATAGCTATTGCTTTCAAGTACTAAATTTTGGAGTAGCTGATTATCCAGATATAGCGAATCAGAAAAACTTAGAACAATGACAGCCTTATTTGTGATTTGTAAATTTCTAACTGCTCCTGCAGTACATATAATAGTACACACATTTATATTTAACTCAAGCTTAAAGTGGAGTCTCCTGCATTGCAGGCAGATTCTTTACCAGCTGAGTTACCAGGGAAGTCCTCTTTCTATACTAATTCACCCTAAAGAGCATCATGTGATTAACATTCTTGAGCACACACCGACCAATGTTCTTTGCTTAAACATATTTAATTGTTCTCTATTTCTATATGAGTAAGTAACACCCTTGACCTGAATTAACACACATTCTCTAACCAACCAGTCTGAAATGTTTCCAGTATCACAAGGTAACACATAAATTTGACATTCTGTGTAAAATGACATAGATATTATTCCCTGATTAAGTCTTTTCTTATTGCCTTTAAATTATTTCTGTATCAAATTTCTATATAGCTCTTGTACTAAATCATCACTACTTAATTTTCCTCTCTGCTTTTTCTGGCTTATTTTGTCAAATTATGTATTCTAAATTTATCAAGTTTTACTATAGTTTTAAAATGGGATAAAAGATACCCATATTGACTTTAAGCTTGAGTTAAATATAAATGTGTGTACTATTATATGTACTGCAGGAGCAGTTAGAAATTTACAAATCACAAATAAGGCTGTCATTGTTCTAAGTTTTTCTGATTCGCTATATCTGGATAATCAGCTACTCCAAAATTTAGTACTTGAAAGCAATAGCTATTCCATTATCTGTCACTATTTGGAGTTGTGAGGCAGGAATATAGGCAAAGCTCTCCTGCATGAGGTTTTGTTCCATGTGACAGCTTTGAAAGTCACACGGTGAAGTCTATCTGGCTGCCGGTCTGACCTGAAATCCTAAGGAAGGATGTACATGTATATATAGAAGGAAGTCTAAACATGCCCATTCACACATGGCACTCTCAGAGTAGTTGGACATCTGTTTTGATCTGAGGCTGAGAGTGTCAAGAAATCCATTTAGAACATGAAAATCTTCTTGAGATATATGCCTTTGAAGTTCCAAAACATAATATCTGCAACAGTTCTTGGTAAAAACCAATTTCTTAAGCCAAGTGAGATTCAAGGGGAGAATGAGACTCCACCTCTCAATGGGAAGAGCATCAAAATGTTGAGTTACCATTAACCATATTATAGCTATATTAAGCCTGACATAAAATATTTACATTTCTCTCACACATAAACTTCACCTTTTGTGGCTTCCCTGGTGGCTCAGATGGTAAAGAATTCTTCTGCAGTGCAGGACATCTTGGTTAAGTTAAATTCCTTGGTTAAGTTCCTTGGTTGGGAAGATCCTCTGGAGAAGGGAATGGCTCCAGTATTCTTGCTTGGAGAATTCCATGGCCAGAGGAGCCTGGTGGGCTACAGTCCATGGGGTCGCAAAGAGATGGACATGACTGAGAGATAAGCAATTTCACTTTCACATGCAAATTTCACCTTTTGCAAAGCACTGAGTCTTTCATTCTATTAGAGCATTTGCTCAAAGTCCTGTATCTAAGCATCTAAATCAGGTCAGATCCAGATACAAATGAGATGATCCATGGCCACACTTTCTCAAGTACAAGTCCTCTTACTCCTCTGACCTATTAAGTAAAGAGACCAATTACCTGCACCCTATCTCCAGCTGCATTCGTGGCTATAACATGGAATTATCACACAGGAGATGATAGCTTTCACTGATATATGACTCAAAAGTGGGGAAATAGTAGTCATATAACTGCTACTGATACACAGCAATTTTGAAAGTCTGTTGAGCACATGATGCCAGTTACTTTATTAAGGCACTCGGGGAATACTTCTTCAAAGCTTTTTGGCTCCATTGTTTGGGTTCTTTGTTCTGTTTTCTAAGATATTCTTATTTTTCTCCAAAAGAAATAACTCATGCTTGTAGCTGAGTAGATCTCTTAGATTGCTTCCTGTCTTTAGATGTTTGGGGGCCTTAGTGCCGCTTTTAACTTTGAAGTGTTTCTGACTCAGTAAAAATTGATGGTACGTTTGCCAATGAAATTCTCTTAAAAACATAGAGAATTACTCTGAATCTTATAGGGTTTCATTCCGTTAGACAAAGAAACATCCACAGATCTCTATGACATAGGTCTTTTTATAGGTAAGATGAAGAATTAGATTATTATGGCACAGTGAATGATCATAAAATACTTTATTTTTCATTTATGTATAGTGTCCATAGTCTTACATTTTTTGAGGTCTTAATAAAGAGTTTTTGAAGCAACACTTTTGACATGATTTTAGCTTAAATCTATTTCTTATTCTGTGTTTTTTTTTTTGCCATGTTAATAATTTGAAAATAAGAAAACCTTTTCTTCATAAAATCTACTAAGTCCATTTATTTTTTAAATTCTGATTTAAAGTTGAATTGTCCAATTTTAATATCATCTTTTTTCATATATTTTCACACATAGCTTAAAAATACATTAAACCCTACAGCTTGAATATCTCCTTTGCCAAATCCACCAGCTCTTTTAGATTCAACTTTTTTGAAGGGTAGGGCTATGAATAATGTTTTTATATCAACATTTCTAATAGTGTCTGTGGTAATTTTTCATCTTTCATTATCAGTCTTCTTGACATACTCATCTTTACTTATGATTCCTTCAAAGTGTTTTAGCTTTTTCCTACTACTGGGTCCCAGAGACAATTTTACATTATTTTTAAAGTTCATTAAAAAGCATTCTTCTTCTGCTACCCAAATACATTTCTGTTTTCTATTGCTCTATAGCAATGTAAAAATGTTTGTTTTTAGCAATATTTCTATGTGTCACAATTTAATGAATTAGGATACAGTCAGGGTTCAGTATATGATTCTTCTGTTTCATGTAGCATCAGTAAAGGTCACTCAATGCTATTCAGCTGACCTATGGTCTCTTCTGGTCTGTCCAAGATGGTTTCATTCAAATGTCTGGTCTCTAGGCAGGAAAACACAGATGGCTGGCCTACCTGGAACTACTGTGCCAAACAGTTACACGTGTCCTTTCAGGTTTAGTAACTTGGGGATAATTGGACTTATTATACCATGGATTAAGACTCTCAGAGAATGCTCTAAGAGACTAAGGTTAAACCACAGTCTTCTTATAACCCAGCCTTTGAATTTCTATAACATTCCCACTTTCACATTCTCTTGTTCAAGCAAGTAATGAACTTTCTCCAGGAAGCAAGATAATGGAATTACAATCTCTCTCTCAAATAAGACAGGTCATAACGTTTTGCTGCCAATTTTAATCTACAATGTAAGCTATGGTTCAAATACTTGAAAACTTTCTATTGCTCTTCACATAGTCTCACTGGTTGAAATCCCCAAGAATCAGATTATGAGATGAAAATAGAATGATTATTAGGGAGTTCTTTTGGAATAAAATTCCATGAAGGAAAAAGAAGAAAGCAAAAATTAGCAGCTAGAAAAGTTGAACTGTGATGTAACTTCATTTTACATCTCAGCTAGCTGACTCTATGGGATTTCAGAAAATTGGTTGAGTATATAGAGCTGTGTGAGTTGAGGAAACAAAGTCAAGGATTATCTTTCAGAAGCCCTTCTAGTAACAGTGGTAATAAGCTATTCATTCCTGAAGAATTACAATCTACCATATGTTCACATTCAGAACATGTCAACCTCATAGTTCTTCTACAGAGATAAAAGTGCTACCCTATAGAACACTTGGCAACCATGAGTGAACAGGTAATAACAGACCAGGTATGCAGGTATTAAAAAAAGCACTGTCTTTTTTATTTTTCACCCCCTGTGGGCTTCCCTGGTAGTTCAATGATAAAGAATCCACCTGAGATGCAGGAGATGTGGGTTACATCCCTGGGTCAGGAAGATCCCCTGAAAAAGGAAAAGGGTATCCACTCCAGTATATTCTTGCCTGGGAAATCTCATGGACAGAGGAGCCTGGTGGGCTACAGTCTCCGTGGGTTGCAAAGAATAGGACACAAGTTAATGACTGTAACAACAATGATCTTTTTTCTAAATAAGTAAAATGAAAAATAAAAAGTTAAGATTTATAGATTCAAATGCCAAAATTTACTAACTGTAACCATGTGCTTGACTTGCTTCTGAATCTATCATACAAGTTGTAATCAGTTACCATAATATACCTAGTCCATCAAAACTCCTTTATTTATGAATTTTATTTAAGTAAGGAATATTGGATTATTTCTCTTTGTTTTATAAAACTGCATTAAGAATGACTCTATATTTATTTTGCTAATTCATTTTCTAGAATATAAAGATACTGACAAGAATATAAATAAAAAAACATTCTTAATACATTCCTTGTGCTCAGCCATGTCTTACTCTTTGCTACCCTACTGAAGTGGGGTGCTATTTTCTCCTCCAGAGAATCTTCCCAACCCAGACACCTAACCCATATCTCTTGCATCAATGGCATTGGCAGACAGATTCTTTACTATTAACATCACATAAGAAGCCCCATCTTAATACATTATTTGCTTTATATATAATTTCTATGCATCAAGTTAGTGTTCTGCAGTGTGAAGTTGCTAGACAGTAAGCAAATAACATAAATGTGAAAGACAACAGTAGATGAACTGTCATATTGATCAATTTGTATGGTATCTGAGGAAAAAGGATAGGTTTAGTTGTTAAACTGCATATATGCATGCCACACATTCCTGGAAAAATAAGGTTACAATATGGAAATTACATTATCATTTTTCATTTCAGAGAAATAGTTAATTTTTTAAAGAAAAGTACTAGCATAATATCATATTTAACTTTACTGCAGCCAAAGTCTCTTCTTTACAAATTTATATAAAAGACTGAAATAAATTTCGGGCAAGGAAACTTTTTAAAAAATTCAATATGATATACTTCTTGCAAAGGAATAAAAAATAACTTGATTTATGCAATCAAATAGTAATTTCCTTTTTATGAATCTGTGTATGTGTGTGTTAAAATTAGAAGGCAAGGGTATTTTAAAATACTAGAAATGTTATAACTAATCAACTAGTTTTTCTTTACCATGTCATTTTTTAATGTTTTCCATTTTCAAATGCAATCAATTTGTTAATGTCATTATACATGTTAATTTTCACTATGATAGCGAATTTAATGTTAAAAATACACAAAAGTATGTTGTGGTTAGATCCAGAGAGAAATATACCTGAAACATCTGAGTCATTCTCTTCAAAAAGAGAGACAGAGACTGATGGATGGAATACTGGTCTTTAATTTACATCCAACTAGAACCACTGGGCCCTTACTCTTCCCTCCACCCTACCCTCTCTAGGCAACTTGCTCTGCTTCATTGCAGAGTGGATCATTTCATTTGTGTAAAGATTCGGCCACCAATTCTACCATTGTTCTACACATCTAGGAGAACATATTCCTAGTGCTAAGTAAAAAGAGAGACCATGGTGTGCACCATGGCTGGTTGAGAGCTCTTGGAGGACGCTCTGACTTCCCTAAAGTTACCAAGACGGGTCAGAACAAGAATCTTGAAATTCATGAAATTAGCAACTTGCAGAGACACCCACAGTGAGCTTCTGTATTCATGAAGGAGTCAGAAGATGCTTTTCTTATCCTTCCTACTTCCAACCAAATATTTGGAGATTTAGGGATAATACGTGGTCTAGATGGAGAGATCATCTGACATGACCTAACACAGATGGTGTTTTGTGAAGTTGTGGCCAGTTCACTAGCTTGTCACCTTGTTTTTTAATTTTTCTCCTTCCCTGGTTCAGTTCCATTTTTTCCCATGCTCACCTATTGTCTTGGGAACCAGACTAACAGAGGAGAATAATCAAAATATTTATATATTAATGAAAATGACTCATTTAGGGTAAAATACTCCTTAAAATTTTAAAATTTTGACTTTTTTACTTAAAAAATGTTGCCATTTCCTTGCAGCAATACTTCATATATATGAAAATGTGTACTGTATTAAATAGCAAGTGCACATTTCAAGCTTTCTGTTTTCAAAACAAATTCATAATAATTATTTTATAATAACTATTGTGAGATCTAAAATAAGAAATTATCTTCATTACATATAGGAAACTAAATATTTACGAGAATAACAAAAGTGTTAGTTGCTCAGTCATGTCCAAGCCTTTGCTACCCCATGGACCTCAGCCTGCCAGGCTCCTCTGTCCTTGGAATTCCCCAGGCAAGAATACTGGAGTGGGTTGCCATTTCCTTCTCCAGGGGATCTTCCTGATACAGGGATCAAACCTGGGTCTCCTGCATTACAGGTGGATACTTTACTGTCTGAGCTCTTTAATTTGTGATTGAAACCAACATGTATGGATTTCTAACCTACATGAGGATAGAGAAACTGTTTATTTTAGTCACTCTCTTTAATGCTTAATGTGTTTGGCATTAGGAGAGACAATAGATTAAATCAGTAAACTGAGCATCTTAAAGGTTTGATATCAAATCAATGAATTCAGTTCTCATTCCTATTAGTCAAAATTCTGTTCTGAAAAGTCAAAACAAATTATTTCTCTGTAATTCTCAGTTTTGTAGGTGGGTAATTTATATTAAGGTTAACAGAAATGTGAAATACATTGAATAGGCTAATCACAACACACTAATCACATACTTACAATACTGATTTTTAAAATAGTAGTATTAATAATTTCTATAAAATTAGTCCCTCTGTGCTAAGGAATGCCACATCCAGGCTAGTTACTTTCTTGGATTTTTGTTCCTATATTCCAATACTCCTACTCAATCATGAATTTGTGACTTTTTATAAACAAGGTCACTAAAATATTTAACATGCATTTATCACCATGTTTAATGATACTTAGCTTTTTCTCAAATTAAAAGTGAATATAACTGATCTAAATTTAAGTATGTTTTATAAAATATGACTTTTTAACCTAGCAGTTTAATAAAGGATAATGAAAAAAGAAGCATGCATTTTTATTTCCCCAAACACTGCACTGACACTTTTATGTTTAATATCTTAATATATTGTTATTTGATATGACTCAATTTCTGTATTGAATATATACCTGTAAAATAGACAGCAAATTTAGGCAAAAAGTATAATTCATATATATTCAAAACTTTCAGTGTTAATGTTACTTCATAGTTTGGAAAACAATTGCTTTTTCATGAATGTTACTAAGAATCATTCTTTAAATTTGTATTCCATTAAATAAATGGAATTATATGTAGATATTATACACAAAAAATCATCTTTAGTTGTAACACATAAAATATTTCATTTAAGCTCAAGATTATTTATAAGGTATGTGAAATTATTACAAGGATTCACTTTTTAAGTGAAAATCACTGAGCAAAAGGAAATAATAAATGACAATCTCCATCTGAAGATATTATTTTCTTGAAACTTATTATGATCCTGTTTTTTAATATTTTATTAAAAAATTTATGAAACAGCAAATTATATATATTTGTGACTTATCCTGCCTACACCATTAAAACAAAAGTAAAGGTTATTAATTTTTTAAGAAATAAAAGAGGGTATTGTAAAACCTACAAGAACAAAGGGAATGACAAAAGAGACATGATCAGACAATGAATGTCAATAAATTTTATAGAAGACAAATATCAGCTAGAGGATGGTTAATTGATAGCAGAGTTTAGTTTACTTACAACTCAATACAAAGATTTGTTCTTGAAAGAGAGAAAGAGAATATGTTCTTGAGAAAGAATTATTTTAGCCCAAATGGAATCCTGAAAGGAACAAATAGAACTTAAAGTAATGGGACCAGAGATATTTTGGAACCTGGTAGTGAAGTTTGAATTTGAGGAATTTAGTAAAAGTAATTTTGCAGAGTGGTTACAACAGCTGATCCTTCTGGTCCCAGAGACTAACGAACTGGATTTCTCTGCAAAACAAAGGGCTAGACTAACTCTTCTGTGTGTTAGTTTCACTCTTCTGTGAAACCACATGCATCGTTGTATGGGTGAAGCCTAGGGCTACAGAGAGGGATGACTGGAAAGTGACATACTTCTTGGTGGGTTCACCTCTGTCAGTTGATCTTTCCTATTTCCAGAATATTGAGAGCCAGAGACATTCCTTCCTCAAAGAAGGTATTAAGCATCACTTATAAAAAGATATTCAGATACCTACTTACCTTTGAGGATGTGGGGCACACAGCAAAATGGCCTGCTTGCTATCTGATTATTATTACATTCAAAAAAGTCACACCAAAGGCAAGGATTGTGTAGAGATTATGCAACTTGCATATTAATCATTAAAATGTTTCTTTAGAAACTGTAGTACATATTATATGATAATCCTCTCTTCCCATCACTGTTCAACTCTATATTATCCTGCTTTATTCTTTTAAATGTTTGCACAAAAATATGAAATTGTTTTATTCATTTGATCACTAGTTTATTGTCTCTACCTCAATGTGATAGAACATCCATGAGGTAAGGGGCTCCATCTGCCTTGTTCAATGCAATAGTGTCAGGTGGAGTTCACCTGGGGTGGAGAGGACATAGTTTATTATGGAGTTTCTAGGTTTTTTTAGTAGTCATGTATGGATGTGAGAGTTGGACCATAAAGAAGGCTGAGCACCAAAGAATTGATGCTTTTGAACTGTGGTATTGGTAAAGACTCTTGAGAGTCCCTTGAACAGCAAGGAGATCAAACCAGTCAATCCTAAAGGAAATCAAACTTGAATATTCATTGGAAGGACTGATGCTGAAGCTGAAGTTCCAATACTTTGGCCACCTGATGCAAAGAGCCAATTCATTAGAAAAGACCCTGATGCTGGGAAAGACCGAAGGCAGGAGGAGAAGGGGACGACAGAGGACAAGATGGTTGTACGGCATCACCAACTCAATGGACATGGGTTTGAGCAAGCTCCAGGAGACGGTGAAGGACAGGGCAGCCTGGCATGTTGCAGTCCATGGGGTCACAATGAGTCGGACACAACTGAGTGACTAAACAACAACAGCAAGATGAAACATTCTAGATGTAATATGAATGAAGAAGAGGGTCTGATCTTGTAGCAGAGGATTCAGGAATAAAAAGGAGAGTAAATGCAAATGATCTATCAGATAAAAGGATTGTGCAGCTGACATAAATTGAAGAAAGTAGAAAATAGTGGGAAGCAAGTAGAAGAGAGGGAACCATAGCCCATGGAATCTGGGAAGAAATTTCATGACACCAGAAGTCTTCAAGATTGACCTAATTTATTCCCATTTCCTTAAAAAATATTATATTATTACAGGTATCATTATGTTTGTTGCAGCACTTGGCATGTCTTGATTATACATCTAAATAATCCAGAAAATCACCTTCCAGCATCATTTAAGAAAGTAAGCATAGGATTTTCCCTATAGCCTTTGCTTTCGTTCCCCTCCAAGCTTGCAGTGTGTTCTACCCCCTCTTCTAACATCTCCCGGCATAAAATAAATTAGCAGTAACAACATACTATCAAGAGGTTATTATCTCATTGAGGAAGCACCAATAACAAATGTGTCCCTCTCTAATTTTTAATAATATCAATAATCAGTCAGTTCAGTTCAGTCACTCATTAACATCGAACTCTTTGCAACCCAATGGACTGCAGCAAGCCAGGCTTCCCTATCCATCATCAACTCCCGGAGCTTGCTCAAACTCATGTCCATTGAGTTCATGATGCCATCCAACCATCTAATCCTCTGCTGTCCCTTTCTCCTTCTGCCTTCAATCTTTTCACCATCAGGGTCTTTTCCAATGAGTCAGTTCTTTACATCATGTGGCCAAAGTTTTGGTGTTTCAGCTTCAGCATCAGCCTTTCCAATGGTATTTCAGAGTTGATTTCCTTCAGGATCGACTGGTTTGATCTCCTTGCTGTCCAGGGGACTCTCAAGAGTCTTGTCCAAAACCACAGTTCAAAAGCATCAGTTTTTGGCACTCAGCTTTCTTTATGGTCCAACGCTCACATGCATACCAGACTACTGGAAAAACCATAGCTTTGACTAGACTGACCTTTGTTGGCAAAGTAATGTCTGCTTTTTCATATTCTATCTAGGTTGATCATAGCTTTTCCTCCAAGGAGCAAGCGTCTTTTAATTTCATGCCCACAGTCACCATCTGCAGTGATTTTGGAGCCCAAGAAAATAAAGGGTGTCAGTATTTCCATTGTTTCCCCATCCATTTGCCATGAAATGATGGGATCAGTTGCTATAATTTTCATTGTTTGGATGTGGATTTAAGCCAGCTTTTCCACTCTCCTTTTGCACTTTCATTAAGAAGCTCTTCAGTTCCTCTTCTTTCTGCCATAAAGGTGGTGTCATCTGCATATCAGAGGCTACTGATATCAGTTCAGTTCAGTTCAGTTCAGTCACCAGTTTTGTACGACTCTTTTTGACCCCATGAATTGCAGCACACCAGGCCTCCCTGTCCATCACCAACTCCTGGAGTTCACTCAAACTCACATCCATCGAGCCGGTGATGCCATCCAGCCATCTCATCCTCTGTCATCCCCTTCTCCTCCTGCCCCCAATCCCTCCCAGCATCAGAGTCTTTTCCAATGTGTCAACTCTTCACATGAGGTGGCCAAAGTACTGGAGTTTCAGCTTTAGCATCATTCCTTCCAAAGAATACCCAGGGCTGATCTCCTTCAGAATGGACTGGTTGGATCTCCTTGCAGTCCAAAGGACTCTCAAGAGTCTTCTCCAACACCACAGTTCAAAAGCATCAATTCTTCGGCGCTCAGCCTTGTTCACAGTCCAACTCTCACATCCATACATGACCACAGGAAAAACCATAGCCTTGACTAGCCGGAGCTTTAATGGCAAAGTAATGTCTGTGCTTTTGAATATGCTATTTAGGTTGGTCATAATTTTTCTTCCAAGGAGTAAGTATCTTTTAATTTCATGGCTGCAGTCACCATCTGCAGTTTATTTGGAGCCCCCAAAAATAAAGTCTGACACTGTTTCCACTGTTTGCCCATTTATTTCCCATGAAGTGATGGGACCACATGCCATGATCTTCGTTTTCTGAATGTTGAGCTTTAAGCCCACTTGTTCACTCTCCTCTGTCACTTTCATCAAGAGGTTTTTGAGTTCCTCTTCACTTTCTGCCATAAGGGTGGTATCATCTGCATATCTGAGGTTATTGATATTTCTCCCGGCAATCTTGATTCCAGCTTGCATTTCTTCCAGTCCAGCGTTTCTCATGATGTATTCTGCATAGAAGTTAAATAAGCAGGGTGACAATATACAGCCTTGTTGTACTCCTTTTCCTATTTGGAACCAGTCTGTTGTTCCATGTCCAGTTCAAACTGTTATATCTCCTGGCAATTTTGATTCCAGCCTGTGCTTCATACAGCACAGCATTTCACATGATGTACTCTACATATAAGCTTAATAAGCGGGGTGACAATATACAGCCTTGACATACTCCTTTTACAATTTGGAACCAGTTTGTTGTTTCAGGTCCAGTTCTAACTGTTGTTTCTTTACCTGCATACAAATTTCTCAGGAGGCAGGTTAAGTGGTCTGGTATTTGCATCTCTTTAAGAATTTCCCATAGTTTGTTGTGATCCACGCAGTCAGAGGCTTTGGCATAGTCAATGAAGCAGAAATAGATGTTTTTCTGGAACTCTCTTGCCTTTTCTATGATCCAACTGATGTTGGCAATTTGATCTCTGGTTCCTCTGCCTTTTCTAAATCCGGCTTGAACATCTGAAAGTTCTCAGTTCAGGCAATGTTGGACCCTGGCTTGGAGAATTTTCAGCATTACTTTGCTAGAATGTGAGATGAATGCAATTGTGCAGTAGTTTGAACATTCCAGAACATTCTAGCCAAAGAACATTGGCATTGGCTTTCTTAGTATTGGATTGAAAATTGACCTTTTCCAGTCTTGTGGTCACTGCTGAGTTTTCCAAATTTTCTGCCTTATTGAGTACAGCACTTTAACAGCATCATCTTCTTAATATCTTGGGCTTCATTTAGGTCCATACTGTTCCTGTTCTTTATTGTGCCCGTCTTTGCATGAAATGTTCCCTTAGTATCTCTAATTTTCTTGAAGAGATCTCCAGTCTTTCCCATTCTGTTATTTTCCTCTATTTCTTTGCATTGATCACATAGGAAGTCTTTCTTATCTCTCCTTGCTATTCTTTCAGTTCAGTTCAATTCAGTCGCTCAGTCATGTCCGACTCTTTGTGACCCCATGAATCGCAGCACAACTAGGCCTCTCTGTCCATCACCAACTCCCGGAGTTTACACAAAGTCATGTCCATCTAGTCGGTGATACCATCCAGCCATCTCATCCTCTGTCGTCCCCTTCTCCTCCTGCCCCCAATCTCTCCCAGCATCAGTCTTTTCCAATGAGTCAACTCTTCCCATGAGGTGGCCAAAGTATTGGAGTTTCAGCTTCAGCATCAGTCCTTCCAATGAACACCCAGGACTGATCTCCTTTAGGATGGACTGGTTGGATCTCCTTGCAGTCCAAGGGACTCTCGAGAGTCTTCTCCAACACCACAGTTCAAAAGCATCAATTCTTGGGCCCTCAGCTTTCTTCACTGCTATTCTTTAGAACTCTGCATATAGATGGATATATCTTTCCTTCTCTCCTTTGCCCTTTTCACTTCTCTTCTCAGCTATTTTCAAAGCCTCCTCAGACAGCCATTTTGCCTTTTTGCATTTCTTTATCTTGGGGATGGTTTTCGTCACCATCTCCTGTACAATGTTATTAACCTCTGTCCATAGTTCTTCAGGCACTTTGTCTATCAGATCTAATCCCCTGAATCTATTTCTCACTTCCACTGTATAATCATAAGGGATTTGATTTAGGTCATACCTAAATGGTCTAGTGGTTTTCCCTATTTTCTTCAATTTAAGTGTGAATTTGGCAATAAGGAGTTGTTGATATGAGCCACAGTCAGCTCCTGATCTTGTTTTTGCTGACTGTATAGAGTTTCTCTATCTTCAGCTGCAAAGAATATCTAATTTTGGTGTTGACCATCTGGTAATGTCCAAGAGTCATCTCTCGTACTGTTGAAAGAGAGTGTTTGCTATGTGCAGTGCATTCTCTTGGCAAAACCTGTTAGCGTTTGTCCTGCTTCATTTTGTACTCCAAAGTCAAACATCCCTGTTACTCTTCTAGGAATCTCTTGACTTCCTACTTTTGCATTCTAGTCCCCTATGATAGGAAGGACATCTTTTTGTGTGTTAGTTCTAAAAGGTCTTGTAGGCTTTCATAGAACCATTCAACTTCACCTTCTTTCACATTATTGTTTGGGGCATAGACTCTGATTTCTGTGATATTATAGCAAACACATACTTTTTGAACAAAATGTATTACTGTAATTTACCAAGATTTATAAGATTCTATTTGTTCCAACAACATAAAATTTACACTTAAAGGGATATGCACACACACACACACTGCATATCTACATGGGACTTATGAACACTGGCAGTTTATATTTGCATTTGTTTTTCTAAACGGGGAGAACATAATTAAACATATCATGGCTGTGAAGGAGTCTACAAGTTTATAAAGCTAAATATAGCCAATGGCCATCTCGGCCAATAAATTGCCATTGTCTGCAGTGTGATAATTAGATACGGTTATCATGATAACATTTTGTGTATTGTACTAAACTACAGCTTGTAGATTGTTATTGTAGTAATAAAAGTGAGTCTACAGAGTATGCTGTGAACTTTACCTGAAACTAGGAATCTGGAAATATCACCCGAGGACAGAACTTCTGTGTCCAGTGCTCACACCTCAAGTCCAATCATTACTCTGATATACAGCATGTTGATCTCTAGAGCAGAATCTGCCCTGAAGGCAATAAGCATAATAGTTTCATTTTGTTGCATCTCTCTGGAGCCAAATTTTAGCAATTCTTAATGTGCAATTCTACAGACTCAAGTACTGAAAAGGTTGACAAAGTGACAGGAAATAAAAGAGCTCACATCAAAGCCCTTATCTGATGATTTGAGCTTTACCCTGAGGACTTGCTTGCCTTCAAGGTAGAACACCAGAGCAGCTGGAAGATTTTTTTGAGGTGTACTGTAATGAAAATAAGAGACTGATCTACATCAGTGCAATGCTTGGGTTTTTTACTTGATGAATCCTTTTTCTAACACTGCATACTAATGTACAACTTTGTCCAGATTACAATTTTCCCATTAAACATTTTTACATTAGTTGGAAATTTATAAAACGGATTTTGATTTGTGGAAGTAGCTCCCTTATGCAAATTTTGATTTTAGAAACTGAGCTAGAAGGAAAAAAAAGTGCCCCATGGCTGAGTTGTCCACTTTCAACAATAAAAATCTTAGTCTATCTGTCCATTTCAGAATTTGAAATTTTTAGTTTCCTTACCTTAAATGAAGTCTTTCAAAAATAGGATACTATGGAGGGCAACTCACAAGGGTTTCTAGGTTGAAAAGTCAAATCTCAATCAACTAAAATTGACCATTTATGATAGTACTATATTTATTCATTTAGTAACTAAGAACTTCATAAAATGAATAGTATGTTCTCAACTCTGGTTGTTGTTTAGTTGATAAAGTCCTGTCTGACAGTTTTGTGACCCCAGGCTCCTCTGTCCATGGGATTTTCCAGGTAAGAGTACTGGAATGGGTTGCCATTTCCTTCTCCAGGTGATTGTCCCACCTCAGGGATTGAACCTGCATTTTGTGCTTTGGCAGGCATATTCTTTACCACTGAGCCACCAGGGAAGCCCCTCTCAACTCTTAAGGAACTGGTAAATTAAATAAATAAAGAGTATTAGTATTTATCCAAATAATTGCAAAACATAATGGAAAAAGATAGCAGTAAGAGAAATACAATGCAGACCTATGACTTTCCAGTATTTTTACACATTATTTGACCTAGGGAATGAGAGACAGTTTATGAAATATGTAGACAATGAGTTAATCATTAAGCAAAGCCATTACTAACTTTAAAGCGCTACACACATAAGCAGATAAGCAATGAAGCTCATATGTGGCCAATGCAATTCAATCAAGAGTATATTTCCCTATCTCTGTTGAAACTTGCATAGCAGTTAGCTTGTATGTTTACTTTGCAATAGTGTAAGGTATAGAATAGGTACTCAATATTTGTTTAGTGAATATATATGTACACATCTTCCCCCACTCCTGTACCTCTATTTTTTTTTTTTTCTTTTGTTCTTGAATTTTCCACTTTTCAGTTTTGTCCATGCATAAAAGACCTTTTCTTTTCCACAATACAAGTTTTGGTAAGAGTATCAGTTTGAAAATTATTTTTGAACAATGAAACTTGAGAAGGCAAATAAACCAAATGTGAAGCTGATGAATGAGTTCTACACCTATCCCTGAACTGTGAAATGTTCATAACAGTACAAGAGAATGGTCTTTGCCATCAAGCATACTAGGTATGGATTTTACTTTTGTGTATGATTTGGAAAGTTGTACTCTTTGAAATTCTGTCTCTCATATGAAAATTGAAAAGTGTATAATAACACCTTTACCAGCTGTGAGAATCAAATGAATTAACTTACATGAAAGGGTATATCAAAAAGCTTTTGACACATAGTTGATA